>NC_044332.1:52563302-54061475 GCF_007399415.2 Gopherus evgoodei
ATGCCTGAAATTTACCCAGCTGAAAGACTCAGTGGAACCTTAAAGGCTGCAACTAATTGTCAAAAGCTAAGCAAATTGCCACAGCCTTTTTCAGTTCCCTTTGGATCAAGATGGAGCATGACATGCAGAGACCTGTGGGCTCTGCCAGCCACACCTCCATATGAAAGATTAGGGTAATCGTAAGCAGGGGCGGCTCTAGGCATTTCGCCGCCCCAAGCACGGCAGGCAGGCTACGTTCGGTGGCTTGCCTGCGGGAGATCTGCTGGTCCCGCGGCTTCAGCGGTCCTCCTGCAGCTGTGCCTGCGGGAGGTCCAGAAGCCGCGGGATGAGCGGCTTGCCGGCAGAGCGTCCCCCCCGCGGCTTGCTGCCCCAAGCACGCGCTTGGCGTGCTGAGGCCTGGAGCTGCCCCTAATCGTAAGCCATATTACTGAACTCTATGGCTTGCATTTAGCCTACAAGCCAGAGGCTGTTCCTTCGCCACTTCTACTTCTAGAGTCATAGACTTTAAGGTCAGAAGGGACCATTATGTTCATCTAGTGTGACCTCCTGCACAATGCAGGTGACAGAATCTCACCTACCCACTCCTGTAATAAAGCCCTAACCTACGTCTGAGCTATTGAAGTTCTCAAATCATGGTTTAAAGACTTCAAGGTGCAGAGAATCGTCCAGCAAGTGACCCACCCCCCCACTCTGCAGAGGAAAGTGAAAAATCCCGAGGGCCTCTGGCAATCTGCCCTGGAGGAATATTCCTTCCTGACCCCAAATATGGCAATCAGCTAAGGCATCCCCTCTTGTTGGTTCAGCAACTACTTGGCGAAGGAATCCATCAGCTATCGCATCCAGGAAAATCTGAGCCCTACTATTATTACTAGCACTTGTCCTCCGGTCTAGATCTGGAAAGTTAGTCTCCCCATGATTACACAATTCCCATTAGTATTTATTTCATTAAAGAGGTCTCTATCCATATCAAAATCAGATCCCAGTGGTCTATAGAACACTCCAAGCGCTATCCCAGGGGAGGCTATAGTAGATTTCTTTCCCAATGTGATTATTGCCCAGACAGACTCTGTCTTATCTATTCCATCACTTCTTATTTCTTTACAGTTTACCTCATCATTAATATACAATGCTACTCTACCACTTTTACCTTTATTTCTGTCTTTGCTAAACAGCACATATTCTTCAATACCTGTACTACAATCATGACTACTATTCTACCATGTTTCTGTTATCCTTGTAATATCTGGTTTCACTTCCTGCACCAATAACTCTAGTTCCTCCATTTTATTACCTAGGCTCCTCGCATTGGTGTACAAACATCTTAATTTTTGCTGTTTGGCTTCACTCACATTCTTTACCCAATTAGGCCCAGACATTCTACCGCCAGTATCACCTATTAGATGGTGTCATTCCGTATGTCCATTCTCCTACCCACGGCTGTCTCATTTCTTACTTCATTTTCTCCCCCCTCAAAATCCAGCGTGGAGATTACCTGGACATCTCCCAACCATCTCCCCCAAATTCCTAGTTTAAAGCTCTCTTAATCAGTTGTGCCAGCCTCCATCCTAGAAGTCTATTTCCCCCTCTACTCAGGTGAAGTCCATCCCGAGAGAACAGTCCTCTCTCCATGAATGCCTCCCAGTGGTCATACATCCCAAAGCCCTCCTTATAGCACCACTGCCTGAGCCATTTGTTGATCATCATAATCTTGTCACACCTTTGTTGTCCTTCTCTAGGAACAGGCAGAATCCCACTGAAGATCACCGAAGCCTTGATTTTTCTTATGCGTCTTCCCCAGTCTGGCATAGTCTCCCTTGATATGTTCCAGCAGGAATCTAGCTGTATAATTTGTTCCCACATGAAGAACAATCAGTGGATTGTTTCCCGCTCCCATTAGGATCCTCTTCAGCCTCAGTTCCACATCTATATCTTAGCACCTGAGTAATCCAATAAGACAATTATCTTCAAAATAGGAGAGGTATTGAACAGAGGAAGGGCTTGCAAAATTACTGATGAAATCAACTGTCGGTCCTTATGAACTGCTTAACACAAATGTAGCATGCACAAATTAATTTTTATGAGTAAATTAAGAAAAATCCCTGTCTGAATATTGGTCACCTCATAGCAGAATTTTTTAAAGCCTTCTTGTTCAATCAGTAGCTTAGAGCACAAAGCAGCTGACCTCCAAGTGATCTGCCACACACAATCTATCCAGTTCCTTGCTGGTTGTCGCCTACTACAATGACCCATCACCATCCCTCCGTGATAACGTTCTCAGGGTTATTTCCATCTCTGTACCTGATGTGACAAAGAAGATCTCTGCTATGAAGTGAGTATCTACATTCAAGTATTTAAATAAAACAGTCATTAGTACCATGTGCACTTTTTATAAAGTTTGTCTCAGGCATCAAGGCTACGCAGATTTTATTAAGTCCACCATGGGGGCATATGGATTTTATTAAGTCTGAACTGGGGTCAGGAGTCATGATGACTTTATGAAAACTCCAGGTTCTTAACGGATGTGAAACCACAATTAAGAATAGAATAATTCCCCTCTGCCCCATCAAAGCTTTTTGATAGCACCGCTCTTCCCCAAGACCAACAAATTAAAATAAAATTTGGAGGCCAAACCATTTTTAATGACTGAGCCACTATCTATCCATTTATCTGCTTGTAGAAATATGTTCAAGAAACGAGACTTCCTTGTGAACCCTCAAACCTCTCAAATGCTTTGTCTGATTTGCTTGCTGTTTCCAGAAAGATTCTGCTGCTAAGATTGTACTTACGATGTTCCGGGTGAATTGGTTTAGAGTTAGCCAAGTAGTAGGGCAAGTGCAGGCTTCTAATAAATGGTGAGTTTCAACCTTAGCTAGCCATTCATCAGATTAAAGATACAATTGAACTATAAATTTCACTGTGATAGCTAATATCAGGTAAGATGTAAGTGATTAAGAAGAGATTATTGCTGAAGGGTTAAATATCCCTGTGGGGTAGCCCATACAGAACCTCCTCTGTAATAGGAAAAAAAAATAGACTGAATCTTGGGAACATTTTCACTGAGATTTGTCTTCTGGTGTGATCTTCCGCTGATGGAAAAATAAATAACTCAACATGCGCAGGTAACCTTCATTTCATCTGCACAAGACTTTAAAGAGGTAAAAAGGAGGCTTTAGGGTGTCTCATATTATATAGGGTATAACAAAGCAGCAAATCTACTTACATCGTTGTTAGTATTCTGTTTAAATTGATTTCTCAAAGGGACTCAGAAAAGCTACATGATCTGGCCTCAGCGGACTGGAGGAAGAAGACAGAAGTTATTGTTAGCCCTGCTGTTTCTGTAGATTACTCTAGAAATGACACTGTTTGGCTTGAGGATTAATTAAATATCACATAAAACCCACCAGAACCAAAAGGTTTAAAATCATAGTGAAGGACACATTACATATTGTTGTACTATAAGCCAGTACAACACATCAGCAAATATAGCCTACTTAGGCTTTGATCTTATCTCTGATACACAGGTGAGCATAGCTGCATATCATGTAGTATCAACTTCTGTGCCTGCACCCACATGATCATTTCACAATAGCTGATTCTGCCTGATATGTTGTGATACTGGGCTATGTATTGACAAACAGATACAACAGGTACAAATGTCTAGTGCTAATAGGTATTGTATTTGTCATACTAGTCTGCTCTTTGCAAATTACAAATAAAGTAATTGGACTTGAATCAAATTTCATTTCTTGCAGTTGTACAATGGTATCAATGGAGTTAATTTTGATTTAACTCCAAATTTTGAAGCAAGATCAGAATTGCTATGATAGGTTTTTTCTCTCCTTACACTTAAATCAGAAGGAACTCCTCTGAAGTAAAGTGAGTTCCACCACTGTAAATCTGGTATGAGTGAGAAAATTGACCTCATGCGCTCAAATGAAAATGAAATTACAAGATTAATGCTTTATAAATACTAAGGGCCAAATTCAGAGTTGTTGTAAGTCGGTGCAATGGAGTTACACGCATTTACAACAGCAGTGAATTAGTCCCTAAAGCCTGTGTGCATAACAGCCTATCATACAGAATTATGCACTGTGCAATGAGCATGTGGGCAAAAGCACAGTAAGCCAGCGGTTCTTCCCCTGGGGTCCAAGGCCCCGTAGGGGATTGCAATCAGGTTTCAGGGGGGCTGCCAAGCAGGGCCAGTTGTAGACTTGCTGGGGCCCAGGGCAGAAAGCTGAAGCCTCGCAGAGCTGGGCTGTAGCCCAGGGCTCCCAGCCCTGCCACCTGGGGCTGAAGCCAAAGCCTGAGCAACTTAGCTTTGTGGGGACTCCTGTGGCATGGGGCCCTCAGCTGCTTGCTACACCCTAATGCTGGGCCTGGCTTTTATATGCAGAAAAACAGTTGTTGTGACACTGGTGGGCCATGGAGTTTTTATAGCAAGTTGTGGGGAGGGAGGTTAGAAAGAAAAAGGTTGAGAACCCCTGCAGTAGACCATATTCTATGATACTCTGCAATGTACACCCTCATATCAGGGGGTCTGAGCCAAGCCCAAACATACTGTACTTGATTATGCTTTATACTGGCTTGTTGAGAAGCTGTCAACACAGCAATGTGTAACACATTTGCCACTGTGATTTTTAACACTTTCTGGTGCCAACTGATTTTTAATTTTTTTTTTAACTTCTTAGTTTTAATTAGCAAACTGAGACGGCTGCTGTATTGTTAGATTGCCCTGGTATCAAAGTCTGACCCAGTAGCTCTCACCTTCTCTCTAAACAACAGAGGATTTGATCTTCCAGATAATTTTGAGCAAATGCATTCATTAAAAGGCTGTGATAACACCAGACAATTCTATTTTTGTCTCCATTGGTTTATTGACCTGAATTTCAGCCAATGAGTGATAAGCTCACTTGCCATTTTTCTGTGAGGTTCATGCCTGATGTACCTTTCACCTGTGCACTAACTACACCAAATTCAGACGTGGTGCAAATTGATTCAGATCCTGCTTACATCAGGTCTGAATTTGGCCTCCTGGGTTATCTGGACACAGAAAGGGTGGTTCTGATATTATTGTTAAATACACTGGCCTGGTCCCTGCTGCTGCCATCTGTTAGAATTAGCAGGAAAGCAAGATGGCAGGTTGGAAGAAGGGTGGCTTTTCTTTCCTTTCCTTTATTTTGGGAAAGAAGGAGGGGCTGTCTTTGTACTACAGGGCTCTCCTTCATCCCACTAAGCCTGGGGAGGGAAGCCTCATGAGGAGAATAACCATAGGATTTCTTTGCCAGGTCTAAGTAGGGGTCTAAAGAGTTTTGCTGCAGCTCTTCATTGTGTGATGCTGTTTTTAATCTTATTCTGAGTCTCTGTCACATAGCAGCTTCAAATCTGTACAAGTGCCCTGTGGCTGGGGAAGTAGCGAGAGCTCACATCTAAAAACAGATGTTCACTGTGCTGCACTGCAGGGAACAAATCCTCTTGTCTGTAGAAATCTAGCATATTTTTTTGGATATAAAAAGTCCATTTTCAAATTTTTCAATATATTTCTGCAAAATAGGACCAAAAAAAAAAAGGAATCATTAGGGAATCTGCAGCTACTCAATAATTGTGACAGCTAGGATAAAATGATATTCAAGGAAACATCTATTTCAAAGGTGGCCTGCTGGCCAAATGTGTCTCACTGATGAGGCCCGGAGGTGCTTGCCCTCCTCTTTTAGACCACCACTACCAGTCTTATGTATGGCTCCATCCTGGTTCAAGTGAAAGACCATCCAGATCAAGGTAAAGCAATACAGGTTGGGACACACCTTTGTACTGCAGATGAGGAGGATTGAAATCTGCACCATTTTACAAAGATTTAACCCTGACCCTTAGGGTCCGGGCACACAGATAATGTTTGGCTCCCTTGCTTTATTTTTTAAAAGTTTGGAAATTCCGCCTTAGCAAATTGAGGCTCAGATTTGCAGCTGGTGCAAAGAAGCATAGTGCCATTGACTTCCCTGGAGTTGCACTGATTCATACCAGCTGAGGATCTGGCTGTACATTTTTAGTAAAGCTCAGCTTCAACTGCTTTTTCAGGAAGTCGAGGTGGGGTGGTTTGTCTCCAATTTTGACATAGCCCAAAAGAACAATTTCTGTTTAGACACAAGAGGATTTGCCCCATGAGATCAAGCACAGAGAGGGTCTGTTTTTAAAATATGTACTGTAGGGATGTACTTATAAACAGAGAGTGCTCATTCATCTGCCACTCTTCTAATAGATTTAGAAATTCATGAAATGGCTGAGATTTCACATGCACTAAAGCCAGGAAATTCAGATTTGTCAATCCTACAGCAACACTAATTCAGCCCTAATCTGTATATGTAGGACTAGATTTTGGCCCATGCTGTGGCTCCTTCGTGCAACACGCTGGTATATCCAGCCTACCTGAGAGATTGCCTCTCTCCCCCAGATACAATGCCACAGATGAGATCAGCGTAGGCACTAATGCTACACCCCCCCCCTTGCAACAATGTAGAGAGGACAGTTCGCCTGGGGTATTCTCCATAAGGGAATGCTCTCCCAACCCAGGTGTGGAATTGCCTGGATTCGGTAATTTTCAGGTTATGTTGTAGGACCCAGTTGTACCTGGGGATTAAAGTTCAGAGCCCTGTGGGGAGGAGTTAGCACATACATTATGAGTTAATCCTTGGTAGGAGTGGCAAGATGAGTGAACTGGATTTTTGTTTGAATAATGGGTCAGTGGCTCAGGGCCTGCATGTGGGCACTTCTTATTCTAAACAGAAAGAAAATGCATAATAAATAAAGCTGAGCTCTTGGATATCTGGGGATTCCCTCCGCCTAGGACAAACCCCATCTGGCATAGTGCTGGTGTAGCCAGCTTCCTACCCCCTCTCCCTGCCTTTCCCTTGGTAAGTTTGAAGCAATTTGAGCTAGAAATAAAATAATTTTTTTCTACTAATATTTAAACAAAGCACAAACATTCAGTGTTTGAAGGGAGAACATAACATAAGAATGGTCATACTGGGTCAGACCAAAGGTCCATCTAGCCCAGTATCCTGTCTTCTGACAGTGGCCAATACCAGGGGTCCCAGAGGGAATGAACAGACAGGTTATCATGAAGTGATCCATCCCCTGTCGCCCATTCTCAGCTTCTGGCAAACAGAGGTTAGGGACACCATTCCTGCCCATCCTGACTAATAGCCATTGATGGACCTATCCTCCATGAATCTATCTAGCTCCTTTTTGAACTCCATTGTAGTATTAGCCTTCACAACACCCTCCAGCAAGGATTCCAGAGGCTGACAGTGCTTGCGTGAAAAAAAAAAAATCTTTTGTTTTGTTTTAAACCCGCTGCCTATTAATTCATTGGTGTCCCCTTGTTCTTGTACTATGAGAAGGAGTAAATAAGGAAGTGTTATTTACTTTCTCCATGCTAGTCATAATTTTATAGACATCTATCATACCTCCACCCCCAGTCATCTCTTTTCCAAGCTGAAAAGTCCCAGTTTTATTATTCTCTCCTCACTCGGAAGCCGTTCTATACCCCTAATCATTTTTGTTGCCCTTTTCAGAACCTTTTCAAATTCCAATATATATTTTTTGAGATGGGGCAAACCATATCGCACGCGAGTATTCAAGGTGTGGGTGTACCATGGATTTGTATAGAGGCAATCTGATATTTTCTGTCTTATTAGCTATCTAGCCCTTTCTTGATTCACAATATTCTGTTCGCTTTTTTGACTGGCTGCACATTGAGTGGATGATTTCAGAGAACTATCCACAATGACTCCAAGATCTCTTTCTTGAGTGGTAACAGCTAATTTAGACCCCATCATTGTATATGTATAGTTTGCATTTATCAACATTAAATTTCATCTGCCCTTTTGTTGCCCAGTCACCCAGTTTTGTGAGATCCTTTTGTAGCTCTTTGCAGTCTGCCTGGGACTTAACTATCTTGAGTAGTTTATATCATCTGCAAATTTGCCACCTCACTGTTTACCCCTTTTTCCAGATGGCTTATGAATATGTTAAATAGGACTGGGCCCAGTACAGATCCCTGGGGGACACCACTATTTACCTGTCTCCATTCTGAAAACTGACCATTTATTCTTACCCTTTGTTTCCTATCTTTTAACCAGTTACCAATCCATGGGATCATCCAGAAGTGCCCAAGAAAGCAAAGCCCTCAAGCAAGACTTTAGATCTGAACATTTGCTCTGGTGCCATTATACTTACAAATCAATGTAACTTAAATATTGTTTTCAGGTATAATGCTCATTGGATACGAGTACAATCTGAGAGTTCATATATGTTTTATTGTAATGAATACAGAGAGACTAAACATGACTTCTGAATTCCCAGAATGACAAATAGCTGTAAATGCCAATGAAAAAGGAGATAATGGAGCAAAAACTAATAGTAAGGAAAGAGTTAATATTTAATAAAGCAAACATTTGAATACAGAATCACATTTTTTTTTAATTTAGAGTTAGACAGAATAGATAAGAATTGGCATACTGCACTGAGTCAGAGCAATGGTCCATCTAGCCCCGTATCCAGTGTCTGATGGGCCAGTATCAGAGCTTCAGTAGGAGTGTACAGAATAGGACAGTTGGAGTGATCCACTCTGTCTTTGTTTTCTGGCTATTGGCAGTCAGAAGTTAAGGTTTCCCCGAGGATGGGGTTAATAGCCATTGATGGACCTATCCTCCATTAAGTTCTTTTCTGAACCCAGTTACACTTTTGGCCATCACAACATCCCATGGCAATGAGTTCCGCAAGCTAACTATATGTTGTGTGAACAAGTATTTCCTCTTGTTTGTATTAAACCTGCTGCCTATTAATTTTATTGGATGATGTATTGTGGGAAATGGTAAATAACACTTCTCAATACACTTTTTCTACATTGTTCATGATTTTATAGACCACAATCATATCCCTGCCTTAGTCATCTCTTTTCTAAGAGGAACAGCCCTAATCCTTTTTAGTCTCTCTCCTCATATGGGACCCATTCCATACACTTAATCATCTTTGTTGTCCTTCTCAGAACCTTTTCCAGTTCCACTATATTCTTTTTGAAATTGAGTGACCAGAACTGGATACAGTATTCAAGGTGTGGGCACACCATGGATTTGTATAGAATCTAGCTATTGAATTTCAATTGATTTTTGAAATATTTATGTGAATAAGTGTGGAACTCATATTTTAAAATGGAAAAAATGTATTTTTTTAACTTCTGTAGAATTTAAAATGTCAAATGATTTTGTGCTCACTTTGAAAAATTAAAAGGGACTGTATCAGTCTGTGAAACTGAGTTTATAATCTAATCTGTTAATCATCCTTTAACTAGATTCCCACTGCTAAGTAACCACTATTATGAAATGTGGTGTAATGCAGCCTATTATATCTGAAGTACAGTAAATACTAGACACGTTTCCAGCATGCAGTCTGAATGCTGAAGGTGCAGAATTGCAGTGTTTTCCCACAGTGAGCACATACTTAATAGCATAAAGAACTCCTGAGAATTGCTAGAAAAGGAAACAAGGTGAAGTGATTCACTCTTTCAAGGACCCTCTAGATCTGATAGAAGCTGTTCATCCTGCATTAAATGAGGTTAGCCTGAGAAATACCATGGAATTGAGGTAATAGGACTGGGTAATGAAGCCTACCTTAAAGGAAGGAAGAAAAAGGCTTGCTATTTTGGGGGGCTATTCAGTTTGTCGTTGCTGAAAACACCTTGTCCAGCTATCTCGTGTTAAATTCATATTTCAAATTGTTTTCAACACCATCCTTTATAACAGTGGTTTTCAAACTGTGGGTCGCGACCCAGTACTGGGTTGCAGCATGGAAGGCACTGGGTTGCAGCGGCTCTGGTCAGCACTGCCGAGCGGGCCGTTAAAAGTCCCGTCGGCTTGCTGCCTGGCTAAGGCAGGCTAGTCTCTCCGTGTTCTGACACTGTGCTGCACCATGGAAGTGGCTAACAGCAGCTCTGGCTCCTAGGTGGGGGGCCACGGGGCTTCGTGTGCTGCACTGTAAACCCTGGGAGATTAAGCACCACTGAAATTGCCACCCACAGGAGACCCTCTTGGCAGCACACCCTGTGACCTCTGATTGATTCAGGTGCACTATTTAAGCATGGAGGGAGGTCCAGGGACCTGTCTGTACAACTTAGCAGTATCTGGCCTGTTGTTACAACAGATCCCCACTCTCATTCTTGCTTTGCACCCAGGCTCTGCTCTTCAGCTCTGACCCTTGGCTTGACTCATGATCTTTGAGTAGACTCCTGATTCCTGACTCTGCTCTGACCTGCTGACCTGTGGCTTGACTCCTGGTTTCTGACTCTGGCTCTGACCCCTGGATTCCTGCAGTGTACACTCCTGGCCTGATTCCTATTCCTACCTGGTAGGCCAGACCACCAACATCCTGGTTGTGACACTGGCCAGTAGGCAAGTTAGCCAGCTCTCTAGCTGCCACTTCCTTGGCTGCCTGGCTGGTGAATGTGTAGGCTGCCAAGCTCCCTTTCCAGGAGTCAGTCTGCTCTGTAGCCCTGTTCCAGATCCTCCTTTTCCCCTTGAGGCCAGGAGGAGGGCCAGGCAGGAAGCCAGAGCCAGGCCATAAGAGCTGCCCGGGCAGCTGTGGGGAGCCCTGGACCAGCCATCTGTCCTGGTCTGGAGGCTGGGGTACCCAAGAACAGCCCCTGGCCCGTGTCCCTGCTCCTAGGGCACACTGCCCAGGCAGATTGAGGGTTCAGGGCTCCCCACAGTGTCCTGGGCTCCCTGGGCGGCTTTTACCATGGTCCAACTCCAGCTTCCAGCCTGGCCAGGGGGCAGGGCCTCGGGTGGAAGAGGAGGAGAATGGGCAGGGCCTTGTGGTGAGGTGGGGCTAAGGCCCATCTCAGCACCCCCGCACTGGGATGAGGCTGGTGCCGCTCCTGAGCCTCGGGCAGGCATAGAGTGGTGCTGCAGGGAATACAGAACAAATGCTGTCCTGGAGTTATTCAGTCCTGGACTAAGATTTGAAGTTTGCATTTCAGGACTGTCCTGCTCAATTGAGATGGGTGGTCACCCTACTGGAGGATGAGTACAAGTGAATTATTCCACTTTGCTGGAAATTCCACAGTATTAATAGTTCATTCCAATGTGGAATGGAATTAAATGAAACATCAGGACCCTGGAATTTACTTAAAAATGGAAATTCCCTTTTCCAACCAGCTCTAAATGTTCCCTGTTTTTTGTGTCAGGAGACAGGGAGAACAGAATATCTGATTGGTTTACCTAGTCCCTGAACTGGGTACTGAATATAGTCTAGCTTGCTTAACCTCCACTCAGCCAAGACTGAAATAATGCTTACAAGCTGAGAGACACATCAAGAAGAATTTGTGTGTTCCTACTGACTTTTCTGAAAGGCAAAAGATGAGAGATGCTGAATTTGGTGGTACTGGTGCTAAAATATCACATCATGTCTTCACATCATTATTGGGGCCTTTGAATCATGATATTTTCTACAGTGGCATTGGGCAGTGAAGTTTCTGCATATGAATAATTTTTTTTATTGTAAATGTTAAAGTTTTGTATAAGAAGAACAGTAGGATTTAGAAAGGCGATCCTAAGTAAATATATAAATCAGCTCTCTAATTTCATTTAGATTTTGGTCTTGATTTTTAGCAGGGTCTCAGCCCATCCACAATATTACTGCCACAATTATTTGTGCACACAGCAGCACCTAGAAGCCTAAAATGCTAATTTGCTGATGCAGTCAGGCAATTAGGCTTCTAAAGAGATACCATTGTCTGTGCAAATCCTTTCCCCCCTAAATTTAGTTGCAGGAGAAAAACTCCACCTACTAAGTCAGAGTCCACTTTTGGTCCTTATTAACCTGATTCTTCGTTATGCAGCTGTAACTATTCCACCTTTTCCCTTTACTATATGGACTATTTATCTGCTGAGACACAGAAAGGAGCTCATCTTTAACTCACTGAAGGCATAGGAATGAGAGCACAGTTTTCTAGCTGTTTGTAACCTGATTAAAGCACATTTCCTATACATCAGTGTAGGACTATGAATTTTGTAGTCTTTTTCTTTGCCTACTGCACAGCTGAATTAAACTAAGGTGTGTTCATATATATACATGTTACAACAACTATCTTGTTAATGCTTCAATGGATATGAAGCTATTGTTGGAAAAAAACATTTACGGCCAGATAGCTCTTGCTACGTCCTTTTGGCAGGTTTTTGAATGATAGCATTGCAAATTCTATCATTCAGCCACAAAACGGGGCCATGCCGGTAATGATTTCTTGTGAGATGAAATGGGAATTGAGTGTGACCAGTGGCCATGCAAAGCACTAAGATGTGCATGAGAGAGAACTGCTTATTCAGAAAGATTTTAAATAATGTCCTTGAACCGGACTGCAGCGATGCTATCTAAAAGCCATTTAATAGAGCACTTTTCCATATGTGATTGCTATCCAATTCCTGCCAACTCAGCTTCTCTTTGTTTTGCTTCTCCTTAGTAGCTAGAACAGAGGTGCTGTCATGTATGATTGGGTGGGTGACCTCAGTCTCAGTGCCAAATGGATGACTAAAATTAATACAGAAAATTCAATCCACTGTCATGTGGCTGAAATGCCAGCTTTGTTCATCATGCAACTGCTAGCTTATCTCCGTAACCTCTTCGATACTGCACCTAGATTTAATCCTTATAGTCTTATTAATTATTATTATTATAGCACATTAAAATTATATTATAGCACATTAAAAAAAAAAAGCTATGCCATCGTCTGTATGTCCAGAGGGTCATATACATACACACTTTGCTGTCTTAGAAGCTATAGATAGATGTGATCCTAGGGAAGTGTGATCAGGTCAAGGAAACCTCTTATAGATGTGCAAAATATTCACAATGCAGTGCACACCTACTCAGAATTCAAGTGGTTTTGTATTTGGTAATGGAGTCAAAAACTGGCCTGTTTTTGAGGAAAATTGTGTAAAGTTTGTAGGAAATGGAGCATGAAATCCAGTGAAAGCTGGCCCATTACTTAAGCAAATGTTTTTTCACATCTACATGTGTGCACTTGCATTTATGCACTGTTTGCTGCAAAAAGAACCAAAAATTAAGAATAGAACAAAACTGGGACTGGGGATGGGCAAAATCATGAAAACAACATGGTGATTTTCACATTAAATTCCATGAAACTGAAATTACTGAGTTTTGCACCATCTTGAGATCCACATGGGTTTTATCAGGGAGAGGGTTAAAACCTTCAGTTAAACAGCCAGCTGCCCCTTGCCTTCTGCTAACACGAATATATGGATCTGGAGGTGTTTCCTGTAAAAATCCTGAGGAAACAATTTTACAAGGGGCAAACCTGTAGGGGGTTTGGGATGCATGCTAGGGAAAAACTAAGACATTTTAGGGTATTCTGGCAGCCTGGTTGAAGCAAGTCTTTTTTTTTCCTATTCTTTTGTGGATTATGGGTCAAGCAAGCCCTTCGTACTGTGCCCATTACTCAGGTATCTGAGGACACTGTCACAGGCAGATAAGATGGATGGACAGTGTTAGTATATGTGTTTTGAAACCCGGATCTGAATTTTGAGGCTTGGACCTTTCTGTAGTACACCTCTACCTCCATATAATGCTGTCCTTGGGAGCCAAAAAATCTTATCGCGTTATAGATGAAACTGTTTTATACTGAACTTGCTTTGATCCACCAGAGTGCACAGCCCCACCTCCCCCGAGCACTGCTTTACTGTGTTATATCAGGTGGCGTTATATCGAGGAAGTGGTGTACTGAGGTTGATTGCAATGTCATAAACAACTCGTCATGCCCTGCTGCTGGAGTGAAGCAGCTTTGTGATGCATTACTTGTATACTTTAGATTTCTTTCAGACATGTCAGCTTCCTCACCAATTGATGTCCTTATTCTAGGAAGTCATTTTTATTGGATGCTCTTAATCTTGTTAAATAGAAATGGAGCTGTTGGACCACTCAGTTGTTGTTGTTTTCAGAAATTAAACCATTTCTGTCCTTCTCTAATAGCAAAGATGAGTCCAAATGACACTGCAGTAACTCCTCACTTAAAGTCGTCCCAGTTAACATTGTGTCATTGCTGATTAATTAGGGAACATGCTCATTTAAAGTTGTGCAATGCTCTACTCTTACATTGTTTGTTTGGCTGCCTGCATTCTCCACAGCTGGCAGCCTTCCTACACCCCCACCCCCACCCCACAGCACCTCCTGCCTGCTGGCAGACCCCCCAGATCAGCGCCTTTCCCCTCCTGCCCCCACCTCCTGCCCATGGCAGTCAGCTGGCTTGTGGCATTTAGCAGGCAAGAGGGAGAGGGGAGGAGCGAGGACTCAGCGCATAGACTCCCCCTGCCTCCTGAACACTGCTAACCAGCTGATTGCCCCGTGCAGAAGATGGGGAAGGGAGAGCCTGCGTGCCAAGTCCTTGCTCCCCGACCCGCCTCCTAGATGCTGCAAGCCAGCTGATTGTCCCAGGCGGGGGGGGGGAGGAGTGAGGACGCAGCGTGCAAAGTAAAGGGGGAGGAGGTGGGGGGAGAAGAGGTTGGTCAAGGATGGAGGCTTGGGGGAAGGGGTGGAGTGGATGGGCCGAGGGTTGAGCTCCCTGCCCCTGGCAAAGTCAGTGCCTGTGCTAGCAAGAATAACAAGAGGAGCAGCCAGACAATCCATCCTCTTTCACCTTCTGACTCCACTACCTCAACCAAGCTTCATACTCCGTAGTGATGATTGTAGTATTAAATTGTTTCTTTAAAATTGTTTAAAACTTGTACCTTTATTAAATTGCTTGTTTTGAAATTGTTTAAAATGTATATAATGCCTTTTATCTGGCAAAAAGAAAAAATTTTCCCTGGAACCTAACCCCTCCTATTCACATTAATTCTTATGGGGAAATTGGATTTGCTTAACATCATTTCACTTAAAGTTGCATTTTTCAGGAACATAACTACAACTTTAAGCGAGGAGTTACTGTACTGATTTTTGAAGCAGCCTTTCCTTTGAGAGATGATTCTCCTATTAGGCTTTCATAGTGAATATTAACTTCCAAGACCACCATTTGCCAACCTGACAGAGACACAGTCAAAATCAGTGCACATCAAGCAATGTTGTGCCAAGCACATGAGTTTCAGACGAAGCGCTGTTAGAAGCCTGCTTTGGGGGACTGAGAAATGGGAGAACTGTCTCCAAAAAGTCAATCACTAAGCCCACGTCCAGACTAACCCGCGGCATCGGCGGGTTAAAATTGATTGCTCGGGGATCGATATATCGCGTCTAGTCTGGACGCGGTGTATCGATCCCCGAGCGCGCTTACATCGATTCCGGAACTCCATCAACCCGAACGGAGTTCTGGAATCAACACGGAGAGCCGCGGACATCGATGCCGCGCCGTCCAGACTGGTGAGTACCTCGATTTTAGAAATTCGACTTCAGCTACGTTATTCCCGTAGCTGAAGTTGCGTATCTAAAATCGATTTTAATACCTAGTCTGGACGTGGCCTAAGATCCTAATCCTCAAAAGTGAAGACTGTGGAACATGCTGTGAAATTCAGACTGTGTTCAGATATGTCATTTGACTCGCTCCTTTTCAGAAGTGGGGTTCCATCTTGCCCCTTTATAGAAATAAGAAAAAGTCTCAAGCCATGGTTTTTCTCACTTATCAGTACACAGGCTCCAAGTTATTGATAAATGTATAGACAGCTGGCTGGAACTGAAATTTTTGATAAAAAGTGCACCCCTCGCCCATGTTTATTAACCGGATACAGAGCTGGTAAAACGTCTCAAAAATATTTTTTAGAGAAAAAATAAAGAAAAGTACACACTCGAATCTTTATGGTTGTACATGATTCTTTACAGACTGTACATAAATAACAGGGCTGAAATCCTGGCCCTATAGTACCCAGTAGAAATTCTGCCACTGACTTCAGTGGGGTCAGGTTTCCACCCCAGCCCCTGCCCAAAGAGCTTAAACATGAATTATTTTAGAAAGTTTTATAGTATATAGCATAGGTAGATGACTGGCTAGTGTTGCAATGTGTAACTTATAGCATCAGTTTCTTCTTAATAGAACCCAAGGCCTATTTGTCAAACTCTGTAGGTTGCAGACATATTTATATGTCCTTCTAAGTACTTGTTTGGTTTTCAATTAGAAAATGCCTTTTTATAGGTAGGTATTAAGGCTCTGGTTTTAGTGACAACATAACAGGACACATTAATGTAATACTTGGAGTCTTGTGATTTCCTTGCTTGTTGAAAGCTTTCTCAATTCTGTCATTTTGACAAGCAAAGACCATCTACTGCACTCAGATGCAGTTTATAAAAGTGGAAATATGCTTATCTCTTAATGTTATAGGCAAACACTTCCTTATTCACACATAGTTTTTGGAACGTTAAATGTCAGTTTTTCAGATGTTTCCAAATGCTCTGATGTGTATCTAGTGAGATTGCCAAAGGTTCCCATAACACGTATTTTTCTAAAAGCCCTTTGAAACTAGTAAAATGCGATCAAGAGTAGGGGAGTCCCATCAACATACCAACAGTGTAATGGAAGAACCTTTTTGATGGCTAAGTTTCATGTAGTACACAGTTTAAAATTCCTTGATTTAAAGTTTCTTAATTTTAATTTACTTTTAATGCTTGTGACAAGAAGTATTTGGATTAAAAACTACAGAGATGTAAACCTTCTAATCAACCACATAACAGGAACAGCACCAGTATGAGCTTTTTACACACTTCCCGTCTGACATTCCTCACCCTTATTAAAGAGTGCCCAACTCGGAGACAGAAACAGAGCTACCATTCTGTGCTCTCTTAGTCTTGTCCTCTGCTGAGGCTGCCAAAAGATGAGCTGACTGTAGCCACAGTTTTTGTGATACAGGTCCCTAACTACTCAGAATTAGCCTTAGGCTAACATTCATTTCATATGAGACTCCTGAACAGATAGTAACAACTCTGTCATTAGTTAATTACCAACCTGGGCCTGATTTAAAATCAGGTACATAAAGGTGAAAGGGTCCTTGTGCCATTATCAAGCTACTTAAACCAGTCTCAACTGGAAAAGAAAATATACCTTGTTAATCTCCTGCCATGTAGTTCCCGCTTTGTATATAGTGAGAAATGGGCTCAGAAAGGTAACGCCTTGTTTTTTCATTATGTGGGTTTGTATGAACTTAATCACAGGCTGCTTTAATCAATGCCTTTGCTTTTAAAGGATGGTTTTAAAAAAAGAGCAAATGCTACCTGTGATGGGGTAGACTATGCCCTGAGGTACCCCTGCTGGAGGCTTTGTGTCCTGGCCACATCCTGCCCCAGAAAAGGGCAGTGGACAGGTCTTCCAAGCTGCCTAGAGCGGCAGTGCGGGAAGCAGCCAATCAGGGCCCAGCAGGCTAGTATAAGAAGAGCTGCAGGACTAGGGCACAGTGAGTTCCTTGTTAGACTTGGAGGGGAGTGGAAGGTGCACTAGCTGGGTAAGGGAGCTATGGAACCTTGGACATAGGAGCGCTGGCAGAGGCTGAGGGGAATGCAAAGAAGGTGTGGGCTGGCTGATGGGACTCCGCCAGGACAAGGCCCTGAGGTGAAGAATGTGCTGGAGCCATGGGGAAGTGACCTGAGGAATGGTAGCAGCAATGCAGTTTATTTAAAGGTACCTGGTGGATGGCTGCTATTTATAAGGTCACTGGGCTGGGACCTAGAGCAGTGTGCACACCTGGGTTCTCCCCACCAGCCACTGGGAAAGTGGACTGGACTTTGAGGTACCCCAGAAGGGGAACTGAACTATAGTTGCCCAGCTGGAGAGCTGTGGCCAGAAAGGCCCTGAGAGGGCAAAGATATTGCTTCCAGGGAGGGAGCCCTGGAGCACTGCTCTACACCGGAGCAGGGACAGCTTGAGAGAGAGATTAGAGTGCACTGAGAGAGGCCCATGTTGGACTTGTACCCTGGAAGGGGTTTGGTTTGCTGCTGTTTTACATACAGTGTGTGACTTAACCAGAGGGCTGAGTCACTGAAGACTCACCACAAACAGAGAGCGAGAGAGTGCAGGCAGATGAGAGGTGAGTTTACAACTCCATTACATTACCCTTTAAATAAAATTACATTCTCATACCAGTGAGATCTTCTTATAGTCAGCACGTAAATGGTTTATAAAGTTTATGCATATATATCAGCAACACTTGTATTTAAATTCCTAACCACAGATTACACACTATATGGCAGAATGCTCTAAGGAAACAAATGAAGATCCAAATGTCTGTTATCTATGATTCTGTAGGAATTTAATTAAACTTTAATAGTGGTAATATTCACACATATCCTCTTAAGCTACACTGTCTCATTAACTTCAGTCCTCTGGCCACTTGTGATAAGAGTTGATGACACTTTCTCACATGATACATTCAGTGACAAGTGCTTCAGCTAAAAACTCATCCTCCACCTTGGGTATGACCCTTCCTCTCTCATTTTTTGTGTGCATTGTCAAGTTAGACTGTAAATTCCTGCCCTAAAGAGTTATCTCTTAGTATATGTTTGTGCAGGGCCTATCACCATGTGGCTCTATTCTTGGTATCATTATACAAATGTTTTGACAAATAAAATCCATGGCAAGAATATCTAATTTTTGGAAAACTCAAGAATCTGCATTCCCTCTCCCCCATTAATTCTACACAGCATGAAAAATACATTTTCAGACACTTGTACCTGCTAACATTAATTTGACAACGTGCTATAACTTTGGGAACAATTTTACTTTTCTCTCCACATATTTTCCTGAAGGAAGTTTCTGCATCAGATTAGGACACTTTTGTGATCAGGCTCTATGTCAAACACCTGTCTTGCAACTGTAGTTGTATTACATGCTACATTGATCTAACTTTGGTGCAAGACACACACGTCCAAATTCTGCCCTTGGATGAGGCTGATGAAAGTTCAGTGCGTCTCTCTAAGGACAAAAATTTTATTGTACTTCTCATACAGAACTAGGCAGGCAAAGTCAGGCCAAATAAAAAGTGATGTATAAGATTCTATGGTTATTTAGATGACAAATGTAGGCCCTTTAAACAGAGAGAAAGACACTGTCTGCTTCTCGGGTAAGGGCACTGTCTAAAAAGACAGACTGATGAAGGGGCAGCGGTGATCTGATGTAAAAGCAAAAAAATGACTGCAATGTATATAGGCACATGGGACTAACAGACTGTTTTGTTTAAATATAAATACTGACCTACTACTAATTCCTGACCCAAACATCATCTAGGAACTTTAAAAAAACATTTTTTTCCAAACCCACTAAAATTCTAGATAATTCCTCCATTTCCCATGAACCCACTAGCTTTCCTTAACACAGCAAATTCAGACTCTTGCCTGAATCCTCTCTATATCTCCTACTAAGAGCCTTCCCTTCCGTGGTGAAATTAGAAATTCAGGAAAGTCACAATGAGATCAGAGGGGCTTCTGGGGTCAACACTAAGTGAAGAGGACAAATTGCTAATGTAATGAAACTTAAATTAGGGAACAATTAGACTGAATACAAGGAAATACTTTTTAATGATATTACGGTAGAATAATCCACCAAGGAGAGTGGTGGAATCTCCACTGCTTGAGTGATTTAAAACTAGAATGTATTAAGCTCTAGAAAATATTCTATAGGAAACAATTGTTCTCTAATAATGAACTGAAACTAACAGGAGTTCTCCATCTCTTTAAAAAAAAAAAAATTATTCCAAGGTGTCTTCTTCCAAAATTTAACAGATGGGAATCCAGTCTGTTTGATTTCCCCAATTTCTTAAACTGAATTCTCCTTTATTATAAAGTAGAAGAATCTTTCTGTTCTGACTTATTTTTTAGACCGGTATACACCAGTCACTTCAATGGAGTTATTCCTGATTTACAGCAGCATAAGGCAGAGGGGAATCAGACCCCGGGAATCTTAATGGATATAAAATTGTATAAAACCACTCCAGCCCTCTAATATCAGTATTCATTATATTATTCAAAACATTTGTCCATCTGACTTTCACACCACAAGGCAGGAACCTGAGGCAAAGGACTACTACCCAATATACTGTGGGGTGGGTGTTTGCTGATTTGTATCCTTTTGAATCATTGCAGTGTTTTCCCAAATTAATGCCTTTCTCCCTTTTACCAAGTTTTATTTTGTTATACAGACTCAGCACTTGAGTCAATGCAGTGATGAAAAATGCCTGTCCCCTATCTACATTAATTCTTTGAAATTAGTTGAACTGAGCTGTACTAGCAGACCAATGATAGATTTGCTGACGTATCTAATGAGAGTATTGGATGCACAAGGTATTCAGAATTTGGCCCTATCCAAATATCAGAAGCATTTTATGTTATAGGGTCTCCTTCATTAAACACATTTGTATATTATGTGTGACTTAATCCTGTGCAACCTCTGAAAAGTAACACAATGTACTTACAAAGGAATAGTTTAAACTCTCTCTCTATATAATTTTTTTTTCATATTTTAAAGGCTACCAAGTCGCATACAATAATGGACTAAACTGTGTTCTCGTCTCTCTTTATTCATGGAAACATGCCCGTGTCTGTAATTTTGGATTAGGGCCAACCTACTTTTATCTGAGCCATGGAGATCATGAGCAAGAATCTCCTTTCAGAACTCCAGAGATGTTCACCTGGTTGATATGCAGAGGCATTTTCATTTCATATACATACAGACACCTTCTGCCATTGGTATTCTTCTGGTGCAGTAAGTTTTGTGTAGCTGTGGTAATGTACTCTGGCATACTTCTAACACATACTGGCAATTCTTTAGTAGCTCCTCCCTTGCACAAAATACATTGTGTATATATGCCAAGTAAAAATTGTATGATAACTGTTCACTTGTATATTTAACTAACAAACCTTATATCCACAGAGGCATTTCACACTTTGATTAAACTAGTGATGGGCAAGCCATGAGCAATGCAGCCACTTACCAAATGAGAGCCCTACCCCCTGTTCCTTTATTTCTAAGGAAAATGCTACAAACAACAGTTGACATCACTCTGAAACACCAAAAAACCCCCAAACATTCTAAAATAAAGAAAAGATAATCTGTGTATTTACAAAATATTTAAAAGACAAAATTATTTCTTTAATATGATGCACCCATGAGTAGTTTCTTCTGAATTTGACGAATATTTAAAAAAAACCAAACACTACTGATTTAGATTTTAACCTTTATTTAAGTGACTACCACAGTTCAGTGTTTTTACAATTATAGTGCCACCTAGCTAATGAAAATAAGAAACTGTAATTACCCTAAGAGGATATGCTGGAAAAGGAACTGAAACATTGATAACCTTTAGAGGAGGGAATGTTTTTTTGTTAAGGCTGGAATTTTTTCTTAAGAAGATCCTGTGTAAATGAGCTGGCTTGGTAACGTGCCTACTGGACATGCATTCATTTTCCACATGTATTTTTAGTTTAGTTTTTACTTGGGATTAAAGATGAAACACAACAGCGATTGTTGACTATTCAGAAAATATAATTGGAAGAAACTGAGGTAGTTTTGCAAACATAGAACACTGTCCTTATAGAAAAAAGAATCACATTTCACAGAATCACAATAATAAAGCACATTTTAAAGGTTAACTTTTAACCTTTTTACTGAGGCAAGGATACCAAAAGATGGATTCAGATGGGGTGTTATGCCCCCAGAAAATATGTATAATCCACATTTTACCCTTTTATAATAGCTAATTTTCTGCATGAAGGATTTCAGGATTGATCCCTCTGAGTCCAAAAAGCCATAACATATGTCATGTTTCAAAAATAAAACTAAAGGACACAGTGGCCCACATTCTCTTCTACACTGACTTCTGCTCTGCACAGAATCACCATCAAGGGCCCAGCGGTGTCTCCATGATTAACTGGACCAGTCTGTGCTGGTATAGACCTAATAGTTGCTCTGACCCATAGTAGATGGAAATGTAGGCCCAGGACCATACACCAGCTGGGGATGGCTAGAGCTTAGTGTGCTCAGGCCATGTTTCCTCTGTACGTCTTCCCACTCCTAATATGTTACTTGCATTAGAGGCAGTGATACAGGAGCAAGCAATGCTGGGTCTGAGCCAACTGACAGCCCCACCATATCAGCTAGGAGGCCTGTGTGGACTAGTGTTATTCATAACATTCTTCTCATGTTTTTGTTATTCCTTAATCTACTAAGTATATCCAGATTATACCCTTTATAGCTGTATTTCCTTCATTCAGAGGGATGTTAATGATAGCTATTTGTGGAACTGTCTGTTAGTATTTAAGTGCAGAGTGTTATCTTTCCATCTAAAAATCTCCGCACTATACAAAAGCCTCAGAATATACTTGTAGAGCCTTTTGGACAAATCAGCAAAGAAAGATCAGAGATTTTTTCTCAAACCTGTATCACAAGTCAATGACTGAAACAGAACCCAGATGTCCTGATTTCCAATCCTTTAAAACCTACAAAATCCCATTGCTTCCCTAACTAACTAGATTAGTAATTTTGCACTGTTTAGAATTTACGGGACAAATTAACCATTAGATCAGACTCCTTACTTGATTTCTTGTGACTCTATATGGCATAGCAACTAGAACTTGCCCCCCAAAAAGGGGGCGAGGGCAAATATTTTATGGATTTTAATGAAATTTCCTCTGCATTTTTGTCCATCAAATTTTTTTTAATCAACCAATTCTAAGAGCAACAGTTCTGGCTCAGAAAGAGGACAGTGATAGGTCAAAATACTATTCCACAAAGTTGTGCAAAAATAGCAGAAAAGAGGATCAACATTGCAGTGCAACTCTAAGCAATGTAATACTATCGTATCAGTGCTGTGCCTAAATGTGAATCGCTACAAGGCTACATATTTTTATGACAGAAAAAGGAGGAGGCAACAAGAGCCCTTAGGGCCACATCTTTTAAGGAATTTGCTAAACTCTGTCTCTTCTGCAAATACCAGCAGCTTTTTCAGCAGAAAGATGAAAATCAGTCGTGGCTAAACCACCAGCCTTGGGCTTTTGGTCTTTGTCTCAGTGGAGTGTTAGTCTTAGCTGCTGTGTCACAAATGAGATGGCAGTCTGTGCTGTTTGTTCTGCATTACTGTTCGTTTGGCCCCATTTACTAGAAGGCCCTAATATGCAGCATTCCTTTACCATGGGGACTATCTTTAACATTTGGACTAATTGCTCTACTACATTAGTACAGAGCAAGCAACATTCAGCCTACTGAAGTTATTGAATGAAAAATAGTCATTGATTCTTATGATAAACTTACTGGATTGTGTTGTAATTGTTTTTATTAAAATATCAAATTGCACATAGCCCTCCATCATATGGAGAATAGACTACTGTGTTTGGATGAAGAAGGCTATCTGGTAGAGCTATAGCTCTTTCTTCGCTATTGCATTTAGGCACTGATTCATTCAGCCAAGCACTTAAGCAAATGCTTAATTTTAAGCTGCAGCCTCATTAACTCAATGGGACTTCAGCGTGTGCTTAAACTAAAGCACTCAGAAAAAAGGTTTCACCATGACTAGATGAACATACATGCTTGAAGGTATGTTCCTCTACGCTAGCATGGGGTGTGGTCAGAAACTGAGATGTGCATGGTTAGACCAGGGATCAGGGCCAGGGGCCAGAGCAGGAATCAATAACGGGGTTGGAACAGGGCAGGAACAGCTTAGATGAGCTCCTCTCTCCTCATGTGCTGCAGACATTGTTGAGGTCAGTTGAAATGTTCCAGCTAACAGGCCCTAAACTGGAACGTCAAGGGACTGGGGGCAGCGCTTTCTTACTTCAGGCCCTTGCTGCTTTGCTTCAGTCTCACACATCACAATTATGGCACAGTGCAAAAGGTCGCTCACCTCCCCCCTGACATGTGTGACCAAAAGAGGGCTGGGGGTGTGGACAAAGGATCATTTGCTTTTTGGGGAGTTGCCCCTTTTCACTCTCAGAATGTGTCTAAACTTACTGTAGTGCCACATGAGTATTACAACATGTTGTACAGGTTCCCTGAGCAATGATTAACTGAGTTTTCATAAATCTGAACACAAATAAATGAAATTACAGACATTTGCCAGGTGATTATTAAAGATTCGGTACAATAAATGTCAATGAAAGAAGAACACTGTGCGGAGTATAAAACAAAGCAGCATCCTTTTGAACTACCCTGCATGTGTCACTTCATTTCTCAGGATCTGCCAAGCATAAAATACAGCTTTTCTCCCTCACTGATAGGAAGAAAGTGGAGAAGAAAGAGGATCAAATTCTCCCTTGCTCACTGTCCCCCTTACATTGCTCCAGCACCATGCAGAGAGTAGAAAACTAGTGGAAACAGTTCCTTGGAAATTCTTGCTCATGAAGGGGTCCTCTTGGCTGACATGGAGCCAGTTAGGGCAGGTCAGCCAGGAAAGGAGGAAATGTTCTGGGTATAAGGAAAATGTTTTGTTTTTGCGATTCTCTGCTTCCTACAGCTCATGGGGGGCCAGGAGAAGCAGAGTATAAATGAGCAATTTCAATGCTATTCTAACTTACGTGGGGCCAGGGAGGCCTCTCACTGCCACAGGAGTGGAAAGATGTCTTAAAACCTCCTTTGCCCATTGCAGTACTGAGTTCAAAAATAGAGCAGCACAGAATCACGCCAAATGGCTTAAGATACTGGAGTAACAAACTCTCCACTATGGATGTACTTTTTCTTGTGGTTGGAGCCAGGGGAGGCTCTAGCGCTTTTTGCTGGCCCAAGTATGGCAGTCAGGGAGCCTTCAGCAGTGTTTCTCTGGGAGGTCTGCCGGTCACGCGGATTTGGCGATGAGATGATTTGCTTGATTGGAATGGTAAAATTACTAGTCATAACCTGCTTAGAAAGTACAGAGTGAGGAAAAGAGGCAGAGTGGAGGTGGATGTAGTGGTACACTACACAAAGATGTTATTACTTGTTTGAGAGTTATTGATCACTTGGAACCACAGAATAATTAGATAATGTACCCAACAGGAGGTAACCTTAATTTGCACCTTATTAGGATAGATAAAGATGACTTAATCCCTACACTGGATGTTGGTTGCTGTCTAGGGACCAGTGATCATGACCCAATTACATTTAATGTGGGCAAACAGAAGATAGTTCCTGTCAGTAACATATATATACTTTGGTGCTTCAAAAGTGCTAAATTCCCAAAGCTGAGGAAAATTCTGAATGAAATTGAGTAGGAGAAAAAAATTAGACAGAAAAATACTAGAAAATTGAGAGTTTTATTTAAGATGAATTCACTAAATGGCCAAAAAAGCCATGATTCCACAATCGAGAAAGAGGTCAACTTTAGCGAAAAGCTCCTCCTGGTTCAGCGGAAAAGTGAAGGCAGAAATTAGAAATCAAAAAACAATATGTAATAAGTGGAGGAGGAGGGGAAATAGGTGTCTGTCACTATAAATTAGAAGTTATGAAGTACAGAAAGGTGATAGGGGAAGCTAAAGACAGGGAAAAAATTCAAATCTGCTACGGCTAAGGACAACTAGAAGGCATTTTAAAGTATATTAGGAACAAAAGAAACCCTAGCAAGTGTATAGGCCCATTGCTAAATGGAGATGGCAAAATTGTTAAAGATGCAGAAGTGTTCAATAAATACTCCTGTATATGGAAAGAAGTAGGATGATGTGTTTAACGGGGTCGTCTGCTCCTTTTGGACCAGACAGCCCTATTCGGAGACTTCAGTAATTTCCAGAACAAATTTACTCAGTGTGCAAGTAAAAAATGATTGCGCTAAATTCCTTACCTATGCAAGCTCATGCCTGGTGTAGGTAGGTAGGTGGGCAAGGACGAGGGAAGGCAAACGTTGGTCTAAGCGACTTTTATTCCACCACTGACCTTGGGGGCAGCGAGGCCCAAACTAAGCCTAGGCCCCAAGTAAGGAGGCCAACCTAACACCTCCAGAACAGTCCTTAGGAAGGGATATAGTGGAGCGGGGGGGAGAGGAAACATAGTGCAAAGCTGCCACCCAAAGACTCCCTGCACTGGGGGAATCCTCAGCTCCCTTGTTACATAAATTTTAAGTCACCTGTGCACCACTGGAACAGTACAAAAGGTACTCAGGGAAGGATCCGGTCTAATGTTTCCAAGTGCTAGCCCTGCAAATTCAACCCATGCACTGAAAATCAAGCTTGGTTCTTACTTTCTCATACATCTCTGCCAATAGTACAGATTCTACAGACCAAATTCAGCACTCATGATTAAGATTAAAATTTTGTCACACAGTTATTTTTAGTAAAAGTCATGGACAGGTTACAGGCAATAAATAAGAATTCATGGAAGCCCAATCCCACCAGCAGGAGCCACAACCCCTCAGTGTGAGGCTGAAGCCCAGTCCACACTGCCAGGGGCTGACAGCCCAAACTCCACTGCCTGCCCTCAGGTGGGGGGAGACTGACAGCTGGAGTGTCACAGCACAGGAGGGCTGAAAGCCTAAGCCCTGCCACCAGGGTGGAGGGGACTGATAGCTCAAGCCCCACCACCTGCGACTCACCAAACAGCAGCCTGAGCCCCATCATCTGGGGTTGACAGCCAAAACTCTGAAGTCACAGAGATCACAAAAAATCACGGAATCCATGACCTCTGTAGCAGACTTGTAGCCTTACTCATGAATGCCTCTAAATCCCTAACATCTTTAAATGGAATGTTATGTCAGTCAGGTTTGGTGAGGACAGTTGTACATTAAGTATGTCTGTGTTGCGTTCAATTCAGCGGCCTAGGTGTCCCATAAATCAGAATGTGGAAAGAATATGCAATGTGAAGGATGGAGGGAATGGGGGAGGAGAAATGTCATTATGAAACGCCTGCATTTCAGCCTTGTTTGAACAGAAGCATCTGGAAAAGGCATGTGTTGAGGTAGAAATGCCCTTTTAACTAAAACACTTCCCCCCCACCCCGCCCTTCTAGACACCTCAAGGCATATGGGATGGGCAGCTACCACAAATCTCTGTCATGCATGCACTTATCCACAGAAAGACAATGTCTTCACTGAAACTGAGAAACTACCTCTTCTGCTATAATACTCACATCTGCCATTTGGCACTCATGAGAAGAGAGAGATTTTTAGATCATGCAAAATGTACATGAATGTTCTATTTTGCCACAGTTTTTAAAACTTTATGAAACATTTGATTCAAAAATCTAATTAGCCATATTTTCCTTTTATGATCATAATAATCAGAGAAGGGTTAAGGCTATCAGCTTTGCATAAAATTGGGATTACATTAGAAGTACCAAACAACACTCCCCTTTAGATCCACAGAAAGGCTTGTTATAATTTCACAAAATAATATTTAATATTTTAAATCCATCTTAGAATCAAATAAAAGCTTGTAAAGGAAATTTGTTTGGGAAACTGATGGTGCAGAGAAAAGAGATTGTATCTACATCCATCACTCTCAAACAAATTTTCTTTACAAGCTTTTATTTGATTCTAAGACATATATAAAATATAAATGTTGATTTTGAATTTTTATAGGTAATGAACAAGGAACTAAAGAAAACAGTTAGGTTATTTCTTTGTTAAAGATCTATTGTGAAGAGGGGAAGGGATAAACTAAATTATATACAGTATTGTTTGCTTTGCATAGTTCACCCAGTAACTAAAGAGCCAATTACTCAATAGATTTTACTAGTAATTTCCTTTGCCTTCTGCCTAAAGATCTCAAAGCATTACAAACATTAATAATGCATACAAGTTAAACCGCTGTCTGTGTGAGATTCTGTATTACTATTTGTTGAAAAAGCTTGGGAACAGAAAAAGTATTCACACAGTTATAAGCATAGTTATAGGTCACACTTACGTTTAGTCTGCACAGCCATCATAAAAAACAAACAAAACAACCCAACCAAACTCAGCTGACTCCTTAAATGGTTAGATTGCTGTACTGATTTTTATCACTTTTTGTGCTACCTTCTAATTTGTTAAAAAAATACATGTGTGCTTTGTAATTCTCCAATACACAACAGGTCTTTCCTCAACAAAGAGAATTGCTAACTGCCTAATGTCAACCTCTTCATAACAATCGTCCAAAATGATCCTTCAAAAAGCTCATCTAGCTAGGGAGAAGTAGAGAAAATTGACCTAACTAGTCCACAGTATGGTTTCAATTAATCTTGTATAGGGAATTCGCAAGATACTATAATGGTATGTACAGAAAAAAATCCATAGATGGATAAATAGATCTATATCCCATTCAACACTTAAGCTTCTCAAGTAAATTACAACAGCTATAAATGCAAAAATGTCAAAGTTGCTTTTATGTGGCCACTTCCGAAGTGTTTTAACTGAAGAACAAGAGTCAATGAAAACACAATAGTAATAAATCTAGTTTTGTAAGGAGTAAAGACTTCTCTGTACACCTTCTTTAAATCAGTGTCAGACTGCAGATAAATACACAATATGTAAAGACCACAAAATAGTCTAATTTATGTCCTTGCTCCATGTGATGGCTTTCTTCGTGCAATAGCATGAATTATTGGCACAGGTTTGTTAAAATGTTCAGAGTACAGTAAAAGCATTAAAGAGGTATCTTAAATATCACATAGTAAGACATTTTTTCTGTTGTTACAAATGAAGCAGTAATAAAAGATATTAGAGAAAATTGTTTACGTTCTACATTTCAAAGCACTTTGTGTGGAATAATTTTCACTGTTTCTCCTGTTTAATCAGTTTTCCCTTTTGTATGCATTGTACACAACAGTGGAGGAAAAAAAAACATGATTGCACAGCAACAAAATGGCAAAAAAATGGAAGGACAGGTGCAATAGTACCTGAAATCCAGCCAAATTTAAAAGTGAGTTAGAAATCATTTTGAGTTGCTAGTTTCCCTTTAGGTATTATGAAAAATCCTTAGAGAAGTTACTGAATTGGTCTAAAACCAAACATACTGCAAAATCAGTTTTCCCTAATAATGTTTGCTGTAGGAAGATCTAAATGACTTAATATAAAATATTATGATAATATAAACTGCTACAAAGATAATGGAGAGGAAGGATGGTCCAAGTAGTTAAGATGCTGACTGGGCCACAGGAGACCCATTTCTCGATTCCCTGCTCCACCACAATTTCAACAGCTTCCATCCCACCATCAACCTCAACCTAGACCAATCTACATGGGAGGTCCACTTCCTAGACACTATGGTACAAATAAGTGACAGTCACGTTAACACCACCCTATACCGAAAACCCACCAACTGCTATATCTACCTTCATGCCTCCATCTTCCATCCCGGACACACAACATGATCCATCATCTACAGCCAAGCACTGAGGTATAACTGCATTTGCTCCAACCCCTCAGACAGAGACCAACACCTACAAGATCTTCACCAAGCATTCTCAAAACTACAATACCCGCATGAGGAAATAAGGAAACAAATCAACAGAGCCAGATGTGTATCCAGAAGCCTCCTGCTGCAAGACAAGCCAAAGAAAGAAACCAACAGAACTCCACTGGCCATCACCTACAGTCCTCAGCTAAAACCTCTCCAACGCATCATCAGTGATCAACAACCCATCCTGGACAATGATCCCTCACTTTCACAGGCCTTGGGGGGCAGGCCAGTCCTCGCCCACAGACAACCAGCCAACCTTAAGCATATTTTCACCAGCAACCACACACCGCACCATAGTAACACTAGCTCAGGAATCAATCCATGCAACAAACCTCGATGCCAACTCTGTCCACATATTTACACCAGCGACACCATCACAGAACCTAACCAGATCAGCCACATCATCACTGGTTCATTCACTTGCACGTCCACCAATGTAAAATACGCCATCATGCAGGGCCGGCCTTAGGATTTATGGTGCCCTAGGCGAGATTATTAAACTGGTGCCCCTGTGCCTGATCTGCTCTTAGCAACACAAACATAAGCTTATAGTATTGGAAAACTTGCCACATTCACGTTATTAAAACCAGTTTAACTTAATTAAGCACACTGTAATGCTGATGGACTAGCACTAAAGAAGCAGCACTATAGAAAAAATTCTGATATGACAGAATGATGCAAATAATATATTTTTTTAATTTATCAAAATTTTATTGGAAATTTATATGAAGAGGTATTGAAACAAAGATTTGTTTTTAATTAAAAGCAATCTTTCTGGCTTTTTTGGCTGCAAAATGAGTAATAATGTCATCGTGTGACAAAGACAAAGTCGTGTCTTGTTCGATCGCAAGAATAGCAAGACCAGTCAAGCATTCCTGACTCATTGTAGAGCGGAGATAGTTTTTAATGAGCTTTAGTTTTGAGAAACTCCGTTCTCCTGATGCCACTGTTACAGGAATTGTCAGTAGAATACGAGTGGCAATGTACTCATTAGGATATATGTCAACAAGTTTGCGGGTATGAATAAACTGTACAATGTCCATCACCAATTTTGCATGTGGCAACATTGATGACAGTGTACTCAATTCTTCGTACAGTTCAAGTCCATTTAAATCAAAACTATCACCGTGCTTCAGGAGGCTCTCTAGGTTCTTGCACTTTGTCATTAGTTGCTCTTGTTTTCCTATTTCGTTGAATTTAGTTATGTCATACAAAAATCCAAACTGTTCATGGTGTACTTGCAAGGTATTAAACCTTTCATCAACAGCAGATACTGCTTTATCCATCACAACATTAAAAAATTCAACCTCAAATTTCTTTTCTGGATCGTCTATGGGCATGATCTGCTGTACAGATTCTTCATAAAGAAGTGTTCCTGGCCTTTTTAACTCTCATATTAACTATGTATTTACTTTATGAAAGTTGGAGAAAACATTGTGAAAACGTAAAACATTGGCTGCCCAACTTCTGGGCTGGCAAAAGTTATACTGACTCACAGGGAAAAAAAAAAGCAGGAGAATCTTAGTGCAACATATGGTCACTCTATACCAGGGGTCGGCAACCTTTCAGAAATGGTGTGCCAAGTTCACTGTAATTTAAGGTTTCTCGTGCCAGTAATACATTTTAATGTTTGTAGAAGGTTTCTCTCTATGTCTATATTATATAAATAAACTATTGTTATTATCTGAGGTCTTGGCCACCGGTCCTGCTCAGGCCACTGCCAACTGAGTAAATGAAACCCCAAACCGGCAGCGGGCTGGTGGCTGGAACCCTAGACAAGGATCCCAGGCCCTGCTCAGCCCGCTGCTGGTCTGGGGTTCTGACCACCAACTCCTGCCATCCAGGATCCTGGCCGCCAATCCCCCCTCAGCCCGCTACCAGCCTGGGATTCTGCTCACCCAGGCTGACAGGAGGCAGAGTGGGGCTGGCGGCTGAGCTCCTGACTGGCAAGGGGCCGACAGCCGGAACTCCGGAGTAGCAGTAGGCTGAGTGCTGCTGGCACCCCAGACTGGCAGCAGACTGAGCCACTCAACCCTCCATCGGCCCTGCTCAGCCCGCCACCAGCCCACTCAGCCTGCTGCCGGCTGAGTGAATGGAACCCCAGGCTGACAGCAGGTTGAGTGGTTCAACTGGCCTGCTCAGCCCACTGCCAGCCTGGGGTTCCTTGGGGGTCCCCAGGCCAGCAGCAGGTGCTGAGTGGGGTCGATGGCTGGTATCCCAGCTGGCAATACGGCAGCAGCCGGAACCCCAGAGCAGTGATGGGCTGAGCCGCTCAGCTTGCTGCTGCATACCATCAAAAATCAGCTCACCTGCCACCTTTGACATGTGTGCCGTAGGTTGCCAACCCCTGCTTTATACACTAGTAAGGAGATGAGCATATTACAGTTGTTGGACAGCTCTTATCAGGAGTAACAGGCTATAGGAAAGTCAGTCAACATTTTTTGTTTCTCTGATGAAAACTGACCCACTCCCTGCCCAAAACCAAACCCGTCACTAATAATTGTCAACAACTAAATTTTCTGGTTTTGGCTAAGATATTCATTTAAAAAAATATTGAAATTGGATTCAGGATTGTTAGCAAGAATTTTTGGCAAACAAAGTTGTTAAATGACAATCTAAATGGCAACACAGTACTGCTTTCATGCTTGGCTCAACCCCCAGCCTGCTGGTCCAACAGCTGCAGTAGAGGAGGAAATAGGTGGAAAACTGCAGGACCCCAACATCCACCTCTTGGGGTGCAGAGTGGCAACAGCAACAGCAAACCCTCAGGTCCAATCACATGCCAATGGGCACCGCTGCCAGCCCAACAGACCATGGTGAAGTTAGCACAGCATCTGATCTCAGGGATGGGGCGCCCATGGAGCCACAGCAGCTCCTCCTGCTCTGTGCAGCTCCCCCTGGATGAGATGGATCGCTGGCAGCTGCCAGCCCGGGGGAGGGGCGCTCCCCAGCTAGGGTGGCCAGATCCAGATGTCCTGATTTTATAGGGCCAGTCCTGATATTTGGAGCTTTGTCTTATATAGGCACCAATTACCCCCACCTAGAGTGACCAGACAGAAAGTGTGTAAAATCAGGACAGAGATGGGTGGGGGTGGGGAGGTAAAAGGAGCCTATATAAGAAAAAGACCCCAAAATTGGGACTGTCCCTATAAAATAGGGATATCTGATCACTGTACCCCAATCCCCTATCCTGATTTGTCACACATCTGGCTAACCCCAGCCAAGCCCTGTCTGACATTCCAATTCTGGCTGCCTGCCGAGGAAGTGAGTTACTTTCACTTTCATTCCTCAGCAGGCAGGCAGCCAGCCTCCCCTCCCCTCCCCCCCAGCACCTCACTCAATCCAGCCCTGACGGAGGGGAGGGAGGAGAGAGAGAGGGGTGCTCCTGGGGAGGAGGGAGAAAGGAGGGGGTGCTCCGTGGGGCGGAGGGGAGGTGAGCTCCTTTCCCAACCCCTAGCCCCTCCCCTTCCCAGAGACCCCAGCAGCCAATCCCATTCCTCAGACTGTGCTGCATTCGGCTCTCTCTAGGACCCAGAAGCCCTGCTTCTACACTGTCTGGGCTGCCTGGAGAGTGGTGCCCCCAGGCAGAGTGAGGCCCTACGCGTCTGCCTATTCTGCCTATGCCTAAGGACGGCCCTGCCATCATGTGCCAGCAATGCCCCTGCTATGTACATCGGCCAAACTGGACAATCCCTACGTAAAAGGATAAATGGACACAAGTCAGATATTAGGAATGGCAGTATACAAAAACCTGTAGGAGAACACTTCAACTTCCTTGGACACACAATAGCAGATTTAAAGATAGCCATTCTGCAGCAAAAAAACTTCAGGACCAGACTCCAAAGAGAAACTGCTGAACTTCAGTTCATTTGCAAATTTGACACCATCAGCTCAGGATTAAACAAACACTGTGAATGGCTAGCCAACTATAAAAGCAGTTTCTCCTCCGTAGGTGTTCACACCTCAACTGCTAGAAAAGGGCCTCCTCCTCCCTGATTGAACTAACCTAGTTATCTCTAGACTGATTCTTGCCTGCATATTTATACTTGCCTCTGGAAATTTCCACCACATGCTTCTGACCAAGTGGGTATTCACCCACAAAAGCTTATGGTCCAATACTTCTGTTAGTCTGTAAGGTGCCACAGGATGCTGTCAGTTTTTACAGATCCAGACTAACACGGCTACCACTCTGATCCTTGCTCCACCACGGACATCCTGTGACTTTGACAAGTCACTCGGCCAGATTTTTAACTCCTATTGGGAATTAGGTGCCTAGGCACTTTGAAAATCTGACTAGGTACCCCTCTGTATCTTTAGATGTCTAAATGTCTGTAAAAATCTGCCCCCACTCTCTCTGGCCCAGATACTCAATGGTATTTAGGTATCTAACTCCCATTGATTTCCATGAGAATGAGGTGCCTAAACACCTTCTGAGGCTCTGGGCTCAGTTCCCCATCTGTAAAATGAGGATAACCATATTTCCCTTCTTCACAGGAGTATTATGAGGATAAATAAATTAAATTATACTATGAGTTGGAAAAGTAATGTAGGGGGGTTTGCACATAAGTACCTAAACCAGCAGTTTAACATTATTATAGGAGTTAGAAATGAAACCCCTCCCTCCACAAAAACGGAATTTAGCTTCACACTGGGTATCCAGATTCTTCCCAACTAAAAGTTGCAACAGCCCAGAAACCCAAGAACTAAATTTATTTTGCACAATATCGAGCAGATTATAGCCACCCTTATCTTTAATGATGCATATTCAATTGCTATGACAAATCTCAAATGTACTGCCTCAGCTTGATCAGACTGAACTGGAACACTGTACACTAGGATCTGTGATGGATGCATGACATCGTCTTAACGAGGATGGTGGCCATGAGACACATTATAAAACTCCAGGAGCTGGGCAACAAACTATCTATTTGTATGTGCAACTGCTGTAATTTAATGCAAAGAGGTGATTTTGGGGTGGTGGGACTGAGGTAAATAATAGAAGGACATTGTGTAGCTCAGGTCATTAAATTATATTCTTTTATCTAAGCTACATAATTACTAACTTGAAGAAATGCAAAAAAAAAAAAGTGACAGCAGTTTCCCATAATTTTTATCTTTACAACAGTGAAGCCTATTAATGCCATTTTTATGCAAGTTGATTCATTTTGATAGTGATATATTTTCAACCTCTTTAGTAAATCCAGGGCTAACGGAAAGGAGCTCCATTTTGCCTTAAAAGTTAGTCTGAGTTACATTTCCAGAAGTCAGCATAATGCTCTTAACTAATATCTTAATAATGAAGCAATATTGCCATCTGCAGGTCACTTCCAACTATTAAAACATTTTGAACAAAATGGTTTACTTTCTGAACAACTTACTGAATAAATACAACTACTAAAGATGGCTGGCTACAAGTCACTCTGTTCTCTTTTTACTGAAACTTTATAATCAATAATGATGCATATGCTGTACACATGGACACATATCACATCATTTTATACTCTTCAAATTGATGTTTTCTGACATTAAATATTCACTTCCTTCTCTTTTGAGGCAATATTAAACGTACGTTGAATATTTTGGTTTTATCTGTGAAATTCCTTACAAACATATTAATCATTTACTCTTCATAAAAGATCCTGTAATTCTTCCATACATACAGAAAAGCTTAGGAAAAAAAAAGCTCATGAAAATTTCATGTTAGTGGGATGAATAATTCAGTCACCTTGAAAATGTTTTTAAAAATCTTGTTCTGAAAATATTCAAAGTATTTCTAAGTCTGGTTTATGAATATTGCCACTTTAAAAATCACACTGTTGTCTCATCTTACTTTTTCTTTCTATGAGAGTAATGCTATTATTAATGAGGGAACATCAGAATGATTAATATGGTAACATTCTAGCCTGCTACTCCGAAATGTGATTATAACATAGACCTTCTTGCTTAATGGATCTGCTCCCTGTATATATTCAGTCATATCTACTGATTTTAGTGACAATAATTAGTTCTTGCTGTTTTGTAGTGGTCTTACCACTGCAGAACCAACACAATTATAGGAGAATGAGCTAGATTTTAAACAGGCTCTTGCATTAACAGAATTACTAATGAAGTACCATTTTCTGTTGGTGATGTATATGGCAAAAATAATTCTGAATGACTCCAGATACCAGCCTGAGTTTGTAGATCTGGTAGTCATAAAGTTTTGACTTGTAAATTGAACAAATCTGAGTGGGAAGTCAATGGGACATAATAAATAAAAATCACTTTTACAAATCCACCTTTCTAAGCAGAAGCACTTTTTAACAGAATATAAAGTCACACTTTAAATAATAAATATGACTTTAATACACGGTGAATCACTGGATAGAGATTGCTTGAGTCCAACAGGTCAATGCCTTGCTCAAACTGTTCATGTGGACAACAACTAATAATCATTTATAAATGTATCCTCCACCTGGTATGCCCTAAACAAATAGATGTTCTGACTTATTATGCCAAGAAAACAGTCAAACGATTATAAATGCTTGAAAATGCACCAAGTAAACAAGCTGAAAATTCTGTGTTGTAAGTTCTCTCAGGCCATTATCTCGAACGTTACACGTAACCCGCGTAGCGATCTGAGGCAGAAGGGTGATGACAGAGCGGGCTCGGGTGGCACGGCAGGGTCACAGTGGAACGGGTAGCGGGTATTTTTAGGCAACCTGAAAAGAGCATTTAACGCCAGGCCTTGGTTTACTGTGGCCCGATGATGCCAGGGACACTCACCGGTGTAACCCGACAGGGGTCGTGCTACCTCCCTCTGCCACCCGCTGGCAGGCGCGTCACCAGGCACTGCCCCAGCCCTTGGGGGCCCCCAGCAGGTACCTTCACCCCTGGTCTCTGGGCCCGAGACCCCCATCTAACCGCTCCCCTCTCTCGCCCCGCCCCTTCTTGCCTGTCCTGTGTCCCGCTCTCTCGCCTACCCTAGCTCGCGCCCTGCCCTGCAGCCTCTTTCCCGCACCATGGCCTGCGCGTCCCCCACCCCGCCGGTCGTTGTTAGGCGGGGACGCTCTCGCCCCGCCCGCCAGTCTGAGCGTGAGGTGACTGTCCCAGTGCCTGACCCCGCAGTCCCATTCCCAGACGCGCCCGGCCCCCAGAGCGGGCAGAAGCAGCTACGCGGTGGCGGTAGCGCCCTAGGCCTTTGTCCCTCTCCGAGGCTCGCTGTTCTGGTTCAGGCGCGGCGCGGGCGCACGGGCGAGCGGCGGGTCCTGCGTGGCGGTGGGCGGAGCAGGAAGCGGTCGCGGGGAGGGGGCACCTCGGGAGCTGCTGCGACTCAGCGGAGAGGGGAGCAGGCCCCGGCTCGTCGGGGGGAGGCCGCTGAGATGCCGCTGTTCGCCCCCAACCCCTTCGAGCAGGATGTGGGTGAGTTGAGCGATCGAGCGAGCCAGTGTCTGGAGTGCGAGTGGCCGGGGGGGGGCACTCTGTCCCTGAGCGGCGGGCTGGGCTGGGCTGGGCTGGAGTGTGGGGGGGCACTCTGTCCCTGAGGGGTGGGGTGTGGGGGGGTACTCTGTCCCTGAGCGGCGGGCTGGGCTGGGGTGTGGGGGGGCACTCTGTTCCTGAGGGGTGGGGTGTGGGGGGTACTCTGTCCCTGAGCGGCGGGCTGGGCTGGGATGGAGTGTGGGGGGGCACTCTGTCCCTGAGCGGCGGGCTGGGATGGGCTGGGGTTTGGGGGGGCACTCTGTCCCTGAGCGGCGGGCTGGGATGGGGTGTGGGGGGGCACTCTGTCCCTGAGCGGCGGGCTGGGCTGGGCTGGGATGGGGTGTGGGGGGGCACTCTGTCCCTGAGGGGTGGGGTGTGGGGGGGCACTCTGTCCCTGAGCGGCGGGCTGGGCTGGGATGGGGTGTGGGGGGGCACTCTGTCCCTGAGGGGTGGGGTGGGGTGGGGGGGCACTCTGTCCCTGAGCGGCGGGCTGGGCTGGGCTGTGGGGGGGGGCACTCTGTCCCTGAGCGGCGGGCTGGGATGGGGTTTGGGGGGGCACTCTGTCCCTGTGGGGTGGGGGGGGCACTCTGTCCTTGAGCGGTGGGGTGGGTTGGGTTGGGAGGGGCACTCTGTGTCTGAGCGGTGGGGTGGGGGGGGCACTCTGTCCTTGAGCGGTGGGGTGGGTTGGGGTGGGAGGGGCACTCTGTCCCTGAGCGCCGGGCTGGGGTGGGTGGGAGGGGCACTCTGTCCCTGAGCGGAGCGGGCCGGGCCGTTCTGTTTTCCTGCTTGGCGTTGGGAATGGAGTGGGTGTGTCGGGGGGTGACTATGACTGGGCCCTGCTGCACAGCTGAGCCCTGTGGCGTAGTCTGGTGCAGAGGCCGAAGGTGTTTAACACACAGCAGAGACCACGAGGCATAGTTCCCAAGAACTGCCCTGAGCAACGCCCCCCGCACCCCACCCCCATGTACCGGGCACCTATAGGTACCAGAGGAGGTGGCAAACGTGTATTGCTTCCGTCGATTCGTGTGTGTGTGGGACCCTTGGCCTGCCTTCCTGTGTGGGTCCAAAGTTATTGGATCTTAGAAGTTTAACATCATTAAACCAAGTTGCAGAATTTAAGAAAAAATATTATGTATTTTTTTGTCTAAGCTCAATGAATAACTGGAGAGTGTGTTAGCCTATAAGGCTTGTGATAATTATTGCTTGAAAATTCTTAGCTAATATGCTGCCTTCTTTTTGACAAGAAGACTCAAAATGGCATGTTATGTTCATGTACGGCCGATTTATATATTCAAGCTGTAGGAAGATGTCTAATGTACAGCCAACAGTTTAGGAAAAGGTTCCATGGCAAGACTGTAATTGGGACACTTTTTTCTTCAGAAAACTTAATGCCGTTGGAGACTTTTACAAATAAGATGTGCAGACTATATTGCAACTGCATACAATGTTTTAGCATGCATCTAGGAACTCTCACTGGTTTTATGTGGGTTTTTTTTTTCAGTAGCATTTTTACACTAAGAATAAGTTGCCACAAGTTCTCCTGTTCTTTTTGTGGCTACAGACTAACACAGCTGCTACTCTGTATTGGGCCAGATTTTCACCCTGGTTTTAATATCTGCCAGTAAAATGTCTGGTGGAAATGAATTTGGTGGCATCAAATTAATCCTTAGCAGACATCTGTCCATGTTACAAAATCATTAAGCAGTCCTGTTTAGATGGAGCCACTGAGGGTATGTCTATGCAGGGATAAAAAGCCTGCAGCTGGCCTGAGTCAGCTGACTCTGGCTCACAGGGCTCATGTTTCGCAACTGAAAAATTGCTGTGCAGATGTTTGGGCTTGGGCTGGAAGCAGAGCTCTGGGACTCTGCGAGGGGAGGAGGGTGTCCCAAAGCTCAGGGTCCAGCCTGATCTCAAACATCTACACGGCAATTTTTAGTCTTGTGATCCCAGGCCAGACAGTATGATCCATCGTTCACTTTACTGAGCATTAAACTTTAACTTTTCATGCAAAACACTCTTTGATAGATGCGTGAATCTTGCCAAAATAAGGATTTGCCCCTTAAGGGCCCTTTTTAATAATAGGTTAGGATGTCAAAAATACTAAAATACCTGCATGCGTATTTTACAGTAACATATTGCTGCTTTTGTGTTGTTTTTATGGCTGTAACCCATATCTATGACTAACTGCCTTTTTATCTGTAAAAAGCAAAAAAGAGTCCTGTGGCACCTCATAAACTAACAGATGTATTGAAGCATAAGCTTTCGTGGGTGAATACCCACTTTGTCAGACGCATGTCTGATACTTGCCTTTTTATCTGTTGTTTTTTTTCTGGGTGTCCTTTATACTTGTGAAATTGGATTTGTTGCTGTTTTCTTGAAATACTTTTGAAGAACATATTAAACAGGATTTTACTTTGCTGCCGGTATTCTATTTTTCTTTTCGTAGTTCTTAATTCTAGATATGTTTTTGTGAAAGCAGGATCTCTTTCTTAAAGCAACAGGAGCAGATAGATAAACTCTTTATCTATAGAAAGCTTAATCATTTAATATCAAAACTGGTGTGGAAATGATTGGTGTCAGAGGATTAAGGCAATGAATAACAAACTTGAGGAACATGTAAATTTTTTAAGATCCTGTTTTCATGTATATGTTGAAAGTAAAAGACATATGCAGTTTGAAGAATTGTTCTTAAATATACTATGTGAAGAGTCAATTGCTCTTTTTAAGAAATAGCTAGTGTAGTAGAAGGAAGTTCTGTTTTGATTAAATGAGTTTTTAAATCCATGATTAAATATTCAGTAGGGGTGGGGCGCGTGTGTATAACATAAAGTAACTACGATCAGTAAATCCCACTTCAGCATTGGATAAATTTGTTATCATTCATTTTCTTGAAAAAGTACAACTAACTCCAATTAATTAAGTCTGACAAAGAATAGATTGCCAGTGAGCACCAGAAAAAAAAGAGCTCACCTGATCAAATGTATTTGAGAGCCTTTTTTAATGTATATCAGAATAAAATTATATCTCATGAAGTGAGGAAAAATTGTAAATTTTCTTGCAAGAATTCATTTTGATGTCAACAAAAATTTACTTGTTAGTTCTTCAAGTTTGTAATTAAAAAATGCAATGTGATATATAGAAGACATTTCCTCTTCCCATTGTATTTCAATCTCTTTTGAGAAATAGCAGCAAAATAAAGTTGTAAAATTAACTATTAGCAAAACTTTAAACTTTCTGATTGTTCTTACTGAAAATATATTAATCGCATAATGGTAATATTTATTTACCATCTGTGAAAAAGATTCAGCAGTTAGGTCAAAGCTAATACAGTGAAGAGCATCCTGTTTAAATGATATCAGTGCTGCACTAACTTAAAGTAGACAAATAGTTGTAGGATATATGCTTCTAGTTACTCTTACTAAGTGTCTGTATTTCAGGATCCAAAAGAGTCAGGTACCAATCTGGAATATAGACTTTTTTATTAGTCCTAACTTTTAAAATAAAAAAGTTTGAAATCTTTCACTTATTTAGATAATACCATCATTTAAAATTTCATTGTGTTGGGGAGCAAATTCTCTCTCTGGCATTCATTGTCGTGTACAAACATTTTCTCATTGTATACAAAAACTCTGCCTAGTTTTATGTACTAGATAAGTGCGCAAGTGCTTAATCTCTAGAGACCTAGAATATAACCCTTCCATCACAAGTAAAGATGAATTTGTTGGTATTAGGCTCTAATTTGCATTACAAAACCACCACATGGTTTGTCATAACTGGTAGTCACAGCTCAAGGGAAGCCAGGACTGGAATAACAAATGTCTTGAAAGTCTAAAATGGGGTTCTTTGGCAGTGCCATAGGCACAGTTATTGCCTAGCCCCATTGCATTAAATTTGGCTCTCTGTGAATGTTAAGTTCTTTACTTTCATGAGTATTCAGTGCTCTCAAATCATACTGCCAAAGTAGCCAAGGAATGAATATAAAAATTCACAGGCTCAATTATGTAAATTTTTGAATGCTTATTGATTTCCTTCGAAGTTCAAGCAACTGCAGTTTCCAGCTTTATGTGAAGACCTCTCCAGGTGTTCTCTTATGAATTGGATATTTCTTAGACTCCAGCTGTGCTTTCCCAGAATAACAAGTCTAGGGCCTTGGCTACACTTGCAGGTGTGCAGCGCTGGGAGTTATTGCTGTCTTTGTACAACTGTGTAGGGAAAGTGCTGCAGTATGGCCACACTGACAGCTACCAGCGCTGCAGTGTGGCCACATTTGCCGCATTTACAGTGCTGTTGGGAGTGGTGCATTGTGGGCAGCTATTCCACAGAGCACCTCGTCCCATTTTGGCGCCGTGGGTTGTGAGAAGGGGGCAGAGGGTGCGGGTCATTCTGCTTCCTGTTCCAACGCCCCGTGATGCATCGCTTCACATCCCAGCAATCCCTGTTTTTTCCGTCCACGTTTGGCGCCATCCTGACTCTCGCAGCGATTTCTGTGGGAAATGGAGCCTGAACTGCTGAGGAGTATGCTGATGAGTTTCACCAGCACATCACGTTTGGCAGTTGAGCTATTCATTAAGATCCAAAGAGATGAGGAGTCCGACGATGATAGCGAGTCACCTGACGCGTACGACACGAAATTGCTTTGTCATTCACAGAATGCTCAGCACCATGGAACGCTGCTTTTGGGCTCGGGGAAGCAAGCACTGAGTGGTGAGATCACATCATCATGGAAGTCTGGGATGACGAGCAGTGGCTGCAGAACTTTCAGATGAGAAAAGCCACTTTCATGGGATTGTGTGCTGAGCTCGCCCCCACCCTGCGGCGCAGGGACACGAGATTGAGAGCTGCCCTGCCAGTGGAGAAGCGGGTGGCTATTGCAATCTGGAAGCTGGCAACTCCAGACAGCTACCGATCGGTCGTAAACCAGTTTGGAGTGGGAAAGTTGACCTTTGGAATTGTTTTGATGCAAGTTTGCAGGGCCATTCATCGCATCCTGCTAAGAAGACCCGTGATTCTGAGGAACGTGGAGGACATTGTGGATGGCTTTGCACAAATGGGTTTCCCTAACTGTGAAGGGGCGATAGATGGGACACATATTCCTATTCTGGCACCACCCCACCTAGCATCCGAGTACGTTAATCGGAAGGGGTATTTCTCTATGGTTCTCCAGGCGCTTGTGGATCACCGTGGGCGTTTCATTGACATTAACACAGGCTAGCCTGGAAGGTGCACGATGCACGCATCTTTCAGAACACTGACCTGTTCGGGAAGCTGCAGGCAGGGGCTTTTTTCCCAGACTGGAAGATCGCAGTAGGGGACGTTGAAGTGCCCATTGTAATCCATGAAGACCCCGCTTACCTGTTAATGCTTTCGCTCATGAAACCGTATACAGGGAAGCTTGACAGGAGCAAGGAACGGTTCAGCTATAGGCTGAGCCAGTGCCGAATGACTGGAGTGTGCTTTTGGCCCTTTAAAGGGGCGCTGGAGATCTCTGTATGGGAAGTTAGACTTGGGGGAAAGCAGCATCCCTGTGGTTATAGCCGCATGCTGTACTCTCCATAATATCTGTGAAGGGAAGGGTGAAACATTCAGTCAGGCATGGACCTCTGAGGTTCAACGCCTGGAGGCTGAATTTGCACAGCCAGAGAGCAGGGCTATTAGAGAGGCCTAACACAGGGCTTCAAGGATTAGGGATGCCTTGAGGGAGGAATTTGAGGCTGAAAACCAACAGTAATGTTTGGTGCCTTGCACGGGAGTGAAGTGCTGTGGTTACAATGTTAGTAGGAATCTGTTTTTCCTAAGCTGATTTGCAGTGCCTGTTTCTTTCCTGGGCTAAGGTATCTTTTGACTTTCTGCAATAATAAAGACTGTTTTCAAAGCCAAGAATTCATTTATTGAAAAGAAAATAACTTTATTGACAGACATACAACATTTTGGGAACCTAAAAGGGCAGGGGGGTGCGGTGGGTAACTGTACAGTCAGAGGTTTGAATATGTCATATCTGGAGTGCTGTGCAATGACTACTGCACTTCAGGATGCCTATACTGCATGGTGATGGGGGTTGAGTGCAGAGGGTAAGGGTCGTAGTTCTCAGGGCTGGTTGGTGAACGTACAGATGTTGGAGGCAGCTGGTGGTGGTAAGAACCTGGATGCAGGGGAAGGGGGTTTTGAGCTGACATTAGAGCACAAGGGAAAGAGCTTTGGGATGAGGTGGGAGGGCCGGCACGGTAGTGCTCTGCCTGCATGTCTTCGAGTGCCTGGATAGAGTCTGCTTGGTGCGCCAGGATGCTTATCAGCTGCTTTGTGCTTTTCTTCCTGGCCTCTGCGTTTTTCTGGTGGATCCTGCTTTCCCTTTCCCTCCTGCACTTTTTGATTCTCTCTTGCAGCAGGTCGTCTTTGCTTTTTCGCGGCTTGTTCCGGAGGTTTTAGAGTCTTTCAGCTGTTGATAACACGGGCATCCGAAAACTCAAGGTTCCTTGTAGAAAGGCAAAAAAGGCAACAGTTAACAGAGGCAGCATTGTTTATCTCACATCAGACAGTTATTTTCACACAGTGAAGGAGTTTACAAGTCTTCACAATAGCATAATTTTTCCATACCAAAGAGAGTGCACATAACCCACAGGAGCCCTGAAATGGTGAGTAATGGGAACTGATTGCTTCAGGCCTGTACTGGGGTTTCTGTGCATTGGGGAAAGCAGACAGCTGCAGGGGGCACCTACACTGAACAGTCTCCCAACAGTTTCCACAGGAGTTGATCCTGGAAGATATCTCGCTGCTGCAGGTCACCTGGAAAGAGCGGGAGGGTCTTCTACAGCAATGCGGATTCCGCCCTGACCCCATGCAGCTTGCCTGTGTGCAACAATGGTCCCCCACCCCCACCCCTCGCGGCACAGTGGCGCGGACACGTTAGCCTGACTGGGACAAGGACCACAGTGGCTCTCCCAATAAACTTGCGCAAGCGCATTGCCCACACTCTGGCTGAAACTTTTGAAGAGATTACCAAGGCTGATTACCGTGACGTGATAGACCACATCAATGGGCTATTCCACATCTAGGCATGCATGCATGCATCCCTAACCCTCCCTCCTCTCCCGAAACATTTCCATACTGAAAATAAAAGCCACTTATCCGGGACCCACTCTTCTGCTTGTCCTTCACCAAGTACTGGCTGCTGCGACTGGCCACCTTCCTCCTGGCTTGAGAAGAGCTCCTGGCTGCATGCTTCCTGGGACTCCGGGGTGTCTCCCCCACCCCAGTACCCTCACTCTCGGTTTCCTCTTCCCCCCCTTCCTCCTCCACCTCCCCCCACCCACTCTGAAGTGTCCATCGTGGTCCTCGGATTGGCGGTGGGGTCACCCCCAAGTATCGCATCCAGCTCTTTGTAAAAACGGCAGGTTGTGGGGGCAGCACCAGAGTGGCGGTTTCCCTCCCGGGCTTTGCAATAGGCACTCCACAGCTCCTTCACTTTAACCCTGCACTGCAGCGTGTCCCGGTCATGGCCACTTTCCAGCATGGCCCTTGATATCTGCCCATAGGTTTCGTAATTCCTATGGCTGGAGCGCAGCTGGGACTGCACAGCTTCCTCCCCACAAACACTGATGTGGTCCAGCAACTCGCCATTGCTCCATGCTGGGGCTCGTTTGGCACGTGGAGGCATGATCACCTGGACAGATTCACTGATTGCACTCCATACCTGGCTGAGCAAACAGGAAGGGGATTTTTAAAATTCCCAGGACATTTAAAGGGCGGGTCACCTGAGGCCAGGGCAGTAGAGTTCGAACTGATGAGCAAAGTGGCTGAACAGGCATTCTGGGATACTTCCGAATACCTCTGGAAGCCAATAACAGCGCTTTTGATGGCCACGCTGGCAGAGCAGCGTTGCATCACCAGCGCTGCAGTCGTTATTCCCCAGGCAGAGGTAGAGTACAGCCAGCGCTGTATACAGGGAGATACAGCGCTGGATGTGCCTTGCAAGTGTGGACGGTGTGTGAGTTGCAGCACTGTAAAGCCACCACCAGCGCTGCAACTCTCCAGTGTAGCCAAGCCCTTGGGTGTAGTGGCGGTACTGTGGCCAACACCTTAGATTAATATGCCTCCTCCTAGGTTCACCTGTGTGTCAATATAAGATTTCCAGGGTCACTGTTGGTTGCTGCTGCTCTGGCTGATTTCTGGAGTCCACTCCCTAATTTGTAGTCAGTCTAACCCAGAAAGTGGTTGCAACTGTCTCTCAAACTATTGAGCAGTGAAGCTTGTCATCAGAGAAATAATATAATTACAGGCATGAAATAATGCCGTAATGATATTGCAGTCAGGAACTCATGCGGTTTCAGAATAGTTGCCGTTACAGAGCACCAGTACAGTACAGTATTAGAGACTTAATGGGTTTTGATGGTTTATCTTATTGCAACTAGGTACCACAAAGGTTATGATACTGCCAGGCCTGCTTGTGAAGCATTTTTGATGGAACCCAAAGCATAAATCTGATTGCTTTAGCTTTTCCACATTGAGTGGAGTTAGAATGTTTGTTTTTAAACTGTAACAGTCTAAAAATAAATCTTAAGACAATACGCATACTCTAACTTGTTACTTGAAAATTATTTATTAAATTATTATATATTGTTTTTGTGATTAAAATGACATGGTCCCACTGTGATATCTTACAGTTCAACTTGTGAGTAGGTTACTAAATGACATTAGGCCTCAAAGGGAGGTGCAGTGGGTGAAACACAATAAAAGGTCAATAAGTAGAAACACTTTGGGTGGATCATGGGTTTTGTACAAAGAGCAGTTTGTATTTATCACTGTCTTTTCCTCTTACCAATTTCTGACATTGGTGAACTGTCACTGAAAGTCTCATGGAAGAATGTGTTTTAAGAAGGTATTTGAATAAGGGAAAGGCTAGTTTATGAAAACAGTTAAGAATCACCTTTTCATTTTTTTTAACAACCTTTATGAAATGTGTAACAATGTACAAACTTAACAACCTTGGAGAAAATCTAAATACGGAGGACTGTGACTTCAACATGCAGTAACTAAACTAATTATGTAGCATAGTATATAGTTCAATGTTTAATGCTGTAAATTATTAGGTACTCTTTTTCATCTTTTGATTTTAATGAATGCTAATCGTACTTTGTCTTACTTCATAATATAAAGTGTCTTGTGTATATAATAAAATACTACATATAAATGCAAACAGGGATTTAAAGCTGTTTTAGAAATTAGTAAATGTTAGCATTGGTTTAGAAAAGACATTGCTCTTCTTTTAATTATTTATATATAGAATGGTGGTTCTGTCATATTCTGAAAGGAGCTAATTCACCAAATTATAAATGTAAAGTCTATCTTTTTCTTTGTAGAAAAAGCCACAAATGAATACAATACCAGTGAGGACTGGGGTCTTATTATGGATATATGTGACAAAGTTGGCAGTACTCCTAATGGGTAAGATGCATTTCAGCTTCACAATGTCTTACTCCACAGTCACTTAAAAAAACCCCAACACAACATGCACCACTATTAGAGGAGTGGAGCTTCCTAAAGTGTGTGTCAGAGTCAGCTATGCAGAAAGTAATATGATCAATAAACACTTTCGTAAACAGTTCTAACAATGACCATGGTTGGCTTTAAAGGCTTCGAGAAGAAGTTTTGAACCTGACTGAAGTTTCTTCCAACAGGATTTCCTTCAGAGTAATTGGTGTATGTTGGACTCATTCCAATTTTTATGCAGTATTGCACAGTAAATCAAGTTATTCCTGATAAATGAGAGAGCATGAAATTACTGAAGCATCCAGGCCAGGAGCAGAAAGTACAACTGGATTCATTGCAGAAACTTGTCTAAATTGGAAAGTTACCTATGATGAAAAATTAGGGCTAGTCTACACTGGCAACGCTAAGGCGCTGCTGCGGCAGTGCTTTAACATACCTTGTGTGGTCACGGCGCAGTGCTCTAAAAAAAACACTTCAATGAGGGGCGCAGCTACCAGTGCTGGGGGCGCTGTTTACACTGGCGCTTTACAGTGCTGCAACGTGCTGCGCTCAGGGGTGTTTTTTTTCACACCCCTGAGCGAGAAAGTTGCAGCACTGTTAATTGCCAGTGTAGACAAGCCCTAAGTGTATATGTTTTACAGGGATGTGTAAGATGGATGGAGGTCAACATGGAAAAGAGGGGGGTCAAGATCAAAATGGAGTTTAATACGTTTAAACACAAGCAGTTATTCAACCGTCCTGTAATAGTCAAATGTAACTGCTGATATTTGCCTCTAGATTGGCTGACTTTTATCAGTCAAGAGTAACTCATTTTTATAATGTTATCTTCGCATTTGTCTTAACTATCAACACAGAAGTCTTATCTGTCTGAAATCTTTTAATGCTTAAGTTTAAGATTACTGAACTAAAATGATTGTAAAAAAACATTATTTTTCTCTCTATGTGACATCACACTCTGGTCAGAGTCTCTTGTTTGTGTGGGCTGTAAAAAAAAAAATGAAATTTTAGTTATAAACAAAAATTAGGAGGGTTGGACTAGATGTAACCACTGACAGCACTTAGACTGTCTTTTTTGGGGGGCGGAGGGATGATTTTGCCTTTATCTCCCCTGGGGTACAAGAATGCAACCTCTAACTTGATAAAGCTCTTCTGTCCTCATGATCTCCCACAACTGGACACATGTTTTGGGCTCCTTAGCCTTTGAGAAAAACAAGTCTAAGCTTTTTTCCTAACATTTTTCATATCTATCCTTGTACATTCCAAATGATTTTTGTACAGCTGTTGGGTTAGAATGATTTAAATCTCTTTTGTTGAAACAAACCCACTGTTTTTAATCAGGTTGAAGCTGTTTAAAAACTGACTTTAGAATTAGTGCTATTGTTGTTGTAGATTAAAATCTATAACAAGCTAAAGTATGTATGATATGGGTTTTTTAATGCCACTATTGATGACATATCTTATTTGAAGTTTACAAAACTGCTATAGGCAAAAAACAAAATACTGAAAATCAAGGCCCTGATACAGGAAACACTTAAACAGGTCTGCACTTCATTGAATTACTCTTAAAAGTAACTTTAACAGATGACATATGCTTAAAGTCAACAATGTGCCTAAGTGTATGCAACCTTGGGGCTATAGTTGTATTTTAACTCTTCTCTCTCAGTGGTATAAAATATTTGTTGTTTTAAGACAAAACTGTTCCAGTGTTGATAATGAAAAGTTGTTTAGACTTTCCGTATACAAACAAAGCTCTTGTGGTCTCTATCTACCACAGGCCCACTATCTACCACAGTTTTTCAAAAATAGATTAAAGTGAGGCTTCAAACTGCAAACCTGATTGAGGAATATAGCCTGATAGGTTCAGAAAGCTGAAATGTTTCTGTTGAAATTCAGTATATCAAAGGTGGTGTTCGTTTGCAAATGTATCGTGGGCTACTTGCCTATAAATTTTGTATTTGTGGTGTTTGCACTATAAGAACGTTAATGAAGTTCTGGACGTACTTTTTCAGGAGAGATAAGCATTTTAATTGTGAAACTTCTTAGTTGGGGAAAAAAATCTATAAAACCTGAAAACTTTCCAACATTTAAGAAATTTTAAAAAAGTACTAAACAGCTGCTTCAGCAAGTTGACTCTAAAATAGGTATAAAGAGCTAACAACATGTAAATAAGATTTAAATTTTAAAAAATCATTGTTTTTATCCACCTTGATATGTGATTTTTTTCCCCCAGATATCTAGACAAAATGCACTTTTTAAAACATGGCAATTGCTTCTTAGTGTAGAGGATCTTCTTCCTTGTTGTCTACTTCAGGTCCATCTCCTTTAAGTGGTTGTCTCTCCAGCCATTGGTAGTAATTCCCAAGCTTGCACTGTTATGGAAAACTTGAGTTTTGGGTTGGCTAAATTGCTAGCTTTAAAAACTTGTATTGTACGTTTCATTGGCTGACTAAACTTCCCTGGATGATAACTATATGGTGACACATTAATTTGCAGTTCACAGTGACTGAACTATACTATACTGTCACTGATATTTTCTTAATTCTCTTCTAGAGCAAAAGATTGCCTTAAAGCCATAATGAAGAGAGTAAATCATAAGGTTCCACATGTTGCTTTGCAAGCACTAACGGTAAGTAGACAATACGTTATTTTGCGGAACTTTACATCTGTATTTTTATGTACTCAAGCAACCATAGTGGCCAAACTGTCCATGAATACATGTATTTAATTCCAGATCAAGTTGGTGGGAGTTGGCATACTTTATTAAAGGTGGAATTTAGCCCTTATTACTCACTTTTTTTTAAAACAACCAACACTCGTGTTTTGGACAAATCACTGCCATTGCTGTCTTCAACATTTTTTGCAATTTTATTTCTGTTGTCAGCTGCTAGGAGCCTGTGTGTCAAACTGTGGAAAGATTTTTCACTTAGAAATATGTTCCCGTGATTTTGCAAGTGAAGTACGTGGTATAATAAATAAGGTAATGTGTTATAATTTACTAAATATACTTATAATAATAAGAATGGATGAAATTCTTGGTATGATTTTGCTTTGCGCTCTCAATACATTTGTGATAAAGCCTAGTTTATATGCTATAAATAACATTGTCCAATTCTGATGCATTTCAATATACAACCGACTGACATCTTACTTATCACTGAAATCTGTGAATGCTTTCATTTGTGTGGGGGAAATGCTAAGGAAGTGACTCTTGCAGATATCAAAGGTTATGATTTAAATCATTTAAAGCTAGTTGCTGTGGGAATCTTAACAAAAATTTATGGACTCTTCCTAAACTTGGTTCACTTGGTAATGTTGAGATCTCCCCTACTTGAAGAAACTATCTTTTGCTTGAGCGGGAATAAATTCATAAGGAAAAATACTAACCTAAAAATGTTTTGGTCGACAATAGTAAATGTTTAAGCTTACTTTGAGAAGTAGAAAGCCTTCATTAGATTTTCTCCATCTCAAAAGGCACACACAATGCTAACAAAAAAGAAACAGGAAAGGAAGATGAATAGTCTCTTGAACCTTGCCATATTGGCTTACAAGTCAAATAGATTTCTATATTTTGAAGGATATAACTCCTGTGATGCCATTCAGCACACGCTCAAATTATAGAAGGCAGTAGGTAAGAGAGAAGCTGTAAGGGCTAAATGGATTTCAAAGAGCAAATAAGTAAATATTTAAAAACAAGAAATCAGGGTGGATTTAATTTAAATCAAATAGTTTTCAATCATGATTTAAATCACTAGTCAGGAAGATTTGATTGAATCATGGCTTTCTACATAAAAGTGCATTCTTGTTGGTTGTTATAACCTTAATACGTATTATTCACAACTCAAAGATACGTGTAGGTTTTATTTTTAGAAGGCACATACTATACATTTTTTAAGTAATTTATTTTGAAAACTTTTCAGGTTAGTTTTACAACTCTGTCAGAAAATGAATTATTGTTTAGTTATTTCATTTACCAAAGGTGAATAATTCACCTCTCACTGACTTTATAAATATCTCCAATTCAACAGGTTAATCATTAATATTTGGAGGATTTTCTTGCCATGCTGTATTAGGAGGAGAACATCACCAGACAGACATTTAAATTGTTTTATTTAAATAAAATAAAAATGTTATGTGGTCTGGATTTTTTTCTTCAACAGCAAACATACAATATTTTAATAAAACAAGCATATGAATTTTTGAATTCAGTTAAACATTCAAGTTTTTTAAAATCAGGTTTGTTTTTGTTAAAACTGTTTTTAACTAAAATAGTTAAATGATATTTAAAACTAAATAAATAAATGTAAATTGACTGTGTCAGCCAGGTCAACATGAGAAACTTAAAATATTGGCTTTTGCAGCTAATTCAGTCATCTTCACCTTCATTTTCCTGTTTGTTCATAATCTGGAAAAGAAAAACAAGTTTTCCTGCTTTTTCAGGTCCCAAACAATTTCTCAATTTGGAATGAATTAGTCCAAAGGAAGAAAATATTCTTTCTACGCTGGCAGAAGAAGCTAATGCTGTTAAAAGTGAGATTATCAATTCAGCAATCTCTGAATCCAAGTGCTTAAGTGACTTCCACCAGTTCACTGGTGTGACTTTCTTTAAAACGTCACCAAACATATATTTTTTGAATGGTTCACCCTTAGCTCTGAAGTTTATTGTAGTTGGCGTTATGGAGGGATGATTGCTGGATGTCCATGTCATAGCCAGCTCTTGTTCTTCAGCCATTAAGGTTTGACCCTGGTACCGAGTATTGAAAATATATGCAAGAAAATGAGCTGGAGATGGTGCTTGTCTCATTCGTTTTTTTTAATGCTTATAATTTAACTTGTCATTGCATATTTCTCTTTTTAAGATCTCACTCAGTTCCTTCCAAATTTCAACAGCATCAGCAATAAAACAGCTATTTCCCTGAATTTTGTTCAAGGCTACAGAAATAGGCGTCGGGGTGCTCAGCATGTGTTCAACATTTGTCTTAAGCCCAATGTTGAAAACTTTGGCTGTGACCGTGCCATCTATATTTTCACAATTTTGTTCACAAACTCATCACATCAGGCCAGTTCTTGATATAGTGTTTAAAACAGTCTACTAATGAGTTCCATCGCACGTCTTGTGGGAGAGTTAGCTTGGTGCCTCCCACTTTTTTCAGAGCAGCTGCTGCAAAGTGGTTGTTACGGAAGTATTTTGCAATTTCAACATCATTAGCCTTTTATTTCTGGAACACTGAAGTTTTGGCTAGGAGGTGCATCAAATGAGCACGGTAACCATATGTTATTAGCTTGGGACTCTCTTCTAAATAATTTCTTCTCATCTTGGATACATTTGCAGCATTGTTTGTGACCAAACTGCATACTAGACATTTGAATTTTTTTTGACAGTTTCTTATAACTTTTACTGCTACTTCTTGTAAGTATTCTGCTGAGTGTGTATTTCCTGATGTATCAACTGTTTCTGTAAAGAAGACATTCCCTTCTTCTGTTGTCACACAAGTACATAAACAGAATCATTGTGGACATTGCTCCACCCATCAAGACTCAGGTTAACAATTCATACGCCTTATCCAGCAACTTGTCTGCAACATCTGCTCTGTTGCGTGCACTGTCTTAATGACTGAACCATGTTAATGAAGTGTGGGTTTTCAAACAGAAAGGAAAGTTTGTTGCAATTTTTTCATCAATTACCTCTTTTTGTAATCTGATTCTTATCACAAACTTATTTGTGGTTGTTTCTGGATGATGGAGATTTTTCTTTTTGCTAGAGGTGATATACTGTGGCTATGTGACATACATGATGTGACTGAAACACTATCATTGGCAGATAACTCTGAAACTATAAAAAATTATGGTAATCTTGAAGGTGCATAGTCTTCAGAATCCTGTATGTTGAGGATGGATTTTCCTAAACAAAATAAGTCAATGCAATTATTTAATTATTATTACCAAACTGCTCATTTAGTATTACTCATTGCATTCACTGACACTCAGTACTATTTTAAAGGTGAAATTGTAAAAGGAAGATCTTCCTATTTCAGCTATTTATTTTTTTATCACAACTGCACCTAAAATGATAGTACCATAGAGTATCAACTGTATTTTTTGCTCAAACATGAGAATTCAAGAATAGTCCAGAAGGAAGACAGGCAGTCCCTAAAAAAGAAGTATGAAATAAAAAAGTTTACCAACCTGAAGATCCTACATGTTCCTTTCATCATCTTCAAGGCAGCTTCCTCCTGAGAAGGAATACTTCTCATGATGTTGTTTCATTTGGGCAACCAGGACTTGCATTTCTTTGTTGCACTGTTTTGCATTTTGCACGCATGCCTGTCTTACCCACAGGTAGAGGAACTTCATTAAAATATTCCCCGAGTGGGTCTTTTTTATGGCCTGCTGCCATTATTCCCTTTTAGTGAAAGAATGGTGTGGTAGATCTCAAATCAATGAAGGCTACACTCAGAAAGACCTCAAGACTTCTGGAATATGCTAGTCAAACAGTTTCACTTTTGTTTCTACTGCCTGTCCCTCCCTTTTCACATTTATCTCCAGACTTGTCCAGATCTATTCTGCCCCCAACAATCTTTTATTCACTGAACTTTTTGAAACTTTTCACTTTTAGAGAGAGGTAAGGGATTGACTCTGTGTACACAAGTTTGCAGAGGGACAATAGGGTTGAGATCTGTTATTTCTCACTATTATATATTTTTTAAAACTTTTTTGCTGTTAACAAGCATGTTGTCTCTGGAGACACAAATCCACAGTTTGAGAACTGCAAAACTAAGCATCTCTGATGATATCTTCTAGATTGAGCACTGAGTCCAGTTGGGTAGATAGAAAGTTTAACCTAAATTAATCTATATAGAAGCCTCTGAAACCCCATAAGATTGGGTCCCTAATCCATGAACTATTGAAACTTATTTACAAAACTTTTCTTAAACATTACATGAATATATTGTCTCATACTATAGAATTAGAATTTATAATCCCTATTCCATGATGAGATATCTTTGAGCTATAATCAGAGGGGTAGCCGTGTTAGTTTGGATCTGTAAAAAGCAACAGAGTCCTTTGGCACCTTATAGACTTAACAGACGTATTGGAGCATAAGCTCATGCGTCTGACGAAGTGGGTGTTCACCCACAAAAGCTTATGCTCCAGTAAGTCTGTTAGTCTATAAGGTGCCACAGGACTCTTTGTCTCTTTGAGCTATAATGTATCTTAATTAAAACTATCTTTTGCTTTTTCCTCAAAAAGCATTTTGTCAAAAAAATCCAATTAAACCATTTTTAATTTAAAAAAATCCGATTTTTATCCACCCTGCAAGAAATTCTAATATGTCAGAATCACGAAGCCTGGTGAAATAATTGATGAGTCAAGTGGATCACCAGGTGTTAAAAGGAGTAATTAAGAAAGCTGAGGATTTTGTTGAGAAGCTAAATGACTGTCTTCACCACATAGGCTGTTGGAAAATTTCCTAACCCCAGATCTGTTTAGTATTTTTTTAAATGTGAGTGATGATCAGAAATTGAGGCATTAGAAGAGATACTGGAACAGACTGATAATTTAAAAAGCAATAAGTAACAGGGCCCAGATGGTACCTCCATGAGTTCTGAAGAATCCCAAGAATGAAATGACTGAGCTACTAACAAAAGTATGCAATCTTATTTTTAAAAAAAGTGACTGAAACAGAGGTTTGGAGAATAGCAAATGTTTTACCTCTATTTAAAAAAGGCTTTGTGGATGATCTGAGATATTAAATACCAGAGTGCCATATATCTTTACCTGGTAGACTGGTTGACATGACAATTAAAAATAGAATAATAAAACATCTGGAGGACCATGATATCGTACGACCTAATCAGCATGGTTCCTGCAAAGGGAAATAGTGCCTCATTAATTTGGTAGAAGTCTTTGATAGTTCATAATTTGGAGAGGACATCATTGAAAATGACTAGAGACATGGGAAAACTCTACTATGAGAAGAGACTGAGATTGTTCGTTTTAGAAAGGAGACAAATAAGGACATAGGTATATAAAATGATGAATGGCATAGAGAAGGGAGGTTGGGAATTCTGTTCATGCTGTCTCTCAACATGAGAACAAAGAGACAGTCAATGAAATTACTTTGACACAAAGCATGATTAGACTGAAACTATGCCACAGGTTATTTCAGTGAGGCGAAAAATTCAGCAAGACCAAAAAAGAGTTTGAAAATGTATATGGGTAACAAGAATATCCAGAGTATTTAGTGCTAACAATTTGTTGAAAGGGATGTTAAACTTTGTTTCGGAATTTAAGCCGATCTCAGTTGGGGATTAGAGGAGCAGGAGGGCAGATTCTCACATCTGCTCACTCCCACACCTGCTCGTTAATCTGAAACATGTTGTACTAGGCACTGCTGGAGACAGAATACTGGATTAGGTGGATCCAGTTTGGCAATTCCTACGTTTGCTGACCTTATTCAGGAAGAGGTATTGGTTAGGAGACATAAAAGAGAGAAGTTTTATGGTGAATTGTGGAATGGGAGAAGTTTTATGGTGAATTGTGGAATGGGAGGTCTTCAGCCCATGACCACCAGCTCTTCGATCTTTTTCATTTATTTTCAGTTCTTGCTCCTCAGGATGCTTTGGAGAGGTGGTGGTTTGAAGTTACTCTATCAGATTCTGTCATCATCTGGATGTTTAGTTCAAACTGGTCTCCCATATTAGAATGATCTCTGCTGTTTCTTCCTTCTGACAGAATTTCTTATGGTTTACCCTTTAGGAAGGAACAGCAGGAGGAATAAGTATTGAAGTCTGCTCTGTCCTCTTCCCCAACCCATCCCCTTGTTGCCAGGATTATCTGTCCTTCATATTCTTGTAAGACAGTACTTGAAGTTGAGAAATGATCCCTCTAATTCTCTTGAAGAACTGGGTCTAACTAGGGATGTTGTTCACCAGGTGATTGGGAAAGTCCCCATTCTCCCCTACTGTCTCTTCATCCCTTCATAAGAAAAGATCGTAAGAATGAAAAAGAGCATCAGAAGACTTCTTCCTTTCTTCCTTAAGAAAACTATCCCAGGGCTGCATTTCACTGGAAATATTCTTGTGTTGATTATTGAACATCTTAAAGAGGTTTCTCTGGAGTAACAAACGACTTCATTATAGCAGATAAATGTTTGAGGATTAAGACCAAGTTTCTGTTAATCTTGTGGTAACATTATTAAGCTGTATTTATAGTCTATTCTGGAGCATTATCTTTAGTAGTAGTATAGGAGAGAAATACTATCTGGTGATGACTTGCCTTTTGAATGTGGCTTGCAAACTCAGGTTCAGGTTCTTGGCTGGTGTAAATTGGAATAGCTTCATTAAGGTCGATGGAACTATGCTGACTTACAGCATGTGAGGATCTTGGCTGTCTTGTGAGAGAGGCTGAAGGGCTTTAGAACTGGTTCCCTTATTATATGAAGATCCTTTAAGAATAGAGCCATTGGAACACTGTTTGATAAAGTGAATAATTTTTTCAAGGTTAAAGCAAATTCCACTAACTAATCTGAGGTCTTTGAAGGTATGTCTGCGTGGCAGTTACACCCGCAGCTGGTCTATGCCAGCTGACTGGGGCTAAGGGTCTGTTTAAGTGAAGTGTAGATAGTTGGGCTCGGGCTGTCTGAGCTCTGGGACCCTCTCACTTCACAGGGTTTTAGAGTCCGAATGTCTGCACTGCAATTAAAGAGCCCATTAGGGTATGTCTACACAGCAATATAAGCCTAGGTTAGTGGAACGCGAGTCAGCAGACCTCTGTTGGGAACTCTGGGCTTGAGCCTCACACTGCATTTTTAACAGTAGGTCAAGGATTTTCTGATCCGTGCTTGAACCTAGGGTTCTGGTGTCCACGCTGCAGTGCACAAACCTGAGTCAAAGTCATCCCATCCCAGAATGTCTAGCGCCTCTCCCTCTCCCCCGGTGCCAACACTCTAGCCGTGCAAACGTGTTGCACTCTGGGAAGACTGCTACACACCCTGTTTCCTAACTGTAATGGTGCTATTGGTGGGACTCAGGTGCCCATAAGGACCACATGAGTACATTAATTCTTTTGGTGGGTGTCTCTGTAGAATGACTGCAGTTTGAGAAGGCTTTATACTGAACTAGCATCTAATCTGAGAGTTGGGCTCTCCATCTCTAGGCTGAGTCACACTGGCAGGAAAATGCCCATGTGCTCCTGTTCTTAGGATAATTAGGACATCAGTCTTCAGGGCTGTCACACTATTAAAATGAAACTTTGCAATTCTTTTCAAAATGGGACATTCAATGAAGGTGTTTTTGTTTGGTTTTTTTTTTTGTCTTTTTGTTTGTTTGACATAAAATGTAGGTTTTGGAGGAAAAACACGTTGCCTCTTCACCCCCCAAGTTTATCCCTTGGGCTTTTGTGCAGTGTGCTCCAGCACTTCCCAGGGATACCTGCTCCTGCTGAACCTTGGGAGGCAGGGATAAGGGATCCACAGGAGGTTGCAGGAAAATTTTGGGGCACCCCTCACAGTGTACTCTGCCTGGGCACTTCTGCACTTGCAGCCCCAGGGACAGTCTGGGAGTAAGGGACAGCGCACAGAGTGGGACCAAGCAACTGGCCTGCAGGGAGGGAAAACAGCAGAGCTCCTAGCTCAGCACAGCCAGGGGAGGAATGACCCCCCAACATCCTGGGAGCTGCCTTCTGCCTGTCAGTTTTGCTCTCTGCTTTGGGAAAACATGTGCAGCAGTGTAGAGGAGCCAGAGCGATCACCGCAGAAGGCTGTAGGGAAGTTTTGGGACTGGCTCCCACTCATTGCCCTGGTAGCATGTACTGCCCAGAGGCTCCTGGACAAGCAGCCCTAGGGAGTGTGGGGGGCCGAAGAGCGGAGTAGGGACCAAGTGGCTGCCCTGCAGGGAGGGGGACTGTCTGCAGTGCTGCGCCAGGAGCTCTACCACTCCCCTTCTCTACAGGGCAGCCACTTAGTTCCTGCTCTTCTCTCTGGCCCTTGTCCCCTGCCCTCTGCGAGGCTGCGTGTGCAGGGGTGCCTAGGAATTGTGCACCAAAATCTGTCTTTGCAAAAAGCTGCTTCTGATCTGTCTCCACTGAAAACCCTGCAGGATCTCTGATAGCTTGCTTGCAAACTAGTGTTCAGGAAACAATGGGTTAGCACTAATATGAGCTGCTGCCCTTTGGAAAGAGAAGTGTGGCTTCATTTGCCACAGAGTGCAGTAGACCACACCAAAGATCGTTGGCATAGAGAGGGCTAAGGAAGTTGCCCCAAGAAACTCTGGAGGACTTTCTGGACCTGAGTCAAGCTGGGGCCATGTACACAGAGGAAAGCAATAGGGCTTGAACCCTGAGTCCCCGCTTAACACTGGCTTGGTCCCTCCAGACCTGCAGGGTTCTGGGACCCTAGGTTTGAGCCCTACGTTAACACAATTGGTGTATGGATGCAAGTGGGGGGCGTTAGGCCTGAGTCCAGGCTCGAGTCTGGGCTTACATTGCTGTATAGACATACCCTTAGTCTGAGCCCCATGAATCCTGATCCAGCTGATATTGAACAGCTGGGAATTTTGAAGTGCTGTGTAGACATACCCTGATTTAGAAAGTTGCTGTGCTCTTTCTTTAAGTACTACAGGTTTTGTATTGTAGACTTACATGTATACATGCTGGTTTGGGGGGTTGCAGTTCGTGTTGATCTATTTTTTTCCTTATCCTGAGGATTATTTATCTGTTCTGTTTTAGTGGTTCTAAAAGTGTAAAGGTGAATTTTTGCCACCTTAAATTTTGCATTTGTCTCTGAACAACACCGGTTCTAAAGATCTCACCTCCTTATGTTTTCCTCAGATTTTGTATAGGAGTTTAGTTAGAGTTTTCAGTGTGTTTTCTTACCTTATGTCTTACTCCTGTTGTACGTTTAATGTTTGTATAAAAAGTCGCAGGCCTATAGCACATTATATAGTGAGTACGGCTGGCCAGAGAACATCGTCTTGTGAAAAATGGAGAGCTTTTGAGATTTGTCATAGAACAAACATGAGACAAAGACAATAGCCACATTTCAGTAGACTGTTAGGGGACACGGCAATGCCCCCTACCTTGCATTAGAGGGAATATGGTGTAGGACAGTGGCGCTCAAACTTTTTTTACTGGTGATCCCTTTCACATAGCAAGCTTCTGAGTGCGACCCCCCCCTTCATAAATTAAAAACACTTCTAAATATATTTAACGCCATTATAAATGCAGGAGGCAAAGCGGGGTTTAGAGTTGAGGTTGACAGCTCGCAACCCCCATGTAAAAACCTTGCAACCCCTTTGAGGGATCCCGACCCTCAGTTTGAGAACCCCTGGTGTAGGAGCTGCTGTGCTATCTCTGTGCTACTGGAGGTATCATCCTGTATTGATCCTCCAGGAGCTGGATATGCTGGTTGTGATACCAGAATCCATTAATGGTAGAAAAAGTCCATGCTGCACTTCCAGGCTCTAGACCTATATGTATAATGCTCTTTTGTACGATATAATGCACTATTTAAGACATGGTAACGTCATATAAAATCATAACTTTATGTGAGTGCTTATTGTTGAATCTCCTTTTATGTTACAGGGTTTTGAATTATTGGCATTCAGTGATTTCTGCTTTTTATGTCTATAAACATCCCTCCCTACACAGTATTATTTAACTTTGTCTTATAGGCTCATCCTAAAGTATGTGAAAAGCTAAAAGCTTTAATGATGGAGTGGTCAGAAGAATTTCAAAAGGACCCTCAATTTAGCTTAATATCTGCAACTATTAAATCTCTTAAAGAAGAGGGAGTAACTTTTCCTACAGCTGGATCTCAGGTAATGACAGATATAATTCTGATCTGACACATGCTGAAAGACTTTTTTTCATATTAGGTTTCTAATGATGTGCTTGTGTTATGAATATGGAGGTAAGACCGATAATCTATTGAAATGACATCTTTCTGTTGCTTTTTAAAAGAGCAGGTTATAAAACCAGAGGTGCCTACGTCTCAGTTTAAGAGTGACCTTCTCCTTTCCACAATCAGGCACACATCTGTTCATTTTGCTCTTTTACTTCTTTCCTGCCTTCAGAATGTATGAGTGGATGACTAAGTTGTGCTGCATGCTGCCACTGTGGAGACTGGAGTGGCACCTGATGCCTGACCATCCCAGACTAAGTCAAAACTTTTCTGAGGTGTCCAGTAGCTTGAATTTAAATGCCTTGCCTGTTGTCCTCCCTACAATGCACTTTCTAGGTGTTTCTGTAGCACCAAAGGTGACTGTTTGAACACCTCACACATTTAACTTATTTATCCTCACGATGCCCCATGAGATGAGTATTGTTATCCCCGTTGTCCAGATGGGGATCTGAGGCATGGAGAGGTCAAGTGATCTACCAGATGCGTTTAATCTGTTGCAGAGCTGGAAACAGGTCTCCTATATCCCTGTCCTGTTTCTTAACCACACAACCATCCATCCATTTCAGGAATTGCCCTTCCTCTGTAGGATGGGGCTACCCCTCTATCCTGGTATCTCTTATAGCTAGTATGGCTAGTTCTCTGGATAGTAGGTGTATGGTACATTCCAAAATTTGGGTAGAATAATCCTAAACAAACAAGAAAAAATATTCTGTGTTGCATAAAATAATTTCATGAACTTTTAATCTTGCCCTGCTTAACATTGAGAGAGATGCTTTTTGTCTGCTAGCTAGCTGGGACTTGTCAAAACAAAACTAAGAGTCTGGATTTGGAGGTAAAAGCATATGCTGTAAATGACAGATATGGCAGAGATTTGAATTAATAGATGGAGAGTTCTTCGACCAGGCTTGCACTGCTGAACTACTGACAACGAGTTACACTTCATTGTCTCTCTTGTGGATAAAATTTTATGTTTGGGTCTCAACAGGTTGAATGTTTTCAGTTATATTACTTCATGCATTGCCCGGCAAATAAGTGAGATTGAAGAATTCATTGTTCATTAACATTTGTTCTTGCAAAAAACATTTGTTGGGACTCATGAGAAACAGTATCATTGCTAGGGCCTTACAGCGAGTGTACCGTTGCTGGGCCTCAAAGCCCCTTCTCTGCTAGGGTTTATGAAAGCTTCAAGGAGACTTCCAAGCCGTTGTGTATGCTCCTTGCTTTTTTCCTGTTAATCTCTTTAATGTAGCAGATGACCAGTTTTACTTCCTTTCTCCCTCGCACCCCACATTCGTAGGGGTGGAGGGTGGCTCTTTGTCCTCACAACAAAAAGGTCTTTCTCCTTTCTGTAAGTCCTAACCTAGATGGTGTTTAGTTGACTTCCTCTGCTGTTGCTGTGCTTTGAGGGAATTGCATTGCAACAGTGGGGAGTATGACAGGCCGAGGGCATACTGTCCTGCAGAGTGGGGTGGAAATAATAGTAATAAATGGTTTCCTTGTGTCTAAAACAAACAAAAGGGGCGGGGGAGAAGGGGGAATACCCACTTGATGGCGTGAAATGATGGGCTGAGGTAGGTATGTAATACTGTTACATATACATTCCTTTAAAAAAAAAAAAAACACTGTAGAGCTTTCTTTTTTTGCTTGAAACATAGCTGTATTCATGTTGCCAACTCATTTGCAGACTCTCACAAGTGCTGCCAAGAATGGTGCATCATCAAGCAAAAACAAAGAAGATGAAGATATAGCTAAAGGTAAATTATTAGTCACAGCCTTTGGTTAGAAATGTAACACTTATAAGTGTTCTATACTTGTTCTCTGAAACACATTTTGTTAACATGCATAAATTTTCCACTAAAAAAATAAAACAAAGTTGAAATGCAAAGTTTTGTACCCAGAGAAAACTGTTCCGCAGAATGGAAAGTGATAACGGTGTGGGAGGCCAGGAGAGAATAATATGCTGCTTTTAAAAAAGCTTTGGAGGAGGTGGTGGATAAGAGGTATTACATCCATATGCAGTCCACTGGCATTGGGCCTTGGAGGGACTGTTTGTACTGCAGCTGTTGTTCCTCTTTATAGAGCTCTTGATCTCCTCTTCCCTTCTGCCCCATCCCCTTTCTTCCTCCCCTCCCCATCTGTCAGCTCTGAAAGATGGAGGCTTTAAAATGTTTTTATTCTTTATGCTCTCATGTTGTGCAGATATCCTTACTCACATGACACAGCAAAGAATTTGTATACAGCTTTCTGGTACTATCAATAACATCACTGTCTTAGCATGAAAGCTGTGTCTTACAGTGAACTTGAAATTCCTGTTTTAATTAACGTTTGCTTTTATAATATTTCAGAACTTGTTTGTGGCTAGTTTCTTTTGAACTTTCAGATTGCAGGGCTAAGTAAACTTATTGGAGTTTAAACAGGTTAAAAGTTTAAGAATAAGGAATTTGAATTCAAAATACCTTTAATCTGAAAAACAGATCTATATTGTGTACTTCATTTTTAAAATATATTATGTGAAATTGGTCTTTCACTTTTCTTGTTTCAGAAACTAAAATTTATACATAAATAATAAAATATTCAGACTTACTTTTTTTTATTTTCCAAACCGTAGCTATTGAATTATCTCTGCAAGAGCAGAAACAGCAGCAAACGGAAACTAAATCCTTATACCCATCTGCAGAAATTCAACAGAACAGTCAGAAGGTCTTAAGGAAGGTGCGAGCCCTGTATGACTTTGAAGCTGTTGAGGACAATGAGCTCACGTTTAAAAGTGGAGAAATTATCATCGTTTTGGATGACAGGTACAGTATGTTTTAGATGAAGGTGTATTTTACTATTGAAACATGATGTTGGCTGTGAACATTTAAATTGGTTCTTTATGAGCTGTGTCCTGACTGTTTGTTTTCTTTTTCTTTCTACAACTCCTGATATTGCCTTCTTTTACACCATCCGTTACACTTGGGACAGCTTTCCAATTAATAATTTCTAAGCATCTCTCATTTTTCTTTCAATTACTTTTAGCTAGCCTGTGCATGGATCTTCTGTTGAAATCAACAGAACCCTTTATTAACATCCACATTTCATTTGTCTTCAGTTTAGATCTGTACTGTTTGTCTTTAGTCTATAAGTACTTTGAGGCAAGGATTTTTACTTTTGACCCTGACTTAAAACACTCTGTACATCCAGTAATGGCATGTAATAAATTCAAACTCCATCTAGAAATAATGAAAGCCCTGGCTACTGACTTTGTCCATATTTATTCAGATACAAAATGATTAGGACAATATTTAACAATTATATTGTCCTTTAAATCATCCAAGTGCTTTACAGACTAATTATGGATGTAGTCTTAACGGGACAGTCAGACTCCTTTAATTTTTAATTTTACTCTTCAGTATTCCTGCTGCCACCACCGCTGCCCTGACTTTAGCTGGAAAATAAAACTTAATTCTCTGTCAGCATTGTCCTTATTTAGCAAACAGTGACTTACTGTTCCTCCTTTTTTTGCTAGTAGGCATTAGAGCAGAAACTGTAGCTCTGCCTTTGTTTTTCCCAATTTGTGTAATATTTGTACAATTTTTAGGTTAAATTAGTGGGTCACAGTCAACTCAAAATTTAGTTAAATTGTGACAAGTTAAAAGGCTTCAAGCACTACATGTCTCCCTGAATGTCCCTACTGATTTTTGGTGTGATACTACTACAGTTCTCCTGTCTGTAAAAATGCTTTTCCTCTCCTTTGTTGCTGGGTGAAAGTCCCATATAAATCAGAGAAACAGACTGTATTGAGACAAAGTGCTGTCAAATGCACAAAATTGAAGAAAATAAACATTAATTTTTGAGTTGCAGTGTGTGGGTGAATTTCAGGCAGAGTGTAATTCCTAAATTGACAGTATCTTTTGACTTGAATTTTCCCACTACTATACTCTACAGTAGAATAGCACAGAACATTGTAGGTCCTATAGGTCTGATCCTGCAAGTTGTTCTGAGCCCTCGACTGCTGTGCACTTTGCAGAAGGTACTCAGCAATTTGCTCTTTTGGGCCCACAGCCTTTATTTGGGCAGTGTTATCACTGATATTGATGAAGTTTTGCTTGAGTTAGAGGCTTGAGGATTACAGTTATATTAATAATAACGTTATATTATTAATAGCATTTATGGTTTCTAATATATCTGTAATTACTGAAAGATAGAATGATGGCATAAGAACCTCCAGCTATTTATAGAATCTGTTTGTAAATTTAGCTTTTAATGGTATGAATGTTTAAAGTTTTCTAATGAAACATTTTAATTCCTCAGTGATGCCAATTGGTGGAAAGGTGAAAATCAGAGAGGAGTAGGACTATTCCCATCTAACTTTGTGTCCTCTAACTTAAATGAAGAACCTGAGACAGGTAAGTTACATATTAAAAGCTACCACATGATGCTTTAAAATGGTGGGCAAGTGAAATATTCGACTTGGCTTCTCTTTAATCCCTCAGTACAGTGACTTGCCTGAGGTCACACAGTATACCAGGAAGAGAATCCAGGGATGGAATCCTGACCCAATTTAAGTCAGTGGGAATTTTGCCTCTGGTTTCAGTGGAACCAGAATTTTCACCCCTGTTTTTGTCTCCTTTTTGTTAAACCACTGTACTTTCCTCTTACAGAAAGCTGGTTCTGTTGTTTCATGTACTCTAGTCTCTCATGAAGAACAAATTATATTTGAATCCAATAACCTGCCACCTAAAATGTTGCTGGAATATAGCTTGGACTCTGTGTGCCATTAGACATGAGTTTAACACTGAATTATATTCATGATCATGTCTAAGGCGTGGTCTTCACTGCAGGGGGCTGAGGATTGATCTAAGTTATGCAACTTCAGCTACGTGAATAATGTAGCTGAAGTCAACGGTACTTAGACCTACTCACCGGTGTCTTCACTGCGGTGAGTCGATTGCTGCTGCTCCTCCATGGACTCTGCCTGCGCGCCTCGTACAGGCAGTCGACGGGTGAGCACTCGGGGGTTGATTTATCACATCTAGACTAGACGTGATAAGTCGACTCCCGTTGGATCGATCGCTGCCCGCCGATCCAGCAGATAGTATAGACATACCGTAACTCAGTTTAAGGTAACAATTGATAGTTTGATTCACACCAGTACCTTAAGAAGTAACTGTATGTATACAGCGTTGTTGTAGCCATGTTGGTCCCAAGATATTAGAGAGACAAGTCTCTCTCTCCAACAGAGGCTGGTCCAATAAAGGATATTACCTCACCCACCTTGTCTCTGAGTAATTCTAAACATTTATACAGGCATCTTAAAATTCCATGATATAAAATGTGTGAGAGTGATGGGATTGTTTTAGAAACTGGTGGAGGTCAAATAGACATGTTCCCTTGCTGGAGTCTGATTCACAGTTTTGGATGTTTGTCCAAGGAACAGTGGACTGAATTCCAAGTGAACCTATCACATTCAGAAACTGATCAACTTGGAATTTGTTTTGCCGTAATGCAGTGTTTTCTCCCTGCTTCGAAGACCTAAGAGCATGACTTTCTGGGAGTCATTTGCTTTTTTTAAGTTCTTTTTGACTTTAAAGATTTGACCTCAAAGAGTGTATTTTTACTCAGGCCTAAGGAAACAGTTTAAACTATGCAGTGTTGAATATTTGTGTTTTGAGAATAGGAGGGTATATTTTTAGGATAGTATAGTAACAAAGATGAAGAGGAGGAACTGACATTCATGTTCTTTTAGCTACTGTGGATAAAGCCCCTGTTACTGAAGATACTACAGAAGAAGTTAAGAAAGCAGAACCTGAACCTGTTTATATAGATGAGGTATGCAATCATTGTAGAAACTTTTTTGATTGTTTTTATATTACATATAATTAAACAAAATATATAGAAATACATACACAGTGAAAATAACATATAAATAATAAAATACAGTGTTCACAACAAAACCATGGGGGTGCAGGAGGATGGACACCTGTACCTATAAGGGTCATGTAGGGCATTAATAATTGAAGCAACTAAATAGATAAATGAGAATATAGTCAACAAGTATCAGAAACTAATATATACTAAACTGGAAAGGTTTGCAATAGTTTCATGTGTGACTAGACTTCATTGTATTTTTTCCACACGCTTCTATTAGAGTCACTTTTTCCATTAATGCAGTAGTAGAGCGCTCACTCAGCCAGTCTATGTATGAGGGAGGAATTGCAGATTTCCTTTTTCTTAAAATAACTCTTTTGGGAGAGCACTGAATATCGCATTCCAGAACACATGCATTTTTTGACGGGTATAGAAGATCTGTGAAAGGTTGGCATGTGGCTGCTTGGATCTCCAATATTCTTTGAGCGTTGCCAGTCTAGCCTTAAACACCCTTGAGTCCACTAGTACCTTCTAATATCTTGTTCTGGAAGCAGACACTTTCAGTGGATACAAAATGTGGTGTTAAGTGTTTTATACAAGTTTTATGAAAATATTAGTCCTTACATCTGTGATGGAGTAGTCTGCCACTTAAGGGCAGTAGTGTCCCTTTAAGATTTGAAAGCAATAGATATAAGGACCTAAGGGGGATATGGGTAGAGAGAAAGCAGTCCCAGGATTCAGTGGTGCTGGGGAGGAAATCCTGTCATTGTACCTTTAAGAGTCCAGGGCCAGGAGCCTTGCAAAGAGGGCAGGGCAAGGCTCCCCTTCCCCACCAAGCAACTGGGAATGAGCTGAGAGAAGGGGGAAGCTCATTAAGGAAGGACTGAAAAGGAGTAATTTATAGATGGAACTGGGAGGGGTTCCAAAAAGAGACTGTTTCCAGGCACAGGAAAGAAGTATCTCCTGAAGGGAAAAGTAGTTGGACTGAGCCCAAGATGATGAATGTTCCCAGGTGCATCTGAGTAAGGTCTGCCTTACACTTCTTACTGTCATTAATAAATGAGACTCTTGGAAGGGGATGTTCTTCAGTAAAAAAGGTCTGTCTGGACTTGCGTATAACCCAGATGAAGGGAAGCTCAAGTAGAGCCAAACTGCAGCACCACACCTGACTGAAAGAGGTGTGCTAGGGTAACTTATCTGCTATCACAACATCTTTCTGTGCTGACTGGTGAAAATAGACAGTGGAGAAAAATCTTGTTTAGAGCTCTTTATAAAAAGGGCATTTTTCCATTTTGAAACGAAAACTAGAGAACTCTGTGCTATGTTTTAGAAGTAACTACATTTAAAAAATCTTATCTGTCATTCAGGATAAAATGGATAGAGCGCTGCAGGTACTTCAGAGTATAGATCCTACGGATGCAAAGCCTGATTCACCAGATCTTCTAGACTTAGAAGGTATTCGTATGAGTATTACTAAACATGCTAACTTTAGTATCTCATTCTACAGCTAATAACAAAAACATAGTTTGGTTTTTTTGTTTTTTTTTCCCATTGTACTTGACAGGTCTCTGGGCTTTAAATGTAAGTGCTCTTGTTCTGTACTGACAGAAGGCTCCGATAGATATTTGGGTCTTGGGGGGTGTTAGGCTAGTATATGATGGGACCAAAATCTGCAATTGTTACTTAAACAGAATTATTGTTTATATATTGCATAAGTGACTTGCTCAGCCTCTGAAAGTTAGGGCACTGACAACATCACTTTGAAGGACCCATGCTGTCAGAGTGCTGTCAGAACTCTGCTTGAGGTGGAGCTATTTGTCCCGGAGGAACAAGTGACTCTGGGTAAAGAAACTGGTAATAGTGTTTGATATTCTCAAATCCTATTATGCTATATGAAAATGTGTTTGCTCTCTGTCAAGAGCTTCCCCTGGAGTGTCTCGTATAAATGTGTTCATGCACACATTAAAAACAAAAACTCCCTAAACTAATCAAAATATCTGTTTTGTGTGTGCTAGGAAGGAAGAAATTGATGCCATAATTTCTAAGAAATTATGCTAAGAGGATGGAGGAGCATATAACCCAACTAAATCTTTCTTCAGACTGGGTGAACTATAGTTGGATAGATGTTTTAAAATACTATATCACTGTAAAAAAAACAAACCATGAGAATGGCCATACTGGTTTACACTAATTGTCTATCTAGCCCAGTATCTTGTCTTCTGACAATGGCCAGTACCAGATGCTTCAGAGGGAATTAACATAACTGGAATTTATAAAGTGATTTATCCCCTGTTGTCCAATCCCAGCATCTGGCAGTCAAAGGTTTAGGGACACTCAGAGCATGGAGATGTATTCCTGCCCATCTTGGCTAATAGCCCCTAATGGACCTATCCTCTGTGAACTTACCTAATTCTTTTTGAACACAGTTATACTTTGGCCTTTATAGGATCCCCCTGGCAGCGAGTTCCACAAGTTGACTGTGCGTTGTGTGAAGAAGTATTTCCTTGTTTTTGTTTTAAATCTGCTGCCTATTCTTTTCATTGCGTGACCCCTGGTTCATGTGTTTTTTGAAGGGGTAAATAACACTTCCTTATTCACTTTCTCCAAACTATTTATGATTTTATAGATTGCTATCATATTCTTCTTTTGTTTTCTCTTCTAATCTGAATAATCCCTGGCTTTTTAATTTATCCTCATATGGAAGCTGTTCCATTGCCCTAATCATTTTTATTGGCCTTCTCTGTACCTTTTCCAATTCTAATATATCTCTTTTGAGATGGAGCAACCAAAACCGCATGCAATATTTAAGGTGTGGGCATACCATAGGTTTATATGGTGGCACTATATTTTCTGTCTTGTTAAATATCCCTTCCTTAATGTTCAGTGTACACTTAAAATTAGATGAAAGGTGTATTTTACATTGTAATCCTTTTCTTGACAATATATTTAGTGACTTTTAAATCTCTGGTGTCACAGTATTAATTCCTAAAGGTCATGCAATATGTAGTCTCATTGGTGGTATTATGTTATGCTGTAACTCTAAAGTAATTGATTTTCATTAGCTGTAGATGAAGCAGTTTTGAGAGGATTATTTGAGAAATTTCAATGCTGTTTGTAGGCAGTAGTTTTAGTTTATATAGCAAACTAATTCTCGATTTCCTGCCTCTTTTGGAATAACTGAAAAATTATTGGCTGTCTTTAATTACAATATTTAAAATTAAGAGCAAATTTTAAAAAAAGACTAGGTAGTAGACGACAAATATAATCTTTCCATTAATATGGCTGTACTCAGCTAAAATATATTCTTACCCAGGACTAGGCTTAAAGTTTTAATTGTATAATGTATTAACACTTTTGTCTTCACAGACATCTGTCAACAGATGGGTCCTATGATAGATGAAAAACTAGAGGAGATTGATAGGTGAGCCATAATCTTTCTTGTGTTTTCAAACAAGGAGTAGAACATTGTTATGTAGGCTTCATCTTTATTTGTGAGGGGTTTTGATTGGGCATGGGATTACCACATTTTTTCACCTGCCTAAAATAGAAAATCTTATAGAATAGAAAATTGACAAGCTCACTCTTTATTTGTTTTAACTTTTTTTAATATTTAGTTTGATTTTCAGGCCTCAAACAAGATCCAGACCCTGTTGTGTTTTGGGTACCGTATAAGTAAATAATAAGATACAGTTCCTGCCCTAAAGAGCTTCCAATCTAAATAGGGAGGAATGTACAGTTGCAATTTTTCATTGACACCATTAGCAGTGTATCTAAAATTATATAAGCCTAATTTTCAATTTGCTGTTATCGATAAGGGAATGTACTCAAATGCAGTGATTTCTCCTAGACCTTTGAGGAGACTTGATGATAAAAGGGGAAAAGGAGAAGATAGCAAAGAGAGACTGACAGAGTTGCTTTTTCAATTTGACTGTAAGAAGGATCCCCAACCTCTTTTCTTGCCTACCTTCCCAAGTTCCATCAGTATGATAACTGGGACTGGAGCTGGACATCTTAAAAATACAAATAAATGTCTTTTTTTCTTTTTTAAATATTTTTTTTTCTTATTTAGTTAAGACTGTGCTTAAAGAGCTTCTTAGTTTGCAAGATATCCAGAGGTATAAGTAACTGTGAAAGAGTTTTGAGTAAATTGTTTCTTTTTTAATCAGGAAACATTCAGAATTATCTGAATTGAATGTCAAAGTTCTAGAAGCCTTGGAACTCTACAATAAACTGATGAATGAAGCACCTATGTATTCAGCCTATTCAAAGGTCCATCCTCCAACACATTATCCACCCACATCAGCTGGTGTTCCAGTGCAGGTCAGTACCCTTTTCAGAAAACAGAGACTTTCCTAATATGCATCTTCTTTTTAAAGGGTAATAACAAAGGAGAATAGGCTTTATTGCTAGCTTCTAAACAATTTGATGTTTCCTCATAATCATTAAATCCTGTAGAATAAAATGTACTAGAACAAAATAGGTATCTTCTAGCACTAAAATGCAATTGTTTATCTTTGCTGTACAGTTAGCAGGACGTTGTATTCTGATGGTTGAAGTTTAACAACCCAGTTAACCAGTTTTCTCAGTGACAGTCACTCAACAAAAAATCTTTTTTACACTTGTGTGTTTCACAGATGGATAGATTTACTGAGTCATATCTCCTTCCCTAATCCCAAAAGAAAATGTTACTCTTCTGTCTATTTTCAGGGACATGATTGAACTTTCTAATATGGTATGCATCATGAGGCCAATGCACTTCTTCCAGATATAGTAATTCTGCTTTGGATGTATCACTTAGGATTTATCATTCTCTGTTTTTTTCCCCTCTTAAGTAACAAGAACTTTGTGCATTAGTGTGTTAAATAACTCCAATATTGGATTCAAAATGAACTCTTATGTGCCCAACATATGTTCATTTATGAACGCAAAAAATGGAGAAAAGGCAAGGCGTATTTAAAGGAGACACTTAGAAAAAAAAAGTAGAATGTGCCTGCATATTTTAAGTGGGTTTTAAATGAATGTTAATTGTTCAGTGTGAAAAGAATAGTTACCATAGCAACTGCCACATCAAAGAAGGTGCAGTTAACTATTATGCCATGCCTTAAACTCTTGAAAAATTCGTTATATTTCGGGGGAGAAAAGAAATTCTGGACCTGAGACAGCTGGAGTATTTAATATTCCTGATCTCTTCTGAGATACTGCTTCCTGCTGTGGAAAAAACAGCAAAATGGTGCTAAGCACAGTTGTATTGCTCAAAGTTATATATTTCCATCTATATGTATGTATGTATACTTCATTCCAAATCCAATGTGTGCAATATTCATATTTGATTTGTGTATATACTGCATTGGCTTACCCTGCCTGTGGCTTGAATTGTAAAGACTTTAAGAAAAACCATTTATTTACATAAGAAACATGCCATTTAATACACTGTGGAAATGCTCTTTTAATTTAAGTATGTCTTTAAGAAGCAACATTTCACCAGTATGAATAACCTGATAAACAGTCTCTCAACTTCGGTTTCTCCTTTGTCAAATGTGAATTGTGCCTCCTTAGTGTTAATTTCTGCATTTCTTGACTTAATATAAGGTTCTTATAGCAAGGTTAACTTTTTTCCTGTTGTATACCTTGTTTATTTATCTCCTAGCTTATGAAATGTACTAACTTAAAAAGTCTCTCAGAGTGTATGTACAAGGGAAATGCAGGTTAAAAATCACCACCACATCCTCCTCCTGAAAACATTTGCCTACAGTGTGATTGGAAATAGCAACAGTGCAAATTAAGGATGGAATAATTAGAAAAATGAGGCAGTGTGAATGTAGGCAGAGCGTTTGTCACCTGAGGGAGCTGCATACCTTATTGCAGCTAGAAATGTCTTCAAATGAACATCATCTGATCTTCCTCTAACAAAGTTTCTGATACACAGAATCTGTGTATCTTCTGTTAAATTCCCATCCACCCCCATGCTTGGGAGATGGGGGAAGGGAGGAGAGTTTCATTCTTTGAGATAGTTGATGCATGGTGTGTTTTCTGTTTCATTTACAGCCATATTCTGTACAGCCACATGGTGGGAACTACATGGTTCAGGGTATGCACCAAGTCACTGTTCCCCAAGGCTACAGTCTAGGACCTGATCAGATGGGCCAACTGAGGTCCCTGCCTCAAACTATAAATTCTTCAGGAGCAACTCAGCCTGCTCAAGCTTCATATTTAAGGTAACACTTCAGCAAGACTTTAATATAAAACTTGATTTCCCCCAGATATATTAAAAGTCTAGAGGTGGGTAAATTCTTAATTAATATTAAATGTCACTAACATTTTTTGTTCTATTTTTGTTACTTCAGAAATGTGAAAAATCAAATCACTTTTGAAATGGCTTATAGTATGATATGCAAATGAACTTGGTAATCATAACAGTCACTGTTTTAAAATGATTTTTTTCTGTTACAGCCCTGGACCAGATTCTGTGGCAAACTCCGGATACATGAACCAGAACTCTGGCCTTCAGTCAGCTACTAGTACAGCTGCTTACACCCCGCATATGGGAATGTCTGTGGATATGTCAGCTTATCAGAACTCTTCATCTAATTTGCCGCAAGGAGCAGGCTATCCTGTGGCAGTTCCACCTCATTCAGTTGCACAGCAACAAACAAATTACCATCCACAGCCTCTCCTTTGAAAATAAACCAAGCTTATATTCCTAAAAGCATTCATAAATTGGTGATCCTCATGATTTAAATAGCCTGTCATTGGTATACAAGTACACTTTCCCTTGATTAAAATAAACAACCCAATTTGCTGCATTATAAAGCTAAGCAATTATTTCAGAGTTAAATGTATTTCAGGTTTTACAGTTCAGAATTGTTCTAATGACAAGTTTGAGCTAATGATATTAAAAAATCATAAATGATTTCAATCCCCACTTAAGTAGCCTCCATCAGCTAAAACTTTCAATCTCATGGAGTATCATTCTCAAGTCTAAACTCAGATAAGAGAATCCTCTCCCTTTTTTTCCTGGAAACCTGAGAGGGTGATTTAAAATCTAGTTAAGTTGCTTTATCTGTTCTTTTTGTAGTCCTTTCCATTCCATTGTTTTAGAGAATCTTTTGACTTCAGTAGTATTTCTTCCAACAAACCCCAGTGGTTTAGACAAATTATAGTTCTGTTTGTTGCACCATAAGCAGTTCTGCTTTGAGATGCATTGCATAATAGAACAATTGCATGATAAAACAAGTGTGAAAGGAGAGGGAGACTATTCCTTGATATTATGGCAATGAGGACCATGTAAATACAACAATATGAATATTCTAGGGTTTTCTTCCCCCAATGTTGCCAGACTTGATTTGGTGTTTCAAGAGGGTCTTCTGTTTCCCTTATAAGGAATTGGGGGGCAATGGGGGTGTTACTAGGGAGCTTCTCTTGCTCCTTCTCTAGAAGGGGTTGCACACTCAGCGTTTTGTGGGTAGGGGATGCTGCAGAGTAACAGGTGCTCTGAGGTTGCAGGTTACTTAGCTGGCAATTTTGTGAAATCTGCCTTTATGTTTGTTGTTTAATTGTGGGAGAGCTGTCTCATTACCTTTGGTTAGAGAGAGACTCAATAGTGCTGTTTATCAGGGGCCTGTGGGAGTCTGCCTCATTTGCTCCGAAAATGGTGGAGGTGAGCTTCAGGAGCATAAGTTACCTTTATGGACCAGAAAGCTCTCGTCTTTAGGGTTTCTTCTCACTGTCACCATTCGCTTGTCTAAATGAATACATTTTTGAGAATGAATACTTATACCACTGTGGATCCAAAGCAAAGGTCCTTTGTTAGTTGGCCTGTTTTACTCTTTGGATATAAGGAATGGATACACACTGAAAATGACAAGCATGCCTTTAAAAAAGAATCGCCTCATACATGAGAACCTGTAGCATTCAGTGGAAAAGAAACAAGATTTGGAGACTTTTCCTGACACTTTAATTTTTATGGGTGGTTTTTGTAGAAGAGTAAATGAACTACAAGAGCTGGTTAATCTTCCAAGAATATGGGATTTCTTTCCTTTTATTATTTTAACTTCTGGAAATTTGCACATCACTCTCCTCCAGGTTACTTACTTGGCTTCTTAATATGATTATATTTATTCATATTTTTAATTTTGTTATGAATGGCTGACATTTAGACTGGGAAGAATAATGGATTTAAGTAAGTTTCTGATAGAATACCTTGGTTAAATGCATGGAAATCTGAAAGCATGTCCACAAATGAGTGTTTTGATGTACTTTGTTTTCTACCGGATGAGACCTTGTTACATGGTAGATCCTCCTTGTGTTCTCCCGAAATAAAACTCACCATCTGTTCAGTGCCACCTCCATTTGTCTTACTGTTACTAAATACATTATTTAGTATGATCTTGTTCAGATGTAGCTTCATGTTGGAACAATAAGGAATTCAGTACCTGGTCATTTGATACTCAAGTTTGTGTAACTGGAGCTGTAGTTTTTCCTCTCCAGTGTTTTAATTTGGCATTATCCTTTCAGGTGAAGCTGTTCAGTATAAATATAAAGTGCTTTAATGTGACACCTTTTTAAAAGCATTTTGATGATGTATTCCTTGTATTCTTTTGGTGGTGGGGAGAACCAAGAAAATTCATTTCAAAAGCTGCTGTGTAATATTCTTGCTATTTGAAAATTTGTATGCAAGGACTTATTTTGTTCCAAATAATTTAATCAAATTAAACCCGCTTAACATTTATGTAGGTTTTTCATGTTTGTCATTGAAATATAAGGAAATTTTTTATTGGATTCAGAGTCTTTGAGACAGTATAAATATTGCTCAATATCTTAATTTGGGATTAATAGAGTTGGCTTTAAGTTAGATTAAAGTATTCTATTAAATTTTGTTCTTTATAATAGATGAAGTATAAATAGTGTATATACCCATTTGTGTCTGAGATTTTATACACATGCATATATATACACTTACTCTTAAAAACAAAACAGAAACCCCTGACACTTGATATTGCAGGATTTAGCATCCTATAATCTCTTGTAATCCAAATCATAGGCATTTCTGAAAGTTGTAGATAGTGTAAAATATTTGATTGTTATTAAAATTGTGTATTTAGAGGATTTTGGTGTTAATGGGATCAGTTTTCTCTCTTCATTCTTCCATACCTTATCATATTTATTTTTAAGGCCTGATTGTAACTAAATATGCTGCCAAAGGAACTGTTTAACTTCAGATTTCTACATTAGGTTTATACCTGCTGTCTTGTATCGGAAGTAAATAGTAGATAACTTCTGCTTTTTCATATAAAATAGAAGTTTCTGCAACTTTAAAATGAGAATTTTATTATTGTATTTAACTTTGTTTCATGGGTGTCAAAAACAGACTGCGTAAACTTTATTCTCCTTTGAGTTGTATGCTCCTGCTAAAAGACTTGTGTAAAAATGTCACTTTTTCACTTGAACAATATGTGAGGACCTCATTTATCTGTAGTATCACCATGCAGAGAATGTTTTAAAGGATTTTAAAATTTCAGATATCTTTGAATTGACAAGCACCTTGTCTATTTAATAAATCTTTGTTTTTAGAAATTCCAGTATTCCAAAATAAAATTGGTAATTAATGTAATTGTTAAAGCTTAAAACATGTTCTGTGTTCATTTTGTTTTGATGAGTGGATTTCCATGTTCGTAGCTGCTGTCTTTTGGAGTAGTACAACTCAATGAACAGTAGTCATTTTGAGAAGAAAGCTAGTGGTGGCTATAAATGCAGCTCTATTCTCTTATTGTAACTGTTTTCCTATAAGAGAGCCTTTTCCCATACTTACGTCTATGCATCTTTTCTAAGAACTACACCATAATATTAAATATGAGCAGGATTAGTACCTATAAATGTAGTGAATCTCTTTTTAGGATATTTTCTACACTTGCAGTAGATAAATTATACATGAAACTGATTGCTAAAAAGATCAAAATAATTTCAAAGATTGAATAGATGAAGAGAAGAAGAAATAAAAAGGGCAGATCCTCAGCTAGTGTAAATTTTCATAGCACCATTGAAGTCAGTGGAGCTGTGACAACTTTCACTCTGGCTTTTGAGCTGCTCCCATAGTGCAGTGATTGAATGCATTCTGTGAACTCATTTTGCAGGTTAGGCTCCAACTGCTTCTGTTTGTCTAGATTTAAACTGAGGAGTTTAAATCCTTATCTAAAGTGAAAGACTATTGGGTGGAAGGAGAAGGGGATTGCAGTTTATAGAAAAGACTGTCTTCAGGGAATTTGGAGTGTTAATAGTAGATTTGTTCCATTGGAGTAACCAACTGGCCTTTTGCCTACAGTATGTTTGCATTGCCTTTTGTGAATAAAACAAATTTGTTTAACAAACAGTGGAAAGTTTTCTGTTTCAAAGTTAGCTCTTCCAAGTCACACAATTGTTTTTTTGCATACATATATAACCTTAGCTATAGTTCGTTTGACACATAATACTGCTACATAATGGTGGTTGATCCATGCTTGGGTGAGGAATAACCATAGTCCTAACTATATATTATATTCAGTTTTATTGCATATTGCTAGGCCAGAGGTTCTAAAACGGGGGGTCATGACCTTTCAGGGGGTCATGAGTTGGCAGTCTCCACCTCAAACTCTGCTTCACCTCCAGCATTTATAATAGGTTTAAATATAAAAAAATTGTTTTTAATTTATAAGAGGTGGAGGGGAGGAGAATGGGTGTTCCACTCAGAGACTTGCTATGTGAAAGGGGTCATCACTACAAAACTTTGAGAATCACTGTACTAGGTTTTATACATAAGAAAAATATCACTTTTCTAAAGTTCAGTTATTAATCTTAAAAGTAAAAGCTAAGAGTAGTACTCTATAAGTAATAGGGACGCTCTTTAGACCACCGTTGATACCCATCTAACCAAAATGAGGTTGGCAGACCACACAATAAGGAAATAACCTCATGGTCCAAAGATTCCCTGTAGCATATCTAAGGCAGGGAACAAAAGGACTACGTAATTCACCAGCCTGATATGCCTGAAAACAAAATGTTCCTATGAGTCATTCTTTAGCTGTAAGTCTCTGGAACATATATTGTCAATCACTTACTTGTATTGTCATCTTGAGTCACTTGTAACTTTCATGGGATAGTGTCAGGTCAGTTTAGGCCCCAAATATATGCCTTGGAACAAAAAGCACTTAAAAACCTAACAGCACAAGAAGTGTTTAAAGGATCTTTGTAAAATGTCTGTCAATGGTTTTTCAATCCACACTGCTAAGGTGAGAGAGAATGTGAAACTGATAAACTACAGTGAATCTGGAAAATTCCCTAGTGTCTTGATTTCCTGGACAGTATATTAACGTGGGAAGTCAGCCAAGCCATGAGAGAGCTTAAGATTCATAATTAAAGAAACATTTCCTTAATATTGTCAATTTAGGTGATTCAACTGAATTTTAAAAATCTAATTTAGATTTCATCATTCATGCTATTCACTTCTTGCATCACATTCATCTTGAACAAAGAAGCCAGGCCAACTAATTTAATGTAAGGAATTCTAAAATCTGCAATTTGTGTGCATAGAGGACATTAATCAATCTGATTATAGTAGGTCTCTGCTTGCTTTCTACCAGATGTCTGTAGGGTTTTAACTTGCCTGGCATACGTTGGGGAAAAAAATGAAAAAGGGCATGTTTCCTCTGTCAGTGAATGTCCTACTAGATATTGTTCAAAATATAAACAGTGAATTAACAAAACTAATCTAGGTAATCCATTGCATAACCATATTAAATGTAGGGGTAATCTCTACTAAATAAAAGCTTACTCTCTAGGTTTAAAAGATGGCATATCTTAAAACTGTTACCTGTTGCAAAATGTTCCTGGGCTTCTATCTTTTAAAATAATAATAAAAATAATAATTGGAGATATGCCAATCTCCTAGAACTGAAAGGACCTTGAAAGGTCATTGAGTCCAGCCCCCTGCCTTCACTAGCAGGACCAATTTTTGCCCCAGATCCCTAAGTGGCCCCCTTTTCCCACAATTATCAGATGTTAAAAATAGTGTTTTCCTAAGGAAAACTGAAATTTTAAATTGTCCATAGGAGGTGAAAGGTGGCAGGAATATATTTGTAAATGTGAGTAAAAGAGTTATCACTGTCCGCTGAGAAATGTACCTGTCATAATACTGCCATATCTTCTGTGAACTTTGCTTCCTTTCCCTTCTCCCCCACAGTCCTGGTCAGAATACACATTCAGTACTGGTTTTGCTGGAAAAACCCAATCCTATCCCACAAGAGGGTGAGAGGAGGTGTCAGTTATGGGTTGTCTTTTGTCTAATGGCAAACATCTTGTAGTTACACACCTCCCCTCCTCACTTCAGTCAGAGGTATAATGTGCTTCAGGTAAAGCCACAGGAATGGGGAGAGGAAACCTGGGTCCCGTTTTCAACTCCTCAGATTTCCTGTGCAACTTTGAACAAATCACTTAATCTCTTTGCCTTATTTTCATGCTCTGTAAATTGGAATTAAGTGTTCTAATTTACCTCATGCCTGTGAAGTCGTATTCTGTGGTGGAGGATGCTATAAAAGCACTAAATAGCATTGCAGTTGAAGGCCAAACAACCACATATTTTAAGTGGCCAGATTTTCTTTCTAGAAAAACAATTTTAGAGTCAGTGGGCTAAATTATGCTCCCAGACGAATTCCTACCTCGGGCATCTGCATTCATACCTCAACCTTTCAAGCCCTGAATGTGACACGGTGCAGCGAAGATCCAGTATGCAAGAAGGTATCATTCATGTAGGAAATGTAATGCTGTATGATTCACTACTGTAAATAACATCGGTTTATTTCTGTTTTAAATAATTTTCAACATGTGACATCAATTTTGTATGAGAGCAGAGTATTATGTTAAAAAAACCCTCAAAATTAGGTACATTTGAGATGTGTATCTGCATTTGGTTTAATAGTTTTAATCTGGGTATAAATGCACCCAGCTCATGTCTCTTCTCTTAAAAGAAGTGCAGTGCAAAAGCTGGACAAAATATATAGTGGATAAAACATTAATTAATTTTTTTCTGAAGGCTGATAAAATTAAAAATGTATGAGACATTGAATTACTTGATGGTTTCAACACAATTTTTCTGTTCTTTATGTTGGAGCTACATCCATGTTTAAAAATCTTTTTATAATCTGCCACCACATACTATCTCCCTACCAACCTTTGGCTACATCAGCCTGAAGTGTTAATGCCTGAACTTTGCTGGAGCACTATGGTGTCTCAGACATTCTGTGCTCTTTTTAGAGTCTGGAAGAGCAGAAGGTTCATATCAACTGCACCTCTTCCTCCTGCTGAACATCATAGGAATTGCATCTGAGCAGTCTGCTCTGCAATATAATGAGGAAAGCACGCGCGCGCACACACACACACACAAAATGCCTAAATTAAATAAATCTTAACTGAAGCTAGAGGTCAGCAGAAAGAGAGAGAGTTTGCATGCAGCCACTTTACTGGCTAGGGCTTGCAAATCAGATTAATGGATTGGTTCTTCCTGAAAAGCTCTTCAGTACCTCTGTGTAAACTCAAACACTTGTCTCTCACCAACAGAAGTTGGTCCAATTAAAGATATTACCTCACTCACTTTCTCTCTAATCTCCTGGGCCTAACACAGCTATAACAACACTGCATACAACAATATAAATTGAAACTACTCACACTCTATATGAAAAAGCACATATGAAATATATTCGTTCCATCAAGGCATTCTGGGATTAATGTGAACGGGGCATTAAAGATGGAATGATTTAATAACATCACGCAGAAATGTGATGTGCAATGTCAGCCCAACTATGTCAGCACATTATGCTCTCTATTGAGTATACATAACTGAGTTTGTGTGGCTATATAATATAGCACATGTACTGTCTCTGTGGTCATATCAGCTGTCACTCCCTCCTATTAACATGGTCAAGTGCTTGCCCTTGTCCTGCAAAAATGCTTTGTCCTAAGTTTGAGTTTACTACTGGCTCTGCCTGAAAGTCTTATATGTAGTTTTGTTGCTGGTGAGCCTGTTCCCAAGATAGATTTTTTTTTTTAAGTTCAAATTTGTAACTAGATATTTCACCATCTGCAATAAAAATACAAGATATGGAGTATATGGCTGTACATTGCCTTTGCTTTGAAAAGCCAGCCTTGCAAGGTCACTTGTGGTTCTATGCAGGGGCTGCCAATCAGGCCTGGGCCAACATTTTTTGGGATGTTTTAATTTATGTGTGAGGTACTGTAAATTAAAGGCAGAATTTAAGAATAAGCATTACTGGTACAATACAAATCTTTACAGGAGGGTGCTGTGTGTAATTTCAGAATTCACTTTTATCACACACATCTGGTATTCCCATTGTGTATATATATTGTTGATCCTTTGTTGAGCAGTAGCAGGTTTTCAGGGCCTTGCTGGTCACTTTGTTGTTTGGCATAAAAATTGATGTGGGGTCAAATAATTTCTTAATGTACACATCCTGTTTCCCTGAGCAGGGGTAGCAACAACCTCTTGCAAGAACCTTAGGTCAGGTACCTCTGCCCTGTTTAGGGTAACCAGACAGCAAATGTGAAAAATTGGGACAGGGCATGGGGGGTAATAGGAGCCTGTATAAACAAGACCCAAAAATCAGGACTTCTGGTCACCCTAGCCCTGTTCCCAGATCCAGCTGCCTGGGCCTTCTCTCTCTCTCACTATCACTTGGGTTATGTCTACACTAGGGGATTATTCCGATTTTACATAAATCGATTTTTGGAAACAGATTGTATAAAGTTGAGTGCACGCAGCCACACTAAGCACATTAATTCGGCGGTGTGCGTCCATGTACCAAGGCTAGCGTCGATTTCCAGAGCTCTGCACTATGGATAGCTATCCCACAGTTCCCGCAGTCTCCCCCGTCTATTGCAATTCTGAGTTGAGTTTCCAATGCCTAATGGGGACAAAAATTTGTTGCGGGTGGTTATGGGTAAATGTCGGCGGTCAGTCCTCCCTCTGTGAAAGCAACCGCAAGCAATCATTTTGCGCCCTTTTCCCTGGATTGCCCAGGCAGACGCCGTAGCATGGCAACCATGGAGCCCGTTCAGCCTTTTTTCATTGTCACCGTATGTGTACTGGATGCTGCCAACAGATGTGGTACTGCAGCGCTACACAGCAGCATCCTCTTGCCTTTGCAAGTTAGCAAAGGCGGTTACCAGTCATACTGTACCATCTGCTGCTTTGCAAGTTGACAAAGACAGTTACCAGTCATACTGTACTGTCTGCTGCAGTCATGGGTGCTCCTGGCCAGCCTCAGTGAGGTCGATCGGAGTGCCTGGACAAAAATGGGAATGACTCTGTAGGTCCTTCTCTTCTTTAAGTTTTGTCTAATGGAGAGTCAGTCCTGCCTAGAATATCAGGCAAGCCTACTAAAGAACCAGAGAGGCAAACAGCCACTCCGGGTCAGAGCCCCAGACATCCTGCAGAAATGATGAGCTGCATGCCATTCTTGGGGGTGCGCCTACAACAACCCCACCCATTGATTCCCTCCTGGACTACTGTGGCAGTTATCCCCCCATTTGTGGGATGAAGTAATAAAGAATGCATTAATTTGAAACAACACTGACTTTATTGCCTATGCAAGCAGAGATCAAAGGTGGGAGGGTAGGGCGGTTGGCTTACAGCAAAGTAGAGTGAATCACCATTCCACACTTGCTCAGCCTATAGTTGAAAATGGGACTCTGTGATAAGCACTAGGATAGAAGCACAGGCAGGATTGAATCTCCATTTCTGTGTGGACCTTTGGTTGACACTGGTAAAATTCAAATTGTCCCAGGATATGTATGTTGGGGGACAGTTCTAAACGGCAGCTTAATTTTTTTTATTTGCAGCAAAATGTAGAGGTCTAACTATCTGATTGTGAGCCCTGATAAGGGTAGGCTGGGGTAGGTGCGACCGCGCAGTGCTGACTGGGAGAGCAGCCTGAGGCAGAAGCCTCCAGCTGGCATGATATTCCAAGTAGAACTGAATCTCCATAAGACAAAACTTAAAGAAGAGAACGACCTGGAGTCATTCCCATTTTTGCCCAGGTGCTCCTGACCGACCTCACTAAGGCCAGCCACGAGCACCCACAGGACAATGATAACAGATACCAATCATACTGCACCATCTGCCGTCCGCAAGGGAAGGCAAGGGGATGCTGCTGTGTAGCGCTGCAGCACCGCATCTGCCAGCAGCAGCTAGTAGACATACGGTTACGTTGAAAAAAGGCGAGAAATTTTTTTTTCCTTTGCTTTCACAGGAGGAGGAGAGGCTGATGACATATACCCTGAACCACCCGTGACAATGTTTTTGACCCTTCAGGCATTGGGAGCTCAGCCCAGAATTCAAATGGTTTTCGGAGAGTGCAGGAACTGTGGGATAGCTACAGTCATCAGTTGCCCCTCCCTTCATGACCATCCATTTGATTCTTTGGCTTTCTGGTACGCTTGTCTCAGCTCCTTAAGTTTCACGCAGCACTGTGTTGAGTCCCTGTTGTGGCCTTGGAGATTTTTTCAAATGTTTTGGCATTTCGTCTTTTGGAACGGAGTTCTGATAGAACAGATTCATCTCCCTGTACAGAGATCAGATTAAGTACCTGCCGTACGGTCATGCTGGAGCTCTTTTTTGATTCTGGGACTGCACGGTCACCTGTGCTGATCAGTGCTCCACGCTGGGCAAACAGGAAATAAAAATAAAAAGTTTGCGGGGCTTTTCCTGTCTACCTGGCTGTGCAGCCAAGTTCAGATTGCTGTCCAGAGTGGTCACAATGGTGCACTGTGGGATAGGTTCTGGAAGCCAATAGCGTCGAATTGCGGCCACACTAACTCTAATTCTAAATGGCAATGTCGATTTCAGCACTACTCCCCTCATCGGGGTGGAGTACAGAAATCGATTTTAAGATCCCTTTATGTCGACAAAAATGGCTTCATTGTGTGGACGGGTGCAGGGTTAATTCGATTTTAATGCTGCTAAATTTGACATATACTCGTAGTGTAGACCAGGCCTTGCACACAACTCCAGCAGATCCACCTGCTTAAACATGCCTTCTGCCCTTTTTCCTCCCTCAGCCTATGTGCTTTTTATATGGGAAACTTCTAGTTCGGGGCTTCTCTCTGACCACTACATGGTCTGGAAAAGGTTAACTAGCCATTAATTCTCCTGTGTTGTGCAACATAAAGGAAGCTCAGAGAGGTCCAGCAGCTCCCTCTGTGCATACCCAGTCCCTTAATGAGTCTCTGATGGAAGTTACTGCATGGCATCTTCAACTCTTTGTATTCAGAATTTCATCCTGCGTGTCTACCCTTGGTGACTAGAACTGGTTGGAAATTTTCTGACAATGTTTTTCCATTGTGAAAATACAAATTTATTGAAAGCAAAACATTTAGTGGAAATGTGTTGGTTTTGACAAATCCTCCAGTGGAACATAGGTTTCAAAACTTGTATGCTAGCTAAGTTTCTTGCCAGCTTGCCCACCCAGCTCTTTGGCATCCTGCCTGAAGAACTGCTTTGGAGTTGGGATTCTAATTCCCAGGACTTCCAGGGTCTGTGGTTCCAGGATAGCTAGCATCCCCAGAAAGACCATCTGAGGACCAGGGACGCCAGGGCTTCAAGCCTCCAGAGCCGGCTCCCTGGGTTGACCAACTTTCTGGGCAGCTAGCTCCCCAGGCTTTGAGACTCAGACAGGCCAGGGAAAAGGCAGGTCCAGGAGCCGGGAAGCCCTCTGAATCACCATCTCTGAGGAAGCCTGCATGTGGGAGCTGCTATTGAGCCAGAAAGCTCAGAAGATCTGGAAGCTCCTGACTGAAATTGATATGATTCTTCTCAGTTTCAGGAATATCCACCATTTAATAGCAGTGGTGAGCCCATAGCATATTTTGTTTCAGAACATATTTCAGTGCTTCCAAAACAAATTATTGCAGGATTTCAGTTCTGTGAAAATTTCTGATTTTTTTTGTTTTTTCATCCCAATTCAGGATAAAAAAAATCTGAAAATTCAAAATGTATTGCACAATACAAATTTGGTTTCCTGACCAGGTCTGTCAATGACCCCCAAATGTACAAGCCAATAGCATCTTTTGTTGTAGCATTATGTGTATGCATGTATGCACTGTAAAAATATATATTTATTCCCCTCTTTTGTGGTGCATTAAAATGACCACAATTCAGAACAACTATTTCACCCCTGCTGTACAACCCACCTGTCTAATAACAAATCACATAAAATCCTTGACTTCTTTTAAAGCAGTAGTGCTCAGTCTTGATTTTTCTTTTAAACTGGTGTGTGTGCATGCCTTTTCCAATCTGCCCAGTGTGTTAAAAACCCTTAGAGGCAGTGATAGCTTCATGCAGTAATTTATCCCCATCCCTGGACTGAGAACCATTTGAATGGACCCTTTGCCCATCAATTGACTTCAGTGGCGCTTCACAGGGGTGCATATGTGAGTGCAGTAGCACTGGTCTACTTATGAGATTTCTAGACATGGGGCTGGTTAAAAGCCACATTAAAAGCTTGAGTCTGTGGCTCTAGGGCATGAGTTCTCACACTGGGGGTCAGGATGCCTCAGGGGGTCACGAGGTTATTACATGGGGAGGTTGTTGTAAGCTGTCAGCTTCCACCCCAAACCCTGCTTTGTCTCCAGCATTTATAATGGTGTTAAATATATTAAAAAGTGTTTTTAATTTATCGGGGGGAGGGGAAGGGTGTCGCACTCAGAGGCTTGCTATGTGAAAGGGGTCACCAGCACAAAAGTTTGAGAACCACTGCTCTAGGGAAATACTGTCACATGGTAATTATTATAACAAATTATAACATTAATCTGGTGCCTTTTGTTACTTTTTGCTGGTGATTTTACCTATTGTCTCTCATCTTATTCATACATTGACAGCTCTTTACGGCAAGGACTGTCTTTATTGTTATATGTTTGTAGGATGTTTAGGATAATGAGGCCATGGCCTTTATTAGAAGATAAGTAATAAATACATAATAATAAACCATGGAAAATGCAGGGGGGGGCATACCTTCCATTGGGCTGGAGGGTTATTGAGCACTGAGAGAGAGAGAGGTTACCAGGAGATGCATAAACATTTGGAAGTTGCAGAGCAAGGTCACTACTGCATGCTAATCTGGTTAGAAAGGTTAGTATTAGGCATGGAAAGATCGTCTAGAGGAGCAGCTAGAAGAAAATACATTTCCCAGGGCAGGGAGGTGGATGAACCTAGTTTACATTGTGTGCTGTTGGTTTGCATGGGTGTATGCCACACAAAGAGGTAATGGTAAGCTAGGGGGGAAATATAGCTCAATGGTTTGAGCATTAGCCTATCCAATTTAGGGTTGTGAGTTTAATCCTTGAAGGGGCCATTTAGGGATCTAGAGCAAACATCTGTCAGGGACAGTACTTGGTTTGGGGGGAAGAGGACTGGATGACCTTTCAAGTTTTCAAGGTCCCTTCCAGTTCTAGGAGATAGGTATATCACCATTAAAAAAAAATGATGGTGCCACCACAGGGGGAAGGGGCTGGGAAGTTACTGGATATTTACATCCGACACCCTGTTTTGGAGGGAGGGAAGAGCAGGGAAAACTTCCCTGTCCTCGCCTCCCCCCCCCAACAAAAAACCTCACTGGCTTCTTCTGTACCCCCCACGGGGGTGGCGCCAGGGACCAGGGAAGAGACACTGTCGCTTTAAGGCGAGGCGCTGGAAGCGCACGCAGCACGGGGCGCAGCAAGGCAGCCCTGACTGAAGTGGGCAGGGGGAGGCGAAGCAGCGCTCACCACGCTGGCTGGCAGCCCGCCCGGAGCTGGGGCAGGGGCTATGCTGCGCTAGCCATGTCCAAGCACCCGCCCTCCTCCTACGGCAAGAACGGGCTGGCGGACGGGCTGCACACCCCCATCTTCCAGGTGCCTCCCCCTCCGCCCCTGCTCCGCTCTCCGCCTTCCCAGCTCGGGGCTCCGGCGGCTGGAGAGCATCGCCTGGGCGCCGGGCTGCAATGGCTGCGGTGGGTGCTGGGCTGGAGCCTCGCTCGCTCCCTCCCGCAATCCCCGGAGGGGCTGGGGCTGGGGCGGGCGAGGGCAGGGCAGGGCCAGCGGACGAGGGTTAGGGGTGACCCGTTACCAGAGCTCCGGCCGAAGCCGCTGGGCAGCGTGGCCGGCTCCCCTCCCGGCGCTGGCCAGGCTGGACCGGTCGCTGCCCCGGCGAGGCGGGGTCCCTGTATGCTCCCCCCGCCCGCCCTTGTGACCCGATCTGTCTTTCTTCCCTCCCCTCCCTCGGCGAGTGCAGGTGGCCCGCGGGACGGCGACCCGGCGGAGCAGGTTGAAGCGATCCGACGGCAGCACAACGTCCACCAGTTTCATCCTCCGGCAGGTACCGTGCGGGCCGGGGCGAGCGGCGCGGGGCGAGCCGAGCCGAGCCGAGCCGGGCGGGGAGCAGGCGGTGACCGCACAGCCCAACTAGCCCCTGGCCATAGTTACTGTGCTGGGCGTGAAGCGAGTTTCTTTGGGGAAATGCCTGTCCCGGGGATTCCTGCTGCACGCAGCGCTCCGGCCGTACCGAGAAAGGGGTGGCTATTCACCCCCCTGGGTCTAGCTCTTAAAAAGCCTTGTCGGTTTTTTTCCCTCTGCAAACTAGATGTTCACTCCGGCTTTAAGTTGCTTTGGTTTTAGTTAGTTAGTCTGTATTCGTTTTGCTGTAAGACAGGCCCCCAGGGAAATACAGCGTCTCAGGATTTACACAGCACAATCCCAGGCGATCTCAAAGAGCTCAGGTGGAGTTAGAAACCTCTGAGTAAACAAGAGTTTGGGGAAAGAGGAATGAAGTAAGTTTTTGGGCCAGAAACATAACTGAGATTTGGGTGAGAGGGGCTTTTTGATGAGGGCGGTTGCAGCTCCCTGTTTTCCCCAAAGATTTGGAACAAGGTAAAGGGAGTGAGATTGGAAATGAAAAGGGAATGGCTCCCATTGGCTTGGATTTGTCTTGGTTAAACTAGTAAGGGCACAAGAATGGGCAGCATTTCTGATTTAACTCTTTCCAATTGTTGAGTATTTGTTTCTCAAAAATGTGGGCCGACAAACCGCTTGGCTTTGGGATGCTGTCTGTTAGAGTCCGTTTCAGCCAAAAAGCAGGAAGATGGGCTACTAGATGCCCTGAACTAACCTGGGTCACATCCAGCCCATTCTATCAAATGCTGACTGCAGAGTGCTTTCATTTAGACTTGCCTGAAGGCAAATTTCCTCCCCTCTCTCTCCTGTGTGTGTTATTCTGTGCTACCATAAGGGCTAGAAATGTACTTCAAAAAAAAAAAAAAAAGGCTGAAATTTTCAAGTAGTTACTTCCTCCAGGAACTGGGGCTTTAAGGAAAACACCAAATATGTGCAACTTGTGACTAAATTTTGAGAGTTGGCAACTGTGTTTTAGTTTTAGACCTGCGGGTACTAATTATCCTCCAGCAATAATCCTACTCCTTCTGGCATGACAAGGATGTCACAGGAGCAATTTAGGTGACAGCCTCCTGTCTATATTCACCCTTTGCCTTCTATTTCCACTCTTCCATTGTTGGCTGCTAGCTTGTGCCGATATAACTTGCCCCAATAAAAACTAACATCCATGATCTAATTGAAACTCTGTTGTTCTCTTCCATGTGATGTCTGCTCAGTAAACACAATTTTAAAGACGTAAATTATAAAATGCCAATCTCTTAAATGGTTTGTTCATTCTTTGTTTATATCTAAAAAGTGTTCTTATTTTGGGGTTTAATTCTGCATTCATTACACATGCTAAACTCCCAGTGGGAGGGCAAGGAAAGCAGGATTGGGCCCTTAACAGTTTCAGGATGTTTGCCATGGAAAGAACATCTTTCATTTAACTATACTGTATTGAAGTGCAGGACACTGAAGTGGTGAATCATTCTAGCCTCACAAAGAAAAGAAAAATATATAACCAATAGAAGTAATCCATTTCCAATTGCTTTGTGATATTTTCTATTCACTGCAACTGCACAAACCAGAATGATAGCAATTCCATGCTCGCAATCCTTGTTTTCATTGGAAATGAGCATGAGATATTACTGTAGCACAAAGGAAGATAACATGAAACTTAACATGACTTGAAGCCAAATTATTAGAATATTTGCAAAAAAAATAATACATGAATCCAATTTTAGTCCATGTTCATGGACTGAGCCTGTTCAGCAGGTTTTATAGAAAGGTGTAGGTACCTACTGTACTTGTCAGGGAGAATCTTTTAGACTCTTTCTGCTATGTCCTTTAAAGTAATGGATTTCCAGAGTAGTGTTAAAACATCAACTGTGGAAGTAAGGCTGCATTTTATTTGTTGTCATCTTACGTTTGCACTGTCAGGGAACTGAGTGTCTGTTCCTGCATGTTGCAATGTGTGCTGAATTCTCACTGGAGTGAAGGGCACTTAGTTTCTCCCAAGGGTGCTCAACACTATGCAGAATTGGGCTCTTAACTGCTGACCTTGCAAAACCTTACTCACAGGAGTGAGGTTGTGAGAGTGGAAATGGTTTAGATTGTTTAGATGAATGCCCAGAAGAAGCTAGTGGGGCACTTGTATAACTGTGAGTCAGGCCCTAACTACCTAGCTGTCATAATTGAGTTCTATTGCATCTGACATCTTATTTGTGTTCAAATGTGGAAATGTTCCCTGTGCTTTGCAGTTTGTTCAGTTTCTCATGTTCCAGTGCTTTATGTAGTTCTTAACCACAGTATGTCTGAATAGCTGCTAGTCTGTATCTCATCAGGGGTCAAGTCCGAGGATCTCACTCTCTACTCATGGAAACCTCATATAATGCCTACTAAAGAGATACACATCTGTTATTGAAGGGGCACTGTCAAATATTTGAGGCCTGGCATTTTGATCTTATTTATAATTGACAATAGTTTGATGCTAGATCTTGTATGTCTTGCACACCCAAAATGTATTGATTTTACTAGGAACCGTGAGTGTTCAGCAGATACAGAACTGGGCCCATGATGGAGAAAGTCTTCTAGATGCTAAAGGCCTGATTTTTCAAAACTGCACCAAAAATGCACTAACTTGCATGCTTAGTTGTCATAATTGCATGCACAACTCATAACTGTGCATCTGTCTGGCCTCACTATAGGGAATTTGCACATGCAAACAGCTAGTACGTGCAAAAATCTGGCTTACCTCTTGTGTGACTAAATACCCAATTTGTACAAATACTGCAGTTCTGCATACACAACTTTGAAAATCAGGGTCAGTCTACTGGTTTTTTTTAAAATCCACCACTCTATCACCAATAGATTTCCCAGAAAATAGACACTATCTCAGGGTCTCAAGACAATGGATTGTGCTTTCTCTGCCAACTCTGCGGTAGTAGCAGCAGCAGCAAGTACAGTTACTAAAGCTATTCCCAGAACTGTGCTGACAAGGTTGCTGTTTCTGCTTTAGTATCTGATACGTTTTGGCACAATGAGGTGCTATATAGGTTGAAACTGTTATATAAATATGACTTCAAATCCATTCAAATCATAGCAAAATAAATAAATCCACTAAAAGAATCTGCATTATCCCAATGGAAAAGGAGCAGATAGAGAAAACAATGTCATTTTCTGAGAGGTTATTGCAGATAGTGGAGATTTAAAATAATAATAATAATTGTACACATTTACTTGAAACCTTGAACAGTGGGAGATTCAATAATTCATTTAATAAAGACAGTAAGAAGCTTTCATTTGAACTGCATGAGTTCAACAACGAAATAACTCTTAGATTGCCTCCCACCCACCCATCACAGAAAGAGTATGGAAGAATTCACTTTAAGAGGCACTTAGGAAACGGTTACAATTAACTCTCTCCATGAATTTACTATAATAAATTCCTTCCCATATGTCAATTTAACTGCACAAGACAACATTTTCTTTGCGCAAAGATGCGCCCCGTGTTTCCTTTGGGCTGGAACGAGACAGATTGTGACTATTCTCAGACTGCATGGTTAGTACTTGAATTCCTTTTCATTATGAAAGAGAATAGAAACTTTTAACTCATAGCATACATAGCACTAATTAATGGTATCCCGTTGGTCATCTCAGTTACTGGGATCCTTCCCCTTTTTTCTGTTATAAGGATCAGGCTCTCTGGGACAGAAGCAGAAAAATATCAGATGGCAGAGATTAAAATGGACATGTTTCATAATGTTTTAGTTTTATATGCAACATTTAAAAGATAAATTCTAACCTGCATCACCAAGCTGTGTAGTAATAGCACAGTAAGTAGAGTTTATACTAAATCTGATCTAAACCTCAACTGCACTATAAACTGCAGTCAGTTACTGGAGTAAACCCATTGTCAGTGGAACTATGGAATTTTGTTGTATTCGTATGTGTCAAATGCATAAGAACAGTGTAATGATCCCTTTTCAAGATGATCCATTCTGTTGTTGCTGATTTTTTTGGTTCTAGTTTACATTTCTTCTTACAGATATCTTTAGAAAAAAAAGTAACATTTTTGGTAAACTTTAAATTAAGAAATTCTTTTTTTTTTATTTGCGTTTTTTTCCAGATTTTCTAATAGTGGTAAAAATCAGCAAAATGTTTTCAGTCTTATATATGTGTCAGTAATGGCAGAAATATTGCTTACAATATCACAAACTTGGAATTATGATAATTAATGCCCATAATTGGTTCTTAACATATGATAAATGTTATAATGATGGAAGTAGATGAAATGAGTTACAGATGGAGACAAATATCCATATGCTGAAAATCATTAGGCTAGTATGAAAATTACTTATAGAATTAAGTGAACAGGTCGTTCTGCTCCTAAAATGGCTTAATGTGTGATTCAGAACTTTTACTGAGGACAAATAAGCTGCACAAAGTGAAAGGCAATAGCATGCTGTGACGCTCCTTCCTGTTGAGCAAAGCATTTAAGCATGTGCTGAACTTTAAACACACAGTAATTGGACTGCTTCTGTGCTTAAGTGCTTTGCTGTTTCAGGGCCCTGCAACGGTCCCGATCCTACAAACACTTACTTCCATAATCTGTTTTACACATGTAAGTAGTTCTGCATTGAGCTTGAGGCCTCTTTTTATAAAAATAGTGTATTAGGGCTTGTCTGCATGAACACTAAGTTCACGGCAACCTGGGGTGTAAAGCTATCCCACACTAGTCTGCAGCACACTAATCGTCTATATGGACTCTGCTGTCATTCAGAGAATCGTAAAAATGTAGGGGAGGAAGGGACCTTGATAAGTCATCAAGTCCAGCTCCCTGAGTTGAGGCAGGACCTCAACTTGGAGAGCTGGGAATTTGAAAGGGGAGTATATTAAAGCACACTAGAGAACTCTGAGTGAATGGCAGCAGGGTCCACATGGACACTTACTGCACAGCAGGCTAGTTGCCTGGTAGATTTACACCTCAGCTTGCTGCAAACTAAATATTTGTAAAGACAAGCTCATAGCACTGGTCTGATGGCCATATTTCTCCTATGGGGATATGAATTCTATCTTCAGTTAAAAACAGAGGATATTCCTACTTCCTTCCTGTCCTATACTGTTGTGTAGTTTTTCAGTGCATTGTTGAACAGCTTCTCTTCTGTTTCAGAGGCAATGGTATTTCATTGATTATTTCATTCATAAACTGATTTATCCAACGCCTACTGAAATAAATGGGATTATTTCCATGGATTTCAGTGAATTTCAGATTGGGCCCAAAATACTTCAGGGTCCATTAGCTTGAAAGGTTTCTTCTGGAAATAACCAACTATTAATTAAACAATTCATTAATAGAAATATTTGGAACTATTTTTACTGAAAATTATCCCCTGACTGTGCTGAAACACATGGATATTGCAACACTGCATGACTTGGTAGTGCATGATCAAATATCTGGCACAAACAAGGATGGGTGAGTAAGTTTGGCACTGAAGCTGTTAAGTACAATATTTGTACAAGAAATCAGTGTATAAAACTGTTCTTCTTATGTAGCAGGTGCTGCTCAATTATATTAAGAACCCCCTTAGGGGACAAAAGTCAATTATCAACATGCTAGCATGGGGGAGTAAGTAGGTCAGCTGAAAACATGTGCTTGTAGTGTTGCAAATACTGTAGTAATAATTCATTGTTTTGGAAGCTTTTATATTTTCACATGTTGTTCCAACGCTGTGCAATTTGTAGGGAAACATTTTTTTTTTTCTGTTTGACTCATGGTCAGGACCATCTTCACAGTCTGACTTTTTTTTTTTAATAGAATTTATTTCTGTGAGAAAAGTATGGCTTCTTGCAAAACAGTACAATTTTTCTGAAAAGCTATCGCCACAGAACTGTTTTTAATCAAAACTACACGACGTGCAATGCCAGCTTCTTTATTGCAAGTGATGCCTGTTAAATTAACTGCAGAGATGTTACAGAGATTTCTTCATAGACATGTGAACCAGAAGCCATTAAAATCTCTGTTACGCATATAGTAACAGAATTTAGGGGGAAAAGCCCTGAGGGAGCTGCTGCTTTACTGTATTTACAAAAAGCTTTTGATTAGTGTCCCATCAGCAGAATCTGGACAGGAAATCCCCAAGGAAAAGTGAACGCCTTGAACAGCTGTTCAAAGAAGGACTTTTTTTTTTTTTTGAAAATAGTTCTACTCCTATGACCCCCAGTGTGGACAGTTTTATTGGAATAAAGGTGCCTTTCCCCGTGAGGAAAAAGCTATACCAGTATAAACATTTCTAACCTGTATATCTGTATCCACGCTAGAGGGGTTGTACCACTTAACTATACTATGGTTTGTCCAAAATACACTATACTTAATTCGAAAATACTAGTATAGTTAAAGTAACACAACATTACTGTGTAGGCCAGGCCCTGTCTATGCATTTATACCATGTTTATGACCATGGTATCTGAGCTCTTGTACGTTTGCATTTATTTTTATAAAAGGCGGCAGAATTTATTTTTGTGGTGCATGAAGGTAATGTCATGATCCTGTTCTGTGTAAGTTTTCCTCTTTTTCTCACCTTTCTTTGTGTCATGCTACCTCTTTTTCCTAACATAGGTCTAGTTCCTATAAACTCTTCCTCATACAAGTAAGAGTTTTTAGAATCTGTCTCTTTGGGGCATGGATTATAGACTAGACATTGGTCTCCGTCCCAGAGGTGTGAAAGTAGAGTTGCTCAGTCTCAGTGTAACTAAGATCAGGATCTGGCCCTGTCTCTTCTACTTGGTCCTTACTTTGCAAAGTCCTTTAGCATGTACTTAACTTTAAATACATGCTTAAGGACTTCCCTGAATTAGCATTGTGATCATTCACCTGCTTGAAGTTAAACATTTGCATGAGGGTTCTTCTGAATCAGGGGCCTTAGTTAGGACAAGCCTGTTCCTAAAACTATTGAAGTAAATCAGAATCTTTTCAGTGATATCGGTGGATTTTGAATCAAGCCCTTAAGTGCCATTTACACATGTGGTTCTCATGTAAAATTACTCAGAACTTTTCTGTTCTTTTCATAAATATTCTTGCCACATTTGCTACTTATTTTAAGATATTTATATTAAAACTACGAACTTGCCCCATCTGAGCCCATCGCCTTCTTTTTAAACTTGATCCTGTAGCAAAGACATAATGCTGAATCACTGTCAGTATGCTGGCTCCCTTCTTTTTTAATATTAAATCAAGAAAAGAAAAGATACAAAAATGGTTTTTATTATTGAACTGACATTTCATCTCCCAGCTCTCTAGTTGGCTGAAATTTTTAAAAAATTAATGAACTTCTGACTCAAAATGGTAAACATCTTTTTCAAAAGTCTTCCATTTCCTGTCTAGCTTTACTCAAAATGTGCATTTTGATTCTGATGTGTTAGACACCAGGTCAGTGGAATTTCACTAAAGGGCCAAGCAGTTCAAAGGCATGGACTGTAAATAAGATTGTGTCCAAACTCAAATATCTTTGTATATGGCCAACATTTTTAAAAGGTCTAGTGATTTTGGATTCCCAACTTGAGATGCCTTAAAGAGATCTGATTTTCAGAAAGTGATGAGCATTCAGTCTCTGAAAATCAGACCTGTTGGTGGTATCTTAAATTGGCCCTTCAACAACTGAGGAACCTAAAATCACCAGACACCTTTGAAAATCTTGGGCTAGTTACGTAGGCCAAAATTTTCCATTCTCAATTTATGAACTGAATTATAAGCCTTGAAGTGTTCCTAGTAGTTATTAGGATTGCACTGTAATGCAATGGCTTGATGTATGTGAGTTGGTTATTGCCTTCTGATGGTGAGCCCAGAGAGTATAAAGGACATGCTGTTAGTACCCGCTAAGAGGGTCAGGGTCTAATCTTGGCTCCCTAAGCAGAGGCTGCTCAGGCAATCTGCTGCCCTAGGTAAAAGTTCAATATGTTGTCCTTCCCCTGCCCCCATAGGAGTAGGATGGCAGATTTGGCTTGGCCATCCCTCTGTCATGAATAGGTGGTATTGCAGCTCAGTCCATAGGGTTGCAATGATGTTCAAATTTGGCCTACCTGCCTCTCTGTGATGAGAGAGGGGCAGCTGGGCCAAATCTGCCATGCTAGGCAGCTGCCCAGAAATCTGCCACCATAGACAGTGGCCTAGTTTGCCTATAGCTAGAGTGGGCTCTGACTGTAGGGTGTGTGTGTATATGTATTGATCTTTAAGAGTTTTTTATATAAACTTTCTCTTAAAGATCAATTTCCTTATCATCTTGGTGTCATATGATATATGATGATGATCTTAAAGGCCTGATTGTGAGTGGTACTAGGCACCTGCAACTCAAACTCCCATTGAAATCAGCACCTCTCAGGATCAAACCCTAATTAGGTAAATAAAATATACATCTGCAAAAAAGTATATTAGAATTTCAGGCTGAACTCGATTCTATTCTGATTCCTTAATTTCTAAAATGTAAATCACTGTTGTGGAATATGCCCATCCTTTGGACGTGGGTGGACCATTATTATTCTTTATAAGGCATTTAAAATGTACTAAGTATTTGACTAGTGAATAAAAGATGCAGCCACTTGTCCAAAGAATTTAGGGCTAAATCTCACAAAGGGATCAGCATTTCAGCACCTTACTTTTAGGCATCTTGTTGCTTAGAGGAATCCAACCAACCCTGAGTTAGGTGCCCAAGCTCCGTGTACAATTCATGGGAAGAGATAGGCATCTAAAAATGGGGTCCATAAAAGCCAACAAGCTGAGCAGGAAGCCACCTAAACGAGTCCATAGGCCACGCCCCTCTCCTTGGTATTTCCTCAAAGAGCCTTAGGTGCCTAAATCTGGGTTGGAAGCAGGTGCCTCCTTCTGCTTGGGCTTCATAGCCATGGACCATCTCCTGGTCTTAGGTGCCTAAGCCCTTTCTTGCCAAAAAAGAATTAAAAAATGAGATGTCGCTGGTACCAGTCCCTTTATAACTTTGAGCCTAATAACTCAGGTTGAATCCCTCTCTTTGCCTGATGTGAAGGAGCTTGAATGTAGTTCCCCCCTCCCTTCAAGATGAGCTCACTAGCCATTGGGTTATGGGACATTCTGGGCCAGGGCTCTCTCTCAATCTCTCCTGTTGATGCTGTTCCACTGTGTATTTATAATTAAATATGCATTTGGCCAGGCAGAGAGTGAGTGACTTTATAGTCGAGTGGCTATAGAAAGGTGGAGACAAAAGTTCAAATCCCTGTTCCATATTCCGTCCAACTCTCCCACATCCTGGGTGAGTGCCCTAACCTCTGGCAGGGGTGCTAGGACAATTTGTATAGTGGGGATGCTGAGAGCCATTGAACCAATCTGTGTATGATGGAAACTACTTCAAGCCAAGGGATGCAGCAGCATGCCTAGTTCCAGCACCTCTGGACTAAAAGTCACGGGAGGGGCGAGTGCTTCCCTGGTGTTGTTTTTGAGTGGGGCCCAATCAGGTAGGTAGCTTCTGACAATGCCTACTAGATCAGGCTGCCCAGGTAAGATGGTTAGAAGAATGCCTAGTGTGAGGATGCGGCTGGGGCTTAGGCGTGAGCTAGGCTCCAGGGCTGAGTCCACAGGTCTTGAAACAGTTTTTATAGTGGGAGTGCTGAGAGCCATTGAACCAAACTGTAAACCCTGTATATAATGGAAACCACTTCAAGCCAGGCAGTGCGGTAGCATCTCCAGCACCCCTAGCTCCAGCACCTATAGCTAAGGCAGTAGTGCTCCTGCTTGCTGGCAGATATTTGGGCACCTGCAAGACATTACCAGCAGAAATATAGACACCTAGGAACATTACGGAAGCTACAGAGATGGGTGGCAGCTGAGCAGGGGTTTTGAGGACCTAAATTTTGAATTTAGATGCCCAACATGGCAGTTAGACACCTAAATCTCTTTGTAGATTTAGCCATTAGACCGGTGATACTCAGACTGAGGCTTGTGAGCTGCAAGTGGGTCTTTAATGTGTCTCTTGTGGCTCTTTCCAACACATAATATTAAAACGGTGTGTGATTTAATTATTAGCCAACGAGGCTGCTTTTACTATGTTATTAACCAATTGTAGTTGATAAAATAATAATAATAATACTTGTCCAATCATTTTCCTGTGAGAATAATAATAATGTATATATATAAAATGTAAACATTTCCCATCATACTGTTTAAATATGAACATATAGTACTATTGTAAATGAAACAATGAATTCACACCACTGTGGCTCTTTTGGGTAATGCTGATTGCTAATTTGGCTCCTGAATCACTGAGAATTGGGTGTCACTGGTTTAGACCTTGTTTACATGGGAAAGATGCACTGGTTTAACTTACGTTGTTTTTTAAATCAATATAGTAGATAAACTAGTGCAAAGCCTTGTGTGGATACCTTTATTATGGTTTGTTCCAGTTTAAGTATATCCATTTTTAAATTCACACTCTTGCGTTCAAGACCTTAGGGTGAGGTTGTCAAAGACAGCTGTGCAAACTGGGTGTGAAATTATGACGCCATTGACTTCAGTTGCAAAAGTCCTATGACTTGAGTGGGGTTAGAATTTCACCTTGGGCATCCAGATCCCTTAGGAGGCTTTGAAAACCCCACCCTTGCCGTCTAAGATATCAGTCCTGTAAACAGATGTGCTAATGTGAACCCATGCCCCTGCTCAGAGTCCCCTTGGGTCCAGTGGGGCTCCCTCCATCCAAGGGCAGAGATCCACATTGTTGCAGATCTTTCCGGGGTTGAGACAAATCCCAAAGAAGAGAGCTAGTAGAAGTGTGTGCATGTGTGTGTAGGGAGGGATGATGGAAGAGACATTGAGGGTTTATATAAAGTAGTTGCTTTGTGAGTTTTGTGCACTTTTCAGAAGTTAGGGGTGAGTATAATTAAAGAACGCTAAGCACTGCATTTATTAGTGATTATGACTGTCAAACCTATGCTGAGTCAAGATCCCCCTAAACCCTTCCTCATCTCTCCACCCCCAGTGGATATTGCTATGCACGTCCAGGCCAAGCCAGAGTCACATGAAACTTAGCTGATTATTTTTTTCTTGAGTCAAGCTGTGTCATGGCCTGAAGGATTTAGGGTGCATCTACACTTTCCTGGGTTCTGCACTGGTAACAAGTGGTAGCCAGCAGCTATCACCTATGCATATGCACTTCTGCTGTTCACTTGCTAACTGCTGTGTCCCTTTTGACTATAAAAAGATCTAAGAATCCTGCCTTGATTCTCGCCTGCACGGATGAGGAGCTCCACAAATCTGAAATGACAGTAAAGGGAATACAGCTAAAGCACAAGAACAGGCTACCTAAGTTCTAGTTTCAGTTCTTCCACCAACTTTGTGTGACTGGGGCTACACAACTGTGTGTGCCTCAGTTTCTTCACCTGGAAGGAGGGGACAGTGAAACTTCTCTTCCTCAAAGGTGTGAGGCTTTTGAAGGGATTCAATGGCTTTTCATGTAAATATTCTCTGTAAAATGTTCCCCTTCAAGAGGAATTATATTTGTTTCTTTGTTTAGAGGTAAATATGGACCATGATTACATGTTTAAAAAAACTAGGGCTTGTGTCTCAGAGCCGTACATCTGCCTTCTATGTATCTTCGCTAGATGATATTTATAATCAGCACTTGTCCCGACAGCTCCATGATCATGGCTACTGCAGCACATTGAAATGAAATATAATTCGTATCCTCAGTATGCTTATGTACAGATGTTGATACATTCTGTGCTAGTAGTAATTGGTGCAAATGATCGTTAACGGGCTTCTGTCAGAAATCTTGCAGATGACAGTTAACCGAATTAATAGTCTCCCTTATGTGTATTTGATGGAGTCTTTGGCGAAGATTCCCAAAAGTCTAAGCTTTTAAGATTCACACTTAGAAAATTTATATCCTCTTTTTCAGCAGATGTGCTGACCGGCTTACTGTCTCCATGGCAACAAGGTTTCCGTTTTAAAATAGCCTAAAGTCACAGAAGGGAAATCTATTATTAATAGCATAAGCAATGTAGGTATGAACAACATGCAGCGTTTGTTTGTGTTCATGATACAACAATTCTTGTGTTTTTGCGTTCTCGCTCTACATGTACATACTGTTTCTTTGAATTTAATTTTCTAGTGTGACATGTACAATCCTTTATTCTTTCAATATTATTATGAGATATTTATATAATTACAATAATACTTATCGACTTAATAGTACTTTGCAGTTATTATTAAAGCACTGTACAAATATAAACTACAATAATTATTTAACCCTCAATACACTTATCATGTACGTGTATTATTATCATCCCCTTTTACTGATGGGGAAACTGAGGCAGAAGAGTTGCATGACTTGAGAGAGCCTCTGTTAGAGATGGGATTAGAACTCGGGATCTCTTAGCTTCCAGCTTTGTGACCTCATCGCCCAGGGTTTTGTGATTAATTGATAAGCTGCTGCTCAGAATAGTAATACTTTATTGTAGCCTTTTTCCTAGAATCTTATCAGTATGTTAACATTAGATTATACAAAGGATCCAGGCACATGGTTGTAGTGTAACAACAGGGACTAGAGCCATTTTAACAGATTTTGGAAACGAAAACCATGAGAAAGCTTTGCCTACATTTGCTGTCAATGCAGTTTCTATGGACACCGGTATTTTGTGTCAAATGCAATCTTGATGTGATTCTCTGTGCTGAATATAGAGGAAGCAGAGCTGATTACATGGGACTCCACCCCCTGTATTAGCTAGAATGTGTTCTGTTGCCTTGAAAAGAATAGACTCAAGATATAAAGAATTTTAGGACAAAGGCACTAGGGCCCCAAAATCTGTCCCAGGTGAATTTACAGGTGAAAAATAGAGTTATGCTCCTTTCTGCTTGTTTTGTCAAGGTCTGAAAGTTCATTTATTAAAAAAATTCTGAATTTTCTTTTATTTTTATATTTTTTATATTGGAAATAGTAAGTCGTGTTTTACTGGAGTTCACCTTGGAGACCCTAGGCAACTGGAATAGGAGCTTCTTCAGCCATTCACTGAAGGGAAGGAGGTGTTGAAAAGATCTTTCTCTTAAAGATCCGGTTTGCTGTTTTTGTTAATTTGCTGTTAACCAAAAATGATCAAAAGCTGGAGTTTTTGACGAGTCTGAATAAAAATCACTCCTCTCTCTCAATTAATTGAATTTACTTTCTTGGTGCTGGTAATGTTCTAAGCCGACTGATTTCCCAGTTGTCCATAGAGTCTTCTAGGGAAAACAGGGTAGATAAGAATTTCTTATGTAAAAAACTAGCAAGAGCCGCCTGTCTTCACCACTCTTATTTTTCTTTTTTAGTCACACAATCGAAACAAGGATTCTTTGTACATCCTAAAGAAGGAATCAAAAAGGGCACAAATCCCATTGCAGGTCATCATCAAAATTCTGTGTCCGCAGAGAGAATAATTGTTTCCTGAATTAGACTGTATTTACTCCATAATGTTGGTTAGCAACTTGCTCAGTTTGTAACCAAATCTCTAAATGACAGAATTTTATCAGGGAATGTGATCTAGTAGTTATAGCAGGGGACTGGCAATCAAGGCACCTGAGTCCTATTCCTGGTTTTGTCATTGACTTGTACAAATCACAGAACTTCTCTGTACCTCAGTTTACACATCCGTAAAGTGGTATTTTTCATACTTGTCCACAAGGGAGTAATAAAGTTTTAGGTATAGCTCCTGATCCTGTACATATGCATGTGAGTAACCTGACAAATGGATGATCCTACTGTGATCAGTGTAACTTACGGTAGAACCTCAGAGTTACAAACTGACTAGTCAACTACACACCTCATTTGGAACCAGAAATGCGCAATCAGGCAGCAGCAGTACAGTATTGTGTTTAAGTGTAAACTATTAAAAAATAAATGGAAAGTTAAAAAAAAAAAAAAAGATTTGACAAGGTAAGGAAACTGTTTCTGTGCTTATTTCATTTAAATTAAGATGGTTAAAAGCAGCATTTTTCTTCTGCATAGTGAAGTTTCAAAGCTATATTAAGTGAATGCCCAGCTGTAAACTTTTGAAAGAACAACCGTAATGTTTTATTCAGAGTTATGAACATTTCAGAGTTATGACCAACCTCCATTCCGGAGATGTTTGTAACTCTGAGGTTTTACTGTACTCCCATGGGAGTACAGTAAATGTGCTTAAGTGCTTGCGAGTCCTGGATGGTAGCTTGTAAAGTGCTTTGAAATCCTTGGATTAAAGTTGTTATAAAGGTAATGATACTATCATATTTGTTAATAACAATAATACTTTATTCGCTTCTTATTCTGTTTCCTTGCCTTTACTGATTATGATCATGACTTTTGCTTTGGGAAAGCCTTTATGTTCTGAACAATGTATTTAAATTTGCTTGAGCAAAAATCACTTGATATTCTGAATACTTTAAACAAGTCTCTTAGGATCAGGTTCTGCTAACCTTACTCACACAGGTTAAGCAGTATTCTAGACAAGACCTATATCTCATTTGATTTGGCTTCTGTCTGTTAAAATATTCCATTACTTCATTTGTATTTTTATGGCTGTCATTCACTGGATTGATAGTTCCAAGGCTTTTCTTTTTGCAATAACCATCAACTCTTTCTCCTGGGTAATACACTGCATGATTGTTCCTTTTAATACATATTCATCTCTCTCTCTCAGTATCTCTCTAACTTGACAGATTTGGAACTCTCTGGAAAGTTTGACATCCTGCGTCCAGGACTCTGGACCAAATCGCTTAAATATATATTCTAAACCAGAATTCTGACACTGATCTCTTTAAAAATATTCTTGTTTCTTTGAAAAATAAGCCCTCCCCTTTATAAAATCATCCAGGCTGATGATGGTTTTCAAGTGGTTTTCGCATTTCACCTGTAAAATGATTCCCAGTACATTCACCATAACGAGTGAGGGAAGGCAATTTAGAGTCTTCCTTGTGTAACTTGCTAGCTAATGTAGAACCGAATCACAGTCACTTCTGGATGAAACAAGTCATGTTCAGGTGCTTCTCAGGTTGTGATTACCTTTCCTGGGCGGTTTTCTGTATCTCCTGGACAACACTGCCTCAATTTGTGACTTGTAGTGAGGTCCAGTGGCTAGGGAGCTATCCTGGAACTTCAGGAACCTGGGTTCAGTTCCTTGCCTAAGATCCCACACAGGAAGTCTGTGACAGAGCAAGTCACTTAACCTAACTGTGGTTCAGATCCCCACTTGTAAAATGAGGATAACAACACCTGTATACCTCAGGGCATTGGGAGGATACATATATCAAAGACTGTGAGGTGAAGTCTGTAAAGATTGTTCCTCGGGAACCCCCCCCCCGCAACTGTTTCTTTGAGCCTCTAACCACTTTATGTTTCTAGAGGCTGGGATTTGCTAGTGAGACTCATGTCTCTTCATTTCTGCACAGTAAAGCTGCGGGCCAGGTAGACAGAAGCTGGCACATGGAAGTGCAAATAACACCCTCTAGAGCAGCCTGAACCTTTGTATCTGTCAGAAGACTGGCAACCCTATCTAGGCTTGTTGGGATGTGCTAAGCCTAAGACTGTAGGGGGAGTTTGTTGGGAGGCGTCCCAATGAGGCTTTTGACAGTGGCGGTGTTATATGCCCCAACAAGAATGTGAAGGCTCATGGTGGGGTGTGCGGGCTGGGGCCTTAAACTCTTAAGGCTTGTGGAAGGTTTTAATGGCCTCATTCAATGGCTTCTCCACCCTCATTATCTCTTATCCATGGCTTCCTACTCTGTTGCTCCCCTTTCTTCCCCAGCCCCCTCTGCTGGTATCCTCCATTCCCCATTTCTCCACTTTCCCCACAAGCTCAGAGCATTCCCAAGCCTACCCACCATGTCCTGCAATTTAAGAGCTGCTCTGAAACAAAATTAAAGAAAAATTGGAAAAAGATCTTCAATGGCACCTCCCAGCTCAAGGTAAACCTACACTCAGTCAGTTCTCAGCCAGTGACCCAGCACTGGTGACATTATGTTGCCAGATGTGCTGTCATGTGGAGGTGACTTAAAAATGAAGTCCTGACTTGTGACTTCAATGACTTGTGGTCATTAAAAGATCCTAAAACACCCCAAAGGGAGGGTTGTGGTAACCCTGAATGTTCCAAACCAACTCTGTTTTGGTTGTTTGTATTCTGCTTGCCTAAATTCTCCATGCAATATATTCTTCTCTTCCTGCCTTAAGAACTGGGTAGTATTAGGCCTTATTCAACAACTGCTGCATTTCACCTTGTAGGTGGCTGTATTTTAGGGTGGATTATTTGATCCCTATTTATAGTTTGTATATCAGTTTTGTAAAGTGTAAAGTCCTTTGGGGTCCATTTAGGATAGAAGGTGGTATGTAAATATAAGATATTATCATAAGTCTCATCTGACAGGAGACACTTATGATATTTATTACTCTAGTGTGCTTTAGCCTTGCTTCACATTCTACTAAAATGTTTGCATTCACTTGCCAATTTTGTGGTCATGCTTATAAATTAAGGACACATCTCTAAATAATATAGAAATAAAATGACTATAATGGAAATGGATTTCTCCCCCTGTAAATTATTGTTTACTATGTTGTGACATGTTAAATACTTCTTGGGTCTTAGAGCCAGCTCTCACAAAGTAATTATCTATGTAGGATGTTATATTTTCAGGTGTGATTTGGTTACAGGCTGAGTTGTCTGCATAGTGGTAGTTGCTTTCCTTCCAAGAAATAAGCACAGAAGTGTGTGTGTGTGTGTGTGCGTGTGTGTGTGTGTGTGTAAAATATAGGCTCAATGCTGTGCTTCTTGGAAGGGAGAGCATATGTATAGCTAGGGGCCTAGCAAATTCACGGCCATGAAAAACACTTCACGGACTGAGAATTCTGGTCTCCCCCCATGAAATCTGGTCTTTTGTGTACTTTTATCCTACACTATACAGATTTCAAAGGGGAGACCAGTGTTTCTCAAATTGGGGGTCCCGACGTAAAAGAAAGTTGCAGGGGAGGGCACAAGGTTATTTTAAGGGGGTTGTGGTATTGCCACCCTTACTTCTGCGTTGCCTTCAGTGCTGGGCAGCCAGAGAGCAGCAACTGTTAGCCGGGCGCCCAGCTCTGAAGGCAGTGCCCTGCCAGCAGCAGCACAGAAGTAAGGGTGGCAATACCATACCATGCCACCCTTACTTCTGCGCTGCTGCCTTCAGAGCTGGGCAGCTGGCGAGCGGTGGCTGCTGACTGAGAGCCCATCTCTGCAGACAGCAGCACAGAAGTAAAGATGGCAATACCATACCCTGCTATCCTTCCTTCTGAGCTGCTGCTGGCAGCGGTGCTGGCTTCAGAGCTGGGCTCCTGGCCAGCAGCCTCCACTCTCCAGCTGCCCAGCTCTGAAGGCGGCGCTGCTGCCAGCATCAGCACAGACCTAAGGGTAGCAGTATTGCAACCCCCCAACTCTTTTTTGGGTCAGGACCCCTACAATTGTAACAAGGTGAAATTTCAGATTTAAATAGCTGAAGTCATGAAATTTACAATTTTAAAAACTCTTGACTGTGAAATTGACCAAAATGGACCATGAATTTCCTTTTCATGTTCTGTCGCGCACACGAGAGAGTGTGTGTGAGTGAAAATTGGGGTGTCTGTTCTCGGGTTAGAAGGAAAAGAAAAATGAAAGATGTAGAGAAATGAGACAAAACTAACTTTAAAATACAATTCTTTATAAACTGAATAGACTGTGAAATGACTTGAGCAATCTGACTTGCAATAGAACAGTGCTTTAGTTCTGTAAGCATGACCTGTGCATATTAGTTGAAACTGGATCACCCATTACAAAAATATCCATATGTCTCTGGTTTCTTTTCTTTTCAGTTCATAGTGGCAAGAATGACCTTGGCACAGAGCATTTCCTGGGGATTAATGACTGGCTAGGGATAATGGTCCAAGGTGCATTAACCTTGCAGCTGGTCGTTAATCCTCAGAAAATGGCCCATTTCTCGATTGTTATGGCTTAAATATTCTGTCCATGTTTTATTTCTGATCTTACTTGCACCATGAACAGTAGCTTCAGTTTGTGATTTCACCCTTCCTCGACCTCAGAGAGAGAACAGGTCCCACTCCTGCTATAAAGCAGTAATAACATGATCCGTTCTGGCATACGGACTGTGTATATAAGGAAGCTAGTTATTTGGGGGTGGCGGCGGCAGCAGCATTTGACACCAGAATAATGAACTCAGCAAATCTTTACTAGCTCTCTGTGGGCTGGAATATCATGAGAGAGGATGTAGGATTTGTGAGGCTAATCTGCTTCCTCTAGAGAAGAAGGTCCAAGCAGAGAGAGTGGGAGGGATGATAGGGAGAAAGCTGGAAAGTTACAGAGCTGAGGGGAGAAAGGACAGCAAGGAAAGAAGTTTGATGGAGGGAGAAGTTAGGGCAAGGAAGTGACCTGAGAGATGGTAGGAATGTCCAGGGAGTGAAGGAAAGGAACAAAAAGATAAGGAAAGAGCAGAGGAAGTGGACCAGGGATAGTGGAGGGACAGAAGTGGCAGTGAGATAAGAACAATAGTTATCACCTCTGGCTGCAGCACCCTCTCATGTTCCTGTGGCTGCGTTCTTTCTCATGCAGCTCTCACACTTCCCTCTTCTAACGTCAGAGCAGTTCCCTCTCCCTCTCATAGACTCATAGACTCATAGACTCATAGACTCTAGGACTGGAAGGGACCTTGAGAGGTCATCGAGTCCAGTCCCCTGCCCTCATGGCAGGACCAAATACTGTCTAAACCATCCCTAATAGACATTTATCTAACCTACTCTTAAATATCTCCAGCGATGGAGATTCCACAACTTCCCTAGGCAATCTATTCCAGTGTTTAACTACCCTGACAGTTAGGAACTTTTTCCTAATGTCCAACCTAAATCTCCCTTGCTGCAGTTTAAGCCCATTGCTTCTTGTTCTATCATTCTCACATCCTCTCCCAATTCTCCTGCAACTCCCCTTCCCTGTCCTGACAACCTCCTTCTTCCTGCAGCTCTCATTACTGTGCTCACTCCTTATTCTCAGAACCCCTCCTCACGTCCTTAGCGTGCTGTCCTCTTGCAACTGTCCTCTTCCTGCCTTTCTCCTCTAAAGAATTTCCTCTCTTCCCTGCCCTTTCTACCCCTCAGCTTCCTCACTTCCATAGCCTGCCTCCTTTAATTTTCCCATCTCTCTGTCTCTTGCTCATCCGCACACTTCCTGTATTGTCTTCAACAGTCTCCTTGTTACCCCTGTTTTTCTCTTGCCCTTTCCCCCAAAGCTGCATGTCTCTCAGGAAAGCCAGGAACCTTCTCCATTAGCTGCCTTGATGCAAATGCAGCCATTGTAGTATTGTACCCAACTAGGCTCTTAATAAACGCTCTACATGTCACAGCGATAATGCCCTCCGATTCCTGGGAATATATTAATCTCAAGAGATCTCTGAAATCTGAGAAAAAGGGAGAAGAGGTGAAATCACAATCTGTGCCATAATTAAAATAATTACATTAAATCTGACTAGGAACACTGTGGATGTTACAAGCACATTTGTCTGAACTCTTTTTTTTTCTTTTCACTTTCTGTACATCAGATCTTGTATTCCCCTCTTTAAACTGACAGTGGACTCAGCATGTTGCGACACAGCCTAGCTAACAAGCACTCCTTGGTATATAGAATGCCAGCCATCAAATTACAAGCGTGATGTGCAGAGAGAGAAAAAAGGAAAACCAGGGGCAGAGAGGAAAGGAGGAGGAGATGGAAAGAAAAGAGGAAGAGGCTGAGGAGAATGAGGAAAACAGGCACCTTTGCTGGTTAAAAACTGTATCACAAATCATTTGTAGAACAAAGATTATATGGGCCTCCAGTGATAGTGGTGGGTTGCCACTGTCTTGTATCCCATGCTCTTGGATTAGTTTGCTCACCCTTGGCTTTTGGGATCCTGGAATGAGGATGGTTTTCTTTCTTTTAAGGTCCGTGTGCTTCAGCCTACAATGCTAGCAGCCAGCCTCTCCCAAGAGAGGAATGATCCGGACTGTTCCATCCACTCTCTTCCCTCTGTCTTCCCCTACCTATTGCTGACCTAAGGAAATGACTGGTGGTAGAATTGTGTTACCAGAGAGGAATCAAAGGGAACACCAAAGTGAACTGAACTGGTTATAGGGTGCCAGGGAGTAGGTGGCAAGTAGAACTGAGATGTAGGCAGTGTCAGAGCTGAACAGATTCTGGGAGGTGAGGAGTTATTGTACAACAAACCAGTGGTAACGTCTTCCAGGACCGTGTGTGATCCTCCTTGTGCTGAGTTTGTCATCGTTATAAACAGATAGCTAAGGGTTAATGTCTCTTTCACCTGAAGCACCTGACCAGAGGACCAATTAGGAAACAGAATTTTTTTAACTCTGGGTGGAGGGTTTTTTGTGTGTGAGTTTTTTGTTTTGGGTTGTCTGCCTAAGTCCCTCTCAGCTATGAGGAGGATTTTTTTTTCTTTTTAATTTTTTGTTTCCAAGTTGTGAGTACAAAGTTGGTGTTTTGTTTTGTATTTACATGTTTATAGTTGCTGGAGTGCTTTGAATTGTATTATTTTTGAATAAGGCTGTTTATTCAATATTCTTTTAAGCAATTGACCCTGTATTTGTTACCTTAATACAGAGAGACCATTTTTATGTATTTTTTTTTTATATAAAGCTTTTTTTTTAAGACCTGTTGGAGTTTTTTTTTACTGGAGAACTTTAGGAAAATTGAGTCTGTACTCACCAGGGAATTGGTGGGAGGAAGAAGTTAGAGGGAAATCTGTGTGTGTTAGATTTACTAGCCTGACTTTGCATTCCCTCTGGGTGAAGAGGGAAGTGTTTTTTGTTCCAGGACTGGAATTAGAGAGGGTGGACTCCCTCTGCTTAGATTTACGGAGGTTGCTTCTGTGTAGCTCTCCAGGAGCACCTGGAGGGGGGGAAGGGAAAAGGATTATTTCTCTTTGTTGTGAGACTCAAGGGATTTGGGTCTTGGGGTTCCCAGGAAAGGTTTTTGTGGGGACCAGAGTGCCCCAAAACACTCTAATTTTTTGGGTGGTGGCAGCAGTACCAGGTCCAAGCTGGTAACTAAGCTTGGAGGTTTTTATGCTAACCCCCATATTTTGGACGCTAAGGTCCAAATCTGGGGCTAGGTTATTGACATGGTGTGCAGCGTAGTGGGAAAGATTATATTTTTCTTTTCTCTGCTAGGGGCTTTTTAGCAGAGAGGGTTTGGTTTTCAAAAGGAACCAGAGAGAATTTTTTTTTCTGCTCTCTCTGGCAGTTGTGGCTTGCATATTAAGCAAGAAACCATTAAGCTGTGACAAACAGGTCTTTTGTTGGACAATAGCACTCCCATTATGAGTCATATACCAGCACTATATACATGCAAATAAAGTGGTTTTTCTGGTTTACCTTACATTAAAAAAATTCTGTTTCCTGACTGGTCCTCTGGTCAGGTGCTTCAGGTGAAAGAGACATTAACCCTTAGCTATCTGTTTATAACAGTCATTTACTGTGTTTAATGTATTGGAAAAAGCATGAGTGTGTGAGCTGATTTGATGGTCTATGGGTTTGACCCCTTACCTCATGCTGCAGCATCAAAGCACCAATCTTTGGTCCCTGGTGTATGCAAAAAAGAGTGCTTAGAAAAGGGTGCTTAGACATGTTACACTATTCAGTAGGTAGGCAGCAGTCACTGTCAAACAAAAGACTTTTAGAGCCTGAGAACATTTCAAAAGGAAAAGATTGATGATGTAAGCATAGCTGGGAAGAGCACACCCAGCAATTTATCTGCCCATAAAAGCCCCCTTACAGAGGCTTTTTAAAGGTAATTTAATGCTTATGAAAAAATGCTGAAATGACAGTCGGGTAGGCTGAAGTTCCCTATCCAAAAAACCATATGGGCATCAACAAGGTAAGTGTCGTGTGTCTCACGTCACCAATATATACCTCAACCCTGGCCTAGAAGGCCACCACTAGAAGGTATGTTTCCGTCTCCATGCCCATTCAATCTCTGGTCTCTCTGGGGGACAGCCTGTGGACTCACTGCCACAAGATACTGCTGAGGTCAAGGGTTTAGCAGGATTTAAAAAAAAGATTAGATATTTTAAATGGACAATGGGAACATTCACAGGTATGTTAACTAGGATTACAAGAAGTAAACCATAGTTTGGAAGGGATATAAGCCCTCTTCTTTAGGGTATAAACCAACTTGTATTGGGATGGGGGAAGGGCTAGTAAATGGAAGTTTCTATTGTCAGGCTGTTCCATAAGTACCTATTTCAGAGTTTCTTACATCTTCCTGGTAAGAACCTGTTACTAGTCACTGTCAGACAGGGCGTTGGACTAAACTGTCCAGTACGGCAATTCCTTTTACACTGTGAACCAGTGCGTGTTATGTGGGACTACAGTGAGAGTGGCCTCTCTGTGTACTTGAACAAGCTGTCCCAAGAAGCAACTGTTTAAAGCATTGAGAAATTGCTTCTCTAACCTTGTCCCAATATGACCCAGGGCCAGTATATATGTGAGTAGTTGAAGATATTCATTATTACTGCTTTATTAGATTTAGTTGCCTCTTTTCTCTCCCAATATTGCCTACTCAATATCCCATCCCTGATCTGGACATTGGCAGTATATCTCGACTAGAATATTTGTATTCTTACAATTTGAGATTACTACCATACACATTCTTGTCACTGTTCTTCAAAAAAAATTATCTCATAAGATTCCATGCAATTTTTTAGATATACTGCTGCTCCCTCACTTCTGCTTTCCTGCATGGGCAGCCAGTGACCCGGCCATTGTGGGAGGTTAGCCGTTGGTCCCTCTCCTTCTGCCCGAAGCCCTGTCCCACCCCTTCCCCTTGTGTCCCTCATCTCCCACAGTGGCCCCCAGCACCAGCAGCACCCCCAGCCCTGGAGTACCTCATGGCGTGACAGCAGCGCCCCCAGCCCTCGTGCTGGGTGGCACGGTTTGAGCGCCAGGTGAGCAGCACAGCCCCAGCACCAGCCGGCCTGAGTTCCTGCGGCAGGATGGCCAGCCCCAGCCAGCCTGGGCCAAGGCAGACCACCGGGAACAGCAAGAGGCAGCCTCCTGGGGATGGAGCATGGGCTGGGTCACACTAGGCTGTTTGGAGAGGCACAGCCTCTCCTGGCCTGTGATACACACCACCCATGCCTTCCTGTATAATTTATAGCCAGGTGTTTCAGTATTGCATTCAGATTTTTGTTTGTTCTTCCACCATGTTTCAGAAATGACTCTTTTGTGCCAAGGTTCTCCGTCATTGCCTATTGTCTGGTACTCCAGGATTCTTCCTTTCTTTTCCTTTTATGTGACACCTTGTTATCTAACTGGAATGTGCCTCTGATCACAGCCTATCCTCCCCCCCATTTCAGTTTTGATTTCTGGCCTGTCCTTTTCTACGAGGACTTTTTCTAGTTACATACGTATTATTGAAATCCCTAGCAAATATCTTAGTTCAACCAGAATTTTCCTCCTTATCTGTTATCTTTGCCCAACTCCTAATTTAACCCTCATCCTTCAAAACAAAAACAACTCCCTCACGTCGTCCATTCTCTCTATTCGCAGTCTGGTTCCACTTAGGTTTCGGTGGAGACCTATCTAGGTTGTCATCTCTCTGGGTTTTACCTGGACAGTCTGGCTTTTGGCCTCTGTCTGGGTGCCATTTAGGGTTGCTAGGCCCCTAAATGGTACCTTTGCCAAAAGTCCGGTTAACACGGGGCAAGGGTAGGCACAGGATCATTAACCTGCTGGGTGTGCCTCCTATGTGCAGACTGGCTCCTCGAGTTGATCCAGCAAGTGACTGGGGGAGGGGGGAAGGAGTGAGCGATGGGTGGGGCATTGGGGGGAGAAGCAGAGCAGGGGGCAGGGCTTTGGGAATCCAGTTACAAGGAATTAGAAAGGTGGCAATCCTAGACCCATCACTTCAAAAGAAGCCCTCCTCTTCCCTAAAAGTTCCTCTGTGCCTAGTGAATGTAAGATCATCCTCTGTAAACCATCTTCTCATCTGTGCATTGAGATTCTGACATAGCCTTTGTCTAGCTGACCCTGCACATGAAACCATAATAATTTTGGAGCCAGTTTCTACAGAAGCCCTAGACTTTTTTTTTTTTAATTTATCTTGTAGGACCTATCTCCTACACCTCCCTACTACCAATATTTATTGGCTTGGCAGGATTTTTTATGATTTCAAGAGATAATATCAATGTTTAGTTTTAAGCATTTGTAACATTTGTATTTATTTAAATTTTCAGGGTTTGATAAATTATGGGTTTTAAGAATTTTTCAAAAGTCTTGCACTGATTTAAATTCACACAATTCTGCACTGCTTTCATGGAAATGCTTTCAAGCTTGTGTCTGACTTTAATCTCTGTGTGAACTTTCTGCAGCAAAGACAATTTCTAAATCATTCTGATTTGAACAGGTGCTTAGAGATACCTCCTTACCAACCTAATTGTTGATCGTTACTTGGCCTATATATACCAGGGGTCGGCAACCTCTGGCACGTGGCTCGCCAGGGCTGGGCCGGTGTGTTTACTTGCAGACGCAGCAGGTTTGGCCGATCGCGGCTCTCACTGGCTGCGGTTTGCTGCTCCAGGCCAATGGGGGCTGCAGGATGCAGCTCGGGCCGAAGGCCTTGGCTTTCTGCCACCCCCATTGGCCTGGAGCGGCGAACCACGGCCAGTAGAGCCGCAATCGGCCAAACCTGCGGACACGGCAGGTAAACAAACTGGCCTGGCCTGCCAGGGTGCTTACCCTGGTGAGCCACGTGCCAGAAGTTGCCGACCCCTGATATATACCAGTCTGAAGACATCAACCAATGAAAGCAGATTCTTCAGTAAGTCAGTTTTCCCTTACAAGGATTCTGTGAAGTTTAGCTCTTTGTTTTCAGTAATGTAAGTATGGCAACATTTGATTTTTTTTTCTTATAATTTGGATGGATAATATCAATGTTTATTTTTAACCTTTTTTCCTATTTTTATCCCTGTAAGTTGTCACAGTAGCACAAAATTATGGGGTTTAAGCTTTTTAATTTTTTTTATCAATCTAAGTGTTCACAGTTGTGGGAAATCATAGGGGAGTCAGACAATAATTATTTAATAACAGTAGATGTTGAAATTTAAAAAGCTAAAGCTTTATAACCATTAAAACACACAGTGTCAACATGACATGTTCAAAATATGCAAAGTAAAGATCCTTAAGTTAAACTCTAATATGCTCTCAAGCAGCATTTTTCTTAATTTTCCTATCTGTAAGTTTCAGTTATCATCGATGGAAAAATGTTTTTGTTAGTTTGTGTGTTCAGTAAAATGATGTTAATCAGCATTTACTGATTAAAATCTAACCCTTCCAAGACGATTTACCATAATAGGCTCTTCCCTATCACTCAGAAGTTTGGATGTTTTTTCATTTTATCTGCCACCTTCACACCCAGTAAGCAAGTCACCAAATAGTTAACTTGTTGCCACATATCCAGCTCTCAATATTTCTATTGATTAAATCCACTGTTACCTCAGGCCATCTGTATCTTAAAATGGCATCCCCATTTCCTGAAGTGACTTCCTCCATATGTGAGGACTGATCAACTTCTTCTGTTTCTGTCAAAAAGTGGCTCCCATCTTAATGAACTTGTCCTTCCATTCTACCTTTGTTCCTACCCATCATGAGTCTAGGTTCCTCAAGCAGAGGCACCGGATCTGAGACAGGCCTATTTCACAATCTCCCTGTAGCCTATTCTCTATTAATAATAGCATCTCTCTAAGCTCTTCCAGTTCAACAACTCTCTGGCTTCAAGATATTGTACTTGGGCTCTGAGGACCAAAAGCTGCTTCTTCAGGGTGCATACATATGCCACTTAGTCACAAGGCAAATAGTTGTACATTTTGTACTCTGTTGAGTGAACTGGATAGTAGCTCAGAATAGAGTTTTTAATGTGTATTAGACTGATGTGGATTTTATCATTAAGGTGGAGGTAAAGGTGTTTTATTTATTTAATGTACTTAAGGATTTTCTTTACTTTAGGCCATTAACAAGTCACTGAACAGTCTGCTGCCCCCAATGCCAAATCCCCAGGCAGTCCAAACTTCTCAGTAATCACACCCTCTGAGGCCTGCGCGCCTCTCTCTGAGATTAATGCTGGTGATCTTGAAAGGCCCCGTACCCCATTACTAACTTGTGGTTTTAAAAAAGGTGAAATGTTATCCAATATGAACATGAAAAACTTTACTTGTGCTACAGGACTGTAGTGTTAAGCCCCCTACTGCTGCAACTTTTCCACCTGCAAATGCTCCAACTACTTTTCTGCAGCTGATTCCATTCTCTATAATCCATAAATGAGAGGTTACCACTTACATGCAACAAAAACAGAAGTGTGATGAATTACAAGCCAGTGTAATTTATGCAGAAGCAGTGGGGGGAAATGGCAGCCCACTCTTGTTCTACATAAATTATTCATGAATCCCCTGGAAAATAGCTTGAAGAGGGTTTCTTTTTTTTCTTTTCTTTTCTTTTTTTTTTGGTGAATGACTCATGCCCTAAATTTCAACAGCACGTACATTGACTCAAATGTCTCACTTTTGCCCCACCTTTATTTTTAGATCATCCATATACAGCCTACTGACGTTTGCTAAACTGACTGTTCTGGATTTTTCTGATCTAAAATTAAATTCTCTTTAAGCAGGCCCACTCTGTCCAGGCTCCTGATGTGGCTGAGAGGCTCCTGGATTCACCTGCTTTCCGAGTCAGTCTTGCCCAGGATCTCTCAGCTCCTGATCTGGAGAGCTGAGGAGACACTCTAGGCTGCTCTAACAAGGCTATCCAAAGTTAGAGTCCTGCAGGCAACCTTGCCAGGAGGAGTCTAACCAAAGAGATGTAGCCTGTTCTACTGCACAGTCCCTCAACCCAGCCACAACCATAGACTTGGAGCTGTTCAGAGCAATAACTGTAGCCATCACTCTCTGGCCAGAAGGTTGTGAGCAAGTAACTAGGGTGCAGTCGGCAGATCCAGGACCAAAGCCCCTCTCTCTAGTCAGGGAACAGCAGGCAAAGCCAGACCCCCTCTATCAGGGAGCAGTAGGAAAAGCAAGGGCTAGAGGCTGCCGCTCCTCTCAGCCAGAAAGCAGCAGGCAGGGTCAGAGATCCCCCCCAATCAGTGAGTACAGAGGAACCAAAATCATGCACCCAGCTACAGGCCAGGAGTCTAGCACCAGAGCATCCCCCTGCCTGATGGCAAGGACAGCCACATCCCTAACCCAGCTAGGGGCAAGCAGTAGGTAGCACCAGGGGCCAGCAATCTAACTGCATCTAGTCCAGGTCAAAGAGCAGCCTCAAGTAGCCGCCACTTACAGGCAGGGCCGGCTCCAGGCACCAGCTCAGCAAGCAGGTGCTTGGGGCGGCCAAGGGGAAGGGGGCGGCACGTCGGGCTCTTCGGCGGCAATTCGGTGGCAGGTCCCTCAGTCCCTGCTGAAGAAGAAAGCGGCATGGTGGAGCTGCCACCCAAGTGCTGCCGATCGCGATTGCGGCTTTTTTGTTTGTTTGTTTTTGTTTTTTTCGATGCTTGGGGCAGCAAAAACTCTGGAGCCGGTCCTGCTTACAGAAGATGCCATAGCCAGCCAGAAGCATGGCAATTTCTGTATCTCTAAAGTTTGCTGCATGTTGCAGCTTTGTCAGGCTTAATGTCTGGTAATCAGGATATTTGCTGTTATTTAAATAAATAATGCATATTCAAATAGCAAATGAATCATTTAAGTTATGTGTATAAAATGTCCAGATTTATTAACCTTCAGCCTTACTAGGTGTGTTGTTAGTTTTGTCCCCTTCCCCAGCCAGCACCAACACTGTGCTTTGTACTTGGCAAACAAATAAGAAGATAAGCAACTTGCCCCTTGGAGTTTACAATCAAGTGTTCATCCAAACTAGATAGATCAGACACAAATAGCACATGAGTTGGAGGAGGTTAGGAAACTAACTGGTTATTTCTGTATGGCTTTGTAAGGGAGAAGTATATTTTGAGGAGAGATTTGAAAGAATAGAAGGAGTTTTGGAGCATGAGAAGAGGAAGGTGGCTCCAAGCCTAAGGGTCAGCATGGTTGAAGGCTTTAGGATACAGAGAAGGGAGTACAAGGAACGATTGGGCTTGATGCAGGAGGTGATGGAAAGAGGGTGATGTGCTGAGACTTTGGCTGTAGAATTATGGATGGATTGAAGGGGAATGAGGTGATAGGCAGAGAGGCCAGACAAACAAAGGTTGCAGTCATGGAGGAGCTGTGCAGGATGTGGGCAGTATGTTAGTGGTGGGTTGGGAATGAAAAGGAGGGGTTTAGAGATGCTGAGAAGTAACATTTTATTTATTTATTTATTTATGTGTGTAAGAATGAAGGATCTTGCTGGGAAATGTGCTTGAATTTCCATGGTGCTGCCTTGAGTTTCTGCTGTGTTTTTATGTTGTTTTGGAAGCAATACTTTGTTGCTCTTCTGCTCCTATGCATAGAATTATGCATTTGGGCCAAATCCCTCTTGCCTTAGTCACGCTACGATTACCATTGAAATCGGTGAGATTGTCCTCCTTGTAAAGCAGGCAGGATTTGGCTCTAAAGGCACAAACAGGGAACACCTTTTTTAATTTTTTTTCTTTTGTTTTAGCATGTGTGCCACTGTAGGAGAACTTTACTGAAAGCAAGACTACATTTTTGACAAAAGGAGAAATACCTTCCATAAGATTTTTGTGCAACCTTCCCATAGCTTTAAGTACCACTGGCAGTCTGCTATACAGGTCAGAATAGATGATCTAATAGTCTCTCCTGGCCTTAAGCTCTCTGAAATTTGTGATTAGGGACTTTGTCTCTATCACTACTGTGGAGTGATTTTGGGGGTGGGGTGGGGGGAAACCCCTCCTTGCTATAAGAATAAACAGAAAAAATAATCTGGTATAAAACACTGAAATGGGATCTGATTGCCCTGGGCGAAACTTACTATGATGCTATTCACTTTAAGAGCTTTTTTTAAAAAAAAAGTCTCTTTATATTTCATTAATGCAGAAATTTTGAGGCCAGAAGGGACTATAATCATCATTTATCAGAGGGGTAGCCGTGTTAGTCTGGATCTGTAAAAGCAGCAAAGAATCCTGTGGCATGCATCTGAGGAAGTGGGTATTCACCCACGAAAGCTCATGCTCCAAAACGTCTGTTAGTCTATAAGGTGCCACAGGATTCTTTGCTGCTTTTACCAATCATCATTTAGTGTGATCTGCACAACACAGGCCACAGAACGTTACTCAGTAGTTTCTGCATCAAGCCCATAACTTCTGTTTGAGCTAGAGCATGTCTTTTAGAAAGATATCCAGTCTTGATGTAAAGAATTTAAGTGATTGCAAATCTAGCATCTCCCTAGGTAAGTTGTTCCAATGGTTGATTACCCTCACTGATTTAAAAAAAAAAAAAAAGCACCTTATTTCTAGTCTGAATTTGTCTAGCGTCAGCTTCCAACCATGTTTTCCAGACCTAGTATAATTTTTGTAGCCCTTTTTTCTGAACCAATATTTTGACATCCATTATGAAGTGTGGGGACCAGAACTGGACACAGTATTCCAATAATGATCTCACTAATGCTGTACACAGAAGTAATGCCACCTCTTTGATATTCCTTTGCATGTGCATCCCAGGATCACATTCTCCCTCTTAGCAACAGCATTGCACTGCTCATGTTCAGTTGGTTATCTGGTGTTTCCCCCAAGTCCTTTGCAGTGTCACTGCATTCTGGCATAGTGTCTTCCATAAGTGCACCAATATTCTTTGTTCCTAGATGACATTGTATTTGGCTGCAAAAAAAAATGTTATTTAAAATAACTCATTTTATTTAGCAGTCCAGATTCCTTTGTATGGCTGACCTGTACCCTTCATTATTTGCAACTCCTTCAATTTTTGTCATTTGCAAATTTTACCAGTGATGATTTTATATTGTCTTCCAGATGGTTGATAAAGATATTGAATAGCATTGAGCCAAAACAGATCTCTACAGAACCACATTAGAAACACCCCTAAAGAATGATGATTTTCCCTTTTGTAATTACTTTTTGAAACCTTATCAGTTAGCCAGTTTCTAATCCAATTAATATGTAATCCATTAGGTAGTGCCAATTTTTTATCAGAATGTCATGCAGGACTAAGTCAAATATCTTAGAAAGGTTTAAATATTTTATTATTTCAACAGTTACCTTTATCAACCATATCCATAATCCAATCAAAACAATATCAGATCCCATGCAATAAATTTATTTTCCATAAAACCATGTTTACTGGCATTAATTTAGCTACCATCCTTTAATTTTTCACATGATTTTTGTCAGAGACTGTTAGTTACATAGATCATCCCATTTACCTTTTTAAAATATTAGCGCATTAGATTTTTTTCTAGTGCTCTGGAACTTCCTGAGTGTTCCAAGATTTGTTAAAAATCAACATTAATGGTTCAGAGTTTTATTTGGCCAATTCTTTGAATACTTGTGGATTCAAATTATCCAGTATTGCAGGTTTAAAATTGTCTAATAGTTGCTGTTGAACATCCTATGTAGTTCCTGATGGAATATAAAATATTTTATGGGCCACTTTAGCACAGTTGGCAGTGTGTCAGTCTCATAATCCGAAGGTCCTGTATTACTATAAGATATAAATACATCATCCTGCTGCTTTCCAAATACAGAACAGACATATGTATTGAATACTACTTTTTCTGCATTAAGACTGACAGTTTTACCATCCTTATCTAATATCAGACCTACGCATCTTTAGGTTTTTGTGTGTCCTGATATATTTAAACAATTCCTTCTCAGTGTCCTTAACCCTACTGGCCATAGATTTCCCCCCCCCCAATAACTTTTAGCTTTCCTTATCCATTCTCTATATTTCCTGTACTCATTACTAACAACTACCCCATTTTCCCATTTGAGATATATATCATAGACTGTCAGGATTGGAAGGGACCTCAGGAGGTCATCTAGTCCAACCCCCTCCCCTGCTCAAAGCTGGACCAATCCCCAGACAGATTTTTGCCCCAGATCCCTAGGTGGCCCCCTCAAGGATTGAACTCCCAACCCTGGGTTTAGCAGGCCAATGCTCAAACCACTGAGCTACTTTAACTTCGCTTCATAATCAGGATTTTTTTAAATCAGAAGAAGCATTTTTAAGTGATTTTCAGATTTGGGGTGACATAATAATACATTTTTAAGTTCCAGTTATTCACATTTTTATGTTTAAATTTTCAGCCCACTCAGTTTTGGTCATTATTGTTTTCTGCTTGGAAACTTGGAAAGGTAGGGGTGTGTGTGTGTCTAGTCGGGGCTATATTCTGTTTGCATGTAACAAATAAAATTAGGTCATGATTACTTGCAATTTAGGCAATCACTGACTTTTAATTTAGTGATCAATTCATCTTTATTCATCAGATAAAGATAATCAGGTAATTAAGTTTAGACCCTCAAAGGTATGTTAATGTAGCTATTAATAAACGGTGAAAACTAAATACAATCTAAGAATTTGTATAATCAATTCTGTTTTCCAAAGTCTAACCATGTATGGTGGATAGGATGGATAAGGTTGCTTTACTGAGCAGTTTTATGCCTTATTTTTGTTTTCTCATGAGGTTTTCTTTATAGAAGGTTCCTTACCTGATAAATTATATTTTAATAAATGCATAAAGAAAAATGTACCTGCACAGATGAAGTGGGTATTCACCCACGAAAGCTCATGCTCCAAAACGTCTGTTAGTCTATAAGGTGCCACAGGATTCTTTGCTGCCTGCACAGATGGTAATAAATCTTTGGTGTTCAGCGTTTGCAGATGGTGTTATGCTTATCCATAGACTCTGTTGTATTCACCAGAGTATTTGTGTTTGGGGTGAAAAAAAACTGTATAACCTGATGTAACAGGCAAACTAGTGTGGCAGGGTTATTCTTCAAACCTCAGTTACTCCTAGTAGAAGACTGTAGAGAGGAGGAAACATTATGTTTTAATAGTTGTAGCCAATCTGTGACAATCTGGACCTCCACAGTTGTTACCAAATTGGCCAATTGGAACTTCACAGTGACAGTGGGTACAGCACTGTGCTAAAAGCCCAATTATCTACCAAGCAGAATCGGAGAATCATAGAAATGTAATGCTGGATGAGACCTTGAGAGGTTGTCAAGTCCAGCTCCCTGGACTGAGGCAGGACCAAATAAACCTGGACCTTCCCTGACAGGTGTTTGTCTAACCTCTTCTTAAAAACCTCAGGATTCCACAGCTTCCCTTGGAAGCCTATTCCAGAGTTTAACTACCCTTACAATTAGAAAGATTTTCCTAATATCTAACATACATCACTCTTGCTTCAAATTAAGCCCATTACTTCTTGTCCTACCTTCAGTGGACATGGAGAAAAGTTGATTCCCATCCTTTTTATAACAGCCCTGACTCTGTCTTCTTTTCTGAAGACTAAACATGCTTGTTTTTTTAAACTGTTCCTCATAGGTCAGGTTGGCTAAACCTTTTATCATTTTTGTTTCTCTCCTCTGGACTCTCTCCAATTTGTCCACATCTTTCCTAAAGTGTAGTTCCCAGAAATGGACACAGTACTCCAGCTGAGGCCTTACCAGTGCCAAATAGAGTGAGACAGTTACTTCCCATGTCCTAAATATGGCACTGTTGTTAATATATCCCACAGTGATAGTAGCCTTTTTTGCAACTCCATCACAGTTTTAGCTTGTATTCAATATGTGATGCACTATAACTCCATATCCTTTTCAGCAGTACTGTCAGCTAGCCAATTACTTCCCATTTTGTAGTTATGCATTTTAGTTTTCCTTAAGTGTATTACTTTGCAGTTACCTTTATTGAATTTCATCTTGCTAATTAAAGACCAATTCTGCAATTTTCCAAGGTCCTTTTGAATTCTAATCCTGTCCTTCAAAGTGCTTGCAATCCCTTCCAGCTTGGTGTCATCCAGACATTTTATAATACTTTCCACTCTGTTATCCAAGTAAATAATGAAAATACTGAGTAGAACTGGACCCAGGACATACCCCTGCAGGACCCTACTAGATACATCCTCCCAGTTTGACAATGAACCATTGATAACTACTCTTTGAGTACAGTTTTTCAACCAGTTTTGCACCCACCTTATAGGATTTTCATCTAGACCACATTTCCCTAGTTTATTTGAATGTCATGGTAGGACTGTATTAAAAGCCTAGCTAAAATCAAAATATATCATTGTGTCTCTTGCCTGGTTTAACTCATGTTGTACTGTAGCATTTCTGATTCTATCCTTACATGGTTATACTATTCTTTTGTACTCATCTTTAGCAATTCATCTATAATTCCACTTTTTGTAGTATTCCTTTTTGATTTTTCAGCCCATTAAAGAGCTCCAGATGCAGGCATGTTGGCCTTTTACTAGTCTTCATATCTTTCCTTTGCATTAGATAGTTTTCTGTTGTGCCTCAAATGTTATCTCCTTGAGAAACTGCTAGCTCTTCTGAACTCCTTTTTTCCCCTTAGCTTTTCTTACCATGGGACCTTACCTACCAGTTCTCTGAGTCACTTAAAGTCTGCTTTTTTGAAGTCCTTATTCTGCTACTCTCATTTATTCCTTTTCTTAGAATCATGAAATCTATGATTTCATTGTCACTTTCAGTCCAGTTGCCTTCCACCTTCAGATTCACTAACAATTCCTCACTTTTGGTAAGAATCCAATCTAAATCTAATCAAGTGTGTCCCCCTCGTTAATTCTTCCTCTTTCTGAAATAAAAAGTCCCCAGGACATTCCAAGAACTTACTGGAAATTTTGTGTTTTGCCACGTTACTTTTTCATCAGATGACTAGGTAGTTAAAGTCCCCATTACTAGCAGATGTTGTGTTTTTGAATATTTCTGTTGTTTGTTCTAGAAATGCCTCCTCCACCTACTCCTCTTGATTTGGTGGTCTGTAGTAGACCCCGACCATGACATTACCCCTATGTTTAATCCCTTTGATCTTTACCTAGAGACTTTCAACTGGTATGCTTCTCAGCTTCTTCTGGACCTCAGAGCTAATGTGTATATATTCTTGATTATATAATGCAACATCTCCTCCCTTTTTACCTTGTCTGCTGTTCCTGAACAAGCTATTTCTCTCTATATTAATATTCCAGTCATGAAACTTATCCCACTAAGTTTCTGTGAAAGACTTAGTCATAACTTAGTTATGTACTAATATACATTAGTTGTGAAAAGGTTGAGCAGTTCTGATTCTGTCCATTTGAAGACACTAGCCAGCATATTGTAATATTAAATATGAAGTGTGCGGTTTTGAAATCTCTGTTAAGCTGGGATGGAAACTTGTTTACATTTCTAGAGCCTTCATACTGCTGGTGTCATAAATGATCTCATTTTTCAGTCAGATGACCAGCAACAATAACAACCCCCCCCAAAATATCAATTTTCAACAAAATAGATGGTTCTTTCTTTAAATCAAATCAGCTCAGGACCCTTTGGGGTGTCAAAAGGTCACATGCAAGATTGTGAATGTTGGTACCCCAGACTTCAGAAACCAGACCGTTTCTCCTGATCTTGATCTCATTCTTGGTCATGTGTTAAACCAAGGACTGAAAGCAAACAGCTTGTACTTCCCAGCCCCCTCCCTTAGATTGCAGGGTTTACTTTGTAAGGCTTTTTGTTCTGTTTTTTATCTCTCATTATGTCACACACAGTCAAAATACTTGTTGAAGTTGGATGGTGGAAATACTCAGTGAAGAATTTATGCTATTGTACAATAGATGGCTAAGACCTCTAATGATGATATGTTATGTTTTTATACCACCTTTCATCCTAAAGCATGTCAAAAAGAAAAACACGGATGCTAAATTCTAGTCTGTTACACCTGACCAACTCCATTGAAGTTAACAGGGTTGCGCGGGTCTAAGTGAGCACAGAATTTGGTCCTCTATATATCTATAAATAGTATATAAAATTAATGCATTTCAGGGTTACCAGTGTTATCACTGAAATGCAGCTGCCTATGAGAGAGAGAGCTGCAGCCCACAGGTACACAACATGCTGCCTACAAATGTGGGAGAGGGAAAATTCTGGGCAAGGTAATAGGGATTGTCTAGTGTATGTAAGTTGATACCATGGGCATCACCAAGTATCTGGGCACTTGTATTTGGGGCAGATCCCTATATTTATGGACACTACCAAGATCTTTAATGCACACACAGAGTTTCAGTTTTAAAGAACAAGACACAAAAAACTGCTTAGTGCTCAGTTTATCTGCTTTGGAAAGATGAAGGATTAAGTTGACTATTCCTCCTGGGAATGAAATCTATGGTTCCACAAGGCTAGGAACAATGTTTCATCTTTCATGTTTAGCTCTCTAAGCCAGTGGTTCTCAAACCTTTTTTTTTCGCAGACCACTTGAAAATTGTAGAGGATCTCAGCAGATCACTTAATGATCTTCCCAAATGTTGTTTGTACCGTTAGCTAACTATTGTAAACGCTTTGGATAAAAGCGCTATTTAAAAGTAAACTTAATAATTAACTTTTTTTTGTTCTACATATAAAAGCATACAACTCATATTTTAATATCAGTAGTCCTACCTTTCTAATGTGATGGATGTGCCCTCTTTCCCCCGCCACAGAGCTGAGGCTGGGAAGGATGAGAGTCTCTGCCCAGCTCCCGCAGCCCTGGACCTGGGGAAAGTCGCCTCTTTCTCTGGCTGCCACAGCCCTGCATGTCCCAAATACCACCCCCTACTCCCTCTTCTCATCCTACGGCCTGCTTCTACCTTCCCCCTATTTCCCTCAAGGCCACCACCTTATCTTACACATGTGTGTCTTCTCCAGGGTCCAGGCACCTAATTAGTGGAGCCACGCCTGTGTATCTGCACTAATTAGGTGGGTGGCCCTTCATTCTCTTATGTGTGGCTGCCCAGGCACACACCTTAGAGGGAACTATCTGTGGACTTCCTGAATGGAGCTTGCAGACCACTGGTGGTTCACAGACCACAGTTTGAGAACCTCTGCTCTGAGCCATCCCTCCAGTTGCACAAGGAGTAACAAGCTGCATTATTTTCTTCTTTGGGGATGGTCACCCCATTTCTAAGGCCTGTTTTGATTCCAAAACATTAAAGAAGATTTTGTACAAGATCAACCATATAAAATTCTAATCACTTAGGTTGACAGAATATTTTGATGGGTAAATAAAACATCCTTAGTATTTGCATTCTTATCTGTCACCATAGTAAAAGGCAGGTGAATTGATTTTTCTGCCTAAGTGGGTATATTTTCATGGCAGTTTTGTATGGCTGGACAAGATAAACGTATTTGCTAGTCCAATAAAAGGAGTCCCCATCATTTACCTTGTACACAGATCTCTCAAGCATTAATATTTTCTTGTAAAATATTCTCAGGTGAATTAAACATGTTAACATTGTGAATAAAATTTTTGTAACAGATTTAGTAATGAAAACAGGAAAATCGGTCTGATGCTTTTATACAGTTACTTTGGCAGTTTGAGCTTTGAGTTTAACTATGCTGAGCAGTCTCTGCAATTCTGATAAAAGCCACATGGTGGGGTTGTTACTTTAAGGCTTCAGTTAATTAGTGAGTGCATAAAGGTCAGATTGTTGAAGTTTTTACATCTCCCTGTGTAAATTTGACATGGCCTTTGCATTCTTCAGCAAAGAATTGGGCTCATCTGCCAGCATCGCAAACACAATTAAATTAATATCCAAAATTTTCATAGCAGCCTCAACAAGAGTTATTTGTAGACCTGGAACACAAGGGTCCTGGTGAGACTTTTTTGAGTTAGCACAAATAATATGCCCAATTTTGAAACTCACTTTTTTGAAAAATCTTTATATATAAATAATTAAATTAATAGGGATGGTGTATATAAGGGATTTGCTTCCTGATTCTTATAATCTAGATAGAAAGAACGTGAGAGTTCTTATTCCTGCCTTATCTATACAGAGTCTTAGATAAAATGAGTACACAAATGTTAGATGGTAAGGAGCTTAAAAAGTAGACAAGAAACAAAGAATTCCAAAATGCTTTGTTGTCTTTTTAGGTGAAATTCATCTCCACCTTCTTGTAAAGGCAGAGTAAATGGACTTGAGGGAATGAAGATACGCTCCCTGATCCATGGGCAGGTTGTGTGGTTCTTTGCAACTCTTGTGTGGAGCTGATCCAAAGCTCACTGAAATCATTGGAAACTGACTTCAGTAGTCTTTGGTCAGGCCTAATGGCTTCTGCTTTAGCCTCTTAGCTGGAATACAGGTCATGACCACTGCATACACCCTATGTGCAAGATTTTGGCCACTGAATCTGTATAATCATAGAAACACTGGCCATATCCCAAAAACTCTCCCTGCTGATCCCCGTACAGGGTGCATGGAACTCCTTGTGTATCTGCTTTTGTGGCCTCATTCTGACTAAGCAGAGAAGTGCCATGGTTCTGCTGGATTGGAGGACATCCATGTTTCCTCTTATGATCTTAGTAGAAACAAAGAGCTCCAATTGTCTCTTGAATTTATGGGCAAATGCAAGCACGTTTTAAAAACAATATACACCATTTATTCAGTCACCAAACCATGTAAACTCTAAACTTTTCTCTGCTGTTTTTCATGGTTTTATTTTTTCCAGTGAAAACCATGTTTCTTTCAAAAGATTAGTCCATCCTTACAAGATCCCAACTAACTGCAACAAATGAGACTCCTAGTTATTGTAGCCATTTGCAAAGTGTGTTCTCATTGTGAGGCCATAAATCTTTTGTTTTTTTGTTGGCATAGGTCAACCCCAGCTCTGGGACTAATTCTGAAATATTTCCCAGCTCACACAGCCTTTCTCCTTGAATTGGTGTTCTGTGACCAGGTGCTTAGTTCTCTCCAAGGAATAATTAGTGCTGACACGGCAGTCTTTTTGTCTCTGTTTTGACTGTTTAGTTTCTCCTAAAATTTTTTCTTGGAATTTTGATTAAAAGGAATTTGCTCTTTAATCGGGTTTCAATAATAGCAAATGCAAATGATTAATAAGTACAGTTAGTTGCAACTGAGGAGGGTAGATTTTACCTTTTAGTTGCCTAATGTTGCGTGAGCATTCGAAGGCTTAGTTAAGTTTTTTCCATGGAAGATCTTAGTTTATTGACAAGTACTGCTAGAGAAGGTAATGTTTAATCTAACCAGTCAGGGCTCTCTTATGTTCATGACATGTATGGCCCTCCAGACCAGAAAAAAGATGCTGAAAGGATGTCCCATTCTCCTAGTCCCCGATATGACACAAGCAAAAACTAGCCTGGTGCTGGAGGGGCCATCTCTCTGATTGTGGGATAGTTCAGCATCCATGCTGAATCAATCCTTGATTTCTCTGTTGGGACAGATCAGCACAGTGGCTTTTGAGATGTGGATCTGCGACTGGGAGCTGGATTATGACCCCCAAACTAATTTAATGTTGGTTGCTGAACACACTTCAGGTGGAAACAACTTTCTGTTATGACTGACTTGACTTTGATTCAGACTGATGACCTAGAGGTAAAAGGAACTTTATACAATTACTGTTTCTCTGAGCCATCCCACTTGATGTTTCCACTACTTTTATTGACAGCTTTATAAGGAAAGGAATTCCCCTGCCCCTCTTTTAAACATAGTTCCTTGAAAGAATGTATTTGGTTTCAAGTACCTTTGTGATTGTTTTAGATGATCAGATGTGTTGTTAAGTATGTTTTCTGCAGCAATTAATTGCACTAGAGTAGACAAAAATGCCACCATGTCAAGGTTTCTTTTGGTTTAAAATGATCCCACTGCTCTGCCACCACCAAGTGCTTGAACAAGAAACAGGGGAAGGACCACTTGGAGTTCCTCTTCCTCCAAAATATCCCCCCAAGCCCTTATACCCCCTTTCCTGGGTAGGCTTGGTAATCCCCTCACCAGTTAGTCCTGGTGAACACAGATCCAAATCCTTGGATCTTAAAACACTGAAAAATCAATCAGGTTCTTAAAAGAAGAATTTTATTAAAAGAAAAGGTAAACTTTATCTCTGTAAAATCAAGATGGAAAATAACTTTACAGGGTAATGAGATTCAGAAAGCCCAGAGGAACTCTCCCTCTTGCCTTAGGTTCAAAGTTACAGCAAACAGAGATAAACCCTCTAGCAAAAGGAACATTTACAAATTGAGAAAACAAAGGTAAAACTAACTCACCTTGCCTGGCTGTTACTTATAAGTTTGAAATATGAGAGACTTGTGCAGGAAGATTTGGAGAACATGGATTGATGTCCGGTCCCTCTTAGTCCCAAGAGTGAACACACCCAAAAACAAAGAGCACACAAACAAAAGTCCTCCTCCCTGCCAAGATTTGAAAGTATCTTGTCCCCTTATTGGTCCTTTGGGTCAGGTCTCAGCTAGGTTACCTGAGCTTCTTAACCTTTATAGGTAAAAGGATTTTGGTGAGTCTGGCCAGGGAGGATTTTATTATAATGTATACAGGAGGATTGTTACCCTTCCCTTTATAGTTATGACAGAGGTGTTGTCAGGGTCTGTTGCTAATGACTGTACCGCTCCAGCATATATATATATAAAAAAATATGATTTGGCTATGAGGCTATTGGCTGCATTAACCTTCCTACTTACCTGCACACACACTCACTGCATTCCTAGGCCTAATTTGAATTCAGAGCAGGCAGGGAGGGCTCTAGAATTAGTGACAGAGAACCCTGTGGATCTCCAGCCAGCCACGCAAAAGGACTCTCTTCCATGCTTCTTGCAGATTTACTTCTTCAGCAATGCAGAACAAAAGGCCCTTGTCTGTGATGCTGTTAACTGCCAGCCAGTGCCTGCACCATGTAACCCCTTTAATGGGTTCTGGAGCTTGCAGGAGAAGTTAATGCAGCTTGCAGCATCTGTGGGAATCTAGTCCATATAGAAGTGGGGACATGCTGGTCCCCAGTTCCTTGCCGACTCTCTAATCATTACAAAGTCTGGAGCCAGAGATGCAGTGCAGAAGCAGAACATATTTTGTGTAGCTGTCCCTCTTATCCACTGTCTGGCTCCCAGCTGACTTTCTCTCCCGCTCTATTTTGTTCCCATGTGTGCAGTGGGATGCAGCATAAGGACAGATGTTAGTGTTGCTGGAGTTTCTTATTATTTTATATCACACTGAGTTCAAAATACTTGCACTCTCACTTGCCCTGATAGGTTGTTGGACTGTTTTACTTCAGAGAGATCTGACTTGCAAACATCTGCTTCTTCATCAAACTCTCAGGTCTGAGGCAGCACAAAATTGTCTGAACTTGAGACTAAAGACATTTTTGCCAGTGGAGTGTAGAAAAAAACCTTCAAATCACAGAAATGTAGGGCTGGAAGGAACCTTGAGAAGTCATCAAGTCCAGCCACCTGTGCTGAGGCAAGACCAAGTAAACATAGACTATCCTTGCAGGTGTTTGTCTAACCTGTTCTTAAAAACCTCTATCAATGGGGGCTCCACGACCTCCCTTGGCAACCTATTCCAGCATTTAGCTATCCTCATAATCAGAGAGTTTTTCCCCAAAGACTAATATAAATCTCATTTACTGCAGATGAAGCTGATCACTTTTTGTCCAACCTTCAGCCAAACGATTAATCATCCTATTTATAAGAGCCCAGAACATATCTGAGGACTGTTATCAGGTCCCTGAGTTTTGTTTTCTCAAAACTAAACGTGCCCAGTTTTTTTAAACCTTTCCTCATAGGGTCAGGTTTTCTAAACCTTCTTTCATTTTTATTGATCTTTGGACTGTTTCCAATTTGTTCACATCTTTGTTAAACTGTGGTGCCAAAAACTGGGCACAGTATTCCAGCAGAGACATCACCTGTGCTGAGTATAGCGAAACAATTTATTTCTCATGTCTTACATATGATGTTCCTATTAACACACTCAGAATATTAGCATTTTTTGCAACTGCATCATGTTAGCTCATATTCACTTTGTGATCCAGTACTATTGCCTAGCCAGTTATTCCTCATTTTTTATTTCTGCACTTGATTTTTGCTTCCTAAGCGTAGTACTTTGCACTTGCCTTCACTTAATTTCATCTGTTAATTTCAGACCAATTTTCAAATTTATCAATCTCCTTCTGAATTCTAATCCTGTCCTCCGAAGTGCTTGCAAACCCTCCCACCTTGGTGTCATCTGCAAATTTGATAAGTACACTGTCCACTCTGTTATCCAAGTCATTAATGAAAATATTGAATAGTACCAGACACAGGAGAGATCCTACCAATTTGACAGTGAACCATTGATAGCTACTCTTGAGTACAATTTTTCAACCAGTTGTGCATCCACTTTATAGTAATATCATCTAGACCACATTTCCCTAGTTTGCTTATGAGATGGTCATGGGACTGTCAGAAACCTTTAAAATCAAGATATATCATACACATTGCTTCCTCTGATCAACTAGGCCAATAACTTGTCAATGAAGGAAACTAGGTTGGTTTAGCATGATTTGTTCTTGACAAATCTATGTTGGCTTGAAGTATTGCTTATAACCATGTTATCCTCTCATGCTTACAAATTGCTGGTTTAATATTTTTTCAAGTATCTTTTCAAGTATTGAAGTTAGTTTACAATTCCCTAGGTCCCCTTTATTTCCCTTTTTAAGGATAGGTGCATTGTTTTCCCTTCTTCAGCCCTCTGGGACCTGACCAATCCTCCAGGAGTTCTGGAAGATAATCGCTAATGCTTCTGAGATTGCTTCTGGTAGTTCCTTAAGTATATTAGGGTGAATTTCATCCAGCCTGCTGACTTGAATGCATCTAACCTATCTAAATATTCATCACGCTGTTCTTTCCTGTTCTGGCTTGCATTCCTTTCCCCTTATTGTTAATATCAACTTACTAAAGCATCTGGTCACAATTGACTTTTTTAGTGATGATTGAAGCAAAATAGGCATTGAACACCTCAGCCTTTTTGATGTCGTCTGTTATTAGCCCTTCTTCCCTGCAAAGTCGTGGGCCTCCTTTTTCTTTCAGTTCTCTCTTGCCTCTAATGTATTCATATAAACTCTTTTTGTCTTTGTGCCCTTTGCTATGGGTAATTCATCCTGTACTTTAGTTTTTCTGATTTTTGTGCCTAAATGCTTGTGCTATTCTTTTGTGGTCATTCTTAGCAATTTGTCCATGTTTCCATTTTTGTAGGATTCCTTCTTGATTTCCAGGTCATTAAAGAGCTCCTGATGCAGTCATATTGGCCTCCTATTATTTTTCCCGCACATCCAGATAGTTTTTTTTTGTTGTGCCTTTAATATTGTTCCTTTGAGAAACTGCCACATCCTGAACTACTTTTTCCCTAAGATTTTCTTCCGATGGGACCTTACTTGTTCTCTTGAGTTTGTTAAAGTCTGCTTTTTTAAAAAGTCCATTTATGCTTATTTTGCTGCTCTCACTCCTTCCTTTCCTTAGAATCATAAAATTTATCATTTCATGATCATTTTTTCTCCATTTGCGTTCTACTGTCAAATGTGCAACTAATTCCTCCTCCTCCTTCCCCTTCCCCCCCCCCCCGGTTACTTTCTGAAACAAGTTGTTCACAACACATTCCAAAATTTTATTGGACATTTTGTATTTTGCTGCATTACCTTTCCAACAGATGACTGGGTAGTTAAATTTCCCATTATTACTAGGTCTTATGTTGTGGATATTTATGTTTGGAAATGCTCACTTTGACAGAGGATCCTTTTAAAGGGAAAGTAAAAACAAACTTTTCAATCCTGGGGCTTGGTTGAATAAAAATTTTTAAGTTTGTTTTTTTTTCAAAGATTCCGGATGTAACCCAAACCACCTCTCAACTCTCCTAAGCAAGCATTCAGCTATAAATGAAAAACATGGATTTGTTTTTATGATATAATGGAAGAGACATTTTTAAAAGATCTAAAAAAACCAAAGATCATAGTTATTTCTGTCTAAATCCGTTTCATTTGCCATATAACGCCTGTTGGTAGGAAGAAATGTGTGTGACTTGAACTCTGCTCTTTTATTTCACTCTGAGATTGTCCCAGAATGTCAGCCAAATGCATGATCTGAAGTGGAGATGTGTAAATAAAAAGAGTATTTTTTTCAACTAATAATTTTTCATTTTATACCCGAAGAATCCCAGAGTACTTCATCAATTACCTATTTAGAACACTACATACTCTCTTTGCATGCCTCCACTGGGTTCCCTTTCTCTGTCACATCAAACATAAGCTACTTGTGTTCACTTTCAAAGCTCTTCATGGCATATTCCCACCTTACCAATCACCTCCTTTTTTGCTATTGATTTGTTGACGCCCACCATCACCCATTTCGTAAATTTTCAAACAAGCACTTTTGTGCTTTATCCCATGCTGTCCCTCGTGCTTGGGAAGAGCTCCCCATAAATATCTGCAAAGCTACCTTATTATCCTCCTTCAAATTCCTCCTTAAATTTCCTTTGCCATGATATCTACAGAACACTTGACAACTGTTGGGCTTCTGGTGCACTGACACTACTGTCTACCATGCTAACCAATATTGTCTCAATTGTTTCCTTGTACTGCTCCCCACACCAATCTGTCTGTCTCCACCTGGTGTCTCTTGTTTTATACTTACATTGTAAGCAGGGCCCATCTCTTTGTTCTGTGTTGGTACAATGGAGGGTACTACAAATAAATAATAGTGATAAAATACTCCCCTCTGGGGTGTTGAGCAGCAACCAGCAAATGCACAACATGTAGGATAATGATGAGGACACTGAAATAACAAATTATTTTTATGTCCACACAGAGTGGGTAAGTACTGGTGTTTTAAGGTTTTATGTGAAAGACTCTGATGTAGTAAAAGGCATGCAACTCAATCTGTTTACCTCAGGGGCCTCCTGGGATTTGAACCGGTAGCTCCAAACACAGAGGCAAAGACTTACTGAGGAATAGATTTTGTCTAACCCTTCTGTGCTCATGTGTGGCTTGGCAAAATTTCTGTCCCCAGCTGCTCTGCCAAGGTGCCCCAAAAGAGGATAGTGTAGCTGAACTCATGGCTCCCCTTCCCCTTCACACGGGCTAGCCACATGGGAAGAAGTTAGCTGAACTCATGAAGGTGATTATCAGTGTGTGCACTGCTCTGCATACCAAGGACCTTTGGAACCTGGAGGAGAGAGTCAGAATGCCTTGGGTACAGCCCTGAAGAACTGCCCTCAATTCAGAGTTGTGAATAAATGACATAAACTAGCCAGGCAAAGCATCGAGCTCAGTGTCCATGAGAGCTATTCTTGACTCGTTTAGGATTAGTCAGAGCCATAGGATTTGCTGACTTACCTGGGAATGGTAATATGACATTTGATAAACCTAGCAAACCTGATGCCTTATGAAACTATTCTCTTCAACTTGTACATAAATATCTCCAGTCTCCAAAAGATTAACCCTATGCAATCTACTGAGGGCAAGAAAATAGTACTGTTTAATTCATAAAGAGTGAGCCAGTTGTGTTCTTTTCCCTCCTTTGTTAGAATTTTTGCCTAGAGAATGGGTTCATGCTGTGCTGACTGTTGGTCTCATAACAATATTTGTCATGAGAATAAGAAATTGGATTGTAACACATGCTTCTTAAAATGGAAAATAATATGCTGTTAGACCACAAATACACAACTTCCTGGTAGGGGTTTGATTTTTTTCAACTCATGAAAACAAGGAACTTAAATTCAAGGCTGTGAAACTGGACTGACTGCTTGCCCATGACTCTCTTGATGTGCCTACTTATTTAAAGGTCTGTTTTGCAGTGTGGCATGATATACAATAGATAGTGAGCATCAAAGTGCTGAGTTACTTTCCTTTTATAAATTAACGTCATTTTTAACTATACATTTCTTGGACTTCTTCCAGAGGTAATTAAGAAAGATTCTTGGTAGAACTAGGCTAAATTCTCCAGTGCAGTCTAGCCCCTTTATGCCACTCTGGGAGTATAAAGAATGAATCTGGTGGAAACAGCCTGGGAAATATCCACCACATCAGGGGTTCTCTGGGCTGTGAAGAGCTGCCAGCAGGGCTGGATTTCGGGGCAGGCGGTCCAGGTGGCCACCGGGGATGCCAGACTCGGGGGGCTGTTTTTGTTGTTAGCGACAAAAGGAAAAATAGAATGTTTGAAGTAAAATGTTTCAGGTATTTTGTATGTGGATTCATTTTTCACTATCCTCCTAGAATGTTCTGGACCTTTGTAGAATCTCGTGGAACCTCCCAAACTTTCTGAGAACTATGTTTTCCTTGCTTTTATTTGCTTATATATGTCATGAATAAATACAAATTTACAGATCTTAGTGTGCAAATTTATTGTCCTATATGACAGGGATAAATCATGCATCCAAATCATTCAAAGTCGTGAAATGGGCTACAAATGCAATAAAAAATAAGGTATTCAAAAGTTTAACAATGGAGGGGAGGGAGCACCGAAGACTCTCCTTGCCGGGAGCGCCATTTGGTGTAGGGCCAACTCTGGTTGACAGAACAGCTTTACATGGCCCATAAGGTAAGGGGTGTGCTGGAAGCCTTTCAAGGTGCAGTGAACTCAACATGCTGCGCTCTAGCTATTCTCAGCTGCCAGAATGGCCCATAGTGGGGCCATTGCAGCTGTACACAAATTAAAGCAGTCTTGTAACTTACAATGGAGGTCAGGACAAGAATACAAGAGGTGCAAATTTGTCTTAAGATGCTCCTTCACTCTTATTTTTTACTTGTGCTGGGCAGAGCTAGACCAAAATGGAGAAACTGACATTTAGTACCTGCTAGGCAGTGAGCAGTGTGCATAGAGAATAGCAGATAGCTGTTTTTGCTAAAGCCAACCACAGCGCACACATTAATTTCCAGCCCAATGAAGCTGGTTCCTGGACACCTATAAACATTCAGACGTAGAAGCAAATAGTCTCCCACTCTCATAGTTTCAGATGGAGTTGTCCCCTTCCTGGACAGATGTTAAAAGTCCCCAAGGTATTTGTATGCGTGAGGCTGGCTTTAGTGTTGCTGTTGATAACTTAGAATTTTCATTTTCCTGCTGCTTGGAGAGCCTTGCTCTTGATTTGCAGCCACTTTGTGGTGGGCTGAGGAGAGGAGACATCAGTGAGACATGATGTAGATTTAAAAATGGGAGGAAAAGAGTGTTTAGTCATTGCAGTCATAAGACTTTCTGGGTGATGAGTTTGTGGTTTTATAGTGAAATATAAATCCATGCCCCAGCAATGCAGTGTTTTATATAATGGGCTTGAAGGATCAGAAAGATAAACATATGATAGTTTAACCACGGTAATTCTGTCCACAATCCCTAACCGATCCTTTCGTCAAATGATTGGGAACTTGGTACAAAGTTGCTTGGTATTTTCTGGCTGCATTTCAGTTAGTTCCATTGTAGGGCAGCCTTATCATACAGAAAATATATTTTCAGGGCATACTGGGTAAGATTTACATTCCATTGTGATAGCACAGTCATTCTGTCCTCTGCGAGATGATTTAAAAGACTATTTACCTGTGATGTGATATTACACCTTGTGCTATAGTGAAACCAACAGCCTGATTATTGCTCTTTATGCCTCCAGAATACAATCCAGTAGCCATTGAAGACTCATATTGACTTCAGCGGGCTATGGGTCAGGCCATCTGTTATAACAGGCACTACAAAGAAGAGATTGTAACTAGTGACTATCCCTGCTTTTCACATTCAAAATCTCATCCAGTTGCTGGCACAAACTGAATTTGTAAGTCAGGAAGCCAATTGGAAATTGACTTTGTTGGACAGTATTGCAAACCCCTCTCCAGTCTTTGATTCTACTCTTCTTTCCTGCTCCTCACTGATTTTTCTCACCATGCAGAGTTCCCCTTTGCTTGTTGCTACATTTTCAGCCCTCTGTCTGGCTTTCTCCATCATCCTTGTCTTTGTTGATCTCTAGATAGTATTTTGGCCATGGAACATGGACAGACATTGTTCATGAATAGTCTAGATATGCTTAATCCTGCTTCTACACGCAGGGATGACCTCTTGAGATTCCTTCCAGCCCTACATTTCTATAATGATGTGCTCAAATGGAACAAATAAGGATTGTCCAGACTAGCTTTTATAATGTGTTAGCTGCTCAAGTTAATTGGCAGTCAGTTAACTCTAGGTACAAAATCTCCATTGAAGACAACCCCTAGGAAGTTCCTGGTGTGCTGCTTCTCCTCTAGGTCCATATGTAACCACCATAATTGCAATATCTGAGCACCTCATAAATATTAATGTATTTGTCCTCACAACTCCCCATGGTGATAGAGAAGCATTATTATCCCCATTTTATGGATAGTTCTAAGGGACACAGAGATTGTGACTTCCCTGAAATTGCACAGGAGGTCTGTAGTAGTGCTGGGAATTAAACCTAGGCATCCTACATCCCAGTCCAGTGCCTTAACTATAACACAATCCTTCCTGTCCTCTACTGGCCTGCAGAACAGCATCTGTCTTTTCAGTCCTCTGCTTTTCTGTTCTTTGAAGCCTTGGAATTTTAACTATATTGTGGGGATTACAAATCCATCTCCCTCCACCCCCGGACACTGTACAGTACGTATTATATGCTGCATTCCCTGAAGTTGGAATTGCATTGAGTCATGAAAAACACTAAGGAGCACTCCCACATACTTAAAAGCAAAAACTACTTTGTTTTAAGGAATCACATTGCCATAAGTCTTCGTTTTACGTGATGTCTTGCCCACACAATCGTGAGCTTTATCAAATGACTCCAGTCTCAAGCTATGGCTACTCAGCATATCCAGTTGAAATAGTAAGACAGGGGTTAGCTGTTTGCGCAAAATTCTGCAGCAATTATGATAAAACAAAATTGATTCCAGGGTTATGCTGATCACCATGGCAACCTGCATTCAAAATAGGAACATACAAGACAGTTCAGAGTAAGAAAAGCAAGTTCCATCCCTTATTAAACAATACATACTATAGATTTAACAAAACAATTCTTAAATGGAGGCATAAGCCTCCTCACTTTTAATTGCAGTCATATTATGATGCACATGGAATCTTGTATGAATTTTTGTAAGAAAATGTTATGCCTCATGAAGTGTGTGTCTGTCACAGAATAGCTAACCTTTTACTTTGCACTGCATAACAGATGTACTATATATTTTTGACTTTTCTGACTAACAGCAATTAGTAAGGGAGGAGAAGTGACTGTTGCAGGCAGAATTCCCAGGTTAGCAAGTCATCCTAATTTTAGTTGCATCTTGAAGGCAAAAGCTATTAAGTTCTTGCTTACTGCAGCTTCACTTCTCTCTCTAGAATTATTGCAATTTGAGCAGGGTGATAGAAAGGACTAAAAGGGTTTTTTGCAGATATGGTCTGAATGCAGTACTGCCAATTCCAAGGCTGAAATATTATGAATAGGGCCTACTAAATTCACGGCCATGAAAAACACGTCATGGACCGTGAAATCTGGTCTCCCCTTGTGAAATCTAGTCTTTTGTGAGCTTTTACCCTATACTATACAGATTACATATTTCATAGAGGAGACCAGCATTGCTCAAATTGGGGGTTCTGACCCCAAAGGGAGTTGCAGGGGGTTGCAAGGTTATTTTAGGGATGTCGTGGTATTGCCATCCTTACTTTTACACTGTCTTCAGAGTTGGGTGGCCAGAGGCTGCTGACTGAGGGCCCAACTGCAGGCAGCAGCACAGAAGTAAAGGTGGCAATACCATATTATGCTATGCTTCATTCTGAGCTGCTGCTAGCGGCAGCTGTGCCTTCAGAGCTGGGGTCCTGGCTAGCAGCTGCCGCTTTCCAGCTGCCCAGTTCTGAAGGCAGTGCCTCTGCCAGCAACAGCGCAGATGTAAGGGTAGCATTACTGCAACCCCACTCTACAATAACCTTGCGACTTCCCCACAACTCCTTTTTGGTTCAGGCCCCAACAATTACAACACTGTGACATTTCAGATTTAAATATCTGAAATAATAAAATTTACTATTTTAAAAATCTTATGACTGTGAAATTAACCAAAATGGACTGTGAATTTGTTAGGGCCCTAATTCTGAACCAGGCTCCAAAAAAATCACACAATTGGCTTAAAATCATGATTAAAAAAAAAGTTGGGGTTTTATTTATTTATTTTTATTTAAAATCTCTAGGATTCATGTTTTCAAGCTTTCCTTCACAACCTCCGTCTAAGACCCAATGGAAACTTTCTGTTTTAAATGGAAGCTGAGGTTCCAATATAATTACATCAATCCAGGAACAGGGTCTTTAAGAAAAACACCAAGCATCCCGAGACTTGATGAAGTTGAGAGGTTTGGCAATGGTCTAGTCATCAGCATAGAGAAGCTTATTTCTATAAATTATTCCATAGTGTAACTGAAAGGAAACATATCTAGGTATTTTGATGGGTCTTAGACTAGCAACGAAGTTCTTAGCTTCTGATTTTACATTCAAGTTTACATTCGTTGCTCTAACTCTCCTAAGTATGCAGAAGCATAGTGAGCATGCATACAACTGAGGAAATATTATCTGTGACAAAACTGTTGGTAAGGGCAGCCCATGAATGTATTTATCCAAGAGGTTTCTCGAGTACCTCTTACTTTGGTGTCTAAGTGTTTAATTAAAGTACAAAGAGACAATAAGAAACATCGAGTTGGAGTGTTATCCCGGAAGGATAATGGTTCCCTTTATTTTAATTATTATTATTTATTGTTTGTTTCTGATAGCACATGCATTGTGCTTGGCACTTTCCAGACAGTCAGGAAAGAATGGCCCCTGTCCAAAGGAGCTCATGACACAAAAGCAGAGAGATAGACAAAGGTTGGCAGAAGAGAAAAACAAACAGGGGATTTTATTTTATATACAAATTGGCTAGTTCATTGGCAGCACAGCAGAAATGGACCTTTAAGAAGAACTTAAAGGTGGACAGTGTTAGAGGACTGGGAATTCATACCAGGCATAGAAGGGATGTGTGGAATAGGTCATAGAGGCAGCTGTGTAAGAAGCTGAGTTGGTGGATGAGTGTGAGAACATGGGGGGGGGGCAGGAGGGGTGTCACAAAGCACGATGGTGGAGAATAAGCAGTGTGTGACACAGTTTTATATAGGACTTTGAAAGTGGTGATGAGATGCTTAAATTTGATAAAATAGCAAGAGGGGAGGGATATAATCTAACTCAGGGTCTAGGAAGATGACTTTAGACCCTGCACGTGTATTTTTCTCTTTCATGTTGTCCTGTAGGAAAGTTAAGGGTAATGAGAATCCAATACTTCCCCACCACTGAAATTATTTTACTTCCTGACTCATTGACCACCAAGCACAGACACCAGATGTGACTGGTTCAGAATGCAAGTCTGTTTGAGGCATAGGATGCCCAGAAAATGCTCTAAAATAACTGATTAAACAGATTAAAATGGTATCATGAGGAAATGATTTTGGTCTGTCAGAAATTGCTTTCTCATACTCGTGTCTGTAAAATTCGATGTCTGCTTTTTAGAAAGTAGATGTCTGGGCATGTTTTCATTGTATCCAAAACATTAAAGTGGAAACTGATACATTTATACATTGCACATTGTAACTTAGGAACCAGCTGTTGTTTCTTTTATAAGTGGTACCTTTAAAGAGATTTTTGAGGTACTTATATTATTTGAAAATAGCAAGATTTCCCCCCCCCCCCTCAGGTTTGCTTAATAAATAGAATAGCACAAGTGTAAGGCAGAAATTTTTCTAATCAGCTTTAACTTACTGTGCTATTTCTCCATTGTACAGAATTTTAAAAATTACTGTCATCCCTTAGGCTCATACATGGGTATATCTCAAGTGGGTGAATGACTCAAGGTTGTGGTAAACAATAACAGAATCTTTCAGATTTATGCCAAACCAACTTAATTTCCTTTTTTGGACAGCATTAGTGGCCTAGTGAATAGGGGAAGCAGTAGATGTGATGCACCTTGATTTTTAGTAAGGCTTTTGACATAGTCCCACACAACATTCTCATTAGCAAACTAGGGAAATATAGTCTAGGTGAAATTACTCTAAGGTAGGTGCAAAACTGGTTGAAAGACGAAACTCAAAGAATAGTTATCAGTGGTTTGCTTTCAAACAGGGATGGTGTATCAAGTGGGATTCTGCAGGGGTTAGTCATGGGTCTGGTACTAGTCAATGTCACTAATGAGTTAAAAATGGAGTGGAGAGTATTCTCATAGAATTTTCAGATTACACCAAACTGAGGGGTTGCAAGCCCTTTGAAGGACAGGATTAGAGTTCAAAAGGATCTTGACAAATTGCAGAATTGGTCTGAAATCAACAAAATGAAATTCAGTAAAGATAAATGCAAAGGACTATACCTAAGAAGGAAAACTAAAATGTACAGCTACAAAATGGAGACTAACTGGCTAGGTGGTACTACTGCTGAAGAGGATCTGGAGGTTGTAAAGAATCACAATTTGAATAAGAGTCAACAATGTGCTGGAGTTGCAAAAAAGGCTAATATAATTCTGGGATCTATTAACTGGTGTTGTAAGTAAAGACATGGGAGGTAACTGTCCCGCTCTGCTTGGCACTGGTGAGGTCTCAGCTGGAGTACTGTGTCCATTTATGGGCACCACACTTTAGGAAAGATGTGGACAAATTGGAGAGAGTCCAGAGAAGAGCAACAAAAAGTGATAAAATATTTAGGAAACCTGTTCTACAAGGAAAGATTTAAAAAAAACTGGTCATGTTTCGTTTTGAGAAAAGACTAAGTGGGACCAGATATATCTTCAAATATGTTAAGGGTTATTATAAAGAGGAGAGGGATCAATTGTTCTGTGTCCACTGAAGGTAGGACAAAAAGTAATGGGCTTAATCTGCAGCAAGGGAGATTTAGGTTAGATATTAGGAAAAACTTTCTAATTGGAAGGGTAGTTAAGCACTGGAATAGGCTTCCAAGGGAGGCTGTGGAATTTCCATCATTGTAGGTTTTTAAGAATAGGCTGGACAATCACCTGTCACGGAGGGACTAGGTTTACTTGGTCCTGCCTCAGCGCAGGGAGCTGGATTTGATGATGTCTCAAGGTTCCTTCCAGCCCTACGTTTCTATGATTTCTTGGTCATCAGGCCTATGCAACCCAAGGTGGTTGGTCAGCGTCCTATCTGAAGTGACTTAGTGTTCTTAGTCCATTTTTAGAAAGCAGGTGACAATAGTATAAAATCCAGCACAAGTAGCAATAAATGTCACCCTGGCCTAGAAGTCTCAGCAGAGAAAGCAATGACTGAAGTAGTATAGAAACTGAACTACCCTCTCAGTTCTAGAGGTGAATTCTCCAGGTACCATTTAAAGCACATTGACAAGGTGGTATGAGTAGGCATGGAGCTTGCCCTGCCGCTGCCCATGATGTACCTGTTCTATGGGTATTATAATTAGAGGGTGTCATTCATCAGGGTTATTAATTTGACACTTCTGCGAGTACTAAAAATATTTAAATGGGCTATGGGAAGGCTGGCAGTGTTTTTGAATTACCTGTGAAGAATTGGGGGTCTGGGAGCACTGGTGGGCATTTTGCTGTGTGCTGCAAAACTTGCTTTTGGTTACCAAACCATGGCCATGACCTTTGCTGCACTGACTAACCTTTCTGGAAGTACCTGCTTCTAATATAATACTTCTTGAAATGATATTTTAGTGCTTGCAATGGACATTTACAGAGAATGAAAGAACACTTCTGCACTTCTGCACTTTTGGTAAATGATGGCTCAGCTCACTGGATTGTTGAGTGAAGGTGAAGGGGAGAGGGCATAAGTTACCTGCAGGGAAGGAGGAAGTTTTTACCAGCCACTGTTTGGAAAAGATGGAAGAGATCCTTTTATCTGCACACAACTGTTGAGAAGCTTGGCTCCCTGAGATGGTGTTTTAATGAGCATATAAAACCCAACAAGTTTCAGATATTTTGAACCAGATATTCACATATTCAGAGCTTGTCTCCAACTTCCACTCACTCCCCTGCTGCCGCCCCTCCCTCACTCCCAAAACTGGAATTTCAGGTAGGCTCTTTGAAGGATGAATGAATATGAATCGGCTGCAGAGGAGACAATGCAGTTTTCAAAGTCAGTGGTAAGAGCAAATGTGTGTGTTGGGAGGAATGAGCTGCAGTGACAATAAAATCCATTAAATCTTTGAGTATCTCCTTCCTGCTGCCATAAAAATATTAGAGACCTTTTTCTAAAAGTGTTTTTTTATGAATAGGGCTCTGAAGCTGATGTACTAAGCTCTAGTTAGCTTCCTCAGCTATGAAGTGCTGCACGTAAATACCTGTTGGAAGAATCATTTCCTGTTTTGGATTTGTTGCCGAACAGGTATTTGATCATATTTAGCCTTGCTCCTGTTATAATAGCTGTGTGTGTAGTATTAGCAATAATGTATCTGTAATTTTGGTATAGAAATTGCCTTCCTCGTCTGCAAAAAGCTTACATCATAACCTGTAACAAGGCACAACCATGACTTCCCAGTGCAGTGAGATATGTTCTTTAGCTTTTAAATAAGCCCAGTGGATGTCTTCCCAGGGCAGATGACATGTCCAGGCTAATGGCAAAAGAGAAAGTAATAACTTTTTGTGCTGGAACGAAAGCTGAAACATACCATACAAAGAATATGAATGCACAGTAGAACCTCAGTTACAGACATCTTGGGAATGGAGGCTGTTTGTAACACTGAAGTGTTTGTAACTCTGAAAAGGCTGTTATGGGATGCTCCTCAGAGCGGACTTCTCAAAGTGGGGGCTCACAGCTCTGCAGTGACTGCCTCGTGAGTGGGGGTGGGGACAGGCAGCTGGTTTTTGCCCCCTGCTGCATGGATCGTGAGTAGTGCATGCTGGGGCACTGCAATGTCAGTGGGCACATGGAGCAGGCTGTGGCCCTTTAAAACTGAGCTGCTCCTCCAAGCACAGCGTGCAGGCAGGAGCTCAGCCTCTGGCTTCAGCAACTTACACTCCAGGCCAGGTTTCAGTAGCAGTTTGGGAAGTTTCTTTCCCCTACCCCGCCCCTGGGCTCTGAGCTTGCAAGCTTGTCCCTGTCCCAGCCTGGGGCAAGGAAAGGGGAAGAGGGCATTCACCACCTCCTACCTAGTGAAGGGATTGTGTGGTGTTCTGGCAGTGTTGTGATACTTGTTGGGGGTTGTTTTGCTGTGGGTGGTGGTGTTTTGGTTTGATGTATGTTTCCCGGATTAACAGGATTTAGGTGGGAAGGCTATGACAGATACAGAGGCAGCAGTGGTAATGACCCAAGCAGTGGAAGACGCAATGAAGATGACTGGATGTGGAAGCTGCGGCGTGTACATGATCCTGGAGGGAGTTCCTGAAAAGAGTTTTGTCTGCATGAAGTGCCGCCTGATAGAGATGATGGAAGAAAAGATCCGAGGATTGGAGATGCAGGTGGAAACTGGTCGAGTTTAGAAGGGGGTTCGAGTGGATGATGGAGCAAAGAGATGATGAGGTTGAAGGGAAAAGCTCAGACTTGCAGATGGAAGCAGGGCCAAAGAACTCCGAGGGGAGACTGCTGGGTGAGGAAAGTGGAGTGTGGAAGCATGTGACTAAGTGAACCAGGCAGAGGAAAAGACGGGCTAGTGAAGGAGAAATAGAGCTCAGGAACAGGTTTGCGAAGTTGGAAAATGAAGAAGGGGCACAGCAGGTGGTCACTGAATGTGGGAGGGCAGGGAAGAAGAGAAGAGCAGCTAGTTCTATAGGAAGAAGGAAAGAGTCAATGGAGATAACACCAAATATGAGTCCCAGGAGGATACTGATGGGTGAATAGGAATTGAGAGGACTCGCAGCCAGAGGGAACAAGGGATAGACAGGAGAATTGCACCATTACCAAGAAAAGGCAGGTCTACATGATTGAGGATTCCTTACTGAGAAGAATAGACAGGCTTGTAACCAGAACTGATACAGAGAACAGAAGAGTGTGCTGTCTGTGGGTGCTAAGATACAGGATGTGGACCAGAGGCTGAAGAGGATCCTAATGGGAGTGGGAAAGAATCCACTGATTGTCCTTCACATGGGAACAAATGATACAGCTAGATTCTCACTGGAACATATCAAGGGAGACACTGCCAGGCTGGGGAAGATGCTTAAAGAAATCGAGGCTCAGATGAACTTCAGTGGGATTCTGCCCGTTTCTAGAGGACAACAAAGGTGTGACAAGATTATGACGATCAACAGATGGCTCAGGCAGTGGTGCTATAAGGAGGGCTTTGGGATGTATGGCCACTGGGAGGCAGTCATGGAGAGAGGACTGTTCTCTCGGGATGGGCTTCACCTGAGTAGGGACGGAAATAGACTTCTAGGATGGAGGCTGGCACAACCAATTGAGAAAGCTTTAAACTAGGAATTTGGGGGAGATGGTTGGGAGATGTCCAGGTAATCTCCACACTGGATTTTAACATTGAGAGGGAAGAAAATGAAGTAAGAAAGGATACAGCCGTGGGTAGGAGAATGGATATAAGGAGGAAGAGTAGTATAGATACCAGCCTAATAGGTGATACTGGCGGTAGAATGTCTGGGCCTAATTGGGTAAAGAATGTCAGTGAAGCCAAATGGCAAAAACTAAGATGTTTGTACACCAATGCAAGGAGCCTAGGTAATAAAATGGAGGAATTAGAGTTACTGGTGCAGGAAGTGATACTAGAAATTATAGGGATAACAGAAAGATGGTGGAAAAGTAGTCATGACTGGAGTACAGGTATTGAAGGGTATGTGCTGTTTAGTTAGGACAGAAATAAAGGCAAAGGTGGTGGAGTAACATTGTATATCAATGATGAGGTAAACTGAAGAAATAAGAAGTGATGGAATAGATAAGACAGAGTCTGTTTGGGCAAAAATCACACTGGGGAAGAAAGCTACTAGAGCCTCCCCTGGGATAGTGCTTGGGGTGTGCTATAGACCACCGGGATCCGATATGGATATGGATAGAGACCTTTTTAATGAAGTAAATACTAATGGGAATTGTGTGATCATGGGAGACTTTAACTTCCTAGCTCTAGACTGGAGGACAAGTGCTGGTAATAATAATAGGGCTCAGATTTCCTGGATGCGATAGCTGATGGATTCCTTCACCAACTAGTTGCTGTACCAACACGAGGGGATGCCATTTTAGATTTGGTTTTGGTAATTAGTGAAGATCTCATAGAAGAAATGGTTGTAGGGGACAACCTTGGTTCATGCAATCGTGAGGTAATTCAGTTCAAACTAAGTGGAAGGATAAACAAAAATAGATCTGTGATTAGGGTTTTCGATTTCAAAAGGGCTGACTTTAAAAATGTAAGGAAATTAGTTAGGGAAGTGGATTGGACTGAAGAACTTGTGGATCTAAAGGCGGAGGAGGCCTGGAATTACTTCAGGTCATAGTTGCAGAAACTGTCAGAAACCTGCATCTCGAGAAAGGGGAATAAATTCATAGGCAGTTGTAGGCCAAGCTGGATGAGCAAGCATCCCAGAGAGGTGATTAAGACAAAGCAGAAAGCCTACAAGGAGTGGAAGATGTGAGGGATCAGCAAGGAAAGCTACCTTATTGAGGTCAGAACATGTAGGGATGAAGTGAGACAGGCTAAAAGCCATGTAGAGTTGGACCTTGCAAAGGGAATTAAAACCAATAGTAAAAGGTTCTATAGCCATATAAATAAGAAGAAAACAAAAAGAAGAAGTGGGGCCGCTAAATATTGAGGATGGAGTGGAGGTTAAGGATAATCTAGGCATGGCCCAATATCTAAACAAATACTTTGCCTCAGTCTTCTATGAGGCTAGTGAGGAGCTTAGGGATAATGGCAGGATGACAGATGGGAATGAGGATATGGAGGTAGATATTACCACGTCTGCGGTAGAAGCCAAACTCTAACAGTTTAATTGGACTAAATCGGGTGGCCCAGGTAATCTTCATCCAAGAATATCAAAGGAACTGGAACATGAAATTGCAGCCAATTAGCAAGAATTTTTAATAAATCTGTAAACTCAGGGGTTGTACCGTATGACTGGAGAATTGCTAACATATTTCCCGTTTTTAAGAAAGGAAAAAAAAGTTATCCGGGAAACTACAAGCCTGTTACATCTGTAGTATGCAAGGTCTTGGAAAAATGTTTGAAGGAGAAAGTAGTTAAGGACAAGGGTAATTGGGACAAATTACAACATGGTTTTACAAAAGGTCGATCGTGCCAAACCAACCTGAAGTGATCTCCTTCTTTGAGAAGGTAACAGATTATTTAGACAAAGAAGACACAGTGGATCTAATTTACCTTGATTTCAGTAAGGCATTTGATACGGTTCCACATGGGGAATTATTAGTTTAAATTGGAAATGATGGGGATCAATATGAAAATTGAAAGGTGGATAAGGAACTGTTTAAAGGGGAGACTACAACCAGTCATACTGAAAGGTGAACTGTCAGGCTGGAGGGAGGTTACTAGTGGACTTCCTTGGGGATCGGTTTTGGGACCAATCTTATTTAATCTTTTTATTACTGACCTTAGCACAAAAAGTGGGAGTGTGCTAATGAAGTCTGCAGATGGCACAAAGCTGGGAGGTTTTGCCAATACAGAGAAGGACCAGGATATCCTGCAGGAAGATCTAGATGATCTTGTAAACTGGAGTAACTGAAATGTAATAGTGAAAAGTGCAAGGTCATGCATTTAGGGATTAATAACAATAATTTTTGTTATAAGTTGGGGACTCATCAGTTGGAAGTAACAGACGAGGAGAAGGACCAGGGGGTCTTGGTTGATCACAGGATGACTATGAGCCGCCAATGTGATATGGCTGTGAAAAAAGCGAATGCGGTCTTGGGATGCATCAGGCAAGGTATTACCAGTAGAAATAAGGAGGTGTTAATATTGTTATACGAGGCACTGGTGAGTCCTCATGTGGAATACTGTGTGCAGTTCTGGTCTCCCATGTTTAAGAAGGATGAATTCAAACTGGAACAGGTTCAGAGAAGGGCTACTAGGATGAGCCGAAGAATGGAAAACCTGTCCTATGAAAGGAGACTCAAAGAGCTTGGCTTGTTTAACCTAACCAAAAGAAGGCTGAGGAGGGATATGCTTGCTCTTTATAAATATATCAGAGGGATAAATACCAGGGAGAGAGAGGAATTATTTAAGCTCAGTACCAATGTGGACACAAGAACAAGTGGATATAAACTGGCTATCAGGAAGTTTAGACTTGAAATTAGACCAAGGTTTCTAACCATCAGAGGAGTGAAGTTCTGGAACAGCCTTCCAAGGGGAGTAGTGGGGGCAAAAGACATATCTGGCTTCAAGACTAAGCTTGATAAGTTTATGGAGGGGATGGTATGATGGGATAGCCTAATTCTGGCAATGAATTGATCTTTGACTATTAGTGGTAAATATGCCCAATGGCCTGTGATGGGATGTTAGATGGGGTGGGATCTGAGTTATTACAGAGAATTCTTTCCTGGGTGTCTGGTTGGTGAGTCATGCCCACATGCTCAGGGTTTAGCCAATCGCCATATTTGGAGTCGGGACGGAATTTTCCTACAGGGCAGACTGGAAGAGGTCCTGGGGTTTTTTCGCCTTCCTCTGCAGCGTGGGGCACGGGTCACTTGCTGGAGAGTTCTCTGCACCTTGAAGTCTTTAAACCATGAGTTGAGGACTTCAATAGCTCAGACATAAGTTAGGGCTTTTATTACAGGAATGGGTGGGTGAGATTCTGTGGGCTGCGTTGTGCAGGAGGTCAGACTAGACGATCATAATGGTCCCTTCTGACCTTAAAGTCTGTGACTCTACCTGTAAGTAGCTGCCCTGCACCATGTGGCAAGTAGAGGGGGGGTGGATGGGGACGCGCAGCCCAGAGATGCCTACCTTTAAGATGCAATACGGGCATAGTGCAGTACAGTATTTGCTGGGATTTTTTGTCTCCGCTGCTGCCTGATTGGTTATTTCCGGTTCCCCATCGTGTCCAGCTGACTGGTCAGTCCGTAACTCCAGTGCTTATGTCTTTGAGGTTTTACTGTATTGAAATACCTGTTCAGAAGTGCAAGGAGCAAGAGAGACAATGACCAATTCAGTAGTGAGCAAATGAGGACTCGGCCTCTCACTTGAAGAGAGACAACCTGTTTGTTACTCTCAGGTCAGGCTTTGATCCACCTCACTCTTCTCCAGCACTTTCTTGGCTCAGTTGTCACTCCAGCTTTTCTGCCTGTTTCTCATACTGCCTTTAAGTCTGTCCCTGGCCTTCAGGCTCCCACTGCAGCTTTGTCTTCACTAACACAGAGGTGTGTGATGTGGTTTTTTTTTTTGGTTTTTTTTGGCTGTGAGGTGAGCCACTGTTATCTCGCTGTAAAATCTGAAATGGAGATGAGGTGCTTGTGAAGTCAGCACACTACCCCCAGCTGTGGTTGACCTCATTTAATTTATCTTACAGTAAAACTACACTGCCTTGTGAGCACAGGTTTTACTGTGGGATAGCTAAAGCATGTTAATTATCTTGCTGCAAAAACACTCTTTGTCAGTGAAGACATAATCTACATTCCTCCCTGCCACTGCCCCATTCGCTTAGCTTCCTTTTGCCACCCCACCTTCACTCTAGTCCCATCCTATCCAGTGTCCATGCTGGGCATCTTCAGTTCATGCGCCATGTGGGCCTTTATTCTTAAATCTGTGTTTGATGGGTGGGATGGCATCGTCCGCCCCTTAAGAGCCTCTAGTCAGCTACACAAAGTCTGAGGAGATATGGGGAGAGAGGAAAGGGGTCCTGGGAAGAAGTAGCATTTAGAAGGAATCCTGTTAGTGTATCTCTAAGGGCCTGGGAGCTGGAGCCTTGCAGAGAGGATGGGGCAGGGCTCCCCTCTCACTCAGCCAATGAGGAATTAGCTAGGAGAAGGGGCTGGTATAAATGCTGCCGCCTCCTTCATTGCAGGGCAGATGCCTGAAGATGCTGAAAGGAGTAGGAAGACTACTGCAGGGCCTTGAGTTAGCAGGGAGCAGACACCAGCATGAGAAGACTGTCAAACCCTCTGTTCTGGAGGACTACATGGTCCCAGTTGAGGGAGATAAATTGCAACCCAGCTCCAGGACGACAGCTGTGACTCCTGTCATAAGGAGAAAACCTTGAGGGGACTGGAAACAGAGTTTAGAGGGCAGGCTTCAGAGGAATGCTGAAAGCCAGCAGCACTTTTCGTTTATTTGGTCCTTTTTGTATGACTCATTCATCTGAGATTTTGTAATAAACAAATTCCAAGGAGGTTATTATTGAGTCAAGTGTCAAGAATGTCTGATGTGGAATTTTTGGCTTCCTGAGAGAGGAAACTGAGGCAGTGAGTATGTGCAGTACCACACTAACTCAGCCAGGGGCACTACTGGTAAGGCCTGACCTTTGCAATGGGTAGGGTCCTACCAAATTCACAGTACATTTTGATCAATTTCATGGTCATAGGATTTTAGAAATAATAAATTTGATGATTTCAGCTATTTAAATTTGAAATTTCAGTGTTGTAATTGTAGGAGTCCTGACCTAAAAAAAGAATTGTGAGGGGAGGGGTCGCAGGGTTATTGTAGGAGGGCAGGTCGGAATGGGTATCTTCTGTGCTGCTGCTGGCGGTGACACTGCCTTCAGTGCTGGGCAGCTGGAGAGTAGTAGCTGCTGGCTGGGATCTCATCTCTGAAGGCAGAGCCACTGCCAGCAGCAGCACAGAAGTAAGCATGGCAGGGTATGGTATTGCCACCCTTACTTCTGCACTGCTGCCTGCAGAGCTGGGCCCTCAAGTCAGCAGCCACCATTTTCCAGCTGCCATTCTCCAGCTCTGAAGGCAGCAGCGCAGGAGTAAGGATGTGGCATGGTATGGTCTTGTCACTTTTCTGCGTTGCTGCTGGTGAGGCGTTCCCTTCAGAGTTGGGCACGCGGGCCAACAGCTGCCACTCTCCAGCTGCGCAGCTCTGAAGGCAGCAAAGTATGGGTGGCAATACTGTGACCCCTCCTAAAATAACCTGGCTACCCCCCTGCAACTCCTTTTTGGGTCAGGACCCCCAATTTGAGAAACGCTGTTTTCCCCATGAAATCTGTATAGTATAGGGTAAAAACACACAGGAGACCAGATTTCATGGGGGGGGGGGGGGGAGACCAGATTTCATGGTCCATGACGCATTTTTCATGGCCATGAATTTGGCAGGGCCCTAGCAGTGGGACATAAGAACTAATTCAGTTTAATCTGGCGACAAATCCTCTGTCATAGAATGAAAACTGGTTTAAGTACTGTAAACAACTAGCAGTGTATAGAGTTGAGGATGTGCGTATAATGGGATACAATAGAGCTTGCTGTTACATCTAACTTTTCCATTAGTGATCTAGAAGAGGGAGTAAACAGCATGTTAATGGAATTTACAGAAGATGCTAGATTGGAAGTAGTCATAAACATCAACCAGGACAGAGAAATAATACAAAGGGATTTAGAAGGATTAGAAATATGGGCAGAAAATAAAATGCTAATTAGCCTGCAAAAATACAGTCTGTAGGGGGTAATCTGAAGCATGTACTAAATGGGAATAATGAATTTATGGATATAAAAACAAAACCAAAAGTAATCTGCACAAAAATGAGCATAAAGGATGCACTAAATCACTCAGAAACAGAGCTCTTCAATTAAATCAACAGTTCTCAGCAGAAGTGCCATTGTACAGCCCCCAAACCTTATTTTTCTAATAGAAATGGATTCCTCTGTTTTCACAATTAAACTGCATATGTTCTATTACTGGGCAGATTCTCTTCAAGGAGCCTCTACTTCTGGCATCTAACAATGAGTTCAGGTGATTGATACCAAGATTGCAAAGGGGATAAATGTAAGAGCCTCAAAATAAGAGCCCCCTAAATTTAGCTTTGTTTTGTTTCAACAGTGTGGGTGATTAAGCATTGGAACAAATTGCCAAAGGAAGTGGTGGGTTTTTCATCTACAAATCAAGCCTGGGTGCCTTTCTACAGGATGTGCTGTAGCCAAACACAAATTAGGCTCCAGTCAACAAGTTATTGGGCTCAATACAAGAGTAACCCAGGTGAAATTCTATGGATTGTGATATAGAGGAAGTCGGACTAGATGGTCTATTGGTCCCTTCTGGCCTTAAACTCTCTGAATTAATAAGCCAGTCCTCTAACTCCTTGAGTGTTACAGTGGTATTGTAGAGTGTCAGTGGCTATGCTGATTCTTGGCGATCTGGCTTTCCTGCCAGAGCCAAGGTTTGAAGCTGGGGAAGCTACATCTATCACTGCAGTTCAAAGGAGACTTGCTTATAAATTTGTAAAATCAAATGGTGTGACTTTTGTAATTGCTCAGTATTAGCCTCTCTGCTCCAATTGTAGTCAGCGGGAGTGTTGCTATTTTATGTGTAGCTCTGCATCCTAATAGCAATAATGTTCAAAAATGTTATTCTGTACTGTGAATAAAACCTCTGTTTTCTCTTTTAACTACTTATTGGCTTGGAACACTTCATACGTGGCCAGCTGGGGTGTAAATCCACCTCTCACTGGTCTGCCATGCACCAAGTGTCTGCTTGGACTCTGCTGCCACTGACTGAAAGTTCAGTAGTGTGCTTTGATCTACCATCCTTTGAAATGGGGGTAGATTAAAGCACACTAGGAGAATTTTTTGGTGCACAGCAGCAGGGTCCGCATGGATGGTTAGTGTGTGGCAGGCGCGTGAGAGGTAGATTTACACCCCAGCTTGCTGCAAACTAACTGTTCATATAAACAAGCTCTAACACCACTGTTGGAGCAGGCTGGGAAGTTGAGGTATCATTGGCACCAAAGGGATCAGTATTGTAAGCAACATAGGAATTGCCATATTGCAACAGACCGTCTCACCAGTATCCTGTCTCTGACAGGAACTAGTACCAGATGCTTCAGAGAAAGGTGCAAGAAGCCCCAGAGTGACATTATTGTCAACCTTCTGTGAACTCCATGCTAATTCTGCAATACCATGTTTTCAGCGGGTGGTGACCAATACCGTACATAGTACTCTAGATGAGGCAACACCACTGATTTATATAATGGCATTGTAATGTTTTCTGTATCTCATTCCTTATGCATCCCAATATCTTATTTGCTTTTTTTGACTGCAGCTGTACATTGAGCTCAGGTCTTTACTGAGCTATCAACAATTATCTCCCGTTCCTGAGTTGAAGCATGTTAATTTAGAACCCTGTAAGGTATATGAGCACTTTTGAGCTTTTTCCCTTTTATCAGTGTCATGGTATAATTCCCCACTCTGAACCTTAGCGTCCAAAAGATGGGGTACCAGCATGAATTCCTCTAAGCTCAATTACCAGCTTAGTACTTGTAGCGCTGCCACCAACCAGGAATTCCAGTGCCTGGTACACTCTGGTCCCCCCAAAACCTTGCCCGGGGACCCCCAGGACCCAGACCCTCTGGATCTTAACACAAGGAAAGTAAACTCTTTCCCTCACCGTTGCCTCTCCCAGGCTTCCCCTCCCTGGGTTACCCTGGAAGATCACTGTGATTCAAACTCCTTGAATCTTAAAACAGAGGGGAAAATTCACCTTCCCCCCTCCTTATCTCTCCCCCTCCCAGACTCTCCCTGAGAGAGAAAGTAATCCTAACACAGAGAGAAAATTAACCCTTCTCTCCCCCTTCCCTCCTTTCTCCCCACCAATTCCCTGGTGAATCCAGACCCTGTCCCCTGGGATCTCACACCAGAATAAAAAAACAGTCAGGTTCTTAAACAAGACAAATTTTTAATTAAAGAAAGAAAAACAGTAAATATTGTCTTTGTAAATTTAAGATGGAATATGTTACAGGGTCTTTCAGCTATAGACACTGGGAATACCCTCCCAGCCTAAGTATACAAGTACAAATTAAAATCCTTTCAGCAAAATACAAATTTGAACTCCTTCCAGCCAAATACACATTTGCAAATAAAGAAAACAAACATAAGCCTAACTTGCCTTATCTACCTAGTACTCACTATTCTGGACATATAAGAGATTGTTTCAAAGAGATTGGAGAGAAATCTGGTTGCACGTCTGGTCACTCTCAGAACCCAGAGAGAACAACCACCAAAATCTAACAGCACACCCAAAAACTTCCCTCCCTCAAGATTTGAAAGTATCCTGTCCCCTGATTGGTCCTCTCGTCAGGTGACAGCCAGGCTCACTGATTTTGTTAACCCTTTACAGGCAAAAAAAAAGATATGAAGTACTTCTGTTCTATTAACTCTTACTTATCTGTTTATGACAATCAGAGATGAGCCTCATTTGCCATTGTGTTGCCTATTCATAGTTCTTGGTTAGGTCTCTGTCAAACTCCTCAGAGTCCTCTCTGGTCCCGACTAACCTAAATAACTTTGTCATCTGCAAATTTTGGTACCTCACTGCTCCCTCCCTTTCCAGACCATTAATAAATCTACTAAAAAACACTGGACCTAGTACAGAACCTTGGGGCCCCTGCTTTTAACCTTGTCCATGATATAATTTGGCTTTTTATTCCTCACTTTGTTTCCTATCTCTTAGCCAGTTTTTGACCCCTAATGATACTTTGGTTCTCACTCCAGGATTACTTAGCTTCTTTAGTAGCCTCTTGTAAGGGACCTTGTCAAATGCCTTTTGGAAATCTAAATAAACAAGGTCAACCAGTAATGTGTGGAAGGTTTGATAGTACAGGTTTCATAAAATTTGTATGAAAGATGCTAGAAAAACACTGCTTCTCAGCTCTCTGAGCTAAAAGGTGAAAACATTATCTAAAAGTTGTATGAGCCACCAGGTCAGTGATCTGATCTCATCTAGGATCTGCACTGCATCTGAGTTAACAGAGAATTGTGTTAGTCTCTCTCTTTTTAAATTAGTGTGTCTCAGCATTTCCATTTGAAACTCCTACCATAAAAAACTATATCTGAGGATTAAATTCATTCTGGTCTGCAAACTGGCTGGACAAGCTCTTTTCAATCTGATAGGTGTTAGTTATTATTTCTATTATGGTAGCCCCTCAGGGATCAGGGCCTGTTGTTTAGTCACTTCAGACACATCATAAAGAGCTGATACCTGCCCCAAAGAGCTTCATAACAATATAGCCCTAGTCGTGCCTTCCACTCCTGTGAACCCCCCATCTTACCCTATCCCATCCCAAAGACCTGCTGCACCTGTGACTGCTGCAGAAGTGGCACACTGTGCAGAGTTGGCTCAGCATTTGGCATAGGGGCTTCCTGAGCAGGGGCTATTGCCTGGAGAGAGGAGGGGAGGAGTTTATGTCTCCATCAGGGCCTGCTGTGCCAGCCTAACTAGCACAAAGGGGCCCTCGAACAACGATGACTCTTGCCCTTGCTCCCTAACCTGGACTGGTATATGTTTCCTTCAAAAGGCAGGCCCTGCACCCTTAGCCTACCAGTGTGGGATATCAGGACTGTTTCCTTCCGTCTTTGACTGATGGGCTGTGACTCCCAGTTCGAAGGTGATTATGTAAATAAAAAAATTGAGATTTTTGATATCCTTTATTAGTGACTCCACTGGTGCCTTTCTTTCATGAGGATCCCATTTTGAGCCTCAGCAGCAATATTTTGCAGGATGTTTTACACTCACAACAGGTCCAGCCTCTGGATGGTGAGATGCTGCTAATTGGTTATCATCTCTCATGTCTAGTCACACCAGTTAGAAAAGAAAATAACTGCCAGAGTTTACAGCTCTTATTAACATGTGCATTCATCTGCTGCAGTTTCTAATTCTCAGTGTTTTCGCTCAGAGAGGAAGCATGATGTAGTTGTCCTAAGAACTGTCCAAACAGATAACAGAGATAATTCCTTTCTCAAAGAGCTGACAGTCAAACCATAGACTGTGGTGTTCAAAAATCACTGCAAGCCAAACAACCTGGCAGAGCTCTGATTCATTCAGGGTCTGAAATCTAACTTCTCAGTATTGCATGACATGCGCCTCTACATAACTGGTTCCAACTAGCTCTTGTTAGAGTCTCTTAGAGGTACACTTCTCTACGTCTTTCTTCCCCAACCAAACCAAGCAGTAATAACAATCAACATTAGCATCATACAGCATTTTGAATACTTATAACCAGTCTACTAACTACCAGTGTTCAATTAGTCTGGGAGGTGATAGAAACCAATTGAAGTGAACAAAATAACTTTATTTATAAAGAGTCCCTTGTCAAGGTATGCAGGGTTCTGTGCAGCCATACATGGTAAACAGATTATAAAAGCATGGAGAAAATACTCTAAATCTACAGGATAACACCACCAGCCTTGCAAATCATTAGAGAGAAGAAAATGGCATGTGTAGATTTTTTTTTTTAATGGTGCCTGCTAGATTTCACTTTGATCAGCTCACAACCACTTTAAAATATAACTCATCTTATCTACAGTAGGCTTTTAAAATGAGTTAGTTAACACCTTTTAAGAATACTTTTATCCTAGTCTAGACACACCCTAAAGTGGGACAGAAAATGTAAGTACTGTTATGTGTGTTTCTTAATAAGTAATGGTAGAAATTCTCCCATGTTGAAACCAATGAGAGTCAGCCACAGACACACTCCTTGTGTTTGGAGGGTACAGGCACAGCTTCTTTCTAGTACCTCTGAGAGTGTTCCAGGTGGTGGGGCAGGGAAGAGGTAGTGGTCATAGTAGCTGGGACAGTTGTGGATTTTCAAAACTCATCTGGTTGAGTCACTAGTTAACCAAATATCTCAGGGCACTGTTGTGGCACAAGAAGAAGAAATGTCTTTAACTTTGAGATGCTCCTCTCCTGGTAGTCATTGCTCGTCCATTCTTAGTCTCTCAGCTGTAGTCAGCTCCTACCCATCCCACTTCAGCTGGTTCTCAGGTACTTCTGTCAGGGCAGGGCAGGAGGTCTGCCTCAGAGAGAGAGAGAGAGGGAAAAAAGGGGCCGCCGTCTGGGATTACGTGGGTGGGCATCACTGAACTATGCCTGGAGGAGAGCCTACATCAGAAAGGGAAGTCTGTTCCTGCGGGGCAGAAGAGGGGAGGCAGCTAGGAAGATAGAAGATGGTCAGCAGTCATGTCTAAGGATAGGAGGAACAGGGAAAACAGCAGAGCAGAAGTGGGGAAGGGGGATAAGGCATGGTGGGGAAAACGGTAAGCCCTGGGTAGTATAACAGGAACCACAGGGGGCACAAAGGAGCCATGCAAACAAAGGAGCAACACTTTTTCAAGTGACATTTTTCCAAAATAACCTGAGAGTCTGGATGCCACATTCTATAAATTCTAGGTTATTTTTCTTCACTCTTTTCTCTTACCTTCTAAAAAAAAATTACTTACAATTCACCAGGAGGTAAATACAAACCCATGTCAACCCCCCAACCACTCCATGTTTGGAGAATTATGTATAGCAAATTTCTTTATGTGCTGGCAACTGAGTGCCAGGGCCTGTCTCTTGTACTTCTCAAGAATATCTGTCAGATATTTAGGCACGTTCTATGGATTTCTTTTTCTTCTGACTGATCTTGCAATCTATCTGTCGTCTTGTGGCAGGATCGCTATGGTGTCATCATGCCAGCTGGTGAGATTGAAGCTCTAGCTTATGAGGCCTTAGGCTGTGGTCAGTCTTTTCTTTTGCAGAGGCACCACGTAGTAAATTTGCTAATTTTCCTAAGTATTAATGCTATAAAAATTTCCAGTGGCATCTTGTCATTTAAGAAAGAAGTAATGAACTAATTTTAACTGGCAACATCATCCTTATCAGTCTCAGCTATTTAGTCCATCCATTCTTTGTCCATTTTATCTCCCAAGGCTTCACATTTGAGGATCATATTTAATCAAAAAATGTTTCCATCAGCAGGCCCAAGAATGGTTTCTAGTTAAATTACCAACGTTCATGTGGCTTTGAGAGGTTAAAACTGACCAGGAGGAAAAGGAGCTTTTAGGACTGCATGCAGTCCCGTAGTTCACGAGATTTGAAGAGCTCACCATTCACAGTCGTGTGGCTTCTGTGATACATTCCATTTCACAAACTTGAGTACTAATGGAATATGCTTGGATAATCTATGTTGCATCCTCTTTTGCTACTAATTCACAGAGGACAACAGTCCACTAGTGCTACCTGCTAGTGGAATTATTCCCTTGGCTCAAGGAGTAGGGATGCTTCATATCTTGGTGTTAAGCCCTGCTGACAACCCATGCTAGGTATTGTTCAATAAAGATTTGTGTTTGACTTTAAAACTGTATTGTAATGTAACCATAGGTCCTTGTCCAAAACCACACTACATTTACAGTACTACTTCACCCATTATTTGCCTTCACATACTAATGCTTATAATTCAGATCTTGGCTATATGGAAACATTCCCATTGACTTCAATGGGACTTGGATCAAACCCTGATTGTTGTTCTTCATTGTGTTTTCGGTATTGATGAGGCTTTCAGACTTTAATTACCAATATAAAACATTTCTTCACATCCTCAGGCACTGCACCTGCTCCCGTAAAATTTTACACTGACTTTTTTTATTGACAATTTTTCATAATTACATCAACTCATAAGATAAAGGCCTGATGGGTGTTCAGCATTAACTCTTACAGCTCTTAGGAAACTAAATATCACTTGTAAGAGAAGAACTTAAGGTTAAAAATGAGAAATGAATGAAGGTGCACTACTCTGTCAGGTATGTGTCTTAAAAAAAAAAAAAAAGTACCCTGCCCCAAAAGGAAACAAACAAAACTAATGTATAACAATTCAAGGGGGAAAAACAAAAACACCACCACATTTTTAATTGGATGCTTAAATTGGACTCCTAAATCCATATTTAGGGGTTTACATCCTAGTGGCCTGATTTTCAAAAGTACCGAGCCACAACGAGAGTTTTGCGTGCTCTGCACCTATCAAGAGCCGGCTACTTTGATTCAGGTGCCTAAATATGGATTTAGGTCCTTAATTTTAAGCACCCAAGTTTTAACAATGTGGATCCCTATTAATCTAATGCTGTGACTATGAATTCAAGCAGAGTCAGGAAATTCAGGTTGGTGGTTCCCAATGTCCCACAGCAACTATAGCTTAGCCTCTTTGCATTTATAGAGTGTTTATTGATTGATTGAACATTTTCTTTCATATCTTTTTAAGAAAAGGCAATCATACAAATAGTTAAATGCAGAGAATAATGATGATTAGTTCAGTTACCCCTCCCATTGTAAGTGCTTTAAGCCATGAGACTTCAAATAACTTGCAACAATGAAACCTTCATACTTCATAGCAGTCCTAATGTACCAATGTCAGGTAAAAGCCTTACTGAATAGGTGGTGCCTTACATCACACCTTAAAAACTATTAAACTGGGCACTAGCAGTTTCATTTGTGATTTCAGATTCAAATAACCTATGTAGTGCTGTCCATACTTTTAACAAAACTCAAATGTAGGCCTCTGAATTCTCAATAGAAAGACATGTCCAGAACATCATTTTTAATTTTGTTCTTCTTAAATATAAATAAAGAGGTAACGAAACCTTTTAGAGCTGCTCAGTACTCCAACAGTAATCCATAAACCAATAATTGTTTTGCTCTCATATCAAAGCCTCGCCACCATATCCCATCAATCATCCATCTCAAATGCCTTGGGGAAAAAAGGTGGGCTTTGCCAAGTAGCTGGAAGATTTAAGAAATGATTCTGCCAATGCTAGCCCTATACCCAAGCTGGGGGAGGAGGGGCACTGTGGCTCCACAGCCCTCCTGCACTGGTCATAGAGATTTAGTACCGTGATTTGATGATAGTGAAAATGAATTTGTTAGAGTAAGAAAAAGAATAAATGTACTGACGTATCTCTCTGGCTTTGTACACCGCAATGCTGCTGTTTTTACCTGTCTGCACTCTCGTTCCTGCACTTCCACCCAAATAACACGTTGATATGTTTATACAAAGAGCAGTCTGCTACATTTATTGAAAGAACTGGACTAGTGCGGTTATTTGATTGTTCAATCATTAGCTTGGGCTTCAAATAAAATTTGATATGGTCTTGGGCTGCATTCTATAAAGTTCATGTTCTATGAAATACTGTGTCCTCCCCACCCCCAAAACATTTGCATCACTCCAAACCAGGAACATACGGAGCCATTTCTCTTAGACACTTCACACCTTCTCCCTTTGGACCTCAGAAATGATTCAACTGAGCAAAACGGAATTGAATCCAAGAAGAATCCCTCTCTGACTCCAGAGACTGTGGAGATTGCCTAGAATGTATTTGTTCACAGGGATATGAAATGCTCTTGACATCAGGTGGTTACAATATTTTTATCTGTGATGAAAGGAGACTTTTCAATAGAGTATTCAGCTTCTACTTTTTCAGTTAAGTCAATATTCTGACTGCTCTTCTTACTTTCAGTGTTTTACTCTAATTTTGTCGTAAAGTATTGGCTTTAATGAAATCACCACAGCAGTTTTAAGAATTTCAGATCTTATACCAGTTACTGTAGTGTGCAATCTCTTTATCATGAAAGTTGAACTTACAAATGTAGAAGGATTATCATTTATTTATTACATAACTCCCATCAGGGGAGTGAGCCCTTGTTTGCAGGGGATGGTAGATTTTACCTTGAGGACTCGGCGTGCAGCAGGGGAGGAGAGGCTGATGCAAGGAGGCTGAGCTTGCCAGGCCTCTGTTCTCTATGGCAGTGTTTCTCAAACTTTTTATGCTGGCGACCCATTTGGACTTAAAAAAAAAAAATTGTGACCCCTTCTCTAGAAAAAATTATGGCCCCTACATTCAGCCATGAGGGACTCGGGGCATCAGCCTTGCTCAGGGCAAGGGGCTTCAGCCCTGCTGGACAAGGGCTTTGGGGCTCTGGACTTCAACCCTGCTCGGTGCTTCAGCTCCCCTTGGGGCATCAGGCTCCAGGCATTAGCCACTCTTGCGGCTTCAGCCCCACTCAGGAGTTGGGGCTTCAGTCTCCCTGACGCTCCCAGAGTTGCCAGCTGCGTCTTCAACCCTCCGCCCAGAGGTATGCGTCCCTACCCACCCAGAGGTATAGGATTAACGTGTTAAAAAATTAACGTTAATTCTATTTTCAGTTAATCACAGGTGTTAACTGTGATTGACAGCCCTGATTAAAATACAAAAACTTGTATATCCCATCTACACTATTACCCAACATTTAATTTCATTTGCACTGAACTGGAGAGTATTTGTGCAAGTCCCTTGTTAACACAAGTGACCTTTGAGCCATGTGAAAGAGAATCTCTGTTTGTTCATTTAAAATAGAAAGAGAGGGCCATATTTGCTGCTGCATCAGAAAGGGTTGCGGCTGGTGGATCCTGAAGCTGGCTGGGAAGTTGTCTAGTCCTAGGTGTAAATCAGGCCCTCTGGCTGCCCACCAAACACTGTTATAGGAGTGCTGTATAAGTGATAGCTATGTATATGTAAACAGTTAATAGATAATCCACCAGCAGATGGCACTCTAGGGTATGTAGTATAGAGCCTGGGTTTTGTAGGCTCAGTAAAACTTGTTCTTTTGGGGCAGTGCAAATTGGCTTCTTATGTGTAGCTCTTTATGAGCTCTTAACAGCAACAAGAGGCCATTCCAGCAGTCAGAGATAGCTGGAACACAGAACTGCCTGGCTATGCCTCTTTTCCAAGCCATGCCCCCTACATCTGGGGCTGGAGGAGTAAATGTCATAAGAACAGGAATGCTACACAGAGATTTCCTTATGGAACAGGCATTCCTGGGTTCATTCTGGCTCCCTTGCTGGAGGACCAGAGCAGGGCCCTGAATCTTGGCCCTAATTGTACCTCATGAAGACAGCCTTGAAAACATAGACCAGTGAAAAACAATAGAAACTGGTAGGTAGGGTTGAAAGGAGCAAGCTGCTGGGTTCCACTTCTGCATTAGGAGGCATGATATCCCCCTCCTCCCCTCATGCTCCACTACAGCTCATGCATGTACTTTATGTAAAATGTATCTGTTAAGTATGCAGCATATCTAAACAATTCTTACTAACCCTTCCTACAGTCTTTAGCCAGGCCCAGGGCTTAGAGTGTGATTATGATGGACAGGAGTTGGTTATGGTTATGTAACTTCATCTGGAGGTTTAACCTGGGTGAGAGCCATACTTGCCCACTGACCTTCTCTCTCTGGCTCCCCATCTGTTTTTCAGATAGCTCCTCCCATGAGCACCCATTCAAGGTGAGGAGGAAGGAAAGCCAAAATTAATGCCTTACTTACGGGGAACCTGGTATTGTCACTCCACCGACAGTGCAGTGTAGTTATTATGCAGTGGTTTCCAAGACAACAATGACTTTCACTTAAATGATGCTTTCTAACTGTCTCAATTGCTCAATTGTATGGTTTTCATGTAACTGATCCCAGAGCCAAAGCTTACTCTCGTACATATCCAACCTCATCAACATCAATGGATCTTCATGGATGTGAGTATAATTCATACACATTCACCATTATTTAGGAAACTCACTTTTATTTTCCAAGATCCCTTGTCATAGGGCATAGAAACCTGTGTGCATAGAAGCTCCATTGATTTGATATTTTCTGGGTTCCTTGCACAGACTACTAGGCTCTATTCTGTAGAGCTCTTAGATGTTAGTAAAAGGAGAATATTTCTGGTACTTCATGTTGCTAAGAAAGCCTTCATTTAGCAAAGCAATCGATGTTGCCAGATTGAAGTGATAGTGCACTAAAAGATGCGTGAGAGCTTCCCACATTAATCTTTTGATGGAACGTTGGCCCTTTAATTCCTGCTCAGAGGTTTGTCTGGCAGAATACAGTGTGTGTCTGAACATTCCACACACAACCTAATCATATTCTACTGATTTCACCCCAATTTTAATTGAACAACAAAGGCACAATAGTTAACCTGCAAGATCAGCACCAAAAGGGTTAATTTCCAAATCTGAAAAACCAGACCTCCATTCTACATAAGGTAACAGAAGCAGATTACTATTAACGTGCAGTACAGTATAGGTTTTTTTTTTCTTTGTAATTGTCTTGAAGGACTTGACTGAAATTGTCCATTTGACCAGTATATTACCTCATAAATATTTAGCACAGATCTAGATATGGATTTAGAGTTCCCATTCGAGTTCTTAAGTATTTCAGCCATCTCCTTATTTGCATTTTGGTCACAAAACCACATCTAAACTAGGGATCGATGGTGTAGTATAACATGTCAATTTCATTTTCCATAGAGTTCAGCAGTTTGAGGGAGCAAAACATCTAGTCAAACTCTTCTTCCCCAAGTTATGTCAGTAGCCCCAGTGAAATGAGTAGGACTTCTCCAGTGAGTTAAGCATATGGAATTTGGCTTGTGACAATTTCCTTTCAGCTTCTACTGATTAGGACGGTTTACAACTTTTAAATACAATCCTGTTTAATGAGTTAATATATTTTTATTACAACTTTTAAAAGCTATTCAGCTTAAGCAGTTAAGAAACATATTTTAATACCCTTGTATATTACAATGATGTTTAGATTAAAATGTAAGAGAAAAGACAAGTGGAATAGCAAATAGAGTAATTCCACTGATTTGGGGATTAAATACTTCCATTACAAATGTATGTCAAAATTTACTGAAGATTTCTTCAGCTCCTGCTCCTCCTCCTTTTTTTTGAATTAACAAATTATTCTGATATCGCATCTAAAAGTTCCTTCAAATAATTTGGCATTTAAAGTTTTCCCAAATATTATATTTGTTATTACAGACTTAATTTTTTTTTTGGTAACTGTATTCAATATAAATCCTCAAGCAATGTTACTACCCTGCTCCTTAAATTTTCTTCATTTTAGATTTTTTTCTCTCTATCAACCGTGTGGCCACTTATCAATTTTGAGGTTCCCACTACAATGGATAGGGCAGAAAGCTGGTCTGTGGCTAAGCAGAGGATTGAGAATCAAGAGACAACCCAAGCTTTATTTTCAGCTTTTTAGTGTCAATAATTCTGTTTGTTTTTAGCATTGCCAACTAACCTTATGAATTAGTTAGTTATTTTATTTTATAGCGTGGAAGAGGAATCACTCATTACAGTAGTTTTAGTTTTATTTATTCTGAGATTTAATAAGCAAAAACCCACCCAACATCTGTACAGTATAAGATTGCAGAAGCTGATATTTTGGATTTTCTCAGCCTGGCATAGGATTCTGTGATTCATAAACAATATGGTAGCTGAATCAGGTCCTTGGTCATTTAGCTGTTGCTGAATGTTCTAGGTCCATCTAGGTGGACTAAAAATGCTGATTTTGCTACATGCGCCTAAATTTCCTTGGTGATTCCTAACACTCCCGCTATTGACTTCAATGAAATAAAAACTGACAGCACATCTTTGTGGTTGCACAGCACCTAACATAATAGAGTCCTGATCCAAGACAGGGATTCCTAGACCCTACCACTGTACAAATAACGTATGTGAAGATAGCCACGTGCTTAAGTATTTTGCTGAATCAGGGCCTAAATTGGGTCTTAAGAAATCGAAACACTGACAATGAAATATTGTGATCACTGGACTTTGCACCTACCTGTAGCATGAAGCAGCAGGAGCAATTCGAGTATCCTAGATTATAAAATTTAGTGCTTGACCTTTTCTTTGCATTCATGAGACCTAGAAATACATTTCTTTAAAATAGAAAGTCTAATCTGTGAATCCAGGAGCTGGGGTTTATGTCTGGACCTATAATGCCTATGCCTTAATCCAGTTCAGCCACCCTGAAGAAAGGGCTTGAAAGGACCTGGGGTATCACTGCTGAGTCCATGATTATGTAAATACCCCAGCAGGCAGGTCACAAGCAGCATTTTTCTGAGCCCAGGGCAAACACATAATATGGGCCTACATCCCATTCCCTGCAGACACACTAATGAAAGAAAACATATTTGACTTCTGAAATGTCATAAAAAGGGCCTATCACTTTACAGCTTTTGGCTTTTTTTTCATTGCAAAATCATGAATGTCCTCACTAATATCAATTTTTCTTGTGAGTTCACACTCCATGGTGCCTGCCAGGGCATCTGTGTGCGCCCGCATACTGGCTGGCGGACAAGCATCTGCCAAAATGCGGCGTCACCACCAAAATGCCGCTGATTTTTGGCAGCCGTTCGGTGGTGACACCTCTCGACATTGCCACTTCTCGGTGACATTTCGTCGGATGCTTGTCCGCTGGCCACGGTCCTTGGTGGCTTGTCGTCCAGCGCCTGCCACCTGGAAAAGGTTGGGGACCACTGCCATAGATGAAACAGTAAGATGACCGAAGTGTGTCTGTGCCATAGTAGATCATCTATCGTCTTTGATGATACACGGGTATGAACAAACTCACTAAATTTATATAAATAATATATAGTCAAACTCAAACGTTCACAATCTAGTCTGATTTTTTTCCCCCCTCTCATGGTGATGGGCATGTGGCAAGGCACCTTGGACTCGACTGGTAAAGTGTATATATTTTCTCCCTTTTATGGGGCCGTGCCTTCACACTGGAGTGTGGTAGGTATCATTTCCCCAATCTCCATGCTGTTTCCTACACAGAACATGTTAATTTTGGCATTATGTCATGAGTGTATGAGAATATTACCCGCAATGAAGTTACTACGTAGAAAAGAAAAGTTCACTGTAAAAGAGTTGCCTTGTGTGTGTTTCTCTTTAAGTAATTTGCCTTTGCTTACTTAAACAGAGCAACTAAATTTCTCACAATTGACTCTATGATTGAAGTTCAGGGAATTAATGACAATAGCTTTCTAGATGAGAAGTTCTTGCTGGAAAGTTGGTGCTATTTTGCTGTTAACTTAAAATGTTTCACCTTTAGCTTACTATGTCTGCTGAGAGTGAAACATGCAACATATAGCTGATGAGCTCCTTGTTCCTGTTGGGGAGCAGTTATTCATACAAGTAACCCCATTTACTGCTAGCTAGTGACTCATCTCAAATAGGACTGTTCTTGTGAGTAAATGCTCACCAGTGTGTGTCAAGGCTTCCCAGTCTGGCCCCATGTACATTTTATTAGGTACAAGTGCAATATTTTGACCAACTTACACTTTTTAACAAAAGAATGTTGAAACTGTTGATTATTTTATTTTATTTTTTTTGGTTTGGAATAAAATAGAACATTAGAATTGAACCAATTTGCATATTTCATTGGAAGTGGCTTTTAAAGGAAAAATACCTGATAACTGAAACTTGTTGCTCATTAGAAAAATAAAATTTATACTACTGCCCAAGTATAAATAGAGTGAGTAGACTCCCTTGGTTTCTATTCACTACTAAAATTGGTGTTTTAAGGAAGTGATGTATTTCTCTCCCCCCCCCCCCCAAATGTAGCACTCTAATTTAGGGAGGATATTAAAAACTTAGTGTGAACAAGAATGAAATCTCATCTGTTGCCTCTTCCCTCACTGTGCCTTTGTATTTTCCCTTTTAAAATTTAAATTACAATTTTTGTTAAATGCAGATCCTTCCCCTAGAAATACTGTCAAAATCAAAATCTTCCAAATATCATCTACTGTATGTGTTTATAATACATAGTTTAATAAATAGAAAGATGTATTCAGTGGTGAAAACTGTCCATATATGAACACCCTTTTTTGATTGGGATCAGATTTTATTGTGTATGTGTAGGAGAGGAAATAACCAGGGACAAGCTCTTTGCAAAGGTGTAAGCCTAGGGCTCCTCATCCACTATCAAAGAAAATGCTCTTCCAGCTGACTGAAACAGAGCAGGGCAGCTCAGCCAATCACAGGGTTCTTTTCTAGCTCTGTCATCAGCCCTTGGTTAGGGAACGGTTTGCTTTTATGCTCTGTATTTGGAAGGCAGATAAAATGCCAGGTCTGGGCTGCCTCTAGGGATAACCTTCCCCTCTATCATGTGAATGAATAGCATTTTGGCTGGGGAATCCACAGAAAATTGACAGGGCAGGCTCCGCTCCCCTGCATAGGCCTTTTCTTCATTTTAACCCTTGCTGTGGCTTTGTAGCAATTTCAGTTTTGTATTGAGAAGTGTTCTTTGGATTATCAGACCTCCATGTATGACAATTTGTACCTGCATGGATTTGAAGACTCGGAAGCGGTAAGTATTTTCATCGATAACATTTTTTTTCTGAACAGCCTAATAGGATATGCAGAGAACAGGGAGGAAGAATCAGGCTTTGTTTCTGGGTTTAGCTGATCGCTTGGTGTTGCACTGTAGACAGTTTGGAGTCACCTGAACTAATCCTCCATTACATAATTTCTTGTCAAGCAGTAGAATTTAGGGGTTTCCAAGAAAAGCTTGAAAGCATTTTGTGTACCATAATTTACCAATTACAAGCTACACTTCTGCTCTCAGGGAGTGTGTGAATGCTTCACAGAAGATGGCTTTACATATGCAGAAACAGTTATAGCTAATGTGTATGTTGTGTTCATCAGCATAACAGGAAAAGATGTTCATTATATAATACTTAATATTTGTTTGATCCAGCAGGAATGGAGTTTCTGAGCTGCCATCTGTGTTATATGCTGTCTGTCCAAGTGATCAATGCAGATACATTTGATTTTCTTAACAAAGAGATAGCGTAAGTGTTTGTTGTAATATAACCCTGCAGTATCACAGTGGCAGAATGTAGCCCTAAAATACTAGCCAAAAGAGGCTGAGGTGTTTTCATTTTTGTTTAATCAGGAAATTATGCTCCCACCATCTAACTCACAATAACAATCCTGCTAGCAAAACCTATTAAAATCTTAACAAAATGATTCATCGGGAATCCTAAAACCCATGTCAATTTGGGCATACCATGGAGTTTAGGCTAGGGAATATTAAACATTAGTGCATGTAAATCTTATTTAGGTGGTGGTGGTTCTGGCTAGCACAGGCCCCTTCTTTCTTCAGTGGCTAAACAAAAGCCTTGAGAGGCAAAATTACTACAGGGAAAGAAAATTACTTAGCTTACTACCGCGATGCACATGTTGTTCCATATTAAATAGGAATGTGTTACATAAGGCTCATGGCCAAGTCACAAAATACACAGATTATAACATAAAATAGTGTGTACGTCAGTGCAGACGTATGTGCCCAATGATGTGGTATCCACAGGAAAGATCCTATATCACTTCAGATAAGGCTTTTTTCTTGTCTGGCAATGTGGTTTTATCAGGCTCCAACTGCAAAGTGTAATCTGTCTACAGGTTGCCTCACATGCTAGCAACTTATCTTAGTCAATTTATTTCAGGGGGAGAGGAATCTGAAATATTCAGAATTTGAAATTAAAGAATGCATCATGCTATTTTGGGGCAGGGAGAGAAGAGGAAGTCTAAAGTATTTGAATCCCTAGAAGTGTTGTTTTCTTGGGTCAATTTGGTAACCACTTGACTTCTACACGTGTGCTCTTCTTCCTCCCCCCCCCCCCCGTATTTCCATTATGATTTGTTAGTAGTTTACTGCTGTCAAAACTGACATACCAAAACCATAAATGAGGATTTTAGTTCTTCTAGAGATGATGTCTGTGTGGAGTAGGAATTAACTTGATTAATGTTGTGTTCTTGGGAACGGTTTAAATTCTTGATGCACTGGTTTGGAGGGAAAACATTTTAAATTTAAATCTCCTCAGTCCTTTGGCAGAGTGTAGTTTCCCTGTAAGATGGAAAAATTGGAAGTGTAATGGACTATCTGTGGTTGATATGGCTAAGTTGTTGGATAGTGTTTGGTACAGTAGAGCTGTATCACTTGCGACTAAGAACAAGATTTTTAGTATTTAGATGCTCAAAGATGAAGATAGGTGCCTAATGGGATTTTTTTCTAAAGTGACTAACTCACGTTAATCTGGCTGTAAATAGTTTGTCCACATCAAAGATCATTTGAGTAGAGCAGCTTTATGACTGGAAACACCTAGGAGACGTGAACAATAAAAAAAAAAAATCCAAATAATATGAATTAAAACGATAGGAACCTTGCTAGCAACAGAAGGTAGAAATTAGAACTATCACTGTTAAGTTTGGGCCAGGCTGAGAAAGCTATAGTATCTAGGTTTCCAAATGTTCCATTTAAGCGATCCTTAGTAGCAGGGTTGCCAGCTCTTGAAGTTTTATCTTGCAATATTTGGTGTCTTTGGCACTGCAGCTTCGGAAATCATGTGAATACATGAGAATCTCAGCTTTCATTACTTTTGTTTTTAAAGTAAGCTTCTAGCCCTCATCTTTATGAAGAAAAGATGGAAATTTTGAACCCCAAAGGCTCCAAAATCAGGAGACAGATAAAAAGAACCTAATTAATTATTTGCTGCAAATCTAATGACTTAAGCTAGTCTCATGATTATTTTGGATCCTGACTCATGATTTCTGAGTTCTTGGGGCTGACAGTACTGTGGCGGTTATATAGAAGAAAAGTGTGTCATGCAGCATGAAATGGTGTGAGTGCAGCTTTAAATCCAGTGGGCAAGAGTAGGCCTGTGTAACTGATATAATAAACTAAAAAAATAATCTAGCCCAGCAGTATTAGGTTCTTTGTCATTATTTTCAGTACAAATGCATTAACACATGTAACTCTGAGTGTGCATGGATTAAAGCTATACAATTACCTTTTTTTAGGAATCAAAAGGTTTATCCCTAATGTTCTTCAGCTAGTGAAGATATCGAAGTACAGTACAAGGATGTATACTGTACTTGCTGTCTTGTTTTCTGCAGCAGACAGAGCTGTGGCCAAGTACCCTCTGCTACTGACAAAGCTTCCAGCACGAAATAAATACATATATATCAAAATGAGTCAAGCTAAAACAGTAACACCTTATTAAAGTTGACACTTGCCCTTATAAAACAGACCTTATAGCATTCTACACTAATGACCAAGCACAACAAACTAATCTGTAAGATGGATCAGTTCTTTAGGATGCTACAGAACTTCTCTAGGTTTGTAGTGCGGGACCTGAATTAACAAAGTGGTGTTCTGAATAATCTCACAGTAGTCTTTTTATTTTGCATACTGTGGGCCACACTCATCCTGAATATGCTCTGGCAGAAATCCTGGAGCAGCGCCTGAATAGTAGAAAGTCATGGCACCTTACGGGACTAACTCTTTTCTCCCTGGGGGAACAGTGCTGCTTGGAAAATTGTGGCCCTTGTTCAAGAAAGAGCATGGCTATCATGGCCAATGAGTCTGCTGATTCAGCTCCTCTCCCTAGCAGAACTCCTATAGAGATACTGCAGGAGTTAAAGCTCCCCGCCCCACTGGAAAACTAGTGCACACCAGGCTGAAACGTTGCCTGACCTCTTTGGGGATGCGTTTCCCCTGGGGGACAAGGGGTCGTGCTAGCACATATAGAGATCTCCCAGTGAATCTGTCCCTTTAGGTTTTATGTTAAAGGTGTAAACTACATTTCATATGAATGAATTGTTTTGTACGTTTTGCTGCCCTGTAACATATATGCCCTCAAGGACCTCTTCAGTGCTTTCTAGGCAATACTTGTAATCTGCCACTGTAACACCCATATGTCACTGGCTCTGCCACTGTAACACCCATATGTCACTGGCTCTCGTCAGGCATGGGCTAGCTCAGACATCAATAGAGCCTCTAAACTTTTCAAAAGCATGGCTTACTCTATGCCAAAAGGTCACCTAACTAACAGACCTGGAGATATTTTCAATGGCGGAACCACTTTATAAGCTTATGTCTGATTCAAAGGTGACTTGGGCAAATTTATTCTGTAGTCTTTATTTTTAAATTGAATAAATAGATCGTAATTTAGTTCATTTTATCATTGCAGTGTTAATGTCATGGTGAGCTCCTATGTTACTAGCTACGATGATTAATGATAGGTGGCTGATATGCTAGCATGAGGCTTTTTTTGAGGAGGACGAAGAAATTATGTGGTTAACAGTGAATAAAAATAGTAGATAAAAAGTACATGCTATCAGAGAAAAAGGATATAAAGAGACCGGGCCTTGCTACTTTCACAGACATAACCAAGTTCCTGTAATGCAAGGGGTCGGGTGTGGGTTGTGGCCTTTCGTGGTCTGGAAAGAAAGGTGCACATCCCAATACTCCCTTACCCTAGGTTTCTCTTTGCAGGCAGTCCTCACACACTTTTACATAAGTTCATCACAGCGTTCTTGGTTTACAGTGCAACTCCATGTCCCATCATCATAAGCTTTTCCCAAGCTTCAGTGTACTCCCTAGGCACAGGGTGTGGGCGTGGGGAAAGAGGTCTCACTTCTCTGAGTTCCTGGGCTTCTTTGCCCTTTTTTCTAGCCCCCTTTTCTCCCTCCCTGTCTCCCATTACAGTCCGCAGCTGACAAGCTGAATCCCCTTGTTAACTGGTTAATCACCCAGTCCTAATCAATTCTCTCCCAATTTATGCCATGCTTACAAAGTGCAGGGAGTGGTGAGCTAGTGCGAGGTGACTCCCACTCTGTCACAGTGCACCACAAAGGAGGGAGACTCAAAGATTTTGGAAGATAGAGAAGAACCCTCTTAAAAAGGTGAAAGGTTTCTTTATTCTATACATAGATAGGTGTTGCCTGATCTTTTGATTGTTTGTTAGTTATACTGATAAGTGAACTAACGCTCTTTAAGTTGGGCAGAGTTCTGTCACATGACCAGCCTTGTCTACACTGCCACGTTACAGCACTGAAACTTTCTCGCTCAGGGGTGTGAAAAAATACCCCCCATAGCAATGCAAGTTTCAGTGCTGTAAAGTGGCAGTGTAGACAGTGCACCAGCACTGGGAGCTATTCCCCTCACGGAGGTGGTTTTATTACAGCGCCCAGCACTGGTGCCACGACTACACAGCCACGTTAAAGTGCTGCCACAGCAGCCCTTTAACTTTGCCAGTGTAGATGTACACTTAGTTGTGATAACCCGGGTGTGCGTGAGAGAGGCATTTACACTTAGGAAAGGTGTTTTGTCCTTATAGTATTTTTATTAGCACAGCTAACAAAAGCACAAGCACTCCAGTCCAGCAAAGTAGATAAATAATATGTTAAGAAAAACCCAGAGTGTTAGTCATCCTCCCCACCAGTGGTCATCATCCTGGCATCTCCCAAGGCCCGCAGTTGGTATACAGCTTTTATGTTATGCTGACACCCACTATGCCTAATGCATCTTCTTCATTAGGGGTTTCAGCCCCTTTTCCTTATCTGTATTTCCTTACCTTAGATGTTGGGGTGCCCTTCTCCCACAGGTTAGGCTTTTACCTTAAGCTTATTAGCATAAACAGTATGCCAGTTAGTTACCATGGCATTCTTGTGGTTGGACATCTGCTGATGTTCTTAACTTAAAATATCAAAAGCTGACATCAACTGGCATCTTGTAGTTACCTGTCAACAATTTAGTCATACTTGTTTATTACAGCATTCTGTCTTGTGATAGCTTATGATTTATGGTTGGTCCTGGTTAGCTAATACTTTTGGGGCCTTAGGCCTTGATTAATTTAGCTAAGCTATTGTCTTACAAACCTTGAGGCTTGTAGGATCATTGCATTATTGCCTTAACTTATATCTATATCTTACCGAGTAAATATCCGTATCTATAGGCTACTCAGGAGACAGAAGGTAGATCCAAAATGCAAGCTGCCTCGGGTGCCCTCTCACTTGGAAATTAGGTGGTACTCCAGGTAATTCTAAGAAATTGCCCCTTTTTGGCAATACGGCCTGTTTAAAAATGAAAACCCGAGAGTGCTTTGTCTGACTCCCAACAGTCTGGCATGCCTGATCACTGGAAAGTCAGGGTATAAAAACTCATAAGCAAGAAGGTTTAAGACAATAAGGTGTATTGGCTAGGTAAATCACTGTGGTTTACTTTTACAATTGTATTTAACTAGATGCAGTGCACCTATTTTATAGTAAAGAAAATCTGAATGCCTCAGCTATGCCATCCCTGAATTGCCGACAGGTCCTTATAGGATAAACATAACTTCTTTAGTTTAAAATATAGGTTCTTCACCCCTTCCCTGAGCTCAAACATTAACCATGCTCAGCTAGTTTACCTGCCCTTGTTCATCATGTAGAGGTTCTACAGAAATCCGTGGCACTTATTTATGAATTTGTATAATAGTCACATTAGAGTCCTCAGCCAAGGTTGGGGGTCCATTGTGGTAGATACTGTACAAGGAGCAGTAGACACTGCCTGCCCTGAAAAACTTAGTGTAAATAGAGAAGATGGACAAAGGGTGGAAGAAATAAATTTTTATTAACTGCACTTTGCAGAGGGGTCTGACTTTTCCACTCCCTTGCACCCTGTGTAGATATTTACATTTGTGCAAAGTAGGTGTAGAATGTTACCAGATCAGAAAGGTAGCATTTTACACACCTATTGCACTCATTCAGCACTGCTGTAAATACCCATACAAGATGCAGGGCAGTGGAGACTCAGATGCAGAGATGCTAAGGGCCTGACCCAAAGCCTACTGATCAACTCTTGTTGACTTCAGTATTTTGGATCAGGTCCGAAGAGAGTTGTTGAGGTTCCCGCAGGAGGTCTGTGGTAAACCTCGGAATGGAACCCAGAATTCCAGAGTCCCAGTCCAGCAAATGTGTCAGCAAGCTGTGAGCATAGAGCTCTCACATCTTCTATAAATGTCAAACACTGACCACTGTTTCATCCTCCTCACCCTTCCACATTATCACTTTCTTCCACATCTCTTTCCTGCTTCCCTCCCTCCCTGCTGCTGTTCTCTTCAGCCTGCAAGTATGGTGCCTTTTTTTTTTCTATGCACTATCAGTACAGCTAGGGCAAAGTCGTCTGAAACACACATGCTCTGTGGGAGTGAGAGACTGGGGAAGCGGTAAAGCAAAGCATTAGACAAGAGCGTGGAATGTGATCCAGCCGGTGGGGGAAGGGAGGGAAGCTAATGTGACTCTTGACTGCCTGTGCAAAGCCATACCTCATGGAGTACGAAGATAAAAGGCCCTTTCAGTACAGCTATAGTGCTATGTTGCCTAGACCTAGACTATTGCATTCAGTTCTGAGCACCACATTACCAGAAAGCTATAGACAAATGGAGGTCTTCAGAGAAGAGCAACAAAAATAATCATGGGGTTCGCCAGGGGTAGAGACTTTATTATAGGTATTGTAGTAGCATCGAGAGGTCCCAGCTTCAGTGTGCTAGAAGCTGTACAAACATGTAACAAAAAAATGGTCCCACTCCCAATGAATTTACTATCTACATATAAGATGAGATATAGGTGGATACTACAAGCAGATGAGGAAAAGGGAGGGTGAATCACAAGGTGATTGTCTCCTTATATGCCCAGATAGTGTCGGGTACACAGTGGGAACTGCCATAACACAAAATAATAAATAAAAATGATAAAATCATGAAGACATATTAAAAGGGCTAAACAGGACTAGTTTAGGTAAGAGACAATGGACAGGTTGGTGATGGGTATAAGTGTGTGTGTGTGTGTGTGTGTGTGTATATATGTATATGTGTATATATATATATATATATATATACACACAATCTTTACATGGGGTGGAAGACTCATTGCTAAGGATGATCCTACATTGGCAGGGAGTTAGGCTTGAATGATTAAAAGGGTCATCTATTTCTCTGTCATATAATAAAAGTAATGGAGTGAGCGTGGCGGCTCTTTGTCTCTAACAGTGGGAATAAGTGTGCTATGATGCTAGATTCCTTATTTTCAGCAGATTATCTTCCATCCATGTTGGTTGGTTAATTCTGTGGCAGAGAGGGGGTGAGTTTAAAGAGTAGAAACCATTGTGATGGGATCACAGAGACTGACAGGTCCTGAGTGTAGCATTCAGTAAAATCAAGCCAAAATCAGGTTCACCTTCAACACTTTTGTGTAAAAATACTCTGTGAAATCAGGACCTGGTCTGTGTTTATTCAGTTGTCAGAAGCCAGATAATACAGTACATAGTGTGCTATGCATGAGACATCCATTCTCTTTCACTTCCAGTTTAAATTTACCATATCATTATGCAGCTATTTGCAGACTATTAAGCAACCCACTAGAGGATCTCATGACTAAGTTCAATATTTTGCACTGCTTCTGAAGAATAACTTTCCCCATGATAAATCTACTTTTAGTCCAAGGTTTGCGTAAAACATGGTTATACCACCAGGTTTGTATGGTAACTGCTGTAAGGGATCCAAACTGTTCACCTGTGGAATGAAGCTCATAAATCTGACCACGTCATATATCATTGTAGACAACATCCTTTCAGAGTTCCCTCCTCTTATGACCTGTGTTTTTGGACTTTAGAATGGAATAAAAGCAGTTACCTAAATGGGGCTTGGCAGACGGAGAGCTGTAGCTGTGTATTCCACGTACAGAAAATCCTCCTACAGTCTGTAGGGTAACAAGTACTCCCTGAAGCTAAGCTGCTCCCAGCCATAAGGCAGTCCACTGAGGTTGTACCACTCCCATGTGTGAGTGCCAACACATTTCCCTACCAGTCAGGCTGTTGTACCAGTCCTTTTCTGAACCTCTAAAAGCACTAATTTTAAAGCAACACCTGAGCATGTGAGATGACTTTCCTCACTTCTCATGAGGTGTAAGATTAATACTTGTCAACAAGTTAGCGGCTTTATCTTGTGTACTTGAGTCAATTGTCAAGGCTGTTGGAAAATCTCAACTCTGTTTTTCAGTAAGTGGGTGGGTGGAGGGACTTTGAGAGCTCCAGCCCAACAGGGGCGGATTTAAGGACAGAGCTTAGGGAACAAAGAAGCAGAAAGGGAGAGTGCAAATGGTGTGGTTTGGTATAGGGTGAGTAGGGAAACTAGGCTTGGTTTCTTTCCTCTCTTCCATCTATGTTTGCTCCTTTCCTGCCTCCTTCGCTGGCCCACAACTCCTAAATAGTGCTGCTTCGTCTCCACCCCCACCAGCGTCATCACTTTCTCTTTCCTGTCCTCTTCCTCCTATCCCAGAGCTTTTCTGCCCTAGGATGGACTTCATTTTGGAGTTACGGACACTTGGCATTGCAGGATCAGGAGCTTAGTTTATTAGTTTGCAAGGCACGTTGATGTGCTTGGATTAAAGGTGCTGTATAAATGAAAGATTGCTGTTACAGTAACGTCAAATCAGTATTTTGGAGTGATTTGGTAACCTCTTTTTAAAGTTTGTTATAGAAAGCGCAGACCGAAGAACTCCATGTGCACAGACGTATAGTCAGACACTTCAGTTTCTTCCAAGAGCCCTAGAACCTCAGTGATATAAGCAGGGAACTAGAAAGCTATCCTGGGTTTTTGGTTCACACACACAGTGGTACATTAAGCATCTCACTTTGATTTTTCTGGGTTCCTATGTGCACTATGCAACATGTAGCTTTTATGCAGACGAACATATTTTTTTCCAGGCTGCACGTGCAAATACGGGCATGTGTTTCATCCGCGTGTTTCATCCACATGTTTCAATACACCTGCCAGTGGTTGCACACCTTTGGCTATGTAAGCAATTCTCCAATTTAGAAAGCTATGGTTGGAGTCACTTTAATGTGTTGGCAGGAATTATCTTGAATTTGTGGGCGTATTCTCTCGGCAGGATGGTAGCACATTTAGATTCTACCCTATATAGGTTTTTATACCACACTCATCACCATAGTATCTGAGGGCCTTCCAGTAGTGCATTCAGCAATGTGATTACACATCTGTCATGTGTTGCTTCTTCTCTCATCCTCTCCCCAGAGGGAGAAGCGCATGGAGTAGAGTATTGTTTTGGTACTTTTTTTTTTTTTGTAAATATACCTGTTGCTATCTTTTTGTATTGGAGAAGGCAAGGTAAAACCAACCTCACCTTGCATTCAGTGATGAGGTTGGTGATAGTCCTTAGTTCCTGGGGGAGTCCATTCCATAGTCTCAGACCACTGCCGGAGAAAGCTTGGTCTCTCACACAGATGAACCTTACTCTTATTGTTGAAAATTCATTTGTGCCAGAGGAGCAAAGTTGTTAAGTGTATTTTTTGTCGTGAAGCTTTAAATGGTTTTTTAGGTATCCTGGACCCAGGCCATGCAGTGTTTTGAAGATAAAGACCAAGACAATAAACTTGATTAAAAGTTCTATGGGATGATTGCAACTGTATCTGTATTTCAGTATTAGATATAGGAAGAACCGCACAGGAGGTTGTTAGGATGCAGAATACTAATATTTAGCATCTGTACTGCGGTACGAACAGTAAAGGATACTGTCAATTTAAGAATTGTACTTCCTATTGTTTCAAGTAACCCTTAAGATTACTGTTGCTGAAAGAGAAACAGAAAAAAGAGAAGAAAAATACACGTGTTCACTTTATGCACGATCAGTTTCTCTGTTTTCTTAATGGTCCATTCCATTTTCTATCTCCTGCGCTAGTGGAGTGACGTCACTATCATGCTATCTAGTAATTTTCTCCTGTTGCTGATGTGGCTTTTTCATATAGCAACAGAGAGAGGAATGAAAAGGAAAAAAAAAAAAAGAGAGTAAATGACTGTGGAATGATAACAGTCAGAGGATTCAGAGGTGGGCGTAGTAACTCTACCTTTTAATTTGTGTTTGTGTGGGGTTTTTTTTTAATTGATTAGATTTCAATTTGGTGGCATTTGTTTAACTAATGAATCCCCACAGTGTTTCTCCCTTTCCACAATCATGTAGGTAAGTTAGTATTAAACTCCAGTTACAGACTGAGGAATTTGAGGCAGAGTGTCAAGTGACTGGCCAGAAGCTGCAGAGGTTCAGTAGCCAGATTCTGTGACCTGCTAAAGCCCTTTTATGCTATTCTAAGAGCATGCTGGGGCTACAAAGGGGGTGGAGTGGCCCCAGGGAATTTCCCATAGTGCAGGGGCAGCATAGGGCTGATATATGTGGCCTTTTGCTGGGCCCCGGCAGCCCTTGGTGTAGGTTGGGCTGAGGGCAGGAGAGATCTCATGTTGGGTTCTGTGTTCTGGCACTCTTGGACTGCAGAGCAGCCCTCAGACTGCTGGGTAAGGCAGCTGTAAGTTAGAGCAGCCTTCGGGGCTGTTCTAACTTGCTTGCCTCTGGTCCCGTGCAGCCTAGAATTTGGAAAAAATAAAAGTGGTTTAACCCTCCATGTAGGCACAGCAGAAAATCTGGCCCAGGACTGGATGTCAGGATTTCCTGTGTTCTCAGTCCTGTGCTTGGACCAGTGGACCACATTTTCTATCCCCTTCTCTCCTGACACTGTTAATTTCTCTTTTTATTTACTACTTAGCTAGTACTGAAGGGTCCTAGGTAACCTAGAGCTTTCTCTGCAGATCTTATCTAGAATCTGATAGCGCTCCACATCCTTTGTGCTCACTGGAGTGAAAAAAAGAGAGAGAGAGGGTGAAAAGAGTGAAGAATAGCATTCTTCACAGTTCCTGTGTCTGGTGAAGTATAAAGTGTGATGCACAGTGTTTGAGCTCACTTGCAGTTCAATTCCCATAATACTGCTCCAGCTCATAGCTATTTCACAGCAGAGCTGGGGTCCGAGCTCAGGGAACAAACCAAAAGGATTCAGGAGTGTGTGTGTGTGTGTGTGTGTGGGGAGATGGAATAAAGGCTGGGGCCATTTCCATGAATACAGTGAACTTTTCTTCTCTAAGCTTTTGGAAACAATAAGGAGAAAGATTTCCTCTTTTTTTTTTGCCTCCATACACTTCCTGGATTTAAATAATCTATGTAATAACTTGTGCTCAACAAGTAGACAAAACGTGCGTATTGAAACATTTTTCATTCTGTCTCTTGTGATGACTGCAAAGCTAATTCAGTTACCATAATTCTAAAGATTTATGCTTTGCATTCATTTTATTATAAACTGGCTTACAATCTTGCTTCTAGTAAATATGGATCAAAGCAGTAGTTACAACTTAAAACAACAGTCAACAGTTTTGACAGCAAAGATATTTAAGATGGCAGCTGGTAGGTTCTGTCTTTCTGAAGCAAAGGGTTCCAGATTGACAGCCCTGGAAATGGGAGTTCTTTGTTTATCCATGAAATACATACAGCCTGACCAGCAGGAATATGAGCTTCCCCAAACTGCCCTCTGAAATTCAGCCTCCATGCCCATTCAGTTCATAGTCTCTCTGCTGAAGCTGCCAAAAAAGGGCCGGTTAGTGCCCAAGTGAGTTTTGTGATGAGAACATCTCTCTACTGCACAATATACTGAGACCAAGCAGCATAGAATTATAGAAGATTAGGGTTGAAAGAGACCTCAGGAGGTCATCTAGTCCAACGTCCTGCTCAGAGCAGGACCAACACAACTAAATCATCCTAGCCAGAGCTTTGTCAAGTCGGACCTTAAAAACCTTTAAGGATGGAGATTCCATCACCTCCCTAGGTAACCCATTCAGGTGCTTCACCACCCTCCTAGGGAAAGTTTTTCCTAATATCCAACCTAAACCTCCCCCACTGCAACTTGAGACCACTGCTCCTTGTTCTGTCATCTGCCACCACTGAGAACAGCCTAGCTCTATCCTCTTCGGAACCCCCCCCCTTCAGGTAGTTGAAGGCTGCTATCAAATCCCCTTCACTCTTCTGCAGACTAAATAAGCCCAGTTCCCTCAGCCTCTCCTCATAAATCATGTGCCCCAGCCCCCTAATCATTTTTGTTGCCCTCTGTTGAACTCTCTCCAATTTGTCCATATCCCTTCTGTAGTCGGGGGCCCAAAACTGGACGCAGTACTCCAGATGTGGCCTTACCAGTGCCGAATAGAGGGGAATAATCGCTTCCCTTGATTTGCTGGCAATGCTCCTACTAATGCAGCCCAATATGCCATTAGTCTTCTTGGCAGTAAGGGCACACTGTTGATTCATATCCAGCTTGTCGTCTACCGTAATCCCCAGGTACTTTTCTGCAGAACTGCTGCTTAGCCAGTCGGTCCCCAGCCTGTAGCAGTGCATGGGATTATTCCATCCTAAGTGCAGGACTCTGCACTTGTCCTTGTTGAAGCTTATCAGATTTGTTTTGGCCCAATTCTCCATATTGTGTAGATCACTCTGGACCTTATCCCTACCCTCCAGCCTATCTACCTCTCCCTCCAGTTTAGTGTCATCTGTGAACATTAATGAAGATGCTGAACAAAACTGGTCCCAGGACCGACCCCTGGGACACTCTGCCAACTAGACATTGAGCCATTGATCATTGACTGTTCCTGATCAACACCTTCTCCTCCAAGTACTTCAAAATGGATTCCTTGAGAACCTGTTCCATGATTTTTTTGAGGGACTGAGGTGAGGCTGACTGGCCTGTAGTTCCCCAGATTCTCCTTCTTCCCTTTTTTAAAAAATGGGCCCTATATTTGCCTATTTCCAATCATCCAGGACTTCCCCCGATCACCACGAGTTTTCGAAGATAATGGCCAATGGCTCTGCAGTCACATCAGCCAACTCCCTCAGCACCCTTGGCTGCATTGCATCTAGCCCAATGGACTTGTGCATATTTCACACTGAAGAGCCACCTTATAAAGTCTGGGATTTTCAAAGGGAGTTGGGTGCCCAACTCCCATTGACTTTCAGTGTTTTTGAATGCCTGACTTCCTTCAGCCCTTCCAAAAATTCCAGCCAAGGACTGAAACATAGTGAACCCATTTTCATGGTTACTTTGTGGTGTAAGAATTTTTGCAGCCCTATGCCATGGCTGTGAGGAAAATTTCCTTCTCCAGTATATTATCCAGCAGAACTGTTCCTGTGGTTGAAAGCCTGGCTAATGCAGGCTCTCTCCATCCAGTTACAAATAACTCCTCCCTTCACTTTGAAGAATTTCCCATCTACTTTGCAGATAAAATTGATGGATGCTATAGTGTGAGGAGGGTTGTATTAGAATGGGATAAATGGGCCATCTTCTCTGAATTTTAGCCACTCTCTTTTACGGGGATTTTGGAGTTATTGGGAGAGATGTGATCAACAAAAAGTGAGATGGTACATGGCCCTTGCTGGTTAAAATGGGGTAGGGGCAGATTTAAGGTGTATAACTGGAGAAAACTAGCAAAGCCTTCCTGCAGGAGGACAAGATGCCAGGGTGACTGGGACAGCTCCTCACTGGTTCTTGAACCCGCATGGGATCCCACTGAAATATTAGGGCCTCACATGGGTGCAAGGACCCTCCTGCACAGATCCAGTTTCAGGATCAAGCCTCTAGTTGTATTTGTGAAACATAGATTGTATTAAAAAAAACTAAAACTTTTAGGGAAGTTTTGCCCCTGGATGCATGAAGAGCTCCCATTGAACCCAAAGCCACTTGAGGAGAATGTGACTCTGTATGCCAAAGGAAAACAACACAGTAATAATAACATGCTCAAAGAACAAGGGGGAAAAGCTTAACCCAAGATGCAGTTGATGTCTTGACTCTCTTCCCTATCTCCCTAAAACATGCTCTGGCTGTAAGATGTTGAGCTGTTAGATGTTTCGCCACTGAATATGCATTTACATAGATAGTAGAGACTTGTTTGAAAATCAGCGTCTTGTAGAAATGCAGATTATTCTGCAACTAGGACAAACTGGATGACAGTTCATGGTCATTCAAACTCCAGCAGTTAACTTTGAAAACTCATTTAGCTGCCTGGATGTTGAAGGTCTGAGTTTGGTGGTCACAGGTAGAGTTGAATTTTTGTTTGCAAATTTAATTTTGGCCCTGAATAGACTCCATTGGCACTGTGCCTCATACTCCTATCGCTGGGGTCCACTCAGAGCCTTTCTTGCTTTTGCAGTATCCCATTTCCATTGTCTGTTCATTCCTTCCTTCCCTCTCCAGAGTGGACCCTTGGAGTTAGCTACAACAGCCCATGCTCATGTTTGCTAGATAGGGAGGGCACAGCTGTTCACTGACTCTGCTATGCTCTATGGTTTTTTTTATATATATAAAATAAAACTAAAACTGTTTTATGGCCTGGCCTAGAGGGAGATTTTTCTCACTTTCACTTAATAAATTAAGGGAAGTATCACAGAAGAATGAGCTCCTTTCCTTAGATTTAGCCACAGTGCTGTACAAACTTCTGCACATCAGGTGACGTGTTCTGATGAGCCCAGGTTGTCAGAGAGCTGAGTTGTATCATCACTGCCCAAGAGACCCAAACATAGGACTACACTGGGCTGACTGTTCATTGAGCACCTCATTCAGTCTTGCACTCTTTAGCAAGCACTTCACACACATTTGCTGATGCTGGACTTTCCTATCTTCTGCTCCACTGCTTCCAGTTGCAGCATGTGACAGTGACATCATTTCCTCTGTCTGGATCCTGTTCAGAAAGCAAAGGTAGTCACAGGTTTTGCAGGATGCAAGGCCCTTTGCTGCTGGGGATCAGGCAAGGTTTCCTCAACTGGGAAGAGAAGACATGAGGAGCATTTGTCTGTGAAGGAGTGTTTGGACAGCGTGGGGATCTGGTTTGGATGCCTGTCACAGGAATTTCCCATTTGATATGCTCTTCCTCCCACCAAATACAGCTAGACCAGCATGACCTTTCTCCTAGCCACCCTCTGACTGGCCTTCCAGCCTCCCCATTCTGGCCTTTGGCTCCTGCATCCCAGCTCACTTCCTTCTCTGGATTCAAGTTCCTACCTCATTCTTCCCCTGCCAAGATTTACTTGGGCTCTTTCAACACCACTTGAAGTGATATTCTTAGGGCTTGGCTTCCTCTGTGCTGAACTCTGGAACAATGCCTCTTCCATATGGCTAGCCTCTTCCTGCAGCTCAGGCTTTGGGGAAGGCCTTTTTTTTCTTTTGGGCTCAGTGTGCCTAGTATCATTTTTGAGCACTCTGGGCTGCTGCTACTCCTTCCCCACCTTCTAGTATTTCACTCATGCATTGGCTTTGGTTCTGACTGGGATGCTTACCCATGTATCCTCCAGTCTTTTACCCATCTAGTACACAGACGTGGAGGAAGTGAAGAGTGGCTGAGTATTCCTACCCAAAGCACAGAGCTCTCTGCAGCTGCACACTCAGCATAGGCCAGTATTGTCGGAATACACTTCAGGTTCTTTTTCAGGAAATGAATAGCTCAGGGAATGGTAATGGGCTACAGATCCCCTTTTTGGCTTCAGGGCTGTCTGTCTATCAGCTCTTGCAAGCATTAAAATTCATGTAAAAAGAAGGGGGTTGTGGAGACCCTTTTCTCTGGACAGCTCAAACTGTACAAAAGCTATATAAGTTACAGCTGTGTAAGTTCATGCTGCTTCACATATAGGAAGTGATTTTCTCAGTGACACAGAAAAAATATTCCCTGTCATCTGGCTCTGCACTGAAATTGTGAAGTGCATATTTTAAAGCCCTAACACCTCATAAAAAACTTTGCAAACAATTCTATTTTGAGACAGTTCTGCCAATGCTGCATATATTTCTTCTATATCTTTTTCCTTGTTGTTGCATACAAGAATATTTGCATGAAAACAGCATCTTTGTTGCTTAGCTCACTTGTTCCTCTTGCCTCTTCCCACTAGATGCCAATCCTCTGTGCATGACATCACAATTATTTGCTGTGGAATTGATTGTGTCACAAAGATCAGATTCTTCCAGTATGTGTAGCTGTGTATCCCTCTGTACTTGCCATATGTGCCTTACACACCAGACCAGAAGTTTTTTGAACAGTGTCTGTCAGGCCACACATGCATCATGTGCCGCTTGTGATCCCATAGAAGGGCATAATCGATGGGACAGATGTGACGCTGTCTTGATTCCTTCTTACTGCCTGTGGCAGCAAAACAGAACCTGAAGCGTGTCCAACTTGCTGGTTCTTAGGTCAGGCTAAGCTTCTGCAGAATCTGTTAGTCTTCAGAACTACTTCTGATTTGTTAACTTTGACAGTTATGAACTAATCCTACCCTGGACCAAACCGTACTTAGAGGGCTTCTTAACCTGGTGGACTCAAAACTTATGGGCTTCAAGCCCTGTCCATCTTGTAATTGACTAATACCCTTGAAGGATGACAGTACTAGGTACTACTTCTGCTTGGGGGATTCACTCATTTTGAGCAGATGCTCAGTATACTTGTCTTTCTCTGCTAGAATGCCCAAGATGTGAGGCTGAAAGGCTGTCTTCTGGAGCAATCCATGAAGGGCTCCTCAGACCCTGAGGAAACAAGCCCCAAAATCCTACTAGTGGACAAGCCAGCATCATCCAGTGCCCTGTGGAGAAAACAGGTAATGCTTCAGAACTGCATAGGGAAGACTTTACCAAGGAAAAGATCTGGTGCCAACGCCCCGGCACCGAAGCCATATATCAGTATTGAAGCTGGCACCAGTACCTCCATTGTCAAAGTTGGGCACCGACTGGGGCCACTCTGAACACCAAAGCTGAAGAAGGATCACAATGTCATTGCATAAGGATAGACTCAGCAAAGCCTTCAGAGAAAAGTCACGAGGGCCCACAATGCGTTAAGAGCTGAGGAAGAAGACGCAGCCTATGATGCAGCAGACATCATTGGTGCCAGTCCCATCTTCAGTGATGCCTTTAGCACCGCTCCCAAGCTCAGGGGTGACACTAGGGTAGAATCAGATCCACTGTTGGTACTGAGGTGCTTACCGGCAGCGGTACGGACTCTGGTACCAACAGTACTTTCACATCAGTGCTGCTAAGGTTTACTCTTCCCTACCATCATTGGTATATGCGTTCTCCGCAACATCAAATAGAGAACCCTCTCTCCTGAAGACTGACACTACCAAAGGCCTACAAGCTTCTACAGACTTTTGTTTCCACTCACCTGTCAGTGCTTGCACTGGACTGGCCATTACCCAGCAAAATGAGCCTCCTCCTGTGGCATGGGGATGTTGCCCTTTTGGGGATACTGAGATCCACTACTGCAGGCACTCAGAAGCGTATCTGCATCATCGAGGAAAAGGAAGAGAGATGTCTCCCTGGGAGCAATGCTGGTCAGGCCACCAACGCCTAAATATCAGGAAGAGCCAGATCCAAAGGCAGAACAACATCAATGCCACGTTTCGCTGCCAAAATCTCTTTCCTCTTTGGTGCTGGTTGAGGTGATAGCCTCGACACTTGGTGACTTTAAAGCATTTCAGGAGCTCCTTGTGAGGATTGTTGAGATTCTGGAGAGCAAGACGTTGGTCATATTAGAGAGATCCCATAAGCTGTTTGACATCCTGTCAGCTTCTGGTCTCGCCAGGATCACCCCCTCCATTAATCCATTAGTCCATTAATGAGACTACTCAGGCTGGCCAAAGCCCTTTGGCAGACATGAACTATAGTAACACCAACAACAAAATGAGACAAAAAGAGGTACTCGCTTCTCCATATGGGATTTGAGTACTTCTACACTCACTCCAAACCAGACTCCATAGCCATGTCAACAGTGTAAGAAGTTGATGTCAAGTAAAAGCACACTCAGAGACAAGCACCCCAAATTACTCTCTTCCTATTTGGGAAGAAGTTGTAACCCTCAGCTTCGTTGCAGTTGTGTATGGCTAACTGCCAGACCTTGCTGGCCAAGTATGACTATGGGGAAAAGGTGACACCCTTCTTCATGAAGCTGCATCATAACAGCAGAAAGAAGCTTAAAGACTTAATTAAGGAAGGCCAACTGGTGGGCAAGACGGCCTTGCAGGCAGTGATGAATGCCTTGGACACCAGGGTCAGTTCTATGGTCACCATGGTGATCATGGGATAGACACTGTGGCTCCAAGCATTGGGCGTCTTGAGAGGGGTACAGTGCTACGATAGAGGACTTGCCCTTTGAAGACTTAGAGCTGTTCAGGGAGGGACAGGCAGTGCTCTGCACTCACTGAAGGACTCAAGAGCTTCCCTGTGCTCTCTGAGGATTTACATCTCTGCTCTGTACTATAAGCTGTACCAACCTCTGCCCCAGCCAAGACAGCAGACACCATCCCAGAGAGATCCAGTAACAATCCAAGTGTCCGAGATAAAACAGGTGGCATAAGCCTTCCTCCACTTCTGCTCTATCAATAGATTTGACGAGATGGTTGAGAGCCGCATCACACCTAGGCTAGAAAGCACCATCTTCAGAAGCTGTCTTGCCTCATTCATCCAGGAGTGGTGTGCCATGACATTAGACAGGTGGCTATTCAAGATCGTCACCCATTGCTACCCCGTCCAGTTCAGTTAACTTTTGTTTAAGCTTTATGCCCTAGGCGTGGCAGCCAAGTTGGATGCCGAGTTTGGGAGAGAATTACTACAATCTTTCTTTGACTAATAGAGCTGAAACTCCTAACTCCCACAGTTCAGGGAGGATCCTGGTTGCCAGTCACCTGCATGGCGATCCACACGGATATATGCTCAAAAGAGAATGGTGACCCTACAGTAACTCTGGTTCTTTGATATGCTGCTGTCAGTATGAAATCCACAACCCTCCCTTTGTCCCCATTTTCAGGGTGCTCAGCAACATGGGCTTTGAATTGCAAGAGAACTGAGGGAGGGTTGCTAATGTTCTGCCCTTTTATGCCCTCGTATGGGAGCATGAGAGGTAACAGGCTGACTGTGTGGCCCCAATGGACACCCTAGTTTAAAAAATCCCAAAACTCTCCAGTCTTGGGTGCATGAGATATATGCATATCTCTAGTGAGACCCACACTGACTACAACATCTCAAAAGAACCACAGTGACTGTAGGGGAAGTAACTGTTTTTTATAATTTCAGGTAGGATGAGGAGCAGGCTCAGGTGAACTTTGCATGAAACTTAGACTTTTTGTTGGGAAAATATCCTTTGGTAATTCATAAATCTAACCAATTAAATACAAATGAGGAAATCTGACATATGGGCAGACTTATTTCCAAACAGATATTTTTTCCCAAAGATTTCCACAAGACATGAGTGGTTCACTCTGCTGTAGCTGAATCTGAACTTATTCTACTTCTCAAGACTTTTTGTTGTTGTTGCAAAACAGCAACATCAGAACTTTCCAGTTGTTTTTTTTTCTAAAGAGGCCTTTTTAGACCAGGGGTAGGATATTAATACCATTAGATTCCAAACCGGGGAATTGTATTCTGTCTGCCTAAAATTCTCACTGCCAGCTTCAGTTGTACATGATATTTTTTTACTTTCTGTCCTAAGTAGTGTAGTGTTAAGTGCTGTAGGGCTCTGTTACGCAACTACTATGTCACACCCTAGCAGTGGGTATAGCAGTCCACTGATGGATTAAGTGATCTTTCAATATTGTATGCTAGGTGTACTGTATCTCAATGCTTTTCAGCCTGTGGTCTGTGGAGCTCTGGGGGTCTGCAGACTATTGCCAAAGGGGTCCACACCTCCATTTGAAAAGACTGAGAACCACTTTTGTATCTAACCACACAGACATCTACCTGTGTAAAGAGAGTGGTGGTGGGAGGGCAAGAGAGGGGTCACTCTATTTACTATTACATGCTATAGCTACACAGTGGGATTGAGAGTACACAGGAATTTCTATATTGAATCAGACATGAGGTCTACCTAATCCAGTGTTCTGTCTCTGGTACTGTCCTCTGTCAGATGCTTCAGAGGAAGGTTTTAAATAGTCCACTGTTTTGAGGAGGAGATGAGAATCTACCATAGGTATCTTCAGTTGTACACATTAGAGTTGTGCATTATATTTTACAATAACAATTTGCACTTATAGCACTCATTACTTGAGAGTAATAAAGCACTGCTATTAATGAATGAATGAATGCTCACATCACTGGGAGGTATGGTAGTATATTAGCACTATTCTGCAGAAAACCGAGACACAGAGATGTGTGCCCAAAGTCAGTTACAGCCTGATTTTTCAGAGATGCTGAGCACCTTGTGACTCTAATTGAAGTTAACAGAACTGTATGTGCTCCATAACTCTGACAATTAAGGTCAGAGCTGAAAGCAGTGGTGGAGCCAAAAATGGACCTCATATTTCAATGCAGCTACACTGATTTACACCAGGTGAAAATCTAGCCCCCAGAGTCCTCGGTCCCAGTCACTTACTCCAGCTATTAATTCTTCCTTCTGTTTGTAATGCATCCTGGCACAACTCTTATTGCTGTATTGGCTAGAAAGCATTCTTTACCCCCCTCCCCCAAAAAGCTAGTGCCCAGCACCAGAGGGAGAATTAATTAGCTTTCCTGTGCCACATACCTTCATCAAATCTCTTTTAGGAAGGAAATCATCAGACATGTTCCCCTGGTTGGGTGGGAACACACTGCCGTCTGCAGGGATCCTTCAGCCATTTTTCCTTCTCCATTTTGATCTTTTCCCTTTTGAGCAAGTCCCTCTCTTTCCTGATGCTCTGCCTATGTGGCTATGAATTATAAAGGTGCTGCTGCTATGGAGTCTTGTTCCAAGATAGACCCAGCTCTATTGCAAATGAGTTAAGGCTGCCAGGAGGAACAAATTGAATACTGTTCTTTCCCTTTTTGTTTTTAGCAGCTGCTTTTATCTTGTCTCCTGTTGGATGGGAAGAAGCTTACCAGTCTGCACTAACAGTGCCCCAAGGATTAGCTTTTTGGGTGGCACTGCTGCTTCTGGAGACTGAGGATTTTGTCACTTATTTGCATAAAACTCAGATCTCTCAGGTAGCTTTTTAGGCAGTTTAGGTGACTGGGAAAAGTGATGCTGCTCAGGATACAACTTTTAGAGGTATTTTCCACCACTCCAAAACCCACATCCATTGGAACTTCAGAATAGGGAGATGGAGTTGTGTGTGCTGTATTACAACCAGAAAGTTGATCAAACAATACAGAGGTGAAAATGACACAAAGGAGCTTCTTAAATGGGAGCTTGAACCCTTGTTGAAATTACATGGATAGTGGATTTATTCTGCAATTCCCTGTCCCCAAACTGAAAATATATTCATTGAAAAAGAGGCATGTAACTATCTGGGACTCTCAGGGTCAGTAGAGTGGTATATGCAGACGCTTAATGGACAAGAAGAGCTAAACTCCAGATGGACCATGTGCAACCCACACACCTTTTGGGGGGTGGTATGGCGGGGGAGAAGAGAGAGAAAGAGAGAAAAACTCGGCTCTCCAGCTGTAGTTAACAGCCAGTTGGTTTTTAGCTCATGCAGTAGACACTAAGCTCCGGAGGTCCCAGGGTCAGTCCTGCCTGCCGACGACCAGGGTCTGTCGGTGTTACACGTGCATGCTCTAGATAGAGTGTGGGTTTGCATGAATGCTCTAGAAGTGCATGGGGCACTCTGGATTCACCACCTACACTTCATTGTTTATTGTGAATTATTCAAAAAGACATTCTGATTCATGTGTTAACTGAGATATAGACTCATAGAAGATTAGAGTTGGAAGAGACCTCAGAAGGTCATCTAGTCCAACCCCCTGGTTCCCTTATATTTATGTAAGGAGGAGAGAAATAAGGGTTAGAGAGAGGTAAGTTTCCTCTGCTTTTCACTTGTCTATCTCGCATCATCAAAGACTCAGAGCTATGCTAACTTGTGGTTTAGACTGAGGAGATCTGGCTGCCGCTCTCTGTGGGGCTCATCAATTCTGCTGCTGTATTTGGTTGGCGGAGGTTCTTTGAGAGTAGCATGAGCCTTCTTCCTCCTCTGTTTGCCCCTCCTACAAGCTGCGTTTGCTGTCTCTGCAGTGCACCCACCTGCTGCCAACCTGGGGAGCAAGATGCCGAGCTCAGGAAGAAATGCTAGTTTAACAATAAAATACAGCAATGCCGCATCCATCTCATGGAGTTAATGGCACACAAGAGGGTTTGCAAAATGGACTGAGGGAAAACTCTTTAGTAATTTAATTCTGCTGCAGATTTTGTGCTGTGGAGAGTAGAATCTCCCCCACTAGCTACTGCAGCTAAACAACCATGTTCCCTCAGGAGAGTTCAGCACTGTAACTCTCAGCAAATACGGCCAGAGATTGAGTTCCTGAGCTGGCATACTGTGCATGTACCTTTTTTTAAAAAAAGGATCATAGCATGAAAACAACCTGCTTTAAAAGGAACTGATTTGAATACCAGCCTCTCTGCTCTGCCAGCTGCTCTAGTGCACTGATTCTCAGTGAATTATTTTAGACCACAGAAATCTTGTGGCATTAAGTTATGTCCTATTATGCTCCCATTGAAATCAATAACAAAGCATGACTTCAGTGGGAGCAGGATTGGACCTAGCAGGCCTTGTGCAGCATAGAATGAAACAGCACAAGAGAATGGAACAAACAAATCCCTGGAAGTAAGTACACCGAGTCTTAGGGAGAATTTTCGTTCAGTGTATCCTCTGAAATGCAAGAACACAATCAGTGTATCAAACCCCTGTATTAAATATTTTCAAAATTTAAACAAATGTACATGTTCACTTAAGAATTTTTCAGATCATGTGGCCCTGATCCACCTGAACCAATCTCCATGGAATAGTCTTGGTGTGTATTAAGAGGATACCTTGAGCAGTGTAGGGCTGGCAGGATATTTCTCCTGCCCACTTTATAGCCCTGGCACAATGGTATGCCAAGGGGGAAAGGGCTGTTCTGAGCTAGTAGAGTGGTGCATAAAGCCTCTGTAACTTGCAATGGGAGCCTGACTTAAGGAATTAAGGAGTTAATAAAGTGGCTTAAAACAACCTTTGCGCACACACCCTCCTGCAAGCTGTGCTTCCTGAGAGGTGCTGCTCATTCACTATGATCCACAGTCCACATTTATATGGGGCCTCAGCTAACAAACTTCTACTTTGTTGCATCCTCAGTAAAACTAATTTAAATATTTGGGGCATATCAGCTAATCCAGACATGATCAACAATATTCTTTTAATTGGAGAGAGACCAGCGGAAGGCAATGAAAATGATTAGGGAGCTGGGCACATGACATGAGGAGAGGCTGAGGGAACTGGGCTTATATAGTCTGCAGAAGAGAAGAGTGAGGGGGGATTTGATAGCAGCCTTCAACTACCTGAAAGGGGGTTCTGAAGAGAATGGAGCAAGGCTGTTCTGAATGATGGCAGATCACAGAACAAGGAGCAATGGTCTTAAGTTGCAGTGTGGGAGGTCTAGGTTTGGATATTAGGAAAAACTATTTAACTAGGAGGGTGGTGAAGCACTGGAATGTGTGACCTAGAGAGGTGATGGACTCTCCATCCTTTAGAAGTTTTTATGGCCTGGCTTGAGAGCCTTGGCTGGGATGATTTAGTTGGGGTGGTCTTGTTTTGAGCAGGAGATTGGACTAGATGACCTCCTGAGGTCTCTTTCAATCCTAATCTTCTATGATGAATTACTAAAGTTCAGCAAGGAATAAAAATCTACCTGTTAAGATCCCTGTTACTTCCACAAACCGTAGGTCCTAATTTATAGCCAGTTGCCTAGCCAATGTTTGTTGTTTTTACTATGTGTATCTACTGTATCAAAATCCTTTTTCTTATGATATTAAAATAATTTATCCCAGATGCTGGATAAACTGAGGTTCATCTGCCTGAGATGGGAACTCAGCACACCTGAAAATCAAGCCTCACGTTTTTGCCCCATAACTACATTATTGGAAACTTTTTTTTTAAATTGAGTTTTTATTTTTTATATTTTTTTAAAAGGGTTTTTATTTTCCCCTGTGTGTGTGTGTGTGTATCCAAAATTATACAGGCACAAATAATTGTGAATGCAATTAATTGTTGAGATGTTCATCAAGCTGATTGATTCTAATATTTATAAAAGTTGTCATCATACCAACAATAAGGGGACATATGGCATTTTGATAAGAATGTGGATTAATGGAGAACCTACATTGAATAGCTGCAAATTCTATTCCTGAGGACCAACCCTTCTACATATGGTGGGAAATGTAAAGCTTTTTCATCCTCTTACCTCAATCTTGAGATGACCATAGAGAGAACAAATGAAAATATAGTCAAAGATTGTGCAAGTTATTCAAGTGTGTAATGATCTTGGGGTTCATTAAATAACAAACCAGTAAATGAGAGGGGACTAAAATTTTAAGAAAACAAACTGGAGAGCATCTCTGGTTAACTGCTGCACACAGCCATACCCAGTTCCCAACCCCAGCCTCCAGGGCATACCTCCAAATTTCCCCCCCCCCCACAACACTGTCCGTTATGAGGGAGCATCTCCAAATCACAATCTTGCATAAGCGTATCTCTACAAAGTGGTAATCACATTTTGCTCTGAAGGAACCGGTGAGAGAATTTGAGTCCATTAAAGAAATCAGGATGAGGTGTGATCTAGGAGTTTAAGCATGGTGTCGGGACCAAAGGAGACCTGACTTCTAATCTTGGCCAGGCCACTGTCTGTGTGTGGCTTGGGAAAGTCACATTCTTTGCCTCAGTTTCCCAGTCTGCAAACTATTTTATTTAATGAGTCTATCTGAGTTCCAAACTTTACCAGCAGAGTATTGTGGGGAAGCTGTAATTACACTGTGGAAATTGACTCTATTGACGTATTTCTTGAGAGTTGTCAATGTGGTACCTTTTATGACCAGTAAATTCACTTTAGAATAAATTCAAATGCTCTTTTTAAAAAAGAACCCAAGATTGCCCTGGAAGTGTCCATGAGGTACTGCTTTCACCAGCCCAGTGTTCATATGCTGCTGTCATATATGAATCCTGTATATTTCTATATTTTGTCATTACATAATATCTTTGTGATAAACAGGGGCCCTGCTAACTGCAATGTGATCTCTAATTCCTGGGTTAGTGGAAAAACAAGGGCTCACTGCTGGGATGAAGTGGGGGAGAATTCTTACAACAAACTGCATTTTTCATTGAGCTCATTCCACAAGAGGAAAAATTGGCTTTCATACCTCCTTCTACTGGTACAGGTTTCCAGCCCAGCGGTGCTTTGTAGTCTAACAGGATAGTAGGTGCCTAACTGTATCTCTTAGGTGGACAGGAAGGGTATGAATGGAATAGCTATCTATTTATTTACTTATTCAAATTTTACAATGTGCTTACCTCCAAATGTGTTTATTACTTGAAAACACTCCTTACTCTTTAAGCTGCACATTGAATCAGGGGTTCTGGAACAATTTGTATAGTGTGGGTGCTGAGCGCCATTGAACCAGATTGTAAGCACTGTATACAGGGTTGATTTGATTTAAATCACTAGTCAAGAAGATTCAATTTAATCATGGATTTCTACGTAAAAGGGCATTCTTGTTGGTGGTTATAACCTTAATACATATTCTTTACAACTCAGAGATAGATGTCGATTTTATTTTTAGAAGGTGCACACTATACATTTTTAAAGTGATTTATTTTGAAAACTTTTCAGATTAGTTTTACAGCTATATCAGAAAATGAATGATTGTTTTGTTATTTCATTTACTAAAGGTAATTGAAACGATGTTTATGAAGTCATTGGGAGGTGAACTATCTCCAGTTCAACAGGTTAATTGTTAATATTAAGAGGAGAACATCACCAGACAGATATTTTAAATTGTTTTATTTAATTAAAACAACCATGTTATGTATTCTGGATTTTTTTCTTCAACAACAAACATGTCATATTTTAACAAAACAAGCATACGAATTTTTTAATTTAGTTAAACATTCAAGTTTTTTAAAATCAGGTTTGTTTTTGTTAAAATTGTTTTTAACTAAAATCGTTAAATGAAATATTAAAAAAAATTAAATCAACTGTATCAGCGAGGTCAACAGGAGACACTTAAAATATTGGCTTCTGCAGCTAACTCAGTTGTCTTCACCTTTGTTTTCTTATTTGTTCATAATCTGGATAAGAAAAACAAGCTCCCTGCTTTTTCAGGTCCCAAACAATTTCTCAGTTTGGAATGAATTATTCCAAACGAAGAAAATATTCTTTCTACACTAGCAGAAGAAGCTACTGCTATTAAAAGCGAGATTATCACTCCAACAGTCTCTGAATCCAAGTGCTTAAGTGACTTCCCCCAGTTCACTGGTGTGACTTTCTTTAAAACATCATCAGCAAACATATATTTCTTGAATGGTTTTTATTCCCAGACTGGGTCTCTTTTACAGCTTTCTGCCATTATATGTTTTCCCTTCCAGTGAGAGAATAGTATGATAGATCTCAAATCAATGAAGGTTACGCTTAGAAAGACCTCAAGACTTCTAGAATATGCTGCTCAAACAATTTCACTTTCATTTCTACTGCCTGTCCCCCCTTCTCACATTTATCTCCAGACGTCTTCTCCTTGTCCATATCTATTCTGCCCCCAACAATCTTCTATTCATTGAACTTCTTGAAACTTTGCACTTTTAGAGAGAGGTAAGGGATTGACTCTGTGTACTCAAATTTGCAGAGGGACAATAGGGTTGAGGTCTGTTATTTCTAACCTCTACACAGTATTTATTTATTTAAAAACATTTTTGCTGTTAACAAGCATGTTATCTCTGGACACAAATCCACAGTTTGAGAACTGCAAAACTAAGCATCTCTGATGGTATCTTCTAGATTGAGCACTGAGGCCCATTGAGTAGATAGAAAGATTAACCTAAATAGTCTATACAGAAGCCCCTGGAACCCCATAAGATTGGGTCCCTAATCCATGAACTATTGGAACTCATTTACGAAACTTTTTTCTTAAACATTACATGAATATATTGTCTCATAAATTAGAATGTATAATCCCTGTTCCGTGATGAGAGATCTTTGAGCTATAATGTATCTTAAGTAAAACTATCTTTAGATAGGTTTTTTCCTCCAAAAGAATTTTATAAAAAATAAATAAATAAATACTTTTTAAAAAAAAACACCTCTACTTTTATCCACCCTGGCTTTATGTAATGGAAACCACCTCAAGCCAGGGGGTGTGGCAGCAGCACCCCTAGTTCCAGCACCTCTGTATGGAATCCGCTCTCTATGATTCTAGTCATTCTGGCCACTGGTCTTGGAACACTTTTTAGTTTTGCTTTGGATTTTTTGACACCAGGTATCCTGATCATGCTTTTGTACCATCTTCTTCATTTCTCTTCTCTCTCCGTTTTCATTTCGTGTGGATTGATAACTGAACGCTCCACGGCAATGGTGTTTTTTTTAACTTATTTACCCTCTTATTTTTTAACCTCCTAAATAATGACAAACACTTTAGACCAAACTAAAAGTTTAAATATTTCCCTTTTCAAGTTTTCTGCATGGTTTGCTCCTGTCAAAGGAAGTTTCTTTGCATAAGTAATAATACTCAGCTCTTATAAAGTTGTCTAGTCTGTTGTTTGTATACACTGGTATGCTTATGAATAAATATAGGGCCTCACTAGTGAACTGATGGAGCTTTCATAAAATATATATTACAACGTATAGCCTATATAGGGACAGATCCTGGCCCTGTTCCAGTTCCTCTGCATCACTCTGGCAGTGCAAAGCAGCTGGGAGGCTAGCTCAACTAACTGGTTGGGGAATCCCCCCAAACTGGGGGGTTCTTACGTCGCATAAGGCCACATGCCAGTTCTTTCAACAGTAATGGGCAATGTGTGGCCCCTCAGACAGTTTGTTTACATTTACATAGGCGCCCGCAGCTCCCAGTAGCCACAATTCGCCATTCCTGGCCAATGGGAGCTGCGGGAAGTGGCACGAGCCGCAGAGACATGCTGGCTGCTGCTTCCCGCAGCTCCTATTGGCCAGGAATGGTGAACCGTGGCTACTGGGAGCTGTGGGCAACTGTGTCTGAGGACGGTCAGTGTAAACAAACTGTCTTATGGCTCACCAGTGGATTACCCTGATGGGCTGCCAGTTCCCCACCACTGTCCTATACCATGCCCTTCTGGCATCTAGCACAGGAGTAATGGCCAGGGAAAAGGGGGAATGGCCAGTCAGTCACTACCAGGGGCGGTTCTAGACATTTCGCCACCCCAAGCACGGCGTCATGCCGCGGGGGGCACTCTGCCGGTCGCTGGTTCTGTGGCTCCAGTGGACCTCCTGCAGGTGTGCCTGCGGAGGGTCTGCTGGTCTCGCGGCTTCAGGTCCACCGAAGCCGTGGGACCAGCGGACCCTCTGCAGGCATGCCGCTGAAGGCACCCTGCCTGCCGCCCGTCTGGCGACCAGCAGATCACCCCCCGCGGCATGCCGCCCCAAGCACGCGCTTGGCGTGCTGGGGCCTGGAGCCGCCCCTGGTCACTACATATGGAAGACCTCTGGCTGTTCTAAGCTGTGCCTCAGGCCTGGACTGGTGCCCACCTGCTATCTTCACTTTCTACTCCTTTCCCCTTCCCTCTCCCAAGCTGTTCCAGGTGCAGAAGAATCAATCCCAAGGATCGGCCACATAATTTTGGAGGTCCAATGGCGACGGACTCCATGTAAGAACCTAGAATGAACTGATTGCAGTTCTGTGACAGAGGGAGAAAGGAGAAAGAATGTTTCCTTGGTTTACTCCAGAATTGACATTAGGGTGACCAGGTGTCCGGTTTTCAGTCAGAACACCCAGTCGAAAAAGGACCCTGGCGGCTCTGGTCAGAACCACTGGCTGGGGTGTTAAGTCTGGTTGGCAGTGCTAACGCACGCTTGTTCCTACCTGTCCTGGCTGGCACCACGCTGCGCCCCAGAAGCGGTCAGCAGGTCCGGCTCCTAGGTGGGGAGGCAACGGGGCTCTGCACGTTGCCTCTGCCCTGAGCACCAGCTCTGCACTCCCATTAGCTGGGAACTGGCCAATAGGAGCTGGGGGGTGGTGCCTGCGAGTAAGAGTGATGTGTGTAGCGTCCTGGCCCCCCGCCTAGGACCCTGCTGGTTGTTTCTGGGGCATGTGCAGCATGGTGCCAGGACAGGAAGGCAGCCTGTCCTAGTCCCCCCCCCCCACTGTGCCACTGACCGGGAGCCACCTGATGTAAGCCCACACCCCAACCCTGAGCGCCAACCACCTTCCCCAGCCCTGAGTCACCCCAAATTCTTCATCCCTGGCCTCTCCCTAGTGCCTGCACCCCCAACCCAGAGCCCTCACCCCTCCTGCACCTTAAACTCCTGCCCCATCCCAAAGCTCCCTCCCACACCTGGAACCCCTCATCCCAGAACCCTCATTCCTCCTGCCCCCAACCCCCTGCCTCAAACTGCAGTCCTCTCCCACACTCCAAATCCCTCAGCCCCACCCCCCAGCTTGGAGCCCCCTCCTGCATCTGAAACCCCTCATCCTCAGACCCATCCCAGAGCCCTCATCCCCTCCCACATCTCTGCCCCAGCCCAGAGCTCCCTCCCACACCCAGAACTTCTCATCCCTAGCCCCACCCTAGAGCCTGCACTCAACCCCCTGCCTCAACGCCCAGCCCCCTCCCACACTCCAAATCCCTTGGCCCCCACCCCGCAGCCTGGAGCCCCCTCCTGCACCCCAAACCCCTCATCCCTGGCCCCAGCCCAGAGCTAGCACCCCAAGTCCAGAGCCCTCACCGTCTCTCACCCCACTGCCTCAACACACAGCTCCCTCCCACACTCTGAATCCCTCGGCCCCACACCCCAGCCCCCTCCTGCACCTCAACTCCCTCATTCCAATCCCCACCCTAGAGCCCGCATCCCCCAGTTGGAGCCCTCACCCCCCCCCGCACCCTAACTCCCTGCCCAAGTCCAATGAAAGTGAGTATAAGGGTGGGGGAGAATGAGCCACTGAGGGAGGGGGAATGTAGTGAGTGGGGGCGGGGCCTCAGGGAAGGGGCAGGGCTAGGGTGTTCGGTTTGCTGTGACTAAGAAGTTGGCAACCCTAATTGACATAGGTGTTGCTGACAAACTTGGATGGTCTTTTAAATGAGCACATGCAAATAGATGCTTTTGAAAATGTGTGTGAATCCTTCCCCAAATGCGTGTTCAAAATGGCAGTTGTGTATGTTACAAACTGTTTAGTGCACCCAAATTTCTATTTGCATGGGCATATTTGTTGCTGCTTTATTGGTGACCCTTTCACTAGAAGTCCCTGTATGCCTGGATTAGGACGCCTACATTTAGGGATGTGAGAATGGAAGCTCTCCTTCTCTTTCCTTGTATGTTTCATTACATATAAATACAAATGATCATCTTTTTAATTTTTTTTTGTCAAGATTGCAATATCCTCCAGTTCTCTTACCATAAGAGATAATTATTTTGCATTAAAAATCCCTGGGCTACCAGTGTATCTGTTGACACTTACTGATGTATGTTACTTTAAGTTAATTATACTTATTACTCTAATTATCACTAAACTTGACATGTTTTGATTACAGATAAAAGGCGCTTCCACCCCTCCTCTTCCCCCCTGCCCGACCCCATCTCTAAGTGATCCTGGAGTAAATTTCTGTGCATTAAAATGGCCACCTCTTGAGACAGATGAGTGATAGAAGAGATGCGTTTCATTAAGGCCCTGTACTGAGACAGATAATACTAGAGACAGCTTTAAATGCATTAATATCCTTGAATGAGTTTAGGAGGTTCCAGCTTCTGATTATGAACCCTCTGAATTACCATCAGCTGCCCTTGTTGCATTTTGGGAAATTGGAATGTCCTCCCATAATCGTCTGCAAACTGAGAATACCTGAGAATATTTGAGACAAAGACAGAGAAGACTATTCAGACCAAGAGGTTGTATTGGAATTCAGGAACAGATTAGGGATATTAGGTATTCTGGTTAGACACTCTGCAAAACTCAGATCTTGAGCAGAGCTAAACCAAGGATATCAGTGTGGTTAGAGCTGAGGCTTTGAATTTGGTGAGATAGGTGAGAGTTAGGATCTGCCTCTGAACATCACTAAAATTCAATGGTGTTTGGATACTGAGGTTTTGTTTGCACTTATCTCTGGTTTCAGTAAAAGAAATTTGTTTGAATGGCATTTGGGGGAAGGGGGAACATTGTTTTTATGTTCAATGTAATGTTTCCAGTGAATTAAGAGAACAATATAATTCATTCTCAAAACACAAGTTACTTTGGATTTGTGACTCATATTGGCACTAAAATCAAAATAACAATAAACATGTATTATTGAATTCAGCCAGACAGAATTATCTGTCTTGTTATTGCATACATTTGACAATTAAATTATGTTTAATGTATCTCTACCCTCTGCAGGATAGAATCATGACTGCTTAACTAAGTGTCATAGGCTGTATACTCCAATAGCTAATGGAGATTTTTTTCACCACTAATGGAGTGGGTGAAAGGTGTGTGTGTTTGTAGTAGGAAGCTCTGAATTCTTTCGTATTAGTCACTCTGAAGTTCCAACTGGCCAGTGTGTGAAGTACAGTGACAACCATGAAGTGCAAATGGTCACAGATTGGTTACAGCAATAAGTATCTTAAATTGGCACTCTAATATTACATCAATAGTTTTAGTGCCTGAGACACACTTTTTTTTTTTTAAATTCTGTTCTCAACATGTAAATTGTTTAGATTGTAAACTCATTGGGGCAGGGACTGTCATTTTGTTATCATTTATTTGTATTACTATGGCAAACTAGCATACTAACAGTATTAATCTGTGGCCTGGAAGCAGCAGCATTAAGTGAAACAGACATGAAAAGGCTGGAGAAGGTAGAGGTAACAATTGTTTTTTGAAAGATGGCAGTCACAAAGTGGAATGATTTTAAGACAAATGAGGAAGGTAGGAGAGTAGGATGTAAAATCAGAGAATGGTATTAGCTACAGTTGAAAGGGTTATGATGATGCAGAAGACAAAAAGACGATAGGATACCAAAGAAAATAATGCACACACAATCAAAGTCAGTCCAACCTAGAGGCTGACTATTAACTAAATGGCAGGACATCATACGTAGGGGCGGGACCAGGGGCTTAATGGAAGAACAGGCCAGAGACAGGAATGAATGGTGTTGCTGTACTGCTCCCGTTGTCTTCAAAGATGGTCCACAATGAAAAGAAGAAGATTACTCTAATGCCTAGGACCCCATTGTGCTAGGTGCTGTGCAAACACAGGACAGAAATGGTCCCTGCCCCAAGGGTTTTACAGTCAAGAATTGTGTGTTTGTACAGTGCATAGAAAAATGAGGCCCTACCTGGCTAAGGCTCCTAGGCACTTCCAGCAATAAAAACTCCCACTGAATTTAGTGGGCACTACATACATGTATCTAATTGCAGATTGGACCTCAGTGAAAGACCCATAATAAAGAGAGATCATAGCAGTTGGGGGAAAAAAGATTCCCATAACAGAGAGAAGAAGAAAATCTAAAGAGAAGAAGGCAAAATGATTACCACATAGTCAGACTCTAACAAGTATCTCTGAGAGTTGGTTGCTGGTAGAAGGAAAAGGGCAGCCAATTAAAAATGCAATATCCTCTCCACACAACACACTGACTTCACCAAAAGCCTATTGGTGGCATGGCTGAAATTAGACAGCATGAAATTCATTTTAACAATACAGTAACAGCATGTCACAACTCTTTACCTTTTACTACACAAAGTGAATGGCTTAAACAAAGTAATTTTCCTATAATTACCTAGAAGGTGTAAGTCTGTTTTGATTTTTGGTTTCTGCGTCTTGGTGAGGCCTTTAGAAAAACCCACAAGAGGTGGGCAAAAGCAGAGCAGACAGCTCTCTGAAGTCACTGCTGCCTAAATATAACTTGTCATTGCAGAAAGTTACAGTCCTCTATGTAACAAACGGAATTGGCTGCCTACCAGGTTTCTTCAGTTAAGGATTACAAAGTGTGTGCTATTTGGAACTTGCTTTCAGTGAAAGCGAGTGGCCTGGTATAGAGCTGGGATGTATGGCACTTCACAAAATTCTGGGTACTTTTTGCATTTCTGTTTCAAAGTGGAATGGAGGAGATTGCAGTGATATTTTACTAACTAGTGGATAATTCTGAAAGCCACCCAACTGCCTGCATATATTTGGTGAATGTTTTACATCAAGTTGTTAAAAAGTTCAGCATGTTCTAAACTAGGTGGATTGGACCCTTCCCCATTACTTAGTGTGGTTGTGGTTCCAGTAAATATGATGATCTAGAAAAAATAATTATTATTAATTGTAGTAATGAAAATCTTTTTCTGGGTGGTTGTTTTTGAGTCTTTTTTTTTTTAATGTAACTGTTCAGATTAGGAATAACATATGCACCCACAAAATATCAATATTATGGCACCCAGAACATAATTTAGTGTAGATTGTCATTAAAGTTCTCTATTGTTGTTAAGACAACCTAGAGAATTTCAACCTTCTGTGTTCAGATTGTCTTCTTGGACCTCTTGGTCTCAGTCTAAAGGAGGACTTTTTTTCCTTTTTTTTGAAGGCTGAGGAAAATCCTACCAGCCAGTTTTTTTTGGATTATTGATCAGGGAAGCAGAAGGGGCTATTTAGATTCATTTTTGTAAAAAAAAAAAAAACAACAAAAAACAAAAAAAAAACAAAAACCCTGTCCATTAATACTAAACAATGTGACCAAAAGAAATGATGGCCAGGAGGGCAACCTTGTAGTGGTGACTCTACCACAGCCAGTGGGCAGTATCTATGGGTGAGAGCAGTGCACGGAGCCTCCTGACCCCCCTTCTCCCCCACTGAGGAATGGAGCTGCTGGCTGCTTCTGGGGCTCAGTGCGGAGCCAGGCCGCTTTAGCCCCAGTGCGCTGCTGACCAGGAGCCGCCTGAGGTAATCCCACACCCCAACCCTGAGCCCCAATCCCCTGCCCCAGCCCTGAGTGCCCCCAAACTCAGAGCCCCCTCCTACACCCCAAAGCTGTGATCCCACCACGGGGCCCATACCCCCTCCTGCACCCCAACCGCCTGCCTCAATCCTCAGCCCCCTTCTGCAATCTGAATCCCTTGTTCCCCTCTCCCCCCAGCCTGAAGCCTCCTCCTGCAATGCAAACCCCTCATCCCTGCCCGATGATTCCTGTTCTTGGCACCAGCAGGCTTTGTGAGCAATCACATGGGGGCGAACTCCTTTTGAAAGATAAGATGAATTTAAGACCTGGGGGCCTAAAATTAGGCCTCTAAGGTAATATTTAAGGAACAGGGCTGGCCCTAGATCAAATGGTGCACCAGGCAAGAGGTGTCTTTGGCGCTACCCCATCCCTTCGTTTGTTAAGCTTTTGAATACCTTTTTTTTTATTGCATTTGTAGCCCATTTCATGACTTCGCATGATTTGGATGCATGATTTATCCCTGTCATATAAGATGATAAATTTGCACACTAGGATCTGTAACTCTGTATTTATTCATGCCATATATAAGCAGATAAAGGCAAGGATAATGTTGTTCTCAGAAAATCTGGAAGTTTCCATGAGATTCTACAAAGAATCAGAACATTCTAGGAGATTAGTGAAAAATGAATCCACATACGGAATATCTGAAACATTTTACTTCAAACCTTTTTGTGACTAACAACAAAAACAGCACCCTGAGCTCGGTGACCCCCCAGCCTGGCACCCTAGGCCATGGCCTGTGTCGCCTGCCCCTTAATCTGGCCCTGTTTGGGTATCTAGGTAAGTGACTTGCATTCTCAAAAGTTCTAGGGCCACAACAGCCCCCATTGCCTTAGAAGAAGACATTCATTTTAAAAAAAATCTTGGCCCCAGTGTTGTGTATCGTTTTAAAACAAGGATTGTGAGGCTTGCATCAGGGAGTAAAATAAACCTGCAAAAGCAGTGTTAATTTGTACTGTTTTGAACACACAGCCTGAGGAGCGTTATGCTTGGTTGTGTGGCTAGTCTTCAGCAACAAATAGTGGCTTTGTAAATGAGAAAATAAAATATGTGAATTAAATTTGGGTTTGTATATTAGACTGTACTAAGAATTAGTTTTTACAAAAAACTAAATGAAAAGAGATGTTCTCCCAGCTCTCCTGAAAGCACCATGTCAGGTAAGAGGGGGCAGGAAAAACTATCCACTTCTTGCTGACTAGGTGCTGAATTTTTCCCCAACACTTTGGGTTGAGGCCCAATGATGAATTCTGGGTGGATTACATTTCCATATCACTTCTCTTCCCCAAGTTCAGTCATCTTGGTCAGGGTGTCGGTTTTGCTTCAGTGAGTCTGTTGCATGTGAACTGAAGAGCATGAAATCAGTCTGACTCTGGCTTGTTTCTGTGCACAGAACTTATTTAAAAGATGCATCTGTGAACGCTTACCTTCCACTAGGACTCCCATGTAGTAAAACAAGGGCGTTTTACAGTCTGCTTGTTGGATATAAACCAGGAGTTGTGACAGGTCATCCAAAAAGTAAACCAGAAATGATTACATGCAGTCCTTAAGGAAAATAAATTTAGCAACGTCTACCATGTCTTCTTAACCTTTCCCTACTCTTTTAAGGAGCCAGCAGAAATATGCAAACCAAGGTGCACCACTGATACTGTTCATCGATTTTCTTATTTCAGTGGTACCCACAAGTGTTGACAGTTTCTATTTGCAGGTTTTTAGAACAGCCATAAACACTTGCTGCTGTCTGAATCTTGGAGCAGAAGCTCTCAGCTAAAGACAAAAGTCTATTTAAAAAAAGAGAGAGTGAGAGAAGGTGGGGGAGAGGCATTTCCTTGACTATTCTAGTTACTTGCTTTTTATTAAAGATAAACAGAACTGGTGTACTCTTGACAGTACACCTAATTTCCTTGCATAAAAATTGAATGAGGGGTTAGATAGACGCAATAAGGGAATACAGCAGAGTTGAGGCAGCATAGGGTGTGAGTAGTTAGAGCCAGTTGCAGGGCTGCAGCATTGTAAGCACTTGTGAATTCAGTGACAGGATCAGCACTATTGTTATAGTATAGCAGTGATGTTGTTTGTTAGTTCATCTCATTTGATTTATCTTTCTGTAGATGCTAAGGTTACTTCTTAGCACTCCTGTAGTGTAACCCAGTAATGACTCCTTAAAAGGTTATTGAAGCTTTTGTTTTTCTGAACTTTTGATGTTTATTTTATGCAAATTATGACTCATCTTCAAGCTATATATTTTGTCTTTTACCAGTTAAAAACGTCAACAATGAAACACTTTCAGTTTTTGTTTCATAAAATATTTTGAGTATTATTTTCCAAAGCAGCCTACTCTAAATCAGGGGTAGGCAATGTATGACACGTGTGCTGAAGGCAGCACACAAGCTCATTTTCAGTGGCACTCACACTACCTGGGTCCTGGCCACTGGTCCAGGGGGCTCTGCATTTAAATTTAATTTTAAATGAAGCTTCTTAAACATTTTTAAAACCTTATTTACTTTACGTACAACAATAGTTTAGTTATATATTATAGCCTTATAGAAAGAGACTTTCTAAAAAATTACTGGCACACAAAACCTTAAATTAGAGTGAATAAATGAAGACTCGTCACACCACTGCTGAAAGGTTGCCAACCTCTGCTCTAAATCTTTCTCCCAGTTTGAATTTTCAGTTCAAATGTAACTTTCTTGCAGAAAAAAACTGTAAGCTGTAAAACCGCATTACTGAGCAGCCTCCATCTCTGTGTACTGCTAAACTTCTCAGCAGCAGATACAGGGACATAATCCAACAAAAAAGGTGGACAGGAGAAAACACGAAATTTCAAAATAGCTACAATTTGGGGGGTAGGTGAAATTGTGAAAAATGGCTTTGGGGTAATTTTTATTGGTTTGAAAATGTCAGTTATAATGAATACACTTTTTTTAAAGAAGAGCAAACATGAAAAACAGAGTTTTCATAAATAGAAAAGGGTCCAATTTTGCTCCATGGAGGAAAGTGAGTGGGTGGGGGGAGGAAACACAAATGGCTTGATGAGCCTTGTAGTATTCTGAGGCAAAAAACAGATCCATAGAGCATAGAATGGTAAAGTTTCTGTCACAACAGGAATATTGCATGTAACCTTGAAAGCATTGCAGTGACAGGTAATACAAGGGAATCCTCATGATGTTCCCAGAAAATTTGCTGTCCTTAGCTAGGATTGGTAAAGGAAATGAGAGGCTTCAAAGAGCCTGAATAGCTTATTTACATTTAATGTGAATGCCTGTAATTCAGGTTGATATAGCTTTTCAATTACGAGTTGAGAAATTCACTCCTGTGCACCTGCAATTATTGATTCTTACAACAAAATATGGGTAAACTAGTTTTTATGGAATAAGAATTAGGAATAAGCTTCAACCCTTACCTTCCCTGCCCCTGGCAAACCCAAGCTTCTTTTTAAAAGATAGATAAATACAGTGTACTCCCAGCTGGTTCTCTACCTTACAATGGATGAAATTCAGCCCTGTGCTGAGGGCTGCCCCAAGGCTCAGGTGCTGCTTAAATCCCATGTAAACCCTGTTTTGAGGCTTGAAGTGGTGCATAGGCCTTGTGCTGACCCTCTGCACTGGAGTGAATTTTACCCAATGGGAATGCCTACAGCTTGTCCGGCGAGAAAGAAGCTAGAGGGAAGGGACTAAAGAATGATGAGAGGAAGCTATATCTGTCGTAAGGGATTATGCTTACAGAGAGGAATAGAGACAGTGTGCTGAGGATCTGTTTGAGTAGAAGGGAAGGATTGTGTTGGGGAAGGGAAGAATGTCGTTGGGTTTGGAAAAGGGAATGGGGAGGATGAGTGGAAACTGGCTAATACATTTCAGATAACATCTGTGGCTTATCTAAACCAAACTTTGCTTTGAGACTTAGTAGCATAATGTTTCTATTATCGATTTGATGGGAAATGCTGTGTTCAGAATCCACACAAAACTGTTAGTCTATCAGATTTTTTTTTTTAAATCCAATTATTTGACAAGTGCTTAACTCAAGGTTTTTACCACAATCTGGAGCTGCTGGGTTCAAGTGATAATGATAATACTGCGGAGTTTAAAAATCCAATCAAATCTTTTATAGCTAAGGCTAAGATTTTGTCATGGTTATTTTTAATAAAAGTCATGGACAGGTCATGGGCAATAAACAAAAATTCACGCAAGCCATGGCCTGTCTGTGACTTTTTCTGTTGTGGCTCCATGGTTTCCCCCACCACTGTGATGGCTGGGAGCTGTGGGGTTCCCCCCCTCTGCCCACAGCTGGCTGGGAACTGCAGGGTGACCATATTTCCCAAAGAGAAAATGGGACACCCCTGCCACTCGCCCAAGGCATTCCCCCTTCCCATGCAAGATTGTCGCCCATTGCTGGAATCCTGAGGAGAGCCCCCTTGGGAGTCTGTCACATGTCGCTGGAACTTTGCAGAGGGCCCCGGAGTCACTTGTTGCTGCTGTCACCTGTTGCTGGAACCCCGTCAGGACCCCAGAGTCCTGCAGCCCCTGGGGCTGACGCAGAGAATGTCTGAGGGATCAGGTGACTTCCATGACCTTTGTTACATAAACCTAGCCTTAGTTAGTTAGTTTTATAGCTGAAGACAAAAATTTGTCAAATCTCATGCACTTGGAGAAGAAGGGATGAGGCTCAACGTTACTCTTGAATAAAACCAGATTCCATTTTTCCTGTGCTTTAAAAAACATTACCCTAAATGCTTGTACCTGTCTATCAGATGTGCAGCATAATCCAAACTCAGACTTCCTTTGTCATCAATGGGAGCGACACAGCTCCAGCCTTGTGAAGTGGTGACACAGTATCAACCAAAACTGCAGATTAAGGGCCCAGCCACACTTTAGATAGAACCTTGTCCAAGAGACGTCAAAGGCGTTAGCTGCATTACAGAGCCTGGTTAAAGTCCAGCCAACACTTACAAATTGTAAATGGGCCAAGGGTCGACAGCTGTGTTATAACTGGATCCCCTGCTCTAGTTGTATGTCCTTGAATAGTGTGGATGAACTCCAGAAGTGCTGTTCTTGTAGTTACATATAGCTGAGTTCTCTAAACTGTGGTGACCTGGCCTTCACTTTATGCTGCAGAAACCAGACAAGACAGACCAAGGAAAGAGCAAATGTTCAAAGCATTGTTTGGTATTTCAGCTGTAATTCACCCGTAGACAACTAAACCCCCCCAGAAAAAAAAATGAAAGTTTACACCACTGAGGGAGTGTTTCAGCCATAAACCAAATTTTCAATGATACTTCAATCATCTACTAATATGTCTGCAAAACTCAAATTTCAGCATAAAAACAAGCCTTTATCTGTCCAAATTCCATAGTTGTCCATGTTAACAAATCCTTGTGTGTGCAGTTGCTAGATATGCTTGCCAGTGTTCCTATAAACTCAAAGGCATGGTTTTGTGGGTGGAGCTGCTGTGTCCAACTTTGAAAATATAGTCTTCAGTGTTCTGATTATTATGGCTTTAAGAAAGTATATTGTTAATCAGGTCACAGTGAAAGAATAAACATTGCTCTGCAAAGGGACCAAACAAATAATGAACATTCTATCCTGAGTCTAAGGCAAAGCAAGCACAATTGAGAAAACACAAATCAGGGTGTGGAACTTTATAGCTGGAATGCTTCATTGGACAGGGAGGTCTTCAGGAGTGTTTTGAAGGAGAAGAGGGAGGCCATTTGATGTACACTCAGTGAGAGAGAGTGCTGCAGCCTAAAGGGAAGCATGCCAAAAGGCTCAGTCAAAGTAGGGGAAGGAGGCGAAGAAGCCATCAGAAGAGAGAAACTTGAGCTGAGTGAAGGGAGCAAGAGAGGATGTAACAGGGAAAATGGACAGAGATATTGAATTGGAGTGACCGGCCTTGGAGATATGGATGAGGAATTGTTGCTAGGTGTGGAAGAAGAATGGAAATCAGTGAGGAGTTTGAGAAGGGTGGATCACTGGCTTCAACAAATAATTTAGACTACATGGAGTTTTCATTAACCCCACAGCCAAATTAATTTAATTTAGATTATGGAGTTTCCCATCCATAATCTAAGTGAAAGTGATTGTGTTTGGGATGAATGAAAACTCCATGTAGCGTAGTCTGAATTGTTTCTTGGAGCAGTGATCTACCTTTCTTTAATATTACCTTCTTCCCGGTTTGTTTATCCACCTGCTGTCTTGTCATAAAGCTAGACTGATAATTCTTTGGAGCAGGGGCTGATCTGTACAGTGTCTAGCCCAATGGGGTCCTAATAACTCTGCAGATTGGGTCTTCTAAGCACACCCACAACATAAATAATGAATAATGTGACCCACTGCACCATGAAACACATACACGGAAGACTCTATTTACATGTCTGATAGCAAACACCATAGTATATTACTCTCCACATCCGTCCCACTGATACCAGTGAAAGGAGGTCTCAGATTATTGCAGGCCTGTAAATTTAGCTGCAAAAGACATCTTGGAGTATATTCTGATGAAATAAAGAACAATTGGGGTTAAAGGAATTATTTAGAAATACACCAAGCGATGTCAGGATATTCTGGCTAAAGACTTTGTGCGGCATATCTGGGGAGCACGTAGTGTGTGTGGGTGCAATATTTCTTTCCTTTTTCTGAAGACTTATGGAACACTCTTGACTTCTGAGCATATTAGTTGGGACACAGTGCACATTTCTGGAAGAGCTCCAGGTAATAATCTGGATGTCATTTAGCATAACAGGTGTATTTGTTTTATTAGTTAATGAGTTACTGTCAGTTGTCATAAAACCTGATAGTAGCAGTTCCGCCTGAGCCCTGGAAAGATCAGACTATGCTTTCAAAAGTCAGAGTAATTAAAAAAAAAAATCCAATTGAAGCTTTAGTTTGCTATTTTTTATCATTGACAAAATGCCTCTCCCCTACGGGGACTCTGAATATATTTGATGGCAGATGGGGCCCAGCTGTGAAGTTTGGAGTAGATCTAGAGTGTCACAGTGTTTGAGTATTCACAACTGGGGTTTTGATTCAATCTTATCTCTGTAACCAGTTTGAATAAACCCCCCAGATCGGAACATTTCTAAACTTTGGGAGACTCCAGATCCTAATCCCAACTTTTCAGCTAGTCCCCATCTCTGCTACAGTTTGAACCAAAAACTGAGATAAAGTTTGGATGTGGATCAGAATTTTGTGGTTCAGGCCCATCTCAAGTTAAAATAATATTAATACCCCCCCCACCCCCCCACGAACCTTCAAGCATCTATCCAGCTTTAATCTAAGCCTGAATATATTGTAGGCTCCTAGAGACTCCAGTAGTGGGTGCTTAGTACATTACAACTGGTGGGAAGGTCTTATTCTAAAATTTTTGTTCTGCTTTTTTGTAAAAAAAAAAAGAAAAAAAAAAGAGTTGACGTTTCTCTAACAATTGTTCATATTTACTTTCTCACCCCTTTCTCTACTGTAAATGTCTCATACAGATAGCTGAATTCCCTTAACTCCTTTCCCTACTCTTCCTCTCCCTGTGTCAGATTCTAGCAGTGTGAAATTTCCATGGTAGCAAAACTCCAGAGGCACTTCTTGAGAAGCCCTCAGATCTTGTTCAGACCAGAACTTCCAAACAATGTGGCGTGGTATCAGGGGAGATCATGGGCTAGATCTGGCCCTAGGAGCTGAATGATTTAGCAGCAATCTCAGCACTGTTGCTTGCTGCTTCTGTAGGAGGGCTGCTTTGTCATGTCTCCTCTGTGTAGCTATGTGTAAAGTGACTAGAATCTCAAGTCCATGCTGTTGTCAGATTTTTAAAGGAGGAGAAATAACTATTAATGTGTGTAACTATGTACACTAGGAGCCTGATTCAGCAAACTTCTCAATAATGTGTTTAAATTTCATGGAAAAACTCAGTCAATAGGACTTAAGTATGTTCTCAAGTGCTTTGCTGTCCCAGTGACTGATTTAAGCACATGATTAAATGCTTTGCTGAATCAAAGCCTCTACTAGTATATCAGGGCAGGACTACACTATCTAACTAGGCAATCTAACTTGCAGGACTAGGCAATCTAACTTGCGTCGCTCAGGAGTGCGAAAAAGACCTGAGCAATGCAAGTTACAGCGACTTAAGCACTATCCACGCCGGTGCTATGTCAGTGGGAGAGCATCTCCCGCTGGCATAGCTTCCGCCTCTGGCTGAGGTGGAGTAATTATGACAGGAGAGCTTGCTCTCCCTTCGGCATAGCATGTCTTCGTCAAGCGCAGCACAGCTGCATCGGTGCAACTGCACCGATGTAGCGCTTCTAGTGTAGAATTGCGCTTAGTCTCTTATTATACAGTGGAAGCTGGTGATCACTGTTTGGAAGCAGCCAGGATTTTTACTCTTTGTATAGCATTGCACAAGTAGTATTAGGTACATTTTTGTGCCTATGTATTTGTGTTCCGAATGTATTTATTACCAACAGAGGCAGGATATTAGATTAGCTAGATCAATACCCTGATCCATTATGGCAACTCGTATATTCCTACAAACACTTTTTTAGGACGAACATAATGAAAACACTGATAGACCAGTAACTAGAGCATCGCTGATGTAATTCAGCTCTGATATACTTTGTTCACTTTTGTATTCTATGTACAGAATTCTGTTTTGTGATACTGAAAAATGAAGAGTCAAAGTCTTGTCTTGTCAAGGTAGCATTTCAGACTCTAACATGTCAAAGGTGAACCAGTGTGCTTCGTACACAAAATTATAAGCCTCTCAAAGGACATTTCAGTTTTTAAAAGCTAAATTTTAAAGTTCTTTGAAATTAATTTGATAACAATCAGAAAAAGGAAAATTCTTAAATAGACTAAAATATCCCAGCAGGCTCTAATTTAAACATCTATGTGAATATGTATATATCTTTTTATACATATAGACATAGTATGTGTGTATATCTACTGAATATAAAAACACATGTATATCTCTTAATTTTTGCCAGCATTATTTCAAAAGACGATGATTGTATTTTGGCAGTGAATATTTTTTTAGTCATTTCTTTACTTAAAAGCAAAACACCTTGTGTTGGACTATAGGCTGTTGGATTAAGAAAACACAACTACAAGAATTGTAAAGTCAGAAAATAATGAGATGATGAAAAGGGATATTAGAAAAATTGCCCTGTTTTCTAATAATTAGTATTCACAAAGGAAAAACATGCTCTGAACACCTTGTAATTTCCAAATTGCTGAGATACCTTATGAGTTGTCTTAATAAGATTACCAAACATGTAGAAGAAACTAATTACTGCTGATGCAAAATGGTTATGCAGGGGTGTGTGTATGTGTGTGTATGTGTTGGTTATGCAGGAAAAAAATGAGTTGGTTGGGAGCTGAGCCTTGTCTTGTTTGGACTTTCAAGGGCATGTTCATGTTGTCTCTTGGACAGAAAATATTTGAGTACTTTGATTTATTAAAAGGTCCTGCTAAGCTGCTGTCTCCCTGCAGCTCTGTTTTGCCCGACTATTTAACATTGCAGCAGCTGTGATGTATTTGTTACCTCTATAAAATGTTAACTACATGGTAATGTACAAGACTGATCCTACAGCCCTTCCTCATGGGGGTAGTCCATTGGCTTCACTGGGCCTACTCGTATGAATAAGGATTGTAGGGTTGGAAATCATGGGTGACAGTCTGTGGTGCCCCTCCAAGAGGTAGCACAGAACTCGCAGTCCAGAAAGACTGAGGGCTAAGGTGTCTTTAACTCACCTTTGCGCTGTCTTGATTCCAGTCTAGGGTGACCAGATGTCCTGATTTAATAGGGACAGTCCCAATATTTGGCTCCTATTACCCCCCACTTGCTATCCCAATTTTTTCACACGTGCTATCTGGTCACCCTAATACAGGTTGTTCTGGGGACTGAAATGGCCACTAGTGTAATCTGTGCACCCCACTGGGTTGAAAGTTATATTAGTCCTTCTTGGGCTGTCTATGGTGGCCTAAAATGCCACTTCTGCCCCCTGCAGGTGTGCTCCAGACCCACTCCTGAAACATCTGCTTCTCTAGTGCTTGTGAGGGGTCCTCTATGCAGTGCTAATGCAGGGTGACTTCTCCCCATACACCAACGGGCCTTTCTGGCCATTGTAGCGTGGTGATAATATCACTCCATCTATACAGGTGCCTCACTGGTTTCTGTTTGCCTAGTCCTGTCCATTGATTAAACTTAGCTGGCTGTCCTGGGAGCTAATACATAACAAGTGCTAAATGCGTCTAACCCTAGAAGTTTGGTGTTTGTTTAAAACGTCCTACTGAATCTTCACAAGCCAAATCTCTTTGATTCTCTTCTCTTCTAAAAAATACTCTACCCTGTACTTTACTCAATAGCCAAAGTGAGCTAACCTGACTGTACAACAGTGTAGGCTCTCGAACCATTATTGGTGTTTTACAGAGGATGAAATCACCCCTGTGCAGAGGATCTAGACACCATTCAAACCCTATTGTTAGGTGGGATTTGTGGGATGCTAAGGTCTGGTGTTAGCTGTCTGCACAGGGGTGAATTGCATCCACAATGAACAAGCCTTTCAGACAAGAAAGGAGCATTATTCCTTCAAATGGCATATAGCCATGAGAACAGCATTATAAATATCTGTACATATTTTTCAATAGTAATGCCAAGATTATGGATACTTGCTAGGGGGCTGAGCCTGTTGGGTAGTGATTTCATGTGAGATGCTGAATGTCCTCAATTCCCTGGCAATTCCTAGTGGGAACTAAGGGCATTCACTACCTTGCAGGATTAGGCCCATTTCTTCATTGCAGTTGTTTGAAAGGAAGATGAGTGACTAACAGGAAAACTGCTTGCCGGCCAATGTGCGGGGGGGAAGCAAACTTGTTTCCAAATATATCTGTTAATTATGTATTTGTCCTTTTTAGAAATTATCTACTCATTAAAATACAGCTCTGTCTGAAAAGTAACTGTACAAATGCATCATGGAGTTTCATGTCTTAATTGTTTCTCAGTTATTTCCATATTACTGTATAAATGCTCTCAGTTTACAAGGGCATGCCTTGGAAACTAAACCAGGGATCTGAGAATCAGTCTGGGTTCTTTTTTGCTAATGCATCATCACTAGTAATAAAGATTCTGCAAGGCAAAATCTGAACTCTTACCCTTGTGCATCCCTATATATGTAAATAACAGCAGCTGGAACTTACTTAATAATTCTCTTGATGTGTGAGCCAGAATAGATGTCACCTTTCCTCTTCTTTCTTTCCCTCCCCTCTCAAGGGCAACATCCCTTTTGTCCTTCTTAGGGTTGTCTGGAGACTGTCGCATTAACAGGGAAGGGATTTCCATGCAGCTTTCTCTTCACATGGGACATACAGCTCCTACCCTGCTGACCCTGCTGTGTGCAGAGCTTCCTTCTCAGGAGCAGGGAGTGGTCCTGTGATGAGTGAAGGGAACGCTGATCACTGTGTTCTCTCTGCAGACACAGAAGTGTGAGACACCATTGTGGTGATGCAGCAATGTAAAAGGATGTATAGTTACGATGTGATATGAGATACATGAGTTGACCACACAAATTCTAAGGGTAGCAACCCTTCTATATTCTCTTTGTATAAGAAAGAGATGTTTGGTGGATAAAATGGGTCTGGGAGTCAAGACTGCTGTGCCTTCTTCCTTGTTTTGACTTCCTGGGTGGCCTCCTGTCTCTTAGTTTATCCATATCTGAAATGGGCATACTCGCCTATATCACAGAGGTGTCCAGTGGCTTAATTCATTTTGTCAAAATGGTTTGATCAAGATCCTTGGATGAAAGCTGCTACATAAGTGCAAAATATTATTTGTAATGCTAGTGCTTGGGTTCTTCAGTAAAAACTGCTTGCCTGCCAGTCACTTATGTTCAATATAGCGTGTGCTCATCTGAAACTCAGTGAAAAGCAGGGTTTCGTATTCCCTTCCTGAAAGTTCTCATTCTCTCTCCCTCAGAACATGATCTTTCCCTTAACTTGACGTAGTGAACAAAAAAAGGGAAGTTAAACTTTGTTAAAATGGTTCCAGCTGTCCCTGAATGGTGCCTGTCTCACAGCTTTATAAAGAACAAGAGATCACTACATATCCTTTCTTCTCAGTATTCTTTGAAGGATCTTTTGAGGCCTGAAGACACTGGCAGTTATAACAAATGAGGTCTTTATTTCTTTTTCCTTGCCCTCTGGGTCTCGAGAGATTCTTTCACATCTCACTTGATAACACCCTCTCTTGCCTAGCGATTGTTAGATTTCTCCTAGCTTCCTTTATTCTTTTAGCTTCTGCATTTTTCTTTGCAAGCAGCTCTTGGCTCTTTTTGGACAATGTTTGATGCCCTTTTTTTTTTCTTCACCACTTGCTGTGCTCCCATGGATCTGCTGCTCACTCAAAGTACCATGCTTTTTATTTTTTAAAAACAAATGAGAGGTGACGTTGTTAAAGATATTTGAGATTTTCTTTTATCCACATTTCTAAAACTCAGCTCAATGCTTTCTTGTTTCACAAATGTTCCACTTTCTCAATTATCCAGTTTTTGCTCAGCTTCTTTAATTCAGAAGGTACCACTGCACCTAACTGATGAATTCCTGGCAAGCAAATGCATATATCTATATGTACTCTGAAAACTTTCCAGGATAGGAAATATAGGAGTTGGGGGACTTTATTCATGCCTTCTGTTGGCATGAGTATAGTTAAGTGCTAATAAATTAAGGCTTTGCAGTATACACAGCCATAAATGACTGCTGTGATAAAATACTGAAGGTGGGTCAATCATTTAATCAACTGCAGAAGCTGTTTCAGTATTACACATCAAGTCATAATGTCAACAGGGTAGTTAAGATACAGCTAGTGGCGTTTCAGTGGCATACAGCTAGTGATGTGGCTAAGAGACATAACTGAGATCTGGGGTTTAATGGAGGTTTGGGCCTGACTTCCTTAGAAGTGCTATGCACCCACAGTGGCCTATGAGGAAGATCTTCTCTTCTAGTTTCATTGTTCTGGAAAGATGAGTATTAAGTATTTCTATAAAGAGAGATTAATGCCTTTTCAGATTGAATTAAACCATGAGATATGCTGTATTCAGAATGTAAGGCTCCCTGTAAGTATAAGAAATTTATTCAGAAAAATAACACTGCTTTTTCTTCTATAGAGAAAGAATGGTTTTGTTATGTACAGCACATAGGGTGCCCAGATGTCCAGATTTTATAGGGACAGTCCTGATATTTGGGGCTTTGTCTTATCATAAGACTGGAAGGGACCTCGAGAGGTCATCTAGTCGAGTCCCCTGCACTCATGTCAGGACTAAGTATTATCTAGACCATCCCTGACAGGTGTTTGTCTAACTTGCTCTTAAAAATCCCCAGTGATGGAGATTCCACAGCCTTCCTAGGCAATTTATTCCAGTGCTTAACCACCTTGACAAGAAGTTTTTCATGATGTCCAACCTAAACCTCCCTTGCTGCAATTTAAGCCCATTGCTTCTTGTCCTGTTCTCAGAGGTTAAGAAGAACATTTTTTCTCCCTCCTACTTGTAACAACCTTTTATGTACTTGAAAACTGTTTCCACTCAGTCTTCTCTTCTCCAGACTAAACAAACCCATTTTTTTCAGGCTTCCCCCATAGGTCATGTTTTCTAGACCTTTAATCATTTTGGTTGCTCTTCTCTGGACTTTCTCCAATTTATTCACATCTTTCCTGAAATGCGGTGCCCAGAACTGGACACAATACTCCAGTTGAGGCCTAATCAGCACGAATAGAGCGGAAGAATTACTTCTCGTGTCTTGCTTACAACACTCCTGCTAATACATCCCAGAATGCTGTTAGCTTTTTTTTTTTTTTTTTTTTTTTGCAATAGTGTTACACTGTTGACTCGTATTTAGCTTGTGATCCCCTATGACCCTAGATCCCTTTCCACAGTACTCCTTCCTAGGCAGTCATTTCTCATTTTTTTGTGTGTGGAACTGATTGTTCCTTCCTAAATGAAGTACTTGGTATTTGTCCTTACTGAATTTCATCCTATTTACTTAATTTCTCCACTTTGTCCAGATCATCTTGAATTTTAATCCTATCCTCCAAAGCACTTGCAACCCCTCCCAGCTTGGTATTGTCCACAAGCTTTATAAATGTACTCTCTATGCCATTATCTAAATCAAGGTGCCTATTACCCCGTACCCTCTGTCCCAGTTTTTCACACTTGCTATTTGGTCACCGTAACAACACAGGACTGGGAGCTAGGCTATACATGGATCTTCCATAGGTGCACACAGATGGTAGTGGATGGGAGCGGCCTAAAAACACTTCCTCCCTCCCCTTCCCTACCCTGTTGCATCCAAACATCAGTGAGGCATATGTTATCTGAAAGAAATAGGTAAGAAACTCCCTCCTTGTGGCTGGCCAGCAGTTGGCCAGGCACAGCATGGAGTATGCCTATGGAATGGTGTACGATGTATAGTTTCCCTTCATCCTCCAGAGCTCTGAAAATGATTACAAAGCTATACTTGGGGTGATGCAGCTCTGCATAGCTTCCAATGTAAGTTAATGCCTTCAAGGCACAATCTGGCCCAAAGTATTATTGTTCAGTGATATAACAATGATACTGCATTGTAATAAGCATTAAAACAGAGGAGGGAAAATGTGTTAGTATGAAAGGAAATAAGTTACTGTCAAGAGCATGTGATATACGTTATCTTAGCTGACAGTTTTTAAAGGGTTAATATTTCTGTGGTTCTTGTATATTCCTCCTTCTGCAGGTTAAGACTCCAGTCCTTCAAATAGAGGAGATGGAAGAATAAATACTTTGTGGTGGTGTTTGCCTCAGAAGTGAACATCTTTATCTTAGATGGCGGTAATGCAGTTTGTCATCTCAGTCATGTGATGGTGAAACTGTTGAGTGATAAAAGTATATCAGCTTGTGTAGTTTAGCAGCAGAATGACAAGCTACAGGCGGTCACATTGTCCAGCTCTAGGTAAAGAAATGTCGGAAACTGCCTCTTCTAGCTAAGAAGGATAATACTTGATGTTCTTTTGTTAGTGTAAGCAGATGGTACTTGAAAGTTTTTTTATATTTACAAGGTTGTGACCATATACTGGACTAAGTAAACTCAGAGTTAGGAGGCCAAAGGTGTTAGAGCAGGATACTGTTACTTCAGAACTAACAGAGAGCACTGTCAACTTATTATCATGAAACTAATTGGGCTAAAATATTACTCATTTAGAATGAGCTCTCCCCTCAGCAAAATGAAGTTTATGTGGTATGGTGAGTTTTGAGAGTAGGGATAGTTTACTATGGACCCGTTCCCAATATGCTTATTCAGACAAAATACTTTTTGAAGTTAGAATATATGGCTTCTTTAAAGTGCTTAAAAGTAGGTCCTATATGATTACAGAAAGCTACCATATGCCTGCGAGTCAGTAACTGTATAACATCCCTGCACCCTGCAGAAACCATTCCATGATATCAATATTTATTATTCAAGCCTTTGGTAAAGTTACTGACAGCTGGAGGAATTACCAGCTGCACATGAAACTAGAAGTGTTTGTATGGCTGATTAATCATGAATGGCTATATTCAATAGGAAGAAATGTTTTCTGATTTTTGCACAGCGGAAGTCCCCAAAAATGAAAGCCATCTGATAGTTTGCATTGAATTCAGCCCTAAGCGGCTCATAATATCCAGCCTTCTTTCCATAATTTGTATACTGGCGTAGAAATGAAATTTCAATTTCTTTCTGTTTCCTATCAGGGCTCTGATAACTAAAACAAAGTAGCTCTGTTAGTTTCTCTTTGTAGTTCTGATGGAAATTAAATACAGAAAAGACTGAGAGGTATTAGGTTAGATTGTCAACTCTGAGGGGCAGGGACCATCATTATGGTCTGTGTTTGTACAGCACCTAGCACAGTGGGGTCCTGGTCCATGATTACGGTTCCTAGGTGCTACAATAATACCAATAACAAATAATATCTAATTCTCCCTATGCAAAATTCCTCTCCAACTCATGCAGGATTGTACCATACTATATATTTTGTAGTACTTTGATTTGTTATTGGTGACATAACCAGCAAAAAACAAAAGACTGGAGAAACGTTGTGTCCATTTTATTGTGACTCTTACAAGGTCTGAACAGGAAGAACCCAACTCATACAGTCACCTCAGTTCCCAGACTTGTGGAGGAGGGATAGCTCAGTGGTTTGAGCATTGGCCTGCTAAACCCAGGGTTATGAGTTCAGTTCTTGAGGGGGGGCATTTAGGGACCTGGGGTAACAATCTGTTTGGGGATTGGTCCTACTTTGAGCAACAGGTTGGACTAGATGACCTCCTGAGGTCCCTTCCAACCCTGATATTCTAGACTTCTGGACCAAAAATGGCACATTTAGCCCAATATATTTCCTTTTCTTCTCCTCCTTTCCTTATATTAAAGGACTGCACAAAAAGTGGGGGAGAGGAGTTTGAACTTGTTCCTTAAATGAACCTCATTCTGTTACTGACTGCAGCAGTGGGATTCTCTTGCCTGTCCCTCTACCACATGATGTTTTCACTACAGGATCTTCTGTGATACACAGGGTACATTTGGTGTCAGTTATCTCCTCCTGTTCCTTCGGCTTAAGACTGGATTAAGAGAGGGAGAATTTTATTAAAACCTTCACTCTGAGCTCCTCCCTTCTTCTGTATAGTTAATTCAGGAGCAATGCCATAACTTCCTAATGAAACCAAGCCAATGATTGAGCATTTCATTACCCAAAATCTGAGCCATGAATCTCTTGGAGTAAACTCAGGCCAAGCTGGAAGTGAATTTAGGCCCATTTATGGCTTTAGATGGAAATCAGGCAAAATTCTCTTGTTTTGGCGAGTTTTTTGCTCTGAGTTTCAAAGTCTGTTTGATTCAAGAAACAGAGTGAGAATGAACCAACATGAACTGAAACTGGGAGAAAAAAGGGTTTGTGTTTAGCTCTGCAAATCAAACCCAGTGAGTTTCAGCTAGGTTTTGCTAAGCCTTCCATTTACTCTCTAGACCAGCTTATGGTATAACATTGATGGGCTTCATAAGAAGTGTCTTTGAGATGCTGCCTGGCCAAAAGAGACTGAGAATCTTTTCATGAGGGTCAGAGAGAAAAATTGCTTATTTGTATAAACATAGGGTATCTGTAGTTAATCTTAATGTTCTCAAAAGAAATGTTTGCAGTTCGACTAGATGTGTTATGCATACCATTTATTTTGTTTTAATATTATTTTTCTTATCCTCATCTCAGTTCTTAATTAATTTTGGTTTTAATTCACCCCCTTGAGTCTGAGGCTTTTGTTTTGGGAATTTCAACCAGACAGTCCCAAGGAAATGAAACAACCCTTCTAACTCTAAGGAGAGAGAGAGAGTAAAGGGAGGATGCCTGCAGCCTATCCTGACTCAGGATTCCCTGTCATAAAAGGTCTTGGACTAGGGAGTCCTCTCCCGTTGGGTGTGCCATTATCAGGGTTTTGGTTGGATGCATGCCTGTGAAATGTCTGCCAGGTCACTGAAGATGAGAAATGGTATGTGTATTACAGTAGTGCATAAGAACCCCAATGAGAGATTGACTTCCTATTGAACTTGGCATAGTACAAGGACTTAAAGCTTTCGGAAGCCACATCCAGTCCTTGTCTGAAAGAAAGCTCTTCATAGTGTAGGGTATTTGAGAATGAGGGGGAAGAATGGGGAAATGTGTGTGGAACCTTGGAGCACTGTGGGGGGCATTGAGGATGCTGCTGAGGGAGGGAGAGCACTCCAAAGAAGGACTCTGCATAGCAAAAAGCTGGATGCCTGTGAGTTTTTTGTGGGCTTAGTTATAGAGACTGAGGGCTACTCAAGAACTAGAAGTCTCTCTGCATCACGTCAGTGGAACCCTGGGGTTTAGCAGCACCCAGTGTCAAGTGCAAAGTCACATCTCTCCCCGTATATCTATATATAAACCTGCTGACTTAAAAAATTGTCCTGAGGTGTCTGGAATCCACAGATCCTTTCTGCACTTTTCTAAGTTCCTCCTAAATGCAGTGATTCCCCCCCCCCCCGCACTTTTAACACAAAAACTGGTCATATAGCTGTTGGGGAATGAGTCTGAGGACACAAGCCACCTGGACTTCTGAGGGGGTGCTGTAGCAGTCAGATTTCACCCTAATAATACAGGGACCTCTTCAGCTATGATTTAAAACCATTAACTTCAGTGTGTTTACAATGGGTATGGATTCCTTCCCACATCCCAAAGGCAGAGCCTGAGCCCTAGGAGGAGGAAGAGAGATTCTGTCTGCTGCCAGATATGCAGTAGTGTGAATGGGTGGTTCGAGGAGCAGGCTGGGCTGAGCCTGTACCCATTTCTGGATCTCAAGACAGTCACTTAGGCCAGGTGCACTTCCCCCCATTCTCCTTCTCAGAGCTGTGTGGGGCAGGAACGCTACTCCACCACCGTCCCCAAGGTGGAATTCTTGGAGGAGAAAAGAGGTCTCTCATTGGTGTCAGAGATGTAGGTGGATGGTGACGAAGGTGAAGAACCTCCAGGAGAGTAGACTCAGTCTCTGCTTAGCCACTTCCTGGATATTGCCATTGCTATTGTTCGTTTGAAAGTACTGTTCTGGGACAAGGACTTTGTCTTCCTACATGCTGTACAATGCACTGCATGTTCTGCCTGCAACCGCAATACAAATAATAAATAGTAATTATCTGATGGTCTGTGTGGCATCAGGCTGCATTTAATTGTTTGAAGCCGCTATATTCAGCATCAAGGCAGGACTCTGGGAACTGGGTCTGCCACAATTTATGGGGGCTGAAACTCAGCCATAAGATGCTAGATGTTTGCTTGGAGGTGAAATATTTAAGAGGGGTAGATCAAGAATTCTCTTTGGGGGAGGAACTCCAGGGGAAGAGCAGAGAGAGCATCAATGCAAAGTGTCCCGAATTTTTTTTGTCTCTGACCTCTAACCATATTAAGACTCCAGCTGATCACACAGAATAATTAACTGCTTGGAGATATATTGCCTACTACCAGAAACTTCCTTTTATGGAAGTATTGGCATTTTAGCCCTTTGGGGTTTCAGAGTTGAGCTCTCTCTTACCAGGGATCTTATTGCTAAGTCACTCCTGACAATAGCTACTTTCACTGGTGACTGTTTTTTAAAAAAAAAAGGTTGGCTTCCACCTTCAGCAGCATGTACTTTTTATTAAAGATTGTGAGTGGTGATGCTGTTTCATGTGGGGATGTCTGCTCAATGTCTGTTTATTCCTGGATAGAGAGATTCACTCAAAATGTCCTTCTTAACAATTTTGTAGTGGCCACAAGAATAAGACTCCCACAATGAGATGAGAAGATGCAGCTCTGTTGTCTGTTAGACTCTCTTGCTGCATATAAAAGGCTGAATCAAAAATAAAACCAAAAATCACTTGACGCTCCCTAGTCAGACAAAAAGCTCTCTCCCTTCCTTAGCTAACCTGAAAATCACTGTATGAGGCCTTCTGCTGCAAGCAGGGCCTTGGAAATGTATGGAGCAGAATGCTTCCTGGCTCTGCTACATGCAGCTTGCCTTTCCGAGGGATTGCATGTATTTGGAGCAGTTCAGTGGAATGGTAGTTAAACCATGCTCGTTACATGGGAGATAATATCATTTGTGAGGGACAAGTGTTCAGATGTGCGTGATATTTGTGGCACTCTGAATTTGAAACAGTTTATTCTTGGCACCACTGTAATCTTTATTCTGTTCCTTTTAGAAGCGGGGAGCTAAAAGACTATATTCTTCTCCTGTCTCCTATAAGAGGTCAGAAGGCTGCATGGTCTTCTTCCCATTGCTTACGGTAACCCAGTGATCTCCCCACCCTCTATTCAGGGCTGGCTCCAGGCACCAGCATTCCAAGCAGGTGCTTGGGGCGGGAATTTGCAGGGGCATCAGTGCATATGTTTTTTGCCCCCAACAGCGCGCTGAATTGCTGCCGCGGACGGCGGGGGCAGTCCATGTGCCATTAGGACGGCATGCGCGTTTCTGCGGCTGTGGCAATTCGGCGGCAGCTTCTATGTTCAGCTGTCCGCGGCAGCACAGCTTCTGTCTTCTGGCTGAAGACAGAAGCTGCTGTTGAATTGTCGCCGCCATGGAAGCGCACGAACCGCCCTAACGGTACACGGACTGCCCCTGGCGTCCGGAGCAGCAATTTGGTGTGCTGCTTAGGGCGGCAAAAACAATAGAGCTGGCCCTGCCTCTGTAAATAGACCAGGCCATACAGACCCCGAAATCTTTGGGGTCAGTGGAGGGAGTGCCAGCCAGCCAGAGGTGTGAATGTATGTTCAGCAGAGAGGCACTGATTATATACCCGTAACTGCAGAAACATTATTTAATTCACCATCCTTGGTATCACTTCAAATCCCAGTGTTTTTTGTCTGTCTTGAAAAGATGAACTATAACAATTGATCCAGTATGGCAGTAGAGGGGGAAGGTAATTAATTAAAAGAAAAATGAGCTCACCCACAAAAGCAGGAAATTAAACTGCTATCAAATAGATATGAAATGAGCCATACAATCCAGGGGAGAATATAGCTCTCTGTTGAAACCTTTCAGATTGTTAAAACTGGAATGTTCACAACAACTGTTGGTGTGTGTTTTATCTTCACAAAGATGTTGGGTGTCTCATAGAGTTGCCAGTTGGACATATTCCTGACATAATCTTTAATTAAAGATTAATCTTTAATTTCTGGAGGCTCCAGGACAATCCTGGAGGACTGAAAACCCTACATGGTCTCAAGGGGAGGTAGACAACAAAGTGGTATGGCAGTTCCTATGGTAACTGCTCCTTTCATAGTGTATACCAGAGTAATTCATAAATTATATACATTCTGGGTAGTTTGTTGGCGTTGACTCTCAAGGCTTATTAACACCGATAAGGCACTTTTTATTTATGTATTCTTTGCTTTGTATTTTGAGAGGGAAATATTCCTTTATTATCTGCGCACAGGGCTCACGATAGAAGGAATAATTTTGAGGCCTCCTTGCCATGTAAAATTATGGATATATGCTGTACACCTAGCTAGTTGATACATCCAAAAAACCTGCTGGCTGACAGAGGCTGTATAATATAAATTAAAACAAAATTTAAAGGGTCCTTCCATGCATATCGTGGTCCAGAGAGAGAGAGAAACAATGGATTCAAGAGTTCTGAACGTCTTTCCTCTGTACTAGCACTTTATGTTGACATAATTTGCTTTTCACTCTGTGGTCATGTAGGCAGTTATTCTCTCCCACCCATGAGGGTGAAAAAACAAAACAAAACAACCCCCCCCCCCAAACAAACAAAAACTATATATTTTTTCTTTTGTGGTGTTTAAAGGTCTTTGAGCTGGTGATTGGGCCTTGAAGATTATTATAATTGTTTGATTTATTTACCATTTTTATTATATAGTGTCAGCAGCCATAATCAGACTCAGAGCCCCATTATGCTGGGTACTGTACAAGTATAAAGTGCAGGACGTCCCTGTCCCCAGAAGATCCCAGTATAAATAGAGACAAGATAAAGGGTATGGAGATGCAAGACATGGGTGATTTTATTAGGCACACCAAGGGAGGAGAGGAGGCTGAAATGAATGGGATCACTTGCATGAGTAAATGCTCCCCAGTGTGAGTGAGGTTGCATGATCTGACTCAGAGTGAGTCGCAGGAGAAGGCTCGGAGTCAGGCCTACTTTTTTATTTTTTTGACTCAGTCACTAACTATTAGGTCATGTTTCTGCCCTATATAGTGTTAGCCCCTTTGGGCATGAGCACACAGTATGCTGAAGAATGCATATTTGTATTATTTGCCTTTGGTTGGTGCCTTTACCTTTCTCTCCCATCCCTATAGTAGTGAAGCATTTTCTCATTCAAGACATTTCTTTTGATTCATCATCACCTGACTTGTATTCCTGGGATTATCCAATTAGTGTTTGGCACATCTTTGTGGAGTGGGGTCATAAATGTGACTGTAACATTCCCTTATCTTCTGTTGTCCAACCACTATCCAGTATTGAGCAACAACTGAGAACAGCCTCGTGGTACCAGTTGATATGGTTAAGTTGGCTTTAAGACTGCTTCGTGCTGCCAGAGAAGTGCAAATCAACTCTAGCATGGCATACTACTGCAAGTACTGGAAACTGTGCCCCCCCGCATGTTTACCAGTTTTATGAAGTTACCAGGCAATCCATATAGAGCTATGCAAAATCAGCCCCATAGGATGTGATTGTCTAGGTATTAACCCCTGTATTTCTACATTCACTACATCATCATCCACAGATTCTCAGCTTGGCTCCCATGTACTCTGTTGATTTGTCATCTCCATGACATGCACTGTACTCTCTTCTTACCCACTTTCCAATAAAGAAAAGATTAAAAGGAAAATCACATGGTTGAAAAGGGCATGGATGATGAGCAATGTCTGCCATTCCTGATGAGTGGTGTTGACCCTGTCTTCAGCCATGGGCTTACCAGGGTCTGGTGCATTCCTGTTGCATTGTATTATACTGTGTAGGGCTCCAACATCTCTGAAGGAAGCCAGTTCCTACCACCATAAATTGTACACGTTTATTGTGTCTTTTGATTGAATATCTGAAGACTGTGATATTTTTTCCCTTTCTGCTGCCATTGAGCATTCACATCTTCCAAGTGCTTCACATCTTCCAAGTGTTTTACAGACATTAACTAAGTGGCTGTGATAGTAGAGAGAATAGCAACTTAACCATGTCTACATGAAACACCCCATACTCCAAACAATGTAATATGGTCTTTGAAAGGTCTGAAGCTGGAGGGAAAGTAGTAAGATACTACAGAGAATCAGTACCACAGAGTACTTTTTTTTGGCTCTAGTTTTCAAAAATAGGCATATAATGCAGTGTTGCCAATTCTCACAACATTGTTTGAATCTTGCTGTATTTGATGTTTCTCCTCAAGCCCCAGCCACTGGAGTCATATGAGTACATGAGAATCTCCGCTTTCATCTAAACAAAAGTAAGTTTCTAATCCTTGTGGATGCAGAGAGAGAGGCTACAAAATGGGAAGCCTAAACACTCAAAATAGAAGGCAAATCAAACCCCTCAAATATATAATTTTTAAAATTCCATGATTTTTATTCCAGTCTCATGATTTGGAATCCTTGGGGTTGGCAGTACTACAAACTCAACTTCTTGACTTTTTGCTGACAATCACATACTCAAATATCTTTGTCATAAATTATATATGACCCATATGATTTGCAATCAGGTACTTAAACATCTGGAGATTTATTTGCCCACAATTATTTGCTCTCTTAGACTTGTGGCTTCAGTTATTGTGGATGCGAGAACCCAGGCAAAAAGTCTGAGTCTGCCTTTGAATATCAGCCCGTGTGTTACTTTAGTAGACAGGATCACTGCACAAGCGCTGTGATTTCCAGACAGAGATGCAGATATGTTTTACGCCATTGTTGCTTTGTTTTTAACTTAAGTAGCTAGCTGTCTAACCAATATCTGTCCTTAAAATATTGGGTCTACAGCCTGTCTAACTAAGTTGTTATAATCAGTTTGTTCCAAAACTTCATCATAATGTTTCTTTAAATTTCACAGCTTTGAATATTCCTTTGTGTATGTCTGATACTTACATCAGAGCATACCTGACTGAATGCTGCTATACTTCAGTGGAGTTTATGATGAGAGTTCTGAGAATTACTGTTGATTTCTCCTCGGTTTCTACTTATTTTACTTGTCTAAGCTCACTGCCAAATACCGTTATCCTGTTAAATAGCTTCAGACACGAAAATATACTGAAATGACATCACCATAGAATAAATAGGATACTGTTTATCATAGCAGTGAAGATCAGTTTTTAAAAGGCTTTTTTAATGTACTTGCATCTGAATTGCTTGAGTCATGAGTTAATTTAAAACTCTCTTCTAAAAATTGTGATGAGACAAAATAGTCATCCATTTGACAAAAATAGATTGTTAATGGCTTCCTGGATGAGAAAATGATTTTTTTTTGGTTTGCTACTGAAAATGTGATCACTTAGAAATGTTTTGCTGTACTTATTGGGCAACACTTCACTAAATACAGAAGATCCAGTTAATTAATGCTTCTCTCTTATACAATTCTATAATATTTTACAGCAATGGTCGCAAACAGTGTGGTGTAGAGTTCCTACGGGGCTTTTGATTGTTACTGTATGGTACTATATCCAGCTTCTGCATGGAGATCTGCATAGATAGACTCTTGTGCAGCCCCGTTGACTTAATTGTGTTTTATCATGGATGCAAGAATAGTTTTGTTTGTATGATTAAGGTCCTAGTGTTGTGCTTTTCTGAACTCCTAAATGTACAAAATATGTAAATATAAAAATGTGTTAGTGGGACTAAATAATGCCATTTACATATGGTCTTGTACCCTAAACTTTATATATTGTGTGCTGATGTTTAAAGTATTAATTGCCATTGTATTCAAGTTTGTAATACAGAACCTCAAAAATTTGTAATTGTGCAAAGCTACCCACTGTGTGTCATAACAATGCAGAATCTCTAACTGAAATAAAATTAACTGCCGCTAATGCTGGGTGCTAATAAATTAAACTAAATACAAATTAATCAAATGCCAAAGCAAATAGTACCTGATTCTGAATCACTGGAGTCAGTGTGAGATTGGGAATTTCATTGGGCACAGGATCAAGTGCAGAAAGAGGAAGGAAGTTTCGTAGCAAAGGCGTTACTCACCTAAACAAGTATAAAAATAGACACTCCTCCTGTTTGGGAAATGGAACTGTCATGTGCATATCCTTGCCGTGTGAGATTTGGTCCTAGAGTATAGGGCCAAATCCTAGAGCTTAGCATGCTTAGCATTTTGCAGGATCTGGCCGCTATAAAAAAAAGTAACATGCCTTTTTAACACCATTTTTAGAAATGAGGCACATCTTTATTCGAATGAAGATTCATGCAAGTAGAATTGAGCTCTAATTTTGCTAGGAATCTGGGGTCTATTTTGGTTTTTAGATTACTAATATTTGCAAATGCTTTGTACATTCTTTTGTCTTTCTTACAAAATCGGGCCCCTATCCCACAATTGGATCCGTGCAGGCATGAAGGTACATTTGTGCCAATTTAATTGCAGAATGAGGACCTCAGTGTCAAGTTGTTTACTATGAAGGGAAGTGCAAAAACACTACTGGTTTTAGATTGTGCCACCCATCCTGAATGGTGACTTGAACAAGACATCTTACTGTACAGCATATCCTGTTTCTTCTCCTTACAGACTAATGTATACCCCTTCTGATTCATATATAATCCTTATCTCATGATATTGCATAGGATGCATTTGGATTTATGTGTTCCATTGTCAAATAACTTTTTTAATAGTATGTTCTTGCATTTGGCCACTTTTGCTTCTTGATTCACATACATTTGTGTTTAGGTATGATGCATCGAATAATTCTTTATCTGAGTGCTTCTGGGTACTGAGTAAAGTATTTATATATCAGTAATATATTTACACAGAGAAGAGATTTTAACTGAGCCATATAATAATCTGATTCTATCTCATGTGATGTAACCTTTGACGGAGAGCTGATCTTTAAGGCTATCAAACAGGATTTAAATCTTATAATAGGTTGATTGCTGTTCCCAATGCTGATTTCCTTATGATGCATGCCCATAAGAGAGACTAAGATATCGCACACGTTCTGGGAAAGAGAGAGATTTTCTTTGGAATTTTGTGTTTTGCAGAAAAATAAAAATCTATAAAACTATTTAAATTCCTAGCTATATCCTGTACAATTTCCTATCAGAAATAAAACACAAAATCTACATAACAAAATTCAGGAAATAAACACTTAAGCAATGTTTTGTGAATTTGGCTTGGATTCTTCTAAGCAGTATATAATTGTTCTTAATGATGTGCTCTTCTTTTTAGGGATCAGCAGATTCATACACAAGCAGACCATCAGATTCTGATGTATCTTTGGAAGAGGACAGAGAAGCAATCCGCCAGGAGAGAGAACAGCAAGCAGCTATCCAGCTTGAAAGGGCAAAGGTGAGTTCTTCTTTTCAGCTTTATTAATAGCAAAGTTATATGGCATTTGGTGGCACATCAGCCTTTGCATAGTGTTAGAATTCTTTCTACAGGTTTATAATGGTGATCATATAATTTGAAAATAGCTTGGCAACCAACTACAAGATACTGGAAGGGGAAATATCAAATATTTTCACAAAGAAGATACTACTTAAAACATAAAGCCAAATCCTGCTTTGTCACCCATGTAACCTTGTATGTGTTGGTAGGTCTTAGATGTGTAAATGAGAGTGGAATTTGGCTCTTTTACTTAAGGAAAGGAAAGGAGAACAACGTAGGAGACTGCTACTACATTTTCACAGGAATGTGCTTGACTGTTTTGAATTTGGATTTGCATTTGGTCCTCTTGGTCACCCTATGGATGAGGTGTGGATGGACTGGATGTAAATATAATGGGACAAATGCTGCCCTGTAATGTATGCACGAGTTCCATTCATTTCAATTGCCATTGTATCAATGTAGTCAGACACAGGATTTTGACCCAGTGGCTGCAATTTAGTCCTTTTTTTTTTTTGTTTTTTGTTTCTCAAATGTTGGTTGCTTGATTCACCCTGTGAAGAAAGGGGCTGCAGATGACAAACAGTGTGCCAGAAGGGTCAGGCATTCAGATACTTCAGTGATGGCAGTGATAGTAAAATAAATTGGGGGTATGGATAGATACAGGCGAGTCTCATCTTATGCGGGGGTTCTGTTCCGTGGTTAGCGCGTAAAGCGAAAACCGCGTTTAGTCAAAATTACATTGAGTTGAATGGCAGGTGTAATCACCCGCACTACAGGTACAGTATTAAAATTGTAATTTTTCTCTTTTTCTCTTTTTCTTTTCTTTTTTCTTTTTCTTTTTCTTTTCTTTTCTTGTCAACCACGTAATGCTGAAATCACACACGTTAAATGCGCGTACGATGCGACAGACCTGTACAAGCCAGAGAGATTTTCCATCAGTGGAAAGCAGGCAGTGTTTTCAGGGCCACACTTTTCCAGGGTTCTTCAGGTGGAGGCCAACTTCAGAGAATGGTTGGGACCCTGCTGGGAGAGGCTCCCAACCTTACAGGACTTGTTAAAAATGATACACTTTCTATGGGGTTTGAGACTGTCCTACTGAATTTAATAGAAAATTCTATCCTTTCTATAGGTGGTTTAAAAAAGCCCATAGAAAGGCTGTCTTGTTCTCTATTAAATTCTATACATTTTTGGATTAATTCCTATTAACACCTATTACATTTCTGTAGAACCCTCCTAGTTTCATCCCTATTGAATTGGATAGGACTTTTCCATAGGTCTGAATCAGCATTTCTCCCTGTTGCTCTGGCCACCCCACTGTCTTGGTCAGCTTCACCTACTTTTGAGGAAGTTTTAGGCAACTCTTGGCCACCCAGCAGAAAGGCTTTTGTAGGTACCTTGTGATGCTGTGTTCCTCACAAATTTCCTGCTACTCAGGGCATACAGCCCATTTAATACCAGCAGGAATTAACCAAGCCTTGGAATTTTTCTAGAGTACTTTGCAGCCTACATCTTATGTAGGATCTTCCACTACATCACATGCCTTAGGACACAAAACAATCTCTGCAAAGGAAGAATTTTCTTACCTTGTGTACCACACTGCACTGAGTGCATTGTGGAGGGAGGAATTACCTTCCTTTGAATTGTCCTACAAGCGGATTGATACCGATGGAGCAATTCTCTTTTGTAGCAAATCACATGGTTCGCATTTGGACCTGATGTAAGGAAGCACAACTCCCAATGACTTGTGTGGAGTTGTGTCCGCTGACCTTAGGTCTGAATTTGGCTGTATTGCCAATGCATGACTAGTAAATACATATTTTTTATTTTGACACAGTCAGCACACTAACTCTTGAATCTAAAAAGTACAAGAACACTTCTGTAACATGCTTGTGACATGTTTTTTTGTTCCTAGTCTAAACCTGTAGCGTTTGCAGTTAAGACTAATGTGAGTTACTGTGGCGCACTGGATGAAGATGTTCCTGTCCCAAGCACTGCCATTTCATTTGATGCCAAGGACTTTTTGCACATTAAAGAGGTAACTACAGCATGCAATTATTCCTCTGACCTGCCAACAACTAAAACCTGAGCAGTCAGATTTGAGCTATGCAAGATGAAAGAGAGAGCTGAATAGCAGCCAGCATTACACAGAGCATCTGTTTGATTAGCAATAACATCCAGGATCATTCATCCTTATCAGGGTCCCAGTGCCATGAGGCTGTATCTTGTACTATTAAGAATTTGAATCTACTAATTCATTGTCTGGTTTTAAAAGCATGGAAGGGAAATCATGTCTTAGTAGATTTAAAACCACTTGAACTTCATGGATATAGATTTTGTTCTTCACTAAAGGAGTGAGATTGGGACTGGTAGTAGATAGCCTGGGAAAGGACACCTTGAGCCAAACAGTGGAGTTACACCAGGTCTGCAGGTAGCCCCCTAGAGAGGGCCTGTAGAAGAGGGAGAGGGCCTAGAATAAGAGAGTAAGAAAAAGCATCTGTAGGAAAGCTTTCTGCCTTGGGACATAGGGTTCGTCTACACAAGTGGCAGAGAGTCCCAGAGCCTGTGTCAACACATTCAGGCTTGCAGGGCTCAGGCTACTGCGCTAAAAATAGTTGTGTAGATGTTGTGGCTTTGGCTGGAGCTGAGTACTGCCTATGCTTCAGATCCCAAGCTGCAACATCTACACATCTATTTCTAGAGCTTCAGCCCTGCAAGGTCGAGTGAGGAGACCTGGGATCTGATGCTCAGTGCCACTCACTGGGCAGGTCTTCATTACCATTGATCTATTGGGGATTGATATATCGTGTCTAGTGTAGACACAATAAAATCGATCCCCGATCGCTCTGCCATCAACTCCGGAACTCCACCACTGCTGAGAGGCAGAAGCAGAGTCAGTGGGGGAGCGGCGGCAGTCGACCCCGTGAGGTAAGTTGATCTAAGATAAGTCAACTTCAGCTGTGCTATTCTTGTAGCTGAAGTTGCATATCTTAGATCGATCCCCCCCTCGATGTAGACCGGGGCTGAGAGAAATGGAACCTCAGAGCAAGGAAGGGAGTTAAGGAATAGGGACAGCATCCTAAAATGCTAACTGGAGAGAAAATCATTTTTACTGTATGTTGAAGATATTTCCTTCAATTTTTCTTTGGGCTTCCTAAAGTGAACCAACAACATGTGCATGTGCAACATGTTATTTTGCACACATATATACAGGCTTAGAACTTACAAAACAAGATTCATCCGTATGTGCTGTAGCTTGATTTTAGGGGGCCTGATACCACTTCAGCTTGGAGCCTTTTCAAGTTCTCCCATCTGTGCTTTACAGTCCTGTGATTTTTGAAATGTTCTCTTGCCAAAGAGCTCCTAGTTGTAATCCCTTGGAATTTACCAGAATGGCAATTCTCCCTTTTCCTACCCATACACAAATATTTTCATTGTATGTTATGAATTTATAAAACAAATTCTAATGTAGTCCATTTTATTGTTGAGGCAAAACATTATATATGCAGAACTTTGTACATTTCCCTGCACACACGTTTTTATCTGTAACAATCCATCTGAAGATGGCAAAAGTTGTGGATGTTACTCTAAAATGGACTGCCAGGAACAAGATCAATTTAAAATGGTTGTCTGATACTTTAGTTGGTGATTTATTTATGGGATTCCCAGGACATAGGGTTGTGTAGTTCAGTCTACAGTTTCTGAAATGAATTCTTTGCATCAGTCTCCACTGCAGAGGATGTTGGGAAGACAGCCACATCAGAGCTATTTTTTGGGTGACAGATCTGAAGTACTGTCCCAAATTGATGCCTCAGTAGAAGAGGTTTTAGTACAAATTGATAAACTAAACAATAAGAAGTCACCAGGACCAGATGGTATTTGCCCAAGAGTTCTGAAGAAACTCAAATATGAAATTGCCTAACTACTAACTCTGGTATGTAACCTATCGCTTAAATCACCTCTATTCTAGATGACTGGCACGTAATTAATGTAATGTCAATTTTTAAAAAGAGCTCCAGAGGAGATCCTGGAAATTACAGGCCAGTGAGCCTAAGTTCAGTACTGGACAAATTAATAGAAACAGAACAGAATTTTCAGGCACATAGATCAACACTATATGTTGGGGAAGAGTGGAAGAGTCAACCTGACTTTTGTAAAGGAAAGTCATGCGTCTCTAATTCTTTGAGGGGGCATACAAGCACGTGGAGTAGGGGGATCCAGTCAGTACAGTGTACTTGGATTTTCAGTGTACTTTGACAAGGTTTCTCTCCAAAGGCTCTTAAGCAAACTAAGTAGCCATGGAATAAGAGAGATGGTAACTGGCTGAAAGGTAAGAAACAAAGGACAGGAATAAATGGTCTGTTTTCACAGTGGAGAAAGGTGAACAACAGGGTCACCCAAGGACCTGTGCTGTTCAACATATTAATTAATGATCAGGAAAAAGGGGTGAACAGCGAAGTGAGAAAATTTGCAGACGATACCAAATTATTCAAGATAGTTAAGTCCAAAGCAGACTCCAAGGAGTTACAGAGGGATCTCACAAAACTGGGTAACAAAATGGCAGATGAAACTCATCATTGATAAGTGCAAAGTAACACACATTTGAAAAAATAATTCTAAGTAGCAGTCAAAAAGGCTAACAGTATGTTAGGAACTATTAAGCGAGGGATAGAAAATAAAACAGAAAATACTTTAAGGTCATTGTATAAATCCATGATGCACTAACACCTTGAATACTCTGTCCAGTTCTGGTCATCCCATTTAAAAAAGGGAATAGTGGAATTGGAAATGGTTCAGAGAAGGGCAACATAGATTATCAAGGGTCTGGAACAGCTTCCATACGAGGAAAGACTAAAAAGATTAAGGCTATTCATCCTAGAAAAGAGATGACTAAGTGATATAATAGAGGTCTATAAGATCATGAATGGTGTGGAAAAAGTGAATAGAATAGTATACAAAAACCAGGGGTCATCCAATGAAATTAATAGGTAGCAAACAAGAGGAAGTACTATTTCACACGATGCACAATTAATCTGTGGAACTCATTGCCATGGGATACTGTGATGGCCAAAAGTATAACTGCATTCAAAAAAGTATTGGATAAGTTCATAGACATATATCCATCAAGATAGTCAGGGATGCAGTCCCACATGTAAGACTTCTCTAAACTTCTGACTACCAGAAGCCAACAGTGGAAGATGGGTGGATCACTCCATAATTTCCCAGTTTTGTACATTCCCCCTGAAGCTCTGGCATGGACCATTGTCAGGGACAGGATACTGAGCTAGATGGACAATTGGTCTGATCAGTATGGCCATTCTTATGTTTTTAAACTAGCATATCATAATAGTATATAACAAAGGACAATGCAAATCACAGAAAAACTTGTATGGAAGGTGAGGAAAAATATACTTTTGCTAGGAAGTTATTGAGGCTGAACTTTCAAATTTGAGAGCCTAAAGTTGGGCCCCTAAATAAGTGGTCTGATTTTTTTAATTGGTCTTGAGCCTGTTCAGATCTCATTGACTTGAAATAGGAGCTTTAGAATGTATTTTAGTTGCCCAACAATGAATTTAACGGCCTGAGAGCTTGGGGCCAGGGAACTGTTAATTTAGAGAGATGGGGATATATACTTGGCTTCTTCCTCACTCATTTCGCAAACAAATCTTTTATTTATTTTTTTCTGAAAGTATTAAAATGAGATTGATACACACTGGCTTTAATCATGTATAACCTTTCTAGGAAAACTAATATTCCTTTTGAAATATGGTGCCAACGGCTCTTGCCGAAAAATCATTGCAATTTTTTAGAAAATTACAAAATTGCTAAAAAATATAATCTGCTCAATTTACAAGGACCTAAATGAGGAGAACAAATTGTAAATCTTTAAAAGAGCTTGCTTAAAAAAGTCCTGTCACCAGACAGTTACAACAAATCTTTTGTCTTTATGGCAACTTTAATTTCTTAACTTAATTAAAAAATATATCCAAGTGGTGAAGCCATTTCTAGGGTGTATGACTGCAAGTAAACTGAAATCAAGATAGAGGAAAGATGGTCCAGTGATTAGGGTGTTAGATAGTAGACCACTCTCCCAAACTACCATTACCCTTGGCACCAGTTTGCCTATTTGTTGATGGTGTCAGCAGAAAAGTCATGCCTGGACATAGAGAGTGAATACAGAATTTGACACTCCATGTCAAGGCTGAGAAAGTTCAGAGAGAAACCTGTACTGACACAGCTTGAGCTGTACCTGTTCTGTGGGCACATACAAGTCTTCAGTCTTGAGAGTTCTCAGTATGACACAATAATCTGTCTGTGTTACAGAAATATAACAACGACTGGTGGATAGGAAGGCTGGTTAAAGAGGGCTGTGAGATTGGCTTCATTCCAAGCCCACTTCGGCTGGAGAATATCCGAATTCAGCAGGAGCAGAAGAGAGGACGTTTCCATGGCGGGTAAGTCTGTCCTTAGCCATTTCAAAACACAACAAACACTGGCCAATATTAGAAGTTCAGCTGATTTGTTTTAATGTATTCCTCAATCTTCTCTTGTCTAAAAATGGTTTTGTATTCATATACCAGAATGGACTGTGGGTTAAAATATACGTGTTTGCAGAAAATAGCTGGCATCCTAGATCTCTCACTGTCTCTGTTCGAGGGACAGGAAAATTACAGGAATAAACTTTTGAAAAATGAGTCCTACAGGATGTGGACTATAGTGTGAAGGGTTCTGGAGAACAAGCTGTCTGAGCCCATATAGGGTTGGATCAAATCAGTGATCACTCATGGGACCCTAAGATTTTGCCTCATACTCTTTTCATTCTGACTCACCACTAAATTGGCACGCTGGGAACAGCACAGAGACAGTGTTGCAGCATTCCTATCTTGTTGTAACCCTTTCTTTAAGAGAGATTGCACTCAGGCCACTCCAGAGGCGTAGCGAGCGCCCTCCGTACCCTCCGACCGGAGGGAGCCCCGCAAGGAAGGGGGCCCCTAAAAGTGGCAAAAAAAAATGTAAGGTATAACTAGGTAAGTGACATTTATTGACGCTATTGCACAATCCATGTCGGTTTTACTGACAAAACCGTGAAGTCATTATGATACATCATAATGCTATTGGCTACATTAGTTGTCTGTCAGTCAGTTTCGAATTTTAGTTGGACCCATTCAAAGAATGTGTATTTGCGTTCATAATGGCGGTCAGCGGATAAATGTTATTAATTTAGTTGTTTAGTTTTTTATCATTTCCAACGCAGAAGCATGCTTTGTGATGTCTAAGAGAATGTATAAGAGCAGAGCTAGTAAACGAAAGGCAGCAAAAGATGCCGAGAAGGAACTTGAGAAAATTCCAAAGTTGTCAACGTATTTTGCGCTGCAATCCACGTACAGGTACAGGCACATGAAATGGACAGCGCTAGCAGCGACGAATCGTATCCAGAAGTATCCAGAAGTGCTTCAAGTGAGGTCGAAGGTGAAGCCAGTTGTTCTACCAAACAAACTGTGACAGATATTCCAGCTGCTGCCGGGAAAGAAGTATCTGAATCTAAACCACTGACTGATGATCCAGGAGATTGGCCGTCTATAATATCGGACAGGCAAGTGTGTGACATTGTTGCACGTGGCCCACCGCAGCAGAATGAAAGTTACGAATTTCCATTTAACGAGGACCATCGAACCATGGCAAATGGCGAGAAAATAAGAGGTTCATGGTTAATGTACTCAGATCAGAAAGATGCCATTTTTTGTTTTTGTTGTAAATTTGGCACTGGCAACATACTGCTATGTCGTGAACATCTGCTTGGAAAACACTGTCAAAAAGACTTCAGCAGCATGAAACAGGCAAAGGTCATCAAGACTGTATGGTGAAATGGTTTGACCTTCAGTCAGGCATAGTAAACCGTACATCCATTGACCAACTCGAATTGCAGGCTTTTCTGAAAGAAAGAGATTTCTGGAGAAATGTTGTCAAACGCATGGTTGATGTCATTATTTTCTTGTCCGAAAGAAACTTGGCATTTCGAGGAAGTAATGAAAAGCTCGGCAATCCTTCGAATGGCAACTTTTTGGGACTGTTTGAATTGCTTGCAAAGTATGATACTGTCCTCAGCGAACTTTTACAGAGGATTAAGAAGGAAGAGACACATGTTCAGTACCTCAGTCCACAGATCCAAAACGAGCTGATTCAACTTGTTGCCAGTAACATTCAAGAGGCCAACATAGCGCAGCTTAAAAAAGCAAAATATTATTCAGTTATTTTGAACTGTACTCCCGACGTGTCACGAGAAGAACAGATGTCTGTGGTGTTACGCTTTGTTGAATGCAACGGTGAAGATGGTGTCAATATTCGTGAAGCGTTTGTTGGTTTTCTTAATGTTCATGATACAACTGGCGAGGGCTTATTGGAAGCGTTTCTTGAAAAGGCAAACAACTTAGGAATAGACATTGCTGACATGACAGGCCAAGCTTATGATAACGGCGCAAATATGAGAGGAAAGAACAAAGGAGTTCAAGCCCGCATGCTAGAAATAAATGACCGTGCCTTGTATGTACCGTGTGGAGCTCACACTTGGAATCTTGTGATCTCAGACGCGGCAAAGTCATTGAAATATGCCGTTGACTTTTTCGGTTTGATTAACAGAATATACGTTATCTTTTCTTCTTCACCTTCACGTTGGGATATACTTCAAGAACTGTCGTAGTATAATTCCCAAATCTGGACCTGAGCGTCCAAAATATGGGTACTAGCATGAATTCCCCTAAGCTTAATTACCAGCTTAGATCTGATAGGCTGCCACCAATCAGGAATTTTTAGGACCAGGTTCCCTCTGGTCCGCCTAAAACCTTCCCAGGGGACCCCAAGACCCAAATTCCTTGAGTCTCACAACAAAGGGAAATAAGCCATTCCCTCCCCGCTCCCTTCTTCCTCCCAGCTCTTTCCCGCCCTGGGAACACTAGCAGATCGCCTGATTCAACTTCTTGAATCACCACACCGAGAGGAGTGTTACCTTCCCCTTCACCCAGAGGCAATACAAGCTGCGTGAATATAACACAAAGAGAAAATTTATCCTTCCCTTCTCCCCACCAATTCCCTTGAATCTTAACTAGGAGAAAAAAATTAAACAGGTCTTAAAAGCAAAACTTTTAATAAGAAAGAAAGAAAAAAGTAAAAGGTTTATCTCTGCACTTTAGATGGTAAAAAGTTACAGGGTCTTTCAACTTATAAACAATAGAAAGAAACTTTCTCCAGCAGAAACACAATTTAAGCTACTTCCAGCAAGTACACATATGCAAATAAGAAAACAAATTAAAAGACTATAACCACCTTTGTTCTTACTCACAATTCTGAATAGATAAGAGACTGTAGCAGGGAGATTGGCAGAAACCTGGTTGCACCTCTAGTCCCGTCCAGGACCCAGAGAGAACAAAACCAAACCCAAAACCCACAAACAAAGGCTTCTCTCCACGAGATTTGAAAGTATCTTGTCTCCTGATTGGTCCTCTGGTCAGGTGTTTGCAGGTCACTGTTTGTTAACCCTTTATAGGTGAAAGAGACATTAACCCTTAGCTATCTGTTTATGACAAGAACATATGTCAATATCTGTTAAAGGGTTATCGGACACTCGTTGGGAGTCGAGAATTGATGCTGTGAAGCCATTGCGTTATCACCTTGAAGAATTGTGCAACGCTTTGTCATCTTTGCGAGAATATGCGCTTGAAAAGAAAGATGGCAATACATCAGCAGAAGCTGGTGCGCTTTTAGACCATGTTACTACATGGCCTTTTGTTCTGACTGTGTACACGTGATACGATATACTATTTCACGTCAATAAAACCAGCAAATTAATTCAGTCACCAGATGTGTCAATTGACGTACTGCAGGCAGAAGTCGGTGCTACAATGAAGTTTTTGGAAGAGTATCGAAATACAGGATATAACTCTGTGGTCACAAATGCACGTGAAATAGCAGAGCATATGGGTATTGAGCAGGTGTTTCCAGAAACCAGGGTGTGACGTAAGAAGAGAATGTTTGATTACAAATGTGCTGATGATTTGAGTCGTCTTTCTGCCAAAGAAAAATTCAAATCGCAGTTCTTTCTTGTTCTCACTGATCAGGCCATATCTTCTGTTTCGTCGCGATTTGACCAACTCGTGGAGTGGTATAAGTTGTTTGGATTTCTGTACAACGCTAACAGCCTGAAGCAGTGTCACAGAGAAAATGAACTGGAGAATCACAGCAAAAATTTTGAAAGAAAAATGAGAGACATTGATGCCAACGAACTCATAATGGAATTGAATCGTTTTATTTATGTCATCGAGAAAGAGAGACGACTTGTCATGGCAAGCAATTTTTTAACGTACATATACAAGAACAGCCTTCAGGAGATATATCTGAATCTTTGCATTTGCATCAGAATTCTTCTGACCACACCAGTTACTGTCGCTGGTGCTGAAGGGAGCTTTAGCAGAATGAAACTGATCAGGAATATCCTGTGCTCAACCATGACAGATGACAGGCTTTCTGCGCTTGCAGTTATCTCAGTCGAAAACAAGATTGCCAGATCTCTGGACTATGACGCATTGATTAACAATTTGCGGAGAACAAGGCTCGAAAGAAGCGCTTTGCGTAAATACGGAATACATGTACACTGTAGGCCTATGTATACATAATATGAACCCTGTATATTGTATAAAATAAATACCGCATTCCAGTTTCTGCATTGTAAGGGTCCCCGGACATATGTTTGGAGGGGGCCACGTTCTTTGTTGCTACGGCCCTGGGCCGCTCGCTGCTTCTCATCTCAGGTTGCCTCTCCACTTTCATCCCAAGCCAGTCTCCTCCTTGTGTCTCCACCCCTAGGCCTAAATGGTGCATGTCTCTTAGCCCTGGTCTACACTTGGGTAGGGCAGGGGAGATCGATCTAAGTTACACAACTTCAGCTACATGAATAACATAGCTAAAGTTGACATACTTAGATCAACTTACCATGGCGTCTTCACTGCAGTGAGTCGCTTGCTGCCACTTCCCCGTCGACTCTGCCTGTGCCTCTCGTGGCAGTGGAGTACAGGAATCGACAGGAGAGCGCTTGGCAGTTGATTTATCGCGTCTAGACTAGATGTGATAAATCAGTCCCTGCTGGATCGATCGCTGCCCGCCGATCCGGTAGGTAGTGAAGGCATACACCTAGTTAACACAGGCTTGAGTACAGGCCGGAGAACCACAGCTCTGACAGTGAATCACTGTGAGACCTGCCTACTGTGTGTGAACATGTCACCATCCACTGGCTAAATACCCAAACAACAGACCTACTTTAATCATAGAACTCCTGTTAACACTGATGAGATGGTGCTTGCAGATAACGATACTTCATTGTAAAAGAAAGAAAGATGAGACGATTGAATCTAGCCATAATAGATGGCAAAAGTGAGGAGCATAATTTAATCTAGAAAGTAATGGCAGGGAATTGCCATACTAATTTACTTCATCAAGCTCAGGAATCATTTCAAGAGTAAACTATCTGAGGAAATGTTTCTAGAATAATTGAACAAAATCAATTCTGATTTATCCAAATTGCTTGTACAGCTTGAAATAGCTGAGTGTTAGCCCTTCTGCCTTGATGTTTGGAGAGAGAGGTACTTACCTGGGATGGATGCACAGTAAAAGAGAATATCAGATTATTGGAATCCGTGTAGGTGAATCCCTTTTGTATCACTGGGGCCAAGTAATGGACTTGCCCTTCTCTGATCATATGACTGCGTGGTGAATTAAGCAGAGGCATATGGGATGTAATTTCCCCTCCTCCCAACCTTTAGGCAGGCCCTGGGGCAGCAGTGCAGCATCTCTGAGGCTGGAATAGGAGCTGCAGGGCCTTGTGAATTCACTCTCAAAATACTTTGTGTTAATGGGCACTCTTTGTAATGCTGTAGGAAATCAAGTGGAAATTCTTCTTCGAGTCTTGGAGAAATGGTGTCTGGAACATTTAGAGCTACACCCACTTCCACAGGTGAATTTTGGATTTTATATAAGGAAAACTATTACTGTTTCTTAAACTTACCTTAAAAGTTGCAAATAAAATAAAATAAAGGGCTTCTCCACACCCTCTTATTACTAATCTATAAAAATATCCCATAGATAAATGCTTATTTGTTCAAACCTTCCCAAAATAATTGAAGGAGGAGAAAAAAATCTGCTTCTAAATATATCGGTCATGTAGAGAGCTGGAGAAAAGAACCAGAAAAGCTGGCAGACTCCCTCAGAAGGGTAGTGATCTGATCAGAAAGGAGATGCAGAAATACAAATAATAAGTACATTGACAGAGTGATCTTTGTTTGCAAATCTTGTGTCTATTGCATTATGTGCAGTATGCATGTTAATAAAGTTCTTGTTTTTGGTCTTTTAGCAAAACAGAAACAAAAAGTGGTAAGTATATTTTGCTATATAATTTCTATAGTTTGCATGCTGAGTCTGTTTTAGATTATGTGCTGATGGGACATTTTCTTCTTTCAGACGGAACATGTTCCTCCTTATGATGTAGTGCCATCCATGAGGCCCGTTGTGTTAGTTGGCCCGTCGCTGAAAGGTTATGAGGTATCTATTCTACTTAGTTAAATTTAATTACTGTTTTCTAGTCTCTCTCACTCACACACACATGCGCGTGCGCGCACACACACATACACGCCTTTCTACATGCAGACGTAGCACTAATCAGCCTTTAGAACTAGTTAGTTAAACTGGTGCAACAGCCTGTGTCGATATTTATATTCTGGTTTGTCTTAAAAATTCCTAGTAGATTTATGCTAAATCCAAATAAGCCTGGTTTAAATAAGTGTTGCTACATAGCCTTTTGCACCCATTTGACTAAATCAGTTTAATATCACATCCAATGTGTTTTATGCCATCATGTGCCAGCAATGCCCCTCTGCCATGTACATTGGCCAAAAGAGTCTCTATGCAAAAGAGTAAATGGACACAACTCTGACATCAAGAATTATAACATTAAAAAACCATTAGGAGAACACTTCAGTCTCCCTGGACACTCAGTAACAGACTTAAAAGTGGCAATTCTTCAACAAAAAAACTTAAAAAACAGACTCCATAGAGAAACTGCAGAACTACCATTAATTTGCAAACTGGACACCATCAAATTAGGCCTTAATAAAGACTGGGATTGGATGGGTCACTGCAAAAACTAATTTCCCCCCTACTGTTACTCATACCTTCTTGTCAACTGTTTGAAATGGGCACCCTGTTTACATTGGCCTCATTACCACTACAAAAGTGATTTTTCCTCCCCTGGTATTCTACTATTGAGAATAGCCCACCTCCACATTAATTGAATTATCTCATTAGCACTGACTGCCCACTTGGTAAGGCAAATACCATCTTTTCATGTACTGTGTATTTATACCTGCCTACTGTATTTTCCACTCCATGCATTTGATGAAGTGGGTTTTAGCCCATAAAAGCTTATGCCCAAATACATTTGTTAGTCTCTAAGATGCCACAAGTACTCCTCATTGTTTAAGTTAAACCAGTGCAACTTTCTCATGTGACCTTAGTTAAGCAAGTTTCTTGTGTGGTGTTGACAAGACCTAACTGATGCCATATTATGCCATAATTTTACATCTTCCTGTGAAATGCCTGGTACTGGAGAGACTAGACTAGCTGCAGCATTGGTCAGCTTCAGTGTGGTAATTTCTATATTCCTACTCTAGGCATTGATCTTGTAAACCCATCACTATTACTGAAGTGTGTGGGGTGTTTTATTTTTTTTTGAAGTTATTACATAGAAATTTAAAGCCGAAGAGAATCCTGGCCCACCTAAACAATCACCATCTATTCAGCATAACAATATGTACAGCAAAGCCTCACTAATATGTACGGTTAACCAGGACATTCATTATTAAATTCTGAAAATTAGCAAGTAAGATCCAGATTTAGGAAAATATTTGAACACATGCTTAACTTTTAGCATGGGTGTAAATCCATCCTATTCAGCAAAGCAATGTTAGCATGTGATGAAAGTTAAGCACATGAAGTGCTTTGCTGAATTGGGTCAAAAAGGAATGAACATATAATCAGTTACACTTCACTTTGTTTACTGAATGTTGATAATACTTCACAGCATATGAGTAAAAGTATTGTAATATATTTCTAAAAGTAGTGAGGTATTAGTAATATGACAGCATGGTGCTATTATTAGTGCAGCACTCTTGAATCAGGTTTTTTTGGGTGAGAATTGTTGGATTTGCAGATTAGCAAAGTGAGAATTAGAAAGACTCTACTGTATCTCATTTTCTAATATTTGCCTTTTAATTGCATGGTAGCTGTCCCCTCAAGGGGTAAAAATTCTTCCTTGGCATAACTGAATTGACTTCAGTGGTGCTACAGCCTAAATGAATTTGGTCTAAGGACTCTCAAATTTTGGAGGGGTTTCGTTTGCTGATTTAAATAAATATACAACATGCTACAAATTAGACACGCAGACTCTCCCCTGGAAGAAAAGGACTCCTTGGAAATGAAATACCTTTTAGGTGCATAGAGTATCCATTTAAATGGTGAAGAAATTAGGATATTTCCTTCAGTTAGAAAAATATAGAGAGAGACATATTTGTAATCCCTATATAATCTATATGGGAAAGTTCTTTGGACACTTTTTCTGATGAAAGTGTGCAAGAAGCATGTGAAAAGTGTAATTTATGAGAAATAAACTTCCAGAGACACAGGGTCTTGAATTGGTTACAATCTAGACTGGCAGATAGTGGATGGCAGTCTGAATTACTCTGAAAGGGCTAAAGAGTTCATTCAACAAGTCAGTGGGAATTACAGGTGCTCAGCATCTCTCAGGATTTTGCCCATGTATGGTAATAGGATCCAGATCCATTTTCTGCCCATAGATCTCATTGTGAAGATGTTGACCATTGCTGTTAGAACACTCCCGCATATGAGCACTTTGGAGTATGTTTCAGAAAACTAGCAAACTTTTATAATGAAGTATTTATTCCATTTGTGTATATATAAATTGCAGCCGGCAGATGTGTTTGAGTGAGAACTCATTGATGATAGCACTACAATTAAATGATTACTATCTATGTAAAGGACACTCATTATTGGAAATGTCCTTACCTTCTACCTCTTTTCTTACTTTTGACTTCTTTCTCTCCCTGTCAATCCTCTTTGTTCAATCTTCCTCACCTCTGCAAAGGTAACAGACATGATGCAGAAAGCCCTCTTTGACTTCCTGAAGCACAGGTTTGATGGGAGGTGAGAAATACAATCCTTTTCATGTTTTTTCCCACATTATAATGATTTTATGTAGTGCCTTTTATCGAGGAGGATCCCAGTGCACCTTCCAACTGATTCACCAACTATATATATAGAAATCCTTTTATTCAACACTGAATTGTAGCCACCGGCTGACAAACAACAACTGTTTTTAAGAGTGCATAACAACACAAAGAATGGAAGGTGTAACAGAGCAGAACTTTGCCTGCATACTGAATCCAACTGAAATTGCAGGGAAAATGTAGGTAGGCAGAATGTAATTACCCTAGATGGAATTTGACAAGGACAAAAAGAAAGAAGTGGCTTGGAATCTCTAATGATGACTTGTGGCAAAGATCTTAGGTTCCTTTTAATGTTGCATCCGAGGGCTGGTCTACACTACCACGATAAATCGATCTAACTTACGCAATGGCAGTTACATGAATAACATAACTGAAGTGGATGTAGTTAGAGCCACTTACTATGGCTGCACTGCACTGTGTTGGCAGGATAGCATCTCTTGTTGACTTCCCTTGCACTTCTCGGGGAGGTGGAGTGCACAAATTCATGGAAGTGTGCTCGCCCATCGATTTAGTGTGTGTTCACAAGACCCACTAAATCGACACTCACTGCAGCAGTGCTGATCTGTAGACATGCCCTTAGTGTACCTCCCAAGAACATGATGCCTCTTCACACCAAGGTGGGGCACTAGTTCACTACTGACTCGGAGGAAACAGTGCTACCTACTGAATCACCAGCAGTGCTTTCTGCAGTATCAGGGTTTTCCCTGAAGGTCTCCTATTCAAATATTAACTCTGCTCATCTCATGAGACCACAATACAGCATAATTGCTGGTCAAATGAACTCAACAAATCAGATTTTTTTTTTAATCAAAGAGGCTTCCACCTACCCTTTCTGAATGTCATTAAACAGTAGAGCTGTGGGAATAACTGATCTTTTTTTTAAATTTCCTGCCTATACTGAAAAATCGGGGTGGGGTGCAGGCAGAATTGCTTTGAGAATTTTTTTTGCAGACCAAAAAAGTTGATTTTTTTTGTTTGCAGTGGGTCAAATTCTGCTCTCATTTACAGTGGCATATCACCACTGGAGCAAATTGAGTTGTTCCAAATTTATACCAGCATAGTAGAGAATAGAATTTTGTCTCAAATAAGTTTTACATCTTCTTCTTAATGTTGTGTTGTATATTTTTTTAGCTCTCAAGATGATAAAATTGAGAAGAATAAGTATGAAACTTCAGTTTATTCAAAACCCTTTCATTATACCAAAGTTTTGTGGGCATTTGGTACTAGATCTAGCAAAGTGATTGAAATCTACTGGCCTCCGAACATTAATGCTTATTTATTTCCTTCTGAAGTTACCATTTACTGGGCTACTTTTGATCTGATACCATTTGTCAAGCTCAGGGCTCTTATACAACAGAATATGCTCTAAATAAACTAATCACATCCTGATGCTGGAATAACTATCAAGAACAGAGTGAATTTAAACAGTGAGCAAAGAGAAGGCTCAGGGCAGAAAAATCAGCTATTAAATGTACTCAGGAGTCAAAAATATTCAAAATTCAATTTTGGACAAGACAATGTCCAAAAACAAAAATGTAGGAAAACCTGTCAGGTACAGTACTTGAAAAGGTTTCAGAAACTGTAGGGGGATGCAGGAGGGAGAGAGAACAAAGTATACAGCCCCCTCAGCTCATGCAAAGAAAGGCTTTTCCTTGAGCAACTGAGAGCAAGAGAAGAATTTTAATTCCTTTAAGAATTTAGACTGAGCTCACTGCTCTACTGCTGCTCTCAGGTGTTGTTGGGGAAGTCCCTGATGTTCTAGGGATTGGCTCAACCCCCGAGAAGTCCTGATCTGCTTTTTCCAGTCGCTGGGGCACATTTGTGGGGGCAGTTTGCACAGTGCCAGCCACCATGTGGTAGTAATTGTTTTTCTAAAGCATCTAGCAACATTGTAGGCACTAATATAGTGTAAATAATGAGGTCCATGAGGTTATGGTAAAGGCACCATAATGGCAAAAAGCAAAATTGGCATTTCATTGTTGCCAGCAAACATATATAGTTGATGTTTTCTGTTGCATCCACTCCAATAGATGGTGTATATGCACCCAATAGATGGTGCTCCCTTTTTTGTCATTCTTTTTTGATAGTAAGTACCCATTTGTAGATTATTTGAACTTCAGTCCTAGATCATTTGAACTCCGCTTTCCATGGGCACACCATATGCTCTCACATATCAAAAAATGCTGCAGAACTTTAGGAGACTCTCCAACGGCTTTGAAAGCCCTCCTGATTTAATGATAAACAGTGCATTACTGAGACTGTGACATTGTTCAGAGTTGGTTTCTGGAAGGATAATGTCTTTGCTAAGATTTATAAATGTTTCCAGATGAGAAGCCAAGTTCTGGCTCAGGTGGCCAATCCCACTAAGCCAAAGGCTACAAGTCATTAAAACTTTGTTCATGGGATAATTCCTACAGACCTTGCTGTTTATGTGGATGGGTTTAAAAATCGAGATAACTGAAGGTAGTGCAGACTGTTTTGTTTGTGTTTCTGGATTGGTTCAAATGTATTGTTGTCAGGATCCAACATGGTAACTGAGTTGCTGGAACTAAACCTGTCACCCTTATCTAGAATAAGGTGATCTAAGTTTCGTATATTGATTAGTGGGTGAAAGAGTCTTAACTGATGTTAGAGGCTCACTGTGCTTGTTGGTTACCACTTGTAGATTCTAGGCCCTCAGTGGTGAAAGTGAAGTAACAGGGCTACACGACTCCTGAAACTTTCATTCTACTAGTTGCAGTCCTGAAAGTAGACAGCACTTGGCAGTATGGAGTGTGGTCAGAGAGTCAAGGATATGTGGAGAGTCGGTGCACCTTCCAGCAGAGCTCCACCAGGGCCCCAGCTATCCTTTTAAAGAGCCTAAATTGATGTAACTTACATGCTGAGAGGTTGGAAAAATGTGTGAAAATATGAAAGTCTGAATGCAGGAGGAGCTACTTGAACTGACACCCTCGACTTAGTGCTTCTTTCCATGTGGCCTCTTGCTGTGTGAGTTACATAAACTTAGACTCATTGGGTCAAATCTGCCCTGAATTATACCCGTGAAACTCCACTGAAGTCAGTACTCTTGCATGTGTGTAACTCAGCACACAGTGTGAGCAAATCAGTGTTTTTAGTGACGGATCAGTTGTTATTAAATCTGTGGCCTTTGACTTCAAATGACTCTGATGCTATGTTAACATCAGGGTAGGGGACCAGAGTTCCCTAGTGTTAATGTGATAACTACAAAGGGGGTAGTACTGTGACACAGGAGGAGGACATGGCAAGCACATCAGAGGTGATGGCACTTCTGGGAATTTGCTGCTCTTTGAAGCCTTCATAGAATTATGAGAGAAGAGTGGAATGCTGTCGATGTGGGATCCCCTGAGACAAACAGCTGAAGAAATCTAACATTCTAAACTCTCTAATACTTTGGCACTCCGATGTAGAATTTGATGCAAAGTGTTAATTCCACATGTAGTAGTATTTAATTACAGTAGTTCTGAACTGTCCAAATTACATTTCCTTAGGACAATTTGTGGCATAGTCATACAATAAATGCTTGTCTTAAGGCTCTGGGGTACCTTTTAGTGCCATTTTTCTGTTGTTGCAATATATGTCTCAAATCTGAATACAAGCCACTTACGTGACTGTCAGAAAATGCATTTCAGCTGCCGAAAACTGACTACATTTTTATCAAGAGTCAGCAGTTAAATGAGTCCCATTCTTTAGAGAGCCTGGTCATTGATAAAGATGTTAAATAGTGTAGGGCCAAGAGCTGATGCCTGTGGGACCACACAGTTACATTTTCAGACCTGTTACTTTTTTATCCTTTTTATATGTACCATGTTGATTTTTATATTCTAATTTTTCAATCAAAATGTCTTGCAGTACTAAGTCAAATGCCTTATAGAAGTATATTGTGTTAACACTATTACCTTTATAAACCAAACTTGTAATCTCATAAAAAGAAGATATGAAGTTATTTGACAGAATCTATTTTCCATAAATCCATGTTGATATGCATTAATTACATTAACCCCCTTTGCTTCTTTATTAATCAAGTCCTATAACAGCTGCCTCACTATCTTGCTTGTGGTTGATGTCAGGTTTACAGGCCTGTAATTACTTGGGTCATCTTGTTTACCCTTTTTAAAAATTGTCACAACATTAACTTTCTTCCAGTCTTCTGGAACTTCCCCAGTGCTGTAAGACTTATTGAAAATCATCATTAATGGTCCAGCAAGCTCCTCAGCCAACTCTAAAAATTCTTAGATGCATATTATTTGGACCTGCTAATTTAAAAAGTCTAACCTTAGTAGCTTCTTTTTAATGTCCTCCAGAGATATACAAGTGACATGGGAAGAGTGTTATCTTCACCGTATGATGAAATTGTATCATCTGTTTTTCTCCAAATATATAACAGAAGTATCTATTGAATACATCTGTCTTTTCTGCATTATTATTGATTATTCTGCCATTTACATCTAGTAATAATAGTTCAATACCATCGTTGGGATTCTTTTTGTTCCTAATATATTTAAAAAACTCCTTATTTCCCTTAACTTTTGCTAGCCAGAGAGTTCTCCTAGTGTTCCTTGCCTTCCCTTATCAACATTCTACAATTAATAACTTCTGATTTATATTAATTATTAACTTCCCCCTTATTCCATTTGTCTTATAATATATATTTATTATTAACAGCTGCCTTCACCTCCTCTCTAAACCAGGACAGTTTTTTAACCAATCCAGCCTTCTTCCTTGATTGTGGCTTTTTGTGCATTTAGTAAGATCTACTTAAATGATTCCAAATGATCACTCAAATGTTTTTATTAAATTTTTTCTCCCCCCTGTTTTGTCTCTATTGTTTTCAGCTTTGTGAAACTGGCCCTATTAAAGCACTAAGTATATATATTACTGGTTTGGATTGTGTTCTGCTTGCACATTAGGTATGTGATCAAGTGATGATCACTTGTACTTAAACTACCATTAACTTTTAATTCTGTGATCAGGTCCTCTTTATTTGTTAGAACAAGGTATAAAATAGAAATTCCTTGTGTTGACTGCGACACTTTTTCAGTTAGGAAATTGTCATCTATTATGTTTAAAAATTCTAAGGATGTTTTAGTACTGGCAGCATGAGATCTCCAGAATGTGTCATTCAAATTGAAGTTCCCCTATGATCACACAGCTTTCCTGCCTACACATTGTACATAGGTACATAAGGAGATGGTCATCCTATTCCCTAGTGTGATTTGGTGGTCCATAGCAGACCCCAACTAATACTCCATCTTGTGCTTTATCTGTTAGGAAATTGATCCATAAGCATTCAAGATAATTTTCTTCTGACTTATCAGTGACTTGGGAACAGGTAATGCCATTTTTGATATGGAGTGCTACTCCCCCTACACTTTTGCCCATTTGATCCTTCCTAAATAGGTTATAATATTTGATTTTAACATTCTACTTGTTTGAATCATCCCATCAGGTTTCAATAATACCAACTACGTTGAATTTGTGCTCATAAATCAGAAGTTCCAATTCCACTTGTTTATTACTCAGGCTCCTAGCATTGATGTATAGGCAATTAAATAATTTCTTCTCCATGCCTTTTGATTCCTTGATTATTGTTCTCAACATCTTGATTTTGTGTTGAGTGCTCATATCCACACTCTTTTACTCTCCCTTTTTGTTATTAGTTTAATTCCCTCCATCCATGCCTGTATTGATATGGGCCCCAATGATATGTGACAGCCTAAGTGCTCTGCAGTACTCCTTAATGCTCCTCCAGAAAGTGTTTGTTTGTTTCTTAGTACTTGTGACCAGGAGCAGCCAGGGTTTTGGAGGCCTCAAGCCAGCTGATTCTTGGGGCGATAGAACACTACTGGATGCACTAACTGGGTCCCTGTCTCGTGTTCCATTAAGCAATGAGTCATATCTTGCCCTGTTGTTTCATGCCATAAGGATCCATGGGTCTAGAATTTGGGGTTGCGAGGTCCTGGGTGACCGCTGCCTCTGTCACCACTGGGGAGCCAGGTGAAGCAGCACCCAACAATTACTGGAGAGTTAGGCACCGCAGCAAGTACTACCCAAAGAGGCCAGACCAACAGAACTTTGGTCCACACCAATGGTTTAAACCAGGATTTACCCTAAGGAGCCGTCTAAGCAACAACATAGATTCTAGCTTGCTACTTCGTCTTTCGCCTCATCTTGCTCCTTACTTCTGCCTCTGACCCAGGCCTGGCTTGACCTTGGTACCCATCTCCTAACTTGGCTTCGTAGCTAGTCTCCACTTCTGCCTTCAACCCTGGCCCAGCCTGGTTGCCTAAGCCCCAGCCATTACACATGGGTGATCTTCAAGGAGGAGGTAGCTCCATGTGCCCCTTTTCCCACAGTGTACATGCATTTAATACTCAGGGTTAAATTAGAATCCCTGTAAAATAAGATTATCCAGTTAGGTTGTGGAGTGGGGATGGGGTAGGTATTCATGGCAGGCAAAGAAGTGACTATGACTCCTCCCTAACCTGTGAGCAGCTCTGAGGAATGACAGCTTTAGCTGCAGGCTATGGTGTAAGATGTGTAGTCCTTCCCCAGTTTATTTTCCTAACACAGATGACATTAGCAAAACCCACAAACTTAATATTTAATTTAAAAATCTGGTGGATTGAGCATTTTACAGGGAAGCCTGCAGTTTACTGAGTCATTTCTTTGAGCTCTTCATGATTCTTGTCCATACCCTCTCCACCCCACTCCCCCGCACTCCTGAACTGTTTGACTAATCTTATTTCACTTCAGTTTATTGCATGGATTCCCAGGGCACATTTGTATTAAGAGTAGGTACAGAGCAGTGACATCTGTTTTCTTCCCAGTTGCTGGCACATGTCCTTCAGCTTTGCATACGCCTATGGTAGCTGGAAGTCATTATCTTCAGTAGGAAACCATGGCAACTGGAAGTGACAAGTCCTGTCAAGTTGCTGGGATGTGATTGTTATGAATATATCTTTTGTGAAGTATATTTCTGTACTATATGGGAAAAGTACTGAGGTGTATCAGAAGCTACAAAAATCAGTAATGTCTGTTTACATAGGAGAAGTAGAAAAGTAAGGCATCCTTATAAACCCCCGTTTGGTTGTCAAATCTAGTCAGAGGTACTATCCTCTAGCCTTTCCCTGATGTGTGTTTAGTCCATACAGAGAGAGAGAAATTGAGAGGATCCATCTGCAATCTTTGTCACTGTCAGTTTTACAAATTGTCCCATTGCTGTTTAGCTTTTAGCAGGGCAGATCAGACGGAGGTATGAATTTCATCCACAGATAGGTAAAGTGAGGCGCTAACAGCCTAAAATCTTAAAGGAACACAATTAACTTGAAATCTAATCCTTTTTTGAAAAATAAGTTAAATGGTATTTCAGGTGCTACAATTGCCTCTCAGTCCCACACTAGTTTTTATGGATTTGCAACCACATTTTCCTAATTTTTAAAACATTTTTCTCTCCACTGTTACTGTGTGACAAAGCTACACCCACAACAAGGGGGCATGGCCATGGAAGGAGGAGATTTTCTTAAAACTTTGAGTGTGATTTATTCTCTTAAATCCCTTAAGTGCTTTGTGAAATCTTACCTAAATGAACAGATGAAACAGTGAAACTGCTAGAATTGTGAGATATTGATTTAAGCTCAGTTGATATAAGGCATTCTGAAACCAAAACAGGAGTGTCCACATAGAAGGTTTCTACTAATTTAGTTAATCAGTTTTGTGTACAGCTCTACTCTAGAACTATGTGAATAACAGATTTTGTTTTGGTTCACTGGAAATTCAGAAAAATAATATTTAAAAAATGGTTTTGAGTTGAACTAAAAAACTAAATTTTGATTTTTTTTGGTGAATGTAAGTTTTTTAAAAAATTATTTCTAGTTGAACAAAGTGTTTCATTCAATCCTAAACAAAACTGTTTTCTTTTGATTTCCTGCATTTTTAACATTTTACAATAAATTCTCTTTGAATTTTTTTTCAAAAAGTCATTTCAGGCCCCTCCCAGGATAGCACAAACAAGTCCAAATAAAAGGCCAAACAAATCTTTAGAATAATAGCCCTTCTGACCCTCTCAGGCTTCAGCGTAGTCCCCCTGTTGGCTCTATCTCAGGGCCTCCGCCTGCAGAAGCCTAACCTGCTCTGGCAGTGTTATTCCTCAGTTGTTACTTGTCTGTTTAAACCTTATCCCTGGGCTTCCCTCCACCAGAGAGACCTGTCTCCTCTGCAGTCTCTCTCCAACTGAGCTCCCTCAGTCTACTTATAAGGCCTACCTTTGCCTTCTCTGGCCAGGAGGCACCTCCTCCAGGTGCAGAATATGACTAATTAGTGTTCTTTCCCTTGCCTTGCCAGTGGTGAGGGTTAAGCCGCATCACGCTGTCCCTTTATCTCCCCTCTCAAGGATTAGGAACAATTGTAGTCCCTGCATTCATGTGTCAGGGAAGGGACTCCACCATATTCTCCCATTCTACACCAGTTTACAGAGGTGGGCAGCCACAGTGTGCACGAGACATGTGCTACTTGCAGCTCTGAGAAGAATGTGCTCCCTGAGGTACAGTTCCTTCTGGAATACCTCTCCACGCCACTCTACCCTCCCTCCTTCCCTGCAAAATGATCCCTCCATGCTATTCCCAGCTCCAGGCTATGATTGAATGTCACCCTCTAGCCTGTAGTGTGAGGAGTATTCTTTGTGGTGACCTATTTCACAGAGTCCAGCTTGGTGCATGTGTGCATGAGAGAAGTGGTTAGAATTTCCCAACTTACAAGCCTGTGTTCTAATTTTACCTCTGATATGGACTTTCTTTGCAGCCTTGGGCAAGTGACTTAACTAGCCTGCTCTAGGAATGCAGGATGCATGGTGTAGGGGATAGCTCGCTGGACTGGAATCCTGAAGACCTCATTTTAATAACCAGTCACAAACTCTCCTTTGTGACCGTGGGCAAGTAACCTAACCCTGTGCCTCAGTTCCCTGTCTGTGAAGTGGCAACAACTGCCTACCTCATGAAGGGTTGTGAGAATAAATCCATTAATGACTGTGAGGCCTAGATAAATAGAATCTCTCTGTCTCCAGTCCCCAAACTGTAAATTGGGGATTACATTCTTTACTTACCTCAGAGGAATATTTGAAGAGTGATTAATGTTTATAAAATGCTTTGAAGATGAAGTTTTATTATTATTATTATTTTATTATTTATTATGGCTCTGCTGTTGTACTTGCCCTGAGATCTGCTTTAGCTTGCCAAATTATTTCTGATATCACACCTAGGGTGACCAGGTGTCTGGTTTTTGACCAGAACACCTGGTCAAAAAGGGACCCTGACGGCTCTGGTCAGCACCACTGACCAGTCTGTTTAAAGTGCGGTCGATGGTGCTGCGGGGCTAAGGCAGGCTAGTCCCTACCTGTCCTGTCACCGCATTGTGCCCTGGAAGTGGCCAGCAGGTCCGGCTCCTAGGTGACAGAGCCATGGAGCTCTGCATGCCGCTCCTGCCGCGAGCAATGGTTCTGTACTCCCAGCCAATGGAAGCTGGGAGCCGGTGCCTGCAGGTGAGAGCAGCATGTGGAGTCTCCTGGCTCCCTGCCTAGGACCGGCACCTGCTGGCCACTTCCGGGGCACAGCGTGGTGCCAGGACAGTCAGGCAGACTGCCTTAGTCCCACTGTGCCAATGACTGGGAGTCTCCCAAGTGAAGCCCACACCCCAGCTCTGAGGTCCAACCGCCTGCCTCAGCCCTGAGCCCCCTCAAACCCGGAGCCCCCTCCTACATCCCAAGCCCCTCATCCCTAGCCCCACTCCAGAGCCTGTACCCTCACCCTCCCCCCGAATCCCAACCCCCTGCCCCAGCCCAGAGCCCCCTCCCACACCTTGAACCCCTCATCCTAGGCTCTACCCCAGAGCCTGCACCCCCAGCTGGAGCCCTCCACCTCCCCCCGCCTCAACCCACGGCCCCCTCTCACACTCCGAATCACTCAGCCCCACCCCCCTGTGTGGAGCCCTTTCCTGCACCCCAAACCCTTCATACCCAGCTCCACCCCAGAGCCAGCACTCCCAGCCCAGAGCCTGTACCCCCTGCCATGCCCCAACCCTCTGTCTCAGCCTGCAGCCCCCTCCCACATTCCGAGCCCCTCGGCCCCACCCCTCCCACACCTTTAACCCCTCATCCCCAGCCCCACCCCATAGTCTGCACCCTCAGCCAGAGCCCTCACCCCCTCCCACACCCAACTCCCTGCCCCAGCCCAGTGCCCCCTCCCACACCCTGAACCCCTCATTACTGGCCCTACCTTGGAGCTTATATCCTCAGTTAGAGCCCTCACTCCCTCCCACACCCCAACCCAACCCCACCCCCTGCCCCAGCCCAGTGAAAGGGAGTGAGGGTGGGGGAAAGTGAGCCACCAAAGTGAATGGGGTGGGGCCTTGGGAAAGGGCAGGGCTAGGGTGTTTGGTTTTATGCAATTAGAAAGTTTGCAACCCTAATCACATCTCATTAGCACAAGCAGAAGTTTGTGTTAGTGTCTCTGTATAGGTAGATAGATGACTAGAGAGAGAGAAATATAGGTAGTAGTGAGTGTGGTATTAGATATATATTATCAGTTAAAAGGGAAATAGACAAACATTATACAATTGTGTGGGGTTTTTTAGTGCTTGAGTACCATGGGTTTTACTTGAAAGGAGAGTTTCTTTATTTCTGCCTCTATTTCTTACTTTAATGATGATATAATTCAACTATAAAACACATCTGACTGGTGTTATACTATGTTCACACTCTACAACACAAAGTAGTTTTAAATCACATGCAATACAGTAAAAATGTGACTGCAGTGTTTGTGTTCTTTCCTGTGCTCTTATTCATAGGATATCAATAACTAGAGTGACAGCCGACATTTCTCTTGCTAAGAGGTCTGTCCTAAATAATCCAAGCAAGAGGGCAATAATTGAGCGGTCGAATACCAGGTCCAGCTTAGGTAAGATGTTAGCACATGTACCGCACTGCACATAGTGACGTCCAGGAGCAAAGTGACAGCTTTTAAATGTCATGAGCCCTTCTGTTATAACCATGAGATGCCTATAGCATCAGCTACTGGAAACAAGCAGGTTCTTGCAGAAACTGGATTACAGCTTTATGGGATCCCATAGAACCTGTGAGATTTCCAGATGAAAAGCCTTTTTAGCAGTCCATCGTAACTTTTCGGCACCAGTGTAAATCTTATTCACCTACACCTGATCCATTGCCTGTTGAAGTCAATAAGAAGAGTCTTTGTATTGACTTCAGTGGGCTTTGGATCAGGTCAATAAACCATATCTGAATTTAACTCCAAGTGATCTGTTCCCCTATTGATGCAGTGGATTTAAATGGGTCAATCCAAATTACATACATGCTGGTGAGAGAAAAAGGCTCCTGGGAATAAAATTCAGCCCAGTGTGTACTGGTTGGACAAAACTCAGTGCATTATGTAAGCTTCATATCAAGTGCCTAAATGGACCATTAGTAAGTCATACTCAGAACCTTTTCTGGGCCTTGTACATTAGGGTTTGCTTCATTCTGAGTGACTGATTTTGTATTTTAAGTCATGAATAGTGCTAAGAAAACAACTCTGAAATGTTTAGAAATAATTACTTTGGTCATGTAGCCACTTTATTGGGTGAACCATATCACTTCTAACAGATTTAGAGTCTCTGTGTGTTTAGGGGCGCCTAAGAATAAATCTTAGTAAGTAACCTTATGCTTTATAGAGTATTGGAGTAGCAGTTAGGTGGATAGACTACATTGACTATAATTTTTATTAATATCTCCAAATACAGCAAGTACACCAACATACCAGATTCATCATAGTATGCAAAATAAATAAATAGGGTTAGTATAAAGTGAGGGGCAGGGAAATGACATATCTTTCTTCAGGGTCTAAGTTAATCATAGATCTCTAAAAGTTCAGTCCAAATTGCTTTGAATTTTTTGGGAATTCCCTTTCTGCAGAATGCATGTCATTCATTAGCTGCGAGATCAGCCATATCGCTGACCCAAGCATTAATATTTGGTTGGGATCCACTTTTCCACTTTTGCATGATTAATTTTTTAGCCACTAAAGCTCCACTTTGGAACTGTGCTGCCTTGTTACCAGGTAATCTCCAGGTATTGGAAATATGTCCAAGAATGAAATTTAAGGGGGAGGGCTCCAATTTAGCATCCAATATCAAATTGTTCCTTTGACCCAACTTACATTAGAAATTCTTGATACAGGGACACTCCCAAAACATATGAGCAAACATAACAGCAAGGAAGTTACATTGCCAACAACAGTCAGCATTCATAAGGCTTATTACCTTTAGCATATGTGGGGACCAAAGTAGCATTTTAAAAAACAGTCTAAAAATGTATGTTCTGTACTTGCATCACCTGTTCTAGTCTCCTGTGTAAATCATTTAAACATGAAGTCCATATATTATACATATACTGTACACCAAAACCAATGGCACATGTGATTTATTTTTCTAAACAGTATTGGGGTAGAGCAGTTATGACCTGTTGTTTTGTTGTTGTTGTTGTTTAGCTGAAGTGCAGAGTGAAATTGAAAGAATCTTTGAGTTGGCAAGATCCTTACAGCTGGTTGTCCTAGATGCGGATACTATCAATCATCCAGCACAACTTATTAAGACATCTTTAGCACCGATTATTGTCCATGTTAAAGTGTCATCTCCAAAGGTAATTACAATCATCTTTAAAATATATGCAGTTTACTTTTAAAATGTTACATGCTTGTTGTCCTCTGAGATAGGGTGTGTTTTCTTTCCTCTTCAAAATGCACATGTTGACACCAGTGAGAGCTTTGTGCTCATATCAGAAGAAAACCATGCTATTGTATACAGGCCCGTCCCTGTAATATCTGAGCCCTTTCCAGTAGTGCATTAAATTTCATGACTAACCTCTGTCTCATGTGGTCCCCTTTTTATTTTTTTCTCTCATCTTCTCCCTAGAGGGGGAATTCTTCTGTGTTTAAAATCCTCATGCAACTATTTACCTTGAAAATAGATATTTATTTTCAGTTACAATTGTAGTGAGTTTAATGTTCATGAAAGATGCTGCATTGACAGCCCTAGAGATTTAAGCCCTTAATTCATCGTCAGAACAAGTACCATCTCTCCTCACTCCACCTTAACTCTCCCTTGGAGGGCCACCTCTAGAGGTGAGAGATTAGATCAGTCCTTGGTGCTTCTGTTGAGACTTCCAACCAGGACACTAGCTAGTGCCAGTTGTGGTTTTTGGGATGTCCTCTGGGCTCTTCATGTAGAGCACAGAAGTCACAAAAGTCATTTTTTTAAAGTGCTGTTTTAAGGTCCTTAGTAACCTTTGCACACGTAGGCTTTGTCTATATTATTGCACCAGTTTAACTGAAGATGTGTTTTTAAATCGATTTAAGCTTGGTTTATATTGATTTTAGCATAATTCAGTTACTAACTAAATAAAGCTAAAATAATATAAACAAGGAAGACATTGATATAAGAGAGTCCACGCAGGGGTTTGCACCAATTTTCATTTAAAAAACAATCTTAATGAAACTTCTGAAAGATTTAATATAGACAAGGCTTTAGCCCCAATAGTGGTTTAGCAGTCAATACCTGACTACTTGTGTTCTTTCACAATTTACTTGTCATTATATTAACTACTGACAGTTAAGGATGGCTACTATTATCTATCATTATACTTCAGTACCATCGACTTCGGGGTGAATAACTTCTTTCAGTTCCTTCACTCACTTTTCCAGAAAACGTACATGTTTTCTAAAGCTAAAAGTCTGAATCCTCATGTGGTGCAAATGGAGGTACGCTGATTTATGTCGGTTGGGGATCTGGCTCACATTCTATAAGGAAACAGTATAATTTAAGTTTTAACAGCACCCCTTAGTGCACTTTATATTATAAGTTCTTAATGTAAACTCAGTATACATAATTTGCATATTCCCTGATGACTGCTATTGAATTTTCCTGATGTGGTGCTGGTTGTACTAGCTACACCCATTCTATTGAATGGAAAGTTATTTGGCAAGTGAGTGGGGGGAGGATCAAGAGCACAAAGGTCAAGGGCACACTTTTTTCTTTCTGAAGTCTTTCACCCAAAGGCTTGTGAGCAGGGTGTTTGATACTATAATTTTCTTTTATATTTTATAGATAAATAATTTAGAATTCCTAATTTTTCCCACACCATAATTCTATTAATGAGCAGACTACAGGAAAAAATGAGGTAATATGACCTGTGGGTGTTAAAAACCCTTCTCTATCAAAATACATTTCTGAGCAGACTGTCACCATAATATCAGTATTGCATAGCATAATATACTATTATTGTTATGCTGTAATCAAACTGGTGCAACTGCATAATTTTCAGGGAGCACTGGAAAACAGAAAATTTATATTTATTGACAATAACCTTGTACTTAGAACCAGAACAAAGCAAAATCACACTTAAAACTGCATTTGGAAAATATGCTATGGGTCGAATCCTATGCTGAGATAAACATGCATAAATCCCAGTGAAGTAAATTGAAGAATTTGCATCTGTCTGATGACAAAATTTGGTCCATTATATCAAATGTAATACAAATAAGAGCTTATTACATTGGTTAACCCTGTCATTGGTATTTGGATCTCTTGTATCTGGGGATGTTTAACTCTTACGTTCATGTTTTCCTCTCTCAGGTTTTGCAGCGACTGATTAAATCCAGAGGAAAGTCACAAAGTAAACACTTAAATGTTCAGTTGGTGGCAGCTGATAAACTTGCACAATGTCCACCAGTAAGTACAAAAAAACCCAACAAGAATAAAACTCCAGATCATTGAACTGGAGTTTTGTACATTTCTACTGTGTTTATCATTGATATAATTGAATTCACATTTTGTCAGTTGGCTTTGGTGATGCTCACAGCCCTCCAGTCTTAGACCAGCTAAAGGAAAAAAAAAAAAGTAATTACTATTCGGTCACTTTTTATACTCAAAGAAGTAGCCTGTCTGGGGCCCTAAAATAACCTGCATTTTTAGATTGAGTTTCTGGCACTTCAGCAAGGAATGCTCTCAAAAGATCATCTGTTGAGACATTCCAGTTGGCCCAGTGGAGCTAGCCAGTTGTCGCAAGCCACCTTCTTGGGATCATGATTAGCCATCTTAACTGATGCGGAGTCCTTCATGTAGCAGGCCTGCAAGCTGCCCCAGATGTTTAGGTAAGCTGATGGGGTAGTTTTCTATGGCGAGGGCATAAAGGTGTATGTGGAAAAGCAGCTGAAATTGTTTAGACTCTGGAAACTCAGCCCGGATTTTGTTGCAGGAGAAACCTTTCTGTTGAAATGCACATAGATGGTAACTTGTCTGTATGACAACCCAATGTCTGTGCATGAGAATGAGCATGGTAAGACAAAACAGTCCACATCACATTATGGGGTCTCATTGGGAAATCTCTTAGGTTTTTCTAGAGCACCCACTGGTGTAGCGGAGGGGGGTGGGGTTAGCTTCCTCTGGGGGGGCTCCCCAGGCCGGGTTAGCTGCCATGGATGGGAGGCTTTCAAGGGGGGGCAGCTGCTGCGAGGGGGGGGGGGGGGGCTCCCCGGTGTGGGAGTAGGTTAGCTGCTGTGGCAGGTGGGGTTAGCTGCCATCTGGGGGGGAAGACGGGTAGGCTTGGTTAGCTGCCACGGGAGGGCAGTGGGCAGGGTTAGCTGGGGGGTGTGGCACAAGGTGGAAGTTTCGCCTAGGGCGTGAAACTTCCTTGCACCAGCCCTGCTTAAAATCATGTCTAGTCATCTCTTTTGTCCTCTGGTTTTTGAGTGTTCACACTTTCAAGCTTTTCTCTGCAGCTGTGAGGAACAGAAAATTCCTTTTATTTTGTTTGTTTTTATATGAAAGCTGAGATTCTCCCTTAATTCCATAATTCTGGGAACTGGAGCTTTAAGAAAAATGCCAACACCAAATATTGTGAGACTCTCACTGAAGTTATGAGCATTGTCAGCACATTTTATAGTGAGCAAAGAGGGAGCCTGTTGTGAAAGGTATACTGCCTCAAATGCTGTGTGGAACACTGGTGCATAGCAAATCTTGCTACAGCTTCAAAGAGCTGTAGCAAGGATTCCCCTTAGTACAGTCATCCTAGCATGTGAGGATAGGAGGCATCGCCCCTCCCCTGCTGAGTAATGCCCCCGCTGCAGTAATGCTCAGCACTGCCTGCAGCATAAAACAGCCACCTTCCCCAGCATGGAGATAGATGCGTGCCCTTTGTGTTGGTATGCTCGAGGCAGGGCACCACACCCTCGTCTCCAGTCTAGTACTCCTGTAAAAGGAGACTCCTGATTTAACCCAGCCAGCGCTCCCTGCAATATAAACATTGTTTCTTGTTCTTAGTTATAGAACTTTCATAGAGGATAGAAAGAGAGGGCAACCAAACAAATGTGGACATGTAATTCCTTAACTGCACTTGGTTGGAGAGCGGCATGTGTTGTCGTCGTAAACTGTCTCATTCTTCTCAGGAAGGGGCCTTTTGTCCCATGCCATCTTAGAAAAGGATAGGTGATGATGATCATCTTAGAGCAAAGAATCCGTTCTGTCCCTACCCCTCTCTTTTCATGGCAATGACATACTGTAAACATTTCCAGTTACAGTAACAGTAGGATCTAGTGTTCTCTCCTTTGTCAGCCTGCTTGTGTTCCACTCTGAGCAGTACTGAAAGTTGTTCAAGTCATCTCAAATTTATATTGGGAAATCCACTGTATTATGTTTGTCTCATGAGTAATTTTCCATTGAAACATGTTGTTACAATGAAGGGAAGAAAAAGGATATTTCTGTGGATTCTATTCAGAACACATTCACTAAAACAAAATATTATATAAGTTCTGGAGCAGTAATAATCAAAAAGATATATCAGGCCTAATTCAGACTGGGTGTACATGGAGTTATAGGGAGTCTGACCTATTCACATTGCATCTGAATTTGGTCCATGGTGTTTACTCAGGGCTGTCATTGCTGCTTGCACGTACACTATCTGTAGCGTTCACCATTACATTCTTCACATTGGAAAAATCGTTTATTTCTCCATTTGAGAAGAGCATCCTGTGCAGTGCTTAATTTGTAATCAAAGAGATGCCAGGGCTCAAGCAATTTTTTTTACATTCTTAACTGAAGTGGCAAGCCCAAAGGTGCCAGGGCTATGAACTGCCAAGGCTAGAGGTACCGGGAATCAGCCCTGGCATAAAATAAGCACTGAGCCGTGCATATTTCATTCATGTGCTTATTTTAGCTAAGTCTTTTCCTACCAGTTGGACTGAAGTGAGTGAGTTTGAGTGAAGGAAATGGCCCGCATCTGCAGGGTGCATGCAGCATCTTACCTAGCACATAATAGCACTTTATAATATCCACAACATCTGATATAACTCAGCTTTTATTCCACATCCTGAGATTTTATTTAGACAAACTCCCACTGACATTCAATGAGACCTTGCCTGAGCAAGGACTGAGTGTAAAGCTCAAGATTTGGACTTGTAGTTTCCATGAGCCAAATTCTATCCACAGATACACATGTCAGCTTCCCACTGAAGTCAATTAGTCTCACTCAAATTTCACACAGTTTTTACTTAATTGAAATTACCCTTGATTTACACCACTGCTAAGGAGATGGATATTTGTACTGGAGGGCAGAATCTGGCCCATGGTGAATACAGTTTAAAGGCCATATTCTACTTTTGGCTATGCAAACACAGCTCCCATTGGTGTTACTATAGTTGGACAGATAAAATGAGGAAAATTGGGCCTGCATTCTATTCTGTCTCTCATTCAGAATGTTGATTTTCCTTAAATCAGTGGCAACTTTTCTAGTCAGAGACCAAACTAGCCAATTATATCTGCCCCAAGCAATTAGATTAAAAGGGTGGAGGCTGTGTTATTTTTAATACAAAGGATGGGCTACCTTGTTAAATCCTTTCCCACATTTCTAGGCAATTACTTGGAGCTGTGGGGTCACTCATGTGTAAGTATTCACCAGTGTGAGTAAGGGTCACATAATCTAGTTCTATTTGATTGCTGAGGTTTTGGTTAAATTTCACAGGAGGAGTAAATTAAGCAATGATTCAATTAAGTGAAAGTATATTGCTAATATGAAAGGTTCTTATCATAACCCTGTACAATATTATATATCATTTACATTATAATCTATGCAGTATATTTCACAGCTCAAATTCTAGCAGGAAGAATATTTGCATACTCCCATCTTCTTTATGTATTGGGCATGAAATGTTTAGTGTATTTGGATATATCTGAAAGCCATCAAAATCACATTTCTAATTTTCATGGTGCTGAGAGTCGTTATGAAACTGATTAGTACTGTACATCTAGACATTATAAAAATACTTGTCTTTTCTGGAATGTCTAACTGCTTTCATTATCAATTGCTCATTAATTTTTCACTAATGCTGCTCATGCTGTGCTAAGAATACCTATCACTGCAGAATTCATTAAGCAGTAGCAGTTGCTTTACATGGCTTAATGAAACAGGAATTGTACCAAGAATGTAGTTAAAATATGCTAGTCAAATACAGTTTATTATTTCAATTTTGGATTTATACAAGTGCTCAAAAAGGGTGCATCTGTGTGTGCTCTAGATGCTTTTGACTCAAAATTCATTGGAAATAATACCCCATCATAACTGAAGTGCAGCAGTACAATTAAGTGTAACCCAGCACCAGCTAGCCAGGAAATGGTAAGATGTCAATTTCCCCCTCACCTTCCAGTAATTCTCCACCCTTACAGTTCCATCTGTGGAGTTCATTCCCTCTGGGTCTACCAGTATCCCTGAAGGAAGCGAGAGAGTGGGGTGCAGGAAGCCAATCCTTTTTCCTTTTCAACCCCCATAACCTTTATGCAATGGGCTGGCTGGGACCGGGTTGGGAAGAGGGATGTCTCACAGCTGCCTCCTAAATAGGTGAATGTGATGAAGGAAATAATGGTGACCTGCACTGTACAATTTATTGCCAGGTACTCCCAGATATTTTAGGTAAATAAAATTGCAGCCCTAACTATACCACATCCATTGCCTCTTATCCTCCTTCCTATGTGGCTGGAGAATGGTAACATAGTAAACATAAGGAAATGAAAATACTAGTTACCCTAGATAGAATTCTAAATAGATAAATCTGAGGAGAGGCAATTTCTTCCTTGGTTCATTTTGGTTCAAGGAAAGCAACTGGGAAATCTTTATGCATGAGATTTTGTCCAAAGGATAGAGAACACTGCAATAATACATACTGCTTAAGAAATTGATAGTGAATTGAGCTGTTAACAACATAGATACTATCTCTACTGTGCTTTTTATCAGTGACCTGGAAGAAAATATATAATTATCACTAATAAAAATTTGCAGATGACATAAAACTTGGAGGAGTGGTGAATAATGAAAGAGACAGATCACTGTTTCGGATCAACCTGGATTGGTTGATAAACTGGGTATAAGCAAATGATACATGTTTGTAATATGACTAAATGTAAATTTATACATCTAGGAACAAAGAATGTAGCTCATACTTGCAGGATTTTGGGACTCTATCCTGGGAAACAGTGACTCTGAAAAAGATTTGGGAGTCATGGAGGATAATCATCTGAACTCCAGTATGCTATCTTGGCCAAAACACCAAATGTGATCCTATAGGGCATAGAATCATAGAAGATTAGAGTTGGAAGAGACCTCAGGAGGTCATCTAGTTCAACCCCTGGCTCAAAGCAGGATCAACCCCAACTAAATCATTCCAGCTAGGGCTTTGTCAAGCCAGGCCTTAAAAACCTCTAAGGATGGAGATTCCACCACCTCCCCAGGTAACCCATTCCAGTGCTTTACCATGCTCCTAGTGAAATAGTTTTTCCTAAGATCTAACCTAGACCTCCCCCACTGCAACTTGAGATCATTGCTCCTTGTTCTGTCATCTGCCACCACTGAGAACAGCCTAGCTCCATTAACAGGGGAATCTCCAGTAGGAGTAGAGAGGTTATTTGATCTCTATAGTTGGCACTGGTGCAACTGCTGCTAGAATACTGTGCCAGTTCTGGTTCCCTTGATTCAGCAAGGATGTTGATAAATTGGAGACAGTTCAGAGAAGAGCCATGAGAATGATTAAAGAAAGCATGCCTTATAGTGATACTCAAGGAGGTCAATCTATTTATCTTAACAACGAGAAGGTTAAGAGGTGACATGATTAAAATTTATAATAATCTAGAGGGAACAAATATTTAATAATGTGCTCTTCAGTTTAGAAGAGAGAGATATAGCAGGATCCAATGGCTGGAAATTGAAGCTACACAAATTCAGACAGGAAATAAGGTGTAAATTTTTGATGGTGAGAGTAATTAACTGTTGGAACAATATACCAAGGGTCATGATAGATTCTCTGTCACTGATAATTTTGAAACCAAGATTGGATGTTTGTCTAAAAGATCTGCTCTGGAAATTATTTTGGGGAAGTTCTATAGCCAGTGTAGGCCTGACTTGACGTAAGCAATTGGACATGGGCGAGGCCTCATTTTTTGGGAGACAGGATTAGGCTGGTAAATGGATCAGCAGACTGGAAACAAAATGTCTGTGCTAGCAAAGATAAGGAGGAACATCCAGGGAACAATTTACAATGGACAAGATAACGATGGATAAGATGAAGCTAAAACATAAGATGAGGTAAAAGTAAGTTGTGCATGGACAGTGTGTGCTATGCAGAGAATGGTTCCTACAAAGTGACGAAGCCAATCACAAAATGGTAATGCAATGTATAGTAAATACAATGAAATGTGAAAATGTATATAACGGAAGAGGATTTCTGTGTAACTTTGAATTTGTAATGTACCCTGCATCTGCTGCCTGCATTAAATCTGATCAACTCAGCCTAGCATTGCTGTATGTCAAATAAAAATACCTAAGTGACCAAAAAAAAAAAAAAAAAAAGAGAGAAAGCGCCAAGTGAAAAAGGCCTTGGGATTTTTTTTCAAGAGCCTATTTATGGAGGAGGTCAGATTAGATGATCAGAGTGGTCCCCTGTGGCATTGGAATCTGTGAATCTGTGTATCCATAAAAAGCTCTGCAGTAAAGATGATGATCGTAATGGAAAATACATTACAAGTAGAATCAGAGGGAAACTGTTTTAATCCCCTGTCTTTTCCCAAAGGGTCATTTTTTGCTTATTCTCTCTCTCTCTCTCTCTCTCTTACGTGTGCATGATCAAAGTTAATCAGGAGTAAAATGGCTTGATACAGTAAAAACTTGAGTGATTCCTTTTGTAATGTACAGTTTTCCTACCTGATTTTTCAATTCACGGAGAAACTGCACTATATTAGGATTCAGCTTGTGACACTTTTGATTACATCAGTGGGATCATTTTGCTACTCAGCATGAGTAGGGTGGCAAAATCAACCCCCCAAAAGTGGCTTTTTGGTGGCATTTATTAAAATAATTAAAGAAAGGAAAATAAGGTTTTGTTCCGGATTTGATTGGTTTTTTGTAGATCAGTTTTACATTTTCTTCAGCTTCTGCCTCATCATACTGAAGAATTAAAGGAATTCAGTGTTGAATTCTGGTACTAAGTAATTTGTATCATTTCTGCTTTACTCTTCTACTTATTTAGAATATTTAACTGTTTTCTTACTAAATATATACTGGTCAGCAATAGAGATGTATATTTCATAGACAGTTGCTCATTTAGGACCTGATTCTGCCAATCTTACTGACATTGAGACTCACATTAAATTAAGGGTTAAATGAGACGTAAGTTATGCATAGACTGTGTGCTGGCCTTTACATAGGAGTGAATTTCAGTTTGTATAAGAGTGGATGAATCAGGGTCCTGGGGGTCTGTTCTTCCCTGGCTAAACAAAATTCCCATTAATGTGAATTATTTGCCAACCTCACCTTATTTAGGAATCCATTAGATATGGAAAGAGAATCTACTTTATTGTGGTGGTGAATTCTAAAAGACTCCGAGTTATAGCTACTAGCGGTCTACTATAATTTATTGTCACAAAGGAAACAGTAATGTTCTCTTCCTACTGTTTTATTCAACTTCATTTAAATGTGAGCTGGTTTCGTAGTTGTTCTCACATAATTTTAGCTTAATAAAATCATGTTCTCAGTCCAAATATTCTACTATTTCACATGCTATTGTGGAAATACATTGCTCAGGTACATTAACTACTTTCTCTCCTCCACATTTTTGGAGATGTCTGAATTACTGTTGTATTATTCATGATATTGTGCTCTGCACCCTACAAATTGGGAGAGAGGGTGCCTGCCCCAAGGAGCTTAAAATCTATAGGCTCCATCTTGCCTGGAACAGAGCAGTTCTTCTTCAATTAGTGTTCCTAGGAGTGCTCTATTGTAAGTGTATCCGTGCCTCTATTCGTAGATTTTAGGAGCAGTGTCCATTCAGCCCTCACATGCGCTTTCCCTCCCTCATGGTCTTCCTCAAGGCTATCTGGCACTGCGTGGGTAAACCCCCATCAGTTCCTTCTCTACCACCTTTGGCCTCCAGTGGAGCAAGCAGTTGTCCCTTCCTTATCTGTGTCATTAGCATAAGTAGTAGTTTCTTTTGTTCTCCTTAATAGTTAGTGTTTCCTTTTTACCTGTTGGGATGAAAAGAAAAGAAAAGAGAAAAGAAAAATAAATTTATTTTGCATTTCCCATCTTGGTTAGGGGGATTCCTCCCCCCCATCCCCCATATAAAAGATTATCTATGTTCTTTCAGTTTAAAAAAAACAAAGAGGAAAGGAGAACTTTCTGCAGCATTCCTCACTGTGAGAGGATGATAGCGCCCCCCCCCCGGCTTGTCCATTTTCCCCCAGTCTCAAGAGTTGCCTCTCTTGTCAGGAGTCTATTCCTGTAACAGACAGACACACTTACTGTATCTGGTGCCTGGTAGAGTCCCATATCCCTCAGAAGTGCTCCCTCTGCCACAGGCTAAAGTTGAGGTCTCATGAGAACCAGGAACTTAAGTTAAACCTCCTCCTTATGGAGAAGGCACTTCAGCCTCCAAGGAACTCCGGTGCCAACCTGAGATCGTCCCTGGAGGCTTTAACTTCAAAGGAGATAGAGTCGCGGAAAAGATTAGCAGATTTCCTTCCCATAAAGGCTCAAGAAAAAAAGCTCCAAGCCCCCAAACTGAGTCACTGACCAGCCAGAGGGGTTATTCTGGTGCAGCGACCTCAGTACCAGCAGCTCCAAAGTGCAGTACCAAGATGCATCAGGGTGCCTCCGCTATGAGTTCTGCAGTACTGCTGAGACGCGAGGGGCTCAGGCTCTGAGGCAGCAGTACTTCCCCAGGGACAAATACTGTACCAATTCTAAAGGAGCAACACCAAAAAACCATCAGTACTGGGTGCAACAAAGCTCCTGTTAGGGAATACTCTACATCTTCACAACCATCAGTACCAACAATGTACCACGGATACTCCTCTGCGGTACTGCGTAAGCAGACAGTGATGCAAGAGTTCCAGTACCCTAGAGATCTGATGGCTGGGAAAGAACGTCAATCCCCGTTACTCCGTACTGGGTCCCTAGTTCTGAACACATCCTGGTGCCCGGAATCACCCTAGGCATCAGGCCATGTACCATCAATACCCTGGTCAGCACCACCATTACTCAGTGACAAGTCTGACAGTGACCAGGAGGATGTAATTTCCCTGGCCTCTCATCATGGCCCGGCATCACAGTAAAATGGTCCTCTTAAATTCCATCAAGATGCCCGCTGATTGTGGTAAGGGCCCCCTTGGGTACCACCCCACCTATGCTCTTCCTCCCCCCAATGGCCATATTGGGATCCTTGTTTGACCATACAGATCCCATATTTTGCAGGAGTCTAGTATCTCTCGGAAGGCTGATGAGCTGCAGATTCCCCTTCAGGAGGTGCCAGATACAAATCACAAGCTGGTGGATATTCTGCACACTTTCTCCTTGTCCAGAATTGCCCTACCAATTAATGAGGTGAAGTCATCTGGCAGATAACAGCCTCCATCACACCAGCCAGCAAGAGAGCCAACAAAAAATACTACATCAAAAGGAGTAGTTTTAGACACAAAAGGAACAGTTTCAGGCCATTATCAAAGAGGGTCAGTTAGTAGCCAGAACGGCGCCACCGGCAGCACTGGATGCAGCCGATACAACAGCCTGCTTAGTCTCCACATCGGTGGTAATGAGGCGAGCTTCTTGGTTACATCTTTCTGGGTTGCCCAAAAAGCTGCAGTGACGGTGGAAGATCTCTCCTTTAAAGGGTCCAAGCTCTTCGCAGAGAAGACAGACTCTTCTCTCCACACCTTGAAAGATTCTTGGGTCACATTGTACTCCCTGAGAATCTTCTCTACAGGTCAAAAGAGAAGATATAGTTCTCAGCCACAGCACAGGTCAGGACCTCCTCAATACCCACTGTCTTAGTACTATTACGAGTTGCAATGTAAGAGGCCCAGGGTTCAGAAGTGGAAGCAGTCAGCACCCCAATCTGTGACCTCTCAGACTGCCTCTTCTAAGCACTTTTGATGGGTTGGTTGAGGGCCCGTACAACTGTACCTTGCAACATCAGCTGCCATCTACACACTTGTCATGCCCCTTTGGATGGTCTTGGAGATTATTTTGAAGGGTTACACAATTCAATTGATGCCTCTCTCCCATTCCCACCCTACTTCCTTGTCCCTCTTCAGGGACCCTTCTCACAAGAACCTACTTTGCCAGGAAATAGATCTGTTGTGCCTAGGGGCCATAGAACCAGTCCAGGCGCAACTCGAGGCAAGGGGTTTTACTCCTGTTATTTCCTGATCTCCAAGACAAAGGGAGGTTGGAGGTCCATTATCGATATAAGGGCATTAAACACATATGTGAAAGCGCAGAAGTTCAAGATGGTGATCCTGGCAATTACAGACCAGTAAATCTAACGTCAGTACCAGGCAAATTAGTTGAAACAATAGTAAAGAATAAAATTTGTCAAGACACATAGAAGAACATAAATTGTTGGGCAAAAGTCAACATGGTTTATGTAAAGGGAAATCATGTTTTACGAATCTATTAGAATTCTTTGAAGGGGTCAACAAACATGGGCAAGGAGGATCCAGTGGACATAGTGTACTTAGATTTCCAGAAAGTCTTTGTCAAAGTCCCTCACCATAGGCTCTTATGTAAATTAAGTTGTCAGGGGATAAGAGGAAAGATCCTTTCATGGATTGAGAATTGGTTAAAAGACAGGACAAAGGATAGGAATAAATGGTAAATTTTCAGAATGGAGAGGGGTAACTAGTGGTGTTCCTCAAGGGTCAGTCCTAGGACCAATCCTATTCAACTTATTTATAAATGATCTGGAGAAAGGGGTAAACAGTGAGGTGGCAAAGTTTGCAGATGATACTAAACTACTCAAGATAGTTAAGACCAAAGCAGACTGTGAAGAACTTCAAAAAGATCTCAGAAAACTAAGTGATTGGGCAACAAAATGGCAAATGAAATTTAATGTGGATAAATGTAAAGTAATGCACATTGGAACAAATAACCCCAACTATACATGCAATAGGATGGGGGCTAATTTAGCTACAACTAATCAGGAAAGAGATCTTGAAGTCATCGTGGATAGTTCTCTGAAAACGTCCATGCAGTGTGCAGCGGAGTCAAAAAAGCAAACAGGATGTTAGGAATCATTACAAAAGGGATAGAGAATAAGGCGGAGAATATCTTATTGCCCTTATATAAATCCATGGTGTGCCCACATCTTGAATATTGCATACAGATGTAGTCTCTTCATCTCAAAAAAAATATTGGCATTAGAGAAGGTTCAGAGAAGGGCAATGAAAATGATTAGGGGTTTGGAATGGGTTCCATATGAGTAGAGATTAGAGGCTAGGATTTTTCAGCTTGGAAAAGGAGAGACTAAGGTGGGATATGAGAGGTATATAAAATCATGACTGTTGTGGAAAAAGTGAATAAGGAAAAGTTATTTACTTGTTCCCATAATATAAGAACTAGGGGTCACCAAATTAAATTAATGGGCAGCAGGTTTAAAACAAATAAAAGGAAGTTATTCTTTACATGGCACACAGTCAACCTGTGGGACTCCTTGACTGAGGAGGTTGTGAAGGCGAGGACTATAACAGAGTTTAACAGAGAACTAGATAAATCCATGGAGATTAAGTCCATTAATGGCTATTAGCCAGGATGGGTAAGGAATGGTGTCCCTAGGCTCTGTTTGTCAGAGGGTGGAGATGGATGGTAGGAGAGAGATCACTTGATCATTACTTGTTAGGTTCACTCCCTCTGGGGCACCTGGCATTGGCTACTGTCGGTAGACAGGATACTGGGCTGGATGGACATTTGGTCTGACCCAGTATGGCTGTTCTTATGTTCACGCTAGCTGACATTATTCCATTTCTAGAGTAAGGAGATTTGGTTTTTGGCCCTAACCTAAAAGATGCATACTTCCACATCTCAATATGACCGTCGCTCAGGAGATTCCTACGGTTTGCCTTTGGGCAGGACCATTATCAGTAAAGGGTGCTCCCATTGAGCCTCCTGTATGCATGCAGGGAATTCACCAAGGTTCTCTCCATGGTAGCGCACACCTGTGACCCTTGGGCACTGTGATCTACCCACACCTAGATGACTGACTCCTTAGAGCCCCCTTGTTTCAGGACGCTGTACGAGCCATCCAGATGACCATGCGCACATTTGCACAACAGGGTTTAACAGCCCACCTTACAGAAATTGACACTGACCCCAGTACAGCGACTGGAATTTATCAGCGCCGACCTCAATACAGTACACGCAAAGCATTTCTTATGCTACACAGGCTCACCACCCTTACAAGTCTCATAAAGACAGTCCAGGCCAGCTCTGAAACATCAGCCAGGAACTCCCTGCAGCTGCTAGGTCATATGGCAGCATGCATCTTTGTCAGGCCAAACACCCGCATGTTCATGAGGTGTCTTCAGATATGGCTCACTTCTGTCTATTCCCCAAACAGGAACAGACTAACCAAATTGTTATCACTGCCCTCTGCAGTAAAGCACTCCTTGGACTGATGGAAAGACCCATCCAGTGTCTGAGCAAGTGTTCCATTCGTGCAACCGCCACTGACACCGACTCTAACGATGGATGCCTCCCTAATGGGCTGTGGAGCTTGCCTACATGACTGCAAGCTTCAAGGCATGTGGTCTTCCATAGAAGTGACCCTCCATATCAATCTTTTGGAGCTCAGGGCCATCAGGAATACTTGTGCATGCTTTCTGCGTTTCATCAAGAATACGCACTCAAAGGTCATGACAGACAATATGAAACGTATATTTTACATAAATTGCCAGGGAGGTGCCTGATTTCCCTCTTTCTGCATGGAAGCACTCAAACTCATCTCAGCTGTCTATCTACCAGGGATACAGAATGTGACAGCCGAGTGTCTCAGAACTTTTCTCACCACCACAAATGGGAACTGAACTCAGAGGTGCTTTGAGACACATTCGCCCTTTGAGGAACCCTGACTGCAGAGCTCTTTGCTACTTACCGGAAAAAGAAATATCATTGTTACTGCTCCAAAGCCAGCCTGGGGAAACATTCACTGGGAGACACCCTCATCCTTGCATGGGACAAGAACCTCTTGTATGCCTTTCCCCTGTTTCCTCTTCTATCCAAGGTCATGTTGAAAATTTGATGAGACAAAATGAGTTCTTCTGAGTGTCCTCTCCTGGCCAAGACAAGTCTGGTTCCCTGACACGGATGGCAATATGTCTTCCAATTCCTTTTTGGCCTATTCCCCACCTGCTCTCTCAAAGTGACAGGCTGATGCTTCATCCCAACATGCAGGTCTTCCACCTCTAGGGTTGGCTCCTTCTTGGTTCCAAGACTTAGCAGCAGAGTGCTCTGACGAGGTGAAAGACGTGTTGCTGCACAGCCAAAAGTCAACCACTCAGTGTACTGACCTACAAAAATTGAAATGATCCCAAGTTTGGTGTCATTCTAAACACACAGACCCTACCTCATCTTCCCTCCCTCTAATTTTAAACTACATTTTAGACCTCAAGAGGTCAAAACTCTCACTCAGCTCCCTTAAGGTACGTCTTGCGGCCATAACAGCTTTCCGCTATCAAGCAGATGGATATTCTGTTGATCTAGATAATCTACACCTGCTGATGTATAGATTCCTTAAGGGCATTGGGAATCTCTTCCTGCATGTGAGACCACCCGCTCCAATCTGGGATCTTAACCCAGTTCTCAGAGCTTTTATTAGATCTCTCTTTGAGCCCATGGCAACTTGCTCTCTCTTACACCTGTCCATGAAGACAGCATTTCTAATTACCATCACTTCAGCTAGACACATAGGAGAATTAGTGGCCCCCTAATGGCACACCCACCATACACAATCTTTTAAAAAGACAATAACTCTGAGGCTGCATCCCAAGTTTCTCCCTAAAGTTGCCTCTACTTTCCATATGAATCAGGAGATCCATTGTCCTGGGTTTTCCCAAAAAACACATTGTGATAGCAAGGAGGCAATTCTGCATATGCTAGATGTTAGAAGAGCACTAGTATTCTGCTTGGACAGGACTAAGGACTTCAGGAAGTCCCCTAAATTCTTCCCTTCATTCACAGAAAGATCCAAAGGCTCTGTGATATCGGCTTAAAGACTATCCAAATGGGTCTTGGGTTGCATTAATCTCTAGTATCAAAGGTGCAACCTGTTACCTCCATCCAAAATCCACATGCACGCCATGAGGTCCATTTCTATCTCAGTCACATTCCTTAAAGATGTCCCTATCTCAGAAATCTGCAGAGCAGTGACTTGGCCCCCTTCCAACACTTTCGCAGAACATTATGTGATCACAGGAGATTTGGCCTCTGATGCCATCTTCAGCTCCACAGTGCTCTCTGTAGTAACATACTCCATTCCAAAGCCCCAGTCCTCCATGGTCGATACTGCTCAGGAGTCACCTACAGTGGAACACACATAAGGACAATACTCAGTGAAGAAGAGGAGGAAGTTACTCACCTTGGGCAGTCATGATGGTTCTTCGAGATGTGTGTCCCTATGGATGCTCCACAACCCGCCCTTTTCCCCTCTACTTTGGAGTTCTCCATAAGGGGCTTTGGGATAGAGAGGGAACTGAGGGGGGTTTGCCCGCGCAGTGTTAGATAGCATCAAGGCAGACCAGGAGGGAGGGAGAGCACATGTGCAGGCTGAACGGACATTGCTACCCAAAATCTCCGATCAGAGGCACAGATACAACTACAGTGGAGCACCCATTGGGACATACGTCTGAAGGAACCATCGTTACTGCACAAGGTGAGTAACTTTCTTTTCATGGAAATTACTTAACCTCCTCAAATCAGCCTATCTCAAAGTTGACCCTGTAGTAAACACAGACAATAGAGTCCAAATATTACATTGCATGTTCATATTCTTTTCAAAAGTGCTGTGTGCTTTTGGCTTGCATGTACAGATAATCTTAATTGTGGCATTTCCTTACTTTTAAGTGCTTGACTTTGGAACATTTATAATGTTGTTTTAGTGTTTGTGTGTGTGCGCATATGTGTAATATAATGGAATACATGATTTTATCAGCATCTGTTTGAAAGGATGCATTACTCATTCGTGGCAAAGCCATGTGTGAGTTGCAGGTAAACTCAGACAAGTGACAATAGAACACTCAGACTGCACTAAACCAGCATGATTTCTGTGTAAGGAAAAGATGGTACAAAAAGCTATTTTAGAAATGGTTTAGAGAATTTTAAAACTCTTTACTGAGACCATTTTTCATAGTCCTTCACCCACTAATCTTTCATTATCATAAGTCCATTTGTACATGACTCGGGCAGTCATAAAATAGTTTTTCTGCAGTTAAATATGTCATGACTAAATTCTATTATCTCAGGTCCCCTAGAGCTAGAAGCAAAGGTGATTCCCATTTGGAAACTGGGAAACTACACTTGCCAGTGATCTATAGCTCACATATAGTCTTGCTGGGCTGCAGAATAACTAGCTGTAACATCACACTGGTTTTATGTACAGAGAAGCTATCGCTAGATTAGCACTGAATCTTGCCCATCCTAGGTTTCAGGCAGTCTTCATGTTTGGAGTATGTGAGTTGGAGGAGGTGAGGATTTGATTCCACTTTTGCAGGGAGGACGAGGAAACATTTATTAAGTCAATTGGTTAAAAAAAATTAAAGTAGCAGTTAAAGAGTTAGAGGAAGTTGTGGCGACTGGATTAGTGGGCAGACATCAGATGAAACAGTTTACCGTATGGACGTCTGCTTCACATATATTGTGGAGTTACGTGTCTATTTAGATATGTGTGTGTATAAGGGATGGGGGAGCAGAATATTATGTGGTTTTGTGTATGTGGTTTTACTGTACCAATCAATATAACACCTGCACCACGCAATCCTTATTTTATTGCTGCTATAGTTCCATGGTATATTTTCCCCACTGAATTGAAAGTGAAGGGGAAAGACACAGGTGCAAAACTTCACTGCTGAAAATGCTGAATTTTCTCAATGGACTAAATTTGTGAATATTCATGAAAATGTTTTCTTCAGAAAATGGGCATTTATCTTATTATGCCTGTCTTACAATTCATAAAAATCCACTCATCTAGTACAGCTCTCTAAACCGCTTCCATTGCTGATAGAATATGAAAACACTAGCTGCATATAAACTGCCCTGTTGGCAGCCATAAAGTCACAGGAGCTCTGTGTCCTACATTCCTTTGGTGTTCAACAATAATATACTTTGTGTGGCATATAAGGGCATGTCTACACTATGGGATTATTCTGATTTTACATAAACTGGTTTTGTAAAACAGATTGTATAAAATCGAGTGCACGCGGCCACACTAAGCACATTAATTTGGTGGTGTGCATCCATGTACCGAGGCTAGCGTCGATTTTCTGGAGCGTTGCACTGTAGGTAGCTATGCCATAGCTATCCCATAGTTCCCGCAGTCTCCCCCGCCCATTGGAATTCTGGGTTGAGATCCCAATGCATGATGGTGCAAAAACAATGTTGCAGGTGATTCTGGGTAAATGTCGTCACTCATTCCTTCCTCCGTGAAAGCAACGGCAGACAATTATTTTGTGCCCTTTTTCCCTGGATTGCCCTGGCAGACGCCATAGCATAGCAACCATGGAGCCCATTTTGCCTTTTGTCGCTGTCAACGTATGTGTACTGGATGCCGCTGACAGAGGCGGTACTGCAGCGCTACATAGCAGCATTCATTTGCCTTTCCAGGATAGCAGAGACGGTTATCATCTGCCATGCCATTGTAAATTGGCGATGAGATGATGGTTACCAGTCGTTCCGTACCGTCAGCTGCTGTCATGGGTGCTCCTGGCTGATCTTCGCTGAGGTTGGCCGGGGGCGCAAAGACAAAAATAGGAATGACTCCCTGGGTCATTCCCTCCTTTATATTGTATCTAAAAATAGTCAGTCCTGCCTAGAATATGGGGCAAGTGTACTAGAGAACCAGTGTACCAGAGAGCACAGTCGCTCCGTGTCAGATCCCGCAGAAATGAAGAGCTGCATGCCATTCTAGGGGGTGTCCCTGCAACAACCCCACCCGTTGCTTCCCTCCTCCCTCAACCCTCCTGGGCTACCGTTGCAGTGTCCCCCCCATTTGTGTGATGAAGTAATTAAGAATGCAGGAATAAGAAACACTGAGTTTTTAGTGAGATAAAATGAGGGGGAGGCAGCCTCCAGCTGCTATGATAGTTCAGGCAGGACATTAAAAGTTGAGAGGGAGAGGAGCCCAGCATCCCGCTGCTATGATAGTCCAGGCAGTACAGAATCTTTTCTTTAGACATGAAAGTGGGGGGGGGGCTGATGGAGCTCAGCCCCCAGTTGCTATGATGAAGACGGTTACCAGCCGTTCTGTACCATCTGCCGGGAATGACCGGGAGTCATTCCTATTTTTACCCAGGCGCCCCTGGCCAACCTCACCTGAGGCCAGCCAGGAGCACTCATGGGATGATGACGAGGACGGCTACCAGCCCTTCTGCACTGTACCGTCTGCCACCGGGGAAGGGAGGGGAGAGGATGCTGTTGTTCGATGCTGCAGCACCGCATCTACCAGCAGCATGCAGTAGACATACGGTGACATTGAAAAAAGTCAAAACGATTTTTTTCCGTTTTCTTTCACGGGGGGAGAGGGACGGTAAATTGACGAGCTATTCCCTGAACCACCCCGGACAATGAGTTTGACCCTACAGGCACTGGGAGCTCAGCCAAGAATGCAAATGCTTTTCGGAGACTGCGGGGACTGTGGGATAGCTGGAGTCCTCGGTACCCCCTCCCTCCCTCCATGAGCGTCCATTTGATTCTTTGGCTTTCCATTACGCTTGTCACACAGCACTGTGCTGTGGACTCTGTATCATAGCCTGGAGATTTTTTTCAAATGCTTTGGCATTTCGTCTTCTGTAACAGAGCTCTGATAGAACAGATTTGTCTCCGCATACAGCGATCAGATCCAGTATCTCCCATTCAGTCCATGCTGGAGCTCTTTTTGAATTTGGGACTGCATCGCCACCTGTGCTGATCAGAGCTCCACGCTGGGCAAACAGGAAATGAAATTCAAAAGTTCACGGGGCTTTTCCTGTCTACCTGGCCAGTGCATCAGAGTTCAGATCACTTTCCAGAGCAGTCACAGTGATGCACTGTGGGATACACCCGGAGGCCAATACCGTCGATTTGCGGCCACACTAACCCTAATCCGACATGGCAATACCGATTTCAGTGCTACTCTTCTTGTTGGGGAGGAGTACAGAAACTGGTTTAAAGAGCCCTTTATATCGATATAAAGGGCCTCGTTGTGTGGACGGGTGCAGGGTTAAATCGGTTTAACGCTGCTAAATTCAGTTTAAACACGTAGTGTAGATCAGGCCTAAGTGTCAGCAGGTCTGAGGTAGTGTGTTGAGGTATTTGTTCTGGTGCTTAAGTAATGTCACCAATGAATGAGTTCCTGGTGAAAAAAAAGAAATCATACTTGTAAGACCTCACCAATTTAAGAACAGGCACCTGGCCATTTTGACAGATAGATATAAATGAAGGCAGTTAAGACAATGCATAAACATCATATGTAGGTGCTGTAGATAGAATTCCCAGCTGTGAATGTTTGAACAGCTGTATGTCCTGAACTTTAGCAGTTATGCTAAGTAGAAATGCCATTGCTAATATAACTGTAAATTGTATGAACTAGAACAGAGATGTTCTTCAGCTGCACAGTTCAATTCTGGATCTGAGTTCAGAATCAGGATTTTGTTTATCAGAGAGATCTGAGTCAGCCCCAGCGTTCAGAACTAGAATTAGAATTCAAAATGATCTGGACAAACTGGAGAAATGGGCTGAAATAAATATGATGAAATGAAAGTCAATACAGACAAATGCTTATGAAAGAATAGTCAATTGCACTGATACAGAATGGGAAATGACTGCCAAGGAAGAAATACTGCAGAAAAGGATCTGAAGGTTATAGTGGATCACAGACTAAATATGAGCCAACAATGGAATACTGTTGCAAAAAAGGTTAACATTCTGGGATATATTAGCAGGGGCATTGTAAGCTAGAAATGAGAAGTAATTATTCTACTCTGCTCAGCACTGATCAGGCCTCTGTTGGAGTGTTGTGTCCAATTCTGGGCAGCAACCTTTGGGAAAGATATTGACAAATTGGAGAAAGTCCAGAGGAGAACAACAAAAATGATTAAAGGTCTAGAAAACATGACCTATGAGAAAAGATTGAAAAAGCTGAATTTTCTTGGTCTGGAGAACAGAAGACGGGAGGGGTGGGGGGAAATAACAGTTATCAAGTACATAAAATGTTGTTATAAAGAGGAGGGTGGTAAATTGTTCTTCTTAACTGTTGAGGACTGGACAAGACATATTGGGCGTAAATTGCAACAAGGGAGATTTAGGCTAGACATTAAGAAACTTCCTAACTGTGAGAGTAGTTAAGCACTGGAGCAAATTACCTGGGGAGGTTGTGGAATCTCCGTTATTGGAGATTTTTAAGAACAGGTTGGACAATCACCTGTCAGGGATGGTCTAGTTATTATGTAGTCCTGCCTTGAGTGCAGGGAACTAGACTAGATAGCCTACTGAGCTCTGATGCAGTACAACATTTCTATGAACCTATGGTTATTTGCGTGTCCCTCTTTTGCTGCCCATAAAATATACTGAACTAGCATTTTCTTGCTGTGAACAGGAAATGTTTGATGTCATTTTGGATGAAAATCAGCTTGAGGATGCGTGTGAACATTTGGCCGAATACCTAGAGGCATACTGGCGTGCTACACATACCACCAGTAGCACACCTATGACTCCTCTTCTTGGAAGAAACCTAGGATCGACTGCACTTTCACCATACCCTACTGCAATCTCCGGATTACAGGTATGAATATTCATTTTGGCCCCCAGTCATCAGTACAGGTCAATTTTATTCATTATAGGAAAACAGAATAATATGTTTTATAAAGTGTATCCAGTATTTGTTTCATTAATTACTATTTGCTGTTTGGTAAGTGCCAACAGCAAGAAAGCAAAATAGACCCACTTATTCAACAGAGAAACATTTTATTAATGGAATGCACTGGTGTTCGGACTAGTTTTGTTTTAATGGGGAATATAATACCTATAACTCCTTTTGGCATGAGGAATAAACTGAGATAAATGGCACTCTGTCAAAAGCTATTTTAGCTATGTAACAAAATTGCATCTTTTTATGTGAGACAGTGCCAGTAGAATTAAGAGTCTTTCAGACTGAAAGTAAGCATGTAAAATATGTTATGCTGGTAAGAAATACTATAGTTAAGGTTGCAGATCTTATTCTGATATAATCCCATTTTCACATGCTCATAACTTTTCACAACATTCATCTTTTGGGCCAAAATTTTCCTTGCTTGGCCCAAGGTAAAGCTTCAGCAAAATCCCTTTCATCTGTTTGAGTTCATTGAGTGTGAATAAAATACATTTTTTCCCATTGAAAAAAAATTCTGACCATTTTTTCCCACAGGGATAGCTCAAAAACGGCGAACTTTGAAACTTCAAACGTGGCATGTAAATAGTCCTTAATGAGAAGTACGTGCTTTACTAAGTTTGAAAAAAATGTTTTTGAAATAACAGTTATGAATGTTTGAAGATGCAAGACCGGGAGGGAATTCAGTGAACATTTTTTTCATTAATTCTGAAAGTTTCAGAAAGAGTTCTGCATGTGTGTGTGACTTTTGAGGAATGTGTACTTGTTAATATGTGTCAGCAATAGAGCTGAGCAAATAATTTGTAATGCATAATTCACCTGAAAAATTTAACTTCTGTTCTGCTCATGGAATATTTGGAGGCAGATCGTAATTTCTGAATAAAGTGATTCAACATTCAAATTGACTGATTATTTAAATTTATTCAATAAATATATAAAAATTACTCTGGATTAATTGCACAGTTGACTGCAGATAGACAGTTTTTGGTAATTGTATTTTTCACCAGGTAGCTTGATTCTGTTAGGCCCAATAAATTGTGTGGTGGTATTTTCCCTGATTGGATGAGTGCACTAGCACTTCTGGGATTAGTAGTCACATGAACAATTGTAAAATATTGTTTCCATGTTCACTTAACTGTCACATTTCAGTTTGCCATCCATTCATGTCAGTAAAGTGCCATCCCTTGAATGTTCACCTAAGCAAACCCAAAAGGACTGTGGGCATGGCCAAAGCAAATCCATTTAAAGAATTATGGCTATCCACCGCATTTTTTCTGGTATTTGTTTCCCCCTACTCAGTAGGCACTGATAGTGACTGTGACATGTTGCTCCGCTTACATAGGAGAAGCTTACACTGAAGATGAACATTACCCCTATGCGGGGGGCCAGCAGAAGGTCTATGCATTGTCCCTTAATACCCACTGAATTTATTATGCCTGAGTAAAGATTGCAGGATTTGGTTCACAATGCCACTTAAGTGTTTTAAACCATTTAGAAAGTTGGGTTGACATAGTTGTATCACCTTAAGGACTTACATTATCTTAAGTGATTATGTCTTACACCACTTTCAAGACATTTGCCATCTGAAGAATTACATCAGTTTAAGTGTTTGACGCCGTAAGATGATTGAAGTACTTATACAGACTTTAGGAATTAAACCAGCATAGGTGCTTATGCTACATTAAGTATTTACTACAGTACTTTAAGCCCTTATGACGTTTTTCTTTTTCTTTATCAGCTATACTACCTTTAAATTACTAGGAAATTGAATGCCAGAACCCTATGTTAATGCAGTACAAGTGTACATTTATGCACTCAAGTGCAGGAGAAACTAAAGTGAAGAGTGCACACACAGGTTTAATTATGTTTCATTGCATATACTTAATTTACTTGTTTATATTTTATATACCGGTATATATAAACTGTGCCAGTCTGAAGCTCAAGATGCAAGGTACAATGCAACTTAGAAATATGTAAAATTCAAATTGAGCATATTAACCATGCAGTTGCAACCCACGTTGAGTGTGTAGAAATTTGTCGCCCTCTAGTGACTGGTCCACAAACAAGTCTGCAAGTTCCAGCTAATAGACTTAAGTCCTTTGGCTCAAGTGGTGGAAGCTCAGTGGTTTTATCTCTGCAGGACCCAGTTTTGAACCCAGCAGTTCAAGTGAGGCCAGATATGGGTTATGATACAGTCTTACATTATGAGATAAGAGGTTATCTTTTGTACAACACCTACAAATATTAACTCACATTAAATATGTTCTACACCCAGAAGTGAAGAGATTGAGATCAGAATAATCACAAAATCAAGCCAGTAATACAAAAATATCTCTGTATCCAGTAAAGCAGTGTTTCCCAAACTTGGGACGCCGCTTGTGTAGGGAAAGCCCCTGGCAGGCCAGGCCAGTTTGTTTACCTGCCCCGTCTGCAGGTTCCGCTGATTGCGGCTCCTGCGGATGGGGCAGGTAAACAAACCGGCCTGGCCCGCCAGGGGCTTTCCCTACACAAGCAACCTCTCAAGTTTGGGAAACACTGCAATAAAGGAAAGAGCATATATTACAAATTAACTGAGGGAGAGACAAGTTGCATTCACAGAGATGTTATAGCTGTTAGACCACGTTGTTAAATAAGAAGACATAGTAACCAAAAATAAAAAGACACATTAAACAAAAATAAAAACTATGAGCTTGGCAATGGAGGAGGACCTTGCCATAATAGATATTTTGAAACAAATGGAATGGCAAAAATATTTGGGATAATGTAATACTTGGCTATGAATTATAGAATTAAAACAGATTAGGTCATAGAGCTGAAAAGTAGAACTATACCAGAAAGATTACATAGAATAGAGAAAAATTCTGAGTTGAGAGGACCATACAGTAGAATCTGTATGGATACAAATCTCAGATCATAAGAATACAAACATACTGTATATACTTGTTCATAAGATGAATTTTTTTAGTAAGAAAGGGAAGCACCAGAGGATGAGGGTTGGCTTATGAACGGGTATAGAGAGGGAGAGGTAGGACACAGCCCCTCCCCCCAACAGACGGAGCAAGGAGAGGCAGCATAGACAGAAGGGAAGAGGCGGGGCCAGGGTCTCTCCACTTCTGGCCAACCTGCTCTACCCACAGCCTCCGAAGCAGCTGAAGCTCCAGGGCTGGCAGGCTGCAGCTGTGCCACTCGGTCCTGCCCCCTAGAGCAGGCTGTGGCCGTGTTGCCTGGCCCGCCAGAGCACACTGCAGCCGTGCCGCCCAGCCCAGCCCACTGGAACATGCTGCAGTCACGCTGCCCAGTCTGGCCCGCTGGAGCAGGCTGCAGCCGCACTGCCCAGCCTGCCGGAGCAGCTCCAGCCAGGTGAGAGACATCCTCCCCTGTCCCTCCCCAGATAAGGTGGGAAGGGATGGGATGGGGAGAATGTGGGGGTCCCGGGCTAGGGGTGGGGTCACGTGGGGGGTAATCACAGGGGTTACTCCTCTGACTCCCAGCTTCTCCCCCCCAAATTTCCCCACCAATTGTTGTCCCGGCCCATCAGTGTAAGCAGCTGGTACGCCAGGACACTTTGTTTACTTAGGTTTACCTCCGTGCTTGCGGACATTCGAGGTAAACAAACCATCTTGGCCCCCCCATGGCTTATCCTGGTGGCCTGGGAGCCAAAGTTTGCTGACCCCTGAATTATAGGATCAGCTTATGAATGGGTTATAAAGTTTTTCCATTTTTACTTATCCATGTTGGGGGAGAGGGGTCGGCTTATAAACGAACCAGCTTATGATCAAGTATATATGACACTAGTAGCATTTTACTATTAGCCTTTGGATCAGAAAAAGGATATTGAGTGCAAATTGAGAGAAAGAAGAGTCAGTTAAGTTGGTGCTTGATCAACCTTTTGAATTTCTGTTAAAGATGGTTGTGTGGAGACATGAGAGAATAATGGACCATGTCTGAAGACATTGGATGGAATGTTGTTCTCTCATGGCACCAGTTTAGAGCCAATAATGTGAACTAATTTTGATCTTGTGACCACACATGGTTAGATATTAACCAATCACTATGGAAACATAAGGACAACAAAGGCCAAATCCCTGCTTGGTAAATGGTTTTGTCAAGGAGTTTCTGTGCAAGTTATTTGAAATATTTATTATGTTTTAGCTATAAAAGCCACTTAACATCTAACTACTTCAGCTATCCTTCCTGTAGAGTATTTGGTTATATACTATTAGCTCATAGTTTAAAAATCTTTAAATAATGCTACATGAGGTGCACCTTTTGGAAAAAACAAAAACTTTTTCAGAAAGTTTCTGCAAAACACACTGATTCATTACAAATTTCTAAAAGGAATCAAAATAGAAATATGAATGTTATGTTCATGATTAGGGAGAAGAACTGATACATGCAGTGTGTTCTGAATCGATCTATTAGTTACCTCTTAGTGAAAGTGCCCTGTAAAATTTTATAAGATTGCATATAAAAATATCATGAAAATACATTGTATTATGCTGTGTTTGGTCTCCTATCAGTTTTGGGAATCAGACTATTCTCACATCCATCTCCCATCGCAAATAAATTTTAATATTAAAAAGGAATTACAAACGTGGATGGATTCTGAAGGACCTCAAACTGAGGCTGACAACTAACTTACAATTTTATTTCACCTCTTGTATCTGTATTAATCCTTACATTCTTTACATTTTTAGAGCCAGCGTATGAGACATAGCAACCACTCTACTGAGAACTCTCCAGTTGAACGAAGAAGTCTAATGACCTCTGATGAAAATTATCACAATGAAAGGGCTCGGAAGAGCAGGAACCGCTTGTCTTCCAGTTCCCAACACAGCCGAGATCATTACCCCCTTGTGGAAGAAGAGTACTCTGACTCTTATCAGGACACTTACAAACCCCATAGGAACCGAGGATCGCCTGGAGGATATAGCCATGATTCACGACATAGGCTTTGAGTTTAAGAACCTGGGGAAAAATAGTATTCATTAGCTGACAACTTGCCATAACATAGCTAGGAAAAACAAATCATCTTAATTTAGCAGGTGTAACACGGTTTTACTGTAGTTACAAGCTGCTGCCATTTGATGCTTAAAAAAAGGGAGGAGGGGAAGAAATTCACCATGCCCTGATGTTAGGAGGAAATTAGCTTGCCCAATCATATTGGATTTTTTTTTTTAGTACAGCATTTGCATTTATAGCAGTACCTTTTTTCCTCATTAGATATTCAACACATCAGTTTGTAATTTAGGGTACTTATCAAGGCACATATAAAACAATTTCCTGTGCTGGAAATTCCAAATGACCAGTTCCAGTTGGAACCAATTTATAAACCAATTCTTGTTGGAATTTGGGTGAACTGACTGGAAAGTCAACTTGAACAAGTTGCAATCAATTGTTTAAAAAAAAAAAAAAGGTGCAGATGAAGAAATAGAAAATTAACCACTATCAGCCAAAAATCAGCCACAGTATTTGTTTGCTGGAAGCTAAATTTACGCTCAAGGTTAGAATAAAAACATTTAAATGTATATTCACTTTTCCTGAATGGCTTTTTCAGACTAACCAAATGTACACCATCTGCAGTGCCAAATATCACAAATTAATGCAGCAGTTACAAAGTACTTTCCTGTTTGACATTTTTTTAATTTTTTTCTCCTGATACATATGTTGCAGCAATTTTTTTTCTTTTGTTTAGTCAGTACTGATACCTTTGTTGTGGTCAGCAATGATGATATGAACTTCAGCAACATGGAAGAAACTAGTAGGAGTATGAACAAATCCAAGCTAAGCAGGAATGAAGAGTGTTAGAATACGTCTGTTCTTTCTTTGGTTCATCATCACAAAATCCCATATCAGTAGAGATATGATCCATTTTCTCCCTTTCTCAAATGTTCTGCCTTGTCAAATGGAAATTGATCCATTCTCCCAACAGCACATGTACAGCATGTACTGTATTTACATTCCCACACAATTGAATACCTTCACATTACATTTTTCAGTCTCCCTTTTTGAATGTCTGAAAATTCCAAAATCATACAAAAACCCTCCATAACCACATCATTTAAAATTTATTGATAAAATCAGATTTTTTTCAAAATGCCAGTAAATTATAGAACAAAGGTTCTGAAAGATACAGCTTGCAATAAAAACAGAATAGAGTACCAGAGAAGGTCTGCTCACTAAAATTATAGAGCTGACATTTTTAATTCAAAGAACTATGATAAAGTCTTTGGAGATTTTGCTGCCTTACTTCTAATGAACACTGCTTTTCACCTACTGACTCTTCAGTTTTTTTTTTAATGGATACATTTATATAGTTAGACCTTATATCTTACATTATCATTGAAGCCTTAGATCTAATATGATTGAAATAATTATTGTAATTGACCATTTTATACAACACACTGGTGTCTTTAAGCATAGACTCTTTCTAAAACACCCCAGACTGAGCATGCATTTTCTAAAATTGATAGAACTATGTGTAAAATATCGTTTTATGCTGGTTCATGTCAAAGCTGTTTTTTGAAAATGTAAGTAATTACGTTTTTATATTTTTCTCTTTCTTTCCCAAAGCCTCCTGAGAGGTAGGTTATAAAAGCATGTAGCACTAAACAAATTTTCTGAACATTATGATATCTTCTACTTTCTGGACCAGTTTACAAAGATGCTTTTGATATTTTTCCATGCTAGTGAGCCTTGGTATCTGCTTGGTGATGACAACTAGAAATGTAATTCACTGCATGTCTGGTACAATCAAAAATAATACATGTCTCTAGTAGCAAAAGATAGTGGATGTAACTGGCTTTTTGGACAGGTTTACTGCATAAAAGACACCTTTAATGATCAGTCACTAGATGATTCAGTTGGGCCAATTGTCAACAACTAAAACATAAAATACTTGCATCCACTGGAGTAATAAAGTTAAGAATTAACAAATAGGGTCAGTTCCTGCTGCCCTTTTTCAGGTTAAACTCCTATTGATCTCAGTGGGAGTTTGGCCTGAGGAACTAATGTAGGATCAGCCCCCTAGTGGGGGAATATGCTGCCATTTCTAATATTTTATGCTATAGCACAGTGGAACATTTTCCAATAATATTTACGAGTCTTTGTTACATGTACAGCACATATCTGCATGAAACAGAAGGTATTAGGCAAAACATTTTTCTATAAGCTTTGACAGTTTCTTTTTGTGTGCATTAAAGTATTAATTGCAAAGAATGCACTGAAATGTATAAACCTAGTTTAGACAGCTGTTTATCTTTATTCTGTAGTAGGATTAGGAATCACATCATTAACTGCTTGAAGATATTTGCATTTTATGACAGGTAGCTGCAACACCACTAACATTTTCTAGTAAATGAGATTATTGCTTTATCATTTCAGAGACAAAAATGTCATTTATTTTTAAAGCCTTTTAGAGCCTTGTTTTGAAGTCTTCCATGTCATGCTAGTAAAGAGAGAGATCCCCAGAACACACATGCACAAAATCCACCTACTGCATTGTCTGAAGTGCCAAAACCACTTTTGTTTAACATTCTTATGAAAATAACCTGTTGAAAGGAGTTCTGTATATGTCTTGAAGGAAAATTTTTAATGTTTACCTTAATTCTGCAGGTTTATTTAAGTTTACCTTCCTTTTTTGTATGATTTATATCCCCTCATTCTAATACTTAAATGTCATCAAAGTTTGCTTGTTTTGTTTTGCGTTTGTTTTGCAGGGAGATATACTCTGAAAGTATACGATTATATCAAATACTGACAGGAATACATTTCATTGTGAGTAAATGCTATTGGGAGTTTTTCTTTTAGAAATATTTTTTAAAAAACAAGAAAAATAATAAGAGTTGCAATGCTGATTAAGCCATTTAAATTCATAGTATAAACCATGTATTAGAACTTCTTCAATGTTAGCCAACCATCTTGTGTGGTTTTTTTATCCAATGGCTTTATGTGAAGATGTGAAATTAATGTAGTCCTGAATGAGTAGGAATAAGACTAATTTTCCAATCCTGCTATAATTTCTCATGATTATTATAACCTGATTATAGTAATGATCAGGGTTCTACTGCTACGCTCCAGTATATACACAAGTATTTATATAGAAATGTTTATAAAATGTTGATGGTTCTTTGTTATTTTTATAGGTTTTTATTTAAGACTTTTGGGGTTAATGATAATTTAGGCACTGATAGACTATGCTGATATGACAATCTCAGTGACATGATCATCTAAAGACAGTATGCTTCAATACATTCATTTGCCTGACTGTAATTGAAGAACAAATTCATTTTAAAATATGGTGCATATTTATAAGAATTGTAATTGTTCCCCTCAAACTTGAATTATTATTTTTTAATTTTACAGATTTTTTTCATCTCTTTTGCTATTTATGTAGTTGAACATTCTCCCCATGGGACAGGCAGTTGTAAATTGGGTACATTTTATGACTGATACAATATATTAGAAAATTATTCTTTAAAAAAAAGAAGATAACTAAAGCTGTTTTGAAGTAATTTTAACTTAAATACTGTTGGCCATATTATGCCATCATTTTCTAAACAAAACTTTCTGTTGAGTTTAGTGGATCACTCTGCTTAGAAAACCATGTACAGTATGACCCTAGGACCTAGATTTTGCCCTCAGAAGTTAGTTTCCCATTGAAATCAGTAGAAGTTGCACCCTGACTACTTATTTTTGTTCTCAGTAAAGCAAGAGTAAATTTTGTAGCAATAGCTTTTGCTATTTATGCTACCTCTTTGCTAGAGAACATTGAGCCTGATTCTGATCTCCCATATTTCTGACTTATACTGATAAAGCCAGATATAAATCAGGAGCACCTGAGATTAGAAAAATTCCCAATGTCTTCAGTAAACACACGCCAATAAATTATACTCAGAATGTTAGTGTTGGCTTTGCTGCAAGTGGAAATACACTTGACTACGGGCTTGTCTACACTACACAGCTAGGTTGACATAAGGCACTTTATGTTGACCTCCTTATGTCAGTGTCTACACTGCAGCCTTCCTCTCTTCAGTGTAAGTGCCCTACTACACCAACATAATAACTCCATCTCCACCATAGGGATAAGGTCTGTGTAATTAGGGTGATGCCCTGTCTGTGTAGACATTGTGTCCCTACATCCACTGTCTTGTCAATTTCACAGCAGGAGCCATGAAACTGACAAGAAAGCCCCTGCTCCCCTGGAGAGCTGGGCAGCTGGACCCTGCTCCCAGCTGGGAGCCGGGGTGAGAAGCCCAAGTGTTCCCCCCACCTGCTCCCTGTGAGGTGCCTGCCTGGCTCCCAGTGGGGAGTGGGCAGCAGGGGGATAAGAAGGGCAGATGGACTCTGCTCCCTGGCACCAAGAAGACATGGGTGGCTTCCCCCCACTCCCGGTGGGGAACAAGGAGCAGGGAAGGGGGAGCCTGTGGAGAACCCAGGAGATTGTGGGCCAGCCAAGCTTCTGGCAGGGTGCTGCTAACGGAGCTGAGAGACTGGGCTCTCAGCTCCCCACACTGCCCTTCTTAGGTTGGTGGAAGTGCTCCTGGTGAGGACACGCTCCACCGACCTAAGGAGGTTAGTGGGGACGTGCACCACAACAGTAATTACTGTGATGGCTGTAAGTTGACCTAATATAGGTTGTGTAGGTTTGTAGTGTAGACATACCTTGTATTTCCCCCCAGGTTTTAAAGCTCCTTTTACAGTTGATGTTTGGGTATTTCATCCTCTCTTTGCTCCTTGCTTTTTAAGCTAGTGTTTGTGAGAATAAAGATTGCAAGTAGGAAGGAAAGTTATGTTAAGAACAAGAAACTACTGGAGAGTGAGTGCTTATGGCAGTTCTTTTCTGTGCCACAAGCTACTTGCTTCTATAGATAATGGTAGCTACTGTAAGGGTGTACAGGTCCATAACTTCAAAGTCAGTTCAGTTTCAGACTAATCTTCAGAATTCACCTTGGTCTCAATTCCACATCATTCTTTGAACTTCCCTGTGGTTCACAGACCTCACTAATGTTCCTATGTATCATTCTCAGAAGCACACACTTAATAGTCACAATATCATATTGTATAGTTACTTGAGTAAGCTAGGGCAGTTGGCTATTTGATCAGTCCATTTGCTTTATATAGGAATAAATTAAATTTATCCCTTGCTCATATATTGATTTCTGGATTCAGCAGTCATGAAACTTGGCCATGACTCCATGTTGTTCTTGATTTTTTTTTTTTTGAAGCAGAGTACACATCCTGACTGGTGAATGAAAAATTGGATGCAAAATTGTGTACAGTAGAATCAGATTTATGCAAACTCCTCTCATCCATTAAAAAAAACCTGTTGTTTGAAAATTGGCTGTTTCCCAACTTGCATGATTAGTTTAGATTAATGGATTCAGCTATAATCTATTTTGCTCCAGTAATCTCTCATGCCTTTAGAGTAGTTCAACTGATGATAATGGGGCTACAAAATACAGTTACCTAGCCAAGTCCAAATTTGGTGAAAGCTATCTCCTGCTATCTTTATACTTTATTGCCAAAAGGGAATACAACCTTTGAAGAGCAGTCATCCATATTGGCCTTGTTCTGTGTTTATTTAAGCCCAACATACGCTATATAGAAAAAGAATGGTACATTTTGATAATATCATAGAAAATATTGTATCTAAATGAATGAATTTGGACAAAGGGCTGTAAACTTATCTAGGATCAAAAGCTTGTAATAATTAATGGAGGCAAACATATTTTTCTGATTTGTGGAATATGCTAATATATACTTCTAGAGAAACTTCCTCCTTTCTTCAATTTCTGTGATCCAAGTGAAGTGTTTTGGGAGAAGATAGAAATAATAATGATAATAAACTTAAAGAGTTTATAATTCTTTTTAGGTACATCTAGTAGCTATTTCCTTTGAAATTATGGTGGCCAAGGTGAGAGCAACCATTGACACCTTTTGGCTTGGTCTTAGTGCTGCTTCACAGTAGACTTGCCTTTTTAGTACTGCCACTACAATTTTTAAGCAATGAGCTACTGTTTGTACTTTCTAGGGCTGGGTCCTGAAAATGCTTACTGCTGACCATCAGGCTTATTAATGTTAAGTCCAGTAATAAGTAAGCATTTGCAAGTTCTGGCCTACTGTGTTGCATACTGTTTATCATATGCCTTACAAATATTTTCTGGGACATTATTAAAAAGAGAGCATTCTATTGCTAAAATAACCCTTTGTTATTACTTCTACTCTGTATTACTACTAGAAAATAAAGTAATGTAGCAAGAAATTATATTGTACAGTACAAAATTATAATATATATATTTTTTGCCAATAATATAAAAAATAGAGCAAGGAAAAAAAGCACATTTGTAATAGCACAAATTTACAAGAAATCCATGTTACATTTGCCATTGCATTTTTGAAAAAGTAGGTACGTTGTTGATCCAGTTTCAATGGATTTATTGCATTTTCCATCATTTTAACTTGCTGCCTAAAACTTCTCCAGCAATTTATTTTTCAGCCTTGCAATTTGCATATGTAATTTGTTTTTTCCATGAAATTTTATCCCTCTTCAATGTTAACTCAGTAAAAAAAAATCAGTCTTTTAAAATTAGAAAATTTGTTATACTCATTTCTCTTATTTCTGTTTCCAAATTTTGAAATCATATGACTTTAAGTAAGGTCTTAATTAGTGCTCATTTATAATTTTTTGGCACAAATGACTGAAGAATATGCCACTAATCATATTTGTAGTCCAAGGTCTGTAATGAAAATATCTCAAACAAAATGACATCCTGGGGCTATAAAAGCATTTTCCATTGCATTCTATTATGCTATTGGGGAGAGGGCTAGAAATATGTAAAAGCTACTAAAAGGTCCCTACTAGCCCACCTAAAACTTCCAGTGAAATCACCGGGAGTTTTATATATGCAAGGAATGCATGCTCAGGCCTAAAATATGTATACATTTGAAATAGGCATGATTCTTCTCCCATGTACACTGGTGAAGTCAATGGTGTTGCATTAGTGTAAGAACAGTGCAGGAGGAGAATCAAGCCAAATAAAATTCTGAATGTGCACTAAAAATAGATATGGCAAAATAATGTGGTGAAAACAATCATCCAAACTCTGAACCATGGTGGACCTTGGGCTATTTACCTCCCAGTCAGTCTCTGATTATTGGCCAAAGCTGTTTCCACTGACATTGCAGGGAGCTTTCCCTCTTACATCAGTAGAGGCCAGTTCAGGCTAATTATGGCAGAGAAAATTATTGCCTTTATTAAACCAAAAGAGTACAAATTTATATTTTCTTTGTTGCTGATTTGCCCCTTCCTATTTTTACTTATATAGATACTGTATGTGTAGCATTCTACAAGGCATGCTGGGTAAAATATACTATGCAAATGTGTACAGTGTTGCATGTTTTGCTCTCCCTCTGCTTTAGTGGCTTTCAAGGAAAAAAAAAGTGGTGTTATTTTTGTGAACAGAAACATTAACAAAGAAAATGCAGACCGCATGCGTACAATATCCTAATTTCTATGGATTTGTTTTATGGAATTTAGATGTATAAAAATGAACTGCATTAAAAAATTTTCTACAATAAATGAAAAACTATCTAAACATAGTGTTTAAAGAATTTTAGTCTTTTAAGTCTATTCTTGAACTGTACACACCAGCTCTAATTCTCAAAAATTTTAAATGTATGAGACAAAGCCTTCAAAAGGTTGGACAAATGCTCAAAATGATAAACAAAGAACAGCAGAAGACGTTCACAATTATGTGGGAATTAAAGATTCCTTTAACTTCAGATTCAACATTCTGCCTGATATAAATAATGTACAGTTAATAATCAATGAAACTGAGAGAAATGATGTACATTTGGGCCTACAATGTGAATGATGCAGTGTTCAGGAACATATGGCCCCCAATGCTTGCAACACAGAAGTGCAGCAATTTACTATAAAATCAGTCTCTATATTCCATACATTAGTGTAAAACTCCTACTTAAGGCCTAATCCAAAGACCACTGAAGTCAATGAAAAGACTCCCATGGACTGCAATGGGTTTTGGATTGTCTTTGATGTGCTGGTCTATCAGATTACAGCCCAAAGCTAGTTCAATACACAAGATTAGCAAATTACAGAAGAGTATGTGTGGTATGAAGGACTGTGGGGAGGAGTAGAGCAAAGGCAAAATACTGTTTATGCTACCCCTGAAATCTCCGTGAGAACTTGTGATGTTCTTCCCCTGTTGGTCCACTGGGGAGCAAGATTTCTTTCTCCACAGACTAGACTGTAGGGCTGACTTTTCGGAGTTAACCAAAATGTCCGGAGTAAATCACAACCACTTAAAGTGTGAGGTAATCTCATCTGTGCCCACCGGAGTACATTCACCTATAACTACCAACTGCAGGCAATACATGCACTGTGTACACCCCACTCAGCCCAGTATCCTACCACAAGCCCTGTAAATTGCAGGCTAGCAATTTACATGCCCCCATCTTATTTCATTACAGTGCCCAGTCCCTCCTCTTCTGGACACCCACAACATACACCAATCTGTTGCCGCCATGTTAACTGGCTCCTCCCCCTGTTAACTGGTTTCAGCTCATTTCAACACTCTCCTTAGCAGAAGGCACGGAGACAAGTCTCTAGTAAAACCAAATTGAAGTTTATTTAACAAAGCTTGATTAAACATTCAAATAAAAGCAAATAAAAGGTTTTGGAAACAAGGTTACAGGTAAACAAAAAACATAACATGCACTCTATACACACGCGCATGCAGTTTCTTCTTTTTTTTTGTTTAAAACATTTTTTAATTCAATCAGTTTGACTAAGCAGCACAAATGAGTCATGATCCAGAGGCAGACACATGTGAGTTGTGCTCTGAGCTTGTTGATTAATAAAGTGCTGTGAGATTCTGGTATGAAATGGGATGTAAAGTGCAAAATTATATAAATATTATTTTGTATTTCTTCATATTATCCTAGAATAGATGCTAGAGATGGGAAAGATTTATTAAGCCAGTTAAGCCATCCCCTCTGCCAGTTCAGGCTTTTTCCTCTTCACTGCTTTGAAAATCCTGGAAGCCTGTAGAAGAAGATGGAAATAAGAAGGAGCTGTTAGCCAAGCTGCTTCCACTAGTGGGTGACCACTGCATCAGAGGAGAAGGAGAAAAACAGAAGTCACTCCCAGGAACAGAAGCATCAAAAAGGAACCAGAAGCCATCATCTGGACCAAAGCCCCATCCAGTGAGAGAGGAATGTCCACATTAGAAGTGGACTGGAAGGAAGATCGACGCATACAAGAGAGAAGGAGATCAAGCAGCAGGAAAGCCATTGGGAGGCAATCCAGGGGGACCAGGCAGCATGTGCAGTGGGAGAGGAGTACCAGGCAGCAGAGGAATAGGTGAGAAAGGGAGCAAGTGATAGAGAATCATGTGCATAGGAACAGAACAGATGGGAGGAGGAAATGCAAAGCAAAAGAAGACTGATTAGGGTTTTCAAAAATGACACAACACTTATTAGATAGCTGAAGTACCTAGATGTTTTTCTATTATTACTCTTCCATGTAAGCAATATTTCTAGTTGCCACAAGGTATTGTGTCAATGCCAACGGAATTGTAAGTGGAAGACTGGGTCGGGCAGCAGTCAGTGAGACAAATCCTATTAGGGTGTAAAAATGTTTGAGAATCCTCTGCCTTAGATGACCTATAAAATTATTTTCTTTTTTTAGTGTCTCATTAGAGATGGACAATGTCAAATCATCATGCTGTATCACACATTTAATGCTCTGTATCCATTAAAAATCACCCACAAGAAAGTTTATTATAATGAGACTACTGATCTTGAAAAACTTTAATTTCTCTGAAATGAAAATATATGCCATGTTAAAGAGTCTCCATTATTGTTGGTCAGTGTTAGCAGACACAAAAATTGCTTCATGCAAAGCAACTGGATGTATGTGCTTTTCAGCGGTCTTGAGGAAACCAGTGCAATTGCTCTTGTATCACACAAGTGCAGCATTTTTTTTCATTTGTTGAAGGTAGTCTGGAACATATTTTAGAAATGTTAAATAACCAATACAGCCAGAGTAAGAGGGACAATTGGCACATTTGTCATGTAAAACTTGACACATGCACTATGGTACACTCTGTTTCTTTGTGGCATTCAAGTGATTCTAAAGTTCTTTGGCCTGGTCTACACTAGGGGGAGGGAGGAATCAATCTAAGTTATGCAACTTCAACTGTGTGAATAACATAGCTGAAGTCAATGTACTTAGATCAACTTACCATGGTGAGTCGACTACTGTCGCTTCCCCATCGACTCTGCCTGCGCCTCTCGTCGAGCTGGAGTACAGGAGTCGACGGGAGAGTGCTCGGGGATCGATTTATCACATCTAGACTAGATGCGATAAATAGATCCCTGCTGGATCATTTGCTGCCCACTGATGCAGCCGGTAATGAAGACATACATTTCCAAGTCACTTTTAATAAAAATCTATTATAGCACTAAAAATATTTAGGGGATCAGAAAAACATTGCAAAAATGATGCAAGCGGCTTGAATGAGAGTCTTTACCTTTACATCATGATTGCTAATTTAAACTCTAGATAAGTAGGATTTAAATGCATGCTCAGAAGTGGTAGAATAAACATTTGATTGACCTCAAAAGTTACAGTAAACATCCAGCTGATATCAAAGTTTGAGGTTTTATTTTAAATGAGAATTGCAAAGATGCTTTCTGAAGTTAAAAAACAAACTGTGTTCTGCTTTTGATTTTGATGTTACCCATCTATTCATATCTTCCAGTAAGTTGGTAATGGTAAATTTACAAAAATCCTGACCTTTTCAGAGAACTCATGGTGTGCTCATAGTTTACCATACCTAGTAACTTTATAAATGTAAACCTACTTACAGATGAGATTTACTTAAACTGAATGCAATGCAAGTACTACAGAGTGGTCTTAGAAATTTGGGCCCTAATGTCAAAAACACATGTATGTTTATAATTACAGTCAGTAATCCTACTGAAGTAAAAAAGACTACTGATAAGAGTAAAATCACACGTGTGTAACAGGATTAGAGTTTGGGGGCCAAATTCTAGCAGGTTTTATGCATTGGAGTTGCTAAGAAACTCACAGCCAACATGGGGAGAACAGGATGGAAGTTGTCTATGCATATTGTGTCTCTCTCCATAACCCATACAGACAATTTCATAGGATTATAGAAATGTGTGGGTTGAAGGGACTTCCAGAGATTATCTAGCCCATTCACTACACCCTGAGGAATGATTAAGTACACATAGACCATCCCTACCAGATGTGTATCTAACCTGTTCTTAAAGACCACCAATGACAGGGCTTCCAGACTTCCCTGGGTAGCCTACTTCAGTGCTTAGGGCCAGTGCTTGGCCCCTAAATCTCCTTTGATGCAGACTAAACCCATTACTACTTATTCTATACTTGGTGGACATGAAGAACAAATTGAGCACCATCCTCTTTAAAACCTTTTATATATTTAAAAACTATTGTCATAATCCTTCCTCTTACCTCTTTAGTCTTCTTTTCTCTAGGCTAACATGCCCAATTCTTTCAACCTTTCCTCATAGGTCAGGTTTTCTAAAGCTTTGATGTCTGTTGTTGTCCTCTGGACAGTCTCCAGTGTGTCCACATCTTTCCTGAAGTGTGGTGCCCAAAGTTGGACATAGTACAGTACTCTGTACAGTACTCCAGCTGAGGCCTTACCACTGCTGAGCAGAGTATATGTGACACTTACTGTTACATCCCAGAATGACATTTGCCATTTTTGCAACAGCATCATGTTGTTGACTCATATTCCATTTGTTATCCACTATCATCCCCATATCCTTTTCTGCAGTACTGCTCCCTTGCCAATTATTTCCAGTTTTGCACTTGTGCATTGATTTTTCCTTCCTAAGTGTACTACTTTGCACTTGTCTTTATTGATTTCAGACCAGTTTCCCAAATTTATCAAGACTGTCTTGAATGCTGTTCCTGTCCTCCCAAATGCTTGTAACTTCTCCCAGCTTGATTTCATTTGCAAATTTTATGCATTTTGTCTATTCCATCATCCAAGTCATTAATGAAAATATTGAATAGTAGTGGACCCAGGCTAGACCCCTGCAGTACCCCATTTGCTATATCCTTCCAGTTTTACAGCGAATTATTGTTGTATCCTCTGCAACAGAAACCGCAGAAAGGCATTCTAAGTCGCAGCCTGGGGGCAAATGGTATGGTCACATGTTTACGTGAGTGTAATGCTACCTGAGATACCTACACAGTGCAGATTTCTGGCCATAATACTTACAAACATTATCGTTACATTTAAAGCATATAAGTGGAGCAAGTGCATTTCATTTCTATCCCTACCCTGATCAGAATCCAGCCCTTAGAATTTTACTCTTCAGTTGTTCCTTAGTAACTCAGAGCGAGAAAACAGAGCTAGTACTTCCAACCATACACATCCAAAAATCATTAGGCCCCTAAGTATCTTCAGACCAGCTTAAAAATCATGAGATTTTAAAGATAATGCATTTGACTTTCTTTTTATTTGCCTTGTTTTTTGAGCCCTTAGGGTTAGTATTTTCAAAATTCTTTCTGCAACCATGAGGGCTAGGAAACTTATTTTCTTTAAAATGAAAACTCAGATTCTCATGTAATCACTTGGCTCCAGAAAGTTGGCCTTTAAGAAAAACACCCCAACACTGTGAGACTTAATTCAATCAAGAGTTGGCAACACTGCCTTTCTCTTGTCCAGTCACACTGGGTGCTTTCTGCAGCATGGCACTGGTGGTTTTGGGCACTCGTGGCATGGTGGTGGTTTGCAGTGAGCAAGGGGTAGACGCAGCTAGTAGAGGGCGAGTGAGGGACAGTCATGGCAGTGGTCCGGGTCAAGCACAGCGAGGTGGCAGGGAGTGAGTGCCAGTCGTGGCGGTTGGCAGGGGCTATTAGGCAGTTTCAGAAGTTAGAAGGGGACGGCTATGGCGGTTGCCAGGGAGGCAGGCGGTCACGAGCGCTGATAGGCTGGACGCTAGGCATGGGGGACGGCGGCCCCCGTGACGCTGCAGGCTGGACGGGGAGCTGGGGGGGCGGGGTGTTGGTGCTGTAAGGGGCGGTGCCTATGCGGCCCTGTGGCTGGCGGAGGCCACACGCCCATTGCCCTGGATCGGCCCCGCACGCAAGGGCCCAGCCTCCAGCGAGGTTGCCTGGAGTGCAGGCGGACCGCGCGCACCTGCTCGTTCAGCACCCTGGGGCCGCTAGGGTAAAATGAGTCACGTGAATGTCTCTTCCCATTCGCGGAACTCGCCCACTAGGGGGCGGGCCGTGGTATGCAAATGATGATTTAATGGCGTCACGCCCCTCTAGTTCGCTCGGCCCTTCGGGTGGATGGTAGCCTGGAGGAGCTACTCGCTGTGTTTTATCCCCCCCTTGAAGCCGCGGTCGGGAAGGCGAATCGGAAAAGGGAGCTGGGCGAGTGGCGATGTCCGTGAGCGGGGGCTGCCCAGCCAGGAGTGCGCAGCCCCAGCGGGCCCGGCGCGGCCTCAGCCTGCCACCTCCTCGCGTAGCGCGGGACAGGGGCCGGGACTGAGCCGCCCTGGGCCCAGCAGGGAGAGCAGCCGCGGAGCCCAGAGGAGACGGGAGCTGCCGCGGGGCCGGGTCCGCCCGAGGATGGGAATTCTCTTCACCAGGATCTGGAGGCTGTTCAACCACCAGGGTGAGGGGCTTGGTGGGGGCGGGGGGCTCTCCTGGCCCTGGCGGAGGGAGCGGGGCCCGCGGGGCGGCCCGGGGTCTGCTGTGGCTGTGCCGGGAGCAGTGATCGCGGCAGGCCGGCTCTGTGCTCGGGCTCGCTCCGTTTACGTGTCACGCTCGCCTCCCGCACCCAGGGCAGGTGCTCCGTGGAACCCAGCGCTCCTGCGGCATCATCAGTGCACCGCCCGCGGCGGGAGCGGAGCAGGCTGGGCTTGTGGGGCCGAGCCGGGCTGACCCGAGTCCAGGTTCCCTGTCGAAGTGCTGAGGCGTCCAGGGCGAAAGAGCGAGCAGGAGGCGCTCTCGTGGTCAGCTGGGACTCAGAAGCGCTTGTGGGGAGCGGAGGGGGTCACTCCTCATACTGCAGCTGCGTTCACAAGGGAGCGAAAAGTGGCAGAAAGCAGCACTGGGTCGCTCCGTTCCTCTTCTGCTCAGATTACATTTGATTGTAATTTTTTTCCCCTAAAAGGCAAGCACCAGCTCAAGAAATAAGCTGTATCATTAACTGCTTTGGACCAAGCATGCTCTGATCGTATTAGTAAACTTGTTTCTCTACATGTCTGTAGTAGTGACTTTTGCCTTAATGAGTCTACAAAACCTAGTTTAGTTTTTACGTTTAGGAAAAAATATGCTCTGTGAAGATCAAGAGGCCAAGAGATGAATTATTTAAGTATGGACCAAATACAGCTTCTTATGGTGCCACATAACATTTCCTTCCTTTATCTGAATATCTTGTGTTCCAAAGTAGTTTTCTGTTAATTAGCAGGCATTTTCATGGCTTGTGTTTTTATTTTTTAACCTTATTTACAGTAGTAAACTGCCTGCAATTTGTCTTTCAATTTGTGTGCTTTAAAAAAAACAAAACAAAAAAACTAGCTGGACTATGTAGGAAGCATTAGTGACACTGGTAGCCATGACTAAGATGTAACTGAGATTCTGAACAGCATTGAGTGGAGGGAAATAGCAGCCAAAAAGGTATCTCATAAATATTTCACTTATCCCCAAATTTATAAAACTTATTTTTAACATCAATATTATAATTGCAATAACATACATGCTGAGTATGCTTTGTCAGGTCTTGTTGCTTAATATATGTTTTATTAGTGACAGTCAATAAGTCTTAATAGCTGTCATGAAAACTGCTTATTTTGGAGAGAATATGTTTTGTTCCTAATGCCACTTTCTTCTGAAAGATCTCTAATATCACATAAAATGCATGTTAACTTTTCTGTAAGTGGAATTTGTAAGCTCCTTTAAAGTTGCCTTTCAAATGAATTTATGAAACTTTATACATACGTGCTGAATGGAGGCCCCCATAGTCAGAGCATTATCCATTCAGCACAGAAACTTTTAAACCCCACTTTTTTGTCTTTAAGGTCTTGCAATATCCAGCTCCACTGCAGGTCTTCTGCTCCAAGTGATTTCCTAGCATCCAGTATGCTGGTGACATCACACCTGAAACAGAAGCTCCTACTTACAGGGGGTCAGGTAATCAGCCATTTTTTTTACAATATTGTGCAGTTATGCCAAGTAATTTAAAATTTGAATTTATACCCTGTGGGCTATATTTTAGAACCACACAATATTGATTAAAAACAAAAAGGCACTTACGTGACCCTCTGTTATAGAACAAATGCAGCCATAATGGGAGGAATTACTGCTGTGGTTGAGGTTTGGGTATACTTCAGTGGCTTGATTTTGAGCATGTCTGTAGACCACTTGGGCAAAAGAATACCCTTGCTCACACTGATGAGCCCTTACTCACATGTGCGTTCTCTTTGAAGTTAATAAAACTGAGTAAAGTTGTGTACTTTAGCCCATGGTAAGTAGCTCCCAACAATACCACTTCTTCAATTTACATTTTGGTAAACAGGAAATAAGAGATACTGAATGAATAAATACTTGGTTGAGGTTGGCTTTTGGTTTCAAAATGAATTTGCTTATAAGAGGCTCCAAAAAAATGATCAAGGCCCAATTGTGCTGTGTGTTGTACAAATTTATAGTAATACAGTCCCTGTCTGAAGGACTTAATTTAGTTAAGAGAAGACTCAATAACTAGGTGTTACAAAAAATAGAGGGAAGACAGCAAAAGCAGTGGTTGGTAGATCATGATACCATGTGTCTCTATGTATATATAACATGCTTTGATGTGTGTGCTTTTTTAAAAAAATTTTTTTTTTTAATTTAAAACAAGCACCAATGTGAACTCTTTTTTCTGAAAAGCGCTAAGGTGTTATTAGCTATAGTGGTAACTGTGACTTATGAATGAAATTTTTTATTTCAGAGCACAAAGTAATCATTGTTGGTCTGGATAATGCAGGAAAAACAACCATCCTTTACCAGTTGTAAGTACATACTATGAATTCGCTGGCAAAAATTATTAATGTATTTTTGAGAAATCCACTCTGCAGCTTGCTCTGGCTTTTCATTAACCCCCTTTGTTTCCTCGCCTCATTTTAAGAGCAACACACTGAGCATAGGTGGTGATCGTTTCATACATAAAAATGATACTGGGAAATCCTGTTGTCTGACTGGTCAGAAAGCATCTGATTCTGGCCCATCAGCAGGGTTTGGAGCTACTTATATTTAATAAACGGTGTCATAAATATCAATGCACCATAATAAGCTATAGCTGTTTGCTGGTCAGAATTCAGGATCTTAATGGCATTTATAGTATGTCACCACTGTGATGTTGGGGACTACTAGTATGCAGAAAGCTCCTGAGATTCGTACATTTTGTGGAAGTGTTGTTACTATCTAATGCCTAAAAGTCAGCCAGGAATGGGGCCCTGGGGTAAGATCCATGTTAGTAAAAGCTATTTGTGTTGAAGATTAGAGGTAGCTTGGTCAACCAATCCATGTTACAGGGTGTTTTTTGTTTTGTTTTTTTTAAATAGTCATATCTTTTCACTCTTTTTCTCTTACTTAATTGGCCTCTCAGAGTTGGTAAGACAACTCCCACCTTTTCATGTTCTGTGTGTGTGTACGTACACACACACACACACACACACACACACAACATAAAAAAGTGGGAGTTGTCTTACCAACTCTGAGAGGCCAATTAAGTAAGAGAATATATGTGTGTGTATGTATATATCCTCAGTATATGTTCCATTCTATGCATCTGATGAAGTAGACTGTAGCCCACGAAAGCTTATGCTCAAATAAATTTGTTAGTCTCTAAGGTGCCACAAGTACTCCTGTTCTTTTTGTGGATACATACTAACATGGCTGCTACTCTGAAAGGTATCTTTTCACAGTAAGCACTTCAGTATTTTTTCAGACTGATTTAGTTGGGGATTGATCTTGCTTTGAGTAGGAAGTTGGACTAGGTGACCTCTTGAGGTCCCTTCCCACCTTGATATTCTATGAAAACTCTTTTGACTCAATCCCTGTTGTCGTCTAGGTTACACCATGAGCTTATGTTTTTCTGTTTTGTTCAAAATAGATGTGTTTATAACTCTTTTAATGTTTTGTTTGAAACTCAAAGCCCATGCAGTATTTGCAACCTCAATGTACATTAGCACAATCAAAGCCAGAAAATGAAACTGACTCAGTTATTATCATTGTTCAGACTGAAAAAATGCAAAAAACCCATACATTATGAAAAATAAAATCAATTTCCCTAATTCTAAAAATGTGTGTAATTAGGAACACAAGTAAAGAGAGTATATCTAAATATATATAATATATATGACTTGAGTATGTCTTGTTCTTTTTAAAATTGAGTTTTAAATATGAAATTCAACCAAAGGTGTCTTACTCTGTCGTTTTCATTATTTCCTTTTAGCTCTTGCTCTACTCCTTCTAATCCCTCTATTCTGGCCCTGCCCTTATTTCGTCTTCCTTACAAATGTATGTTATCATGAAATCACTTATTACATGCTGATATACCACTGGGCAGTGGGGATTCTTTCCCAGAATACTACTGCTGGATTCTATTCAAATGTTCTAGTGTTTCAAGACTCAAATCTCTCTCCGTGAAACTGAAGACTTAGAAGAAATTGGAAAACTTTAGACAGTCTTTTTTATTTTTGTCAAGTGCAGTGGTCAGTTTATGGAAACAATAGCAATCATAAGCAAGTTCTTGAAAATGCTTCATTTTCCTTGAAAATGTTTGTGTGGGCAGTACTGCAATACATTTCATTTACTTTGAATCCCTGCATTGGATACTCATGGATACGGCTTCTAACGTGTTACTTTGGTTGTCATGGCAACAAAGTCCATCAGTTGATGTTTTAAATCTACTCAGTACAGTATTTTAAAATCTTGGTTTTTCCTCAAAACATTTTTTCTTTTTTAACTGAAGTGTTTTTTGACTTATAGGGGTGGGTTTAGGCAAAGGGAGGAGGAGAACTGATATAGTATATTGGGCTGGGGTTGTGTTGTTGGGTTTTTTTTTTTTAATTTTTTTTTCAGCCATCTTTTATAAATCAAGTGGTTTAGCAACATTCTTTTTATTTTAGAATTGGAAAAGAATAATTTTTCTCTCCCAGACTGAGCTACAGTGTGCCGAGTTTCGTGGGGGGGGGGGGAGGGGACGGGACTGACTTATTTCTACCCACCCTTAAGCAGTAGAAGCCTTTAAAACAGAGTAAAAAAGAAGTGCTCTCTGAGGGCTTGTCTACACTACTGCGTGGGTCGATCTAAGATACGCAACTTCAGCTATGTGAAGTTGACATACTTAGATCTACATACCACAGTATCTTCACAGCTGATGCTCTCCAGTCAACTCCACTTGTGTTTCTCGTTCTGGTGAAGTACCAGAGTCAACGGGAGAGCACTTATCGGCAGGTAGTGTAGACAAGCCCTCAGTTTTATAGTTACTGATAGTGCAGGTTTGTTCACTGGAAGTCAAACAGTAAATCATTCATCTGCTTTTCTTTTCTTCACTTCACCCCTTCTCTTGCATCAAGGAGTGCCTACCACAATTCTGCAGATGAGCCTTCCAGTCTGAGACACCTGTTCATCTTAGTTTTTGGCTAGGCCAATTTTGTGCTCTTGTATGTGTGACATTGCATCTCCAAATATAGTTGACGTTTGTCAATATTGCATATGCAGTTTTTGATCAGTCATTCTTTTTCTTTTTGTAGTTCTATGAATGAAGTGGTGCATACCTCTCCTACGATAGGCAGCAATGTAGAAGAGATAGTGGTTAATAACACACGTTTTCTAATGTGGGATATTGGAGGGCAAGAGTCTCTTCGATCTTCATGGAATACTTATTATACAAACACAGAGGTAAGAGATTCTTCCCTATTGGAAGATATGTTCTTAAAGAATTAAAATAACATATTTATGAATAATCCAAGAGAGAGTTTGGTTAACTAAAGTTTATATCTTACTCCATTTCAAATATTACTGTAGCACTTGTAGACATTCTGGATGCTTGTATTTCAATTTGTATGTCCTCTCCTTAGCATGCTGTTCCAGTTCACACCTATATATTCCATAAGCTACATAACAAAACAGTATAATTTCATGAGCCAGAAACAAACTATCAAAAAAAGTAAGAACTTTTCCATATAAGGTACCCTTTTTAAAAATGAGAATAGTCTCTTGTGAAAATTCCCCTTATGCTTTTCACAGACAATCTGAATCAGGCACAAAACCCACACTGAAGTATTTAAACATATACATCACCAATATTCATGCATCTTTAACTAAGAAAAGTACGTAATTGGTGATATCGGAAACTCTGTGTAGTTAAATTTGAACCTTTTCTGCATTGTCAAGATTGTCCCTTCCTCCCAACATGTTTTCCTTAAGTGCTAAATGTTCTGTACTCTGCCCCTGGACCAAATAATGTAGAAACTTAGCTTCTGAAAAATGACTTAATCATCATAAAAACTGTAACTGGCCATTTTCAAGTGACTCAGATGTGCATATAACTCTAGGTTTTCTGTCTTCCAACTGCATGCTTTTACTTGACATAGGTGTTGGGGAGGGCATTTGTGTGACCATAGCACAGGCTACTCACTTCCCCTTTTAAAATAATTGCTAGTCATTTCATTGCAAAATAGCAGGGCAGGTGGGGAAAGGAATTCTGCGAGTTAGTGTGCTTTTCTTTTTGTAAGAGTATATCATATTACAGTCAATGGGAATTGGGTGTCTCTGCCACTGAAAATCTAACTCTAAACATGTAGTTGATTAAGGATGAAATCCTGACCTCATTGAAGTCCGTGGGACCAGGATTTCACCCTAAATGCTTACAGAAACTTGAGAAACAGTTGTTCAATTAAAATGGGCAAAAGTAAAATCCAAAGCCATGATAACAGAGCAGGCTTCTTGAATTGTAGAAGTAAACAATAAAGAAGACTTAAATAAAATCAAGAATTTTGCATGCCAAATTTATTAGTATACAAACCTAAACATAAATTACAAATGTTTTAATACTAGAACTATCAACAAATCATTGATTTCTGGACAGAACTGTAATATGCATATGAGTAGGGCTCTACCAAACTCAGTCCATTTTGGTCAATTTCACAGCCCTAGGATTTTGAAAAAAGTGCAGATTTCATGATTACAGCTACTTAAATCTGAGATTTCATGGTTTTGTAATTGTAGGGGTCGGGAATTGTGGCGGGTCGCGATATGGCAGTTGTGGTATTCTTACCCATACTTCTGCACTGCTGCAAACAGCGGTGCTGCCTTCAGAGTTGGGCACCTGAACAGCAGAGGCTGCTCACCAGGAGCCCAGCTCTGAAGGCAGAGCTGCCGCCAGCAGCAGCACAGAAGGAAGGACGTCAGAGTATGGTATTGCCATCCTTACTTCTCACTGCTGCCTGCAGAGCTGGGCCCTTTGTCAGCAGCCGCCACTCTCCAGCCGCCTAGCTCTGAAGGCAGCAGCGCAGAACTGAGGATGGCATGGTATGGTATTGCCACTCTTACTTCTACTCTGCTGCTGGTGGGGCACCGCTTTCAGAGCTGGGCGCCCAGTCCGTAGCTGCTGCCTTCAGAACTGGGTGGCTGGAGAGCAACACAGAATTAAGGGTGGCAATACTGAAACCTCCCTAAAATAACCTTGACTTCCTGCAACTCCCTTTTGGGTCAGGACCCCCAATTTGAGAAACTCTAGTCTCTCTCTTGAAATCTGCATAGTATAGGGTAAAAGCATGCAAAGACCAGATGTCATGATCCATGATATGTTTTTTTCATGGCTGTGAATTTAGTAGGGCCCTACCTATGAGGGAGGAAGTTAACACTTTGCTTATGATCCAGAGTGCATATCTGTTAAACTTGTTTAAGAGTCTGCACGCTATATATTTGTTTACTGATCATTTTTTACCCTTTAAAGTTTGTCATCGTTGTTGTGGACAGCACAGACAGAGAGAGAATTTCTCTAACTAAAGAAGAACTTTATAAAATGTTAGCTCATGAGGTGAGTCTTGGTTGTCTTTTTTTAACATTTTTGGTGAATATTTACAACTCTTTCTCACAAATAAATAGCATGCAAATGTATTATTTACCTAACATGCTTGACTATTTGTGAATATATTTACAACAAACAAGTCTGACGCTTCTTTTTTTCCTCTTGTTTCCCTACTACAAAACTTTTAAAAAAAAACAAACAAACTTTTTATTAAGGCAAACTTACGATCAAATTAATATTAAAAAAAAAACTGGCTAAAGTTTGTGGCATGTCGGTTGGGAAGCCCTCCTCTTCTGAATATGCTGAAAAGAGTGCTGAGATTTCTAAATACTGTCCTCTTTTTAGCCCTTCTCTTGTCTACGTACTAGGGACAGTCCATATTTTACTGTACCACAATTCCATAAGAGAAATCATATTTTTCCAGTAAGGTGCAATACTAATTCTTCCTGCTAACATTGAAAAATAAATTAATTTGTCATTCTGTTGGAAATGTGTATCTTCTGCCAGAGCACTAGAGTTCTCTAGGAAGCTGATATTTTGTCATAGATGAATGTCTCTAATGATGTCCTCCCAAACTGTCTAATTCCTGGATACAGTCGTCACATGTGCAAATATATTCCCCTTTCCTTGCAACCCCTCTAACAGAGCACCTCCCTACTATCAAAGATATGATAGCATCTGACTCCAGTTAAGATCCATCTATATTGTATAACAATTTTCTTCTAACTACACAAAATGAAGATGTACACCACTATCTCGATATAACGCCGCCTGATATAACACGAATTTGGATATAACGCGGTAAAGCCGGGGAGCGGGGCTGCACACTCCAGTGGATCAAAGCAAGTTCAATATAACACGGTTTCACCTATGACGCGGTAAGACTTTTCGGCTCCCAAGGACAGTGTTATATCGAGGTAGAGGTGTATATCCTCTTTCTCATATAGAGACCCTCTCTTCCAGATCAATTTCTTTGTTCAAATTCTGCTTTGGACCAACTTCATAAATTCCTGACACCGGTGTCCTTTCCCTTAGCTACTTCCATTAATAATCAGGAATTTATCCCTAGGAAATATAAGTGATTGTTTATTGTGGGTAAGAGCTGAGATTACTTAGATTTAAGATAGCTGTTCCTGGGTCCTGACTTGAAATTCTACCAGGAAATATGTAATAATGTAAATAGTATAAAGATCCTGTGTTTTCAGTTTTTATAAGTCAAACATTTTATTGTAAAATCTGGATACAGGATGGCTTATCTAGACCTTTAACTACATTTGAGGAATTGTCCCAGGAGCAAGCTGGAACAAAAAGTTTAATTTCTGAGAGATGTACAAGTTAGACTGAAGAAGATCTTGATTTAAAAAAAAAAAATGTTTTAAGAAAACTTTCTGCACAATGTTGTCATCTTAAAAAAAAAACAAAAAAACAAAAAAAAAAAGTGACACTCTTCTGTACAGTAAGGTAAATACAAGAAAGTGTATCTGTCTGTAGTGTGTATATGACAGAATTCAGAATGCCTGATTTGGAAAGCACATAATCCCATTCCTTCCTACTTTTTTTTGAATAGGGTCAAAATTGTTTTACTTGTTGAATAACTCAAGGTTCTTTCTTTGCAACAAATAGCTTAGTCTTGTAGTTTTACTTAACAAAACATAACCAAAAGCAAGATGATACTTAGACTTCTGTGAGCTGACTCAAAAAATAAAATTGAGTAATCTGATCCTTTCTAAAAATATTGGGAATATTTTGAGTACTGAAACTGAATTAAAAGAATAAAATTGACCAGAAAACATTAAAACAACTTACAAGGCTGTGGGTAAATATTGAAGCCCTGGAAAGATAATTAAATAATTCATATGTGATAATTGACTAAACGAGAACACAGTATCTCTCTCTCTCTAGTGAAACCACAGAAGAATCCTTTGATAAAGGAGACAAATGAGACCAATATAGTATTTCTAAAAGAAAATACCACAAATGATTCAGATGCTACTAATCCTACCACTGAGTCATGTTTGGCCTTAGTCAAGCTGTTTCACTTCTCTCTTCCCTATATGACAAATTGAGGTGATACCCACCAACCTCAGGGTATCATAGCAGATTACATATGAACCTCAGATATGAACACTTTGGGAATGGAGGTTGTTCATAACTCTGAAATGCTGAACAAAATGTTATGGTTCTTTCAAATGTTTACAACTGAACGTTGACCTTAATACAGCTTTGAAACTTCACTGTGCAAAAGAAAAATGCTGCTTTTAACCATCTTAAATTAAATGAAACAACCATGGAAACAGTTTCCTTACCTTGTCTAAAAAATTTTTTTAAACTGTCCCTTTATTTTGTTAGTAGTTTACATTTAACACAGTACTGTATTATATTTGTGGTTTTTTTCCCCTATCTCTGCTGCCTGATTGTGTACTTCTGGCTCAAAATGAGGTGTATGGTTGACCAGTCCGTTTGTAACTCTGGCATTTGTAGCTCTGAGGTTCTACTGTACTGCTACTTGCATAAGGGAATACTGTCAATTTGATTTTGTTGTAATTTAATCAATTAAAATATATACTGTCTTATATAGTGCTTGGATAGTAAAAATCCGTAAATGCTTAATGTTTGCAGAATAAACAACTCTATGTTTAGGAGAGTCTTCTGGGCAGGCTGAGAGTAACAACACCTAACCTGTTTAGAACCTCTGCCTCCCCTTTCAGTCTGTATAGTCAGTTGCTTACCAGTGATAGCAGAAGAGGTGAAATGGATCAAAAACACTTTAGGGCGTAAGGAAGGCAGTGCATTAGGAACAGTCTATACTCACATCATTGATAAATGCACAAAGTTTAAAAAAAAAAAAAGAATAAAAAGAACTGTAAGAATAAAACCAAATTTTCCTCTAATCTTTCATGTATAGTAGTAACTTTAGTGATTCTTTGTAGATACAAACACTTCAGGTGGAAATGTGACTTGCAAATTAACAATGTCCTTTTAAAAACAGTTATTTTCAGGCCTGAAATTGTACTGTACACGTGTCACATTCTATTAAAACTTTAATGTTTGAGTTAAAAAGCTTTCATTCTCCCCATGGTACCTTCTTCTCTCACGTCATGGAATTTATAAAAGATGAGTGTTTCTTAAAAAGCTGAATCTTTCCAGGCACTGCATGTTAAGATTAGTGGCAAGGTGGTCTTTTGTTGTGTGATAGCCTGATAGAGTATTAGGCCATGATCCTTCATTGTGTAGCAGATTGGCAGACAGCTGCACCTGCATGAAGTATCATTGAGGCTCTGCAGTGATGCAGCAGCCTGCCCACACATTACAGGATGGCAGCCTTAGTGTCTACTAAGGATATGTAGTTACTTAGTCTGGTATAACTGAGGTTCGTTTACCTGTTTTCTCTTGTAAGTGGTTCCAAATTGATGTGTTGAAAATTTAAATATAATCAGAAATTTAACTTTATTAAATTAAAGGTTTTAGGCTTACTAAATGTAAAACTGGCATTAATGTGGAGTAATAAGATGAAATATAGCAACATAAAAATGCAGAAATGTGTACAAAGTAATCGGGTGGCACAATATAGGCCATGTTGAAGATCAGCGCTATATTTGTATAACTAAATATCCTCTATTAGTAGAGGAGGGAGGGAAGACTATTTCATCCAGAAACCTAAATGTCATTGTAAGTGATCATGGTATTCTGCTCTTGTTTGCTCTTAAACATTTCTATAGTTCTTCCTTTAACTTTGACCTCCATTTGGTAGTCCACAAATGAGATTTCAGTATTTAACTCTGATAGATTAATCTATCATCTATTGGTTTATGACAGATGGTGTGATTGTGGGTAAAAGAGGTAACTTAGTTCTTTGAGAAGAACTAAATGTAATATTAGGTGCCTATCAAATGCAAGGCAAAACTCAGAAGTTTTGCTATTGCATCAGGTGTTTACTAACTGGTTTTCATGCAATACTTTTAGGCAAGAATATGACTTCAAAAAGGAAATTGTGGGAGGAGGAGTGGGAGAGCCGTGTTCACTATGAGAAGGAAGAAGTCAGATGTCTCGTGACATATGGTAAAATTTATTATGAGGCCAGTGCTCCTTGCTCCATATTAGCTTGCTATTTGAGTTTAAATGCAACATCAGTGAAACAGTTGTCATGAGGTTCAGCAGCTGCTTGATCCAAAATGCACTATATCAGTGATATACCATGGTGAAATTGCATGCTACAATCAGCAACTTCTGCAGTATTTAGTCTGTTGCATTTAGAATATGTAGTGGTTGTATAATGTTTAATTAGTAGTTAAATAAAGAAGCTTTAGTATTGCTTATACAAATTTGAGGGAAAACTAGAACTTTAAACAATGTCAGTTTCATTGGTTTGGCACAATTATCAGACAGCTTTTTTGCTTTAGGAGCATCAATCCAGTAGTGACTGTATGACTTTAACTCAAGGTCTGACATGATTAACATCTGTTTGCAGTGTTGTTGTAGCTGTGTTGGTTCCAGGGTATTAGAGAAACAAGGTGGGTGAAGCAATAGCTTTTATTGAGCCAACATTCTGTTGGTGATAGAGACAAGCTTTTAAGCTTTCACAGGTCTTCAGGTCTAGAAAAGGTACTCCTTGTCACAGCTAAATACAAGGTGGAACCGATGGTTTAGCATAAGTAGTTATGGAAGAGTCTGGTGCTGCTTTCACTTGAGAGTCTATGGAGGGCTTGCTTAGGATGATGAAGTTGGAAGGCTGTTTTGAAGGCCAGATGAGGTGATTCAGGAAAACTTTCTTTCAAGATGTGATCCCTATCTGCATGGGCTGGAGCTTGGGCTTTGAAGCCTTGGGAGTGGTATGGTCTTGAGACCCCAAGCTCCAGCCTGAACTGCGACTTCAAAACGCTGTCTACTGCTATTTTTTTAGAGCACTAGTGTGAACTAGCCTGAGTCTGACCCAGAGTGGGAGGCTCACTCCAAAATGCTGTGTAGAGGTAATATCTGTGTGTGAAATGCTAATGCAGATAATGCATCTTGTCCATGAGCCGTTGAATGAACTGGTGATCCACTGTGGATCTATAATAGATTTTAAAGGTGGAAAAAACTCTGTAAACAAAATGACAAATGTTTCCATTGCCAATCAGAAACTGATAGACTAACAGTTGCTCTCATATTTTGTAAGTTTCAGTTATACTTAGAAACACAGGCAACATGTTTTCATTCTGGATTTTGAAACCTTTCAAAATTCTAAAAGCAGACTGTGTATTGGCAGTTAAGTGAAAGATGCATGCACAAATGTTTTCAATATCATAAAACGAACAGGAGTACTTGTGGCACCTTAGAAACTAACAAATTTATTTCAGCATAAGCTTTCGTGGGCTACAGCTCACTTCTTCGGATGCATAGAATGGAACACACAGACAGAAGATATTTATACATAGAACATGAAACGGTGGAATAGCCATACATACTGTCAGAGGCCAATCAATTGAGATGAGCTATCAGCAGCAGGAGAAGAAAAACCTTTGAAATGATAATCAAGATGACCCATAGAAGGTGTGAGGAGAACTTAAGATGGGGAAATAGACTCAATTAATGTAATGACCCAACCATTCCCAGTCTCTGTTTAAACCTAAGTTAATTGTATCTAATTTGCATATTAATTCGAGTTCAGTCTCTCTTTGGAGTCTGTTTTGAAGTTTTTTTTGTTGCAAAATTGCCAGCTTCAAGTCTGTCGCTGAGTGGTTACAAGTATCAGAGGGGTAGCCGTGTTAGTCTGGATTTGTAAAAGCAGCAAAGAATCCTGTGGCACCTTATAGACTAACAGACGTTTTGGAGCATGAGCTTTCGTGGGTGGGTATTCACCCACGAAAGCTCATGCTCCAAAACGGCTGTTAGTCTATAAGGTGCCACAGGATTCTTTGCTGCTGAGTGGTTAGAGAGGTTGAAGTGTTCTCCCACTAGTTTTTGAATGTTATGATTCCTGATTTCAGATTTGTGTCCATTTATTCTTTCGCATAGAGACTGTCTGGTTTGGCCAATGTACATGGCAGAGGGGCATTGCTGGCACATGATGGTATATACCTAATTTGACCCTGAGAAATCAGTGAAATCCTAATAGATAGATTAAACCTCTCAACTTTTTTCTCTCTCTCTCTTTCTCTGTAGGACTTAAAGAAAGCAGGTTTGCTTATTTTTGCTAACAAACAAGATGTTAAAGAGTGCATGACGATAGCTGAAATATCCCAGTTTCTGAAATTAACTTCAGTTAAAGATCATCAGTGGCATATCCAAGCATGCTGTGCTCTAACTGGCGAGGGGTAAGAATTCTTCTTGGAAATACTTTCTGAATAATTTTGGTACCTGTATCGTGGTCTGTTTGACATACATCCCCTAGCACACCTATGCATTCTGAGACCTGATTCTCAAGGCAGCATTAAAAATATCCTTTTAAACATGAATTCTTTTTAGGGCCCTGTATTAAATTCAGCAACATACAGAACATTCAAGGAAAAACTAAAACCTGCCCCAGAGATGTAGTACCACTGGGAAATAACTGTCATGTACTGTGAAGAGATACTGTTCATTATGTGTATGGGTTGTTTAGCTTTTTAAAAGGTGTAACTCACCTCACTAGTCTTTGTTAAAGCACACAGCAGTGGCAGTTATGTGGCAGGTTACAATGAAAAGCAGCTATGTCTGTTACGGAGAACACATGCTCGCTTATGTGAACCAGGGAGTTAAGAAATCTTTATCTATTTTTCTGGTATTGTCACTGAAATAAGCAAAATAAAATGGAGAGAGACCAAGGTGACTTGAAGACAAATTTTAATGTCAAGTCTCCAAAGTGACACATTTTAAAATACATTCAAAAAGAGCATTTAAAATCTGACAGTGTCAATTGAGTGCATTCATATTGGAGGTTATTTGGGAGAATTTTAGTGGTATCCTGAAAGGCTCCATGTTTCATTACCATTCTCCTTTAGGTTGTATAGTCATGTCTAACTCAGATAGAATTTAAGTTGGCTCAGTAATCTAGTTTCTTGTTAACATATAAACCACAACCTATCTGATAACTCTTGGAAGTCAGCAGAGTGGTGATGGTTCAGATGGGTACAGAGACTGACCTGACCCTAGATGTGGTCACATCAGGTCACTGTGAGGACATATTTAGGCTTGGCAGAATTCAATTTTTACTTTATCATTTTGAGGGATAGTATCAATGTTTATTTTTAAGATTTTTTTTCTATTTCTATCGATTTTTTTAAGAGTTCACAGTTGCAGAATTATGGAGGGGTCAGACAGTAATTATTTAATGACAGTTGATGCTGAGATTCAAAAAGTTTTAATGGTTAAAGCTATATAACCATTAAAACACAAATCACCAATAGCACATCAAAATATACAAAGAAAACATCCATAAATCGAACTCTAAGTTCAAGTAGCATTTTTCTTTCTTTGAATATCCTTACATTTTTATTACTGATGATAATTTTCATTGGTTTGTGTATGTATGGTGAAATCATTTTGCCAACATTTACCAATTTAAAAATCTAATCCTTCCAAGCCTACACACATTAAGGGGTGGTTAGAAGTTTACAGTCTTACTTTTACTGTTGTGTAGATTGAAATGTTAAGGTTGCAGGACTTTCACAAGCATATGGTGTCGGAGTTCTGACTAAAGTTACCATGACAGAATATTTATAGTTATTTTTTTATGCAAAAATACATATTTTAATTTTTATTTACAGATTGTGCCAAGGACTTGAATGGATGATGTCAAGACTTAAAATCAGATGATTTTTAATGACCTCTTTGAACCAACATTGCATACAAAAGTACTGTGCCTCTGGATACCTTAGTTACTTGTACCTGTGGTAACCTGCAAAATTAATGGGTTAGATCTATTTATAACAAACTGATTTCAACTTTATTTTCTACACACATATATTAAGACCACCTCTTTGAAAACAGATGAAGATGAAAGCTCTAGTTTATTTTCCCATTAGTTTACTCTGAAGATAGGTTTAAAAACTGTGGTTGACGTTCTTCTCAAGATAAAGCCACTCAGGACTATGTGTGGCGAGTATGAAGTGAGAGAGGAATTTTTAACTTTACATTTTATATTCCAATATAACCCTCCTAGTTGAAGGTATTGGCCTCGTTATTCCAGTAAATTAACAAGCAAATCAGTGGCATAGGTATTGACTTTTCAGTATTTTAAAAACTTGTTGAAATGTGCTACAGATACAAAAATATTTTCCTCCTGTGTACTGTACATATTTGTGTATATTTATACCTCAAGTTTAGGTTAACTGAAATCTGTTCCAAGAAAAAGTGAATAACACTGAATCTCGGTGTACTGAGAATAGTACTAATGTTGAGATTGTTGACGTCACAACTACTTTTCCTTTGTTCTCTGTACTGCTCCAACCTTCACCAAATAATTGGTGCACCATTTCTTTATAAAGTGAAATCTCTTAAGACTAGTGGTTTTTATACTTCTCCATATATATACTCCTGCAATTAAGAATGATCACAAAAAGGGATAGTGTGTCTGAATGTGGATTTTATACTTTGTTCAGTATTGGCAACTAACTTCAATTCTTTGCTAAATGGTAAAGAATCCAAAAAGTTAGCATTTCCATTTTGTTGGATAAGACCATTCCAAAAAATGCCCGTGTTCTGCTCTGCTTTATGCCATCATGTTGAGTATTTATGATAGATTCCTATCTAGGGGGTAAATCTTCACCATTAATAAAGGGGAAATGTGTCTGTTTTCCTTATGCAAAGAAGTGACCAAAAAAGTGTGCTATAATGTTCTCACCAGAAATCTTACAGAACAGTCTATTTTGTATTGGTATGTTTTCAGAGAAAGAGGATACTGACTGGTGATAATCCAAAATTGCTGAAGTAACTGTTTGTATATGTGTATAAGAGACTAATGTTGGGGAGAGGAAAGAATACACTATTCCACTATAAATGATGCTTGATTCTGCTCCTATAGAAGTCCCTGTGAAAACTCAGAATTAAATGATGCATCAGCATCGTAATGCTGAGGCCCCAACTGAACGGTCATGATTCATAGGGAATATGCAAAGAATTATGAGAATCAGGACTATCCTGTCCTTCCTATATTGGTAAATGGGAGGAGTGTAAGGGGATCCTAATATAGAAATAGTTGAGAACCACTGGTGTAAAGGATTTTGGTTCTTCATGAGTATGACACTTGGGTGGTGTGATATGTTGTTGGTATCATGAAATGTGAGCATGATCACAGATTTTCTGTCTTATTCTGTACATGTGTATATTTAAGTAATATTGTAAAACTAGACAAAAGTTTAAGGACAAGACCATTTTAAACCTGGTTTAATTTTTAAGGCAGTTATGAACTCCTCTTTAAAGATGAGATTGTGAAACACATCCAATTTCCATTTAATTTAGTTTAGCTCATTTGTGTACTGCATTGTATTGGTTAAAATGTTGACATAGTATTCATGGGGACAATAATGAAGACCACTTCAAAAGTGTGTATTTAACAACTGAATTGTCCCAAGTATGAAATATAACTTTCTGATGTAGTCATGAAATCTCTTTTGCTAATTGGCTGATGGAGGTTCTGCTATGTATGAATTTTAAAAAATGGACATACATTTATTTACATAAAAGGAATGCACAGAGATCAGTGTTATTAACTAACTGGTGTATTGCATAATGTGTGAATGTTTTAAGGAAAAAATAACAATGAAAAGACTAAGCTAGTCTGCAGGTATTTTCCTGAAACAAAAATGCATCTTTTGAACACAGAAACGAATAACTTTAGCTTTCCTACTCTAATAAAAAATAAAATACTGGACTTAACTACATTCATAATGTTCATCTTCAAGTACTGCAACTTCTGTTTTTTTGAGATTTTCTTTCATGCTTGAAGTGCTATATTCTTTTTGTCTGAATCGCTGTTGCTTTTAAATTGTAACTTTTTTTATAAGATAAAAATCACTCAACAGAATATGAAATGCAAAACTGTATTCATGTACAACTTTTAAAAATATTTTCTTGGAATTTGCTGTTCTTACCCTGTTCAGGTTTTTATGGCTTAAAATGTTTGCCTAATAAATAGCATGGCTGAAGGGAATCTATAAATATTGTTCTAAAGAATGACTTTTATGTCACAAACAGGGTTTGGAGACCTTCTAATAATGCATGTGAACTATCTTTCCTCTTCCAGGTGACGGGGAAACCATCCATTTCTATCTCAATGCGGTAGCCAAATATCCATGTGATTTTATTATTTGTGTTTAAGTAGTGGCAAGAGGTCCCCATCAGGAGTCGATATCTTATTGCATGCACAGGTCACAGCATTCACACTCAATAAATTGTTCCAGGCTCTAAGTGTTTCTAATCTAACCAACCATATACAATCTGATGGGCTTTGAGCAGCAGTGAAGCCTTAATTAAGGGTAAATTAGGCAATCCACCCACTTCTTCCTGCTAACTTCAATGTTGCATGTGTGTGGTTTAGGTTTAAACTTACTTTTAAAACTAATGGTGATCCCATTTAAACAGAAAGCGAGATTGCCTTTCTCCTCTAGTCAGGACCTGTTACTGAATATGCATGTGACTTCACCAGCATTGTATGTTTGGAGAATAGTTGATTTATAAACTGGTAATTGAGGGGATATGTATGAAACTGATATGAATCTTGTGTTTATTCTTAAGTAAAATTAAGCAACTGATAACTATCTCTTGCTTATGATATTCATTGCACCTTTTAGAATGTGGATTTTTTTTCAGGGGAAAAACAGATAATCTTGAAGATGTAAACAGATAGTATTGTCTAGTAGTTTAGAGTACAGGACCAGGGATAGGAGATCTGGATTTTGATCATGGTGACCTTGAGTGATTCATTAATCTTTCCTTTGTCTCCATTCCCGTATCTAAAACGGGAGTAGCAGTTACCATATCTGCCTCACGGAGGGGGTTGTGAGGCTTCATTAAAGTTTATCAAGTGCTCAGATTTAAGGCATCATACAGAATAGAATTTTTGCACCCAGATATTACAATGATGGCCTTGGCAGAAAAGTATGTAATAAGATTCTGTCTGCCTAAAGGTATGTTAAGAGAATTTGTGCATGTCTTCCAAATTATTGTAACTTGAACTTTTACACAGAATGTGTAAGCATCCGTATGCAGTTGGTTTTATCCCATTGCAGACCCCTCTTTGCTCTCCATCTTTATGTATAGCTCCTTTTTATGCATGGAGATATGTGAATTAAGTTATAATTAACATATGTTAAGGCTTAATTCTGTGCATAGAAGAAATTCTCTTTGCATATATGCTATTCCCTAATTCCATTAACTCTCTAAAGCCACTCCAATTCTGAACAGTTAAATTAAATAGTGAGTGACAAAACTTCATTTGTGCTGCTCTTGGTAATGTTCTGGAGTTCCATCTTCTCCCTATCTTGGCTTTTATACACATTTCTTTTATATAAGCTTAACTCCCAGTTGATATGTAGAGTCCTATGCATAACTCCCACTGACATCAGTGCCAACTGAGGGTAGTATATAGTCTTTGGTATACAGCTTGGGAATGTGATTTTTTTTTTTTTTAAGGTCATGTATGCCTCAAAATGACCTTAATATTTAAAGGTTTGCATTTCAGTTTTCCAAAGATTGATATTCACAACTCAAAGGTACACTTGATGGATGAATAATTTGTGATATGGTCTAATTGCCACTAGTATCTTGAAAAATAAATAACTGCATGTAGATTAACTCTTCTAAAAAAAAAAAAAAGTTACTAGGAGACTGCATGGAGAATTTTGGAGAATAGATCAGCAATACATGCAGATATCTAGCCTCATAATTTTCATTGTACTGCAGGGAGACATGGTAGCTAAATTCCTATGCATTATGCTGAAAAAAAATTCCTAATTGTACATGACTGCTAGATGTATTTGATAGACACCTACCACAATCTGTGAAGCTCAAAACTTTCTATGTAGTAATTTATTTTTCCTTATTGCATGTACTTCCTCTTCTAGTTAGTTTATGTATACCATGTTATATACATGCATCCAGCTGTGTGAACACAAGTGGTGGTGTCCCTTCCTACCTCCCAGTTTAACCTATACTTGATGACCAATTAACATTTTTTACACAATATTCAGAACCTTCTATACCCATACATTCCAAACATTTGAGTTTCCTACAATTATCAGTTATTGTGTAGATGTAAAGCTTATCTTGTGGGAGGTAGGGTAACTTACTCTCTTAACAGATCAGCTCCAGAATATAGGAAACTGAGTTCCGATAACATTTAAGTATATGACTTAAACTCAGAAAGCAAGGAAATTTATGGTAAGAGAAGACTCAAGTGTTCCTTCATATAAAAACATTTAAGTGGAATTTTTTTTAATTGGATTGACAGTAGCAAAGTTATTACCAGTATGTCTGGAAAGCAGTTTTTCAGAGAATCCATTCAAATGAATGTAATATCAAGCCTTTAAATAGTCCATTCTTCAGTGTTATGAGTTAAGGATGGTATACTACTGCATAAAGACAGAATATAATGAAAGAGACTGAAGATAGTCTGTGTATTGTAATGAGGTATACAATATTGCAAATCATAATATTGTATATAATTGAGGTGAGAAAATGCATTTAATGTAAAGATCTGAAAAAAATGATTGTAAAGAAGCAAAAAAAAGTTGCAACAAAAAAGTCATTAGAAAAAAATTGTTTCCTTCCCTTACTGGGGTTTACCAGTTGATTATTTTTATTAACATATCTAGTGTACAGAATGTTCTTATATGCATGCAAGTGCTATTTTTATTTGAAGAAAGTTTAACAGTGTCATCTAAATGACTCTTGGGTTTTGTTGTGCATTATAAGACAACTTTTTGTGCACGTACATAAGTTTTTTGAGTGTCCTTTTATGATTTTAAATTTGAAGATATAATTTGTACTGAATTAACTCGAAAAGGCTGTTTCACTCAATAGACTGTAAATGATTTTTTTCTAAGCCAGTGGTTCATGCTGCCCTTGTTGAAACACTTTCCGAACAAAACACTGATGAAGTAGAGCAGTTGGAAGAAAAAGTGAAGGAGCAGATTATTCCCTTACAAAGGCATTCACAGAATGAAAAAGTGGGAGAACCACTGCTTGAACTGTTTTATGGTCAATAAATTTTAAGATGCTGCTGTATATGATGGGCTAATAACTATCTGAGCCATTTTAAACTCGTGGTGTTATTTATTTTTTTTTAAATGCCTTTAAAAGTGTTTAAACATGTCTTTGGTTGTCTACTACCTAAATTGTCTTCAAAATTCTGTCTAAATTGATAGAAATAATATGTGCAGGCTTTGTTACAAATTGGAAGTTTGGGGAATACATGTATACTTAAACTAACGAACCTTTCTTGCTTTGTGGTAATTTTTAAAAAATGTGGTTAATTCAGTCTCCTTTAGCTAAAATGTTTTTTCCTTTTTGTATCAAATGCTTCTCAGAGAGATGAAATGATCAAGACAACCAGTTTGGAGGTGGGCAGACTCTGCTATGCCTCCTATATGCCATGTCTGGATCTCAGAGTAATTATACTAGTTTTGGCCATATGGCATTCATGTGTTCTGCACTCCACCCTGACTCAGCTGTTTCTGGAATACCTACTTGCGTTATTGTTCCTCTGACTCCACAATGGAGCTAAGTAGACTTTTTGGTAAAGTGTAGAGAAAGCAACAAGCTAAGCTACATTTATTTCTTCCATTTAGCCCAATTTCTTCTTTTTAGTACAATTAGGTATTAAGGGCAAAATTCACTCCACCTGCACAAAGCTGGAGTTATCAGCTCTCTCTGCAGGTGGAGTGTGGAGAAGCTAGGGGACATGAAATCCAGAAATGGGTCAGTTGGGTGAATGGCAACTTCTAGCTAGTTGCGTGGGGCCAATGGATCTGCTTAAATGCAAGTAATTGCCTTCTTCCTGGCCTTTTGTGCCATCGGATGGAGGGCAGTAGCAGGGTTTGAGGTGGGTAGACTCTATGTACGCTATATGCAGAAGTCTTTTTTCTTTCTTGCTTATACTTCAGTAGAGAAGCTCTGTCTCTGAACCAGTATTTGGGCTTTAAGAAGCTGGAGCTGCTCAAAGCACATAAAAAGTGTATAAGGGGAGAGCAGATTGGGGAAGGACAAGAGAGACAGACAGACGGACACACTCCACCCAGCCTTTGTCCCTATGCATCTCCTTTTGTGAATCTTTAACTTTCAAGCCTCCAACTTTGGCCTCTATCAGTTTTGTCATCTGATAATCTATTAGAACATTAAATAACGTAAGTGAGAGACCATATCGCTGGCATACTTCTGATTCTACTGAAAACAAGTTTGCAATAAGTATTTATATAAATGTGAAACATGCTTTTTCACCCTAAATATTGACCCTCATACATGTAAATGTACCAAAGGCAAAGTGCCTCCATTAGGAACTCCTAAATGGTGCAGTGGGTCTGCACTGGTACTCTACATTCTGGGTGAAAATTGCCCTAAATAGATAACTGATATTCACTCAAACAAAGGAGTTTGGTATTTTTAATATGGATTTGATGTTTGTCTTCTCAGCTTGAAGCAGCAACATTGGAAATTTCCATATCTGTAGCGTAGGAGATGAAGAAAAGCCTTAATTTTCAATACAAATTATTTTAACGTTCTTTTCCAATAAAGATGTTTTGTTTTTAGATGGTGAGCTTCTCAGCCCAGGAGCTTTTCCTTGTATGTAAATCACCTAGCATGCTTTTCTTTGCTCTTCAGTGCATTGCTAAAGCATACAAAAGAAGTGGATTTCTTGAAACTTTTCCATAATAGTATGTTTGTGTTTGTTCTGAGTGCCTTCATTTTTATTAATTTATGCATAAAATGTCTATGCATGAATGTTGTCATTGTTAAATAATTGCATCCATTTCACCTCTACATCCAAAAACTGATGTTTTTTGTAGCAACCATTTCTCCCCTCCTCCCCCCCCAAATTAGCTTTATGTAGAACATTAATAGGTTTTGTTTGAATTAAGATGGCAAAATAATTTGCCTTTAAACCACCCACACAGGTGGAAATTAATAACTTCCTCTCTGCATAACTACCAATTTATTACAGTGTACAGTAATAAGAATTTTAGATCTGTAGGAAGTGCATTTGTAAAGTAGTACTACGGGAACACTTTCTAACCAAACTTAATGGTAATTTGAAAGATATGTACAACTACAGAAGTTGGTCCAGCTTGTGTGTTTAATATCCTGGGATCAGAATGGTTACAACTACACTTCAGTGGTTAGCTTTGTGCTGTTAAATTATGGTCAGTCGATGAGAGAGATGCTGACATTTTTTTAAAAAGTGATGGTCTGGTCTGGAGCTCACTTTCAACAGTATGCCCCAAAATAAAAAAATGAAATGCAAGTGGTTAACTTTGTGTGTTGTCATTTTACAAATAAGAAAACTGGCTTGTTGGTCATTCATAGTATACCTATGCAAAACCTGCTATGTATGCATATGAAATAGACATTAACCCATAACTATTTTGCTACTTTGGTAAACATGTCAATAAATTGTCACTTTAATGCTTATTTCCTACCTCCTGTACCCATTTCATGTATATCACACATTTTTAATATTCATTTGTACAGTACAATTGAACTGTACAACTACTCAGTTATGATTTTTCCCCACTATCATCTTTGTTACAGAAATTCAAATCCAGTATGTTAACACTAGTGAATTCAGAATGTACCAGCAGATGGGTTGCCTTTAAATAGGGCTAGAGGTTTTTATTGTGTTATTAGGTAATATTTACCGAAGAAGAAAAAAATTCAAGCTCCCACAAGCACTACAGGGTTTCTGGGATAAGTCAGGCCACTTGAAGACCATCAGACAGCCTCAGTTTAGGTAAAGTACAAGGCCTTGAGCTGCTGCTGGAATTGTAGTCAAACCGGGCTGAGGCTTAGAATCTTTCCTTTCACTCGGATCTATTGCTCTCTAATCTCTTGTGGGAGTGAAGTTTTTCTCCCCTCCCAACATGTTTATGAGGAAGCAATGGCAGTTGTACATATTGGGGTATTCAAAAGGGGATATAGATAATTTTTGACTGATGACCAACATGCTACTTTCCTTAAGAATGCATCCCCCTTCCTACAGGATCTGTTCTGACCTCAGAGCTGTGGCATACGTACATGTCATTCTCTTCACCTGCTTACCCCTTCCATGACAGTTTTAGGAAGAGTAGAACCGCTGCAGTAAGTGCTGCCTCTTGTATTGAGGTAACTTCCTATTGCTTTGATTCTGTCTCTCTCTAGCATCTGGTAGAACCATTGATTTCAATGCAAACTCCTGAAGAACAAGGTACAACTCATGAGTTAAGTGGAAGGCGTGTTTTCCTACCTTTATCCAGGGGGCAGACAGCTACAGGCAGCACATATGATCTCAAAAGAAGTGTTTTGACAATTAGACCAAAACTGATCTTTTGTGAGTTCAGTGAAGGTTCCCATCTTCTAAAATAGACACTCCTCCTGGCTGTTTGTTTTTGGTTTAGTTTAGGATGTCAGTTAGCTTTTATTAATCCAAAGGGCTGTTTTGGTACTGCATTGAGTCAGACTTTCTATATAAGAGTAGCTGTTTACATAAACTTCAAACTTGCAGACTTATTAAGTACAGTCCTGTTTTATTTTTGCAGATACACAGACCCCCATGTCCCCTGATAAAATGAAGTACTTATGCCTAGAGGAATAGGGCTGCTGGCTTGCAAATACTGTCTCTTTACTGGTTTCAGAATGGTAGCAAAAAGAATGAGGAGTACTTGTGGCACCTTAAAGACTAAACCTAATGCTCAAATTTGTTAGTCTCTAAGATGCCCCAAATACTCCTCATTCTTTTTGTCTCTACTGCATATTGAAAGTTTGTATGAGGCTGACAAAATGCAAAACTTCAGTGTTCTTTATTTTACTATTAAGTTTACTTGAACATGTGAGTTACCCTTTAAAAGAAGTTTTAAGTTAAAACAAGACACTGAAGTAGTCCCCTCACTGATAGAATGTGATTTGATGTGAGAGTGTGACAAGATTAAACCTCACGCTGGCACTGCCACTAAAAGGTAAACTGGAGCTGGAGAGCTCAATTAAGGTACTTGATTGCAGCTGGAGGGTTAGCTAAACTCAACTCTAGATAAAGCCCAGCTGAGGGGGTGACTACAGAGAGAGAAAGGAAGAACTCTGCCATCCCTCTGGTCAGTAGAGAGTATCAGGAAGTCCCTGAGAGAAGCAGATGTCAAGTAAGCCCAGGGAGGGCCTGTAAGAAAGTGTCTGAGGAAGGCCAAGGTAGGGAGAAAACATGGGAGGCCACGAGGAGTCTTGGAGCAGACTTTAGCTGCCCACTGAATGGGTTCTGGACTAGAACCCAGAGGAGAGGGAGGGCTTGGGTCCCACTAGAAGTGGAGATGTGGAAACACCTTGACACAAGGCCGGGGGAGGAGCTATTGAGTTTGGAACTGGCCCTAGGAGGTGTTGCTCCACACAGAAGCAGGACAATCCTGTAGAGTCTGGGAAGGGGTGATGTCTGAGGGAGGAGTGAGCCTAGGTAGGGGGGTGAGATGGGATCTTTGTTTATGCTGGAAGGGGTGGGATTGAACCAGGGCCAGCTCTAGGCACCAGCAAATGAAGCACATGCTTGGGGTGGCACAATTTTGAGGGTAGTATTCTGGCCATCTTTTTTTGCTTCCGGTGGCAGAAGCCTAGAGCCAGCCCTGGCAGCAGCGTATAGGGGGGTGCTCTGAGGCTGTTGTGGTTCGTGCTGCGGGGGAGCAATGCTGCAATATGTGGCTGGGCAGGGCAGGGCAGGCTCCTAGCAGGGGATACTTGGCTAGGGGCTTCCCCACAGGGCACATGGAGCCACCTGCAGATGCTGCAGGGCAGCTGCCCCCCTGCACCACAGCTGGGGATGGGCAAAGTGGCCTGAGCTGCCCAGGGACTGTGGTAGGGTGGCCAGAAGCAGCAGGAGCAGGGCCATAGAGGGTGGGGCATGGCACTGCTGCGCGGGGCCTGTGTCCTGCTCTTTGGGGCTCAGCTCCCTTTGGGGCTACCCTCCCCTGGCTCCTCAGCCCCCTACCAGAGCGGTCCCCTGGCTCTGCCCTCTTGGGTCAAGGCGGGATCCCTGGCTGGAGGGACCCTGGGCTGAGGTGTGGCCTGGGAGCCCTGCTGCTGACCCTGACCCTGCCAGTGCCAGACGGGCTGGAGGTGAGGGGGAAGCAGGTGGAGTCAGCACTGGTGGGGGGGGATATCAGTGCTGGGGTGGCAGGGTGTGTGTGTGGGGCAGGGGGTTGGAGAGCCCAGGGCTGGGGTGGGGGGTAGCCAAAATCTCTTTTGCTTGGGGTGGAAAAAACCTAGAGCTGGCCCTGGACTGAGCATAATCTGGCCAGAGGCCTGAGTCATGAAGAGAGGCAGACCACCAGAGCATAGAGTGGCTGTTGGGAGAGGGCAACCGATGAGGGAAAACCTGCTATGCCATGACCAGCCACAAGAAGTAGCAGTGAGTTCACTCTTCTACAGCTATAATCTCTAAAGCAGTGACCCCCCCTCCCCAAACTTTCCACTTCATACCCCCCATTACGCTTGTTCGTGCCGCTGACCCTGGAGTCAGGGCTGAGAGGGGGATCACGGCTCCAGGAGTAGGGGGAATGCAGACAGGGGTAAGGAGGCTGGGGCCACAACTGGGGATGGGGCTGGCAGCAGAGCCTTGGCCAGGGGCCTGAGGCTGGCAGCTGGGCATGGAGCCCTGAATGGGGGGCCAGCAGCTGGGGCCGGAGCAGAGCTGAGTGGTGCTCCTTCCCTGACCCCTGTGGGGGCTGGCCTGGGTCCCAGCTGCAACCCCCTCTGAATGTTCCTCCATGCCCTCATACTGGGCTGTCCCCACAGTTTGGGGAACTCTGCTCTAAAACTTTTTAATCTCAGAGGTGTTCAAGAAATGCAGGACTTGGGCCCATTATTTTCTGTTTTCTGTTCGAATAGAAGAACCTGTTTGTTCCATCATTGGCTTATAGGGTGACATCCTCTGCTTTTGACCACAGATTTCATAATGTAATTTTCTCTGCACCCCATTTGGTTGTGTTGTCTTTTTTTTTTAAAGTTACATTTCCATATCAGTCTGTTTTAAATATGTGGAAAAACTCAAAATTAAACAGTATTTATTGTAAGTATTTTATCTAATTTATATGAAAATATGCTCCGTTACTGTGAACTTCCCAGGTTCTACAGGGCTGTGCTGTTCAGAGGAACAGCACATAACTTGCAGGCATGGGGGTGGTTAAGATGGCTTTAGGCCACCTTTGATCCCTGGAGGCCTGTTTAAGGCCTCTTGTACAGTGGGGTAAATGCATGCTCTGGGGGTGTGATTTCTGAACTACACAAATGTGTTGTTCACTTTAACATAGTGATGTTTGAAACAGTACCCAACTAAGCACAAAAAGTTCCCTAATGTGCTTTATCAGCATTGTCTCCACAGACCAATTAATGTGCAGTGTGTTGGTGTGCTTTAGAAATCACAGCCCGATAGGGCACGTTACCCCACCATGTGGACAAGCCCTGAGAGTTACTGCAGCCTCCCTGGGCTGCATTAGGCACCTCAGCATTCTGCAATATCTTCACAGTGCTGTGGCCCTGTCCTTGACACACACCCCTCAGCCTCACCTGTGGGATGCTCCCTAGCCCAGGACTTGTGAGAGAGTCCTTGGAGGACAGACATAGCTGCCTCCTGTGCTGGACGTGAGGCTTTTAGAACTCTTTAACCTGACATAAAGAGTCCAGGGTGGGGATTTTATCTATAACATTTACTTTCCCACTGGTTTATATTGTATTTACATGACTCTGCTGTTTTAGAAGAGTTACTTGTTATAAGCCCTCAGTGCTGATGAAATTCAGAGTTGACAAGCACAAGGTAATGAACAATACAAGTAACAATCTGAACTAGTCATACACATTAAGTTAGAACCCTCAGGAAAAACACCTGTGTATTACTGTAGATACTCAACAAAATCCACTGTTCATAGCGATGGTCCAAAAGAATAAAATAAAATAAATGTTAGATGCAGAAAGAATGGGAGAGAAAAGCAGAGTGGAAATATATTTACCATCTCTTAAATAAATGCTATTCCCTCAACTCTGCATCTGAATTTGGCAACCTCCATTTTAAAAAGAAAAAGTAAAAATACAAGATGTTTGATAAAAAATGATTAGTGGCCTGGAAAGACTTCTACAGTGAGAGGGGAGAGTTGTAAAATTAGGGCTGTTTAACTTAGAGAGTAGGTAAATAGAAAGGACAGATAGAGGATAACAAATGGTATATGTGACAGACACAGCAATTGCCTGAAGGTAGTAGCTTTAAAATAGATCAAAAGGAATCTATTCTTGTGCAGTGTATTAACCCTTTGGACTCATAGCCACATGATGTAATTGAGGCAAACAGCTTAGACTTCAGCTAGGATTAAATATATAGATAACATCAATAGCTACAGTAGAAAGAACTTTTAAAAAGCCCTCATGCTTCAGTGCATAAAGAAACCACTAATTGATAGGGTAAGGAAGAAAATTCCTGCAGGGGCAGATTATTCTATAGTTGTCCAATAGGGGATTGAGGTACCAGTGCCGGCCTTAGGAAGTGCGGGGCCCAATTTGAACAGTTTAAGATGGGGCCCGGCAAGGATAACTTAAAAAAAAAAAAGTAAAAAACACGTGGGGCTTGATTCACGGGTGGTGCTCCAAGTCTTCGGTGGTGGGGTCTTCACACTCGCTCCAGGTCTTCAGCGGCACTGAAGGACCTGCCACTGAAGTGCCACCGAAGACCTGAAGTGCCGTCAGATGAGCAAAAATTAAAAAGGTGCCTCTAGCCAGTCACTGGTCAGTCAGTGAAAAGGAATGCTATGCCATTGTGTACGCCCTGGAAAAGCTACGCCCATATGTTTGGGGACGGCGGTTCCAACTACAAACTGACCATGCTGCACTAAAGTGGCTTCATACTGCCAAGGGGAACAACAAGAAACTTCTTCGTTGGAGTTTAGCTCTCCAAGATTTTGATTTTGAAATTCAACACATCACAGGAGCTTCTAACAAAGTTGCTGATGCACTCTCCCGTGAGAGTTTCCCAGAATCCAGTAGTTAAAAAGTGTTCTTAAAATGTAAAAGTCTGTTAGTTACATACTTAGTAGTATATGTAAAGGGTCATGTGTTTGTATTAATCGGTTAGTTTTCAAGTTCTAGAAGGAAATTGCCGCCAGTGAGCTTCCCCACTGTCTGCAATTTGGGGGGCGTGTCATAAACAGATAGCTAAGGGTTAATGTCTCTTTCACCTGAAACACCTGACCAGAGAACCAATCAGGAAACCGGATTTTTTCAACTTTGGGTGGAGGGAAGTGGGTGTCTAAGTCTTTTGTCTGTCTGCCTGTTTCCTCGGAGCTTTGGAGAAGTAGTTCTATTTTCTAGTCTTCTGTTTCTAAGTGTAAGGACAAAGAGATCAGATAGTAAGTTCTATGGTTTCTTTTCTTTGGTATTTGCATGAATATAAGTGCTGGAATGCTTTGATTTGTATTCTTTTTGAATAAGGCTGTTTATTCAATATCTTTTAAGCAATTGACCCTGTGTTGTATCATCTTAATACAGAGAGAACATTTGTATTTTTTCTTTCTTTTTTATATAAAGTTTCTTTTAAGACCTGTTGGAGTTTTTCTTTACTTCAGGGAAATTAAGTCTGTACTCACCAGGGAATTGGTGGGAGGAAGAGAAATCAAGGGGAGAGCTTGTGTTGGATTGCTAGCCTGATTTTGACATCCCCTCTGGGGGGAATAGGAAAGTACTTTTGTTTCCAGGATTGGGAACAGAAGAGGGGGGAAGTCTCTGTGCAGTTTCACAGAGCTTGTTCTGTGTATCTCTCCAGGAGCACCTGGAGGGGGGAAGGGAAACAGGATTATTTCCCTTTGTTGTGAGACTCAAGGGATTTGGGTTTTGGGGGTCCCCAGGAAGGTTTCCAGTGGGACCAGAGTGCCCAAAACACTCTAATTTTTTGGGTGGTGGCAGCAGGTACCAGGTCCAAGCTGTACACTAAGCTTGGAGATTTTCATGCTAACCCCCATATTTTGGACGCTAAGGTCCAAATCTGGGAATAAGGTTATAACATGGTGTAGCAGCGGCGGGATATAGACAGAATCCAGAAGCCAGTAGGAATATTATATTTTTCTTTTCTCTGCTAAGGGCTTTTTAGCAGAGAGAAACAGTTTGGTTTTAAAAGGGAACCAGAGAGAATTTTTTTTTCTGCTCTCTAGCAGTTTGTGGTTTGCATATTAAGCGAGAAGACTGTTAAGGGTCTTTTGTCATGCAATAGCCCTCCCATTAGCAGGCAAGTACCAGCACTTATATGCATGCAAATAAAGTGGTTTTTCTGGTTTCCCTTAATTGAACATTAGCTAGAGAGAGAAAAGGAAAAAAGCACTGTTGCTAGGCAGACTTCAGGAGGCAACAGAGAGCCTGCAGTTCAGAAAATAAACACCGGAGGGCACCCCAACACAAGAAAACAGGAACCATGACTTCTAAGGCAAAGATTGACGCCGAAGAACAAATCAAAGACGCTGAACACAGGCGACAGATGGAGATGAAAGAAAGGAAGAAAGCCTCAAACTGGCAGCCTTCCAAGAGAACAGGCAGCCCAAGAGGCAGCACACAAAAGAAAACTAGAAGAAGAAGAGGTGGCCTACCGAAGGAAACAAGCAGAAGAAGAGTTGGGCCACAGAAGGAAGCAAGAAGAAGAAGAGGTGGCCCACCGCCGAGAAATGGAAAAACAACAAAAAGAAAATGAAGAGAAGGAAAACAGAGAAAACATGAACTGGACTTGGCAAAAGCTGGGCTGCATGTGCCAGCCAACCCTAACAACCCGGCGCAAGTCTTGCTCCACAGCACAGGAAATTTCCCACCTACAAGGCAGGTGATGACACCGAGGCCTTCTTGGAAAATTTTGAAAGAGCCTGTCTTGGGTACAGCATCCCCGAAGACCAGTACATGGTAGAATTAAGGCCACACCTCAGTGGACCTTTAGCAGAGGTGGCAGCTGAAATGCCCAAGCCGCAAATGAATGACTATAACTTTTTCAAACCAAGGCCAGATACAGGATGGGGATAACCCCAGATCATGCCCGTCGGCGCTTCAGAACCCAAAAATGGAAACCAGAGGTGTCATTTCCCAAACACGCCTACTACATTGCAAAAAACTATGAGGCCTGGTTACAGGAAACAACATTCAAACCTTGGAAGAAGTGAACCTCCTCATACAAATGGAGCAGTTCTTGGATGGTGTTCCTGAAGACATCACACGGTACATACAAGATAGAAATCCCAAAACTATCGCTGAGGCGGGGGAGATTGGAGCCAAATGGATGGAACTGGCAGAAAGCAAAAAAGCTACTGTCAAGGGGAACGATTACCCCAGGGGGCACACAGACCATAAACCCTACAACCGAGGACAGCCAAAGACCCTCCATACCACCCAAGTAAAGCCACAGATACCCTACTCTTCAACCTCACCAGTCTCCAGTAACTCACCTCAGCCCAGTGACCCATCAGATGGAAGATGCTTTAAGTGTAATGAACTGGGACATATCAAGGCCAACTGTCCCAAGAACACCATGCGAGTGCAATTCATTACACCACCATCACCCCAAAGATCCCCAGGCCCAGATGCCTCTCAAATACCCTTGGAGCGAAGGGAAAATTTGAGAGTGGGTGGAAAGAAGGTTACTGCGTGGAGAGACACGGGGGCACAAGTGTCAGCTATCCACCAATCCTTCGTTGACCCCAAATTCATCAACCCAAAGGCCAAAGTTACAATTTACCCCTTCATGTCACAAGCTGTAGACTTGCCTACAGCTCAACTGCCTGTCCAGTACAAAGGCTGGTCAGGAATGTGGACTTTTGCAGTCTATGACAATTATCCTATCCCCATGCTACTAGGGAAGACTTGGCCAACCAGGTGAGGCGGGCCAAGAGAGTGGGAATGGTTACCCGTAGCCAAACCAGCAAGCTTCCAGACCCATTCCTGTTCCTGAGCCGTCCACAGAGGCCCCGTCTGTGTTACCAGAGACCCAGACAGAGGTAGTGGACCCGGATTCCATGCCTACCACTGAAACAGCCACAGCATCTCCAGTCCCAGGCCCGGAACTGGAACAGCAACCAGCACCAGCAAGTGCAACCACATCTTCAAACTCAACGCCAGTGGGCGCCAGCGAGCCAGAACTGGCAGAAACAACAGACAGCCATACCCAAAGGCTCAGCCGAGCCTGAAATACCCTCAGGTGCACCAGCGGAGAGTGGTTCACCAGCAATGGAAACAACCCCATCACCTACATCGCTTCCAGAGGGACCAAGCCCAAGTCCACAGTCTGAGAAAGAACTGGTGACCCCAGCCTCAAGGGAACAGTTCCAGACTGAGCAGGAAGCAGATGACAGCCTTCAGAAAGCTTGGGCGGCGGCACGGAGCACCCCACCGCCTCTCAGCTCTTCTAATCGATCCCGGTTTGTTATAGACCAAGGACTTTTATACAAGGAAATTCTTTCTGGTGGACACCGGGAAGAATGGCAGCCGCAAAAACAGTTGGTGGTTCCCACTAAGTACCGGGGGAAGCTCTTAAGCTTAGCCCATGATCATCCCAGTGGCCATGCTGGGGTGAACAGAACCAAGGACCGGTTGGGGAAGTCCTTCCACTGGGAGGGGATGGGCAAGGATGTTGCCAAGTATGTCCAGTCTTGTGAGGTATGCCAAAGAGTAGGTAAGCCTCAAGACCAGGTCAAGGCCCCTCTCCAGCCACTCCCCATAATTGAGGTCCCATTTCAGCGAGTAGCTGTGGATATTCTGGGCCCTTTCCCAAAAAGACGCCCAGAGGAAAGCAGTAACGTACTGACTTTAGTGGACTTTGCTACCCGATGGCCAGAAGCAGTAGCTCTAGGCAACACCAGGGCTAACACTGTGTGCCTGGCCCTAAACAGACATCTTGCCAGGGTAGGTTGGCCCTCCGACATCCTTACAGATTCAGGGTCTAATTTCCTGGCAGGGACCATGGAAAAACTGTGGGAAACTCATGGAGTGAATCACTTGGTTGCCACCCCGTACCACCATCAAACCAATGGCCTGGTGAAAGGTTCAATGGAACTTTGGGGGCCATGATACGAAAATTCATCAATGAATTCTCCAATAATTGGGACCTAGTGTTGCAGCAGTTGCTGTTTGCCTACAGGGCTGTACCACATCCCAGTTTAGGGTTTCACCATTGAACTTGTGTATGGTCACGAGGTTAAGGGCCATTACAGTTGGTGAAGCAGCAATGGGAGGGGTTTACGCCTTCTCCAGAAACTAACATTCTGGACTTTGTAAGCAACCTACAAAGCACCCTCCGACACTCTTTAGCCCTTGCTAGAGAGAACCTAAAGGATGCTCAAGAAGAGCAAAAGGCCTGTATGACAGACATGCCAGAGAACGTTCCTTCAAGGTAGGAGACCAGGTTATGGTCTTGAAGGCGCAACAGGCCCATAAGATGGAAGCATCATGGGAAGGGCCATTCACGGTCCAAGAGCGCCTGGGAGCTGTAAACTACCCTCATAGCATTTCCCAATTCCTCACTAAAGCCTAAAGTGTACCATGTTATTCTCTCAAGCCTTTCTATTCCAGAGACTTACAGGTTTGTCAGTTTACAGTCCAGGGAGATGATGCTGAGTGGCCTGACGGTGTCTACTACGACGGAAAAAAAGACGGTGGCGTGGAAGAGGTAAACCTCTCAACCACCCTGGAACGTCTGCAGCGGCAACAAATCAAGGAGCTGTGCACTAGCTTCGCCCCATTGTTCTCAGCCACCCCAGGACGGACTGAACGGGCATACACTCCATTGATACAGGTAATGCTCACCCAATCAGAACCCCACCCTACCGGGTGTCTCCTCATGCCCAAGCTGCTATAGAACGGGAGATCCAGAACATGCTACAGGTGGGTATAATCCGCCCATCTACCAGTGCATGGGCATCTCCAGTGGTTCTGGTACCCAAACCAGATGGGGAAATACGCTTTTGCGTGGACTACCGTAAGCTAAATGCTGTAACTCGTCCGGACAACTATCCAATGCCACGTACTGATGAGCTATTGGAAAAGTTGGGACGTGCCCAGTTCATCTCTACCATAGACTTAACCAAGGGGTACTGGCAAGTACCGCTAGATGAACCTGCCAAGGAGAGGTCAGCATTCGTCACCCATACGGGGGTGTATGAATTCAATGTCCTTCCTTTCGGCCTTCGAAATGCACCCGCCACCTTCCAGAGGCTGGTAGACGGTCTACTAGCTGGACTGGGAGAATTTGCAGTTGCCTACCTCGATGATGTGGCCATTTTTTCAGACTCCTGGCCCGAACACCTACTCCACCTGGAAAAGGTCTTTGAGCGCATCAGGCAGGCAGGACTAACTGTTAAGGCCAAAAAGTGTCAAATAGGCCAAAACAGAGTGACTTACCTGGGGCACCAGGTGGGTCGAGGAACCATAAACCCCCTACAGGCCAAGGTGGATGCTATCCAAAAGTGGCCTGTCCCAAGGTCAAAGAAACAGGTCCAATCCTTCTTAGGCTTGGCCGGATACTACAGGCGATTTGTACCACACTACAGCCAAATCGCTGCCCCATTGACCGACCTAACCAAAAGACCCAGCCAAATGCCGTTAAGTGGACTAATGAGTGTCAAAAAGCCTTTACCCAGCTTAAGGCAACGCTCATGTCTGACCCTGTACTCAGGGCCCCGGATTTTGACAAACCATTCCTAGTAACCACAGATGCATCTGAGCGTGGTATAGGAGCAGTGCTCATGCAGGAAGCAACAGATCACAACTTCCATCCTGTCGTGTTTCTCAGCAAGAAACTGTCTGAGAGGGAAAGTCACTGGTCAGTCAGTGAAAAGGAATGCTATGCCATTGTGTACGCCCTGGAAAAGCTACGCCCATATGTTTGGGGACGGCGGTTCCAACTACAAACTGACCATGCTGCACTAAAGTGGCTTCATACTGCCAAGGGGAACAACAAGAAACTTCTTCGTTGGAGTTTAGCTCTCCAAGATTTTGATTTTGAAATTCAACACATCACAGGAGCTTCTAACAAAGTTGCTGATGCACTCTCCCGTGAGAGTTTCCCAGAATCCAGTAGTTAAAAAGTGTTCTTAAAATGTAAAAGTCTGTTAGTTACATACTTAGTAGTATATGTAAAGGTGCATGTGTTGTATTAATCTGTTTATTTTCAAGTTCTAGAAGGAAATTGCCGCCAGTGAGCTTCCCCACTGTCTGCAATTTGGGGGGCGTGTCATAAACAGATAGCTAAGGGTTTAATGTCTCTTTCACCTGAACACCTGACCAGAGAACCAATCAGGAAACCGGATTTTTTTCACTTTGGGTGGAGGGAAGTGGGTGTCTAAGTCTTTTGTCTGTCTGCCTGTTTCCTCGGAGCTTTGGAGAAGTAGTTCTATTTTCTAGTCTTCTGTTTCTAAGTGTAAGGACAAAGAGATCAGATAGTAAGTTCTATGGTTTCTTTTCTTTGGTATTTGCATGAATATAAGTGCTGGAATGCTTTGATTTGTATTCTTTTTGAATAAGGCTGTTTATTCAATATTCTTTTAAGCAATTGACCCTGTGTTGTATCATCTTAATACAGAGAGAACATTTGTATTTTTTTCTTTCTTTTTTATATAAAGTTTTCTTTAAGACCTGTTGGAGTTTTTCTTTACTTCAGGGAAATTAAGTCTGTACTCACCAGGGAATTGGTGGGAGGAAGAAATCAAGGGGAGAGCTGTGTGTTGGATTGCTAGCCTGATTTTACATCCCCTCTGGGGGGAATAGGAAAGTACTTTTTGTTTCCAGGATTGGGAACAGAGAGGGGGAGTCTCTGTGCAGTTTCACAGAGCTTGTGTCTGTGTATCTCTCCAGGAGCACCTGGAGGGGGGAAGGGAAACAGGATTATTTCCCTTTGTTGTGAGACTCAAGGGATTTGGGTTTTGGGGTCCCCAGGGAAGGTTTTCCAGTGGGACCAGAGTGCCCCAAAACCTCTAATTTTTTGGGTGGTGGCAGCAGGTACCAGTCCAAGCTGGTAACTAAGCTTGGAGATTTTTCATGCTAACCCCCATATTTGGACGCTAAGGTCCAAATCTGGGAATAAGGTTATAACATAGCCAGGTAAGGGATTCTCACTGGGGGCGGGGCCCTCTTAGGTGTGGGGCCCAATTCGGGGGAATTGGTGGAATAGGCCTAAAGCCGGCCCCGTGAGGTACCTTGCTCAGATGCATCAAGTACTTGCTACTGTTTGAGATAGGAAACTGAAACTAGTAGTCTGAAATTTGATATGGTATAGCAATTCCTACCTTATTAGCTAGAGTAGTGTTCTCAGCCAATAGACTGCAACACCTGGATGGTGGGGTGGGGAGTCATGAAAGGCGATCAAGAAGCTCACAAGGCACTGAACATTTTATTACCTAAAGCAAAGAAAATATCACTCCCCAAGTCCCCCCTACACCTTTACCCATCAAAGTCAAGGATTCTCCATCAACTTCTGAAACAAATACATTATATAGGCTTATAATTATCACTCAGACACTAACTCTTATAGTAAACAAGGTGGGATCATGAAAAGTTTTGACTTTGAATAAGGGGTCACCAACCTATAAAGGTTGAGAAATGCTGAGCTACAGCATAGATAACAAAATCCATAAATCATTTTTGGTTTTAAAGAAATGAAGGCATTTTATAACAGTGCAGTAAAGGTGTTTGATAAGAGGACAGAGCCAGGAAATGACTTTTTTGAACTGTTTTTTTTTTTTAATTATCTAAAATATCTAAGCTGGCCTTAGTGTCCACAGCTGTAAAGTATGATGATACCTCACAGGCGTACCATGAGTATTAATTAAAAGAAACTGTCAATTTGAACTTTCTGAAACTGACTAAATGTCCCAGTTCTCCCAAAGTAAGTCTTGCCTTTTTTTTTAATTCCTTTAAAAAAAATTACAGGTCTTTGTGCATCATATTGATGTTTATAAGGATCTTAGCAGCAACAAACATGCTTGTGCTAATGTCTCCTCCCTGGTACTCGGCTGCCTTTTCAGCTTCAGATTTCCTGCTGCTGTTACCAGTTAGCACCTATTAGCAGGGTTTGGGGAAGAACTTGTGTGTGAACTCCTATCACTTCCATTCAGGTGCTTATACTGTACCTATTACTGTGAAATCTGAGCATAAGACTAAAGGTATGCTGCTAGTGCAAGTGGCCAATGGTTTTAAAAAAAAATACCTCAGGAGATTGGCTGTGTGAAAATGTTCTGTAAGTTTTCATTTATAATAAATGTAGGGGCCAATTTAGAAGTGCCAAATTTATACAGAAGGATACTCTCAAGTTGAAGAGCTTCTAAAATACATATCCTATGAAGATGCTGCAGATAGCTTAGTGGTTTGTGCGTTGGCTTGCTAAACCCAGGATTGTGAGTTCAGTGCTTGTAGAGGCCACTTTAGGGATCTGGGGCAAAAAATCAGTACTTTGTCCTGCTATTGGGGGCTGGACTTAATGACCTTTTGGGGCCTCTTCCAGTTCTATCTCCATAATTATTAGTTGTGTTCTGATATGTAAATTTAAGCTATTTATGAGGACTATTTTTAAACTTTTTGGCAGAGTTAAACAAAATCCAATTGTGGATGGTGAATCATAATGCAAATAGCTCTGTAAACATCCCATGAGAAGAACCTACTGTCTGCTGATAAAGTGTTGTAGTTACCAAACACTACTTAAACAAATGATGTGAACTACTTTTTTAAAGGTGACCAGTAAACGGGAAAACATGGATATGAGCCCTCTTCTGCTACTTCATGATGTATAAAGGAGGTCTGAAAAGTTCTTAATGTATTTTTTCATGCATTTTAGGAAATTAATTCTTATTGTCTCCATTTTTGTTGGCGGAATCATTGGATGATTCAGAATGGAGATTGGTAACTTTCTTAGCCCATAACTGAAATGAACTGCGTCCTTAACACACAACGTTTTTTCCACAATTGTGTTAGCTAAAAGAGAGTTTTGAACAGTCTAACTAAAGCTGAATGAGGAAGTAAAATCCACTGTTTCAAATAATCCATAGTCTTAGACAGTAGTTGTATTACTAATCTAAAACAACCAGCAGGGGGAGAGGTAGAAAGAGGAATCAATGAAAATTTGCCAGGCCCATGTTTACACACAAGAAAAAAGCACAACCTGCTGTTTTTTTTCTTCACAGTTCCCTTTAAGTATACTGCTCTACGCTTTCTTCTGTCATATAAGCTCAGAATAGAAGTTTTGATAGGTGAGGTAGTGGACTGAAGACAATTTTGGGTGGATACAAGTTCCATTTATACATTATTTGGAATAGATTTTCAGCATTTCATTATGCTTTAATGAAAATGTTCAATTTAAAAACTTTTAACATTTTTCAATCCTATTGTTTTGGGTAACATAACTGGAAAAATGAGCCATAAGGGCTTATTTATAACTGCCCCAATAGCTATGACTTTGTGTTATCCTACATTATGTGGTGGCTTTTCATGTGGCATTTTTATGTGGCTCAATGAAAAAAATTAAACCATGTTAAAATGACCTGCAACTTACTATCACCATTTTGTAAGGAGGACTGGTGTTGGGAATACTATTTCATACACTATAGCACTCCAAATATGTGTTACTTTAAAAGGGGATTTTTCCTCCACGTAACAGAAAATAAGTGATGTTACAAATACCATAGCACAGGATTTTTCATGTACTAATGAAACTCCAGCTTCTGGAAGAAATTCTACAGCCTGGGGGTGGGGGGAATGCCTGGGAAGGGAGGAAGGGTCCGGCTGAATGGTTGTGATGCTCCTTTCTGGCCTTGGAATTTGTGAGTCCCTCTGTTCATTCCCTTCATTCATGGGATATGTAGAGAACAGGATTGCCTGCATTGCCCTCAACATGTTCATAGCACTTGCAGCTCAGCATTAAGGTAATGTCTGTAATGAAATCAAAAGCTTCAGGGCTTCAGCCAGTCACCTCTAGGAGCTGTTTTCCCTTGGTGCACAATTGGCTAGGTTATTCTGTTTGTCACCTTCCTCTTGTGCTTCAGAGATTGGCCACAGCTGGAGATGGGTCACTAAATGGGGTGAACCAGTGCTCTGGGGTAGTACAGAGAATCCTCTTTCAAGATGTTTGGCTGGTATGTCTTGCTTCCATGCTCAGGAGTCATATGCTCACCAAACTGGGGATAATAACTGCATTTTTCTCAAATCGGATTGGCACCTTCTGCAGTATAGGGTGCGGGTCACCTGTTATCATCTGGGCGTGTCTCACGTATTAATCAGTTCCCTGCGACTGCAGAGGCATCAGGCATGAGCAGCATCTTGGTCTCTTCTGTTGTGTGCCACGGGCAGAGAACAGTTTAGTCTCCTGAGGACTGAAATGCTTGAGTCTAACTCAAGTTATTGAGCTCCGTATAAAGATATTGGGTGTAATTTAATGGCCTGTGCTATACAGGAGGTCAGACTAGATCTACTGGTTCCTTCTGGCCTTAAACTGTGAATCTGCAAGATAGCTACTGCTGTAGCAAAAAGAATAACTTTTAAAAGAAGTGTAAGTGCTGTCACAATAGTGTCAAAATGGGGCACACTGATTTCAGGTACTACTCATAATTGCTGTGCAGATCCACGTATCTTCTTTCATCTTCCCATTAGGAGAGTATGGTGAATGTTGATGATGGAAATCCACATGATAACATGCATTTATATTGCTCCTTTTGCTGTCTCACCTGCACTCTGCCCACTAATCCATCGCACGTGAGAGCTATTGACAGCATTCCAAAGCCCTGAGTAGCTTCAGACAGCTACCTTTTAGTTTTCTTAGGAATGATTTCACAAAAATGTCCCCTGGGTGTGTTTCCTGTCCCTTTCCCCCATTAAAATTGCATTGGTCTGAGGACACGATGAGCAATATTCAGACCAGGACCAGAGGATATGGTTAGGTTCTAATATCTACTCTTTTGTATAAAAGGTGGGGACGGTTAAAACAATCCATGGACAGAAATCCACTTGGGAAGAGTAATAAACTCAAATCCTGACATTCTGGCCCCATTGAAGTTAAAGGGAGTTTCCTCATGGAGTTTAATGAGGCCAGGATACCACCCAAAATTACTTATCTATGAGTAAGGCCCTACTTAATTTGCAATATTGCAGAAATTGTAGATTCCTCAATATTAGGCTTCCACTGCAATTTTTATTTTAATTAGCTTACTTTGTGCAGCTCATGGTTTTGGGATTTGCAACACACTTTTTTACTCATTAGTATAGTAGAACCCCATTTATCAGAGCTGATAGCAGCTGGGGCTTGGGCTGTCAGCCCTGCGCATTTAATGACAGTAATATAGGTGCAGCAAAATGTCTGGTTATCAAAAATTTACCAGGCACAACATAATACTTGAATGTTTATATTGTTTCAGCAAAATTTAATAAATAGGTCTTCTGTGGCTTTTCCAAATTACTGCAATTAATAAAGATCCATTATTACTTTTTCCACGATTTTCCTTGTCTTTCAGCTTCAATTATGTGACAAATCATCCCACAATTCAAGTAGGGCCTTATCTATGGGATAATTAATGACTTGCACCTCTTAGTCTCACCACGGATGAGCCATCCTTGTATGAAGTGGGGAGACATATTGTATAGATTTTTGTAGTCTCTATGGTTTTGAGTTAGAAAAATCATTTTGTAATATATCAGAGGGGTAGCTGTGTTTGTCTGGATCTGTAAAATCAGCAAAGAGTCCTGTAGCACCTTATAGACTAACAGATGTATTGGAGCAATTGAAGTGGGTATTCACCCATGAAAGCTCATGCTCCAATACATCTGTTAGTCTATAAGGTGCCACAGGACTCTTTGCTGCTTTTACATTTTGTAATAGTGCATAATAGTAGAGGACTAGGAACACCAGAAGGTGAGTGCTGTTATGAATTTGTTTGCTATTGTATAGGTATAACATGACAGACTCATGGAAAGGAGCTGGAGAGGTTATCTAATCCCCCCGCCCCCCAGTGCTGAGGAATGACCAGGATAGGTACTGTTTGCCCTTCTCTGGGACCTGACCCTTCCTCCATGAGTTCTCAAATATAATCACAAATGGTTTCAAGATTGCTTTAGCTGGTTCCTTAAGTACCCCACTGTAAATGCTCATCAGTCCCTGCTGACTTTAATGCATTTGGGATAAAAATGGTTATTTATACCATTGGAAAACTGGGGTTTCACTTCTCATCACCTGTCCCAGCCCATGTAACAGGAAATAGACTAGATCTGGCAAATCATGAGATATCAGACTTTGAAATTGCAACATTAATTTTACATATAAGCTTTTTTAGACATTTCATAAGATTCCAATTGTTCCACTTGTATAGCTGGACTCAATGAAACAATGAGTGCCTAGCTTTACAGGAGGAGGGATAGGGGAAAAGTATAAATGTCATTTTAAAAGATTTTAAAGGAAAATAAAAATCAAAGTACTCAATGTAGTATAAAGTGTTATTGGCTTTGCCTGCATAACTAATGTAGCTTTTCTACTCTTCAGGAATGTGACAGTCTCAATTCATGCCTGTAAAACCTTAATACCACACTGCCAGCATCACATGGGAAAGGGTGTGGGGGGAGTAGGAGAGAAGGGTGTATGAGGATGTGCTCCATTTGTATGCTGTGTTAATAGATTATGATGCTTCTAGTTTATCATGAAGGGTGACATCCGTGTTAATTTCTGTGAGGGGAGGCGTAGCACTTATTCCCCCCCCCTTTTTTTTTGAATACTTCAAACTTAAAATAGGGTTTTTCATGCATATATCTTGAACTCCTTTAAAGCAAAAGGTAAATACCATTCCCCAGGCTCTCCTTAGAACAATGGAGCCCAACTTTCTTAGGTAACTGTCCCAGTTCAGGTGACTTAAACCTTGCCTAGTCCTACATCGTGCCCTGCTCTAAACCCCAGCACACACTCAGAGTAGCTCCACTCCAGTGTGAGTTGAAGTGTGAACAGTTGAAGAGGTTGCTCTGCTGAACTGGGGACTAGCAGAGTTTATCATTAATGTAGGGAGGATAAGCCTCTGGTACCAGTTAAAAGGCCCTGGAGTGAAATCATGGCCCCACTGAAGCTGATGGGAATTATTGGGCCATTGATGTTAAACGGGGGCAGAATCTTGTTCCACGACAAGCCATGATGATACATGTGTCAGTAGTTAGAAATCCTTTTGCATTATCATATGACGACGGTCTTGTTTGTTTGTGATTTTTTGTTTTTGCTTTAAAATGCTAAAATTCTCCTAAGTATCTGAGTTGTCCTTCTTAATCTGCTCTCCAGTGATGTTTCGGTGTTAGGAAAAAAGATTGCAACTGGAGAGCAACAATAAGGTGGAGTTTAAATTGGAATCCCTTCATCTAAAGCAGCTGTGTCTTCAGTCTTTTGATTTCTTATGATAGGCAGTTACAAAAATGTTACTTTGGGGGTGCATCTTACAGCAAAATCTTCTGCAAGGATCAAATCCTCTGCTTTGGTCAAAGGCTGACTAAATGGGCTTGACAATAGGGACACAATCCTCCCCAAAGCTACTGACGGGCAGCAGTGCTGCTCCGTGGCTACTACAACCTCTGAAGGCTCCAGGAGTTCACCTTGCAGCGATCACATCCCCCTGTTAGTGGGCCAAAAGAACCACTGCTTTTATCTGACAAAACCATTAGTGTGCTATGTCAGAGGGAGCTCATATAAAGCCCCGCTCCACAGTCCATAGGTGGTATGGATCCTGATCCTGTCATGTAGATTAACTGTGATTGATCTGCTGCTGGTTGAGCCATAGTGAAATAATTATTTTCATCCCGAACACTTTCACTGGACATATCACCAGAACTGAACTTTGCACATTGTTAGGATTTTCAATCTGTTTCCTTGTATCCACAGTCTCTGAGCAGCTTCCACTGTTTCATCTTTTTCTGTCACCCAGCAGAGAATGGAAAAAGGGGATCAGTTCAAAAGAAAAATGCATATTTTAGTTGTACCATCTGCATGGGCAGGAGGAGAAGCATCACACAGATTGAGAAATAAAGCAAAGAGTAGTATATATAAATTTTTTTTTCTGCACTTATGTTACTAAGCCTTGTTCAGCCAAATACTATTGTTTCCTTGGTAACTTCAAAGGGGGGAAAAAAATCAGACACACACTAAATAGGGAAAATAGTGAATTCACTGTATGTGATGTATCAAATTCAGACTTACTCTGTATAGGTCTATAGATATCACTCCTGTTGCAGTTACACCAGGGTTGAGTCTGGCCAAAAATGCAGGGGTGTGTGTGTTATACATTATTATGTGTTTCTGGTGGTTGATGCTGTGCAAATATAAAGACTTGTCTACACGGTGCAGCAATGCACACTAGAAGGGTATGATTTCTAAAGTGCACCACTGGGTTGCATGCTAATGGCCTGTGTAGTCATGGCTGGCATGAAGTAAAAGTTCTCTAGTGCACGTTAATGTAGTACTGTTTGTTGCATGTTAGAAATTAAACCCTTCTAGTGTGCATTGCTGTTCCGTGTGGGAAAGCCCTTAGTCCCCTGTCTCAAACAATTTGCAATCTAGAACAGACTGATAAACAAAAAGGGTAGCACAAAGGGGTATGAAATACCAGAAGTGGGCTCAGGAAGGGGGCAGGGATAGGGATAGCTCAGTGGTTTGAACATTGGCCTGCTAAACCCAGGGTTGTGAGTTCAAATCCTTGAGGAGACTGTTTGGGGATTTAGTTGGGGATTGGTCCTGCTTTGAGCATGGGGTTAGACTAGATGACCTTCTGAGGTCCTTTCTAACCTAGATAATCTATGAAGGTGATTGGCTGTCTCAGTAAATAATTTCTTCCCTCCCACCTGCTTTTATTAAATAATATAATAGCTCTAAAAGCCCTTCACCCTTATTATTAGAAGTGCCATACAGAATTGGATTAAGATGTAGGCAGCATAGGCCCACAGCTAAGGTCCCAGTTCCTGGAATCACATGGATTCACTGGCATCTTCTCAGTTTCATTATTTTTTTTTTTAAATAAAAGTCTGCAGCCCTCATGGTTGTGAGGAAAAGCTTGCAAACCTGACCCAACTGTAACCTGTGCATTGATGAATGAGTTGGCAAAAACACACCTTTCAGAGTTATTGCTGCAGGGAATTGCCCCATGCATCTTAGTGGTGCTGTTGGTAACTGCACAGACTGCTGCGCCTGAGACCTCTGCTCCATGTGGCAGAAAGAGAGGAATCAGTGGGCCCAGCCCACCAACTCAAGCAGATATGTCCCCAGATGCTAAAGTAAACCCTAGGAGGGGGACCTGCTACCACTGGTAGAAGGGAGAAGAGGGCCTCTATCCTGCTGCCCCTGTCTCTCCTGGTGGGATTGTTAGCTGGAGCCATGGGGGAGCAGAGGCATGGCATGGATTGTCTAGGGTCTCTGGAATGCCTTGATCCATCCCTGATGGCTGTTCTCTGTAGGTGTTTGGAGGAGGATCTTCAGGCAGGAGTTAATTCTGAATGGGTTAGTGTCATTGCAATAATTACTGTATTTGCAAACTGACCTAAATACAGACTCTTTTTAAGTCCTCTGCTACCCCAACCAGCCCAGCTTGGCAGTAGCATGAGAAATGAGAGGCCCTGCTTCAGAGCAGGGCAGCAATCCAGACTTTGTCAGAACCAAAGATCAGGGCACTGAGACTGAGGTTCCTTCTCCCTGCTGCCAGCCCCCTCCATCTACACCAAAGGCCCAACAGCTCAAGCACCTCCGCTAATTGCAAGTGCCATAGTACGTCAGAGGGAATGCCTAAGGTAACCTGGTCCATCATCACCTGTTCTTCAGTTAAAATGCACGCTACAGATGTTCTACCAAAAGTGTGATTCAGTCACCCATCATGAGGACTCAGAACCTTTAAAAGATGGCAATCTGAATAAAACATTTGACCTAAGCCAAGTCTCTCTCTCTCTCTCTCTCTCTCTGTCTTCACTTCCACACTACACACCAGCAGGAGCTCCACTGCCATTCTCTTGGGTTTACTTCCAACTTCCCTAGCCTGCCACAAAGTACTCTCTAGCGACCCCCTCCCTCCCCAGTGTGCCTCCTGGCCAACTGCATCCCTGCACAGAATATCTCCAAGCTGCACTCAGCATCTGGTGTGTGTTTTGCATACATGCTGCTTCCCCGCTACTAATTCCATCTATGAGAGGATGGTTCCTCCTAGCAGTAGGAGGAACTGAACTGCATTGGGAGAGGCCAGGGAAATGGGGGTGTTCCTAGCAGAGAGAAACCCAGGTCAGTCAGTACTCAGATGCCAGAAACCACCTTCTTTCAATCTTCCTTGTGATTCTGCAAAACCCTTAGGAACTGGCTAGTTCCCAAGGTTGAGCTAGTATCCTAAGGGTTAACGGCATCCAGTCTTTGCTACACAGTGGCTACTGTCTTGCACTACTGTGGTAGAAATCTTGTTCAGGGGATTTACTTTCTAGTTACCTCTGGACTACTCAGACTACTGCTAAATGCTAGATAGAAAGATGACAGCAAATGGAACAAGAATAATTTCTGGTTTTACTATGTTGTAATATGAAATTTTTTATTCGAAGTATTTATACAAGCTGTTAGCTTCAGGACTGGACTCAGGGGTTACATTCTCTGTTAAATGTGAGATGAGCTCATGCGATAAAACATGTATGCTGTGTAATGGATAATACAGCAGCTGCCTTCTTGCTGTGAACATGGAAACCTTTTGTGATAGATTGCTGCATCTGTTGTCTTATGTTCTGAATGACTCTTGCACCATAAATAATTTATTTTGATTGTATAATTGGCAGCATAATGCAAAAGAAAAACTCAAGTGATACTTTAGGAGAATACAAGATATCTCTCTGAAAATCTTACCTGTATCCAGGCTAATTTGAATGGATTTTAAGCCTCCTCACATGGATTGAAAAACAAGAGGTGATCTGTAAACAGTGTGCCTAGAGGGACACTCCAGAGATCAGTGCTAGGTCTTATTCAATAAATGAAGAGGGGATATACTAGACTATTAATCAAATCCATAGTTGTTATCAAATCAGAAGGTGTTGCAAATACCAGTGAGGACAGATATAGTACAAAAGAACAGAGAGAGACCAGAGGAACTGTATTGGCAAGAAAGAGCTGAAAGGCTTTTCTCCTGGAATGGGGGAGCATGCTGTTACCTTTGAAGAAAACCAGTAGGAAATACAGAGATTCAGTCTGAGGGGACTAACAATAATATTTAATTTTTAATGAATAGTTTAACATTTGTCATTCATAGATTTCGAAGTACTTTTTAAAGAACGAGTTTCTTTTTATGGATGGTATAACTGAGGTACAGAGGGGTTATGGGACTAGCCCAATGTCACACAGGAAGTCTATGACAGGGTCAGAAAGTGAACTGAGGACTTCTGAATTCCAGCCCCGTCCCACAGGAGATAAGGCAAACTCATTATTGTGTCCTTTAAAACTGAACTGTGCAATGCACCAGAGAATGAATTTTGGGGAAGTATCATGCATTAGTCTAGATAATCTCATAGGACTTTTTCATCTCTAATTTCTATGGTTCAGTATGTTTATTCTGACAAAGTCTAGAATGGTATCATAGGAAGTTTCTGTGGTGTTTTCTAGATTGTCTCTTGGAATTTAATATTGTGGCAACTGAATCCTTAGTAGATTAAAAGTGACTGTAACTCAGGAAATAAATCATTTGTGTGTTTAAAAATATTGAAAACTGACAGGTTAAAGATGTATCTGTGTTTACAAAAATGTATTTCATAGTCAACCCAGAATTCCAGTGTTACCAGATATTCTTCTTAATGTACAGGATAAAATGTAAGAATTAATCATATCCTGAGTTAGATGCCTAGTTTTCCTATCAGGGTGTGGGAAGGCTTACACAAGGAGCTTCCATTAATTCCAATGTAAGTTAGAAATTTTTCTATAGCATCGCAATCATGAATGAGAGACTAGCCCCAGGGGCTCTGGATATTGTAAGCTGTAAGATGCCAAGGGTTTCATTTCATTTCCATCACATTACACTCACCTGGACGGAAGAGCAATGGGGACTGGCTGATGGCCTAATGGCTAGACTCTTGTATTGCTATGTAGGGATAGAGTTCCAGTTCTTATCCCTTCCTAGTAGCTAGTTCTGCATAACCATCTGGGCAGTGGGGGGCTATGCTTCAGATCCTGATCCCAGCAGGTTTGAAGTGTTTGTAAGGACTGGGTCTTTGCATAATAGTTGCATTCTATGCCACCCTATGGTATTTCCCAACTGAAGTCCTACTATGTAGCTGTCACTATATCAAGTATAGTTAGTGTTGTATAGTATCATGCAAGAGCTTGTCTACACTTGAACATTAGTTCAGATTAAAGCAGAGTGTGAATTTCGGAAGTGGATTAAGCTAAACTGAAAAAGGCACTTTTATTCTAAACTAAGAGTGTCCACATGGGGAGCTATTCCTCCACAGCTGTTCTGGTTTATTTATTCAAGAAGACAAGCCCTTAGTAATGCAGGCTTTATTCTCATTTTGTATCTTACTAGACTGGACATACTGTGGTTGTCTCATAGAGCCTGATACTACTGTGTGGAAAAACTCCAGTTCTATGTCAGGTAAATACTAAGACATACCTACACAAAGGCTGGTCTAAACAGATAATGTTCCTTGCTGTAATATGTGGCAGCAGGGCTTGAAGAGAGCGCTCACTCTCCCCTTTCTGGGGAAACCATTCTGTCAATATATTTGCAACCCAAATAACTAATCCATGCGCCGGTCCTCAGTTCAAAGTTCTGTCCAAGAAAGTGGCTCTCAGTGGCTTGAGAGCGATATGAAATTTGCAGCTACTGCTAGTTCATTATTTTGAAAATGGTGTTCTCTGAAAAGTCACTTCTCTTCCTTGACATGTTAGGATTTGTACTATAATTCGCTGCCTGTCCCCGTCTTTTTTTTAAACTCTGTAAAAGGAAAGGTTGCTGAGGCTCATCTGTTCCCTATGCTGCTCATCTACGTGGACACTAACGATACTGCCAGGTGTGACCATGAACAGATCATCAGTGACCGCAGGGCTCTGGGAACAAGGGTGAAGAAGTCCTTGTCTATCCTCCCAATTGAGGTAAGGGCCCAGGAGGAGATATGAATGCATGGCTGCGCAGATGGTGTCAACACGAGGGCTTTGGCTTTGTCGACTGTGGGATGCTGTTCTGGGAAGGAGGACTGCTGGGAAGAGAAGGGGTCAAGCTGAGCAAGAATGGGAAGAGCATCTTTGCACACCAGCTTGCCTATTGAGGAGGACTTTAAACTGGGCTCAAAGGAGGCAGGTGACAAAACGCCACAGATAATCATAAAAAGGTGACTTTAACAGAGGGATAGATTTTGGGGAGGACATGGAAAATTACAACAGAGTGAAATCATTGGAGGGAAATCATTGGAGGACTCTACTCAGCATCTTAGATGTCTGTACACAAATGGAAGGAGTACGAGGAATGAACTGTAAGTATTAGAACATAAGCTAAATTAAGACTTAATTGGTATCACAGAGACTTGGTGAATTAAATCTCATGACTAAAATATTGGTATAGTGGGTACAGCTTGTTCAGGAAGGACAGGCAAGAAAAAAGGGAGAAGGTGTTATATCATACATCAGTAATATATAGACTTATTCTGCGGTCCAGAAGAAGGTGAGAGGCAGACCAGTTGAAAGCCTCTGGGTAAAGATAATAGGAGGAAAAATAGCAGTAAGATCGTGGTAGAGATCTTCTGTAAACCACCAAATGAGGAAGAGGAAGTGGATGAGGCAGTTCTAGAACAATTAACAGAAATCTCCAAACCACAAGACCTGATACTAGTGGAGGACTTTGTCCACCCAGATATCTTTTAGAAAAATAATATGTCAAAACACAAAATTTCCAATAAGTTTTTGGAATGTACTGTGGTCAACTTTTTGTTTCAGAAAGTTAAGGAAGTACCTGGGGGATAGCCATTTGAGACTTGATTCTGACCAACAGAATAATTGGCTAAGCAGTAGTACTGCCAAGAAGAATTTTGTGGCTATAGTGGATCAAATTGAATGTGACTCAACAATGTGATGCAGTGGCAAAAAAAAAGGCTATTATTATTCTGGGATATATTTTAAAGGTTAAAAAAACTGGACATGTTTAGTCTTGAGAAAAGACCATTGATGTGGGACCCAGTAACAGTCTTCAAATATGCCAAGGGTTGTTATAAACAGGGGCGGCTCTATGTTTTTTGCCGCCCCAAGCATAGCAGTCAGGTGGCCTTTGGTGGTGTTTCTGCAGGAGGTCCGCCCCAGTCACGCGGATTCGGCGGCTGTTCTGCGGGAGGTCTGCCGGTCCTGGCCTTTGGCGGACCCACCGCCGAAACCATGGAACCGGCAGAACTTCTGCAGGAGCGCCAACAAAGGCTGCCTGACTACCACCTTCACAGCGACCGGCAGCCCGCACCCCCGCTGCGCTGATGCCTGGAGCCGCCCCTGGTTATAAAGAGGACAGTGATCAATTGTTCTCCATGTCCACGGAAGGTAGGACAAGAAGTAATGGGCTTTATCTGTAGCAAGGGAAATTTAGGTTAGCTATTAAGAAAATCTTTCCAACTGTAAAGATAGTTAAGCTCTGGAATAGGCTTCCAAAGGGAGGTTTTGGAATCCCCATCACTGAAGGTATTTTAAGAACCGGTTGGATAAAAACTTTTCAGGGATGCACTAGGTTTACTTGGTCCTGCCTTAGCACAGGGAGCTGAACTTCTTCTTTTAGAAGCTTTTTCCAGTTCTACATTTCTATGGTTCTATAAAAGCAAGCATACACTTAAAGGGCTACAGATACCTCCTTGAGATAGAAATCAAGCCAAATGCTATAACAATGCAGGATTTCTGACAACAACATTCAAGGAGGTTCAAGTCCCCCACAGACCACAAGAATCCAGGATCTATGCACTATGTTGCCATGAGCTATAAAATAAGGTGAATTAAGGCTGTTGCAAATTAAATAAGTGAAGCTTTACCTTCTAAGTCAGCTCTGAAAAAAATGCCTAATGCTGGTGCTAGGGAATACTTCCTGTTAGAGTTGTCTTTCATTAAATCAAAGTCCTAACCCAGTGTAGACATTAAGGATTTTTTTTTTTGGCATTTTTAACACGAATAGTGTCCTTAAGGCCAGTGTCCTGGCTAAATTCCAATACAGGTAATAAAATTCTGCCTCCCTAAATTTCCCTATCATTAAGTGGCTATAGTTCAGTTTTCACTTTCTGTCCCAAGTTTACATAACACTGCTCCAGTTTCCACGGTAGGGAAAAGAGATTTACATATACAGCAACTCCTCACTTAACGTTGTAGTTATGTTGCTGAAAAATGTAACTTTAAGTGAAACGATGTTAAGCAAATCAGTTTCCCCATAAGAATTAATGTAAATGGGGGGTTTATGTTCCAGGGCTGCTTCCCCTACTCTGCAAGCACCAGTGGTGGGGGGCTCAACCCTTAGCCTGCCCACTCCACCCCTTCCCCCAAGCCTCCACCCTTAACCCGCCTCTTCTCCGCCCCCACCTCCTCCCCCTTTTCTTCGCACACTGCATCCTGGCTCCTCCTCCCTCTCTTCTAAACGCTGCAAGCCAGTTGATTGCCGCATTCGGGAGGCAGGGGAGGGAGGGAGGAGGAGTGAGGACTTGGCATGCCTCCTCCCTCCCTCCTGCCCAGGGCAGTCAGCTTGCTTGCGGCATTTAGGAGGCAGGAGAAAGGAGGGAGCAGTGAGGACTTGGTGCAGGCTCTCCCTCTTCCCTCCCTATCTCCTGCCTGGGGCAATCAGCTGGCTTGTGGTGTTTGGGAGGAAGGGGAAGGAGGGGGAGCCTGTGCACCAAGTTCTTGCTCCTCCCCCCTCTCCAAAATGCTGCAAGCCAGCTGACTGCTATGGGCAGGGGGTGGGGGGAGGAGGGGGAAGACGCTGATCTCTGGGGTCTGCTGGTGGGCGGGAGGCACTGGGGGCATAGGGAGGCTGCCAGCTGTGGAGAAAGCAGGCAGCCAAACAACGTAAGAATGGAGCATTGCACAACTTAAATGAGTATGTTCCCTAATTGATCAGCAGCATAACAACGTTAAGCTGGATGACTTTAAGTGAGGAGTTACTGTAGTTTGTATGTACCTTAGGATTCCGTGGACATTGTTCAAGTAAATTGTAGGAATTCTCATTGTGTACTTTGGGTGTCTACATTGAAAAGGTCAATTAGAGCTCCTCGGGCTTTCCTCACTCACTATAAAAGTACAAAAAGCCCCACTTGAAGCACATCATCTTTTTCCTTCCTTCCTTTATTTATTTATTTATGTATAGCTGATATAAGTGGGAGTAAGATGTCAGGACTTTGCATCAATAAGCAGGATCCAGGGGTATAGAATGAAGCATAGGAATTAGGAAGAACAGTCAGAATGTCAGCATGCCAAAGGCCCAAGCAACAGAAGGAATTGATTTCAGAAGGCCTGTTCTCATATGATTTGTGAGATACAACTTGAAACAGAAGTTAAATTGATTGTTCTATATTGCAAAAGGGAGACAGTATTTGTAATGATCAGTCTGCTTTCAGAAGATTGAATTTAATGTGTCTCCCAAATGTACACTCCATGTACAGAAGGGGTAAGTAAGTAAGTTTTGTAGAGTTGTAGCATGCCTTCCCTCCTCTCCCCCTAAGCCCTAGCAAAAATAACCACTGTTGTGACACTAATTTGTAAGCATACAAAGCAACTCTCAACAACTATAATGTAACAATCTTTTATTAGCACAGTTCCCTCTCTGGTTTCCAGTGATTCCATCGGATATTAAAAATGTTCTTTTTAAAAATTCCACTAAACATTCCATAAGCAATATGAAAAAGCACTGGATCAGCACATCTTTCTTATACAGCCTGTGCTTCACTGTCTGGTGTATTTAAATCACTTGTGTTGCAGCAGTTTAATGGTTATTGCTCACTCAGGCCATGTCTACACTACAAATTTGTGTCTACAAAAGTGATGTTGACGCCCAAAAGCTGACATGTTAAAAATCGCAATATTGGGTTCACACTTGCTCCCTCTGTTGGCAGATCATGTCCACAGTGGGGGCACCATCATTCACTGTGAACAATGCTTCTGTTGCTAGGTGTTGTGGGATGACAGAGCGAATCGCGGCGCACCTTGGGACCTGGCTAAATGTTTCGTGATGCATTGCTTTCTGTCACAGCACTCCATCGGTTTCTGGCTTTCTTTTGCTGCATTTTTTCAACGGCCTTCTTTGCTGTGCACCCTGGCATCTTTGTGAGAAGGAATGGATCCCACACTGCTCTCCTATGTTCTGTTAACTATCATGAAGACCTCGCGGATAGCAGTGCAGTTAATCATGAAGTTCCTAACTGAAGACTTGCAGGTGCCCGACATTCTGCATGATTTGGATAGGAGCAATTTTAGATTGCTTTTGGCATTCACAGAACAGGTGCATAGGGTAGACTGTTGTTTTTGTGCTCGTGAAACAAGCATTGAATGGTGGGATTGTATCGTCATTTAGGTGTGGGATAACGAGCAGTGCCTACCGAACTTTTGGATGTGGAAAGCCACTTCCCTGGGCCTGTGTGCGGAGCTCGCCCCACACCAGCAGTGCAAGGACACCAGAATGAGAGCTGCCTTCTTGGTAGAGAAGTGTGTGGCAATCGGTGTGTGGAAGCTGGCGACTCCAGACTGCTACTGGTTGCGAATCAATTTGGAGTGGGGAGGTTGACCGTTGGGGCTGCGTTAATGCAAGTGTGCCAGGTAATAAATCGCATCCTGCTACAAAAGACCGTGACTCTGGGAAATGTGTGTGAAATAGTGGATGGCTTTGCAGAAATGAGTTTCCCTAACTGTGGAGGGGTGATAAATGACACATACATTCCAATTTTGGCACCAGACCACCTTGCGATGGAGTACATCAATAGGAAGGGGTACTTCTTCATGATATTGCAGGTGCTTGTGGATCACTGTAGGAGTTTCACTGACATCAGCACAGGGCTGTCTGGGACGGTGCATGATGCACACATCTTCAGGAACACTGGCCTGTACAGAAAGCTACATTCCTAACCAGAAGATTACAGTGGGGGATGTTGAAATGCCCATAGTGATCCTGGGGGAATCTGCATACCCCTTACAACTGTGGCTCATGAAACCTTACACGGGACACCTGGACTGAGGTAAGGAGTGGTTCAACAACAGGCTCAGTAAGTGCTGGATGATAATTGAATGTGCCTTTGGCAGCTTAAAGGCACACTGGCAATGCATTTATGGCAGATTGGACCTCACTGAGGATATTCCTATGGTCATAGCCACGTGCTGTATGTTGCATAATTTCTGTGAGGCTAAGGGTGAAGAGTTTGCTCAGGGGTGGGGTGCTGAGGCAGACTGCTTGGCTGCTGATTTTGAACTAGATGCCAGGGCTGTCAGAGGAGCCCAGAGGGGAGCTATTCGAATCAGGGAGGCTTTGAGTTAGCACTTTGACAATGACCACCAGTGACGGTAAAGCCGGCGCAGCAGAGAGTGCATGCTCAAATTTTTTACTGATAGGGGTGTGCGATCAAGAAGTTTGGAGACCACAGGTCTAAGGCAGTGGTTTTCAACCTGTGGTCTGTGGACCCCTGGGAGTTCACAGACTAGGTCTAAGATTTACAAAGGGGTCCACACCTTCATTTGAAATTCTTTAGGAGTATGCACATTAAAAAAGTTTGAAAACTACTGGTCTTTGTTCAATCCTGATCTGATGGTGTCAAATTTGCAGATGAACTGAAGCTTAGCAGTTTCTCTTTGAAGTCTGGTCCTGAAGCTTTTTTGCTGCAGGATGGCCACCTTAAGGTCTGCAATAGTGTGGCCAGGGAGGTTGAAGTGCTCTCCTACAGGTTTTTGTATATTGCCATTCCTAATGTCTGATTTGTGTCCATTTATCCTTTTCGTAGAGACTGTCCAGTTTGGCCGATGTACATAGCAGAGGGGCATTGCTGGCATATGATGGCGTATATTACATTGGTGGATGTGCAGGTGAATGAACTAGTGCTGGTGTGGCTGATCTGGTTAGGTCCTGTGATGGTGTCGCTGGTGTAGATATGTGGGCAGAGTTGGCATCGAGGTTTGTTGCATGGATTGGTTCCTGAGCTAGAGTTATTATGGTGCGGTGTGCAGTTACTGGTGAGAATATGTTTCAGGTTGGCAGGTTGTCTGTGGGCAAGGACTGGCCTGCCACCCAAGGCCTGTGAAAGTGTGGAATCATTGTCCAGGATGGGTTGTAGATCCTTGATGATGCGTTGGAGGGGTTTTAGCTGGGGGCTGTATGTGATGGCCAGTGGAGTCCTGTTGGTTTCTTTCTTGGGTTTGTCTTGCAGTAGGAGGCTTCTGGGTACACGTCTGGCTCTGTTGATCTGTTTCCTTATTTCCTCGTGCTGGTATTGTAGTTTTGAGAATGCTTGGTGGAGATTTTGTAGGTGTTGGTCTCTGTCTGAGGGGTTAGAGCAGATGCGGTTGTACCTCAGTGCTTGGTTGTAGACAATGGATCGTGTGATGTGTCCGGGATGGAAGCTGGAGGCATGAAGGTAGGCATAGCGGTCGGTAGGTTTTCGATATAGGGTGGTGTTAATGTGACCATCACTTATTTGCACCGTGGTGTCAAGAAAGTGGACCTCCCGTGTAGATTGGTCCAGGCTGAGGTTGATGGTGGGGTGGAAGCTGTTGAAATCGTGGTGGAATTTTTCCAGAGTCTCCTTCCCATGGGTCCAGATGATAAAGATGTCATCAATGTAGCATAGGTAGAGAAGGGGCGTGAATGGATGAGAGCTGGACAGTCTCTACGGAAAAGGATAAATGGACACAAATCAGACATTAGGAATGGCAATATACAAAAACCTGTAGGAGAGCACTTCAATCTCCCTGGCCACACTATTGCAGACCTTAAGGTGGCCCCAGACTTCAAAGAGAAACTGCTGAGCTTCAGTTCATCTGCAAATTTGACACCATCAGATCAGGATTGAACAAAGACTGTGAATGGCTTGCCAACTACAGAACCAGTTTCTCCTCTCTTGGTTTTCACACCTCAACTGCTAGAACAGGGCCTCATCCTCCCTGATTGAACTGACCTCGTTATCTCTAGCTTGCTTGCTAGCATATATATACCTGCCCCTGGAAATTTCCACCACATGCATCTGAAGAAGTGGGTATTCACCCACGAAAGCTCATGCTCCAAAACGTCTGTTAGTCTATAAGGTGCCACAGGATTCTTTGCTGCTTTTACAGATCCAGACTAACACGGCTACCCCTCTGATACATGATTTTTTCAGTTGACAATTGTCCCTTTATGAACAGTCAAGAAATTTGCTTTTGGCCTGGAGTCAGGAAACCTTTTGTTCTGTTCCTGGTACTGCCACTGAGTCTCAGTCTGTGCCTCAGCTTCCCAGCTGTAACATGAAGATAGTAATATTTGCCTTCCTTTGTCATGTGCTTTGAGAGCTTTGATATAGTGTGTTTAATCCGTAGATAACTATTACTGTAGTATTTGTACTGTGTGACTTTTACAGGGGATTCATTATATGAATATCCCTGCCTAGCATGCCCCCATCCAACATTGACCTGCCCACTATTTCTGGCACAGATCCTGACCCCACTGCGGACTTGCTCGGGGGCCCAAGGAAAGGAGGTAGGGAGGAAATATTATCTCAGAGGTGGCTGACCTCCCTAACTCCCTTCCAGATGAGAGGGATGAAACCCATGCCCTGAGGACCTCGTCAGAGTATGGCTAGGCCCTATGATCTGGCCTGTAATGTATTTGATCCCAGGATCTAAAAGCACTCTACTCATGCTCCCTACATATATTTACATGAAGTTAACTGATTCCAATAACTTTGGCCAAATTCTGATTTCAGAACTGTTGTAACTGGAATAACTGATTGATGTCGTTGGAGTTACTCCAGATTTGCACTGGTCTACGATCAGACTTTCACTCATTGTGTTTGCTGACCTGGAGACAAATTACTAAAACAAAACATGATGTAATATAGCACTGTTGTTTAACTCTGTGAAACTTATGTCAGCATCACATCATTAGGTTAAGTTTAATTTTCTATTAAAATTCCAAAATAATCAATTGTGTTAAATCAGATCATTTCCTACTAAACATTTAAACATGCTGATTGTGGACTGAAGAGCAGTAGGAAACAATGAGATTTATCACTCATCACTAATGAAAAGATTCCCAGTTTCTAAGATAAGTTTTCTTCTTAATTGAAGGTAACCATTTGCTACGTGGTGACAGTGCTTCCTTTCTGCATGCTACACCAGTATCCAAATGTGCATTTCGTTGCTGCTATGTATAAAACAGCAGACAGCCAAGCATGACGGAGATTGGCTTACTGAAGGGACAGAGTGCTGATGCTATCTTTTCCAGAGGCAGGGCAATTCTGCAGCTGTCTCTATCTATCCACTATCATAATCTTGTTTTAAAAAAAGACCATGAAGTAATCTCAGGGCCGGTGCAAGGATGTTTTGCGCCCTAGGCGAAACTTCCACCTTGCGCCCCACCGCGCCCCCACCCTGAGGTGCCCCCCCACGGCAGCTCCGCCTTGAGGCACCCCCCCTCGGCAGCTCCCCACCCCCACCCTCCGACCTGAGGCACCCCCCCTGCGGCAGCTCCCCACCCCACCCTCCGCCCTGAAGTACCCCCCCCCTCCCCAGCTCACCCCTGCTCCGCACATGAGCACGAGCACCTTGAGCACGCCGTCGCTGCTTCATTTCTCCTGCCTCCCAGGCTTGCGGTGCCTAAGCTGATTGGCACTGCAAGCCTGGGAGGTGGGAGAAGTGAAACAGCTCACCCCTGCCCTGCCTCCTCCCCGAGCACGCTGTAGCTGCTTAACTAAATGCTGGCAGTGACCGGGGCAGCCGAAGATCTAGCCGCCGCGGTCACTGCCGAAAAAAATTGTGCCCCCCAAATCCCAGCGCCCTAGGCGACCACCTAGGTTGCCTAAATGGTTGCACCAGCCCTGAGGAATCTGCAGTTTAGCCTCCCAAGTAATAATTTTCAAGGAAATGAACTGAAAGGTTGCTGGATTCATTCAAATGAAAGCAATCCAGTGAGCATAGTTGCAATTCCCCCTGCAAAAGCCTTGCATGCTTTTCATATATATAATACATGAACTAACTGGAGATACTTTTGACAGATAAAAGAAGAGACACTAAGAAAGATCAGTAATTTACTTTGTATAGTGTGAGACAGAAAGATTTGCAGTCTCATCTTTATGTGTGTGAGAAAGGAAGGACATGGGGGCAATTAGAGGGCAGCCTGATCTGTATTGTCCTGGAAGCAAGAGGAAGCAGAATAATTTACTTGTACTTGAGACTCAAGTTAAGGGATTACATTTGCAGTTTTGTGAAATACAGTGTGCAGCAAGAAAAGAGTGAAAATATATTAAGTCTAACAGTGTGCATTAGAGACGAGTCTCTACTCTACCTCTTACTTATGTTGGTTTGTCAGATTCTTTAGATTAAACCATTCAGACAAAACTCCCATTTAAATCAATGTCTCTTTGGTGTGAATGTCAGAAGCTTAGCAGAGAAGTTTGCCCTTAGTCTATACTGATTTACAGCAGGTATGGATTGGCCCTTACTGTTTATCTAGAGTATCAGAGCTAACAAATAAAATTTATGATGCATGCTGGGAGATGTAATTCTCTTGTGAATGCTACATTCCCTATTAGAATGAAACCTGATCTTATTAATTTTAGCAATGGAGTGGATCTATTGTTAAGTATCCAGAGCCACCAAAGAGTTTAGCAGTTAGAGCCATCAGAGATCATTCATGGTTGACTAATGCTGCTACTCAGATACTACAGAATAATAACTCTGGGTAGCTATTGTTGCCGATGGCCTCTCATAGAGCACTCTGTCATTGGGAGCTATTTCTACACTTTATTGACATCTTAATAACTAGCTAGTAGTCTCAATCTTAAGACTACTGCACCTAGAAATAATATCCTATTTCCAGAACTACATTAAAATATCTGAGAAGTACCAAGCATGTTACAGTGTTTTCCCCATGCTGGCTTTTAAGTTGGCAACTAGTTTAGTGTACCATGTACAATCAATATAATTTAAAGAGCAGAGTTCTGTAAATGTCTAAAAATGGGTTTGGAATGAGTGGAAATATAGACAAGACTTGTATATAGTAGTTTTTAAGGAAAGCAATTTCTCTATCAATTGCCAGTGGGCAATTCCAGAAGGATCTGCGTTTTCATCCAATTGTGCATTGCAGTGTTTGGTTGGGCTATGCAGGTTGTAAAGGCATTCAGCCAGGTGCCTTGAAAATAATCTGTGTGCTGATAACATGCTAGCTACAAATCTTGGCTAACTGTAGAGAGAAATCCAACTAAGTTCAGTCATCTACTGTTAAATTATTATTGTTGGAGGATGTTGCATTTAATGGTTATCATTAATAAAGGGGTGTCCTTTAATACCAATTGGTTGGCTGTCACCCGTAGGACTAAAAGATTAGAGACGAGGGAATTGGATCGTGAGCAGCTGACAGGAGGTCTCAGTCAGACAACTGTGGTCATGGCCAACTAGCATTGAGCCTTGTCTCAAATATTTATCTCATGTTCCTGCAAATTCTCATGTTTCTCCCAGATGATTCTGTCAGGGCGTGCTTCTTAAGTATGTTTCCCTCCTACCCCTTTTCAGCCACCTTATCATCTTTTCAGCCACCTTGTTGCTACTGGAACTAGTCTTGCACCTAGCAGAAGCAAAGCAGCTAAGAAGGCGAATGGACAAGTGGCACTGTGCTGCCTAGTGAGATCTTTTTGAAGGAGCCATACATGAATATATAGGAAACATGGGAAAACTGGATGTTATAGAGAAGACAAGTAGCACTTCCTTCCTCCACAGTTGAACTATATAGTGGCGATAATTCTCTAATTCAAACTCAGCATCTTCATTTCTAGTCCATTTAAAGTTTGTGAAGGAAACAACTAGCCTTCTGTGAAAGGGTTGGGAGCACAAGGTCTAAAGTTGACTTACAAAGATTGGTTTATTTCCTCATGCCCACTTTGATGGACATATATAACTCTCAGTAATGTCAATGAGAGTTACATGTTCACTTGGAAGACAGAAGAGATGCCTCAAATGACTGCAAAAACATGACTAATTAGGGTAATCTCTGCTGAAGGCAAAAGCATATTTCTCCCTAGTAATTTACGGTGGGGAATGACTTAAGAGCCTACTTGTATTTATCCCTCTATTGATCTAGTAGGGCAGTGTGGCATGTTTTTGCAAAGCTATCCAAAGTCATTTAAAACTTGTCTACAGCCAAGTGTTTTTTACATACATACACTACATCTGATCCTGAGAATTGCTGAACACTCTGAACCTGGGCTGGGTTTTGAATTAAGCCGGTTGGTTTGTGATTTCTCATGATGCCATGCAGAACTCATGATTATGGTTTGTGTTGAATTCACAGTGAAAGTTTGGGGCATGGATCCACAAGTGCTGTTACCAAAGGACAGGGTTGCTGGAACCTTGCAAAATGAAATCAACAAGTCTGACACAGTTCAGGTTGGTCTCTGCTGCTGGTTACATTTTGGCTTCTTGTGTGGGGTGGAATGAAGGGGAGAAACAGCTCAGGAGTCCTTCTGCTGCACACCCATACAGGAGATAACCACAATCTGGTGCTTATTGATTCCTGAGGTCAAGGTTGGAGGCATGTTATAGCTTCCAACAGCACAAGGCACCCTAAAGGGAACATGATATGGCATAGTCCGAGCCCCAGTCCCAGCCTTGTCCATACCCACTTAATTTAAAGGCTGTAGTAATTACCTGCCGATAGGCCATTCCCAATATGAGCCTGAAGGTCTCCTGCCACTGCAGCCAGAATATGTTTGGGATCTGACTCTGGGGCTGTGCACTTCTGTAGCTGTGTTACAACCTGTGCATGTGGTTTTGAAAGCCACAATATTGATATATATTCATGCACAATATAAAATTTTGAGAAAGTGTTACCAGCAATGAAAATTAGGGCAAAATTTTCCTCTCCCATCTGACCTATGCATCTCTTATTCACAAATTGGCTCCCCAGTGTTTGATCTGCATGCATTTCACATGGAGAACAAAATGTGAGATACAGACTGTGGGTAAGACTAATATTTTATAAGAAAACTGTAGTGCTAATATCATAGTAAAGAAGAAAGGAGAATTTCAAAATCCTACTTCAGACCAGATCTTATTTTCTTCTTAAAAAAAAAAACATTAATCCTTGCTTGGTACAATCACTGATTATTTTAAGCACTGTTGTGTGTGTTCCTGGAGATGGACTGACATGATCCTTTCTTTTTAGATCTGCCAGTGTCTACTTATATAACTGTTACATAAACATATAAGAACATAATCAAATGCCCATGTAGCCCAGTATCCCATTTTCCAGTAGTAACCAATGCCAGGTGCTTCAGAGGGAATGAAGAGAACAGACAATCATCAAGTGATTGATCCCCTGTCATCCATTCCCAGCTTCTGGCACTCAGAGGCTAGGCTCACTAGGGACACCCAGAGCATACGGTTGCATCTCTGACTATCTTGGCTAATAGGCATTGATGGACCTATCCTCCAGGAACTTATCTAATTAGTTTTGGACCCCGTTATAGTTTTGTCTACACAACATCCCCTGGCAACAAGTTCCACATGTTGACCGTGCATTGTGTGAAGAAATACTTCCTTTTGTTTGTTTTTAAACCTGCTGCCTGTTAATTTCATTGGGTGACCCCTGGTTCTTGTGTGATATGAAGGATTAAATACAGATTTTATTCACTTTCTCAACAGCATTTATGATTTTATAGAACTCTGTCATATCCCCCCTTAGTCGTCTCTTTCCCAAGATGAACAGTCTCAATCTTTTTAATCCCTCCTTGTATGGAAGCTGTTCCATACTCTTAATCATTTTTGTTGCCCTTCACTGTACTTTTTCCAATTCTAATATATCTTTTTTAAGATGGAGTGATCAGAACCGCACAGTATTCAAGTGGGCATACCATGGATTTATATAGTAGCATGATGATATTTTCTGTCTTATTATCTATCCCTTTCCCAATGGTTGCTAACATTCTGTTAGCTTTATTGACTGCTGCTGCACATTGAAAAGATGTTTTCAGAGAACTATCCACAATGACCCAAGATCTCTTTCTTGAGTGATAGCAGCCAATTTAGACTCCATCATTTATATGTATAGTTGGGATTATGTCTTCCAATGTGCATTACTTTGCATTTATCAACATTGAATTTCATCTGCCATTTTCTTGCCCAGTCACTCAGTTTTGTGAAATCCCTTTGTAACCTTTTGCAGTCTGCTTTGGATTTAACTATCTTGAATAATTTTGTATCATCTGCAAATTTTGCCATCTCATTGTCTACTCCTTTTCCCAGATCATGTGTGAGTATGTTGAACAGCACTGGTCCCAGTACAGATCCCCGCGGGACGTAACTGTTTACCTCTCTATTCTGAAAACTGGCCATTTATTCCTACGCTTTGTTTCCTGTCTTTTAACCAGTTACTGATCCAGGAGAGGACCTGCCCTATTATCCCATAGAGTTTTTTTGCTGTTAGATTTTGAGTCTTTTGCTAGTTACCTTCTATACACTTGAGAAATATTAAGTAATCATCTGACACAGTGTTAAATATGTTTACATTATTTTGCAAAATGGAGAGGTCCAAATTGTGCCTGGCTGTTATGTGGGTGTATAAGGGGTCAGGCACAATGGTGGTGTTCAGCTCAGAGAGTGCAAGGATTCTGTCAGCACTAGCATCTGTGAAGTGAGTGAAAAGGGGGCTGAGCCAGCGCCACATTCTGCTTGATACTCTTCAGTAAAGCATGCCAAGCACAGAGAAATGCAGGAGCTACATCCTCTTCAAGGGTGGCTGAGATGGGGTATAAACCTCACACGGCTATTCAGAGGGTTAAGAGGAGCCTGGGAGCTCACGTGCTGGCATATGGAGGTGCTCAATTAGCAGGTCTCTCTGGAAAGGAGTCAAGTTTCCTTAGAAGGACAGAGAAAGCTCAATTAAAGGAAGACTGAGGAGAGAGGAAGTGGGAGGTTCCTGCTTTCTGAGCATGGTCTGCTATGTCAGGCAAGAGGAGACATGGGAAGAGCCAGGGGAGTCCACTCTTATATAGTGGTCCAGCATTTAGCTCTCCATAGCTACATAAGGTTGTTTGCGCCTTTGCGCTGCTTTGGGCTATCTCTGTGTGTCACAAGTAAATGATTTGGAACAATAAAAATAATTGTGTTGGATAGGGCAAAAGGTCAGTATTCTCCTTACTGCACAAATAGGATCACTAACATAGGTGCTGGAACTAGGAGTGCTGGGAGTGCTGCTGCACCCCTTGGCTTGAAGTGGTTTTCATCATATATACAGGGTTTACAGTTTGGTTCAATGGCTCTCAGCACCCCCACTGTACAAATTGTTCAAGCACTCCTGGTCACTGAGGCAGTGTGGTTAAGTGACTTGCTGAAGGCCACATGATAGAGCCAGCATTGGGTCCCAGGCATGGCTGGAAGCCACCTGGATACACCTTTCCTGGCCAGTTTTTTAATAAATTGTCCCAAAAATACAATAGAAACCTACTTAGCACGAAGAAAAAGAGACTTTTAAAAGCAAAAGCTTTTCTCTTGAGTTCATAGTAAGTTAAATTTTTTCCCACCTAAATCACTTTTAATTTACTGTATTTTACTTGTTTAACCAAAAGAAAGAGGAGATATCAAAGTAGAATATTTTCTTCTACATTTGGCCATATGTTTCTTCACATAGAGCATTTATTGTAACAAATAATTTTGGTCTCAAAGTTGTGAGCCACCTTATGAAGTGGTGTAAACCACTGGTGAGTTTGTTTTCCCCTTCATGCCCAATTTACAGAGGATAAGAATCTGTTACAGGTTCAGCTAAAGAACTTGGCTGTAGTGCAAACTGTAGAGATTAACACTTTCTCTCCACAGGTCCCCACTTCAGTCATTGCTGCCAGTCAGAATGCTGGCCATCACAGCAGCACAGTGTCCCTTGCACAGGTGACCTTCATTGTGATTTTGTGAGTGTGTGTGTGCATGTACACATGCACATAGTCATACAGCCTTTACAAGACTGACTCCCTTTCCTGTACATGTATGCAAGGAATGAACAGAACCATGGCTTTGCCCTGTTGCCCTCCTGCCCCACCCCATCCCCATACATCAATCAGCACAGCTGAGCTAGTACACAAATGGAAGAAAGCTGGGACAGGTATAATAAGGATGCCGCAGGTCAATGCCTCCATCCACTCCTGCAGCAAGGCGGGAGTTCTCACTTCTGGTCTGTCCCTGCGGCAGTGCTGCTATTTGCTACCTCTTGTTCAGGACAAGTGGCAAAGTCACAATCAAGCTCTTTCTGCTCAAAAAGAATAAAGCTCCAGTGGTTGAAATGGTCAGGCCAGTATTCCCAATTCCCTATTAAAGGACTTATTCTAAATCCCTTGAAGTCACTGAAACCCTCCCCAGCAACTACCATTGACTTCAAGGGGGTTGGGACTGTGTCTTACTTTCAGTCCTCCAATATAGTGATACCAATGCTCTTTTTCTATTACTTGGCTCTTAAGCCTCTGCCACGGCTCCTAATTTCAGCATTTCATCTGAGAGTAGCTCTTTAGGGTTAGTAGTGCCAGGGCCGCCGGGGGTGGGGGGAGTGAGGCAATTTGTCCCGGGCCCCGCAGGGGTCCCCACGAGAGTTTTTCGGGGCCCCTGGAGCGGGGTCCTGGAAAACTCTCACGGGGCCCAGCCCCCAGAGCTTCTTCCTTTCTCGGTTGTCGCCGGCGGGGGGTCCTTCTACTCCAGGGCGGAGGGACCCCCCCGCTGGCGAATTACCGCCGAAGCGGGACCCGCCGCCGAAGCGCAGCCGGGTCTTCTGCGGCAATTCGGAGGCGGGGGGTCCTTCCGTTCCGGGACCCGCCGCCGAAGTGTCCCGAAGACCCGGCTGCGCCTCGGCGGCGGGTCCCGCTTCGGCGGTAATTCGGCGGCGGGGCTGCCCGCCGCGGGTCTTCGGGGCACTTCGGCGGCGGGTCCCGGAGCGGAAGGAATAACCGAATTACCGCGAAAGCGGGGGCCCCCCACCGCCGAAGACCCCAGGCCCCGGAATCCTCTGGGCGGCCCTGCGTAGTGCCATTATAAACCAGTATTTTATCCTTGAATTAAAAATTCCTCTGGGTTGAATCTGACAAAGCCAACTCTCATAATAGGCTGTAATTATTTCTAAAATTTCAGAGGAAATTGCTCTGTTCACTGGTAAGCTAGATATGAATGCAAACTAAGGCATGGTGAGGAGGAGGAAACTGGAGAATATGAAACTACACAGAGTTCCAGGACTTCCTCTTTCCTCTGCTATCTGATGACAAAAATAAAGATGCTAAACATGCACAACAAATATTTTCCATATTGTTTTATTGTATTATGTATCTGAACATAGTTCAGTAGGAATGTTCTTAGAAAACTAGTTCACCTTGGAGTTAATGGAAATGTATATCAGTTAGAAGTCACAGCTACCATTAAAAATTATTCACCAGCATTTGAAAGACTCATTTCAATTCCATATAGTTTGTTGAGTATCTTTTCGCCCCATAACTTACAAATGTGAGAAAAGGTTTGTGTGAAAACCTAGATTCAAATAATTCCGTAGTATATAAAACCCTGTAAATAATTCCCTATGTTACAATTGCAAAGGAAACATTACAGACTTTTTAACAGCAGGTTGACAGGCAATATGTTTTTGTAAAAACTAGGTATCCTGAGTAAAATCTTGTCTCCTTTGAAGTCAATGGGAGTTGACTTCAATGGGTCCAGGATTTCACCTCCTGGTGTTTTGTTTCCTTACCTCTTATATTATGTAAATATACTAAAGTTAGAATTTATCTGCTAAAGTGTAGGGGTTGTATGAAATAAATCCAAAACTAACCCTAAATGTATTATCAGGAAAACCCATCCATTGCTATCAGAGCTGTTTCTTCCTTACTGCTTTCTGAGAGAGCTGCTTTTCCAAAATAGACCTTTCTTGTTGTTTTTTCCCTCAGTGCCTGGGTAGGGGAAGCCAACTGCTCCTTGTGGTTGTATGTTAGGATTTCTCTCAGCATTAGCAGGAGGGCTATGCTTGAGATCATCTCTCTGATAAACCTTAAAGTGAGTCTTAAAGGGAAATATTAAAGTAAAAACTGTGGTGCAGGTTGTGGTGTTCTTAGTGAACTGTGGAAAACCACCCCAAATGGCAAGAGATCAGTTCCAGCTGTAAAAAAGACTTTTAGCTTTAGCCATGTATAAATGTCTGGTCTGTGATCTACTGCATACATTATGATGTGGTCCCATAAATGCAGCACTGATTTTTTGCATTTAAAAGAATCCCAATTTGGGCTCTTCATAATGAGTTAGAGAGTTGGGTGGAAGGGCAGAGACTCATTCATTCATCTGATTTCTCTAGTTCTTATGCAGTCTTCTCTGTAGAGACTGTCAGATGTTTGGGAACCACTTATATTCTTTTCACAGTTTTTTCTTTGAGTCCATTCTAAATGGTGCTTGAAATATTCCCCAGTGGAGGCAACTTAGAGTTTAGCATTTTAGATTAACCCTGTCACAGACCATCTTAAGAAAACACATGCTGATCGAGGGTGGAATAACACCTAGCATGTGTTTGCTGTGTTCACATACATGAAGCAGATGAGCTACACATTTCTATGAAATGCATACTTTTCCTTGATTCCAAGTAACTCAGTTTCATAGCTGAACTGTTGTGGCACTGGCTTTCCACTAGATCCAAGATATGGAAGAGAACAGCATGGGTTGCTTTATTCTCATGTTTTCTGTTAGAGATAGATCTGGAACCAAAGCCCTGCATCCAAATACCGTCAATCATTGGGGTAGTTTGTATTCAGTCATGCAGTTTGCATTTTGGCCCTGTCATGCAAAAGAAACCAGATGAATTCACAAAAAGTGTATGTTGGTCAAAACACAGCTTTAGAATGCAAATAATTTCCTAACCTCTTAATTTACTCAGTAGGTGACAGGTCTCTTTTTGCCTAGAAACATCAGGAAGTGTTGTTCTGTCCTTGAAGTGTGTGTTTCACCATCCATAGCACCACCTCTGCCCTGTCCTTCCCCTGACATACAGAGTCTTGTTGAATCATTGCAGTATGTTAAGCACTTGGTTTAAATATCAGAATTCTAGTAGGTTATGATGCGGTCATAATCTGTCACGATCAAAAAATAAGAGACGGTAGGTGATCTGATCTCTGAGTTTTGACTGCATTACCTCTCAGTGTTTTATCTGCCATGATCTAATATTGTCTATTAATACCTTGAAAAAATGAGCAGCAGCATAGGAGTGAAAAGTGCAGTGCATATTGTTACACAAGACCCATCTCTTTTCCTAAGAACGTGTAAATGGTATTTTTAAAGTACTGGGCAAGTATTTGTCATAAGTTACAAGATGAGACACCAAGAGGATAAGTAAGTTAACTGCCGATAGAAATGGCCAAATGGCTTCTGCAAAAGTTGGGCATGGGTAAAAGTACCTTTGACTCTAAGTGCTCCTTCTCCTACAGGCATCTCCAATTGCAATAACTTGGAAGGGAAAGCTATCAAGCCGCTTACCTTTAGGTCACTGGTATGTATCTTGCCTTGGTAAAAAGTCACCACAAATGATTGACCCCAGGATGTAATGTGCTGATCCTCTATTCAAACACCTTGAAGCTTGGGACTGTTTGAGATCTGAGTTCAGGCCCATCTTTGATCATTACAGTCAAGAGGTTGGTGGATGGATGAAATGAGTTAGTAGTATCAGTCCAGTTCCTAGTGGGTAAATGTCCACATCACAAAGAACTTGTGCATCTTTTATCAGTGCTGTATCTCTTCTGTGGATTGAAGATGTCAGTTTCCAGGGCTGTCAATCCAGAACCTATTATGAGTATTACATTTACTTTGATTTCTAAAAAATGGGTTCCACTCAACAGATATGTCTCCCGCAATGCTCACCGCTTTGACTCATACTGTCAACAAAATTCTTGCCTCCACTATCCACAAACCATACATAGCAGACTACAGGGTGTGTTTTAGCAACTCTAGTCCCCTGAAGTCTCTTGTGTATGGTTTCTGGCCATTGGACTCTGGCAGTCCAGTGATTCTACTGCCCATGACCAGGGCTGGCTTTAGGATGTGCGGGGCACGATTCGAAAGAGCTGCTGCTGAAATGCCGCCGAAGATAGCAGTGGCAATTTAGCGGCAGCTCAATCTGTTGCCGCTGTTTCCGGCGGCACTTCGGCGGAGGGTCCTTCCTCAGCAGCAGTTGTCTTCCAGAGCCTTACCTGCAGGGCCCCTCTTCCGAAGCTGCGGGGCCCTCTTAGGCGCGGGGCCTGGTTCATGGGAATTGGGGGAATCGGCCTAAAACTGGCCCTGCCCATGACCCAGTTATTCTGGCACTTCAGCACCCACACTCTTGAGGACATTGCTATTGTGGAGTTTGACTCTTCAGTATCCAGGGAGCTATGGAGTCCCCATTTTGCAGCTTCACTGTTTCTTGGGCAACCCTTCCCTTCCATGCATCAGAACCATAGGAGTTCTGCTGAGTTTGGAGACCTTTCATGGCTGATGGACAAACCAAAAGAATCCAGCCCTCACTGAACGCTCCTCACTACCTATGCTGAGACACACAACAGTTTCTGAATTTTTCCCTTTCATAAACTTATTTAAAAGTGATCAACACCTTCAATATTTGCAGAACAAGTGGTAAAGATATACATATATCTATATAGTACTGGTGTTCCAGATGCACGTGAGTAGGATGAGTGGTACAGGGAAAAACACTGTTGGTCTGTTCCACATGTCACATTTCTATCTATCTATCTAGTCTTGTGTCTGTACCTACAGCTTGCTAAGGCAGAGATTTGAAGAGGGAGAGATTCACAGTCTCAATCAGCCTTGTTTTGTGCTCCATCTTTATTAGCTTGTAAGCTCTTATTTTCTTGAGGATGGTTGGGGATATCTTTTTTGTGGCTTACATGCACTCCTAAAAAGGTGTGAGTAGCTTTTATAAAACTTATTCTGGCAGTCAGTGGATAGTCTATATATAAACGCACAAAGAAAATGTGGCTATTGAGATATAAAGTAGCGGTGCAGGGTACTGTAATGCAAGTCCTTCAAGAGGTCTCAGAACAGTGTGCCTGCTATTCCTGTTTTATATGGGAAACCTATGTGCAATTACTAGCCTGGAATGGAGAAGAAATACAAGGTAATGAGGGATTACTGAACATTGTACCAGTATATTATGTACAATCAGTCATTTAGTGCAGATGTTTCTTTGCTTGTGATGCAATAGGAAAAGTCAACAACATGCAAAAGGAAAAGTCAGCAATGTCAGATCTATCCTTCCATAAGAATATTGTTTGAGACACTACCTGGTAAAGTTAAAAGTGAAGAGTCCAAGATTGTTAGGTGCCCCACTCACAATGAACTGGGAGGAATACATTATTGGCTGAGATATACCTCACTGTCATAACTCACCTGCTCTTCTGGTGTACCTGCTTATATATGGGAGTTGGACAACTTATTTGCCTTTGACAATCCCAGTCCAGTTTTGCTTATATACAATGGGCCAAATCCTGATCCTGTTCAAGTCAATAGGAATTTAGTCAGTGAATGGAACTTATGATTTGGTCCTCTGTTTGTTAAAGGATTTTTTGGATTTTCATTTATGAAAAGAATCACATTTTTAGAAATGGGCAACTTTTATTTAGAAATAAAACAGGCTGTCCATATGTAAGCTGCACAGGTTGCTATGGTGTAACTAAGTTTACGTCCATTAAGTTGCAGGCTCAAAAGTATTTCCCTGCCAACGCTTACATGTTGAACACAGAAATTACAGCAACACGAACATTTGATGATTGGGAGATCCAGTTAAATACACTTAAACTTAACTTTAAAGTACTTATGCATGTGCTTCATTTTAAGCACCTGTGCGGGTCCATTGGCTTCACTGGGGCTATTTGGATGCTTAATCACGTGCTTAGTGCATGGCTGATTTGGGGCCAGAGTGCTCAGCCCCTTGCGGGATTGAGCCCATAATGAGGTGTATTTTGGCATGGGCATGTGTGTACACTAGAAGAGCAGGTGAGAGATGCTGGTGAGGAGGATCTGTGACTATAATGTATTCCTCCCTATATGCACAGGTACATGTGTTAATATACCTGGATATATTTTTAATCTTTTATGGGTGAGTATGTGGGTGTATAAATGCAGACAGCTCTGGAGCTGAAGTAGCAATTGATTATGACAAAGCACAACAATTGCGGAGCGCGGGGGGAAATATTGGTCAACAAAAGCAGGATAAACACCCTACTGTAATGGAAAGCAGCAGGGTGATTTTATTACTTACACAGACTTCGGTTTCTAAATTTTCAACCAAAAGCCATCCCCATCTTTCTCTGATGTGGTGAATTACATGCTGTCCATTTGTGTTTGTACTCTCTCTAGCTTAACATATAATAAAATAATAACTCCCCAAAAATCTCCTCCTTAGCTTGGTTGACTGGCAGTTTGGAAAACCTGAGCATGCCCCAATAAATTTTAGTCTCTAAGGTGTCACAAGGACTCCTCATTTTTGGGGGGATAAAATTGTACTGAGTATTTTAAATTGAAGTCTGATTCAGTAAGAAAGATCTTCACAGTGGGGAAGTAAACTGATCCTCCAGGACATGTGCTCATGAAAAACTTTGTAAATGATCTTTTGATGTGTTTCTATTATCAACAGGCAAAATGAATAACTTCTCAATACATATTCAGTATTAATCTATGTCACCCTGTATTGTGTGCATTATATTACCTATGTCTTTTGGTTTCCTGTCTCCTTTGTCTTTGACTTCAAGATACTGTATAGACACAATTGATATTAACATATATGATCTGTCCTTTTTCCATCAGTTTATTACTTCTGCAATGTAGGTATATTCTTACCTTATTATCTTGTGTTTGATTTCAGCATAAACGTCTTTTTGAGAGTCAGTTTGGTGCTTGACAACTACATTAGTTCCATAGGGAGTTTGCAAAATGAAAGAGGATACATCTTGGCTTTGTGGTAATAAAAAAAGATTTGCACTCTCTGGCAGGGCCGGCTCTAACTTTTTTGCCACCCCAAGCAAAAAAAAAAAGCGCCATCCCACCGCAACACCCCCCTGTGAGCGCTGCACCATCCGGCCGAAACACCCCTCCCAACACAAGCCCCTGGGGTAAATCCTGTAGTCATTATCAGCTAGGCTAAATTCTTACTGACGTCAACAGCCAATGGCCTAAATTGAAGACTGAGATTAACTAAAGATTTGGTCCCCTTTCTTTTGAAAATGAACAGAGGCTGAAACTGATTGCAAATGTATGAATACTTTTCCTACCCAATTGTCTGAGTAGCTACAATATATGTAGCTGACAGAAGAACCATATTGCTTTCGTAATGATTTCCATCTAGTCCTGCTTTTGTTGCTATCTCAGTGTAGATGATAGAAAGTCTTCAAAAAAGCCTCATTTCTACGTTCAAGTCACATTGCTTTGTGGTTATAATGTTATTTACTACTCATGTCTGTTCTAATAATCCTAATTATTATTATTTTCCTATTAATAGCATCTGAAATGTGCTAGCAAATAACAGGAGAAGATCTGTGCCCAGAGGAGCTTGCAATCGAAGACCTTGACCGTGCAAGGTAGACATTCGGGTAGATCCTAGCACCCACACAAACTCCCACTGAAGTCAGTGAGTTCCATGTACACTCAAGGGTTTACTTGTGTGGCGTCAGTGGCAGGACCAGGGCCAAAGATGAGTGAGATTGACATGCAACAGAAGCAAGTGAACTAAGCAAGAGCTGATGTTCTATGTAGGTAGCAGTATGATTTTAATTGACTGTTTTGCAGGATGCTGTTAAAACACTCTTTTGGGTGTAAAGCTGCTGTATGTTGTTCCCAAGTGAATATTGACTACCCAATAGTATAATTATAAATGGGCTAAATTGCGTAGGTTTTTCAGCTAGTTGTCATTTCACATGGGGCCTGGTCAAATAATTTGAGTGCATGTCTGGTGCTGGGAACTCTTGAGCTGTGACCCAGAGTCTGATACCTAGTCCTTCTGAGGCCTTGATCAAGTCATTTCAGCCAATGTTTGCAAACTTTGTTGCCTGAATTTAGGTGCCAAAATGGTTGGCTCAATTTTCAGAGATGATGAGATCTACCAGCACCAGCAAGATTGAGGGGGGAGAAGAGGACTCATCTTTGACTAATTTTTTATTTAAAATAAAATGATTTGACAAAGGATCCACAAGTTGTTGGTAACAGAGAGGTTAAAGAAATGTGGAAAGTTGCGTATCTAGCAATTAATTTAAATAGTATCCTTAGTTTCTTAATGACTGTGACCTTGCTCAATATCTGGGGATGTCTGCTTGGGGATGGACAGACAGATTAGACTGATCTAAGCTAATATTAGGGAATGGAAATTAAGGAATGGAAGGAGAAACCCTTGTGCACTACTTCAACAGCATCCAAGGTCCTCAGAAATGTTTTTGGAGTTTGACTCATTGACATTGCTCATTTATTTACTCACATTATCCATGAGAAAACATGATAGAAATTCCTTGATCAATAATAAACACAACAAACATTTCCAAATAATACTTCAAGAAATTTGTATGAAAAAGTTTATTCTTGTTTTACTGAAGAATTCTTGGCATTAAAGCAACAATCCATGGTAACAGTAGCCTCTCTGACTCAGAATGGCTTACTCTGTAATGCATTTTGTCATAGTTCATATCTAAGCAATAAGACACGACCAGCAGTGCATTTCTAGGTGATTATTGCACAAGGCTAAAAATGATAAGTCACAAGCCAAACATTAAGTGCCTGTAACCAATGGAGAAGTACAATAATAACTCTGAAACCTGGAGTATTGTAATGCTGTTATGTCATCAGTTCAAGGACAGCTTTACTACTAGTTACTGTTTGATAAACAAAATGTTTTTAATTAATAATCTCAAGGGTCCTCAATTCTTTAAGGGTTAAATCCTGCAAACCAGGTGAAGGCTGTGAAAGTCCACAATTCAGTAGGACTCAACTGTGCAGGTAAGGGATAGGATGTGAAGAATTCTCTCCAGGATTCCTGGACCATAGTACAAGAGAGGATTGTAAGGGGTGGGACATGAGGGCTGGGACAGTCCAGGAGAGACTTTGGCTAAACATACCCATCAGCTAAAACATCCTTTGAAAATGAGCTGGAGTAGCTCAACACAAGTAGGCTATTTACACAGAGTGTGTACTGGAATAGATGTATTTTAGTTATGTGAACTGATTTTTCAAAGCTGATGTTCACCTGCAGTTCCACTGCCTTCAATGAGATTTGCAGGTGATCAGCACTTCCTTGGAAATCAGACCAATAGTGTGGTAAGTGTACATGACACCTTACAATGGATAAGTGTTAAAAAAGTGGGGTTCCTGCCTTCAAAAATTTCCACTGTAAAATGATTGCTGATTTAACTTCCATGTGCAGCTGGCAGAGAACAGAGAGAGAAGAGTAAAAAGAGATCTGGACTTTGGTAAATAAAATAAACAAGACAATTTAATGAATCAAAAGTGGAGTAAAATAAAAGTTGAATATAATAAAAATAAGCACGGTAATATTTAATTTTTATTTTTACAATTTTGTTTATTTTTAAGCATTTTCTTTTATCGATTTAAATGTCCATAGTTGTGCCAAATTCTGAGTTTAAAACATTTTTTTTCTATTTAAATTTTCAGAGTTGAGGGAAAATGTAGCGGGTCAGACAATAATTATTTAATGACAATAGATGCTGAGATTCAAAAAGTTAAAGCTTTATAACCTTTAAAACACAAATTGTCAATGTCACATGTCAAAATATCCAAAGTAAATAACGTTCACTCAAATGCTAATAAGTTCCAAAGCAACATTTTTCTTTCTTTGCCTGTCTGTAAATTCTGATTATTATCGATGGAAATATTTTTGTTGGTTTGTGTGTGTGCGTTAAATTGATGTTTGCAGACCTTCACCAATAAAGATATCCCTTTAATGACATGGCTCTGTGTTCAAGTCCAGGAGGAGACTAAATTTAGGAAGCCCATTATCTTGTCAGTTGCTTGTGCACAGCTCCCACTGAAGTCAATGTGCAGACCTGACTCTCTCAGCTCCTCCTGCAAAGATCCAGGGCCAGGAAAATTGAAGACATCCGTGCTACATCAGATTCCCTGGATAACCTTTAAACACACAGATAAAGATACAGATGCAAGGATAGATGGAGTAAGGCCTCAGCTTTAATAGCCTCTTTTCTAGATCTTGTGCCCTATTGCAGTCTCACAGTTCAATGTTGCTTGCTCTCTGAGGGCAGCCTGTGTTCGAGGTCATGGGATCTGGCCTTACTCATTGACTCCTTATAGTTCTACCAATATATAACTTGAAATCAATGGAATTATAACAGAATAAAAAGAAGCATAAGGGAATGGAGAATTAGGCTAATGTGCAGCAAGTTTAAAATGCAACTAGTGATCAAAGAATCATAAAAATGTGGTGCTGGAAGGGACCTCAGGAGGTCATCAAGCCCAGACCCCTGTGCTGAGGCAGGACCAAATATGCCTGAACATGACCAGTGTACGTCCATCTTATTCTTAAAAATCTCCAGTGATTGGGATTTCACAGCCTCTCTTGGAAGCCTGTTCCAGAGCTTAACTACCCTTTTACTTAGAAAGTTTTTTCTAATATCTGACCTAAATCACTCTGGCTGCATATTAAACCCATTACTTCTTGTTCTACCTCCAACGGACATGGAGAACAACTGATCACTCTCTACTTTATAACAGTCCTTAGCATATTTGAAAGCTGTTATTGGGTCCCCCCTCAATATTCCTCTCTCAAGACTAAACATACCCAGGTTTTTTTTTGTCTTTTCTCATAGTTAGGGTTTTCTAAACCTTTTTATAATTTTTGTTATTCTCCTCTGGGCTTCTTCCAATTTGTCCACATCTTTCCTAAAATATGGTGCCTAGAAATGGACAAAGTACTCCAGCTGAGGCCTTCCCGCCAAGTAGAGTGGAACAATTACCTCCCATGCTTTACATACAACACTCCTGTTAATACACCCCAGAATGATGGCTTTTTTGCCACTGAATCACTTTGTTGATTCATATTTAATTTATGATCCACTATAGTCCCGAAATCCTTTTCAGAAGTACTACCGTCAAGCTAGCTAGCCCCCATTTTATAACTGAACATTTGATTTTTTCTTTCCTAAGTGTAATACTTTGCTGTTGTCTTTACTGAATTTCATCTTGTTGATTTTAGACCAATTCTTTAATTTGTCAAGGTTGTTTTGAACCTAATCCTGCCTGCCAAAGTGCTCACAAACCCTCCCAGTTGAGTATTGTCTAGAAATGTTATAAACTCACCCTCTACTCCATTATCCGAATCATTAATGAAAATGTTAACTAGAACCAGACCCAAGATTGGCTCTGGCGGCACCTCACTAGATATAGCCTCCCAGTTTAACAGTGAACCATTGGTAACTATTCGGTGAGTATTGTCTTTCAACCAGTTGTGCACCCAATTTATTATAATATCATTTAGACCAATTTCACTAGTTTGCTTATGAGAACGTCACGTGGGACTATGTCAAAAGCCTTACTAAAATCAAGATATATCATGTCTACTGCCCTCCACTATCCACTAGGCCAGTAAGTCTGTCTAAAAAGGAAATTAGGTTGGTTTGGCATGATTTGTGCTTGTCAAATCCAAGCTAGCTATTCCTTATGATCCTATTATCTTATACATCTAACTTACTTAAATATTTTTAACATGTTCTTTCCCTGTTTTGGCTTGCATTCCTTCCCCCTTATTAATACTAATTGTGTTAAATAATTGGCCACCATTAACTGTTTTAGTGAATACTGAAGCAAAAGAGGCATTAAACACCTCAACCTTTCCCACATAGAGACACATGGTCCCCTAAGCCTATCCCTCACCAAGAGGTAGGGAAAAGATGTCACAGTTGTAATTTTTTATCTAGGTATGTGCTCAGATTCTATGGGATGGGCAGCAATATAACAACCTAGGCAGGCAGATCCTTGTATTGATCAATGCAAACTAAAGCAAAGGGTCATTGTCCACTGACACCCAGGCCTCCGAGAAAGGCCAGACCAATGGGACAGAGACTAAACATCTCAGTACAGGTGTATGCCCCATGTAAGGTGTATTCCTGCTTCATCTCACTCCAACCACTTACTTACACAAGGATTGAAAAGGCATTAAAGGATTGAAGGCATTAAACCCCCTCCACTACTCCAGGGTTCCAGATCCCCAGAAGATGACAGTATGGCTTTTCCCCCTTGGTCCCATTAACGGTTTTTCTATGTAAAAATGTTTTACCAGTATAGTTATACTGGTATAGTTAAATCTATATAGTCTCACTGGTTCAGCTCCTCATGTGAACACTCCCACACTGGACAAAGAGAGCCCTTTCACTCCAGCTTAAACCCTTTCTAAAATAACATAAACTAACTCTCAAAAATCAGAGGGTAGCCGTGTTAGTCTGGATCTGTAAAAGCAGCAAAGAATCCTGTGGCACCTTATAGACTAACAGACGTTTTGGAGCATGAGCTTTCGTGGGTGAATACCCACTTCCTCAGATGCATGACATGCATCTGAGGAAGTGGGTATTCACCCACGAAAGCTCATGCTCCAAAACGTCTGTTAGTCTATAAGGTGCCACAGGATTCTTTGCTGCTTTAACTCTCAAAAGGCACCTCTTATAGGGGAATAAGAAAGTCCACACAGGCTGCTACACTCGTATAACTAGATCAGCTCAAATAATAACTAAAGTTGATTAAAAATTGTCTATTAGGAGCAATATTACAGTTGTTTCCCTTATGCCCTCAATTCTCTTCTATGAGGTAGGCCCCGTGGTTGGACTATATCTCCCTTTATGCACTGCAGTCATGGAACTTCCATGATGCACTATAAAAGTTCATCCACATGGGAGGCTGCAGGGCATTGTAGAAGATGTAGTCTAGTGGGGTGGGGCAGAAGGGCACAAGACACCTAAAATACCACAACAACTCAGGCAGACACACTTTAATGTTGAAGTGGCTGATATGAAATATTTTGTTCAGATTTTCCTGATGGGAGCAAAACTGACATTTTCTTGTGAAAAATTTTAATTTTGAGAAAAACATATTTTTTGATGAAAAAACATTGTGATGGAAAATTCACAGCCAGCTCTACCAATAAGATGAAACTCAGTGAAGTGCTTGTTTAAAAAACAAACAAACAAACAAACCAAAAACTGCACCCAACTGTTCATGTTCCAGTTTGGAACATAATGTTGATCACTGCTCTTCTGACATTCCAGAGAAATCCGAATGAAACATCAAGATTAGCTCAGTGGTAAACTTCTGCAATGCAGCCTGAGACGTCACAAAACCTAAGCAAAGGTGTGTTGAGTTTTGAGCAAAAGGGATCCATTTTGGACATGAGTGGAAATCAGTCAAAATTCAATGGTTTTTCATTGTTTTGACCAGAAATAAGACTAATCCTGATGGTTCTTGCAGAGCTTTGCTTTTGAAATTTGGGGCCATAGTATGCAAACCATGATAATTAAAACTGGGAAAAGATTTGCTGTCAGTCCCCTGTGAACTGGAAGTGCTAAGTTTTTTCACCCTTAGAAATTATGGTCTTTATGGTAAATATATGGCCAAATTCCAGTTTAAGTAATCACATTTTTATGCTCCTTAAATTCCCCCTGAAATTTTAACTGGCCATGGAATGGTCCACTTCCAGTCCTAGACTCTGTGTGCTGTTAAAGAGATGTCCTGTTTCACACTCAAAATAGTTGCATTTCAGTGGCAGGCAAAGTGATTCTTGCAGCATGTGTGTCATTTTGCTCTTATTTAGTAACTACCTTAATGTGCTGTGCTAAACAGTAGCATAAAGAAATTTGCAGATGATATGCTACTAAACTAGCAGGAGTAGAGGTGAGAGGGAAATGACATAAAGAGACTTACATAGGGTGCAAACATCGACAATAAATGAGATTCTGTCTGGAAAATTTACTGTCAGAGTAGCCAGTGGAGTCAGTGAATACAGACTTCTGTAATGTGACAGAGCTCTTAACCTTTGTAACCCTGACCCAAGTCAGGTGATTGGGTCCAGGAAATAAAGTACAGTCCCTTATCAGAACCTCTGGGTGTCACACCCTTATTACAAATGCATCTAGGGAAAAGTAATCTAAAACTGAAACATTTAGTATGAAAAAGAAACCTAGAAAGCAGTCATGCTGAAAAAGACCTAGAAGTGATGGTAGGTAGCAGATCAGTTAAAATCAATACTTCAGAGAAAAAAAGGCTGATATAATTTTGGGATGTATGCACAGAAGAATCAGAATATAGAGCAGGAAAGTGATAATTCTGGTTTATATAGCTCTAGTGAGACTCCACCTGGAATATTGAATTCATTTCTGAGCACCTCAGAAAGATATTAACCAAGTGGAAAGAGTTCAAAGAAGTGAAAAAATATGATGAAGGGGATGGAGGGAGTGACTGATGAAGTAAATATATGGGTCACATATGATAACTATATACAAGCAACTTAAGACTAAAAATACCTTGGAGGTAGGGGGTTAATAAGGATGGCAAAAGGGGTTATAAATATGAATTTCTAGATGAAAATAAGGAAGAGGAAGTTCAGAATGACTTTCATGAAAACCTTCCTGACAGTGAGATCTGTTGATTGTGAAACAATATCTAAAGTGAAGTGATAGAAGCGCTGGCATTTTAGGTCTTTTAAAAATAGACTGGTTAAAACACGAGAAATCTCACATAGGAAACAATCCTGCACTGATAGTGAACTAGATAATTTTCCATTATCATTTCTATTATTTTAATCCATGCATAATACACTTTATTTCTTAACCATCCAAAATTTCTGCACAGAAGCATGCCCCATTATCATCTTATGTCTGTATTGTTTCCATAAGCATTGTATATTTCTGAATTAAATTGCAAGCTTCTCATTGCAATGAACACGTATTGGTTGTTTCTAAAGCAGTGTGTGCCTATGTATGATATTCCATAAGCTTTAATAATACTAACAGATATTGTTTGCGCTGTGAGTAAAGTTTGTTAGGCATTTTAGGATTGTTATGGATGAAAATAGAGATGGCCCTGAGCTGTGAAGTTAAGCTCTAAGTCCAAATCCACATCTAACCTTTCTTCAAAGTGTTAGGGGTCATATGGATTCTGAGGTTTTGGTTCAGGCCCATCTCAGAGTAAAATATGCTGTATAAATGCAAATTCATTATCATTACACATTCAGACAAAAGAATTTTCCATCTGAGTACTAACCGATATTTATCTGCAGCATTCAACAATAATTTATGTATCTTTTTTTTAATCAAGATCCATTTCAGAAGAAATCCTAAAGCAGTTTAGTCAAAACCCTGATATGTTTTGGTTTTAGTTGAAAGCCAAAGAAGTGATTAACTCCCTTTTTCTTTGTGGATTTGCTGAACAGGTGCTCTTCTAAAGGATCATTAGGTATATTTAGCATCTGAAATTTGAGCAAGTCTAAATCTCATTGGCTGGCCTGGCCACATGATAATTTAGGATCTGATGCATCAGGCTTGCTTTTGCCCAGTGTTTCTCAGGAGGGAAGAGTTGGAGAGGCTTTGCTGCTAAGGAAAGTTTGTAAAATATTGCTGGTAAGCGGTTTTAATTTTTTCTTTAGAGCCAATCGGGCAGTTTCTTATTCTGTAGCTTTTTGAGGGCTCTGTTCATTATTTACCCATGCAAGTCAATAGGTATTTTGCCTAAGCAAGAAGTCATGAAAAGGACCCTGAGTGGCTGCAAACACAGTAAGTGAAGAGAAATCCTTGGACCTATGACTGGAGGATATAAAACATGGGGTTTGGATAGATGTTCCCTATATTTAAGTACATATATGTACCACTGATGTTTGTGCTTAGACTGAGCTTTAGCCTGCGTTGTTCACAAGACATACCACTTGTGAATTGTTGTTATGAGTTAGCCCTTTGGTTTAACAAAATAGGTTTATTCTAATTTTTTTCCCAACGTATTGGCATTAAAAAGGGACAATAATGTATGTTCCTATATTTAACCTGCAGTACTGGTCTTCACTTGCCTCAGAAGGAATTGCAGTTTAGCTAGCTAAATGAAACCAGCCAACCACTCCATAGTATTAGCTTACATGGCAGATATCTTTGGACTAAAGCAGCTGTTCCAAACCTTCATCTACCACCAGCGTTAGAAATAGGGATGTATTGTCTAGTAGCAAGCTATAATTTTGACAGGCCTATAACTTAAACATTCCATTAATTAATCCATCCAAATTTTGCAGCAATAACCTTTATTTCAAATATTGACCCAAACGATATGGTTTTCTGTATTTTCTGGGTTTGAAGGAAAAAAATAGAAAAAAGCTACAAAAGCTAAGAAACGGAGAATACATACAGGCTGATGGTGGGAAGAGAGAAATTTAACCTCATTAATTTAAGGTCATTTAAAAATAATTATGCTAGATTTTTCTTCATTTTTTTTGCTTGTTATATTATAACTTACCAAGGAAAACTCCATCCAAACAAGAGATGAAATAAAATAATGGACTATATAAAAATTATAGATAAGGAGAGTTCTCCAGATAATTTTGTAGTGGGAAAATTAAAAGCACATATTTTAACAAATAACCACATCTCTGATTTGTTCTTCAATATGTGTTGGACGTCAGCATTGAATTCCATATATTTAACTTGAATTGTAACTGATATTAGCATGTTACTTAATCCAGTAACACTGCAGTCTGAAATAAAGTGAAATAAAGTTAGATCATGATGGCTTTAATTTTTGTGAGTCACATGCTAAAGGTCTGCTCCTGACTTGCCAGTAAAATAATGTATTGGTATTAGCAATTATTACACCGTGACACACACACATAATAGACTTGACTAATAGTTTCATAATATTTGAATACTTTGGGCTAATATTATATTTTCATCTGTTAAATGTCCAGTGCATAGGTAATAGGCAGAGGAATACTCTGTGAAAATGGCAGACGATGAGGAGTATGAGGAGGTCATAGAGGTAAGAGAAAAATATTTTAACAATGGAGTTACTTGTTTGTGAACTTGTAACAAATTAATGTTTTGAAAATGCATAGCTTGTGTCCATCTCTATACATAAGCAAACTGTTCCCCAAGTTTGTGTGTGTGCAGGTACATTAGAGGGAACAGTGCCATCAATACCACAGAACCTCTGTGGCTGCTGTTCCAGTATCTATTTGAATATGGATTGTGAACTTTCCCACCCATTGCAAGGAAGGAATATGAAAGTTCCATATTGGGGGCCTTTTGTGAGCCTTATATGGTCAATACAGTATGAATATTCAGTGTAGATCTGAGGCCAAATTAAACCCTGGTGTAAGAGCACCAAAATCTATGGAGCTACAGCAGGGTTGAATTTGATCTCATTGAAGCTCATTGCTTTGTACCTCATTGTAGTGCCATGATTTGAGGAGTCCCCAGTAACTAGGGGCACAACAGCCTACTATCATGGGTGAATGTCAGTGAAAAAATGACTTTGCTATAAGATGGTTACACTGTATTAATAAACCTGCTCTTAGTTATTAAACAATGTTTATTCTGTTAAAATACATAAGGGCAATTAGAATGGCTTCCATAGTGTCCTCTGAGGGGGAAAAACCATAGTGTTTATTTTAGTGACCAATTTTACAACTCTGATCTGCACAAGAAATCCTATGGATTTCTCATCTGAGCCAGGATGGAAAGGTTGAGCCTTCAGTGCTGAACACTGTATGTTTCTGATCGTCAGACGCAGATGTGCTAATTCAGTTAGTTACATATCTACATCATATGTCTGAGGAAATATATGTCACTGTTAGTACAGTCCCTATAGATGTATTTTGGAATCTAGCTCTAAAAGGAACTATTTCTCCAAATTGTTATGATTTCCTATATTATCTGTGATTCACCTTGTATGCAGTGACTAATAATATCAGTGTTAATTGTACCACCAGTTATACTGTAGTCATTCCCACTTCCATAATTATCTTCTTTTCTAGGCTGATAATTATTTATTTTATTTTTGATAAGGTGTCAATTTCCTTTTTTTAAAAATTTGCGTGATGTGACAATGTTTTCCCAGACAGCTCCATTTCCTTCTTTGTTTTTTAAAAAATGTATGCCTATCTATAACCACATCTCTAGGACAGCCTCAGATGGTTCTGCTTTATTAGCTTCCTCCTGAGATAGTCACAGGGGAGAAGTTATAAATAAAACAGCAACAAATGGCATTTGGTATCATTTTGAAGCAGCTCAGCCCTTTCCAAAATCATTAAATCTATAACCCTAGTTTTATATAAATCACATGATTGAAATCTGTGTAATCAACTTGTGCCAGATATTTGTGTTTAAAGAGAGAGGAAAATTATTGCTGGAATAAGTGAATATTCTTTTACTCACACAGAGGTCTCAGAGTATACTGGATATTTCATTTAAGGGATATTTCTCCTACTTCTGGATGTACTAGTCTACATTGGATATTGTAGCCATTTGTGATTTGCAAAGAATGCAGTTGATCACAAACCAAATAGTATTTCACTGATAAGTATCTAGAAACTTTGGGAAAAGTGAGTCAGATACACTACACTGGCACTGAAGGGAACTACTCGAAAACATAACCAGATATTAGGCCGCATGAGAGGTACTTTGTTCTAGTTATTTGAGCAAAGTACTGAGGCCCTAGAAAGGCTGAATTTTAATCAGAGTTCTTTTAGGGCCTGATCTTTTAGGGCCTGAAAAGGCCTTTGGATCAGGTGCATACTGATGTGCTGTGTGACCTTGGGGAAAATCACTGTGCATGAGATTTTCAGAGGCAAAAATGGCAGATGGTCACTTAACTAATACTGGAAGTCAATGATTGTTAGGTGATTTTTTTTGAAAATTTCCATCTTCATCTTTTCTTCTCCATTGACTTCAATGAAATGTTAGAGGTTCAGAGCAGTTCAGGCTCTGGCCCAGTCTATCTCAGTTTTCCCATCTGTATAAATGGGTACAGTAAAATGGAGAGGGCTGTTGTGAAGTTTGATTATAGTGACCGTCCTCCAGGCTTTTGGGAAACCCTGGTTTCTTTGATACTGACTCTCTCTGTTGCTTTGTGCAAGTCATTTAATCTCACTGTCTCTGTAAAATGGCCATGATTATGAATAATCTTTACCTGACAAGAATTTTAATTTGTTTGCAAACTGCCAATAATTATTATTATTAAAAATGAGCGGATCCTCAGAACTCTGCCACGGATGGAAAAGACGCTCCAGCATGTCTGAACCACAGCTACATTCCCCCAAAATTGGGTTAAAAGCTGTGTTTGTTATTGCTTCAAAGAGATAAGGAAGGCATTTTGCTGTGCTGCATGACCTTGAGAAATGATGAGGTTTGTCCTCTGTTTATAGTATTACACTGAAGAGACTGTCATTGAGGAAGGTGAACCAATGGAGGTAAAAGATTGTATGAGATTGCATGTGGAGCAAATTGTATGTGTTGTTGTTAATGGAAAGCACCAAATGCATAATAAACCATTCTGTGTTTTGAGGATTATTTCACCATTCTGACTGCATAAATATGAGCTGAAATAGGTGAAGATTACTGCTCAAGGGACTTCTATTTAATTTACAAGGTCCTGATCTGGGGAGGGGATAAGCATCTTCAGATAAGTGCATTCAGTGTCTCTCAAAGTTGGGCCATGGATTACATGACAGGAAACATGGGCTAGTGTATACTCTAATATACCTGATGTATTTCAGCTATTCTGAAGACAAGTACAGAAAGATTCCTTCTGAAATCTATTTTATTTACACGTCAGTTCTATTCTTATTTGTTTTGTTTGACCTTAGTCACAAGCAAAGTGATTGTTTCCATGTTTTTCCTGTTTCAGTTATTGCGATGTAGTGCCCTCAGGAAGTTATAAAAGTAATTTGAAATTGCAGTTAGGCCATTCATATGGATATTCCAACTCCAGGCTTTTTCCAGGTGAAATACTCCTCATAGTTTGCAGCTATCAAGATGCACAGTCTTACAGTTTTATTCTGTGGGTAAAGTGTTTCCTTTTGAACAGAGAGTCCTGTCACAAAATCTGTCTTGAATCCTTGTTCCAGTAAAATGCCCATTGACAAAATAGGAACTTTTACTGAGTAACTAATTGAGGACTACCCCTGCCAAAAAAAGGCCATGTCATGTCATTTGTTTTTTAAGATGAACTACCCAGTGAAATCAATGGCCAGAAATTATTCAAAGTAAGCCATGGTGCAACAGATAGTTCTGTATCTGACTTACCGGATTTTGCATTACATTAATAATGGTAGTTTTTTAAATTTAAATAGAAAATTAGTCACTGTAGGCACTATAGACTTTCTAATTAATGTGATTAGATTTTCTTCTGTAGACTGTGGTGTATTAATACCCTGTTACCCCTTGGGTTTTAATATGAAAGAGGAAAAGTCACTGTGCTTTCAGAATCAAGCATTTTTTTTCTGCTCATTTTCTTTGAAGAGGTCATGATTTAGGCACTAGTTAAGTCTATTCACTGGTACATGTAACTTTTTTCTAGTGTGAAGGTTTTACTGTCTAAGGGTCAAACTTTGTAAACTCTTCAGGGCAAGTACCATACCTTATAGCTATCTGCAAAGTGCTATGTACATTTATGGTGTAATAAACCAAAAAAAAAAAAGTTAATAGGAGTCAACTTCTGTTGAACCATTATTTAGCCCTAGTGTAATAGGTAACAAGAAACAGCATGTAATTTTTTTCATGGTTTTATCACCATGTGCGTGCATTTAGGATTCTCCAGTGCCATTTAATGACAGAAAAGGTGTCATTACTTTTCTCACTGATTAGAAATGAATGGATATGGACTAACCTGTTGCAACACATTAAAGTGAATAACAACTTATTGGAACATTATTAGTGAAACACAACTAGTGCCCACAGAATAAAGCATTTTGAAAGATAAGTATTGCCAACATTTTCTTCTTTAGCTAATGCCCAATATATTTGCTATTCTACATCATATTAATGCAAATAACTGTCAAGAAATCTGAGCTTCATTCATTCCCTTTTGAAGGCTTTCCTTTTTTTAGCAAATCTATTATGCACCAAGACTTGATGCTTCCTTATCCATGCACTTTTGAAACAATTTTATTTTGTAAGTTATAATAACCATTTCTTTTAGTGTTTTTAATTCAAATCTTACTTGTATTAAAACCATTGCCTGCAGCATGAACAAATATATAGATTGTTAAAAGGAAATTGAGTCTCTTTCCAACTGAGCTATACCCACTGCTTATATACATATATCAGATAGTCTCTTCTGTGATTATGATCTGACTATCCACATCAGGACATGCAGGTTAGTAGAAAAACTGGATTCTGAACATACATTCAGTCATCTAGTGAATCTTATAGTTATTGTGAAGATCTGAAGGGTTTAGTTATGTTTATCTTGCTATTTCAATTTCTTTTCTCTTTTCGGGGAAGGCTATTCCTTTTGAAGGCTGATAAATGCCTTTCATCTATATTCACATCTCCCAGTGACATCAACAGGAGCTGTGAATGTGTGGATATGTGTTCCCTCCAATATTCCCAATATAGCCCTTAGTACTCAGATCATTTCTACACTTTGGGCCTATCTGTCATCAATTTACCCTCAAGGTTCCCTCTGACGTCAATGGGAGATACACATGTGGAATGATGGCAGCAGAATGCCCTCCAGACTCCAGAGCTGTTGGATAAAAACCAGAGAAGCTTGATTTAGAAATCGGCTAATCTGCAGAGTCTTCACACTGCTTGCTTGGATGATGTGTACTAGACACATTGGGCAATCCCAGTAGGAAAAGTGGCCCACTACAATGTTCCCACTGTGGGGGGTTCCTGAGTAGGAATTAAATGCCATTTCATCAGATAGGAGAGTTAAAAAGTTCTTGCTGCAAAATTATGGCTTATCATTAAAAATCCAATAAATACATATTGCCCACATTCCCAGATTATCATGGAGACCACTACCACCACCACCACCACCACCACCAGAGGAGCTACTGGCCCCAGAGGCACCTCAGGAACCATTGAGCAAGCTGCACCTCCAGTCAGAAAGAGGATGAAAAAGATAAAAGTGGATTCTTCCAAGTTTATGACCCCTTACCTGCAACACAGTCATAAAATGCAGGATCTGTTCAGTCAGGTAAACTCTTACACTTTGTGTCTTCCTGTTTGTTTATTTAAATCAAATATACACATCATAGCAAACCCTAATATCACTGTAATGTCCTCTTCTGTACTTCCTTTCTCATCCTTGTTGATTACTGATATTTACAGTGAAAGAGGAGTTTGTCATTGCCTGATTCATTCATTGTTATGGTAGTGAATCATGATGTCACAAAAAGTGGCTTGAGGGAGGAGCATGAGTTCTATCAGTTATGTTCCTGATGTCCATTCCTAGCTCTCTCACTGACTCTTTGTGTTCCGCTGGAAATTTTATTTAACCTCTCTCTGCCTCAGTTTACACACCTGGGTTGGAATAATAATTAAAGATAGACCTGAGTTGTGAAATTAACCAAACCTCAAGCATGATTGGTTTGTTTATTTTTCATTTTTGGCCAACTGTAGACAAAGGACAAAATTGCAAAGTCCAGATCTGGATCCAAACTTTCCCAAAAATTTGAAGAAAGGGTTCCAATCTGGGGTGCCACTTCAAGCCCAGCTCTAAATACATAAGTGTTGTGAGGCACAATTAATGCTTATGAAGTGTTTTTACATTCTAAGATGGAAAAAAGGGTAGAAAAAATTAATGGTAAGGTGATGAAAGTGATAACTTATTTTATTGTTTGAATTGGCCGGGGGGGGGGAGAGGGAGAGGAAGGGCATGACAGATCATAATCCAGGGCCCAATCCTGCAAACATTACACATGAATACTCCTTATTCAGCATTCCTAATCCTGTGAACAAGGGCACTCACTTGAATAAGGGCTGTAGGGTTGAGCCCATAACACGCAGGGAGTATTTTAAAATTGTAGTAGTAGTAGTGCACCTCATGCAAATAAAATCAGCAACTTGACTATAGCAAACCATTTAAGTGGGGAGACTGCCCAACTCAAAGGGAAAATCAATGGGAGTTGGGTGCCATAGGCCTCTTTGTAAAGCCCAGTTTTAATTTATTAAATTAAATGTGCCTGATCCTGATCTCACTGAAGTCATTGGGAGCTTTGTCATTGACACCAATGGGAATAGGATCAGGTCACATAGATTTTCAGCATATCTAAGCAGCTACATTCGTTATATTATTTAAAAAATGTGTGTCATATTAATATTGTAAAGCCATAGAAACACTGGGACAAATTCTCCTCTTATTTCCACCCGTATAGCCCCATTGACTTCAATGGGGTTGCACAGCTAGAAATAAGAGCACAGCTTAAGCATTGTGTTTTCAGGTATCTGAATACAATTTTTTTAGCTACATGATTTTTATAGAATAATTGTTATGATAGAAAACCAAACTCCCTACAGGCCCAACCTGTGTCATATCTGGGTGATCTGAAGTGAGCTCAAGAGGAGAAACAGACTATTATATTTGTTACAGTGTACCAGATCCCCAGCTGGTGTAAATCAGGACACCTCCTTCGGCTCCAATGGGACTCAATTGACTTCAATGAAGCTATGCTGATTTGAGCTCTAATGATCTGGCTCAGTGTTGCTAACCCAGTGAAGATAAACATTGATGACTGCTCTAGCTTAAGCTTCTCCAGAACTTTGGGAGTTTGTCTGAGTAATGTTCAGTCTTGTTTTCTTACAGAACAAATACAAACAGCAGTTTGAAAAAGAAAAAGGAAAGCCATATGCTAGCACAGTTGATACCCCAGAACTTCGGAGAATTAAGAAAGTGCAAGATCAGCTCAGTGAGGTATGTGCTAGGCCTAATAAATCAAATGAGATATAAATTGGTAAGGGGCTGCATCTCCTGGGTTACATATTTTAACTTTTGGCAGTAACCAAATAGATAATGTTATGCAATCCAGTCTGGAAGCTTAGCAGAAACATTGCCAAGGTCTCTGGTGCCGGAAATGCAGACTCAATGACAAGCTTAAAAGTCTAGAATTCAGTTTGGGATTTAGGCCTTGGCAACAAGGAAGGAGAGATAATGGTCCTTGATCAGCTGGATAATAATTCCAGGTGGCTGTGGCCAAAAGAGATTTGAATTTTTTTCATCTGAAGTTAAAGACAGGATGCTGGGAAAATGTTGATAAAGTATAAAGCACTAAATTAAATGACACTGCTGGCTACATCCTGTCATTTTTCTGTATGTGGAATTCCTGTTGAAGTCAATGGAAAAATTGACTGAATATTGCAAAATCAGACCTTTCAAAATGTGCCTAAACACTTCTCTTTTCATATAACCGCATATCAAACAGCTGCCCTTAATAGACTCTGCTGATGTGCTCTAAAAGGTACTTATTTGTGGTGTTGTAGTCCCATTTCAAGTAGCTCTCTGTTAACACAAACTAGATACCTTTTAGGGAATGTCTGCACTGCAGTTAAAAACCCATGGCTGATCTTAGGGTGACCAGATGTCCTGATTTTATAGGGACAGTCCCAATTTTTGGGTCTTTTTCTTATATAGGCTCCTATTACCCCTCACCCTGTCCCAATTTTTCACATTTGCTGTCTGGTCACCCTAGCTGGTCTGTGCCAGCTGACTCGGGCTTGCAGGGCTCATGTTAAGGGATTGTTTAATTGAGATGTAGATGTTTGGCCTGGGACCTGCAAGGAAGGAGGGTCCTAGAGCTCAGATGTTTTCTTGATAAATACTTCTCCCAATTAATTGTGTTTGGCATGTCTTGATCTAGGTTAAATATCGTATGGCTGGTGATGTTGCAAAGACTATTTGCCATGTTGATGAAAAAGCAAAGGACATAGAACATGCAAAGAAGGTGTCACAGCAAGTGAGCAAGGTAAGAGTGTGAGTGACTCTGTGAGAGGGTTGTGGACATCAATGGCAGCAAGCCGTGTAGGTCAGGGCCCTAAGAATGATTGTATCAAAATTTCAAAGTAACACAGGAAGATAATTAGCAGAGAAACAACTGAGCAAGAGAGAAAAGTGTTATAATCTGAAATGCTCCTCACTGAGGTAGCCAATGGGTTTTCTTTGTTAGAGACTTTTTCTCCCTTAACATTTTGAAAAAGCTGGCTATGTACTAACACATTTTAGTGCTTTCCTACAAGCACAGTTAACCAACATGCTGGTCTTTCTGTCCAGGTTTTATACAAACAGAACTGGGAGGAGAATAAGGATAAGTACCTTCTTCCCCCCGATGCTCCAGAGCTTGTGCAGGCAGTAAAAAATACGGCAATGTTCAGTAAGGTAAGAGCAGCTTCTGCTCTGAGGCAATGTAGTGCATGTATCATTGCTAGTGAGTGGTTATTTCATTCCAAGTAATTACTTCCTGACACTTTTTTCTCTCTTTAAGAAACTGTACACAGAAGATTGGGAGCAAGACAAAACATTATTCTACCCATACAATGACAGTCCAGAGTTGAGGAGAGTAGCAAAGGCCCAAAAGGTTCTTAGTGATGTAAGTAGCAAAGCCTGATTGCCCATCTCAATAGAGTGGTGTCACATTGATTTACCTCTATAGACTTCTCAGTGGATTTGCATTGGCATAAAACCACTATAAAGGAGTAGAGAATCAGTCCCAAGATGCAGTGTGGATATTTATGAAAATGGTAGTGATATGTCTGTTGAAAAGCACTGAATGCGTTGAATGTTTATAGTCTGAAGAGACTGGGGATTCTGAGCTGTGTTCAGAAGCATTATTGTAATCAAACTATTATTGGCCCAATCTTCTAGGGTGCTGTTTTCAATGGGATATGAGAGTGTTTAACATCTCTCAGGAGACAATGAGAACTTTTCAGGATTGGGCTTATACACCCAGTTCTCCCATGTGTAAAACAGGGATAACAATACTTCCCTACTTCACAGGAATGGTTTAATTCATTAACATTTATAGAAGCACTTGGAGAACTGAATACCTCCTTGGTTAAGGAACTATATAAGAGATGTCAGTGAATTTTGAGGGCATTCAGCACCTCACAGGATCAGGGCTCTGAAATCCAAACTATTAATGTATTTCAAAGGTCCCCTAGCAGGTTAGTAATTTCTCTCTTTCTTAAAGAACACTGTAGGAGTTACACTGCTTGAGAACGATTATTTTGCAGCAGTGGAAATGACTGCTTCTGTTAATGGAAGCATTAGAGAGGGTCAGGAGTAAATGGTCTGTTGTTTATTTAATCAGGCAGTTCCTGTAAATGTTTACTCCTTGCATTATTTCAGATTGTTTACAAAAAGGGACATGATGAACGGAAATCTAAATACACTTCTCTGCCAGATCCACCTGATGTGGAGCTCGCCAAGAAAGTGACTAAGCAGCGCAGTGATGTGAGTATACTGCTCCGCTTTCTCCCAGCTAGACAGCTTGCTGAAGGATTTGGAGAGGCAAACTCATTTAAGTGTAACCCTTCTGCCCCTCTGAGTTGGCAGCAACAAGGGCCGCGTTCAGTATCCAGGGGTTTCGTTTTAGTAACACAATGCATAACCGGCTCGAGCCCCCACCCAGTGACCTGGGACACTCACATACCACACACCCCTGGGCGCCTCTAGGAGGCAATACTTCCCCTCTCGCAAGCACGGAGTCTGAGTGTAGCAAAATCTTTTTAATAAAGGAAGGAATTAATGCAGCATCCCATTGGAGAAACACCACAAACAGGGTTATAACACAAACCATAAACAAAAACCCACCTCCAAGTACTTTTGGCACTGTCCTTTTTCCCCTTAGGGTTTTAAGTCCAATCACCCCAAAGTCCAACAACCCAAAAGTCTCTGGTCAATGCCACCCCAGAGTTCGAGAGTTTATCTGTAGAGGTCCCTCCCCCCAGCCTGGATAGAAAGGGGCACCTTACGTGGTCCTGGGCCAACTGCCCTGCCTCTCCGTGGGTTCTGCTTCCGCCTTCTCCACGAACTGCTCCGCTTTACCAGCTGCTGCACGCTGCTCCTCCAGCCGTCCTCAGAAACTGCTCCACTCCACCAGCTGCTCTGCTCCATGAGCTGCTCCGGTTCTCTCTGCAAAATGCTCAGCTCCGCTCGCTCTGTGGGCCGCTCCACCCATCCCACAGCTACTCCGCTCTGTCAGCCACTCTGCTGCCACCAGCTGTCCCGTGATCCGCTCCAGCCATCCCCACAAACTGCTCCACTCCACCAGCAGCTCTGTTCCACAGTATAGCTTTGGGCTCCCCACTAGTTAGCACCGTACTCAGTGCTCTCAGCTTAGTGATTTTAGCTTTTTAGTGATTTTCAGCTCTTAGTGATTCCAGCTCATAGTAGGGGAGCCCCAGTGCTAGTGCACCATTAGCCCAAAGTGAGTTCAGCTCAATAACCTGTATTTAAATTCTTGAGGGAATAAAAAAGTCAACTCTGACATTCCACAGTGGAGAGAGGAGGGGGTGCAACTGGTGCTTCTGGCTCCACAAGGAGACTGCCCCACCACACACAAATACCTGTCCCCAGCCTCTCTCAATTCTCTGGGTTTTGGAACCCATGTCCCATGTCTAGCCAGTACCGCCCAACTGAGGGTGAGCAATTTGTCACCAAGCAGTCCCACAGCTTGGGAGTCTGGGATAGGGTAGGCGTGCCTATGCAAATACACTCTCTGAAATTCTTTCCACCAGATGTCAGCGTAGAGCTTATCCTGACTCTGCTTACATAAGTGCATATACATTATATACAGGCTGGGTTCAAGCATGGAATAAATAAATAAATAAACAAACAAATAGATCAGTCCTCACAAGGGGCTCTGTGTTTGTCATCTAGTCTTCCATGATGACTGTCAGGGTTTTTTTTCTTCCTCATCTTTTTCAATTCTCATATTCACCCCCTACTTCTTTCTTCTCTCCTACTCTCTTCTCCCCTTCCTCAGTCCTCTCATTCTCCTTCTTTTTCTGTTCTCTCCACCCTTCAAGGGTATGCTTTAGAAAGTTGTAATGATCAAAATGGCCACTATGTTGCTTGTTTAAGTTCAAATAGCAAAGTGTGTGTCTGTATGGGTGCATTTTTGATTATATAATATTTTCTAAGGAGTCCATAATTTGTGCTCAAGGAACACATTTATTTTTCTAGTAGGACTGGATAATTGATATTTGATTATGAAATGCACCTGTCGGATCTTAAAAGTGAACAAGCTGTACTCATGTTGTAGAATATATTTAAATATGAAATTCAATGCAAAATTATTATACACATTATAGAGAGTCCTTCATTCCTAACATCCTCATGTTCACAGATCTCAGTTAGAGGAAAAGTTTGTCAAACAAGATGTCTTCAGCGTGATTTTGCACACTGAATTAGCTAATGGCATCAAGCAGTGAATCCTTAGGGCATGATTAACAGAGGCCCTGGCACCAGTCATCTCCAGTCTGTTTTGTTATAGTTAGAGTAAATCAGTACCAAAGAATGCAGGAGATGGGATGGAATATAGAGAGATAAAAGTTCAGCTAAATAAATGGGACTAAGTCATGTAGGCCACGTCTACACTACAGCATAAAATCAAAATTATTAAAACCGGTTTTATAAAACTGGTTTTATAAAATCAATTTTACGTGTCCACACTAGGGCACATTCGGTGGTGTGCGTCCATGGTCCTAGGCTACCATCGATTTCCGGAGCGGTGCACTCTGAGTAGCTCAGTAAAAGAATGAGATCAATAACTTCGATTTCCGTCCACACTAACTATAGTAACACTAGTAATATCGATTTTAGGGTTACTCCTCTCATTGGGGAGGAGTACAGAAATCGATTTTAAGAGCCCTTAAAATCGATTTAAAGTGCCTTGTAGTGTGGATGGGTACAGCGTTAAATCGATTTAACGCTGTTTAAATTGATTTAACGCTGTAGTGTGGACCAGGTCGTAGACTCCTAAGTTAGAAGTAGGATTTTAACTCAGTTCAGAATGTAACTGTGACTAAAGAGTGATATATAATCATATTGCTTTGTACTAGTAATTAACTACAGCACAGTGTTAAGTAATCACAATAATTGACCCTGGAGGTTGAAAAACCATTGATGAACATAGTGATGAGCTTAGCTATGAACAGAGAGAAAATATTTTATTTGGAGAAAATTTCTCAGATAGACGAAGGACCTTACTTCGCAACCTTACTCAAATGTAGCTCAAAAGATAAATGCATGTCAAAAAGACCTTATCATGGAACCAGCAGGAACTAACTGATCACTATATAAAGTTAATGAAATATGAGTAGCAGTCAACAGGCTATATGTAGTTCATGCCAGTGAAAACAAGGGCATTTTGTTAGCATTGTTTTCCACAGCCAGTCTCTATGAGTGGCATAAGAACTGAAGCAGCATGGAAGTGCTCAGATTTTCTGCAAATAAACTGGAGTATCAAAATGCAGCCTGATGGCACCAAGTCAAAACCTTTGCACGGCATCCATTAGGAAACAGATAGGAACTAGACTGGAGCAGACAATAGTTTATTTCTGATGAGCTTGAGTACAAGCTGATAGTAATCATATGCACCATGTAAAGGGTGTGCAAAACCTGCATAAATCTGAGTGGTCCACTTTGGTTCTGTGACACGTTGTGTTTGCAGTAGCAGGAAATTCTAGTTGAGTCAGTAGGGGAAAATATGTGTGTTAGTGAGAAGTCATGGATAGTAGTTCACAACTGAAGCTGTCTCAATGCAGAGCATGTACAAGCTGCAGAAAATGAGAGAGCTTGTTATTAAAAGAGACCATTTGATTTACCGAGTAAGCTTTGGAACAAGCAGAGGTGGAATTTTGGCTTGTGAAATTAGTTTTCCTAATAGGAAAACACATTGTTTTAGAAATAGGTAAATTAGACTATTAAATCTAATGTATATGAGCAGTATATCTGCATCACCTAAAACACTGTTCAAGAGAAACCAAGACACACTTATACATTGGAGATGGATAAATTGGAAGTGCACTTAAAAGGACATTGCCTTTCCTCTTATGGTCAATTGTGTAAAAGAGAAAAATGGTAACAATTGCTGGGGGAGGGGAGCAGGATTTGGCAATGATCGAACAATCTAATTTATATTGCCAAAATGCTGGTCTAAATTATAAACAGCTATACATTTTCCAAGCATGGTGCTCACTGTCTAGTGAACGGTATATGATTTTGGGTGAGAGAGGGAAAGATCCATATATTCTATGTCTAGGATTTTCAAAGTAGCCTAAGGTAGATTTCTTTGGGCACTTTTGAAAATTTCAGCTTGTGTATCCTAGAATCTAAGTCAGATTAAACCAAAAGGATCTGTGTCACTATTCTCCCATAGAGGAGAAAACCAACAGCAAGCAATCTCCATATTGGTGAGAATATTGTTGAATCTAAGACTTATTCCAGCTCATGGATCAACTCAAAAGGACTTATCAAGAAGGAACTGGGCATTAACCAAGCAATGAAATAATTAAGCCAAAACATCCATGACAATAGCAGATAAAATGGATTTGAGGCACTTGAAAAACTTGATGCAATTTTTAAAAATAGCAAACAGTTTTGAAAACAAAGATGTAAGGCAAAAATAAAGGACTATTATTTTATTTTATTTTATTTTAATTCAGTTCATTATAGCAGGATTATAGCCAAACCTGAGCCATTCTTCCCAAACCTGAGCCATTCTGTTTAGGTGACAAATCTGAAGAACTCTCCCAGGTTGAGGTGTCATTAGAGGAGGTTTTGGAACAAATTGATAAATTAAACAGTAATAAGTCACCAAGACCAAATGTTCTGAAGGAACTCAAATGTGAAATTGCAGAACTACTGACTGTAGTCTGTAACCTATCATTTAAATCAGCTTCTGTACCACATGATTGGAGGATAGCTAATGTGACACCAATTTTTAAAAAGGGCTCCTGAGGTGATCCCAGCAATTACAGGCCAGTAAGCCTGACTTCATGACCAGGCAAACTAATAGAAACTATAGTAAAGAACAGAACTGTCAGACACATAGATGAATATAATTTGTCAGGAAAGAATCAACATGGTTTTTGTAAAGGGAAATCATGCCTCACCAATCTACTAGAATTCTTTGAGGGGGTCAACAAGCATGTGGACAAGGGTGATCCAGTGGCTATTGTATACTTAGATTTTCAGAAAGCCTTTGACAAGGTCCCTCACCAAAGGCTCTTAAGCAAAGTAAGCTCTCATGGAATAAGAGGGATGGTCCTCTCATGGATCAATAACTGGTTAAAAGAGAGGAAACAAAGGGTAGGAATTATTGGTCAGTTTTCAGAATGGAGAGAGATAAATAGTGGTGTTCTCCAGGGGTTTGTACTGGGACCAGTACTATTTAACATATTCATAAATGATCTGGAAAAAGGGGTAAACAGTGAGGTGGCAAAATGTGCAGACAATACAAGACTACTCAAGATAGTTAAGTCCAAAAAAGACTGCAGAGTTACAAAGGGATCTCACAAAACGGGGTGACTGGGCAACAAAATGGCAGATGAAATTCAATGTGGATAAATGCAAAGTATGCACACTGGAACACATAATCCCAACTATATATATAAAATGATGGTGTCTACATTAGCTGTTACCATTCAAGAAAGAGATCTTGGAGTCATTGTGAAGAGTTATCTGAAAACATCCACTCAATGTGCAGCAGCAGTCAAAAAAGTGAACAGAATGTTGGGAATTATTAAGGAAGGGACAGAATAAGACAGACAATATCATATTGCTTCTATATAAATCTATGGTACACCCATATCTCACACCCAATCTATGGTACACCCACATGCAGATGTGGTCGCCCCATCTCAAAAAAGATATATTGGAATTAGAAAAGGTTCAGAAAAGGGCAAGAAAAATGATTAAGGGTATGGAACAGCTTCTGTATGAGGAGAGATTAATAAAACTGGGTCTTTTCAGCTTGGAAAAGAGACAGCTAGGGTGGAGGTATGACAGAGGTCTATAAAATCATGACTGGTGTGGAGAAAGTAAATAAGGCAGTGTTATTTACTCCTCCTTATAAAACAAGAACTAGGGGTCACCAAATGAAATTAATAGGCAGCAGGTTTCAAACAAACAAAAGGAAGTATTTCTTTACATAAAGCAGAGTCAACCTCTGGAACTCTTTGCCAGAAGATGCTGTGAAGGTCAAGATTATAACAGGGTTAAGAAAAGAACTAGATAAATTCATGGAAGATAGGTCCATCAATGGCTATTAGCCAGAATGTCAGGGATGGTGTCCCTAGCCTCTGTTTGCCAGAAGCTGGGAATGGATGAAGGGGATGGATCACTTGATGATTACCTGTTCTGTTCATTCCCTCTGGGGCACCTGGCACTGGCCACTGTCAGAAGACAGATACTGGGCTAGGTGGACCTTTGGTCTGACCATTCTTATGTTCTGATGATTAATATACATTATTTCATTTTGTTATAGTTTAAGTACCATGAAGACTATGAAAATAAGATTAAAGGCAAGTGGAGTCAAACTCCTTGCTATGAAGTTGCAGTTGCAAGGATGAATGCTGATAATTTAAGTATGGTAAGAGAGTTATTTAGACACTGGGCCAAATATATGTTTGTATCCTGTATTTTTATCAACCCTGTAATGCCTGATATATTTTTTCTGCTTTGTTTATAGTACTTCTCTTTTTCTATTTAAGCTATATTATGGATGACTATTTTGCAATGGTAGTGTATTTGATACAGTTTGTTCTCTTTTTCCGTTGCTTGCAGAGAAAATACCAGGAAGACTATGAGCTCATGAAAGACCAAATCTACTTTATGCAAACTGACACTCCAGAGTACCAGGCTAATAAGCGAGTCGGAATTGCTGCCAGTAAAGTAAGTTAAGAATTCCCCCATTTACTTAGTTTGGTTCCACTTCTGCCAAACTTCTGATGACTCCAAATTATATTCAAGAACTTCAGCTGCGAAGCCCCTTTGATACTCAACTTTCTTTCTTTTCTGTCTGAGACTTCTATTATGGGCCAGATCCTCCACTGATGTAAATCAATATAATTTCATTGACTTCAACGGAGCTATGCAATTGCACCAGCTGAGGATCTGGCCCAATATTTCCCTATTTAAGACATTTCCTAGATCAGTGATTCTCAACCTTTTCTGGTTGACAATCCCTTTTTCAATGTCCAAAATTTTTGTGATCTCCTTACAGTTACACTTGTTGTCTTATTTTTATAGTATCAGTGATAACAATGATACATCTATATAATTTATTTGTACATGTATTTCAAGAGATTGCTGGAGAATACTTGACTTTGAAAGGTAAAGGGGGGAATGAGAGGAGAGAGTGAGGGAATGAGATTTTTTTGCTTTAGATTGTAATAAATTTTTCAGTGCTTGACAATCTTCCCTGATTGTCTTTTGTAGCGCTGGAAATATGACCCACTCGTTTAGAAACAGAGCCTTGGATCTGTGTGTGTATATATATCTATAGATATATCTATATATCTATTTCTCTCTCTCTCTCTCTCTGTTTATGGATTATCCAGGGCAATAAGGATTTTACTTTGGAGATTGTCTGTTAGAGGGTGCAAAGCTTCTTGGGACACAGTGAATGAAAGCCGCCACATAAGAACAATTGACATTCTGTTGAATGCTATATTCATTATAAATCAACAGCTTAGTTCAGGGGTGGGTAAACTTTTTGGCCCGAGGGCCACATCAGGGTTGTGAAACTGTATGGAGGGCCGGGAAGGGAAGGCTGTGCCTCCCCAAACAGCCTGGCCCCCACCCCCTATCTGCCCCCTCCCACGTCCCACCTCCTGACTTCTGAACTCCTGACCCCTCCACCCCCTTCCGCTCTTTGTCCCCTAGCTGCCCCCCTGGGACCCCACCCCCTAGCCAACCCCCGCTTCTCCCTGTCCCCTGACTGCCCTGAACCCTAGCCACACCCCTGCCCTCTGACAGGCCTCCCAGAACTCCCACACCTATCCAACCCACCCTGTTCCCCATCCCTTGACTGCCTCCTCAAACCTCTGCCCCATCCAACCGCCCCCTGCTCCCTGTCCCCTGACTGCCCCTCCCAGGCCCCCTGCCTCTTATTCAACTCCCCTGCTCCACACCCCCTTACCATGCCAGAGCCAGCCATGTAACCACACTGCCCCGCAGGAACTTGCAGCCCCACCGCCCAGAGAGCTGGCAGCACGGCAAGCTGAGGCTGAGGGGGAAAGGTGACAGCAGGAGATGAGCTGGGGGCTAGCCTCCCCACCGGAGAGCTCAAGGGCTGGGCAGGATGGTCCCACAGGCCGGATGTGGCCCGTGGGCCGTAGTTTGCCCACCTCTGACTTAATTGCTTAGAAATTATGCTCTTTCTCTGATATTCACTTCATTTCCAAGAGCAGCCCTTCTGAAAAGGGCTAACCAAGAAGACAGTCCAAATATACTTTTATTTAATTTCTATAGGTGAAATATAAAGAAGACTATGAAAAGAGCAAAGCTACTGCAGATTATAATGTACTTCCTGCTACAGAGAATCCGTTGCTGAAACAGCTAAAAGTTTCAGGAAAGCAGTTGAGTGATGTAAGTACCATAAAAGTTCAGTTTGAATATTTCAGCTACATGATATAAACCAAGCCCATCAGTTCTTTACAGTAGGGGTTCTTGGGGCAGGGAATGTCTTTTTGTTATCTGTTAGCACAGTGCTTAGCGCAGTGGGGTCCTGGTCCATGACTAGGTCTCCTAGGACATATGGTAATACAAATAAATAATAACAATAAATAATCTTCACTGAAGCCTCTTAGTATTTGCAGGTTGCCGCATGAACCTTTGTTTACTGTGAGATACACCCACCCAGTCCAACTATACTAACCGCTTAAAAGTTAAAGACGGAGGATTTGGCAAGTTGAGGGAGTAGTTGACTGTTCTCTAGTGTCTCCGTGTCATTGTCAGCTGTTACAGCAGTATTTGTGATGGTGTTATAGATCAGAGAGTCATATCCATTCTCCAAAGACGGAACTTTCATTGGGTGTCTGATGAAGCTAAAAGAAGTTGATTTCTCACATACTCACATACATAGTTCCTTTCAGTGATGTAATGACAGCCAGGTGCTCCCCAGGCAAGGCAAGGCTCGCCAGACACACTGTTGCCTCTGCCCCAAAGGAGCCTGCCCTAGTTTCGGCCCTGCCAATGGTTCAAAAATTATGAGTCAGCCCCCCTAAAAATCAAAAGACAGGCTTAAAAATCAAGAGATATGTTACATCTCTACCTCGATATAACGCTGTCCGCGGGAGCCAAAAAATCTTACCGCGTTATAGGTGAAACCGCGTTATATCGAACTTGAATTGATCCACCAAAGCGGCACTTCCCGCCCCGAGCACTGCTTTTCCATGTTAATCTGAATTCATGTTATATCGGGTGGCGTGATATCGAGGAAGAAGTGTATTTTGGGTGCTTTTTTATTTGCTTTCTGGTTTTTGAGCCTTCAGGGAACTCTTAAGTCATGTTTTCAAGCTTTTCTCTCCAACCATGAGGAGCTGAAATTTACTTTTTTTTTTTAAAAAAGATTCTCACCTAATCACATGCCTGGGGCTTTCTGAAAAGCACCAATTGCCATGGCACTTGTGATAAAATTGTACGAGATTCGGTAATACTATAGTCTGCCCCTGTCTCCTAATTTTTGAAAGGGATTCTAGGTAGATTCTATCTAGACATGTTCTAATTTAACATGTTTCATAAAAATTATTCTTCAGAAGCAGAACTGCTGCATAAATTGACTTGTGCTTAACAACCTGAAAAGTAAATCTGAAAATAAAATCGCCTTAACTATAGGTTTTTCCCTGCTCTTCCCACTGTTGCTTTATATCCTCAGAATTTTCACCAGAGACAGGATGTATCAAAACCCGGGATCTGAACACCATGACCTTTGGAAAAGTTTGGCTCTGGAATTAGATCTGAACTTTGCATATGCCCTTTATATATAATGGACTGACACCCTAGAACCTATCACACGGACATTTCAGCAAAACATAGATACAGATCCAAACTTTGCAGCTCAATCTCATCTCTGGTTTTTACATTAGCAGATTATTGCCTTGTCAAGATGATGGCTTGCTTTTGTTTCTTAGTGTGATTTCAAAATGTTATCACTAAAGGCTTTAGTCAGAGTATCATTTCTGCTGGTGGAAATTAATGAATTTCCACTAAATCATCTGTATTACCTGATTTTATTTTCTTTTGCAGAAATTATACAAGGAAGCCTATGAAAAGTCAAAAGCAACAAGCATTAATTATTGTGACACTCCAAAGTTTCAAATTGATAATGTTCTGAAAAACTTCAGTGATGTAAGTATTGTTGTAATTGTTCCTGTATTTCAGACATGACTTTCTCAGTTATATATATTTATAAATATGTGATTTTTCCCCTGCAGGTTAAATATAAAGATGAATATCAAAAAAAAATTTTGGGACATTATGTAGGAAGCTATGAGAACCCATATCATACACATTACATGAATGTTGCAGCTATGAAGAGTGATGTAAGTATGACAGTGTTTGTGTTCATTTCACCATACTCTCATTGCAAGGCAAGATCACTCTGTTTACTATCTAATGTCATTTTTATTCCCTAGAAAAATTACAGAGCAGATTATGAGGAGGAGAAGACAAAATGCTACTTCCCTCAAACCATAACTCAAGAGTATGAAGTTATAAAGAAATTAGACCAGTGCAAAGATGTAAGTATGTGGCAATAATTGTTGAAAGGAAACCAGTTAGTTGCAGAAGGGACTCACCCAAAGTCCATGAAAGTCAACTGAAAGATTACGATTGACTTCCATGTGTTTTGGATTATTTGAAGGTGTGATTTTTAAAGACCACAGTCATATGTATTGTTTTCAGGAGTTTCTTGTGACACCTAGTGGTCAGGATCTGCTTAGCTTATTTATTTTTTCGGAGAGGTGTAACCACAGAAGGCTGCTGCTCTGCTTTGTGTAGCGTTTTTCAAATCAAATGTTCTAAACACAACTTTGCCCCCCGTTTTCTAATATTTATAGAATAAATCATCATGAGACCCACTGGATCAGACTATAAGTGCCATGTACACCTGGTACATGGTAGATTGCAGGGCTGCTACTTGCAGGTCAGGTTTCTGTTCCAGATATGGACAGGTTACAGAGCTTCCTTTCCAGGGAGATACACAAGATGTGTTCACAATAAGATCCTTTAATACAAACCCAAGCTTTGGCTGTTACCGGCTCTGGTAACTTATGTTACTCATGGCGCCACCTAGTGGCTAATTATTATCATACAGTTTAATATTCTATTACAATATGTATCATTATTGGGGGTATAGTTAGTATTTAGTATTGCAATATTACAGTATCTTATTTGATAGCAAACTTTATTTATATGTGTGTATTTGAAACATATTTTATTATTATTCCTCCAGAATACTTACAAAAAACATCCTGATCAAATCAAATTTACACAAGTGACTGATTCTCCAGTACAAGTTCAAGCACTGATCAATACCAAGCAGCTGAGTGAAGTAAGTAGTCTGACAAGTTAAGCAAAACATAACAAATCACATTTTTATGCTGATTTATGTAAAAGATTTCAACAACTTTTCTGTGACTTCCTCTTGTGACAGCTATGCTGTAATAGATCCAGTGCAGGTCAATGAGGTTACAGTAATAAAATATAGATAATGGCCTGAGTCTCAAATTCAGATCAAGATTCAGATTTCAAATCCTCTTCAAAGTTGTGTTGTCTGATCTGGAGTTTTGGATCTGGCACATATTTACCCTGTATTCTGTCACCGCTGTATTTGTCTTACAGCTATAAGCAACTGATCGTTGTCAAACAGAATGTACTAAAAATTATTTACAGTTCTACCTAGGTGTCTGGTTGGCTTCAAATGTTGTTTAATAATAAATTCTGCTAAGAGGATTAAGAGGGAAGGCAGAGGGGCAAAAATGAAAATCTCAAAGTATCTACAGTAATTTATTTGATACTTAGTGGATATCAAAATGGAAGGGTCAGCTCCAGTTATATTCAGAAATAACATCGGGCCAATATGATGAGACAAAGTACTTTATTGGTGAACTGTTTTAGGACCAATTCTACCCTCATTTACCTCCCGCTGAAGTCCATGGGATTTACATTTGTGAAAGTGAGGGCATAATTGGGCCCTTCTGGCCTGGTACTGCAAAGCGCTGAGCACTTCTTGAAAGATATCGAGTGCCCACAGTTAATATTATCTTCCATGGAAGCTGAGGGTACTCAATACTTTGAGGTCTCTTATTCCAGAATAGTTAAACACAGTCTCCCCCCCGCCCTTTCATACCGAGTCTGTTACCGATATTGACATTATGTGATCCAATAAGAAAGCACATATTCATAAAACCCACTTGGAGCAGTGGACAATTAATCTGGTCCAATTGTCCTTCAACAAAACCTAACTGATGGCTAAATGAGGGCTGCCTCTGCATAGAAGCTCCAATGCATAGAAAGGATGGTTAAAAATCTTTTGACAGACTAGTCAGCTACTTCTTGTGGTATTGAAAGGATCTGGGAAAATAACTTGAACTTCCAACTAGAACCTTCACAATGGACGTCTGTATGGATGAACACGGTACCAGGCACTTGCTCATCAGTTTTAGCTCAGACATCACTCTTCATCATGTGCCAGCTGTATGGCCCTCAGACAGAATAAACCAAGGTGGATTAACAAGATTGCTTATTGGTCATGTCAAAAAGACGCTGGTACTCTTTAACATGTGTTCTGTAGAGTGGCAATGTGTTCTGGTGGATAGAGTACTGGGCTGGGACTCAGGAGATCTGGGTTATATTCCTGGCTCTGCCCCTGGTCTGCTGGGTGACCTTGGACAGGTCACTTTCCCTCTCTGTGCCTCAGTTTCCCCATCTGGATAATGGGAATAATCATCCTACCTCTTTTGTAAAGTGCTTTGAGATGTGTAGATGAAAAGTACTGTATTAGAGATTGGTGGTGGTATATGTTGAATGTGTTTCTTTTATATTTTGTCATAATTACTTCAAGAAAAAACAATGAAATTCTTCTGTTCAGGAAAAAAAGGACAGTTCATGTGGGATTGGTCCCATATTATTTATTCGTTTTTAACAATGATCACAAACAATTGATTTATACTGCTAGGTTCCGATGGAAAGCCCATTGAAGTCAATGGAAAAGGTCCATGATTCTGTTGTGTTTATTTTTACAGCAGAGAATTGTGGACACTTAAAATAATGACATAAATGTAACAGAATACTCATAAAATGACATATTAAACATATTAGACTGATTAACTTTTTGCTTTAAAAATGTGAGTGAATTTAGTGCTTGTAAGAGCAAAGAACTGGTTAGATCCAGACACTTCAAGGTCAAACATTGTGCAAGCTTCTGTATATATGTATTTCTGCCAACGCATCCCAATCCTGAAATGTAACACCTGTGCTATTCTAGTCCTGGATCTTGAGTAAACTAACACTCTCAACTGAGTGGATTTAGTGCACAGACAGGAACTAGAATGAGATCATCAATCTCATTTTCACTTGTGATTTAATTAAGATGGGAATCTATTTCTTCACAGGGGAAAGGCTAGTGCATTTACACACTATGTTTTCTACTTTCTTGCCTTTCTACTTGATATGCAAAAATAAACATCTGTTTCAAAAATGTTACTTAACTAGAACTGAGCTGAATTACTGATAACAAATGTAACTGTTTCAGACCTGGATAAGGATTCTTATTCTTAAAATAAAAAATTCTGGCCTAGCTGTTTAACTTGCATTAGGGAGTGCACTAAAGACAGAGAATTAGAGTGTCAGCTGGTGTAAACTGGCGTAGTTCCACTGAAATCAGTGGGACTATGCTGATTTACAGCAGCTGAGGTTTTGGCTTATAGGGTGAGGATATATCTCAAATTCAGATAAGCAAAAAACAGGAAAAACAGAATATTGTAAAACTGAAATTTGATCTGAAACAAAAATGTACCCACTTGCTTACTTCTTATATTAACCAATCACTGTGACCTATCTATTGTCCTATGGGCTGTACCTTTCTTATATGAATATTTTTTATTGTTTTTAGTTGAATTATAAAGCTAAACACGAAAATGAGAAATTCAAATGCCACCTGCCACCAGATGCTCCATTATTCCTCCAGGCCAGAGTCAATGCATATAATCTGAGTGATGTAAGTATTAATGTAACACCTTCCTGTAGATGACATGAAACATTCATAACAAAGCACTTATACTTGTACCTGGAGTAAGAACTCTCAATAATACTGATGACAAGAATAAATATTAGGAGATGTGAAAAAACTCCAGATAACTAAAAAATGATATGTGTTCCATAGCACCTAGTAAAACCACTCATGGATCAGGTCCCCACTGAGCTGTACAAAATCAGAACAAAAAGGTGGTCCCTGCCCCAAGGAGCTTACAATTTAAATATAAGACAAGAGGCAACAGATAGATACAGACAGAGGGAGGAACATAGGTGAAAAATGATGGGCAGTGGTCACAGCTCACCAGCAGCCTGAACCATTGTCAGTATAAAATGAATGGCCTTAAAGTGGAAATCAGTTATCTTTACGCCCACTTCAACAATGGTGCAAAAATAGTCTTTGTGTAAAAGAGAATTAAGCTTGAAAAGTTTGATGTGATAAACTGGGTTTAAATTAATGTTCTAAACAATCAATATGTTAATTAGAAGCCCAAAATATTGAGAGTAATTGTTATTTTATCCTCTAATTGATGGATTAGTATTAGATGTCATATCTTACTTCATTTATTTTCATGTCTGCAGAACTGGTACAAGTATGACTGGGAGAGATCTAAAGCTAAGAAATTTGAAATCAAAGTTGATGCAATTCCACTTCTTGCAGCTAAAGCTAATAGTAAAATTGCAAGCGATGTAAGTATGGAATATGAATGTAGCCACAGTAGTTTAGCTGTGAATGTAAAGTGTGGTTTCACATATATGTTCTCACTGTGCAGGTGGCGTATAAGAAAGACTATGAACTAAGTAAAGGGAAAATGATTGGAGCCCTGAGCATTCATGATGATCCCAAGATGTTACATTCTGCAAAGGTGGCTAAACAGCAGAGTGATGTAAGTGTCTTTCTTTTGTCGTTGTTGTTTATTCATTTATATACTGTGTGCTAGGTCTTTTATAGACATCAGAGACAAAAGCTCGGCTCTGAGGCACTTACAGCCTAATTAGAAAATGTAAAGGTAGGTGGGGAAATGGCTCTTCTCCAACCCTCCCCATGCACCAACTGTTTGTGTCTCACGCAGAACCCTTATCCTGCATGCAGAGCTGTGATACCACCTACACTCTGGCACAGCTGATGGTGTCTGGTCCCTCCCCACCATATAGCATCTCTGAGAGTCCTCAGTGTGCAGTCCAAATTAACTATGGGTGAAATTCTATCCAGAATGTGGCTTGTTTGTGTAACAGATTAATAAGGTATATCCCTCTCTACTGGATAATATGAAAGATAATAGGCTACTAGCTAATTTCATTAGCTGCCAGCTAATGAAATTGCTAACTTAGCTCAAGTGCTAAAGGTCTGTACTCTGGTGTTGGACACTCTTGGCTTAAATCTTTCTGACAGCTAATGGTGGAGGTCATCACATTTGCTGATATCTCATAACAGTAGTTTCAAAATATAGATTAATGGCAGCAAATTATTTACCATTTCCTATCTGAGGAACTTCTTTAAAAATAATAATCTGTGCCTTATTATTTTATCTGTTTCTAATACATCTCATGGAGTTAGCAGATATTGCTCTTATTTAAAACATTCGATGTTGCCAGGAGGTAGCTTTCTTCTGAAAATAATATCTGTTTTTAAAAAACTGTTTTCTGTGTTAATCCAAAACATATGTATTGAATTCCTTTCCACAGCATGAATACAAGAAGGGCTATGAATTGTCAAAGAGCAGATATACAGCACCTCTGGACATGATTCCAATCACTCAGGCTAAGATATCTCAGGCTATCGCGAGCGGCACAGACTACAAGCATCTCCTACATAATTACTCTTATCCTCCTGACAGTATTAATGTGGAACTTGCAAAGAAGGCCTATTCTATGCAGAGTGATGTAAGTGGTCATGCTTTGATAAGTGTGGTATTATGGACCAGTTCTATGAAGGTTCTGCTGATTCAAACAGGTTACTTACAATTCACTGTAAGTGAAGTGTGAGTGCAAAGCATGCTGGTAGTTAGCGTAAGTGCTGAAAATACAAAGCCTTCTAGAAAGATATGATATTGACTAACAGTATGTGTGCTATTACTGACCAGTTCTGTCATTGTAACTAACGTGGAGATGCTTGAGGCTACAAATATTGTATGTCAAAAGGATTGTCTTAAATATGCACTGAAAAATGATATGCAAGAGTGTTTCACTAAGCACCAGACAGAAATTAGGAGTGACCTCTAAGGCAGAATATACAGCTGCTAACTTTCTTAAAAAAACAATCAAAAGTCTTCTTCATCTGAAATGTTTATGATTGGTTGCCATGGTTCAGGGCAAGCTTCACCTCTGACCCCTTCCTTCATCTCTCTGAGTTGGCCCCCTCTAGGTCTTAGGCCTAAAGCCTTCACCTGCATTGTGGTGGAATTTCACAATTCTCCCACTCTTAGACTAGGTCTCCAGACCCCACTGTACTATAAACCTGAGGATGAGGGTGAAGGCCATGCCCCCTCTGTGCCCTCAGGCCTGCCAAGGGACCCTTACTGGAAATGGGAGGAATCCTGATTCACTCCTCTTTTAGTGCCAGATATAGAAAAAATGAGATGAGGGGAGCCATAAGCCATGTGAGACATAGAGGCAAAACCCCTCATCTTGCAGTTTTGCCACAAGGGAAAAATCCCCTCCAGACCCTGGAACTGGTGATCAACCCTGCTACTGGCATCTCCAGAAATCCAGCATACTAGTTTAAGGGTGCGAAGGGAAACAGGAAGCCCACAATGGCTACTCTACCCAGACAGGAAACTATATCAATCCCTGTCCCGTCCTCCACCACCACCACCAAAAAGGAGCCAATCACTAGCCCAGCACCATGTGTACCATCCATTGGCCCAGGCTCACCCTCCCTGGAGCAGGAGGAGAGAAAAGAAGAAGCAGCCTCAACATACTAAAGGCAAAGTGGGGGCTGGAGGTGAGGAAGGAGAGGTGCTCATGTAACACTGCCTCAGCTGCTCTCAGTTGGGATCTCTCCCCCTACCCCAAAATGTGTCTCCACTGCTAGCGGCCCCACCAAAGTAGCACGATGAGCTGTTAGTTAATAAGCATTATTATGGCTCTTATTACCATAGCAATTCAGTACCTGAACAGTATAAAAAAAGATAACTCTTTGTTTAAGGTACAGATATTCCCAACTTTAATTATACCTTTGCAAAGGTCTTCTTTTGTGAATAGAATACAGTGCCAGGAGCTTAATGAAGTTAACTTAACAGGAGCTTCATGAATGCATTCAAGGGAGCACAGATACCTAAACTTTTATCATGAAGGAAGCAGTCTATCATGCTGATGGTGTAGTAAAGATATAGAGGCCTCTCTATATTTTGTAAGGACATTCCCTTCTTTCCCCTTTGCCTCTTAGGCAATTCCAGTTTTGTTGATATAAAAATTAACATTTCAAGCTTCCTTACAGCTATGACTGTTTGAAACATGGGTAATTCAGACCAATAGAAGCATTCTCTTTTCATTGAACTCCTCATTTGTCTTTGTTCCAGAATGAATATAAATCTGACTACAATAGCTGGATGAAAGGTTGTGGCTGGGTGCCATTTGGGTCCATAGAAGCAGAGAAGGCTAAGAGAGCTACAGACATTCTCAATGAGGTAAAGAAATATAATGTAGTTAAATTAGTTACTATTCCAACTCAGTGCACACCAGGGCAATATTAAGGCAACAAGGCACTACTCTTCACACTGTATATCATGCTGTTCATTTACATGTGAAATACCCTCTCAACTAATCCATGACTTTAATGGGAATTCCTTGCAAGATCAGTCCAATGGGTAAAGAGTATTTGATACGACTACTGATATTCACCAATATTAAAAACACATGTTCTTTCATATACTGGTTTCCTCCTACACAATGTTTAAATGTTCTTGTTACTGAGCAGTGTTTGGGACTATAAAGAGCCAAGAATTCCAGGAGGCCGAACATCGTTCCTGCTAGTTCTGAGTATCACTGACACAAAGAGTGCCGGGCCCACTTTTCACAATTGTTTTGAACCAAGAAGAAAAAAAAATAGGCAAGACAAGAAGATTTCCTTGTGATCTTCCTGAGGTTGAAAAGGCATCTCAGCAAAATTTGTTCAGTTTTTAGATCACAACCATAAGTAGATAATCAGAGAGCTGCCATTATTTCATATTTCACATATGATAGGCTGGAGTTAGACAGGATGAGTTGTAGTAAACAAGAATAAACATAATGATTGGTGGATATCCTGCCACCAATCTGCATTGAAATTCATCTTGACTTCTACTAACTCTGCAGGATATGGTTTGATGTCTTCTTTTAGGAGTAAATTAGGCACACCACACATCCAATGGCAAGTGCTTATATAATTTTCTGAGGCCTGCAATGAAACTTTACCTAACGGCAAATTTGATGGTTTGGTCCAGGTTTGCAATTTATGCATATAGATGTTTTCTCTCCAGTTGTCTTTTTCATCTACACTTGTCTGTTTGGGATTACTTTTTGACTTCAGTGGGATGATGGATAAATGACTAAGCTGAAAATAATGATCATAGTATGATCACTATCATTATAGACTGCAGTGTGATGCATAGGAAATGGAAGATACTGACCAAATTCTATTTTTTCTCATGCCTGTGCAACCCAGTGAATGCTATGAGGTTATAAAGGAGTAAAGAAAGCAGAATAAGGTCAAGAGCTTCCATTAGTGCCAATGGAAGATAGGCACCAAGGTCAACATTTTAAATGTGTGCACTTACGTTGCTTGTGCAAAATATGCACATGAGAGCATGAACTGGTAACAAAAATGTGCAAAGTTATATCTCTCCATATGCTTTTCCATTTTGAAAGTACAGTGGCACGTTCATACAAATGTTGCAAATGCAACACAGTAATTGTTTGGTTATGAAAATACCTAATGTCACTATGATTAAAATTTTCTTTGTATATAAATACACGTCTGATGAAAAATTACATTCACTTTTACAAAGAGGTGCAATGGAAATAGATTAAAAGGCGCTTTTAGCCATCAAGAAAATGTAACATTGACTTTTTATTTTCTAAATAGAAAAAATATCGCCAGCATCCGGACACTATTAAGTATACCCAGATTGAAGATGAGCCTGTTGTAGTACAGGCTAAAATCAACCAGGCCCAGAGGAGTGATGTAAGTGTTGATATTTCTAATGGACTTACATACATTAACGAATTTAATTCTGAAGTCAGATGCGCCAGTTCACCTCTTCTCAAAGTGCTATCAGACAAATCCTGTCCCCCCTTTCATTGGTGTGGATATCTCCACATTAAGTTCAGTCAATGTGGTTCCACTGCACAACAGGCAAATTCAGCCTGAGTTCAGGCAGGTGAAACTTAATTCAAGTAATCTGAGTTTCCTCTGTGATACCTATACACAAGACCCTCCCCTTACTGAGTGCCTTTTATTTTAAGGGCACTCATGAAATTATTCTCAAATGTACTGAGTACAATTCATTGTTACCAAAAAGTCACCTCTGTTGGGGAACCAGATTTTGTCAGTCACTCAAATGGTTTGAGTATGTGTTTGTACATGTAGGTATTATACTCTCTGAATGACATTATGGCTCTGTTGAAGTTAATGAGCGTTTTGCCATTCACTTCAATGGGCCTAGGATTTCACCTTTTAAATAACAGTATTGTACACATAAAAGTATTAATATTGTGTAAGATGCTTAATTCAAGCTATATGACTCAGCATGTTTTAAGCATTTATAATTTATAAGCATTTGACTGACAAATTTATTTTTTATTTTCTATTGCAGATATTATATAAAGCCAAAGGCGAGGCTATAATTCACAATTATCACCTACCTCCAGACATGCCCCAGTTTATTCAGGCTAAAGTTAATGCCTACAATATTAGTGATGTAAGTTTACGTTGGAGTAAGAGCGCTTGATTTAACATAAAGTAATGGAGGCTTAGATTTTTATTTCAAAAGTGATATTTTCTTCCAGAACTACTACAAAATGGACTTGGAAGATTTAAAATCAAAAGGATATGACCTAAGAAATGATGCTATTTCTATCCAAGTTGCCAAGGCTGCTAGGCAGGCTGCCAGTGATGTACGTACATCCCATTTCATCCCATTTTAACTATTAGTTACATGTAGTGATGATTTATTTTCAAATTGGTTGCATTTCTGTTGCATCTGAGGGATTGTTTATTGAGGCGGGATTTTATTGAATTCTTTGCTGGGTTATTTTTCTGAACGCTTTAATAGAGTCCGTTTTAAAATTATTGTTTTGTTACTTAACTAATGTATTTTAATGAGACGTAAGTGTCAAGAAAAATCTGACACTCATTTATAACACGCATTGAATACATAAAACATCACCAACTCTACAGTTATGAAGAGAGGCAATGAGCTCTCCTGTTCTAGTCATAGTCCTATGTCCAATAAATGCCGGAGTTATTATCATGACTCTGTTGGTAATTGGAGCCTGGTCTTAAAGTCATGGAAAGACTCCCAATTACTTCAGTGGGCTTTGGAACAGATTCTTGGTGTGTAACCTTGGGGAAGTCGCTTAATATGCCTCCAACTTCCCTCCTCCTCCATGTGCAGTATTGGGATAATAATACCTACCTCAGAGTTGTGAGTATTAATTAGTTAATATCTGTACAGCAATGAAAATGTAAAGAGATATAAGTATTAAGTTTTATTATGATTATTTAGTGATAAACAATTATATTTGTTGCAATTTAATAGCTATAATTTCCCTAGAATTGCTTCTTTACAAATGGGGGTTCTTTTGTTTTTTTTTGGCTTTTTGTACCCTGCAAAAAAGGGGGCTATTAAGGTATAACAATGCATGTTTCTTACAAATTGCTTCCTTTATAAATGGGGGTTTAAATTGCTCACTAAAGAAAGTGTATTTTATGTCTGATTGTGCTTTGACAGGTCCACTATAAAAAAGACTATGAACTTGCCAAGGGTAAACTTGTTGGCTTCCAAAGCCTCCAGGATGACCCCAAACTGGTTCACTATATGAATATAGCCAAGATGCAGTCCGAGCGGGAGTACAAGAAAGATTATGAGAAAACAAAAACCAAATACAACATCCCATTAGATATGGTCAATGTTGTGGCTGCCAAGCAGGCTCAGGACATTGCCAGCAATGTTAATTACAAGCAGCTGATCCACAATTACACTTACTTACCTGATGCGATGAACTTGGAACTCTCCAAAAACATGATGCAGATACAGAGTAATGTAAGTAACATGCTTCTTTGTATAGAATGTACCCAGAGGGATCAGGCAAAGGCAAACATAACTATCTGATCTGTGTGATCACTTCTTTTTGTAGCATGCCTACAAAGAAGACTATGATAGCTGGATGAAAGGCATTGGCTGGATCCCCACTGGTTCATTGGATGTAGAGAAAGCTAGAAAAGCGGGAGAAGCCCTGAATGAGAAGAAATATCGTCAGCACCCAGACACCATCAAATTTACCAGTGTGGTGGACTCCCCAGTTATGGTCCAAGCTAAGCAGAATACACTTCAACTCAATGATGTGAGTAAGCCTGGGAGAAAGGAAACATAACAAAATAAGGACGTGTCTACAGAAATATCTATATCTACATACCAGTTTAAGAGAAATAAACAATCACACTATTTCCCTGTAAGTGGTTATTACATCTGTGGAAAGATATTTCCATACCAAAGGGAAAAACAGTGGGGGTTTTCTGCAGTTTTTATAGTTGTGATTTTAATATAGTCTGATATGAACATATACAGACAAAATCCCAATGAATATGTACAATGGGTTTTGTACTGAGTATCGCTGCTGACTTCAATGGATTTATGCCTAATTCCAATGATTTATAGATTTTAAGGCCAGAAATGACTGTTATGATCATCTAGTCCGATCTACTGCACAACAGAGGCCATAAAACCTCACCCAGCATTTTACATTGTGGTTACTGAGAGCAGTATTGGCTAGATCTTCAGCTAGTGTAAATCACTGTAGCTCAAAGGGTGAAATCCCAGTCCTGTTGAAGTCAATGGTAAAATTGCCATTGACTTCAATAGGGCCAGCATTTTATCCAAAAGAGCTATGCTATTCTGATTTGTATCAGCTGAGGATCTGGCCCATATTTTAAATTGGAACACTGAAATGAATTAAAAATATTTTTACAACTGTATGTGCAACTAAAGGTATCATAAAAAGTTTGCACCATCAGACTTATTGACTCTCAGGGAGTCCAGTCCAGATTTGTAAAGTATTTAGGCATTGCTGCACTTAGCATTGCAATGCCTCAGTCTCATTGTCAAAAGGGATTTATGCACTAGGAGCTTAAATCCCATTGACTGTCGGTGGGATTTTGTTTCCTAAGTGCCTAAACTCTCTTTTTGAAAATGAGACTTAGGCTCCTAAACCAGTTAGGCATTGCAATGCTGGAGTGCAGCAATAGCTAAATACCTTTAAAAATCGGGGCCTCCCTCTATGATAACACAATTAAATTTGTAAAATAAAGCACTTTTAGCTTCACTGGATAAAGGGTGACCATACAAAACAGATTCAGGTTTTCGTTCACGCTCCCAGATCAGAATAGTCATTGTGCACTTATGAAACTGAAAAGGACAGGAGAATCTCCCTGATCTTCCTTTCATTAATCCATACGTTTTGCCATCTTCACAAAAACCTTCCAGTCCTGGAAAAGGTTTAATAGTAAAACACTATGGTGAGGTGCCATTTTACTAAGTCTTTTTTAGAATATACTTACAGTATATTTACTGCCATTTTAAGTATAGTATTAGCATAAATTCTAAAATCCAACCAGAACTGTAAAATGTAATGGACACACTACATTTTCCTGCCTTGTGGTGTTCTCATCTTCACTAATTCATAAAATTCAATAACTCACAATATGTCTTTTAGTCATTGCAAGGCAGCCAGGTTCTGCTCTGTATTACAATTCTTTATCATTGTCTTGTGCTGTCTCTCTTTCACAGGTGGGTATGTTTCTATGTGCATTTGTGTCATACTAATGTTTAATTTTTCTATATGTGCTTTTCTTCTGGTGGAACAACTTATGGCATGATGTTTATATCATATAGGCTAGTACATAGCCTGTAAAATCAGAGCCTGTACATGAAAGGGCAGTCACTGATTTTATGAGGTAGGTGGCAATATATGTCTGTGAGACCAAACTTGAGCCCTCAGTTAATACACAGTGATCTGAAGCTCATTATGCTTGGAAAGAAATGATTAACTATGTCATGTGTTTTGCAGAGGTTATACAAATCTTCAGGAGAGGAAGTCAAACATAAATACACCATGACACCAGATGTCCCACAGTTTATCCAGGCCAGATACAATGCAGCTAACATCAGTGATGTGAGTGGTTTCTTGAAGTATATGACTAAGTCACATGCTGTTAATGAACTAAGTAGTGATGAGTAGTGTATGTCCAATAATGATACCATGTAAGCAATTCACCTGGCTTTTGGTTGATATGCAGATGCAGTTCTACATAATCAAATTATAACAAACTAGTTGCTGTCATTGTTATTTTATAATTTGAATTTGCAAACCAATCTAGCTTATCTAATGTGAATGTAGTTTAATAAATGGTGAATGAGGTGCATGGTACCATGACATCATCCAGATCCTGCAATACTTACAGTAGCTCAGAAGTAACTATTTGAATTGCATGCAGTTCACATGGTGCTATTAACCCTCCTGAATAATATTTGAATTTTCTTTTTTTAGGCATATTATAAACAAGATTACCATGATTTGATAGCCAAGGGGAACAATGTGTTAGGTGATGCTATTCCATTTACTCTAGCTAAGGCCTCAAGAAACATTGCTAGTGACGTAAGTATCAATTTCAGGTAAATTTTGTGTCATTTCTCAACAAAAATCTTACATTATGGGCCAGATTGTGAACCCCTTACTCCCATTAGCGAGCAGTTACTCACACAAGAAGTCTCTTTGGAGTCACAAGTGTGAGTAACAGATTCTCAGTCTGGCTCAAAATGTTAGTTTAAGTAATAAATTCTCTAATAGAATAGGGCCAGATCCTCAGCTGGAGTAATTAGACATAGGTCTGCTGAAGTCAGTAGAGCTATGTCCACTTACGCTAGCTGAGGATCTGGCCTTTAAAATGTAAAGCTTGTTGAAAACGCTTATAGAAATTATTCTACTTCAATTTTCTTAACATAATCACTAATGAGGTCTCCATAGGGTAGGCAGGTTACCCTTTACTTGCTCTGGTTTGAGTTATTTAAGTGTGATTTTTATTAGCTTTGTAAGTTGGCTCTGATCCTGCACCTTTATGTGACACTTTTGCCTTACCCTCTCTCAGAAGTTGCTAGCCTGCTCAGGGAGAGATGCTATATATCCAGCTTCATTGTTTGGTCATAGTTTCCCCCACAGTTTTGTGTCATTCTGTTTCCACCTTCCCTGTGTGGGCAGTGAGAGACTGACTTCCAACAGGATCCTCTTTCCCTTTAGCTATGGTTGTTTGCCAGCATTACTCTATGGAAAGGATTTGAGAAGGTTCCCGATAAAACAGATTGTTCTAGTAGCAAAATGGGAAGACTATTTTATTCTGATCTCATTGCTTTATATAAACAGAAACTGCTGTAGTGTCTCTTTTAATCCATTTGTCATAGATGGCTATATGGCAAAGCTATCAAACAGCATAATCTGGCTATGGTAAATTGCCAGATAATCTATTGCATGCACATTACAGTGGCATGATACACTTCATCCTGGGACATATTTTGCCATATAGTGGAGGGGGAACCTACCTATGACTCAGCAGGCTTTATTGTGCTAATTGCACAAACTGGAGGCTGATCCAGTTATTTGAAATCACTAGAGGGGAGCTGGCCAGTTGTGTTCAGTTTATTTGCCATTGATTGACCAGTTGCTGGGAAATTGTTCTAATACAACTTATGGGCCTTGTTAACCCAGGACTTCCTTTGTAAGTTTCTCTTCACTGCTCTCTCACTGGTGCAGTAGTGGAAGTGCTAGCGTTGGCAGAGCTCCTGCCTTCACCATAGTGTTGTGTGAAGTCTGTTCTGTACAGGGGTAGGGGCTCGTGCCCTATTTACACTAAAGCTCACACCTCTACTACCCCCATTGCTACATTGGTAGTAGGGCAATATTGGGAGATTTTCAAGAAAGTCTAGTATACATACAGACACTGGGGATTCCATTTGGGATGGCTGACCCATCTGAACTACCTGCACCTTCTCCAGTACCTTCCCCAAAGAGCATTACAAGAAAGGACACCTTTCTATTGTCTAAACAATAAATCTAGATATCAATATACATATTCAATAGATATGCAAAGTACATTTACCCTCCTCTCCATCTCCCTTCAGTATAAATACAAAGAAGCTTATGAAAAAGCAAAAGGAAAACATGTTGGTTTCAGAAGTGTGCATGATGATCCCAAACTTGTTCATTACATGAATGTGGCAAAGTTGCAGTCTGAGCGGGAGTACAAGAAGGACTATGAGAAGACCAAGACCAACTATCATACACCCGCTGATATGATCAGTATCCAGGCTGCTAAACAGTCTCAAGACATAGCCTCCAATACCCACTACAAACATCTGATCCACCATTACACGTATCTGCCAGATGCCATGAATGTTGAACTTACAAAGAACATGATGCAAATTCAAAGTAATGTAAGTGTTTCAACTTTCCCAATTCCATAGTTGCTTAAAAACAATACAATGCATCCCAAGAAAAGTAGAATAAAAGCTTTATTATTATTATTATCTGGAAGGTCCCATTGCTGTGTTAGGACTCAGCATATCCCTGTAAAAAAATTTAAGCAGACTTTATTATCTATTTGGGGGGAAACTATACAATTTTACTTTGGCAGCTGATAGTTTGGAGGTGTTACATTCCTGGCTAGAGTCCTACTCAATGGGATTTTTGGCATGTGCATACTAGTAGAGATTGTACTTTTGGAATACTGAATTTATAGGACTTTTTAAAATGCCTTTTATCACACTTGAGCACAAAACTGATTCTTTGTTTTGCAATGCACCCCATTTTTGTTTGGTTAACTGAGGAGATATTTTGAAAGCCCCTTGATCTTGTCCTCATCTCAGACTGAGACCACATAATAACAAGGTGGCTCCTTATCAGCAAGAGTGGGCAAAAATATAACTATTATTATTATTAGAAAGTCAATCCAATACAGGGAACCAACCTAGGACACTACATTCCACTTAGACCCTTCATGGATTGTGCAGGAGTGGGGTTTCAGTTGACTGAGTGGACAGTGCAGTCTGCGCTGCAGAACTGGTTTCTGAACCAGCCTCTGCAAGGTCAGGATGGAAGGTCAGTTTGAGAGTAGGTTGGGGGCAGGTCAAGGGAGGAGCTGTGGATTGAGTGGTCCCAACCTCCCAGCACTTCTCTTGCAAAGATACCCTGGATTTCAGGGCCGGCTTTAGGAAGTGCGGGACCCGATTTGAACAGTTTCTATGGGGTCCCAGCAGGGATGACTAAAAAAAAAAAAAAACACATAAAAAAACATGTGGGGCTTGTACTCACTGGGCGGCGCTCCTAGTCTTCGTCGGCAGGTCCTTCATTCGCTCCGAGTTTTCCGTGGCACTGAAGAACCTGCCACCGAAATGCTGCTGAAGACTGGAGCAAGTGAAGGACCCGCCGGTGAAGACCCAGAGCGCTGCTGGGTGAGGAAAAATTAAAAAGGAGCCTCTAGTCAGGGAAGGGATTCTCGACCACTTGCCCCACCCCCCAGCGGCTCTGCCACTGGGCATGGGGCCCTCTTAGGCACGGTGCCCTATTTGGGGAAATTGGTGGAATTGGCCTAAAGCCGGCCCTGCTGGGTTTTATACAGGTGGAATAAATTTCACCCACAGTGCTATAAATTTCACATCTTACACAACAGGTGAAATATGGTAAACAAAAATCAAGTCATTGCCCTAAAGAGTTTATTATTGTAAAAGAAAGTACAGTCTAGTCCTATGCAATGCAGAACAAACAAAGAATGCTCAGGGTCACTATGTTGTAGCAGGAATGTTTTAAGAATAGGTGGGACCATAGAAGGGGAAGAGAGAAGGAACTTGGTAAATATTAATTGAGAGAATCTACCAAATGTATGAAACAAGGCATGTAGGGCACCCAGGACAAAATCCCAGGAAATTATAGAGAAGTATAAAAAAGATAAAAGAAAGCATTCTGTTTCTCCAATAAGAAACTATAAATATTTTCTGTGAAATGCAGATCACACTGCCTAGGTCACGTGCTTATCACTTTGAATAGAAGGAATGCTATTCAATGGGAAATTCTTCGCAATCTTTGACCAGTTTAGGATTTGTCTTTTTTCAGAACTTGTATAAACAAGATTACAACAGCTGGTTCAAAGGTATTGGATGGAGTCCTCTGGGTTCTCTGGATGTTGAAAAGGTTAAAAAAGCTGGAGAGGCATTAAATGAAAAGAAATATCGCCAAAACCCAGACACTTTCAGGTTCACAAGTCTACCAGACTCAATGCCAATGGTTTTGGCTCAGCACAATACCAAGCAACTGAGTGAGGTAAACAGGTTTTCCACACACTACTATGGACAGGACAGAATTTGTCAGTTGGACATGTTTCTGGTTCATTGTCTTATACCATTGTTGTGATATTCATGTATTGAAATATAAAGACTCAAATGTAATCTAATAGACCTTTTGCGTTTTAAGGGCTATACATGTAGTAAAACTGAAGTTAAACATTGCTACTTGTATATGATTAAGTTGTGACCTGCCTTGTATCTTGTAAAAGAGATATTGTGTATTATTTTCCTTCTTAGATAAATTATAAGCAGGAGGGTGAGAAACTGAAACATAAATACACTTTGGACCCTGACGTTCCTCAATTTATTCAAGCCAAGGTCAATGCATTAAACATGAGCGATGTGAGTATTTGACAGTAAATTATTCAACTATTATAGTGTATTAATATTCTATTTATGGAGTTTTGAGTATATTTGTGGTGTAAAATTTCAATATTGAAAATGTGTAATGCCCCAGCTCAGCAAAGCTCTTGCCTGCATGCATGTACTTAAAGCTAAATGTGTGCTTTAAGTGCCTTGCTGAATACAGGTGGATGTAATATATGCTTTAGTGCTTTGCTGCACTGAGGCCAAAATGACTAGTTAGAATTAATAAGAAACTCAGAATATCATTTAATTTCCAGATTCAGTTCAGTGTGGAGATTGAAATTCTTTCTTTACTTCACTTAGGGGAGAGACAATAGTTCAATCTCTATGACTAGTCAATCCTTAGCTTTGGTATCTATGTATCTATCTGTGTTTCTAGTCTATCACTGTAAGGTTCTCTGCTGAGACTGCCAGCAAGGGAATGATGGAGCCCTTTCATAGCAATTATAATAATGAATTTGGTGATGAGGACATTTGTCCTCTAGGAACTGACCAGAGATCACCAACTCCTTTTATATAGTCTACTAGATAATATTGTCATTTTGAACCACTTCCAATCTGGTGTCAGGGTCACACCAACAACTGAGAGATATTCTGTTACCGATATCTGAACTAACCACTCTGCTTCCTTCAGTTTACTTAAGATCATAGGACCTAATCCTGAAGCCTTTACTTAGGTAAATTTCCCATTGACTCAGTGAAGTCCAAAGGGCTTTTGAGCAAGGGCCTTCCTTAGACTTATTTTTTGGTTCGGTGGCTAAACCCAAAAATCTGGGGGGAAAAATGTGTGTGTTTCAAACCAACTCCCCCCAAAAAACTTTCAGGATGAATGAAATGTTTCAAATGTCATTTTGAATTGACATTTCCTATTGAAAATGTCACTTTGAAATGAAATGTTGAAATGGTGTTTTTTAAAAATGTTAGAAAGATATATTTCAACATTTGCAAAAAATAATCATTTTTTTCAGCGGAAACTATTCACGAAATTTAACCTTAATTTGTGAATAGTATTGATGCCCCCCAAATTCATGTTGGCGCAAATTTATTATTTGAAGAAAAAAAAATTACATAGTTCTAGACCTCATTTACTATCATTGTTAAGGCCATTTCCTCTAAAAATCGCCAAAAATGCTAACTGAGAAAATGAGACGGTTTAACTACACTGATTTGAAGTGACTACCTGAAAACACTATATTATCCTTGTAGTAAACTTGAGCAGACCTAAGATGAATGTTATTGAATGTAATATTTGTAATACAGAAACACAGGTTTACAGTAGTCTGTTAAGATTATTAACTACTCATAATAAGAAAATGTGTTGGTTCTTTTTTTCTTTTCTTTAAGGCTTATTACAAAGCAGACTGGAAAAAAAGAATTGCCAAAGGGTATGATCTGAAACCAGACGCCATCTCTGTAATTGCTGCTAAAGCTTCCCAAAAGATTGCCAGTGATGTAAGTATAATTTGGATAGAAACTGGAGGATCTACTTTATTGTAACTTTCTGCAGCATATAATACTATATTCTGAGCACTGATTATTTTGTGATGTTATGCAATTATCAGCTGATATGGATTTCCATCTGGACTTCAGAAACAAGCTGCATACAATCATATCTTGACTATATGAACCCTGGTTACCTGGAAGTCTTGTTTATATAGTATGCCCGCCCTAAGGTCTGAATGAAGTTCTGGTCCTGCCAAGTTCTTTCAAGTTCCTCTTGTGCAGCTTATTTGTGCAGAGTTCTGAAGTGCTATAGTTCTAGTTTTATGGCACGCCTTAACTCCTCAGGAATTGTTGTTTTAATTTAGATGGTGTATATGGGCCCAGAGAGTCGTCAAACATGACCTTGAACTGTCCAACATTAAACACTTTTAAACAAGGCTTGGTGGACAGAGACCTCAGCTTGCTTAGTATCATGGCAAGGACAACATTAAAAATCCTGTTAACCTTTTATTAAAGATACAGAAAGAATGAAGAACAGTTACAGCATTTGAAATGTAAAGTACTGAGTAAGGCTTTCGTTTTAACCATATTCCTTGTTCCCTTTTGGCTGTAGATAGCTTTTAGAAGGAAACCCTCCCTTGTTTGACAATGATAATAAAGACAACAATAACTGCCCTTTCTGGGGAAAAGAGAAAAGTTTAGTTAAGATGGACGGGAGCAGTTGTTGTTAAAGTCCGATCCCATTTTCTTGAAAACAAAACACAACAAACACACAAAAAAGGGATAAGAAGAGAATGGCAAAGATAGAAAATACAGCTTCTGTCTCTGACTTTCACTTTTAATCTCACTGCTGAAAAACACAGGCACAACATGTGGTCTTATCGACCATTCTGAGTCCTGGCAAACTTGTGTCAGCATCGGGTTGTTTAGGGAATTGTGTTTAGCTGCCTCTTTCTGGTCACAGGGTTCCAGAAGTATTGCAGAATATGCAGTTTTGGCTGGCTAAGCCAGACTTTTATTAGACAGAAGGCAAAAGCAGAGGGATGAGAATGAGAAGCGGTAAAGGGTATGTTTATACAGTGAGTGGCAGCAGGCAGCAGGTAGTCTCAGAGTCCAGGCTGACAGATTTGGGCTCATGGGACTTGTTAGGGGCTTTCCCTTTGCCCCTCCCCTGGTTCTTGTCACAAAGACAGAAAGCAGACGACCAAAAGTCTGAAGTGTAGGCAATACAATATTTATTGGGGTTAATCAAGCAAGTATATCCGTAGCTTTGCATGCCAGTAGCACCTTTCCCCCTTGTCCCCGTTTTTCCCACCTCCTCCTCCTTAGCAGGCTTTATACCTGTAGTGCACGCCCCTGGTCCCACCCCTTACAATTTATGGTTGTGTTCCATTCTGGAGCACCGTGAGTCTGGGGGCTTCAGAATTCTCTATTTTTTTACCCCATGAGAGGGGTAAGGCCAGGCTTTTCTTTGGCTTTTAGTGTTTCTTATGCCTCCTTCCCCACCTGTTCCCCTTGCCCCTCTCAACGGTTGCTTGAAGTTCAATCAGGCCTGTCCTTCAAGTGTGCGCTCATATATTAAACTCCTAGTCTACCCAGCAACAGGTTAGCTCCGTTTCTTCTCTCTCTTCACCCCATCTGCTTGTGGGCAGATGCGATACAGAGTGGCTTTGTTCTTTGTTCACACCTATTAGTAAGAATGTAAAAGTTGCAAAAATCAAACCCAAAATTCTATCCCAGGGTAACCAACAGGCCTATATACTAAGAGGGCTCAAGCTACAACACTAAAAATAGGTGAGCAGATGTTGTGGCTTAGGCTGGAGCTTGGGCTTTGAATCTTACCCTCCTCCTAAGGCTTCAGAGCCCAAGCTCCTGCCTGAGTCATGATGTCTACACAGCTATTTTCAGTGCTATAGAGTGAGCCCTGTGAGAGCAAGTCTGTCAACCCAGGCTCTGAGACTTGCTGCTGCGGGCTGTATGGAAGAGCCTAAAGTGGGGAAGAAAATGAGCACATGGGAGGATATGTGCCCATGTGTGACACAATCTCATGTCCCAGGTGATGGCTGGGATTCAGCCAGAGCTGGTGGAGATGCCAATGTCTTCTGGGTCCCTTCTCTGGCCTGCTCTGGTCAGGACATCTCTTAGGATTAGGAGGAAGGCCTGGGATCCCAGGAGACAGTGGGGATGACACCTATGATGGTGAAGCTTGCTCCAGCAGCTATTGGCAGAATGCTATTTCTTCTGCTAAATTTCCCCCAAACACTTCTCTTTTTAAGAACCTCAAGATCAAGTGTGGGGTGGAGTAGTCCATCCTCTCAATATTTTATCCACCAATAAACCTAATTTCTGACACCAATTTTCACTCACTTTTTACTCTCAAGCTCACAATTAGGGTAAATTTGGAAGTCCACTTATTACAACAGGATGTAACTGCAGTATCAACTGGTATCAGGGAAGCCCAGCAACTTTTAAATCAGTGGTGCCAACTGAGCTGGCTTTGAAGTCTGCAGAGACGGGGAACCCAGATTGAAATTCACTCCTGTCCAGCATGAGCACAAGACCTATGAACCACTGATGTCCCACTTAAATCCTACTCCCTCAAATACCTGAATCCTTACCTAGATGTTTTGGAGCGTTTGGTGGTTTGGGTAGTGCTGTAAGAAAAAAAATGGCAATGGGGCTGTGAGAGGGAGTGGAGTAGAGCCATAAGATATGACAGACAAAAGGTGTAGAGACAGTGAGGGGGAAGAGATTATAGACTGTATATCAGAGCTGTGTGAATACTGGATTTTTCCATTTGCTAGCAATTCTGAAAAATGGAAAAAATATGACTTCAGTTTGAACTGAAAACAAAAAATTTTCAAAACTTTCAGCAAACAAAGAAGTAAAAAAAGTTCTGATTTAACTGTTTGATTTTTTTAAAAATAAAATTGAAGGAAATTTTGAAGTGAAACATTGATATGTTTCATTCTGATATTTTTCTGAATTTTTTTAAGGGGGGAGGTTTGACACAAACAGTTTTTGCAAATTCATGTAGGTTTTGCTAATGTTTCAATGTCACTGAATCTGCTTTAGCTTTGGCAGAAAATTTTCTCCCAGCTCTGCTGTCTATATCTATGTCACAGGTACAGCTTGGAAAGGCTGAGGACTGAAAGCCACCAACTCTCTTCTCCAAACCTAATTAATCAGTTAATGTCTGCAAAATGATTGCAAGATATATGTCATGAGCTGTAATTATAACAGTATTGAATTTCAAAATGTTAAACCAATCATAAACATGTCTACCTTTTCCAAAGGTGATGAGGTTTTGTTTTCCTTTTTCTCTAGTACAAGTATAAAGAATCATATGAGAAAGAAAAAGGCAAACACGTTGGATTCCGTAGCCTGCAGGATGATCCTAAACTGGTTCACTACATGAATGTGGCCAAAATGCAGTCAGAACGCGAGTACAAGAAGGGTTATGAGAGCAGCAAGACCAAGTATCACACTCCCCTAGATATGTTCAGTGTGACAGCTGCTAAGAAAGCCCAGGAAGTGGTTACAAATACCAACTACAAACAGCTACTACACAACTATACACTCTTGCCTGATGCGATGAATGTGCAACTACCAAAACACATGATGCAGATTCAGAGTGATGTATGTAATTTAACTTTACTTGATTATACTATTTTGCCAAAAGAGTTGAGGCTAATTAATGGCCAGTGGCAGATTAAGGCAGGATGGAAGAAACAGGTGTTCGTTTGGGGGCCCTAAGTTTTCCAAAGATTTATAGTGATTAAATATAGTGGATTCCAGGATACTTTCCGAGCAAACAAACCCTAGCTCCAAACATTAAATTACTTCCCAGCCAAGGACCATATTTTCTGATCATAAGTACATTTCTGTGGTTGGTGTTATTACTTTCTAATTGTATTGTGATATTATTGTTCATTATTTGTATTGTGGTAGCACCTAAGTTTTATCTATATATACCTATATATAATATCTCTTTGTAGCTTAGAGTCCTATTTTTTGTTTCCTCCCTTCCCCCTCACTCCCCAGTATCTTCTAGGGATTTCATAAATAAATCATGGGAAGGATCTATTTTGTTGAAGGATCCTTTACATTTTGTGCCTCATCTCCATTTCTTCCCCATAAAATACATACAATAGCTTTAGTCTTCGCATTCTCATACTGTTTTAGGGCAGGTCCTGAAGTCCATTAAAGCTGATGAAAATTTTGTCTGAGCAGAGATTTGTACTATCAGGCCCTAAAGAAGAAATTGCTGAAGAGAGAGAATTGCTGGGAGTAAATTAACTAAAAGCATCAATAAGACATTTATTCTAAAAAAAATGATTATGCTCCCTCTCAGTTTTCCTACTTTATCCATCAAATTTTGCCCTCAAAGGTGTGCATTTAGCTTCCAATGGGAGTTCTGCACATGAATCATAGAGAAGAATTTAGCCCTATATTTTGAATGATCTTTAATTGCATCCTGTATCTTTGAAAAACACAAGTGAGCACTGATCAATTTTGCTCATATTTTTCTTTCAACAATGACCAGGAAAAATTCAAAGGCTTCATTTCTTTTTGTATGTGGAAATTCTGATTTCTCTCACCCCTTTTAATGTCTCTGTTTATTTTGTAAAAAGAGTCTTTACAAAACAGACTTCAATAACTGGCTAAGAGGAGTTGGTTGGATGCCAATTCAGTCTTTGGATTTGGAGAAGGTCAAGAAGGCTACAGAGATTCTCAGTGAACAGAAATATCGCCAGCACCCAGACAAGCTAAAATATTCCATTACAACTGATGCACTGGAGCAGGTGCTAGCTAAACAGAATGCACAGACCATGAATAAGGTGAGAATTTGCTCCGAGGAACCTGTGTTTCTAGTTTAGTGCCTCAGTCCTGCAACGTAAAGCGCACTGAAGTCACTGGGGTTCCATATAGGTGCATCGGTCTGTCTGGATGCATTGCTTTGTAGGACAGGAGCCTAAGACATTATGGAAGTGCACCATAGTTAAAAGTGTGCTGCAATTTGCATTCAGAGCAAGATTATAGCTCTACGTTCTGTTTGGATTATATCGTGTATCCTCCCCATATGTACAGAATTGTCATTCTTTGTGTGTGTGGGAAATAATATTAGTAGTGAGTGAACTGCAATAGCTTTGGAATTCTGATTCAGTTTGGATAAGCACTCCCTGAAATGAAGATTCTTCTCTGAAGCACATCCAAAGCATTTGGGGCACAACTAGGACACCATCGCAAGTGGGTCAGGGTTGTGCACCTGAGCACACAGAATAGGGAAAAACAATATGTACATTGAAAATCTGCAGTTACAGTCTGTTGCTTATGATAATATTATTTGCATAGTTTATCATAGGAAGTACAAAAGAAAAATGAGGGAAATTGTCACTGCGCTATAGTTAGTTTTTTGTACAGGTTATTTGTAATACTTATGAAGTTTTGTGCAGCAGAGTCTTATTTAGCACACATGAGTAAAATGAAAAGAATCTCTTATTTTATAATGAATTGCAATGTCTTTCTGATATTAAATATCACTTTGGAATTGCAGAGGCTTTACACTGATAAATGGAACAAAGAGAAGACAAGCATTCATGTTATGCCGGACACTCCAGAAATTCTGCAGTCGAGGGTGAACCAGATCACCATGAGTGATGTAAGCTGACATAATCAAGCAGGACATTCAGTGTCAGTTAAAAATACACTCCTAAAGTGGTGCCCTTTATAGTTCTAATTTTAAAAGATTTAAATGCCAGTGCAGGGCTAGTAACATTTCCACCTTCATAACAAAAACTTTGTTCCCTTTTATGTTTTGGATTAGAAATTATACAGAGCTGGCTGGGAGGAAGAGAAGAAGAAGGGTTATGACATGCAGTCAGATGCTATCCCAATAAGGGCAGCCAAGGCCTCCAGAGACATTGCAAGTGATGTAAGTTCTATTTTTAGATTGCACTCAGGTAACATTATGGAAGGGGTGTAAACTAAGAGGAATTCAGGCTATTTCATGTATAAAACAAGTCCAATTTGGGCTGATTCCAACCCTAGAGGATATCTACTTCACAACTGGCTTTTGAAGCCTCCTGGACAATCTAGGTTTGAATTACATGCTTGGTGTGGTAAATCTTGGAACAGTTCTTGTTCTGAATATTTATTTCACAAGCCTCCAGTGGATCCTCTGCATACTCTGTACCCCTTGATCATTCTTGGCTTGATCCTTCAAAGTGCTGAGCACCATAGCCCCATGAATTCAATGGATTACTTATATGCTTAAACATATGCTTAAGTGCTTTGGTGGATCTGGACTGTGGTGTTCAAAACTTTGCAGGGTTGAGCCCTCTGTGATAGGTCAAAACGAATGTTTTATAGCTTTTTAAAAATAAATGCATGCTTCATAATGCATTCTTCTGTACTGAGTTTACCTGGATATGTTTATTTTCTGCCTGCAGTACAAATACAAACTAGCCTATGAACAGGCAAGAGGAAAGCATATTGGGTTCCGTAGCCTTGAAGATGATCCCAAGCTGGTGCATTTCATGAAGGTGGCTAAGATGCAGTCTGACCGTGAATACAAAAAGGACTATGAGAAGTCAAAGACGAGATTCCACACCCCAGCTGATATGTTCAGTGTAGTGGCAGCCAAGAAAGCACAGGAAGTGGCTACCAATACAAACTACAAGCACTTGCTCCACCATTACAATGTTTTGCCTGATGCTATGAATCTTGAATTAGCCAAAAACATGATGCAGATACGGAGCGACGTAAGTGAAAGACTACAACCTTTGTGTTACCAATTAAGTGATATTTAGTTTATGAATAAATACCATAGGTTAAATCCTAGAGTTTTATAGATAAACTAGTGCAATTGTATGTTAACATGTAGCAAGTATAAAAGAGCAGTACATTAGTAATATGCACATTGTATTTCTTAGAATAATCTGAAATATAAACTAAACTAGTTTATAAAGAATTTAGATGGGATCAGATGGCAAGTTTGCCCACTTTGTTTATATGCTTGTCACATGTGTTTATAGCTTACATGTCCCATTTGACTCAAGGAGTAATACTTGTGTGCAGCCCAAGCCAAGGAAAGCTTCACTAACAGAATCATCATACATTTTCCAATAAATTATCCTTTCATAATTAGGGGAACCAAAGCTGGACTCTATTGTGCCTCAGAGGGATGTCTCCAATGTATAGTGTTACTTGGGGATACTCCTGAGGTGATGGAACTTACACACTGTTTCTCAAGGCTTTGCCTAAAGACACAATCTAGTTCCTTTCATTGGGAGGGACTGATCCTGCAGCCCCATTCGTGTATGCTATAGCTTCACAGAGGAATTTGGGATTGGAATTTTATATGGAATGTGTAGGAATATAGGCCCACATTAGATCTGGGTGAACTACGGTTTTAATTTGAGTTGGGATATTAATGTGAACAAGAGGCCCAAAGCATGGAATAAAAAAGAATGTGCAATAAACAATTGGCTGTATGAAAAATGCCTTCATCTGACCTTAGCTAAGGTCTGATACTTGGCAATGACATCACTTGCTTGTTAAAAGGGTATAAAAAAGTAAACTCTTAAAGAGTACATTGCTAATACCTGCCTGTCCAAGCTGAAGTTGACCGATATGAATCTGAACATCCTTGGCTTTAGCCTATTTGTAAGTATCTTGATCAAATGCTTATAAATGTTTTGTTACTGTTTGGATGTAGTAAATTGCTTATTAGTTAGGCTTTTAGGCAAGTTTAGGGCAATTGTATAAATACCATTTGGCATTTGGATTTAATAAAGGAATTTATGGTTAAATTAGTGTTGTGGCAATACCCTTCATAAATAATAATAATTCCAACAGAATGCAAGAATGAGCTGTAATAAAACACACAGCCCTGCTATAAAACATGCACATGGGGGGATGGATAGCTCTGTGGTTTGAGCATTGGCCTGCTAAACCCAGGGTTGTGAGTTCAATCCTTGAGGGGGCCACTTAGGGATCTTGGGCAAAAATTGGTCCTGCTAGTGAAGGCAGGGGGCTTGACTCAATGACCTTTGAAGGTCCCTTCCAGTTCTAGGAGATTGGTATATCTCCAATTATTATGTTCAAACACTCAAAAAAACACTAAACTTACTAAACAAGTAGAAGGGGACCCAGAATTTTTCATGCATCAGACTGATTTATTTCCTTCTTCTTACAGAATCAATACAAAGCTGACTATGATGAATTCATGAAGGGTGTGGGATGGATGCCAGTAGGCTCTCTGGAAGCTGAGAAGAATAAGAAAGCTATGGAAATTATAAGTGAGAAGAAATATCGCCAGCACCCAGACAAACTGAAGTATTCCAGTCTAATGGACTCTATGAATATGGTTCTAGCTACAAATAATGCTAAAATCATGGACAAAGTATGAAAATATTTGTCACAATTCAGTTATGCATGCAGTGATAAAAGATAAATTAGAGAATCGTGTGAGCATTTCTTTTTTAAATGATCAGTTCTGGCCACAGATGAATATGCTGGATTCTCATTAACTTTATCCCCATAGGCCTTGACACAACCAAAGAAAAAGCTGGCCAAAATATGCTAAGAAATTCAGAAGGGAGCAGATCTGAGGGTTCCTTTTTGTTCACAAACCATGCTCACTGCAAGATGACAGGTCAAATTTTCAAAAGCGCCAAAATTTTCAAAAGTGCCAAAAACGCCAAAGCCCAAGTCCCAGTTCCAAAAGTACCTACATCAGTTTTGAAAATAGGACTTAGGCTCCTGAGTCACTTTGGAGGTTCTGAATATTTTACCTGAATTATGTTACTGTGATCAGAAGCCACCGTGTAATATGAACGTACTTTGTAGTTACACTTAACTTTTCACTGCTGATTCGCCTGCTGAGCTGCCATCATCCATTTAATAGAAATTGGCTCAGTACTGGAATGCACTGTTACAGGGGTGGGACAACATTAAATGGATCCTGAATCCTTCAGTGTTTTAGGCCATCACACAGGCTCTCAGACCCAATTCCCTAAGATGAGCTCGTACCTACCTACCACTGGGATCTTGCCATTACTCTTAAGTTAAACAGCCAAGTCAGCCTGCCTCTTGAAGGCAGACAGCTGACAGCAATGAGCTGCGTGCAGAGCTATTGCATAATATTTTGACACCAAATAGTTCTTTATCTGGGTACAGAACCTGAGGTTTTGCTGGATTCTGTCACTAGATATGTTTGAACACATTTAGGAGGTTAATCCTTCCTAGATGCACCAGGTATGGTTAGTAACCGTCAAGCAGGTATGTCCTATGGGACTGATTCTTCTCTTCACTTATATGCCAGTATAACTCCATTGACTCCAATGGAATTATTCTTGATTCACAATGTTGTAAGTGAGAAGAGGATCAGGTGTGTTTGGGGCATATTTTTTTAGCATGTCAGCAAACTTTGTCAGGTTCCATCACAGAGAGAGATTATAATCCTGTAGTGTTAGGAAACCTCATACTCAAATTTCCCATGTTTTGCTTTATCCTGCAGAGAGAAAGTAACTAGACCGGTGCATTTTCAAAATAATTAAAAAGAAGTAACATTTTAAATTAAAGGCCAAATTCTGTCCTTGCACACTGTGATTTGCATGCATTCTGGGGACCTATTTGGCCCTTATAAAAAATAACTGTGATGATAATGTGCTATATTTGATTTCTTTGTTGACATCTTTTTATTCGCCCTTCCAGCACCTGTACACACAAGCCTGGGAAGCAGACAAGACAAAAATTCACATCATGCCAGATATTCCAGAGATTGCTTTGGCAAAAGTAAACGCATATAACATAAGTGATGTAAGTACTATTACTCAGACTGATTAGTTGGCACTATCTTGCAGTTATCTAGTATTAGGAGGAATTAAAATGACAGTATAGTAGAACATCATGAATTCACCCTTCACTAATCCATAACAATTTGCACTCGGCAAAGATTTCATAGCAGAAGCTGTAATGAGTTGCCACAGTAAAAAACCAAAATATACTGCAGAATATTTATGGATCTATTATGAAATATTAACATAAACAATTAAAACGGGATTTGTAATTGTTAAAGTAATAGTTTGGGTATCCTTGATTTTTTATTGTTGTTTTTCCTCCCTAATTTATACAATTTAGTTCATAAGCCACAACAGTCTCCATTTTTCATGGAAATTAGTGTCTGCTGTATGTAACAGACAACATTATGGGCCAGTTTCAACCTCTGATATCAAAATTTCACTGCTAAAATCTGCACATGTAAAATGAGGAATGGCAAATATAGATACATCTTGCAACACTGTATCCATCTGTTGTCTCTTGCTTTATACTTAGATTGTAAGCTCTTTGGGCAAGGACCATCTTTTTGTTCTGTTTGTATAGCATCTGGCACAATGGGATCTTGATTCATTATTGGAGCTCCTAGGCAGTATGGTAATATAAGTAAATAAATAATGTGCACAAAAGTGGATATTTTTTATTGCATTTTTGAAATGGTGGCCTCTTCCTTATAGATACAATTTGCATCTTCTAAATTTTCACCAATATTTTTGTACTTGAAGAAACAAATCAGGGTCTGTTGCCCTTCTAGTTACCTAGCTGCAGGTGCAAAGCAGATAGTTCGAGATGCAAATACTCTGTGCTTAATTTTGAAATATTGCCCCGTTGTATGCCTGAATGTCTTAAGACATAATTGTTGTAAGAGTGTTAAATATATGAGGACAGAGCAGTGCTACCGAAAAGTTCTTGTTTCAAATGATCACATATATGGCATAGTTTATCCTGTTTTTATATGCATTAGTGCATTTTAAAAAAGGAATATTCTCTTTTCTTTTTTTCCAATTCACAGAAAATTTACAAGCATTCCTTGGAAGAGTCTAGAAGGAAAGGGTATGACCTCAGAGCTGATGCTATCTCCATTAAAGCTGCCAAAGCTTCCAGAGACATTGCTAGTGATGTGAGTTTTTAAAGGAGGAAACTGTCTGTTGTCAAATATTATGAAGCATTCATTTATTGACTTGATTCCATTTTGGATGCTGATTTATGAATTCTCTTTATTTTCTATATTGTTTATAAATGTGTTTAATAAGTATAGCTTTTCTGACATTAAATTGGCTCACAGTGATTAAAGAGCAATTGCTTCATTAGGAAGCTAGAGAGATACATAAGGAGTCATTTTAGCATGGATCTCATTTAGAAAACCAATTTTACCTTATAGTACGAGTCGTTTGTCAAAGTGACTTTGCTGGAGCACTTTTTAAAGGTGACTTTGTATATTGTAGCTGCATGCTTTAGTTTAGATATACACATGTTACTCCTTAATTGCTGCATTATGGAGTTCAGATGTTAGCCTCATCAATATTTGAATGGAACAAAGGGTGCTTTGTAATAAATTATGTTTGCTGCTAATACTACAATGGTAGGACCTGATTACTCAGCTTGTACTCAGTCTCTGTTTAGGTGACATTTGCACTGAATGCACTGAATTCTGCAGAGAAAACCAGTACAGAGTTTCACTGTGCAAAGGTGGGGTGGGAGCACAGAAGTCAGGGTCTGCACCGAGGTTCCCTGAATATCAGTGTTCAGGCTTTGGGTGTAGCAAGGACAAAACTAGCCTTTGGAAGGGGGAAAGGAGAAGGCTGAAAAAGCTGATGCTATGTTGATCATTAAGTTCTTCCGCACAGCAGCCTCAGAGTTGCAATAGACACTGCAGAGTGGATCTGCAGCTGCTTCATAGTCTGAGAGGAGGTTTCCTCCCTCCGAAACCCTCTCCAAGGAATTCAGCAGTGCAGATCAGAGCCTGGTACTGGATCTGTGCACTCTGCTGACCAGGATTTAGGACAATGAGAGTGTTGCTTGAGTATGGACTTAGTTCGGGTTTAAGGTTTTAATCCATTACAACGTTATTAAGAAAACAAAACTCGGAAATACTGGGAAGCAGCTTCTAAGTTTAAAAACAATTGTTCAGTCTTAGAACTAAACATAACCACAGAGGTCATTTGATCTTCAAACTTGAGCCAAACTCCAGACCTGATCTCAAAGTGTTAGTAAAATAAAATCCAAACATTTTTCAAAGGGATGCCTCCTGCAAATTGGGACTTCCTTAGTTTATCAGTCTCTCAATCTTAAATTATGTGATGCCATGACAGTGAGATTCAGTAACAGCTGCCATCAGAGGCTACATGAGGCACTGCAGGGAGCATGGCATTATGAAGAAAGTTTCCTTTTCATGAAAAAGATTTTTAGGAGAATTCTTTTAAAAATGTCCCTCATAAAGATCAAAGAGGTAGGACCTCTGAGTTTTTTCAAGGGTTAGCATCAGATTAAGTAGAAAAATCTACCGGTGCTTTGTTTCCCCCAGTGATTTTTAAATAGCGTATTTCTAATGGGTGTGGCTTTTTCTCAGAGGAAAGGTTGCTTAATTATTTTCTCAGTTTAATTTGTTATAGGCAAGGTAGTTTTAAGGCCTTTTGTTCTGTTTTCTTCACAGTACAAATACAAATTAGCTTATGAAATGGATAAGGGGAAACTTGTAGGCTTCCGCAGCCTCCAGGATGATCCCAAACTAGTCCATTTTATGCAAGTGGCTAAGATGCAGTCTGATCGTGAGTACAAGAAAGCCTATGAGACCAGCAAGACCAGTTACCATACACCTGCTGATACGTTAAGTATCAGGGCAGCGAAGGAGGCACAAGGTAATATAACCAACACTAACTACAAACACCTGATCCACAAATATATCCTCCTACCAGATGCAGTTAATGTGGAACTGACCAGAAACATGAATCGGATTCAAAGTAATGTAAGTTACTGGGTTTTTTTGTTCTGATTTGGCCACTTCCTATATAGTACTACTTTTTCAGTTGCGTATGAAGAATTTTTTTTTAAACAAGAGAATTTTTCAGTTGCTGAAGTTTGTAAAATGTGTTTTTTCCTTTCTGTCTTCTGTTTTACAGAATAAGTACAAAGAGGACTACAATGAGTGGTACAAAGGACTTGGTTGGAGCCCTGCTGGTTCTCTGGACGTGGAGAAATCTAAGAAAGCCACAGAAATTGCAAGTGACAGGAATTACCGCCAGCACCCAAGCCTTTTCCCCTTCACAAAACAGAGTGACTCCATGGACATGGTGCTAGCAAAACACAATGCAGATGTGATGAATCAGGTGAGAGGATACAGTGAAAATTGTGTATGTAAATGATCACTGTGTAATTCAGTATCACTGCCTTTCTCCAACATTGCTTAAAACACATGCTTCCCTGGCAAACTTGCTTTGCCAAAATAATTTCTTTTTAAGGTATGAGAGAACAAGCCATTTACAGATTTCTTTTACCAGATCCAAGCACCCAATTACTGGCTAAATAGTTCCTTCTCCCATTTTTCTCATGGTTAGATCATGTCATTACTTGTACAGTCTCAGTTATTCTCACTGGCATGATATAAATGTTAATTTCTAATTCTGGGGTGCGGGAGGGGAACTATAAGCTTCCATAACAGCATTCAGAAGTCTAATCAGTACAGGTCTCATCCTGCCCTCTTTACTAAGGAGAAACTCTGGCTTTAAACAAACAACTGTGGAACGGGCTGATAGACATTACTAGAAATGCTCACTAAGGGCCTGATGAATTGACCTCAGTGGGAGCAAGATTGGATCCTAATTCACTTGAATCATGGATTAAGTCAGTAAAAATAAATACAATCAGCAACTCTCTCTCTCTCTCTCTCTCTCTCTCTCTGTCTCTCTCTCTCTTTTTCCATAAACGAAGTACACACAGAGAGATATATCTATCATTTATATTAGCATATCTGGTACTCTTTTTTTCCCTTAGCATATGTACACTCAAGCTTGGGAGAAGGATAAACTTCAGCTTCATGTGATGCCAGATACACCTGATATTCTACAGGCCAGACAGAACATGGCAAATTACAGTCAGGTAAAGAGTTGTAAAATACTTTATATTGTAGTTCATTTTTGAATACATTAGTTCTGTTTTCCTCAGTGAAAGGTGTCCTGTTATTTAAGAGTAAATATTTGTTATGAACTAGAGGAAAATGAAAAATAGATGGGACTTAGACTCCTGTGTCACTTAGGAGCTTCTGAAAATTTAATCCTAAACTCTTGCTAAACATAAATATTAGCCCTGCTCAGCAAGGTGAACTCAGAAAAAGGCTTAGTGTATTCTTTATACCTTCCACAGACATGTACAGGGTCCTTCATGGCCTCAGTCAGAATAGGTTATAAATTCCTTGTTATAAAATTCCAAACCCACTATGTGCAGGTTTCTCAACCTATCATCATGGACCCACTTGACACTGTGATGTCCTGTCCCTTTAAATGTTTGAGCACTCCTCTGTGTAAAACCTCACCTTCATGTTGATTTCAGTTTTGCTGCCAGGACAATGAAGTCTCCACAGCAAACAACTGTGTTTCCATCACCTCCCTTTGTGTCTGTTTGTCCGTCTGTCTGTCTCTCTCTCTGCTGGGTTCAAATATAACATACTGGCAAGGAGGAATTTGTGTCATGAATAGCCTCTGTTCCCACTGCCTGAAGAGGAAGAAATAGATAATAATATGTATAAAAGAGGACAAAGTTCACCCCTAGACAGCAGATGACAGACGGCTGCTTTTTGTTGCTGGGACAGTGTGAGCCAGCTAGCTAGAGAGGGGGAAGTCGGCAAATAAAGATAGAACAAAGGAAAAGGGTACTGCAATTACTGCTGGAGCTGTCCAAACAGAGAAGTGAGGAGAATGCATGCAGCCATCTTGGCTGACTATGTGCAAGAAGGCAGCATGTGAGATAGCTTTAGCCTGCACTGAGGGTCTTCAGCCAGCAGAGGGAGCTGAATTCTGCATCCTACAGTATAAGCACACAGCCTGCAAAGGGAAATCAAGTGCAGATAGTGCACAGTTTAAAAAAGGGGAAAATCACTGTGGCAGAGATGACGTCCAGGAGGCGTGAAGTGCAACAGCAGAGCAGAGTAAAATGGCAACTTTTCTGGGCAGTGTTGATGAGTCTGATGAAAACCACAACTCATGAATGTACCTTGAATGTTTTGAGCAATTTATTGCTTGCAGCACCATTCCAGACAGACAAATGGTTTCAAACTTGCTGACAGCGATGGGTCCAAAGGCATATAGATTGCTGCATGACCTGTTGTGTCCAACTGTGCCTGGAACTTCTACATATGCTACAATTACTGCTGCAATACAAGAACACTTTTCTCCTATCCCATTGATGATAGCAGAATAATACCAGTTCCATCAGTGACATCAGGGAAATGGAGAATTCGGAGCACAGTTTGTTGCTGCTCTAAGGAAGTTAGAGTATTGTCAGTATGATGCCCTGTGTGACCAGTTTGTCTTTGGATTATGTAATGATGAGATCCAGAGAAAGTTAGTGTCTGTGTCAGTTCTTACTTTCAAGCTGGCTGTTGAAGTAGCTAATGGCTTGGAAACTGCAGAGAAGGATTCTCTGAACTTTAATGTGAAGTCATAAATTCATAATGTGGATAAAGACAAGAGTTCTAGGACACTGATCAAGACCTAGCCCTACACATGTTATCAGAAGTTGGAGTAAATGGCATCTTGGTTACTCCCTTGATTGGCTGGAACTTGATACTGGAGCTGCCATCTCACTGATTTCTGCATCTGTCTATCACTAGATATTGTCACAAGTGCCTCTGGAAGAAACCTCCATGGTTTTGAAGCATTATGCTGGAGAAAAGTTAGTAACAGAAGGGATATTCCGGGTGCCAGTTCAACTAGATGGACAATCAGTTATTTTACTCTTGTATGCAATCAAAGGAAAGTTATCACCATTATTTGGCAGATCTTGGCTTGAGACGCTTAAGAAGAATTGGACTGAGATCATGGTGACCATGAAAGCACCTCAAAGTCTTCAAGAAATACTTGACAGACACTCCAAAGTCTTTGAACAAGAACTTGGACAGATGAGCAATGTGTCAGTGAAGCTCAGTATAGACAGTCAAAATATTGCAAGCCCAGAGTTGTGTCTTATGCTCTGAAGCCTCTAGTAGAAGCTGATATGGACCATTTAGTGAACACTGGAATCTTAACACAGATTTCATGTGGTGAGTTGACTACACTCATCATACAAGTAATCAAGAAGGATGACTCATTTCCAGATTTGTGGCGTTTGTGATGCTGAATCCAGTTTCATGTTCAGACCAGTCCACTAACTCGTACTGAAGGTTTGTTTGCTACTCTTAGTGAAGGATTGTGTTTCAGTAAATTGGATTTGCTCAATGCATACCTACAAATAGAGATCGATTCCACATCTCACAAATATCTCACAATCAACATGCAAAAAGGCTTAATTTTGTTGTATCAGGTTGCCTTTCAGTATCACATAGGCACTTGTGCTGTCCCAGAAAGCTATGGATGAGATTCTGAAGGGACTGAACAAAGTTCAGTGCTATGTGGATGACATCCCTGTTACATGAAAGGATCCAGAGGATCATCTTCAAAATTTGGATGTTGTCTTGCAGAGTTTGGAAGGCCATGGACTGAGAGTATGTCAAGACAAATGTGAGTTTTCAAATCTTCAGTTGGACATGCAATTGATACCACAGGATTAAGGAATCACCAGAGAAAGAGAAGGTGGTTCTTCATGCACCACTCCAGAGAATGTGTCAGAGTTACATTTATTCTTAGGGCTGCTTAACTACTAATCTATCTAATCTTGTGACAGTATTGGCACCTTTACATGAAGTGTTATAAGCAAAGAAAAAATGGAAGTAGACTCTGTGTGTGTGTGTGTGTGTGTGTGTGTGTGTGTGTGTGTGTGTGTGTGTGTGTGTGTGTGTGTGTTTAAGGAAGTTAAGAAATTTGACATCAGCCGAAGTTCTTACTCACTTTGATGCCTCACTACTATTGCAATTGGCTTGTAATGCTTCACCATCTGAGTGCACAAGTTCTTTCCCCATATTTTTCCTGATGGCATGGAGAAACCAATTGCCTTTGCTTCACAAACGCTTACTATGCTTGAGAAGAACTATGTAGAAGTAGAGCAAGAAGCTCTAAGCATTATCTTCAGAATTCAGAAGTTCTATATCTCTCTGTATGGTAGATATTTTACCTTGCTGATGGATCATCTCTTGTCATTTTCAATTTTTCCACCTAAACATGGAATTCCAACATTAGTTGCTACTCGGATATGATGGTGGTTGTTGCTACTTTCAGCTCATTCCTATACTATTCAGTTCTGTAAAGGGACTCAGCCCAGCAATGCTGATGGGCTGCCATGCCCAAGCTCCCATTAGCCCAAAGAAATGTCAGATGAAATGTTTTATCTTAATTTGACGGAGAGGTTACCCATCACTAGCACAGACATCAACTCAAAAACCACTAAGGATGATGTGCTTTCTCTTGTGAAGGGAATGGTATTACAAGGTACAGTGTTGGATCATAAGAATCCCCCGTTTACTGCCCATCAGCGTGTTTTATATCTGAATCACAATTGCATCTTATGCAGAATAAGAGTGATCATTCCGGAATCACTTCACTCTCTGGTTTTTGTGATGGTCATTTTGGCATTGTATGAGTGAAGGCCATAGGCTGGAGTCATGTTTGATGACAAAGATATTGAGAGGAAAGAGAAGTACTATAGTATGTGTCAGTAAATTGAGCATAATCCTGACCCAGCTCCTTTATACCTTTGGTTGGGGCCTCAGACTCATTGGACACATATTCACATGGACGTTGCCAGACCTTTAGTCGTAGTCAGTGCGTATTCAAAGGGGCCAGAGATTTTAGAATGATTTCTACTACAGCTACCAAACCCATTGGACATCTCTGCATGTTTAGCCAATTTGTCTTACTAGAACAGTTGGTGAGTGACAGCAGACTTCAATTTTGCTCTGAAGAATTTCAGAGATTCTTAGCTTCGAATGGAATTCAGCACATATGTTCTGCTCCATTCCATCCTGCTACAAATGGACTTGCAGAATGCTTTTGCAGTCATGTAAGGTCTGCTTAAGAGCTAACAGGTCTATTCTGAGTCATCAGCAGAAACTGGATAATTTTTTGCTTGTGTTCCTGTAGACATGTGTTCCTACCCAGGAGTCATCAGCAACTCTTCTCTTGAAGTGATCTTTGTGTACCTGTTGTGACCTGCTACATCTTGATGTTGCCTCCTCTGTAGCCAAATCCCAATCTATGCAAATTGATTAATGATGTAAGACTCATCATCTTTTTTTCAACTTGGAGACTCAGTGTGGACTCGCAACTACAGTTGTGGGGTGAAATGGGTACCTGAAGAACTTGTAAAATGCACAGGAATTGTTTTGTGTGTGGTAGAACTGGTGGTATTTTATGGAAATGACATATGGATCAGTTGCAGTCTTGACAACTACTGGAGTTGGGAGATGTTCCAGTAGGACTTTCTGTTCCTCCTTTCAAACCTCCTTCCATTACAATTCCTAATGTCAACAGTTTGGTGGAAGATACTTTGGTACCAGATACAGTTGATTCCTTACCCCAAACTGTTCCTGTTGTGAAGTGCACTGCCACACCATTGTCACCATATTATCCCAGAGACTGTGAAAACCAGTTGTATGCCTGAACTTATATATTGTTTAGTTAGTGAGTTGTTATTCCAGGGCAGAATAATCCCTTGCAGTTTGAGAGTCTGTGGTAGTCCACCCGCACTATTTAAGTTATGTAGTGTTCCATGTTAGCCATGCAAATGATGATGTATATAAATTTGGGAAGTTTTTAAAAGTAGGGTGGAGAATGAGATGTTCTGCCTCTTTTAATGTTTAGCATTCCCAGTGCAAAGCCTCACCTTAGTGTTGGTTTCAGTTTTACTGCCAGAACTATAAAGTCTCCATGGCAGACAGCTGTGTTTCTATCAGCTCCCTTTGTGTCTGTCTGTCTCCTTCTCTGTTGGTCCAAATATAACAGGCACATAGAATATGAAGCATATACAGTTGTTTCCACCTTTCTTTATATATTTCTTAATTTTCCTTCTAAATATAGGAGAGTGACAGTCTGTGCTAGAGATTTTCTGTAAACTACTTAGTTTTTGCTTTCTGTGGATGGTTAGAGGCAGGTCTTATAATTCCAAGTGCCAAGTGTTTTAAGTTACATGTGCATAGTTCAACTGGATTGCATTTTTTTTAGAGCTACAGTACATCCTTATTAATAGGAAATTTGCAAGTCCATACCCAATATTAGTAGTTACTTCCACTCTAGTGGCCAAATTTCCCAGCAAAGTATTAGTGAGTGAGGAAGGTTGATCTGGTGTTCAGGGCATTAGACTAGAAGTTGGGAAGCCTGGGGTCAAACCTCTGCCCCACCACGGACTTTCTGTGTGGTTTTGGACATGTGAATTACCCTGTCTGCCTCATTTCCCTCTATGTGAAATGGGGATAATAACACTTTCCTACCTTATAGCGGTGTTGTGAAGATAAATTCATTAAAGATTTTGAGGTATTATGGTACTGGGGACTATAGAAGTATGCAAAATAGAGAACAAAGTCTCACATTACTAAGGCTTCTTGGACCTGATCCTCAGCTGGTGCAAATCATCATGTGTTCCCTGAGATGGAGCTCCACACTACAGTGGACATCAGCTGAGAACGTTGGCCTGTTAGTTTTTACAAATTATCCAACAATATAGAACATACTCGTGTGTTATGAAGCATTAGCATAAATAATCAAAACTAAAATGAACAAAGTATATTTGGGGTGTCTCATCCTGTTTCATTCTCGGGGTACATCCAGTGCTGCTAGCCTCACAAAGAAAGAACTAATTGAACTCTGATTTTTAACCTGGTATGATAGATGGGGATCAAATTCTTTCCTGCTGTAATGCCATTTACTTTGGTGGAGTGACAAAGGGAATTAATTCATCCTTAAATATTAATTATTCTTTATGTGAGAACAAGCATTGCAAACAGATTATTTTTAATCTAGTAAGCACTTGTGAAAAAAACCTATAATGTATTAAAGACACAATCCCTAATACTGCCCCCTAAAGTGTCAAATCTTGAAGTCCTTATTGGAGGGTCTATTGTAGGTTTAGCCACAGCGCTGCATTAGACAGTGCAGATCACATTGTCCCAGTGAAAGTATCAGTAACTATAGTAAAGCCATATTTCCAAATGGTCCCCAGCACACAGAGGGACAGCCTGCAGAGGTGCAGTTTATGCTGTCCTGCATATCTGACCCGCTCTGCTGTAGGGAAAGGGTAATGAACAAAAAGCAGCCTGCTCCCTGAATGGGGTGCTTTGTGCTCTCTCACTTTTTGCATCCAGGCAGGGCTCAGCCACAACCCGGCCCTCAATTTTCACACACACTTTTCTCAGGCAAAACTTTTGCCTGAGTAAGTGCTGAGTTAAGATGGAGTGTAGTACTCAGGATTTGGATTCAATGTTTATGCCATGGGTTCTGTTTGTATTGTTTTTACAAAGATGCAAGGGAAGTTTTGGAAAACACTCTCTGTTTTCAATTTTAGAAACTGTACAAACATGGATGGGAAGAAATGTTAAAGAAAGGCTATGACCTCACACCTGAAGCCATTTCAGTGAAAGCAGCCAAAGCTTCGAGGGACATTGCAAGTGATGTAAGTGACATTTTCAATTCGATCTGTGATGAATTTTATGCACTCAGACACAGTCTAAGAATCCTCATTGGGCCAGGTCCATCCCTGTGCTACGAAGGTGTGCTGGAAGGGATAGAGAGACAAGAGAGGTTTTCCTCCCTGTATAATCAGTGGGACAGACTCTCTTAGCATTGATGAGACAGTAGGAGAGAGATTGCTCTCACATCATTGCACCATGACCTCAAGCTTGCCATTTGCCTTTTGTGTGGCATGGGAGCAGCCTGTACTACCTAGAGCTACCTGGTCTATGTTTTTAGAGCAGCAGCAGATTTTGACCCAACTAACTCCTCCCACTGCGCTGAGTCAATCTACCATGCAGCTGTAGAACAGGTCTCAGGGCAAACACATGCCCAGCACTGCTCCACATCCCAGCCTCAGTGCAGTGCTTGTGTATAAGAACAGGTGTTTGCTAATTTTTAGGGAATTGTTCTGGATAGTCAGGACCCTATATTTTCCAGTGCTGACTTTTATCCTTTGAGACACTGGGATTATGTCTCCACCTGGGAGTACCAAGCAAGTGGACTCTCCAGATTGTAGTTGGTTGGTAATTTGTGCAGTGGAGGAGCCATTCTGAGAGATGTGCAGCCTGCTCTTTCTACGCAGTCCAAAGGCTCAATTCCTTCGGCAGCAGAGGCATTCCTAGAACACTAACATCAAGCAAAGTTATGCACATACATCAAGGGAATATTAGACCCCTAAGTGTGAAACCATAATGATCTGCTCAGCTTCTAGCATCCAAGAGAGCAAGAAATTCAAGTTTGCTTGTGAGTCTAACTGCCAGCATACATGGCATGCTGGTGAATGTATCTAATAAGTTGTTATTTCCCCATTTTCTCATTCTTACCTTAATTTGAGTACCACAATCTTTATGATTTTAGTACAAGTATAAAGAAGGTTACCGCAAGCAGCTGGGACATCACATTGGATTCCGCAGCCTACAGGATGATCCCAAACTTGTGTTGTCTATGAATGTAGCCAAGATGCAGAGTGAGAGGGAGTACAAGAAAGATTTTGAGAAGTGGAAGACCAAGTTTAACATGCCTGTGGATATGTTGGGCTTCCTACTGGCTAAGAAATGCCAGTCATTGGTTAGTGATGTAGATTACAGACGGATCCTACACCAGTGGACTAGTTTGCCAGACCAGACTAGCATCATCCAAGCTAAGAAAGTATATGAACTACAGAGTGATGTAAGTTTCCTTTTTACTTGATATATTTCTTTTATATTTATGGAAGATATGTTCATTATTGAAGGGAATCTGGTGTCCCTATAGAGCAGAAATGACATTTCCTCTTGTAGTTCCAGCAATACGGATCATAGCTAAACAAGCTCTGTTAATTGTCAGTTAGTCTTTTAACGTAGTTCATTGATGTAGACAAGAGAATGACTGTCCCTGATTTGTTTGGTTCCTCAACAGAATGTATATAAGTCAGATCTTCAATGGCTTAAAGGCCTGGGATGGATCCCCTCTGGCTCTTTGGAGGCAGAAAAGAACAAGAAAGCTTCAGAAATCCTGAGTGAAAAGAAATACCGCCAGCCACCAGACACTGTTAAATTCACAAGTATTCCTGATGCCATGGACATAGTTTTGGCAAAGTCTAATGCCAAAAATAGGAGTGATGTAAGTTTCTGAAGGCTGAACATTTAATTGAACAGATAAATTAACTTGTAATTTATTTCAACTTCTCATATAATGCTAAAATTAATATAATTTGAGTTAACAGTGACTAATATGTCTTTAAAAAAGGAATTTTCCAATTGTTGGTCATAGCTCTGTGTTTAGTAAAATGTCAGATTTCTGTGATTTTTGGCCCATTTGACATCTTGAGTTCAGCTGTCAAGAAGTCCCAAATGTGATTCAGGAGATTATCATGGCTGATCTACAAAATGTATTCAATGTTAAGCATAAATAATATCTTTACCCATATTTAACCTTAGTTACGCTGTATATGGAACTGTTATAATGATGACCCTTTTTGGCCTTCCACATACAAAAGGGATGCAAAAAATTGTATTTAAATAGAACTCTAAGTGATTAATGCATTATTTTCTTCAACTATCCATCCAGTACCATTTATATCTCCCACACTCGATGCTTGCGTGACATGTTCTTGTATTGCTGTTACAGACATAAGGTGAAGCTGAATATTAGACACAGTGTTCTTGTTTGTTTCTCCTTCTAGAGACTTTACAGAGAAGCATGGGACAAGGACAAGACTCACATTCACATCATGCCTGACACTCCTGAAATCCTTTTGGCTAAAGCAAACTTAATCAATACAAGTGATGTAAGTTTAACTCCATACTACACTGGATGTTCGAGCTTATGACTTGAAAATTCACTGCGTGAATTCAGTCTAAATTGCAGTAAAGTCCTTCAGAATTTATTCTAGAACTCTTGAATTCTTGCAGCCTTTAACATACCCATGGTCTTTTTCTGGTAAACTTGTTATGTGGAGGGAGCCAATATGGCAGTTATTAGATTACAAGAAAAATACCAACAAAGCATACAGTATGAGGTTGCTATCTTTAGTTATGTCCATTTCATCCCTATTGCTCAAATCAACACCTTAAATACCTCTCCAATAAAATGTAATTAGTCTAGCAACCTGTTGTGGGAAAATGTTTAATTGTAGTGAGTTGAATTTTAGAATTATAGAGTATCATTTTTGTCAAATTCTCCTTTGTTATGGAACATCAGAAAGAAATGCCAAAAAGATTTATCAATAGTATTCAAGAGGAGAGGTCATGATAGGTTGAAAACAGACACACAGGGAGTCAGAAAATATGCATTGTTGATTCTCTTAGAAGTCCATGTAATTGTGGTCTGGAGCAATGTTTATTAATCAGATTACGTAAGTAAAGTAAATGACAGTATTGGTTGCAAATGAGTTGCAACCAAAAACTTTTATTTACCTCTCCCTAGTCAATCTATTGCAGTTACGCAATAATTTCCACCCTTAGTTTGGTGGTGGAAAATGTTCTGTAGCAAGAAGAGCATGCAAGACTTTTGACTAATTTCTAGCACCAAGAAAGCCATCTCAGAGTCCTAAAAATGTGCTTTTTAATTTAAAAACATGATAGCTTGGCAAGCATGCATTGGCAATTGAAAATTAGTAGTAACCAACTCCATTTGATAAATCTACCCTTGTTTTCTGCACAATGTAAAAAATAGGAATTCAGTTCTTGAACTATGGTGTAAAATACATAGCATTTCCTTTCTCTCCAAACATCAACATTGGAATACTTTTCTGCAAAGTGTGCTTGCAATCATTACTGCAAACTTATCTTAACAGAAACTCTACAAGTTAGGATATGAAGAACTGAAGAAGAAAGGCTATGAACTTCCTCATGATGCCATATCACTCAAGTCAGCAAAGGCATCCAGAGACATTGCAAGTGAAGTAAGTGTCTTATTAAACTAAAATAACAGACAGTGTGGTTAAGCACTATGAGGCTGAATCAATGCTGATTGAAATCAGTGGGAGTCTTTCTACTGGCGTCAGTGGGATAAGGTCTTTCTGTCTTTCAAAAAAGAAAAAGAAGGCATACACTGGATGCTTCAGTGCAAGGCTAGTCACCCAACAATACATTGTGTTTGTTTTTTTCAGTCTGCTACTATATATATCACTTAAACCCAGTTTATTACTGAAATTTTGTGGATGACATTGACATTTTATTTCATTTGAAAATTAGCATAGTCCATCAGTGACTTAGACTGTGCTATGGAGTTGCATGTAATTGTTTGAAGATGAATATGTGACTCACTGAAATAGAGTTTGAATTCAGATTTAATATTTCATATCAAACCTGGAATTAACCATTACATGGACAATTATTTGCTAGATATAACCTGGATCCCACAAACCTGTATGTGAATAGTCCCAATGAAGCACACTAAGTCCAGTGGAATTCGCTAACTAAATTGGGACTACATAGATGAGGAAGGGTTTGCAAAAGCTGTGAACCCCATCCTATGAAATTATAAGGGCTATATCTTCTACTACAGTGGGATTAAGGATGCTCAGCTATTTATAGGAATCAATCATCAATTCATAGGATTAGGTTCTTAGTATGTTATAATAACTAAGGAGTTTCACCAACAGTTTTTACAAAGGTAGCGTTTCTAGGTTGAATCTGAAAAAGCATCAGTTGTTTTTTTCTTTCTTTCCAACAGTACAAATACAAAGAAGGGTATCGCAAGCAGCTTGGCCACCATGTGGGAGCCCGCAACATACAGGATGATCCCAAAATGGTGTGGTCTATGCATGTAGCCAAGATCCAAAGTGACAGGGAGTATAAGAAAGATTTTGAGAAATGGAAGACCAAGTATAATAGCCCAGTGGACATGCTGGGAGTCGTGCTGGCCAAGAAATGTCAGGAATTAGTCAGTGACATTGATTATAGACATCCTCTGCACAAATGGACATGTCTGCCAGACCAGAACAATGTTGTACATGCCAGGAAAACTTATGATCTTCAGAGTGATGTAAGTCCTAATTTTACCAGCTTTGTGAAAACTGAAGTGTTTTATTAAGTATATTTTTGCTCCAATGTCAAAAAACATATTTAAGGGCTATATTTCTGGACTCTCTTTTGTCCTGCAAAGACCTTTACATACTGGATTGGTGGGTATTTTCAGACCAGTGACAATAGAAGTGAGCTCTTCTGCAGGTTAGTAAGCTCACAATTAGCAGCAGGCAGCCTACTTTTTGTATCCTTACTAAGTACTGATCTCCTCTTGAGCAATTTGGAGTTAAATTTGTTGCTGTGGATTTGAACAGTGGATTGGAGCAGAGTAAGGGCAAGACAATCTGAATTTCATGTCTTCAAATAATTACTATTTGGGGTGTATAAGTGACATGTCAAGAGCTCAAGCGTTTGGGAAGTGCATCCTCATCTGTGACATTTGGCAGAGGAAGAGATGGCTGTAATTACCTAGACATTCAATGTGCATTTCAGGAATCTCCATTATAGTTGTAGATGAATCTTCATCCTGACAGAAACAGAATTTCCAGCAGGTGGAGTAAGATTTCTGTGTAGTAACTAGTATAGGCATAATCACCCTTGGTTTCAGAGACTGTTAGGGCATGTCTACATTGTAATGTAAGCCTGGAGTTGTACAGCTTGAGTTAGCAGACCCTGGGTTTCTTGATTTAGGGCTTGAGAATTTACAATCATTTGTATCCCCAGATTAGGAATTTTTGAACCCTGGGTGCCAACCTGGTGTTCTAGTGTCTATGTTGTGGTGTGGAGGCCCCAGTCCAGCAACTCATATCCAAGAATTCCTAATGCCCTCCAAAAATATGCTGTCCAACCCTTTGTTTGTGGTGCACTGTGGGAAAACTTGACTGTCCACCAAAGATGACTGTCCTGGGAACAAAGAAAGTTGGCCCATGGGATTGTGGGATACTTTTGGTGGACTCCCAGAGCACAGGTCTACATTGCAAAACAATAGGGATTGAACTGTGGGTCCAGGCTTGACTCAGGCTTGGAACCTCCACTCCCTTAGGGTCCTGGGACCTGGGTCTGAGTCCTGGTTTAGTGCAATTTATATGTAGACCAGACAGTGAGCGAGGGTGGGGGGAATTGAGCGTGAGTTTGAACCCTGGGCTTACACTGAAACACAGATATACCTTCAGTGCTGAACTAGCCCTGTCAGAGGGCTGTGAGGTGATAACCTCTGTTATCATATGATATTGATTAAACAGTGAGAATCTCTCTAACTGGTGCTGCTTTGCATTGAAGAAAAATGTTCATGTTGTCTAAATAAAATAATGAATTTTCTTGTCTTCCTCTATAAATTATAACTGAAGTAGGCAGAATCCACCTTGGGTTTCAGAGTCCATCACTATAGGATTAGCCATATCAGAGGACTACAAGGTGAATACCTCTGTCATCATTAGATATTCATTAAACATTGAGGCTCTCTTTAAGTGGTGCTGCTTTTCTTTGAAGAAAAATATATTCATGTTGTCTAAATAAAATAACAAACTATCTTGTCTTCCTCTGTTATTTCAGCTTTTATATAAATCAGATCTTCAGTGGATGAGGGGCATTGGTTGGTCCCCAGTTGGTTCTCTGGATGACGAGAAGAATAAGAGAGCAACCCACATCCTGAGTGACCATACCTACCGGCAACACCCAGACACGATCAAATTTAATAGCCTGCTTGATTCTCTACCAATGGTTCTGGCAAAACACAATTCTGAAATTATGAACCAGGTGAGTTTTCTATTTATTTGCAATTAAAATTAAAACAGTATAGTTCTTCTGGATGCTCAAGTGTTCGTTTTTAAAGGAAAACAAGGAAGTTTACATTACAATACTACAGTCTATTCATAGAATGTCAGGGATTTATTTTCATTATAACTGAGTACTTTTGTTTTGTATTTTGAGTTTCTAGCACATAGTTAAGGTATATTTAAAAAAATAAATTTAATAGTTGCTTATGTTTAAGATCAGAAACATGAAAAAGTGGTTTAATAGGAGATTAGCTTTATGTTTTTACATGTTATTTTATGTTGTTACAAAATAATTAATGTAAAGAGCTGTACATTTCCTTTTCAAGGAGGGGTGCAATTATTTATCATGATTGTACAGACAATTGGCCTGTTATACCTAGCAAAGATATTCATATAAATGTCAGGTGAATTGTAACCCAGAAGTTTCGTATCCTATTAATGACTTAGGTCTTCATGATTTAGAACATCTTATTATATTTACTGTTTGCTTTTCAGCGCTCATATACAGCAGCTTGGAATAAAGATAAAACTAGTATCCATGTGATGCCAGATACCCCTGATATTGTATTGGCACAGCAGAACAAATTGAATTACAGTGAGGTAGGTGATGCCTTGCTTAAAAATTGAAAGGCAGCATGCGAGACTATTTAGATGAAAATGAAGTGCATTATTTCTGAAATGTAATGAATATTTGTTATGATTTTAGAAACTGTACAGACTTGCAATGGAAGAGGACAAGAAGAAAGGCTATGACCTACGGGTAGATGCCATTCCAATCAGGACAGCTAAAGCCTCCCGAGATATTGCAAGTGAGGTAAGTAAATTTGGACCCTTCACCTCTCAGTTTCAGAGGTCTCAACATTGTAGTGAGCAGTTAAGGGCATGCTTCATCAACACAATCATGTATCCAGCAACACACTTTCCAAACAATAAATAGAGTGCAACTGGAATAAAATCTTCCCTACAGGAACTGTAGGGCTGTCCTTACTTTATCTGTGGCTAGGTTTCACTCTCAGCATCTGTTGTGTATTTGAGGATCTCTGTTTGATGGCTTGAGGGGTGTGACAAATGAAGTCATCTTGTCCAGTTCTGATTCTGACTAATCCCTTCTATTTAATAATGGCTTGTCAATATTTTTAGCAGAAATAATTTTTTTGTTGTAGTGAAACCTTCCAATACTGCCTATCAGACCTTTCTCAGTAACAAACCCACTTAATTGAAACTGGCATTTGGAAAAAAATGTGTTTCACCTTGTTAACTAATAGACTATATGCAAAAGCATTAAACAAATTGGACTGGATTTTAGGCTAAATGCTAGTTGAGAAATTGACATGGCCATGACCACGTACAGTGGCTTATCCAGTCACAGGGAGAAGTTTTTCCGCTCAGAGACTGTCAAGCTAAACTATTGTTGTAGCATGTTGAAGGTCTGTGTAATATTTTGATACTTAGTAACCAAATTTAGTACCCATTTACCAATATTTTTAATAACATCTTTACAAGGGTGAGGCTGTTATCTGAGGAAGTAACTGATGGGCATCTCAGAGAGAGAATTTGAATTCTGACCTCAGGGGAGCCTGACCAAGGAATTAGAAATAACTTTGATACAATGTCTCAGGCAGAGGAAGCTGTAGTTTTCCTCTCCAAACACTCCAAGGACCTAATCACAAAGACATCTTATTACTTACATGTTTAAGGAGCTCTTGTGTCTAAACATCTTTTTAAGTGCAGGGAGCCCTACGAGTGCTTTAGCAGTCAGATACCACACTCTATGAACAGAACACTTCTTCACATAAAACCCTCCGTACTCTGAGCTCATGATGAAGTCCTCCAGGAAGTTGCTATAGGATGTTTTCTTAGCCCCCACCCCTGAATCTTACTTATTACACTTTTTTTTTGCCTACAGTACAAATACAAAGAAGGGTACCGCAAACAGCTTGGCCACCATGTGGGAGCCCGCAACATCCAGGATGATCCTAAGATGGTGTGGTCTATGCATGTAGCCAAGATCCAGAGTGACAGGGAATACAAGAAAGATTTTGAGAAATGGAAGACCAAATATAATACTCCCGTGGATATGCTGGGAATTGTACTTGCCAAGAAGTGCCAGGAACTGGTTAGTGAAGTTGATTATAGACATCCTCTGCACCAGTGGACATGTCTGCCAGACCAGAATGATGTTGTACATGCCAGGAAAACTTATGATCTTCAGAGTGATGTAAGTCCGACTTTTACTAGCTTTGTGAAAACTGAAGTGTTTTATTAAACATGGCTTTCCTGCAATGTCAAAGAACTTATTTAAGGGGGGCAGTTCTGGACTCTTATCCTGCAAGGATGTTTTCTGCTGCATACTAGATTGGTGGGTTGTCACAGTTTCAGGTCAGTTGCATGTGTAGTCCCCCTCCACGGTCCAGCAAGGGGGCAGCCACTTTAGGCTTCTGACTCCCAGCCATCACCTCTCTTGGATGGAAATCTGCATCTTAATCCCCACTGACTGGGCCTCCCTGCCTACAAGCTTCAGTGTTGGACTCCAGTAATTTGGTCTACTTAAGCTATCCTTTGTACATCTATGCACATTATACGTCATTTGAAAGTGTATTATGTGTACTTTAAGATGAGGAATGATGTGGAACTGTCAAGTGGTGCCATTACTATAGAAACTGGGATAAACAGTGACACCATCAACATGTTAAAATAGCTACTCTGAAATATTTGCTTTTGTTTGTTATTTTAACTCTATGCATTATTTAAGGACAAAATTGAATTTCTCTGTGACTTCAAAGCGTCACAACAACAACCTAAAGGATAAACATCTATAAATAATTTGTACAGGTATAATATAGTTGTGTTGGTGACATTTCTAATCAAAATCATTATCATCATCTTGTTCATAATTATGGCCTCTGTTGAGAGTGCGTGGGTTATCATGGTCTTCATTGCCTTGACATGTACACCGTTCTGTGCAGGGAAGATTATTCTGATTACAGACACAGCTGATTGTGCAGGGACTTCTATGGGCATATGTACAGAGAAGGTCTTGTACAAGCTCAGATGCCATTGGGCCCTTGAAGTATACATGAAGTAGTTGATCATCCATATTTTTCCATCCATGATGCAATGGTGATCCAATATCTGGTCTATCTATGTACAAAGTTATCTAAGTCTTTAACATGCTCTTCAAAACTGTCCTTCTAATGTGGGAGTTTGGTCAGTAACTTGTCCTTTTCGATGGATAGATTGAGGCGCAAAACAATTCAGGTCTCTGTGGGTCTCCTTTTCTTACTCACTTTGGTCATAACAGCACCGCTCCCAACTTCCTGGCTGCAGAAATTATGACTTGTCCATCATTTTCTCCCAATTTGGCAAGATCTCTGAAGCATAAACATCTCTATCAGTGACCTAATTACTATGGTTCCTTTGACATTAAGAGACTCAAAAGCCATATTGGTTCCTACTTCAGGAAGTGTTGCCTTTCTTATTAACAAGAGAATCAGCAAAGACTCTGGCAGACTCCAATTTCTTTACTCCCAAGGCCAAGTGAGTGGACAGATGGTACCAGGTTCATCAGGAAGGGTTTAAGCATTTCTTTACTCATTCAGTTCCTGATTGTTTGGTGATAGTAGCTGCTAATAAGCTATCTTGTCAAATCTTTACACTCCAGCTACAACAAGGAAGCAATTTAGGCCACAGCATTATTCTAGACCCTTTTTCCAACAGAGATCTCAACATCCCACTAAGAAGAGATCAAACTTCCTAGACATCACTAGCCATATTCTACTGTGGTGGGCCATTCTTACAAGACGTCTGTGACCTCAAAACAGTTGCTTTGACTTTTTGATCAAGGTCAGCATACTGATGATATCTCCTACCTTTGGGTCACACCTATCCCTTTTTTACTGTGCTTGGGGAAAACATTATGTCAGACAAGTTGCTACTCAGCATGGTAAAGAAGGGATATGTTATCCTGTTCCGTTGCTTTCCATTCCTTTTCCCTAACCACCTTCCCTGTCCCTTTTCAGGGACTCCTCTTATGACACCGTGTTACTTCAAGTGTCGTGGTCTTTTCTAGAATTGGGAGCCACAGAGAAAGTACCTTACTACCAGAGGAAAAAGCTCCTATTTCCAGTACTTCCTAGTCCCAAAAAAATGGAGGTCCTCCATCTCATTCTAGACTGAAGAAAGCTGAACTATTTAATCAAAAAGATCAAGCTCAGCATGGTCCTCGTTACTTCTATTATCCCTTCCCTGGAGACTGGTATGGTGCCTGACAAGATGCATAAGTCCATGTGGCAATACATCTCTCCCACAGCAAATACCTTTGATTTGTGGGAGGCGCCAACCACTACTTGTACACAGTGACCCCTTTCAGTTTGTCATCAGCCCTGAGGTTCTTCACCAAATGCATGTCAGCAGTAACAGCCATCTCTATCATTTGGGCATTCAAATATTTCCTTACCTGGATGATTAACTGATCCAGGCAGCATCAAGTATCTGGGTCTTAGTCATCAGACAAGTATTCTCTCATCTAGATCTGAAATGAACTTGGAGAAATCTCAGTTACAACCCAGGAATTGCATAACTTTTATAGGAGCAGAGCTCAATGCTGGAACAACCATAGCTTATCTGTCAAGTGAGAAGCATCAGTCTATAATCACCCTTACCAATGCCCTCCGCTTCAGCACAATAACAACAGTGCATAGCTGCCTTCTGTTCCTGAGCCTCATAAATGTACATAATTCTGCATGCCAAACTTCACTTTTGCTATCTGCAAGCTTGGCTTCATTCAGTATCTCATCCTTCCACGCACCATCCGAACATGCAGATTTGCATACATAGTCGAGTGCTTTACTTTACGAGTGGGTGGGTGGTCCTGAGGTACATGTGCAAAAGGTTTCTGTTTTTTCTCTTTGAACAGACCATGACTTTTATAACAAGCCTCCACCAAAGGATGAGGGAGACAAAGAACCATAGAATTATAGGACTTGAAGGGACCTCGACAGGTCATCTAGTCCAGTCCTCTGCATTCATGGCAGGACTAGTATTATCTAGGCCAGACCTGACAGGTGTTTGTTTAACCTGCTCTTAAAAACCTCCAATTATGGAGATTCTACAACCTCCCTGGGCAATTTATTCTAGTGCTTAGCCACTCTGACCCTAGTTTTTCCTAATGTCCGACTTAAAATGCCCTTGCTGCAATGTAAGCCCATTGCTTCTTGTCCTGTCCTCAGAGTTTAAGGAGAACATTTTTTCTCTCTCCTCCTTTTATGTACTTGAAATCTGTTGCCATCTCAGTCTTCTCTTCTCCAGACTAAACAAATGCCTTTTTTTTCAATCTTCCCTCATAGGTCGTGTTTTCTTGACCTTTAATCACTTTTGTTGCTCTTCTCTGGACTTTCTCTAATTTGTCCATATCTCAGTCAACCTCAGACACAAGATCTTTGTTCTGCTTCAGCTTCATGAGCACTCTCAGAAGGAGAAGAGAGAGAGAGAATGCATATAGGAACTGACCGCACCAGGGAAGAAGAAAAGTATCTGCAGTGAAACATGATCTGTGGTCAGCCCTGGAGAAAAACCCTGTCAACTCAGGAGGTTTCCCTCAATATAAATTTATTAGAACTCTAAGCTATTGGTTGGACCTATGTGATATTTATTCCCTCCATCAAAAACTAGCTGGTGGAAGTTCTCAGAGACAACACTACAGAGAGGTGCAAGTTTGTCTGAACTGTGCCAGGAGGCTTCCTGCTTTGTAATCTGGGTATTCATCACAATGTTTCCCGGAAGGCTTTTCACCTTGCAGGAGTGAGAAATACCCATGCAGTCACATGCTGTCAATCAGGAAAGACCTTCTCCTCTAGGTTTTTCACTGCTAGGGTATCCAGTAATGGACTTGTTCATGACCAACCTCAACAACAAGTGCATGAGGTTTTTCTGCACAAAGCTGAAGTAGAACAAATATTATTAATCCACGTTGCACAGACATGGCCAGGACAGTTTTGGTTCATGGATCTGCATCACCTGTTGATCAGTTTATCGACAATTCTACCACCAAGTCCTGAACTTCTGTCACAGAAGCAGGGCAGATCTCTTCATCCAAATCTCAAATCTCTCCACCTTATTGTGTGGATCATCTCTAGTTGAATACTCATAAGAAAACCTGCTTCTGAGAGATGTGGGCCATTTTGGTGAGCTGCAGAAAAGAATTCACTAGAGCCACATACACATCAAAGTAGAAGAGATTTTTCTATTTGGGCACAATCCTGCAGTACCCTCAGACTGAGGTTATGCACGTGATGGATATCTCCTGCATCTGAAATTATCAGGCCCCTCAAGTAGTTCTGTGGGAGTTCACCTGCTTTTTACTTTGGCAGTATACCTGCCAATAGATAGGTTTTCCATTTTCTCTCATCCTCTTGTTTCTTGATTTTTTAAAAGGCCTAACCAACACTTACCCTCCTGTGTCAGTTCTGGTACACAGCAGCAACATGGTCATCTGTACATACCTTTTCTACTCATTATGCTATCATGCAAGGCTCTCATGATGATGCTAATTTGTTAAGTTGCTGCTACTGTTTCTGTTCAGATGATCAGAAGTCCCTTTACCTGTAGGTCACCTACCTGGAATGTATATGTGTCCAATCACTCGAAGGAGAAGAAGCATTTATTCACCTTGCGGTAACTGTTGTTTTTTGAGATGTGTTGTGCACATAGATATTGCATAGCCCTCCTGCCTTCCCTGCTACTTGGGTCATTGCTTATAGGAGTGTGAAGGAACAGAGAGGGAGGCAGTGCACACGAGAACATGGTCACACACATGGCTTTGTGGTACTGCTGGTAAAAGTCTTTGACTCGAGTGCACTGGGAGCATATATACCTACTGTGGAGCGTATATGTGCACAACACATCTCGAATAACAGTTACTGCAAGGTGACTTACCAATTTTTTCCCTTGCATCCAGCCTTAGATCCTGTCCAACACAGTCTTTTTGCAGTTTTGACACGTTACTGTTATCATATCTGCAAAGACTTCAGTTACAGAATTAGCTCTGTCAAATCCATTTAGGACCTGCTCATATTCTTAGAAGCCAATATATCAGCTATGTGGCATTTGTCTCTAGCTATCATTTGTATGGCAGCCATGGCATCTCTGATGTATGCTGCGGTTTCCTTGTTGCACAGTCTTAACTCATGGTTCTTGTAGCTTGAGTTTCCAGCTGTGGCCCCGATTTAGCTTTGTCTGTTCTTCTCATTGTTCCATCAACATGGTAGAAGGACATAGGCACAGATCCTGTTGGGTGACTAAGATCAGTTGCCCTTGAAATGTCTTCTCTGTATCTTGCTGAGGACAAGATTCTGGAAAACAATTTTTGGAAAATTTTTGGAAATGTCTTCTCTGTATCTTGCTGAGGACAAGATTCTGGAAAACAAGATTCTGGAAAACAGCTGCTGCAGTTGTCCCTCCCTTGCCAGGCTTAAATTTGGTCATCTACACCATGTCAGCAAATTTTTTGATGCCAGATTTCCTGACTGGGCTGCAAAAGCTATATGTGCCTACAGAATCAAGAGCATTTTCCCCAGATCTCTCCATTTGTTCTTTGCCAACATGTGCTCTTTTCAGCAGAGACTCTTGTACATTTGATGTTACAAGCAATTCATTAGATATGTTGATAAGCACATCTGGATGTGATTCATGGTCAAATGGATTTGTCATATTGTTGAAGATGTTTGGTAAGAGCTGTAACATGCCCTTCATCCCTCTTCAGTGCAAAGGCAAGGATTTGTAAGTGGACTTTGTCTTCACTACTTCTTGCTAGAACACTTCTTTCTGTAATAGCTTTTCCACATTCCTAATATGAATGTGTATATTGTCATCTCTAACACTAATACTAACCTGTGTGTAAGTGTCACTGAATTAAAAAGTTATTTTCTAGGCTATTTCAAAGGCTAGTACTACATACATAGACAGTTACACATGAAAAGCTTCTACCAGGCAGACTAGATGCTACACTGTATGTACAAAAGCTTACAAATGGAGAAGGAATTGGGAATTCATGTACATTTATATCTATTCTTTATCCAGTAGAAACTATGGGCATAAAATCTTCTGCTACTGATGCACAGCCTTCTGTGTGCAAATGATCTGGTCAGCCAATTTAATTTGAAAATGTATGAAACTATTATAATCACTTATGAGATGCTTTGACAATTAAGTATATGCAGTGTGAAAACATTTCATGTTAGTGTGTTGCAAAATATTGATATTTGCCATTTTTGGTCACACATTACACATCTTCACCATTTCTTTAAAAATTACTTGTCTGTGCAAAACCAATACAAAAATGTTTTAATACATTATCATTTGGTAGCTTTGACCAACAAGCACCACATTAAAGTTTTTAAATCAATCCATAAAAATGTGGTCCTAGTCAGGCTGTAGTGTTTCTAGAACTGTGCAAAATGTGATACTTACTGATTTTGGTTATTGTTGTTTCACCTTGGCTACAGGCTTATGACACCACTTGACAGCTCCACATCATCCGAACATACTTAAAATATACTTTCAAATGATATACGATGTGGGTGTGTGTAGGGTGGACCATTGCCACATGCCCAGCAAGACAGATTGCTTGCAAAGGCCAGCTCCTGTGCTTTCTTTTCTCTCCAAGTTCTATGATCAGTGTTTTGCCTGCAGCTATAAATTACCATACAGCTCCATCTAAGCAAGAATATTTTTTTCATAAAGAAACAGCATTACTGTCACCACTGGGTTGTGGGTGGTTAGACCTTGTAGTCAGAGCCAGACTCCACAAGACAGGAGTCAGCTGTGTCAGGATACCAGGAGATCAGTAGCAGGAGGTCAGAACATGAATCAGATGCCAGAAATCACGGCTGGTTCAGATGTCAGGATATCAAATGTGGGATGCAGGAAGCACAAGGCACCCTGTCCAAACCAGGGTGGAGCCCAGTTCAGACAGTTTCCTGTTCATGCTACTAGTTTAAATAGATGAGCGGGCGAGTCAGCTGATCCAGGACTCTGCCAATTGGATTGCGGGGGTGGATCCTCAAACTAGGCTGGGTTTCATGGTTCCCAGGTAGGTAAGCAAGCATCAGCAGGCTGCCAGATCGAGGGCTGGCGCATGACTGTTCTTATAAACCTTACAGACCCAAGTCTGAGACCTGTAGGCTCTGACAAATACAAAGAAAACACATTAAAACAATAAAGAATGTATGTGCATGCTAAATAATTTAGTGCAGGTTGCCCACTAACAGCATCCCCTGGCTCAGGAAGGTGCCAGTCCTTCAAATCCCATTGGATTTTCCCCAGAGGTTGCAAATTAATCTACACCTGGACAGTTCAGCTGTTTCTTTGTACATCTTGGACCTTTGGTCTCCAGTCTCTGGAACAGGTAATCAACAGACCAAGACTCTCTCCTGAGGGTGTGGCTTCAAAGACTGGGTTTTTGCATAACCAGAATTGGAAAATTTGCATTAATCTCTCCACAGGAAATCCACTTAACACCTATTGTCCCAAAAGTCACTGCATGTCTGGCACACTTCCAGTAGAGTCCTTTCAATTCCCAGGTCTGACATTCCTCACATCTCCCCCTTAGAGAGGTTACATACAGTCCCAACCCACACTAATATATACATTAAATACAAAAAGGTCTTCCAAAGTGGTTGTAGGAAATTGCCACATCGTGGGTATTTTCAGAACAGTGACAATAGAAGTGATGCCTTAATTAGCTCAGAATTAACAAGAGGCAGCCTACTGTTTGCATCCTTACTAAGTATGGATCTTCTCTTGTGCACTTTGGAGTTTAATTACATTTTCTGCAGTGGATTTCAACTCTCCATAGAGCAGAGTGAGGGCAAGACAATCTGAGTTTCATGTCTGTGAATATTTACTCTTTTGGCTGTATAAGTGACATGTCCAGAGCTTGAGGAGGTAGGAGGAAGTGCCTCTTCATCTGTGACATTTGTCAGAAGAAAAGAAATGCCTGTTAATTCTCAAAATGCATGCTGAGTGTGTAGGTTATCTCCATGCCAGTTGAAGATGAATCTCCACCCTGACTGAGACAGAACTTCCAGGGGCTGAAGTAAGATTTTTGTGGACTAACTGAAGTAGGCAGAATCTACCTTGGGTTTCAGAGAGTCCATCACTGTAGAATTAGCCATATCAGAGGACTACAAAGTGAATACCTGTGTCGTCATTAGATATTGATTAAACACTGAAGCTCTCTTTAAGTGGTGCTGCTTTTCTTTGAAGAAAAAATATTCATGTTGTCTAAATAAAATAACAAACTGTCTTGTCTTCCTCTGTTATTTCAGCTTTTATATAAATCAGATCTTCAGTGGATGAGGGGCATTGGCTGGTCCCCAATTGGTTCTCTGGATGACGAGAAGAATAAGAGAGCAACCCACATCCTGAGTGACCATACCTACCGGCAACACCCAGACACGATCAAATTTAATAGCCTGCTTGATTCTCTACCAATGGTTCTGGCAAAACACAATTCTGAAATTATGAACCAGGTGAGTTTTCTATTTATTTGCAATTAAAATTAAAACAGTATTGTTCTTCTGGATGCTCAAGTGTTCGTTTTTAAAGGAAAACAAGGAAGTTTACATTACAATACTACAGTCTATTCATAGAATGTCAGGGATTTATTTTCATTATAACTGAGTACTTTTGCTTTGTAGTTTGAGTTTCTAGCACATAGTAAAGAATTTTTTAAAAATATATTTAATAGTTGCTTACGTTTAAGTTCAGAAACATTGAAAAATGGTTTAATAAGAGATTAGCTTTATGTATTTACATGTTAATTATTTTGCAACAACATAAAATAATGTAAAGAGCTAAACTATATATTTTGTTTTTAAGTGGGGGTGCAACTATATACATATTTGTCATGATTGTGCAGACAACTGGCCAGTTATACCTAGCAAACATATTTATAAAAATGTCAGGTGAATTGTTACCCAGTAAGTTTCAAAATTCAATAGAACTTTGCTAATTTGCGTTTCTTTATCATCAGAAAAGTACCTCCTGTCTCTCTGATCTAATGAAAGTTTATAGTGAATTGGCATATTAAAAAGACTTACTTATATTTCCAAAATCCCTAACAGGTTATTAGTCAGTAAATTATGAAGTATTAAATAATCAAAGCTGAACTATCATTGTTAAATGGAAAAATGCATTTGGTAATGTATAATGCTTGCTTTATTTACTGTGATTTAAACTAGATTAATCATCCTGAGAATCTTGTCTCATTGAAGTCAATGGCAAAGTTCTCATTGATTTCAACAATGTCAAGTAGAATATCACTCAAAACTCTCACTGAAATCACAGAGTGGACTTGTGGAACAGGATACTAACCATAAGTGAAGGTCTCAGTGACCTTTATTTGTTAATTAGTAAAATTCAGTAATTTGCAGTGGGTCTTGAGGTCAGTGCAGAGAAAACTTCTGTTGTTATTTTAGTTTTAGTTATAGTTCTGAACTGCATGAAATTTTTAGGATTTATGATCTTGATTACACTTATTCAGTCAGAATTATATCTTACTCTGTTAATGACTTAGGTCTTCATGGTTTAGAACATCTTATTATATTTGCTGTTTGCTTTTCAGCGCTCATATACAGCAGCTTGGAATAAAGATAAAACTAGTATCCATGTGATGCCAGATACCCCTGATATTGTATTGGCGCAGCAGAACAAATTGAATTACAGTGAGGTAGGTGATGCCTTGCTTAAAAATTGAAAGGCAGCATGTGAGGCTATTTAGATGAAAACAAAGTGCATTATTTCTGAAATGTAATGAATATTTGTTATGATTTAAGAAACTGTACAGACTTGCAATGGAAGAAGACAAGAAGAAAGGCTATGACCTACGGGTAGATGCCATTCCAATCAGGACAGCTAAAGCCTCCCGAGATATTGCAAGTGAGGTAAGTAAACTCAGACCCTTCTCCTCACACTTTCAGAGGTCTCAAGTTCACAGTGAGCAGTTAGAGGCATGCTCCATCAACACAATCGTGTATCAAGCAAAACTCTTTCTGAACAATCAATAGGAGTACACCTGGAATAAAATCTTTTGTATTGTTCCTGTAGGCCTGTTTTTACTTTTATCTGTGGCAAGATTACATTCCCGGTGTCTGTTGTCTATTTGAGGATCTCTGTTTGATGGCTTGAAGGGAATGGCAAATGAAGTCATCTTTTCCACTTTTGAGTCTAACTACTATTTCTTATTTGATGATAATTTCTACTCAGTGTTTTAAGTGAATTAATCTCTTTGTTGCTGTGTAATCTGGCATGATTTGGAGGGCTGGGTGGCTGAGCGGATGTGGAGCTGGATGGGGCTGCTCTGATGCCTTTCCCTCTGGGGGAGGACAGTGGTGGCTAACCAGCTGGTCATGTTCATGCACTGGCACTGGCTCAGCAGCCTGAGCTCACCCCCAGGTATCCTGATCTGCCTCCAGAAGCTAATTCTGGAGTTCTTCTGGCTGGGGCCGCACTGGGCGGTTCTGAGTCTTCCCCTGGAGGAGGGCAGACAGGATCTGCTCTGCCTCTTCAGTCAGATCTATGTACTCCACCTTCAGACTCTGCAGAAACTCCTTTATGGTGCAAGTAGTTTGGCGTGAAGTGCACTGGCACACGTCTTTTCCTGTTGGCTCCAAGAGCTCCATTACAACAAGCTGCTTTTTTACCTACATCCAGTGAATCTTCCATGAGACCTCTCTGAGCTGCTGGTTTTCTACCAGGACCTCCTGCAGACCTGGAAGCTGATCTCTGTGACCAGTTCCCTCTTGGCCTCTGAGGGAAAAGATCTCCTCATGGAACCCCTGATAGACAACCCCCAGCTCAGTGTGCATGTGGCAGAGTCCCCCTTAGTATACTGGAGGTTGGTTCTGGCAGGTTCCACCAGGACTGGGGGATGGGATGGATGCCCTGGCACTCGGCCGGTGCATGGGGCTGTCCACCCTGCGTGTCCCCTGGTGCATTCTCCGAGAGGTGAGGGCAGACTTACCTCTCAGGTTTCCTCAAGTGGGTCCCATGGTAGGGTACTCCCTGCCCACACCTCACCCTCTGGACTTCACCATAGGGCCCCTGCGCTGCAAGCCCTCTGGCTGCCCCCTCCACACCACCTAAGCTGGCTGCAAAACCTGCCAACGGTCTGTTTCCAAAATGCACCTAAGAAACAGCTATATCCGCTCATGCTCTACTCCCTTCATTTCCTGACCATCGAGTCCCACCTTGACACAGTGGCAGGACCTCCTACCACCTGTGGAGGCCGAGGAGCCCAATGGGCCAGTCTGTAGTCCATCCTGGTGCCACAGCCTGCCAGGGATATTGATTGGCGGCTCTTTCATGGATGATGATGAAGTCCTTCAGGGAACTGCTGTGGGATTATAGATTATTTTCTTTAAAAATCCCCCTGAAACTAATTGAACTTTTTTTTAACCTACAGTACAAATACAAAGAAGGGTATCGCAAACAGCTTGGCCACCATGTGGGAGCCCGCAACATCCAGGATGATCCTAAGATGGTGTGGTCTATGCACGTAGCCAAGATCCAGAGTGACAGGGAATACAAGAAAGATTTTGAGAAATGGAAGACCAAGCATAATACTCCTGCGGATATGCTGGGAATTGTACTTGCCAAGAAATGTCAGGAACTGGTTAGTGAAGTTGATTATAGACATCCTCTGCACCAGTGGACATGTCTGCCAGACCAGAACGATGTTGTACATGCCAGGAAAACTTATGATCTTCAAAGTGATGTAAGTCCGACTTTTACTAGCTTTGTGAAAACTGAGGTGTTTTATTAAATATGTCTTTGCTGCCTTGTCACAAAACATATTTAAGGGCTGCATTTCTGAATTCTTTTATCCTCCAAGGACCTGTACTGCTGCATACTAGATTGGTGGGTTGTCACAGTTTCAGGTCAATTGCATGTGTATTCCCCCTCCATGGTCCAGCAAGGGGGCTGCCACTTTTGGCTTCTGGCTCCCAACCATCACCTCTCTTGGCCAGAAATCTGCATCTCAGTCTTTCCTGACTGGGCCTCTCTGCCTACACTGTGATATTAGGCATGTGGCAGACACCACCAACTTGGTCGACTTAAGTTATCATCTCTACCCCATACACATCATACATCATTTGAAATACTTTTATGTTTACTTTAAGGTGAGGAATGATGTGGAGCTGTTAAGTGGTGTTGTTACCATAGAATAAACAGTGACACCATCAACATGTTAAAATGAAATGTTTTGAAATAGTTGCATTTTTTCTGTTATTTTATGACTCTATGCATTGTTTCAAGACAAAATTGGATTTCTTCACAAGAACAACCTAAACAGTAAAACAAAATTTAACAATAATTTTTTACAGGTGTAATTGAAATGTAGTAGTGCTAGAGACATTTCCACTCAACATCATTATTATCCTCTTGTTCATTAGTATGATCTCTGTTGAGAGTGTGTGGGTTACCATAGTTTCACTGCCTTGGCATGGACACAGTTCTGTGCAGGGAAGTTTATTCTGATTACAGACACAGTTGATTGTTCAGTGACCACAACTGGCATGTGCACAGATAAGGTCTTGTAGAAGCTCAGATGCCACTGGATTCTTGAACAATATAGGAAGTAGTTGATCATTCTCATTTTTCCATCCATGTTGCAATGGTGATCCAATATCTGGTTTACCTATATGCAAAGGCATCCAAATCTTAGTTTGACATGCTCTTCAAAACTTTCCTCCCATAGTGGCTAGACTGAGGTGCAAACAGATCAAGTCTCTGTGGGTGTCCTTTTCTGTCTTTCTTTCTCTGGTCATATCACACTGCTACCAGCTTCCTTGCTGCAGAAATTGTGGCTTGTCCATCGTTCTGTCTCAATCTGGCAAGAATCTGTCTCAGTCTGAAACAGTAAGGTCCCTTTGTTTTGACAACACTGAACATGGATATTTCCAAATACCAAATAGCAGTGACAGAGAGTCCAAGCCTCTTAATGCATGTATAGCAGGTAGTACGTTGCAGAAGTCAGGAATGAGTGTGTCACAGATTGCATGAATGGATATGAAGCGACACTTGTCAGTTGTGCTGGTAATGCTGCCTCTTTCAAGCCACATGTTATGTACTTGTTCCATTTTTGGAATGTATTGAACAGCAAGGTACCCAAAAGCCATATTTGCACATACAACATGCAGAAGCATCCTTGTGTCTGCTTCCTCTTGAGAACTATACTAGCCTTGGGTTTCCTCAACACCTCTGCTGATGATAGACTGTTTACTTCACTATTGGAAAAGCCTCTAGCAAGAAGGAGTGTTTGTGTTGGATGTGCTTCTAGACTCTCAAGTGTATTCCACAGAGGAATTTTATAAGTGATAGCTTGTCAGATGCTTTGTTTAGAAAAAAATTTCATGGAGGCACAGGGTGTCCACCAGTCATCTCATTCTCCTTCAGGTGACAGTACATTTATATATTTCACTGTAGTGCACTTGAGTTGGAGATTTTTGCCAGCAGTATCTCTAGGCATTGCATGCGCCCCTGTTCTCCTTGTGCTTTCAGGTGAGGGCATACAAGGGGTGTGTTCACTGCCTCCTTCTCAATTCCTTCTCACCACCTGTGGCAGAAATTGGATCTCCCTGTAGCTTTAGCTTTGGTCAGTCATCTTTCTTATACTTTTCTATATATAGCTTTTATAATTATAGAATACAGTGCAGTATAGTATAAAATAGTGTAGTTATTTTAGCTACAATTTTATTAGTACCCGTAGGATTTACTATGAAGAAAAAAAGCCCAGATTTTAAACAAATGTGCCACATGCAGCACTGTTATCCCTGTCACGGATAGGTACAAGAGTTGTTTGATTTGTGTGGGTGAGTGATGTGTGAGGGACAAATGTCCTATTTGTACCTCCTTTCCTATCTGCACTAAGGAGCAGAGAAACTGTTGTCTTAATGATGCAACCTTTGCATGAGCAGAGTCCCAATGGTGACCAAGGGGACCCTGGATCAACTTGGAGTGCTCCTTCAGCTTCTTCTGACTGCAGACGTAAGTCTGGGAGCAAACATCTTGCTTCCCCTTCTCTGTGTGGATTGAAGCATTCTAAACATTCATACTTTGACAAGTCCTCTAAGTCTTGGTCTTCTCCCAGACAATCATCTGGTAGGTCCTGTGGTACTGCTTCAAAGCCTCACAGTTCAAAGTGCTTACTGGTCATGTCAGAGGTAGCACTCTTGCCTTCAGCTCAATGGTGCTGTGGAGACCAACGAATTCACCCATGCTGGGTCCTTCTCAGTGTTCTTCAGCTCCACTGGATCCTCTGGCACCATCTGCATTGATATAATCAGCTGAGGTACCTTCTACTCTTCAGGCTTTCCTAGCAGCAAGGGACCTTCTTTGTTTTTTGCTGCCTGACTCTCCTCTATTTCAGCTAGTTTCAGTATCTCCTCAACTGATAATGACTACACATCCGACACCGATTACACAGTTGACCTCGCTGATGCACCTGGCATTGACAACTCGCTTGGAATCGATGATGCAACCAGCACTGACAATGCAACCAGAACTGATGTTGCAGTCAGCTCTGCTGATGCATTTGGAACCAATGACACACACAATATTTACGCCAGCATCTGCTTTTCGGCCACTCTAACCTGTATCTTCTACTGACCCTTGTGTGTCTTCCATATCTAGACCACTGAGAACATCTGTGGGAACAGCTCCCCCCTACCCTGTGTTGCCTTCTTCAGGCTCTGAAGAGGAAGAAGTTGTCTCTCCTCTGAGATCCTTCAAATCTTTTTATAGATCTTTTCACTGCCAGATCAAAGGATCAAGACTGGTTCCCAGGCAGGAAAATTCCAGCTTGGGGTCCCTCATCATAGATGGCTTAGTCCATACATTACCCTCCATGGTAATATTGGTCTTGGACTTCCCCAAAAGACTCTATAGCAGTGGTGGGTAACCTGCAGCCCGCGGGCCACAAGCAGCCCATCAGAGTAATCTGCTGACGGGCCACCAGATCGTTTGTTTATATTTGCACGGCCGCCCACAGCTCCCAGTATACGTTCAAATGATATACCATGTGGGTGTGTGTAGGAGGACCATTACCACATGCCTATATACCCAACAAGACAGATTGCTTAAAAAGGCCAGCTCCTGCTCTGTTTTCTCTCCAAGGGCTCTGACCTGTGTATTGCCTACAGTTATAAGCTACCACACAGCTCCTTCCAAGCAAGCACATTTGCTCATGAAGTAAGAGCATTACAAAGAAAACAAAATTAAAATAATAAAAGAACATCTATGTATGCTAAACACTTACCATAGTGAACCCCTAAAGCCAGCTCAGGGGTCTGGTAGATGCCAGTCCTTCAAAACCCACAACTGGGTTTTCTCCAGGGTTACAAATTAATCTCCACATTATATCCATAATTGGAACTCATGCTGGGCAGTTCAGCTGTTTCTTTGTGCAACTTGGATCTTTGATCTCTAGTCTCCAGAACAGGTAATCAACAGACCAACCGCCATTCCCCCACACCAGTCCTCAGGGTGCAGCTTCAGGTTGCATAACTAAAGTTGGAAAATTTACCTTAACCTCTCCACAGGAAATCCACTTAACATCTATTGTCCCCAAAGTCGCTGCACATCTGGCACATTTTCAATACAGTCCTTTGTATTCCCAGATCTGACATTCCTCACATCTCCCCTATGGAGAGGTTACATACAATCCTGACCCACACTAACACATACATTAAATCCAAAAGGTCTTCCAAGGTGATTGTAGGAAATTGACACATTGTAGGTATTTTCAGAACAGTGACAATAGAAGTGATGCCTTAATTAGCTCACAATTAGCAACAGGCAGCTTTCTGTTTGCAGCCTTACTAAGTATGGATCTTCTCTTGTGCACTTTGGAGTTAAGTTACATTTTCTGCAGTGGATTTCAACTCTCCACAGAGCAGAGTGAGGGAAGACAATCTTTACTATTTTTAATAGTAAATATTGTCTTTATTTTTAATATTTACTATTAAATATTAAAATGAATATTTACTATATTTTACTATTTAATATTTTTAATATTTACTATTTTGTCTGTTTAAGTGACATGTCCAGAGCTTGAGGGGGTAGGAAGTGCCTATTCACTGGTGACATTTCGTGGAAGAAAAGAAATGGCTGTTAATTCCCAAAATGCAAAATAGATGTATCTCCACCCTGAGACAGAATTTGCAGGGGGTGCATTAAGATTTTTGTGTAGTAACTGAAGTATGTAGAATCCACCTTGGATTTCAGAGTGTCAGTGTTGAACTAGCCTGTGACAGGGCTGCAAGATGAATACCTCTGTCATCATCTGATATTGATTAAACATTGAGACTCTTTAAGTGGTGCTGCTTTTCTTTGAAGAAAAAATATTCATGTTCTCTAAATAGTGAACTGTCTTACCTTCATCTGTTGTTTCAGCTTTTATATAAGTCAGATCTTCAGTGGATGAGAGGCATTGGCTGGTCCCCAGTTGGCTCTCTGGATGATGAGAAGAATAAAAGAGCATCTCACATCCTGAGTGACCATATCTACCGGCAACACCCAGACACGATCAAATTTACTAGTCTGCTTGATTCTCTACCAATGGTTCTGGCAAAGCAGAATTCTGAGATTATGAACCAGGTAGTTTTCTACTTATTTGCAATTAGAATTAAAATGATATAATTTTTCTGGATTCTAATGATTTGCTTTTTGGTTTCTAAGGAAAATAAAGACATTTGCATTACAATATTACAGTCTTTTTTAATTAAATGTCAAGGGTTTATTTCCATTATAACTGAGTACTTTTGTATTTTAAGTTTCTAGCACATAGCTAAAGTATATTTTAAAGGTATATTTTGTAGCTGTATATGTATAAAATCACAAGCATCTGAAAGTAATTTACCAAGATTTGGTAGTATGTTTTTACATGTTATTTATGGTGTTATAAAATAATTCCTCAATGTAAAGAGCTAAACGATGTATTTCCTTTTCAATTATTCTGCAAGCAACTGGCCAGTTATATCTAAGAAAGATATTCATACGCATCTCAGGTGAATTGTTACCCAAAAACCATATCATGATTTAATATATCTTTGCTAATTTGTATTTCTTTTTCTTCACAAAACATAATCTCCATAATGTCACCTCCAATCTCTCTGATCTAATGGCAGACGTAGTAAATTGCCATATTAGTAAAACTTAAATACACATCCAAAATTACCGGTACTTAGATTATTTGTCAGCAAATTATGAAATATTAAATCATTCATAGTTCATCTTGATTGTCAAAGATAACTGAAAAATTGCATTTGGTGATGTCTAGAACTTGCTTAATTTACTGTGATTTAAACTACATTAGTCATTCTGGGTGAAATTTTGGCCCATCAAAGTCAATTGCAAGATTCCCTTTGACTTCAAGAGAGCCAGGATTTCACCTGTCTAGTAGTATGTTCTTCAGAAATATCACCAAAATCACTGAGTGGACTTCACAAGCAAGATACTATGCAACAGACTATAACAGTGTTTAAAAGAGAACTGGATAAATTCATGGTGGTTAAGTCCATTAGTGGCTATTAGCCAGGATAGGTAAAGAATGGTGTCCCTAGCCTCTGTATGAGATGGATGGCAGGAAAAATATCACTTGATCATTGCCTGTTAGGTCCACTACCTCTGGGGAACCTGGCATTGGCCACTGTCGATAGACAGGATACTGGGCTTGATGAACATTTGGTCTGACCTGGTATGGCCGTTCTTGTGTTCTTAACATGAGTGAGGGTCTCAGTATCTGACATTTATTCATTAATAAGTAAAATACTGAAATTTGCAATGGGTCTCCAGGTCAGTGCAAACAAGAGAACTTTTATTGTTGTTTTAGTTTTAGTTACAGTTGTTCTGGACTACATGAAACTCTTAGGATTACTCATCTAGATCACACACATTCAGTCAGAATTATATTTTATCATTTTAATAATTGAGGTTTTCATGATTCCAACATCTTAGTATATTTGCTGTTTGCTTTTCAGCGCTCATATACAGCAGCTTGGAATAAAGACAAAACTAGTATCCACGTGATGCCAGATACCCCTGATATTGTATTGGCGCAGCAGAACAAATTGAATTACAGTGAGGTAGGGGATGCCTTGCTTAAAAATTAAAAGACGGCATGTGATAATATATAGATGAAAATATAGTGCATTATTTCTGAAATGTAATGAATATTTGTTATGATTTAAGAAACTGTACAGACTTGCAATGGAAGAGGACAAGAAGAAAGGTTATGACCTACGGGTAGATGCCATTCCAATCAGGACAGCTAAAGCCTCCCGAGATATTGCAAGTGAGGTGAGTAAACTTGGACCCTTCTCCTCTCAGTTTCAGAGGTCTCAACATTGTAGTGAGAAGTTAAGGGCATGTTTCATCAACACAATCGTATCCAGCAACACACTTTCCAAACAATAAATAGAAGTGCAACTGGAATCAAATCTTCTGTATAGGCCTGTTCTTACTTTATCTGTGGCAATGATCCACTCCCAATATCTGTTGTCAATTTGAGGATCTCTGCCTGATGGTTTGAGGGGTGTGACAAATGGTCATCTTGTCCAGTTTTAATTCTAACTAATGTCTCTTATTTTATAATTGCTACTCAATGGTTTTAGCTAAATTAATCTTTTTCTTGCAGTGTAACCTACCGTTGATGCCAGTCAGACCTTTCCCAGTAACATACCCACTTAATTGAAATTGATATTTGAAAACAAATGTGTTTGGCCTTTTAATGATTAGACTTCATGGAAAGGCATTACCCTGTTGGACTGGAATATAGGCCAAATGCTAATAGAAAATATCAAATGTTTATGATCATAATCCAGTGGCTTATCTGCAGCAAAAGGGAAAACTTTTTTTCTTGGAGACTGTCAAGCTAAATTAATATTGTAATGTTGAAGGTCTATTTTCTATTTTGATTCTTAGCAACCAAATTCAGTATCAGTTTAACAATGTGTTCTACTACATTTGCTAGGCATATTTTATTTTATCTGTTATATTTTATGATTTTCTTGCTGTTTCTGCAAGTGCTCTGTGTTTAAGACCATTATAACCAGGTAGACACTGTCAGCTGAGTAAACAACTGATGGGCACTTCATAGAGAGAAACTGAATTCTGACCTCTGGGGAGCCAGACCAAGGAATAAGAAATAGCTTGGCTACAATGTCTCAGGCAGAGGAAGCTGTAGTTTTCCTCTCCATACATTCCAATGGCATATAGGCAACCAGACCTAGCCACAAAGACATCTTCTTATTTACATGTTTAAGGAACTCTTGTGTCCAAACCTCTTTTTATGCAGAGAGCCGTATGATTGCTTTAGCACTCAGATTCCACACTCTGTGAACAGAACATTTCACAGAAAAGCCTCTACAGTCTCCGTTTATGAAGAAGTCCTCCAGGGAGTTGCTCTAGGATTATAGTATCAGAGGGTAGCCGTGTTAGTCTGGATCTGTAAAAGCAGCAAAGAATCCTGTGGCACCTTATAGACTAACAGACGTTTTGGAGCATGAGATGCATCTGAGGAAGTGGGTATTCACCCACGAAAGCTCATGCTCCAAAACGTCTGTTAGTCTATAAGGTGCCACAGGATTCTTTGCTGCTTTTCTAGGATTATAGGTTGTTTTCTTAACAAATCCCCCTGAAACTAATTGAACTTTTTTTTAAACCTACAGTACAAATACAAAGAAGGGTATCGCAAACAGCTAGGCCACCATGTGGGAGCCCGCAACATCCAGGATGATCCTAAGATGGTGTGGTCTATGCATGTAGCCAAGATCCAGAGTGACAGGGAATACAAGAAAGATTTTGAGAAATGGAAGACCAAGCATAATACTCCCGTGGATATGCTGGGAATTGTACTTGCCAAGAAGTGCCAGGAACTGGTTAGTGAAGTTGATTATAGACATCCTCTGCACCAGTGGACATGTCTGCCAGACCAGAACGATGTTGTACATGCCAGGAAAACCTATGATCTTCAGAGTGATGTAAGTCCAACTTTTACTAGCTCTGTGAAAACACAAGTGTTTTATTAATTAAGTTTTTTCATCCTATGTAAAAAATGTATTTAAAGGCCTCCATTTCTGAGCTCTTTTTCCTGCAAGGACCTTTGCTGCAACATACGGGATAGGTGGGTATTTTCAGAATGCTGCCAGTACCATTCCACAGGTTAATTAGTTCACAGTTTGCGGCATGTAGCCTTCCTTTTGCATCCTAAGTACTGATCTCCTCTTGTGCACTTTGGAGTTAGATTTTCTGCAGTGGATTTGAACTCTCAGTAGGTCAGGGAGGGGGTAAAAGCATCTGAGTTTCATGTTTGTAAATATATACTGTTTTGTTTGTAAAAGTGACATGTCCAGAGCTTGAGGTCCTTCTTATCTCTGATATCTGAGAGAGGAAAAGAAATGTCTGTAATTACCAAAATGCACCTTGAGTGTCTGGGTTATCTCCATGCCAGTTTTAGGTTAATCTCCACCCTGACTGAAACAGAACTTTTAGTAGGTGGAGCAAGATTTTTGTTGGGTAGCGGTGTAGACAGAATTCAGAATCTGTCAGTATTGAACTAACCCTGTCAGAGGGCTGTGAGGTAATGACCTCTGTCATTATATGATATTGATTAAACAGTGAGAATCTCCTTAATTGGTGCTGCTTTACATTGGAGAAAAAAGATGTTCATGTTGTCTAGCTAAAATAGTAAACTTCCTTGCCTTCCTCTTTAATTCCAGGTTGTATATAAGTCAGATCTTCAGTGGATGAGAGGCATTGGCTGGTCCCCAGTTGGCTCTCTGGATGATGAGAAGAATAAGAGAGCAGCCCACATCCTGAGTGACCATATCTACCGGCAACACCCAGACACAATCAAATTCAATAGCCTGCTTGATTCTTTACCAATGGTCCTGGCAAAGCACAATTCTGAAATTATGAACCAAGTGAGTTTTCTATTTATTTGCAACTACTATTAAAATAATATAGTTTTTCCTGATGCTAATGTTTTGTTTTTTGGTTTTTATGCATAATAAAGACATTTGCATTACAATACTAGAGCCTTTTCATTGAATGTCAAGGATTAATTTCCATTATACTGGAGTAGTTTTGTTTTGTATTTTGAGTGTCTAGCACATAGCAAAAGTATATTTTAAAAATATATATTTAATAATTGCTTATGTTTATAGTTAGAAACATGAAAAATATTTTACCAAGAGTTTGATTGTATGTTTTGAGATTTTTTTTGTTATAAAATAATTTCTCAGTGTAAAGAGCTAGGCTGTTTATTTCTTTTTCAAGTATTTATCATGATTGTGAAGAAAACTGGCCAGTTATACCTAAGAAAGATATTCATCTATATCTCATGTGAATTGTTTCCCCAAAACATCTCATTATTGTATAGCTCTTTGCTCATTTGCATTTTTTGATCTTCACAAAACATAGTATCCATACCCTTACCTCTAATCCCTCTGATCTAGTGGCAGAGGTTATAGTGAATTGCCGTATTAGTAAGACTTAATTATACTCCCAAAATATCTAATCCATTATTTGCCAGAAAATTATGAAGTATTAAATAGTTGAAGCTGAACCATCATTGACAAAGATAATGGAAAAATTGCATTCGGTGATGTGCAACACTTGCTGTATTTGCTGTAATTCAAACTTGATTAACCATGTGGGGTGATATCTTTGTCCCTTTGAAGAAAAATTCCAATTGACTAGAATAGAGCCAGAATTTCACCTGTGGAATGATACGTCATTCAAAAATCCTACTGAAATCATTGTGCGGTCTGGTGTAGCAAGGTACTATTCAATGTGAATGAGAGTATCAGTAGCTGACCTTTATTAATTAATTAGTAAAATTCTGTAATTTGCAGTGGGTCTCCAGGTCAGTGCAAAGAAGAGAATTTCTGTTGTTATTTTAGTTTTAGTTACAGTTGTTCTGGACTGCATGAAGTTTTTAGGATTTATGATCTTGATTGAGTCAGAATTATATCTTACCCTATTAATGACTTAGGTTTTCATGATTTGGAACATCTTATATATTTACTGTTTGCTTTTCAGCGCTCATATACAGCAGCTTGGAATAAAGATAAAACTAGTATCCATGTGATGCCAGATACCCCTGATATTGTATTGGCGCAGCAGAACAAATTGAATTACAGTGAGGTAGGTGATGCCTTGCTTAAAAATTGAAAGGCAGCATGTGAGACTATTTAGATGAAAATGAAGTGCATTATTTCTGAAATGTAATGAATATTTGTTATGATTTAAGAAACTGTACAGACTTGCAATGGAAGAGGACAAGAAGAAAGGCTATGACCTACGGGTAGATGCCATTCCAATCAGGACAGCTAAAGCCTCCCGAGATATTGCAAGTGAGGTAAGTAAACTCAGACCCTTCTCCTCACACTTTCAGAGGTCTCAAGTTCACAGTGAGCAGTTAGAGGCATGCTCCATCAACACAATCGTGTATCAAGCAAAACTCTTTCTGAACAATCAATAGGAGTACACCTGGAATAAAATCTTTTGTATTGTTCCTGTAGGCCTGTTCTTACTTTATCTGTGGCAAGATTACATTCCCGGTGTCTGTTGTCTATTTGAGGATCTCTGTTTGATGGCTTGAGGGGTGTGACAAATGAAGTTATCCTGCCTAGTTTTAGTTCTAACTAATTTCTCTTATTTAATAATAACTGCTAGTCAGTATTTTTAGATGAATTAATCTTTCTGTTGAGGTGTTATCTAATGTCAGTGGTGTCCCCCTGCACCCTGCTTACCCTATCTTCCGTAGAGCAGGGGGGACATACCTGGGCTCAGAATGGAGGGAGCTTGCAGCTGCTGCCGTCTAATCAAGCTGATCTAATTAACAAGGCAGTGTACTTAAAGGGGAAATGCACATATCTCCCTCCATTCCTGCTGCTTTGTAGAGTGAGAGAGTTAACCCTTGAGGACTCAGCCAATTGCTAGTTCATCATTTAGCAGTAAGGGAAAGATCCCACCCTCTGACTCTCCACCTCAGCCAAGCTTCATAATCATCATCACTGTGTACGAGTATTAAATTGTTTGTTTAAAACTTATACTCTGTGTGTGTGTGTGTGTGTGTGTATATGTATATATATATATATATATATATATATATATATATATATATATATATATATATATATATATATATATATATATATATATATATATATATATATATATATATATATATATATATATATATATATATATATATAGTCTTTTGTCTGATGAAAAAAATTTCCCTGGAACCTAACCCCCTCATTTACATTAATTCTTATGGGGAAATTGGATTCGCTTAACATCATTTCGCTTAAAGTAGCATTTTTCAGGAACATAACTACAACGTTAAGTGAGGAGTTACTGTATTTACATATTTAAGGGACTCTTGTGTCTAAGCCTTTTCCTAAGTTCTAGGTGTCATATGCGTGCTTTAGCACTCAGAAATAATACTATATGAAATGACATATATTCACATAAAAGTGTCCAAACTCTCCACTAACCATGAAGACTCCAGAGAATTGCTATGGGATATTTTCTTAACAAGAAGCCCGAAATTTGTTGAACTTTATTTTTTTACCTACAGTACAAATACAAAGAAGGGTATCGCAAGCAGCTAGGCCACCATGTGGGAGCCCGCAACATCCAAGATGATCCCAAGATGATGTGGTCTATGCATGTAGCCAGGATCCAGAGTGACAGGGAGTACAAGAAAGATTTTGAGAAATGGAAGACCAAGTATAATAGTCCAGTGGATATGCTGGGAATCGTGCTGGCCAAGAAATGTCAGGAACTGGTTAGTGAAGTTGATTATAGACATCCTCTGCACCAGTGGACATGTCTGCCAGACCAGAATGATGTCATCCATGCTAGAAAGGCCTATGAGCTTCAGAGTGATGTAAGTACTGAATGAGAGAGCTCCCAGTTGTATCAGTAAGGCTACGTTTTAGTCAGGGGTATTTTTAGTAAAAGTCATGGTCAGGTCACAGACCATAAATTTTTGTTTACTGCCGGTGACCTGTCTGTGACTTTTACTAAAAATACTCCTGACTAAAACTGTGGGCGGGAGGCTCATGGTGAGTGGGGTGCAGCCCGGGGAAGTGCTGTGGATGCTGGGGAGGGTGGGGGGCATGACCCGGGAGGGTGCTGTGGGTGCTGGGGAGGGGAGCACAGGTGTTTGGGAGTGAGTTGGGTTTTAGGGAAGGGGGCCACAATCTGGGGAAGCACCACAGGTGATGGGGAGGGGGCGCAGGGTGGGGAGTTGCAGCCCAGGGGAGATGCGGGTGCTGTGGGGGGGAGGGGCTGGGGCTGGGGCAGGCTTCTTACCCAGCTCCTGGGAAGCAGCAGCCCCAGCTCCTTAGAGCGCCACATGCTGCTTCCACTGCACCCCAGCCCCGATTCTGCAGCTCCCATTGGCTCAGAACCACGGCCAAAGGGAGCTGCCAGGGCTGTGCCTGACTGCTGGCAGAGGCAGCATGTGGAGCTAGGGGAGATGAGGGAGAGGACCTCACCCAAAGTAAGCAGTGGCCCCAAGCCCTGAGCTCTCCCACACCCAAACTCCTGCTGCTGGGGGGAGGGGGCCCTGAGACTGCCCCTGCAGCAGCCAGTGCAACTGACCGGGGAACTGCCGAAGCTCAGACAGCTCCTGGGCCAGCCACACAGGGCTGCTGCAGAAGTCATGGAGGTCACAGAAAGTCATGGAATCCATGACCTCCGTGACAAACACGGAGCCTTATGTATCAGTGATCACAGATGCATAGTAAATTATGCTTTCAGCGTAATATCTTGCCCTTTTGGTGGGTGCAGAGGATCTGAAACCTCTGGAATGGTGGTTCAATAGTTCTGTTGTGCAGTGAGACAGGCTAAAAAAAAGCTCTGAAAGGGAACATCACACCTGGTCCCCATCACAAAGTGCTGTTCCATGATTATTTTCATTGTGGCTGTATAAAGTCAAGGTCACGATCAGTGGGTGTATGAATTATGCGGATTGATTAGATCTTAAACGCACTTGAGGGGGGAATCAAAGTGATCCATGCCCACAGTAGTGTCTATGGAGTGGCTTCTTGGTGAAACTTGTCGGAAGGTTTCATCCTTCAAGCTCAGGTCAGGCTCCCAAGCTCACCGCTGTAAATTTGGATGTCTGAGTGAGGGTGTCCTTAGTGGAAGTCCCTCAACTATGAAATTCATGGCCTGATTGATCCAAGACTGTTGACCTTCAGTACATAATGAAAATCCCATATTTTCTCTCAGGCTTTTCCTGACAGGTGGTAGGATGGAGGATACCTGAGGAAGATGGGGAGGCAATATATGTCTAAACTGAGGGGAAAGATTGTAGCTGGCTGGCTAAAAGCCAGTGCAGAGAGGGAGGAGGGGTTTGTTTCAGTGCACAGGGCTTGCGCAGTCCCTGCATGAGAAGTAATGGAATGTTTAACTGGGTATGTTAACTAAATAGTTACCTTTGTATTCACTGTTAATAGAATTGCTACAAGTCAGATCTTCAATGGTTGAGAGGCATCGGTTGGGTCCCAATTGGTTCCCTGGATGTTGAAAAAGCCAAGAAGGCTGGAGAGATCCTTAGTGACAATATATATCGTCAGCCACCAGACAAATTTAAATTTACTAGTGTAACGGATTCTTTAGAAATGGTCTTGGCCAAGCATAATGCAGAAGCAATGAATAAGGTGAGTCCTAGCTTTCTGAGAAAGATACTAGTGCTGCAAACCGTTAAAGATACATATAATTACAAATGTAATTTGTTATTATATGTATTAGACCCAAATTACATTACCAAATGTGTATTAGACCCGGGCTATAATGATCAATTATGTATAGTTTGAGACACATATTGTAGCGATTTGTAAAATAGCTGGGAACTAGTTGTCTCTGAAAATGTCCATACATTAAAATAATTTGTCGTAGTATTCAGTGCCTCAGTGCTTGCCTACACTTTGTGGACCTGATTCAAAGCCAATTAATGTCAATGTGAGTCTTTCAATTGACTTTGCTGAGGTTTTTATTAGTCCCTATGCACAGAGTGAGTGCAAAATAAGCAAGAACAGGAGTATTTTCTAATGGAAATCTTGCAACTTAAGCACGTTTTTGAAATTGAAGCCTTTTCAGAATCTTGACCTGGAAAGAGGTTAGTGTGAATATAGATATTATATGATTTTTAGGCCTTACTTGAAGTAATGTTATTAAAATACTTTATTATGTTTTATGAGGTCTTCGTATGTTGATCACTGTATTGTTTACTGCTGTTGGTTTGTTATTTCATTTGCAGCGTTTATACACTGAAGCCTGGGATAAAGACAAGACTGAAATCCACATGATGCCTGACACACCAGAGATTATGTTGGCAAGACAGAACAAGGTCAACTACAGTCAGGTGAGCAAAAGCACAGTTTGTGTCATGAGAGTAATAACAATCTAAGTGGAATCATGCTGTGTGATTGGCTTCGCCAAAATATATTTTAACAAACTTGAGATAAATATTTACACTAAGTTTCCTGACTTATCCCATAACATTGGCCTGCCAAAAAGTCAACATCAAAATGTTTTCCATATTCCAATATAGTAGTCTTCAGGTTTGATTGTGGAACCTTTATTCATGTTGGTGAACACTTTTTTGAGAAGAGTCCCACTCACTTCAAACAGATAAATCTCTTGTAAGTGATCATCAGTATGAGCTAAGGGTCCAAAAATGGTTCTCCAGTGAATTGCTGAGTTTCCTTCTTTTAAAGTTACTAATGCTAAAAACTTGTGAAATTCATCTTGTATTTGAAAATATCAAACAAATAATGTCTAATTTGATTCTTAAGAGCTAAAGTCCTTCTGATCAGGGTAAGTAAGGGGAAAATATATAAGCATCAATAGATGGTTGCTTTGGAAAGTAAGATATAATCCATTTACAGTGGAGAAGTTGTCACTATAAGTGTGGTCTGTAAAATGGTATTTTATTCTACATCAGTTAAAGAAGAAGATAGACAAATAGTACAACCATTAGCTAGACTCTTTCACCCAGATCCTCAGCTGATCTAAATTTACACCCGATGATGATCTGGCTCTTTCAGTTAAGAAAATTAAACAGTTTGATCCGAATAGATCGTATGATAATTCTTCTCGTTGTTGTCTTTCTGAGCTAACTGTTTTGCAGAGAAGGCAACATGCATAGTCTAGCTATGAGAATTTTAACTCTGTTTAGTTCTTTTCATAGAGTCTATATAAACTAGCCATGGAAGAGGCAAAGAAGAGAGGCTGTGACTTGCGAATTGATGCTATTCCCATCAAAACTGCCAGAGCATCCAGAGATATTGCCAGTGATGTAAGAAACTGCTCTTTATTTCTCTACATAGTTACATGGGACCTTTGCATTCTGTAAATTCCATATGTAAATTCTGCAATAAGAGGTTTGATTAAACAATGAAGATGTGGTTTACATGTTGTAAAGTTGTAGTGCATATATTTAAACATTTAAATTGTAAAATAAAATAATTACAAATTAAAATAGTAAGAGATTCATCTTCACATGCATAGCATAGATAAAAGTCTGTTGTTGTACATAATTTTAGGCCAAAAAAGACCTATTTCATTAATTACATCTTTAATTGTTAAAAAAAACCCATAGTTCATGCATATCACAATTATTTCTCTTTAACATTACAAAAAGTAAGTTTAATAATTCTTTATATCCCAGAATGTCTATCCCATTTAAAAGTTCTAATTCACAATCCAGTTGCCTAGAATGCAAGCCCATGACACCACTTTGATAAAATACCTTGAAAGAATCATAGCTATAGCTTATAAATAATTTGTAGAGAGTTTTGTGTTAGAACTATTTAAAATTAATAGTCACAACATTATTAATAAATGGAACATTATATTTTGCTTTTTCCTTCAGTACAAATACAAAGAAGGGTATCGCAAACAACTTGGCCACCACATAGGCGCCCGCAACATACAGGACGATCCCAAGATGGTATGGTCTATGCATGTTGCCAAAATCCAGAGTGACAGGGAGTATAAGAAAGATTTTGAGAAATGGAAGACCAAGTATAATAGTCCAGTGGATATGCTGGGGATTGTGATGGCAAAGAAATGTCAGGAACTAGTCAGTGACATTGATTATAGACATCCTCTTCACCAGTGGACATGTCTGCCAGATCAGAATGATGTCATCCATGCTAGAAAGGCCTATGATCTACAGAGTGACGTAAGTACCATTTCTGTTTCAGTTCCAGAAGATGACTGTATTTGATACTGTACCTGAGATGAGAAATGATTTCACATACTGATAACAGCAGAGCCAAATGTTCTCAATAAAACACCAATTCTAGTATTGTAACAGGTCTTGTTACAAATGGAAACTCAGATTAAATCCATTAAAAGACTCCTTAATTAGTTCAAATTTAAGTCCAGTTTAAGCAGATTTGTTCCCATTTATGATTTATTATTGAAATTATGAGAAATTCTTAATTACTCATGGTTTTAATCCAGAGGAAATGCAGTGATTTTTAACTAAGATTCACTACTTTGAGATTTTGGTTTTATTCAAACCTGGACCTTGAAGTGAAATGAGGAACGGGTAAAGAATGCACCTATATGGATCAATATATCAAAGGAAATGTTCATACAGATTCTTGCAATGCAAAATTGCCAAGCTTCATGCATTTCAGTACTATCACTAGGGCTAAAATTCTGACCCACAATAAGCTATGTCAGAATAACCATGTTGTAACTGGAGAGGAGCCTGAGTCAAAAAAATATGCATGACACTTAGTAAATGGCAGGTTGTGCAAGGGTGGCATTGAGGAAGGTACAAAGTCTGGAGACAAAGAGTATTCTGGAATATAGCTGGAGTGGGGAGTAGGGACCAGGAGCGGTGTATGTAAAAAGATGAAAGCAGAGATGTCCAAAAAGGATATTGATAAAAATCAAAACATAAGTAGAGTAGCTGGATAGCATTGTTTGGGTCTCAGAGGTCAACCTGAGAAAGAAAGACTTGAGATGAGTTCTAGACATGGCTAAACATGGTATTGCTTTTCAATGGTGCAGTCTGTGAATGAAATGGTAGTTTTGCCATTTACTTCAATGGACCAGTATTTCACCCCTGAATTCTAGCCCAAATCCAGGTTTTACTATATTATAGCTTTTATTTTGTTTTCCCTTTTCATATGCTGTATGTTTTACTCACAGCTAACTAGTTGTTCAGTAGTCATAAAATTTAGATAAAATGTACTGGGATGATAATCTGGAAAAGTGAACTAAGGACTGTATTTTGTATTTACTTTGTTAACAGAATTACTACAAGTCAGATCTCCAATGGCTAAGAGGCATTGGTTGGGTTCCAATTGGTTCCCTGGATGTTGAAAAAGCCAAGAAAGCTGGAGAGATCTTAAGTGATAAAATATACCGTCAGCCTCCTGACACTTTCAAATTTACTAGTGTGACAGATTCTCTAGAAATGGTCTTGGCCAAGAATAATGCAGAGACAATGAATAAGGTGAGTAATGATTTGATAAGTAACACATCAGTGCTGTGCTACTCATGATTAAAGACAGAAAATTAGGAATACCTAGGGGTCAGCACCACTATGTTACATGGTGGACACTTGACAAAATTACTGTACATACTGACAGACATTGGGGAGTTATGTCACTCAGCCATTCAACGTTTCTTGAAAAGTTACCACCAACCTCAACATTTTTACCACGGACACTTGTATCCATGTACGGACATGTTGCCAACTCCTACGTGATTCAAAGTAATGTTGATGTCCTGAGATAAAACAGGATGTTTGCAAAGCAGTACGTAGGACCTATCTTACTAAGTACAAATGGGGACATGTAAAGCAAGAATCAAGTTACTGAGATTCTTCGGGATATCACAATGCGCTGTTTCTTGGGCATATGTGTGTAGTCAGCTGCAATAGCTCACCAGACGTCTTAGGTTTGCCTCAGTCTTTTTATTATTGTAAACTGATGTAATCAGGGTCTAAATTTGGAGCCAAATATGCGCCTCTCTTCTCAGGTATATAAATAGGAGTTTTGCTAGAGTAACAATGACAAGATTTGATAGATAGTTACTGTAGATTATTACTGAATTACCTTTCATTTCCATTCCTTCTTAGCGCTTATACACCGAAGCATGGGACAAAGACAAAACTACAATTCATGTCATGCCTGACACTCCAGAAATCATGCTAGCAAAACTCAACCAAATAAACTGCAGTGAGGTGGGTAACAATAAAAAGCTGAGGAGATGAAATAATGAGCTCTGGACAGTACCGTTTTGTTATCTCTGGCTTTTCAATGAATATGAATAATGCTGCTCATCTGTATAGTCCCACGTGTGACCAGCAATGTTAGTTAAGACAGATTTTTGCTATAATTTACGTTATCTTCTTGGTATCTGACTTCTGATTTTCAAAAGTACTATCAGCATTAAACTAGAAGCTTATCCTGTAGTAAACCCTTGACATATATCAATAACACACCTGGAAATTCCCCTTTTTCATTTTGCCAGTGTCCTTGTGGAAAAAAAGTTTTTCATGAAATAATGTGAATTTGCAACAGTGCAAAAGTTTGCATCTGGGAAAACCTTTCACCCCATTTCTTGGTCTTCATTCTTCTAGATTCCCACCACCCCTGCTTTCCACTCCTTTACTCTTGCCAGGTTTATACAATAAAATGTTCGAAATGTGCATTTTCCTACTACCTAGGGCAGGTAGCTATGGGTCATATTTAAATCAGGTTTACCCATGGTGAACATTAATCACGTTTTCTAGTGATTTAATGGGTTTTGTTATATAAATGTGTAACATGCTTACCTACAGGGGAGGTGCATAAAGTGCATGGTTAATGAGATAAAACTATAAATCGTTTCCTTTCTCATAGAAATTGTACAAATTAGCCTTGGAGGAATTGAAAAAGAGAGGTTGTGACTTGCGTGTTGATGCCATTCCAATCCAGGCTGCCAAGGCATCCAGAAATATTGCCAGTGAAGTAAGTAACCTTTTTGTTATATCTACAGGGACATGTTTCTTATGGGAAAGAGTTCAGAATTTGTGCTCTATATTTTTTCCATGTAAATGCTTTTAAATTGTACAATATATTCTATTGCAGTCCAATAATTATAATGCATGCTTCTTGTGTCTGAAGAGAAAGGACCATATCAAGATCTACAGTGATGGATGCCTTAGACATATACACTGCAGTTATAAAATAAATAATATAAAGCCTAGTCCTATGCCCATTGAAGTGTTTCCATTGAGTACAAGGGTGTTGGATCAGGCCCATTGTGAGATTCTATAAAGTACCTATTTATTACTTTTTAAGATTAGAATAAAATGCTTCAAAGGTCCCCCAGAAAAAAAAAATATTAACAGTCCTAAACAATCCCCTTTTTCTGCCATGAGAAGATTTTAATGCTGCTGAAAAGTTGTGTTGAAAGCCCATGTGACTGAAGTCATCCATGGAACAGATATGCCATAAGCATTGACAATAAAGTCTCCCTTTCACTACTCTGCTAGTATGCCTCACCTAGGGCAACACCAGTTAAGGGTTAGAAGGCAGTTCACTCTCCAGGCTGGTTTTGTCCTTGGCATCCCTAACTAAATGGAAGATAAAGGTGCCAGTTGATGTTAATTTGTCAGCAGATGTTGTATGATAAAATTCTTAAGGAAAGAGCGCATCCTAAAAAATTAAAAGGAACGTGAGACCACAAACAAGATAGTAAGTAGATAGTTGTAAGGGATAAGGTAGGTAAATTTAGTAGTAATATGTTTATGGAGATAGCAAGATAGAATATCTTAAAATATTTTTCTCTTCTTCTGAACGAAATAAATAAAATAGCATATTAAAGAAAGTGTAACATGCTGTTTTCCAGCATGAGGGTATGCATGTTCTAGTTAAGTTGGGTACATCATTTCTGAATTGAAAACTGTCACAGTGAATATAAATATATTTTATTTTAGTACAAATACAAAGAAGGGTATCGCAAGCAACTTGGCCACCATGTGGGAGCCCGCAACATCCAGGATGATCCTAAGATGATGTGGTCAATGCATGTAGCCAAGATCCAGAGCGACAGGGAGTACAAGAAAGATTTTGAGAAATCGAAGACCAACTACACTAGCCCAGTGGACATGCTGGGAATCGTGCAGGCCAAGACATGTCAGACACTGGTCAGTGATGTTGATTACCGCCATTACCTGCATCAGTGGACATGCCTGCCAGACCAGAATGATGTGATCCAAGCTAAGAAGGCCTATGAGCTACAGAGTGATGTGAGTGCACAATATATGTAATACATGCAATAGGCCCAATTTTACCCTGACATGCCTGCACACAGATGTGTGTTTTACATGCGAAGAGTGGAGCCCCATTGTTCTAGGTGCTGTACCAACAGAGAGTAGCAGATATCCCTGACCTGAAGGTGAGAAAGACACAGGGTAGGGGAAGGGGTAGAACAAACAAGCAGAGTAAACAATGAGATGGCAATAAATGTCATGTTAATTCCATGGATTTTTGTGGGGATGGGGGTTACTTAGGAAGGGATCAGCTTAATCAAAAGAAAAGAGAAGGGGACATGGTCAGGAAGATAGGGCAGGTGAGAAGATGGTAAGAGAGGGTAGTGTGGAATGAAGCTCAGGTGAAGAGACTGGGAGGTGGAAGGAGAGGGTTGGAGCAAACAGCCAATCAGCACAGGCCAGAGAAAGTCTAGTCAAAACTTCCGAATGTCCAGAAGTCCAAAGATCCCTTCTTGGGCTGCTTCAGCCCCTACCAGCTGGAATCTCTGGCTGTCTCCTCTCTGCAGCTCACTGATGTGTGGAGTGAAGGGGGAGTTGAGATAGGCACCGTCTGGGTCCTAGTGCCCTCAGGATGCAGGGGTGTCTCCCCTGTGCAGTTCTGCATCCAGGGGAAGGGTGGCCTTAGCTGGGCCCCAATTTCTCCACTTCTTCCACCATGCAGTAGTCTCTGCTTTGGCTGCTTCTACCCCTACTGGCTTGTGAAATTTTCCATATACTGTTACCGATCCTTAATCACCAAATCCTTGCTGTTTTCTTGATCTTTGATCTGTCAAAGGTGCCCTAATAATGCATCTGTGGAGTCCTTTCATTTTCCCATTCGTTGTGCTGTGTAATAATTATTTTATCTATCTTGGAAGAATGAGTGTCAGAATCAAATGACCATTTTGTAGTAATAATGTTACATGAAGTGAGTAGTGTATAAATCAGTTGCATTTATTCATATATTCATTTGATTGTTCCTACAAATGACTGATTAACCATTAATTAAATTTTAGGCTGTTTACAAATCAGACCTGGAATGGCTGAAGGGTACAGGCTGGGTCCCCATTGGTTCCATAGATGTTGAAAAGGTTAAGAGAGCTGGAGAAATCCTGAGTGAAAAGCAGTACCGCCAGCCGCCAGACCAAATCAAATTTACGAGTGTGACCGATTCCCTGGAGTTGGTTTTGGCAAAGCAAAATGCTGAGACAATGAACAAGGTGAGTCTCCCAGAAAAATCCTCAGGTGTTACTGACTCTGAGTGTTGGTTCACGGAATGGGCAATGCACTTTGGTTGAAAGAGGTAAGTGTTCCCAAAGAAGCAAAATGTCAGACAGCATCTGCTGCTAGGTAGCTGTGGTTACCAAGAGTCCTTTAGATCCTTTGCACGTGGTAAGAAGGTTGGCCCGTTTTCTTTCAGATGTAGGGTATCTATGTTTTTCCTCCTCCAGACTGAATTTCTTTAATGCAGTCTCTGTGCAGCTATACTTTAATTGCAATTTCCAAATGACTTAATACAGGACACAGAGGCCTGCTGATGAAGTGTTGTTTCCCACAGAGGAGGATGTTCACTCCAGAGCCCAGGTTCCACATGTGACACTCTACATACCTTATGCTTCATGTGCTATGGTCTTAATCTGGGGGTTAAGTGGTGCCTAAGGCTATGTACAAGGCCTCTAACTGGTATTAGAGCATTTTACCCCAGTGCTCTGTTATCTGCACTGGCTGCCTAATACAGCTGGTCAGAAAATTGGATCAAAATCAATCGTTGATTAAAAACAGAAATAAAATTGTTTGTGAATTTCTATTCCTCCTTCTCCCCACCAGTTTCAGATTGGCTGTACTGTATAGGGTTTTTTATTTTTAAAAACTCTCAACTCAATATATGCCAGAACTCCTTTATGGAAAGTGACCTACTAAGCAAGGCTGAGGTTGTTTGCAGATTGCAGAACCATTTCAGACAATGCTGCAAAACATGCAAATATAGTGTACCCAAATAAGAGGCACACCCATCTGGGACAAGGTGCAATGCTAAGCAACACGTTGCTGAATGATTACTGGAAGGCACTCAGATATTGCAGTGATGAGCATGGTATACGAACCTATATAGAATAGTGAGACATCTGTTATGTACGCTATTGTGTTGTATGGTGTAGACTGGAGGACCACCTCCTGTATGCCAGCTGAGAGCTCAGAGGCAAGAGCTTGTGTCCCCTAGGGAATAAGGCTGCCTCCCATTTATAGTAGCCTGGGTAGAGTAATTAACATCACAAATTGTCTCTTCCTCCTTCTCCCTAAAAATATATTCCAGAGAGTCCCGGATACAATCCTTCTCCCAATACAGCCTGCCAGCAATGCTGAATCAGCCAATTAACGTTGCAGAGCAGATTGGGGCATAATAAGGAGGAGAAAGTCACCCAGTTGGGTTTTGCAGTTGGAGATCACAATGTATCAGAGGATTAAAGATTTGCTCAAACTGTCCCTGTTGATTTATTAGGGTATTTTCAGTGGGTGGGTCTTAGTTTTGTAGGTATGTGTTCAGAAGTTGGCTATATATATGCCATGTTCTGGTTCAAGGCTTTGGTTTTGTAGACTTTTGCTAATTGTTGCTTTCAGTTTTACTGTATTTTCTCCAGGTGTGCAGAATTCTTTGGGCACAAGCAGGCAATGCAATTCTAGTATGTACCTTTAGCTTTCTTTGAGTCTCAGCCCAAGCTTCACAGTTGTATTTATCAGGGACCTGAACCAGAGCTCACCATAATCAGTCGGAGTCTCCCCATTGGCTGCAATGGACATTAGATGAGATGTAGGCTAATTGTGCTAAATGTATTGTATAGCCATATTTTGGCTATGAAAGCTGGCTGATAAAATTATTTGATATTAAGACACATGGGAGTAAATTCACCTATAAGCCTAATTTACTTTTTGTTTGAAAACACTGTAGATTTAAAGTATGAATTCCTTCCACTTGCAAAAACTGTGTTTATTTAAATGTTTCATTAAAATCTTTTTAAAAACTGTTCTCCCCCCTTCCACAGCGTTTATACACAGAAGCCTGGAATGCTGACAAATCCACAATTCATGTCATGCCAGACACTCCGGAGATTTTGTTGGCAAAAGCCAATTCAGCTAACGTCAGCCAGGTAAGAATGTTTTAAAAAATATATCAAATACAAAATCAGAAATAGGTAAGCATTCATTTCACTTTTAAAGAATCTCTTTTAATGTGTGGTTTCATTTTCTCTATAATAATTTGTATAGTACTATATTTTCATCTCGCATATTTTGTCTTCCTCTCTATAGAAACTTTACACACAAGGTTGGGAAGAATCCAAGATGAGAGATTATGATATAAGAGCTGATGCAATTCCAATTCGGAGTGCAAAGGCATCAAGAGATATTGCTAGTGAAGTATGTGCTGCTTCTGCCAATCTATCATTTTAACTGTATATTAAGGGTTTTTCTCATTTTTAGTAAACTTGTGAAATAATTAAAATATGCATTCTTTCAAATGACAAAACATAGGAATAAAATAATAAATAATTTAAAAATACAAGTGTATCAAATTCTGGTTTAAAAAATGAACACCATGGAAACAGATAAGTGCAGAAAAATATCCAACTTCACACTGAAGAGAGTGTAACATTAAAATCATTGACATTAAACAAACCAACCTAGAAATATATATTATAAATATTAACATATCACATGATATTACTGATATACAGGGAGTGAGGGGATATTAGGGTTTTCAACCTCTGAATCAAGGATATTTGTCTGCGATAAATTATTTTTGTTCTTATATTACTATTAAACTGAGACAGTACTGATCACTGATGATTATTTTGCTATCTTTACAACTATGTGCTAATTTGTATTCATTTTGTATCAGATTTGCCTCATGTTAAGTAGGCCGTGTCCTCAGCTGATATAAATTGGCCTAGCTGCTTTGACGTTAATAGAACAAAACTGAATTATGCATCTGAGGATCTGGTCCATTATTCACTTTTCCATGAATATGTAAAACGTAACTGAACTGTTTCTGTTTTCAATAGTATAAATATAAAGAAGCATATGAGAAACAGAGAGGTCACCATATTGGAGCCCGCACCATACGGGATGATCCAAAGATGATGTGGTCTATGCATGCAGCAAAGATCCAGAGTGACAGAGAGTATAAGAAATATTTTGAGAAATCAAAGACCAGATACACTAGCCCAGTGGACATGCTGGGAATTGTGCAGGCCAAGAAATGTCAGGAACTGGTCAGTGATGTTGATTACCGCCATTACCTGCACCAGTGGACATGTCTGCCAGACCAGAATGATGTGATCCAAGCTAAGAAGGCCTATGAGTTGCAGAGTGATGTGAGTAAAAAAATAAATGCAAAATAAGTCTTTTGGGGGGTGTGTGTGTGTGTGTGTGTGTGCGCGTGCAAATATCTATTCAAACATTTTAGAGTAGAATTTGTCCATTATATACCTGATCTTGCAAACAACATTTTTTGCTCCAAATGAGGATGAAAAGTCAAAGGTGAAATTTTTCACAGGAAGGAATTTCAAGAAAAATACCATCTGGAGAGAATCAAGACAGATTTTTTTTCTGCTTGCTGGCCTTGCCTATTGGGTTCTTGTCAATTTCACTTTTTCTCCCCAGGCAGAAAGTGAAATTGTCCAGAGCCTTCGAGGCTGGCACCCAATGAGCTGTCCTTTTCCAGCAAAATTTAAAGTTTCCCCCAGAAATTTTTGAGTATGTGAAAAGAGCATTTTCCATCAGAAAATCATTCTGATTGAAAATTCCTGACCTGCTCCACTTGATTTCCAGGCAAGTTAGGAGTGAAAATGTGTATGCAAAAGGCTTACTTTCAAACACTGCACCCGCAGAGCGTTTTATGTGTAACTGTAGGAGTGAGAACTCTGGAGAAACCCTATTCTGTATTAAAAATGTACTGGCATGGAGCTGCCAAATTAATCCTGACTATTAGAAAGAGTAAGACCTGAGTATGAATTGTATAATGGATGTCTCCTTTGACACACTCATTCTCTAACCATATTCTGATCCATTTTTTCCTTGTGCTTTTGAGAGTGGGGTGGAAGGTGCACAAGTAGCTTGAGAGTTCCACTTAGTGCAGAGGACTATGTCTAATGCTTAACTTTGCTTTCTCTAACTCACAGACTTTGCTCCCACTTGCACTGGAACACAACAAGCTTAGGCTCCCTGTTGTTGCACACAATGTTAGGACTAGCAGGATTAAGGCCAATGTGCTTTTGTAATTTCCAGTTTAATTTGTGAATGCATTTCCCATGATTACACTTGCCAATTAGTAATCACATGTGCAAATAGATTAATGGTGAATGCTTGTAAAGCTATGGATGCTTCTCTTCAGTTGAGAGCACTCTAGAATATTAGAATCTGGGCTTCTCCAAATTCCAGCCTCTCTTGGGGAGGCCAAGTTCAATTGTGGGTAAAATACTCATATTTGAATGTTGAGGTGGTAATTGGAATTGCAGAACTTTATTCAAACTTACCAGTTGCCTGAAAAATTATGATAATGGGGATGCCATCCTAATTCTGCTCTATTTGTTGGATGCATAGGGGACAGATTAGGTTTTGTATCTGAAATTTTTTCTGTAATTATATTTTTTATTTGTTTGTAGAATGTGTACAAGTCAGACCTGGAATGGCTGCGAGGCATTGGCTGGATGCCAGATGGCTCTGTGGATGTGGATAGAGTGAAGAAAGCCCAGGAACTCCTGAATGAGAGATTATACCGTCAGCGGCCAGACACATTGAAATTCACTAGCATTGTTGACCCACTGCCAGTTGTCCTGGCTAAAATCAATTCTAAGCAGATCAGTGAGGTTAGCTGGCTTTTATGTTACCATAAGTTTTCTGCATTCATGCTGTCATTTTTGTTTATCCTTCACTTGCCTTAAAAAATCATAAAATGAGAATTCCTAATGTACATAATAGTTCATACCATGAGATCAGTTAATTAGAAAGTAACATAGTACAGCATCTTTCACACTGTAATTGAATAATGTCGTCTTTACTTTCTCATTAGCCTCTCTATCGTGAAGCCTGGAATAAAGAGAAGATACAGTTCACGCTACCTGCTGACACCCCTCAGATGATGCAATCCAAAGTCAATGCTCTGAACATCAGCAATGTAAGATCTTCAATTAAAATATGTAATGTTTATTGAAATGAACATTGCCACATGCATCATTTTTAGCATGCCCTGTTTCAGAACTCTTATTAAGAACTTCCGGGTTCTGACATAAGCACAGATTTACTATCTTTGTTTTTTGTACTGTTTTGTATTTTAGAATGTAGATGAAGAACTATTGTGATTCATTTAAGCAGCATAATATGGTTTAATGAGCACAATGTTCATGAAGCACAATGGACCAGATTAATTAATCGGGGATCAGTGACATTCCTCTCTCTCTGTCTCCTTTTGTTCACCCACTTATGCCAGCAGTGATTCTGACCCAAGATCTAAAACACGGACTTGTTGCCTATTTGTTATTCATAAATAGAGTGTATCACCATAACATCTAGATCACCATATTGACTGTCTAGTTAAACATGTAATGTGTTGATAAGAAAAGAAAGAAAAGTGGGATTTGAAAGTATAATATATACCCTTGCCTGAATTGTCCTCTTTATGACAACTTCCTTTGGGAAGTTTGGGGTTTGAAAAAGATATTATAGGCCAGAATACCATGCAGCAAATATCAGTGATGCCCACAGTGTGAATGGATCTGATATGCTGCATCTAAGGCCACATTCCTGCAATATGCTATATGTGGGGGCATCCTTCGACATATAGAGTTTCACTGAAGTCAGTGGGACTGCAGGTGGGCACATGACTCTGTGGATCAGAGTACAGATTTGGAATCTATATAATAAATCATGACACGTATGCATTAATTATCAGTTCAAGAGATAGGAATAATTTTTGTAACCCACAAAACTGTAAGTATCAAATGAAAACATCCATGCTATAAATCTAGGGAAAATATGATTTATGAGAAAAATGAATTCTAAAATTGTATCTTTGATTTTGATGACAGAAACATTATCAGCAAGCCTGGGAAGATGCCAAGATGAAAGATTATGACTTAAGAGCCGATGCCATTTCTATCAAACATGCCAGAGCTTCCAGAGATATTGCGAGTGAGGTACAATCTCTGTTCCCTCCCTTTCATTTCTATGAAAGGCCATGGACATTCATCCTCGTATCAAACACAGCAGACAGCTGTGTAGCTAGCTAAGCTCAGTTCAAAGCTGTTGTGTACTCATATCTGAACAGCACGCTATCTTGTATATTTGCATTATTTTAAATCCTGTCTTGACCCTCTCTTTCTAATAGAACTTAAAGTTTGCTACTGGTAAAATATTAATGATAACTGAACATTGTATTTTGTATTTGTGGTATCAAAGTAGGTTCAGAGAGCTATTTTGCAATACACTGTAACTTTTAGCCACCAAACATTTTCAGTAATTGAAGCACAGACTCTATTTCTGCTGCTTCCAATACAGAATTCAAGGATGTTATTTTTGTCATTACTGCTTTCATGTTATCTGTTCAAATCTAAAATATAGCATTGCTTATAAACCTTATCAAGCAATTGGAATATCTGTGTATTGTAACTAGTGAGGGACTTCTGAAGTATTTTTCTTTTATCATGGTTTTAAACTGTTAAGATAGATGGACCACATTTTCCAGAGTTGTTGGTGATTTGGAGAATCAGTTTTTGGGGGCCCAACGTGAGACACTGGACAGTGGACCTGAATTTCAGAAGTGCTGATCTAGTACCCTTTAAAATCCCTTCCCAAGCTGGACAAACATAAACACTAGTTGCTTTAGAACATGTAGACTTGCAATTTACGACTGTTTCTGCTAATGTTTTACTTTCTATGTTTATTAGTACAAATACAAGGAAACCCATGAGAAACAGAAAGGCCACTATATTGGATGCCGAACTGCAAAGGAAGATCCCAAATTGTCATGGGCTGCACATGTAATGAGGATGCAGAATGACAGAGAGTACAGGAAGGCATATCACAGTTCAAAGGCCAGGGTCACTATACCAGTTGATATGGTATCTGTCCAAGCAGCCAAGCAATGCCAATCATTTGTGAGTGAAGTTGACTACCGTCAGTATTTGCACCAGTGGACATGTCTGCCAGATCAGAATGATGTGATCCAGGCAAGGAAGGCCTATGATCTACAAAGTGATGTAAGTAGGATTGTACAGTATATACAAGTTGGGGGATGCCACATTAGTAACTGTTGAGATATAAGGCTCTGTAGGCACATCACAGTGACATGATGATAATCACCCCAACGCTTTCTGCAGTTTCTCCTTCCTTCACCAGCTCTTCAGTGGTTGTATTCATTTTTTTTTTCCCAAATGTCGGTCCTAGCTGTGAATTCCCACAGTGCTTATTTGTGGTGACTTTGAACATACTTGAACAGTTGCCTTGGTAACACTGTTGTACTTTTTATGCATTAGTAAATTTCTACTGAGTTTGTGCCTATATGTGGGGGAATGTGGTGTGAAGACTGACAAGGATTTGTTTGCTTTCTTTGAAGCATTTCGTTTGTGCCTTAGCAATTATGTATCATCAATGAACTCTTTACTACAGAGGGATCATGATGCTGATGCAGGCATCCGTTATGACTCCAGTTTATCTATTCCCAGTTTTGGAATGTTCATGAAATCAATTTGTAAGAAAGCAGGGAGTGTTTTCAAGAGACTAAGAGTCAGGGTTATTTGATTACAGTCCTGCTGTGTGACAGTCAGTTCCCTTTGTGGTTTGCTCTTTGGGCAGTGCAAAGTAGCCCCTGGCGATGCGCTGAGAATAAACTCACACGCTAGCCATATATAATTAATAATGCAATTATGTTTGTTTGTAGAATGTGTACAAGTCCGACCTGGAATGGCTGCGTGGCATTGGCTGGATGCCAGATGGCTCAGTAGATGTGGATAGAGTGAAGAAAGCTCAAGAGCTCCTGAATAACAGATTGTATCGAACGCGACCAGATGAACTGAAATTCACCAGTATTGTTGACACACCAGAGATTGTGCTGGCGAAGACTAATTCTTTGAATCAAAGTGGCGTAAGAAAAGTGTTACATTTGTGCTTGAGTGTCCCTGTGCATATTGTATTTTATTATTTAAAATAAAAAGAGGAAACAGTATGTTTTATATAGAATTTGAGCTGCCAGAGACTGCCAGGGTTTTAAAAGTAGGCGTTCCCTAGTAACTATTAATGAAGGAATAAACAGGGTAATGTGAAACCCTATCACTGAAAGGAATTCAAATTATTGCACAGTATTTATTTCAAACAAATAATCAAACAATTATTAAAACAATTTACCAGTTCCAGACCATAGTTCTGACTATCTCCCCCGGCATTTGGAGGCAAATATCTCTCTCACTGAAGTCAATGAGAGTCTACCTATTAACAGGGAAGTAAATTGGAATAAACCTTCAAAAAGGAAGATTGAACAGTTTATGGTTTCTCTATTGCATAAAACTGTCTCTCCGCTTTAAAGTGTTATATTTATAAGTAATATAAAATAGTATATATATGTATAAAATTAATTTTCAAAATAACTTCAGTGCTTCCCCTTGTGAACAGTGCAACAAAATGACTAAGTTTATGTATTTAAACACATTAAATAAAGCAGTCACCTCAACTAGAAGAGGATCCTGCCAAAAGTAACCTATCAAACCCAATAAAACACTTGATCTTAGCTCATAGAGCTAATACATATAGTTTAAAACTGAATAGCTAGTCTTGTCCTTCACAGTACAGCTATGCCAAAGAATGGATGAATTTACTTCCCAATCTAGTGTGAATTGGAGAATGAGGGAAAACTTTAGAGAGGAACATTTTTGGGGAAAAATGAATTAACCAAAAGGAGATTATTCAGAATCCAAAAGGGCTTAATTTAGACCCTATGTCTTTGTTCAATTTCAGTAAAAAGTAGCCTAGTCCTGTTTATGTTGCCTCAGTGGGAGTTTCGCCATTGGATTCAATGGGAGCTGGACCAACTGTCCAAGATGAGATCAGATATATATCAGAAAGGGTGAAAATAAGTTTCTCAACATTGTACTAAATATCTCTGTGACTGCTTTGTCCTTAGGCTTTATATCGGGAGGTTTGGGATAAAGAGAAGACCCAGTTTACCCTTCCTTCTGATACCTCTGAGATGTTGCAGTCCAGAATCAATGCTCTGAACATCAGTAAGGTAAGATATTAAAGTAAAAATCATAAATGCATTTCTCCAAAAATACATATCAAATTCCACATTGCAAAGCGAGATAATGTCCACTCAGTCATAACTCAAGCCAGGGTCTGACATGTATGTTCTAATGTAATTCTCTATCCTATTCAAAGCTCAAAACCTGCTCCATTATAAACCATAGAAGTAGCTAAAGTAAATATCTAAATTCCAAATGAATTAACTTGTGAGAGATATTCATCAACATAACACGAATTATGTGACAGGTTGGATCGTAGAAGCACTCCTGGGAGCTGCCAAGTGATGTGATGCCACTTCTGCCCCTGCCTTCCTGCCCTGTCAGCTTAGGACTTTAGTGCCCTGCCTGGTTTGAACCAGACTCACTAGCCAGACCCAGATCTGAATCACATCCCCTGATAGCTGTAGGCTTACCTGAAAGCAGATTACAGAAGTGCTCTTGTCTTTAACACTCAGATACCCAACTCCCAGTGGGTTCTAAACCCAAATAAATCTATTTTACCCTGTATGCAGGGTAAACTCATCAATTGTTTGTCCTCTATAACACTGACAGAGAGATATGCACAGCTGTTTGCCTACCCAGGTATTAATACATACGCTGAGTTAATTAATAAGTAAAAAGTGATATTAAATACAAAAAGTAGGATTTAAATGGTTTCAAATAGTGACAGCCAGAACTAGGGGAGAGGGATAGTTCAGTGGTTTGAGCATTGGTCTGCTAAACCCAGGGTTGTAAGTTTAGTACTTGCTGGGACCATTTAGGGATTAGGAGCAAAAATCTGTCTGGGGATTGGTGCTGCTTTAAGCAGGGGGTTGGACTAGATGACCTCTTGAGGTCCCTTCCAACCTTGCTATTCTATGATTCTAACAAAGTAAGTCACCAAATAAAATAAAACACACAAATTTATGTCTAATCAAACTGAATACAGATAATCTTACCCTTCAGTACATTTTTTCTTCAGACTGGACACCTTCCAGGCCTGGGCACAATTCTTTCCCCTGGTACTGCTCTTGTTCCAGCTCAGGTGGTAGCTAGGGGATTCTTCATGATGGCTCTTTACTTTGTTCTGTTCCACCCATTTATATATCTTTTGCATAAGGCAGGAATTCTTTGTCCCTCTGGGTTTCCACCCTCCCCCCCCCCACTCTGCCTTCTCAATGGAAAAGCACCAGGTTAAAGATGGATTCCAGTTCAAGTGACATGATTGCCTGTCACTGTAAGACCTCAAGCCTTCATGTCTCCCAGCCTGACTCACAGAAAGGCTTGCGTGCAAACAGAGCCATCCACAGTCAATTGTTCTGGTTGATGGGAGCCATCAAGATTCCAAACAGCCATTAATGGCCCACACTTTGCATAATTACAATAGGCCTTCAGAGTTATATTTTATATTTCTAGTTTCAGATACAAGAGTGATACATTTATACAAATAGGATGACCACACTCAGTAGATTATAAGCTTTGTAATGATACTTTACAAGAGACCTTTTGCATGAAGCATATTCCAGTTACATTATATTCACTCATTAGCATATTTTTATAAAATCATGTAGAGTGCAACGTCACAGAATAAACTGGGACCATTGTACCCAAATGAACTTTTGGGAGGAAGGTAACTTTCTACCATATAAAAGGAACACATCAGTGATTAAAGAACTCTAACAGTGTTCGGCTTGATCTGTAAGCCTTAGTCTCAATAGTTTATAGTCTTTGGATAGATTCTTTCTTTTCACTTAGGGCCAGATGTGTCTTAGTAAATGTATTTTAGCACAAGTAAACCTTTGGTAACCATAACTTATGCTCCCTCACAGACAGCTGTGAGAGTGATCCACAGAGAGGAACATACTGGATTTTAAAGGGGATTTTTTAAATTTAAAAAATATATATACAAATTTTATATTCCATTATGAGTAATTTGAACTAATTTTGTATTGATTACTGTCTATGAAAAATATTTACACTATTTGTATATGTGCATGTTAACATATTCACTTCATCCACAGAAATTGTATCAACTAAGCTGGGAAGAAGCCAAGGAAAAAGGTTATGATTTAAGAGCTGATGCCATTGAAATAACACATGCCAAGGCTTCTAGAGACATTGCTAGTGAGGTACAGTCTTACATCTTATTTATTTATTTTGGGTAAAGCTAATGTAGTTTTCTTATTAAAAACACTAGAAATGTATTTATATCAATAGCCAATTCAAAAAAATTTGTTTTAGAACTATGCATAGGTTTTTAACAATGAGTAGTATATTTTATATTATTTATAATCTTAGTTGTGTCTTATAATGATTTTTAAAATGTCAAATCATAGCAGTTTCACACTAAGTACGATTAATTAAAGTAGATCATAAACGACCAGTGATTATGTAAAGTGAGAGTTGATTGAATTATTTTGGAAATAGTTCAGGTAACTAAATATTTCTCCTCTGTTTTGCAGAGGCTCAGGTAAGGTCCTGAAATGCATCAGAAGTCTTGGGTATTTCTCCAACCCTCTGAAACTTTTGAATCAGAAAAATGGTGGAAAAATGTTTTTAATATGTGCTTCTTTCTATAAAACACATATAGAGCTAGCTTACAGGAATTATGACCTGATCTAACTTCTGCTGAAGTCAGCTGAAAGATTCTCATTTACTTCAATGGAAGCAGGATCTGGCCTTTAAGAAGAGGTCTTGTAAAGAGACAATCTTTTTAGTTTACTTACATTTTAACAACTGAAACAGAACATAGACACCTTAAACTGCAGTTGCAGAAGCATTTATACATATATTTATATATATTTAGATGCCTGATGAAAATGCTCATTTGTTTTTATTTCTTTGATTTCTGTTTTTTACAAATGTATTATTAGTACAAATACAAAACAGGTTACCGCCAGCAATTAGGCCACTATGTCGGATTCCAAAGCCTTCAGGATGATCCCAAGTTGGTGTGGTCCATTCATGCGGCCAAGATCCAGAGTGACAGAGAGTACAAGAAATATTTTGAGAAATCGAAGACCAAATACACCAGCCCAGTGGATATGCTGGGAATCGTGCAGGCCAAGAAATGTCAGACATTGGTCAGTGATGTGGATTACCGCAATTACCTGCATCAGTGGACATGTCTGCCAGACCAGAATGATGTGATCCAAGCTAAGAAAGCCTATGAGTTACAGAGTGATGTGAGTATATCTGTATAGTACATAATAATTCCCAAGAACTACATTTTGTCTAGAAAGAGGATACCCAAACTCACACTAGATTTTAACCAGAAATATGTGATGAATGATTTACCAGGCATTTACCATTGGAATATTTTTACTTATATTTTAAAAAATGTTTCCCCTTCTGTCTGACATTTTCTGGCACTTTCTGGTTCACACCTGGATGCTTTTTATCTTTTGCAAAACAGGATGTGCCAGAGGCATTCATTTAGGGCAAGGAGCCTTTAAAGGAAGGTGCCACAAAAAAAGTATTACTGAACATTGTATGGTGGATTTAAGACCAAAACAACTGTTTTTATTGCGCTGTTCTCTGCACTGCAGGGAAATTATGTAGCAGAAATAAAAGCTGGTGATATAATTCATTTAGTTTAAACTAAGAGAGTACAAATACAATTTATTTTTCTACTTGTCTGACTTTCTCTTGTATGGCTGTACAAGAGAAATTGTTTATTTTGGGCAAGAATGTGGCTTGTTCTATGCTCTTATTTCCCTGTGAGGACAATCTCCATCACTGGTCACAGAATGATAGAGGGAGGGAGAGAGGGAGAAAGCAGCCTGCTTCGGGTCACTTCCTCTTTTCTAATTTAGTGGGCAGGCAGGGACAAGGACTAGGTGGAGCCTTAATTCCATTCTTCCTCCAGATTCACTGGCCAGAGCATCTGTGTCAACTTATACAGGTAGCAGATTAGGTCTTCCCTAAAGTAAAGGGAAATCCAAGAGGAAATTGTGACAATGAGAGTTACAACTCTGTTTGATCTGCTCCTGGAGCAGTGCAGTACACTACCTTGCTAGGCACTGACAATAAACTCCCATTCTTGCCCTATATAACTAACAGAACAATTTTGTTTGTAGAATGTGTACAAGTCAGACCTGGAATGGCTGCGTGGCACTGGCTGGTTGACCCAAGGCTGTGTGGATGTGACTAGAGTGAAGAAAGCTCAGGAGCTTGTGAATGACAGATTGTATCGGCTGCGGCCAGACGAATTGAAATTTACCAGCGTAGTTGACCCCCCACCAGTTGTCTTGGCTAAAATCAATGCTCTGCAGATCAGTGAGGTAAGATGGCCCTTATATAACCGTATATTTTCTATATTCACACTGATATTTTTGTGGATCTTTCTGTTGTGTTAAAAACACTTCAAAAGAGAACAATAACATATATTCTATCTTATACCATGAGATCAATTAATTTGAAAATAATATAATACAGCATCTTTCACACTGTAATTGAATAATGCTGTCTTTACTGTCTCATTAGCCTCTCTATCGTAAAATCTGGGATAAAGAGAAGACACAGTTCACCCTTCCTGCTGACACGCCTGTCATGCTGCAGTCTAAAATCAATGCTCTGAACGTTAGCAATGTAAGATGTTTAAGTAAAAAATACGTAGTGTTATTGAAATGAACATTGTCATATGCAGCTGTAGTTTTTAGCCTGCCCTATTTTAGAACTCTTATTATGAACTGCCTGGTTCTGACATAAGTATAGATATACTAATTTTATTTTTTGAATTGTTTTTTATTTTACAATGTAGATAAAGAATTATGATTTGTTTAGTCATAATACATGGTTAATGAGCACAATGGGCCAGATTCATTAATCTGGAGTCCGCGTGTTCTGTCCTCTCTCACCATTTTTTTTAAGCCAATGGAGGTTCACCAGCTTACTCTGGCAAGGATTCTGGTCCAAGAGCTAAAACATGTACTTGTTGCCTGTCTATCTATTATTTTCATATAGAGCCTAGAGGCATAATAATCTTTGTCTGGTTTAATACACCATGTGTAGATAAGGAAAACAAAATAGTATCCATAAAGATAAGCACATTGGTCTTGCATAAATTGTCCTCTTTATGACAACTTCCAAAGGGGAACTTATGGGTTTGACCAAGATATTTTAGGCCAACCTACCATGAAGAAAAAATCAATGACATTCTTGGGCTTGGAGGCCCAGAAAATTGTCTATCTATGGAAGAATGGGAGAACACTTCAAGCTTTTGTTTCCATGTTATATACTAATTAAGTTCCTTTGAATATTGTTGCTTCTTGCAGCCTCATTTGGACACCTGACATTATTCTTACATGGTTTTTATTTTCAACTTCCTTGATTATTGTTTCAAAGTGATATTTTAAATCTTTTAATATTGCTTGCATTACTTTATAAGATCATATTAAATGTTAAGTTTTCAGCAGAAGTGCCAGCAGTTGTGGGCCTATTGCAGGAGTGAGTGGGTGACATACTGTCGCCTGCCATGTGCAGGAGGTCAGACTAGATGATCATGATGCCTCCTTTTGGCCTTAAAGTCTGTGAGTCTATAAATACAGCAAAACTTCTAAAGAGGTTATTGATCAGTGACTTCTCTGTGAGACTAATACAACGCATAATCCAAAAACCATTGAAGAAAATGAGAATCTTTCATTACTTCAGTAGGTTTTGAACCAGACTCACAGTGTGAATGTATCTGATATGCTGCATCTATGACCACATTCCTGCAATATGCTATGTGTGGGGGTATCCTTCTACCTATAGAGTCTCACTGAAGTCAGTGGGACTGCAAATGGGCACATGACTCTGTGGATCAGAGTACAGGTGTGGAATCTATATAATTAATCGTGACACGTATGCATGAATTATCAGTTAAAGAGAGAGGAATAATTTTTGTAACCCACATAACTGTTAAGGATCAAATGAAAACATCCATGCTATAAATCTAGGGAAAATATGATTTATGAGAAAAATGAATTCTAAAATTGTATCTCTGATTTTGATGACAGAAACATTATCAGCAAGCTTGGGAAGATGCCAAGATGAAAGATTATGACTTAAAAGCTGATGCCATTTCTATCAAACATGCCAGAGCTTCCAGAGATATTGCGAGTGAGGTACAATCTCTGTTCCCTCCCTTTCATTTCTATGAAAGGCCATGGACATTCATCCTCGTATCAAACACAGCAGACAGCTGTGTAGCTAGCTAAGCTCAGTTCAAAGCTGTTGTGTACTCATATCTGAACAGCACGCTATCTTGTATATTTGCATTATTTTAAATCCTGTCTTGACCCTCTCTTTCTAATGGAACTTAAAGTTTGCTACTGGTAAAATATTAATGATAACTGAACATTGTATTTTGTATATGTGGTATCAAAGTAGGTTCAGAGAGCTATTTTGCAATACACTGTAACATTTAGCCACCAAACATTTTCAGTAATTGAAGCACAGACTCTATTTCTGCTGCTTCCAATACAGAATTCAAGGATGTTATTTTTGTCATTACTGCTTTCATGTTATCTGTTCAAATCTAAAATGTAGCATTGCTTATAAACCTTACCAAGCAATTGGAATATCTGTGTATTGTAACTAGTGAGGGACTTCTGAAGTATTTTTCTTTTATCATGGTTTTAAACTGTTAAGATAGATGGACCACATTTCCCAGAGTTGTTGGTGATTTGGAGAATCAGTTTTTGGGGGGCCCAGCATGAGACACTGGACAGTGGACCTGAATTTCAGAAGTGCTGATCTAGTACCCTTTAAAATCCCTTCCCAAGCTGGACAAACATAAACACTAGTTGCTTTAGAACATGTAGACTTGCAATTTACGACTGTTTCTGCTAATGTTTTACTTTCTATGTTTATTAGTACAAATACAAGGAAACCCATGAGAAACAGAAAGGCCACTATATTGGATGCCGAACTGCAAAGGAAGATCCCAAATTGTCATGGGCTGCACATGTAATGAGGATGCAGAATGACAGAGAGTACAAGAAGGCTTATCACAGTTCAAAGGCTAAGATCAACATACCAGTTGATATGGTGTCTGTCTATGCAGCCAAGGAAGGCCAATTATTAGCGAGTGATGTTGACTACCGTCAGTATTTGCACCAGTGGACATGTCTGCCAGATCAGAATGATGTGATCCAGGCAAGGAAGGCCTATGATCTACAAAGTGATGTAAGTAGGAGTGTACAGTATGTACAAGTTGGGGATGCTCCGTTAGTAACTGTTGAGATATAAGGCTCTGTAGGCACATCACGGTGACATGATGATAATCACCCCAACGCTTTCTGCAGTTTCTCCTTCCTTCACCAGCTCTTCAGTGGTTGTATTCATTTTTTTCCCCCCAAATGTGGGTCCTAGCTGTGAATTCCCACAGTGCTTATTTGTGGTGACTTTGAACATACTTGAACAGTTGCCTTGGTAACACTGTTGTGCTTTTTACTCATTAGTAAATTTCTACTGAGTTTGTGCCTATATGTAGGGGAATGTGGTGTGAAAACTGAGAAGGATTTGTATGCTTTCTTTGAAGCATTTCTTTTGTGCCTTAGCAATTATGTATCATCAATGAACTCTTTATTACAGAGGGATCATGATGCCAATGCAGCATCTGTTATCAGTCCAGATAATATCTACTTTCAGAATGTCCATTTTAAGAAAGCAAGGAGTGTGCATAAGAAATTAGGAGTCATTGTTGCTGGGTTCCAGGTCTGGCCCTGCTGTGTGATAAGTCCACAAATCAATTTATCTCTCTTGCTTGAATTTGCCATCCACAAAATCATGGAAATAATGTGACTGATTCTCTTTATGAGCATGGGGAGTGCAGGGTATACCCTCAATGTATGTGTGAGTAGCTGCACCAAAGGGAATATTTTACCCCAGGTGAGGTTTACATTTCAAATCAGCATATTCTGGAATCTGGATCAATACATCTCCTATCTGGCTCCACTCACTCCTCAGCCACTTTTAAGGTTATGTTGGCTGGCTCCAGGCCCTCTATTCTGCAAACATCATTAGTTTATTCCTTTTCATCCAATAGTAGGCTAATAGGTGGGAAAGTAGTTTTTGCAGCTGGGCTGGTAAATTATTATGGTGATTGTTCAAAGCTAAGTTATGAACATATTGAGGGGAGGATTCTTTGAGTATCTTTTTACTTCAGTGACCACCTTCATAGACCTTCCATTTTGATGGCTTTCCCTCTAGATAAGCTCATCAGTCATACAGCATATGGTCACTTGAGAGAGACATGACAAAACCCCTCTTCTCAGAGGCAGTTTCTGCCCAGGATTCTAACTACATGTTTACCTGGGAAGCAAACTACACAAATTCTGATTCTTGCATTTGGTATATTGCACTGAAAAGGGTCAATAAAAATCAATGATTTTTTTTTAAATGATTTTTTTAAAATTTAAATTGGATTTTTTTGTTTAAATTATAGTAGATTTATTATTTTAAAAATAAACCTGTTTAAAATTAAATCTGAATTTGATACAAAATATATTAAGGCCTAAACGTCTTGTAATCTCTTAAAACATTTATATAAATAATGAATATGCTGAATCCATGAAACGCTATCAAAACCTGTGAGCTAAAGGCTACTTTTTTGTATAAAGAAATAATCAGGGGGAACGTATCTAAATTTTGAGGTCAAGCTTTATAAATATGGCACAAGAGGTCATGTAGTGTATTAAAGACTTGATCCTGTAGGGCACCCAGACATATTTGAATATTTTCCCAGGCTGACCTGAAGTAATCAACTGCAGTCAGTGAATTAAACTGATTCCTCTGTTTAATAAATCATTTAGTTATAAATATGAAACATATTTTGATAAGAAAATGTTATTTATATGACATTTAAGGTTTTGTTGAGTAAAAATACATTTTATATGTTTTTTTATGTTTAATTAAATTCCAGTTACCATTCTAATGCAGCTCGACACAAATCATGAGCAAAAAGTTAATTATCTAGTAATCAAGCAACATTTCATTCATCATTTTCTAACATACTAAAAATGTAAAATGTATAAGAATCTGAAAATATTAATATACAACTGCTTAAATAAATGTATCTAGTTATAGTGTACCCTTGTAGGTAGCTAAAAGAAGTTCCAAATCTAGTGTAAAGGCTCTATTTAGTTGTAAATCAACATGTTTGAATGGTTCTATCAGTTAATGAGAATGTACCTTTCTTTAGAAAATAGTTGAAAGACAAATGGAAAAGTTGATTCAAATCGATTATTTAAATTGAGGTTTTCCACTTGGTGATTTAAAATCAATGATTTAAATCACTTTGGTTTAAACCAATCAACCCTGTCAATAGTATAAATTAACTTTAAATAAAAGTCAATAAAAGGGAGTTCTGTCTCCAGCTCTAGAGTGTTTAGTATTTTCCTATCTACATTATTTAGTATGGATTAAAATAATGAAGGTATTACTTATGACAGTTATGTTCCTCTCTGACCTTATCTGTCATAGGCCTTATATAAATCTGACCTGGAATGGCTGCGTGGCATTGGATGGATGCCAAGTGGCTCTGTGGAAGTGAAGAGAGTGAAGAATGCCCAGGACATCCTGAGTGAAAAGATGTACCGCACACCCGTAGAAAGTTTGAAATACACCAATATTGTTGACACTCCAGACGTTCTCCTTGCTAAGACTAATGCTGTGCAAATCAGCCTCGTATGTTACTTCATGCTTATAATATAAAATTATTTCAGTGCAATATATAATTAAAGAAAACCTCGCTGCTAAAATGTTAAACTAGTTATTTATATTTTAAGTTAACCTTAGAAGCATTCCAAAAATTTAGACTTTTAGTGTTCATAATTCTGGGTGGACTTTTGGCCCACTGTGCTGTGACGTTATAGAAAAGGACTGGCATATTTACAATATATATAATCTCACAATTTTTTATTTTCATAGTCCAAATACAGAGAAGCTTGGGACAAGGCCAAGACTACGATCCATGTGATGCCAGACACACCAGAAATCAACCTAGCCAGGGCAAATGCTATTCATGTTAGCAACGTAAGTATATCTATAGGATTTCTGTATCTTTTGAATTTTAAGATTCTAAAGTATTTTCAAAACACATAATTTAGCCGTGTGAATACCCACTGAAGTCAGTGGGAGAGTCACAGGTTCAGTCCTTATGTGATGCTTTGAACATCCCCCCATTATGAATATAATTTTTATAGTATTTAAACAATTTTTTGAATGTTTAAGTAATAGCTACTAACAATGCTACCCATGATAATTTCCTGCTATCACATTAAATACTGGCAATATAATGCATTATTGAAGCCAGACATTTTATTGAAATAGGAAAATTGCTAGGACTTACAAACTTCTCCTAAATCTTTACAAACTCACTTTAGTTCAGTTCTGATTGCAGTTCCTTAAGCTATACCTTCAGAGTACTGGAAGCACCGCATTGTATTTGCAGTAAAGGAACAGGAGACTTCATTTACATCAGAACTTGGCTGAACAATGCACAAGAATAAGTGACAGTGATTTTTTTTTAATGTGACTACTTTAAATGCACAATTGTTTCGCTGATTGCAAATGTAAGAGTACTAGAAAAATGATGGGCCAATTTTTTGTCTTCACAGAAACTATATAAAGAAGCTTGGAATGAAGTGAAGATGAGCTGTGATTTTAGGGCAGATGCCATCCCAATTAAATCAGCCAAAGCCTCCAGAGAAATTGCCAGTGATGTAAGTATAGAAAGAGAGCACTTCTAGATCTTCACATCCATTTCTAAAGCCTCAGAAATATTAGTAATTTACACGGTGGTCTTTGCTCTGTATCCAGTATAAATACAAATTAGATCACGAGACGCAGAGAGGACACTATGTTGGGACTCCAACTGCAAGAGAAGATAACAAAATACGATGGGCCCTGCATGCAGCCAAGCTTCATAGTGACCTAGAATACAGGAAACACTTTCAGAAGTGGAAGACAAAGTGCAGTATACCAGTGGATATGCTTCCCATTGTGGCTGCCAAAAAATGTCAGACTTTGGTCAGTGATATTGATTACCGTAATTACTTGCATCGGTGGACATGTTTGCCAGATCAGAATGATGTCATACAGGCTAAGAAAGCCTATCAACTGCAGAGTGATGTGAGTTAACAAATATTCATGTTTTATCTTCTATAATATTGCCTTCTCTGTATAGGTCTACTCCAGCTCTAACTGAAGGCAACAGAAATTTTTCTACTGAACTGAGTTGGAGTTAGATTGGGCCTTTTATTAGTAGATATATAACTTTAAGCCATTATTGTTACTACTGTAGCACATAAATACAGTATATATAGCTCTCTATCAAACAAACTAAAAGACGGGGTCCATAAAAGATCTTACATTCAAGTTCAGACAAGCACAATACATGAGATAAACATTGGGTCACAGGTTGTAATTCTGTAAATATAAATGCATTAATTTTAAAATGAAAGGGCAAGGTAATATCTTTTATTGGGCCAACTTCTGTTGGTGAGAGAAACAAGCTTTTCGAGCCACTTCTCCAATATCTTGGGACCAACATGGCTACAACTACACTACATACAATAATTAAGCAGTAAGACAAAAAACTAAATCATTGCTGGGCAAGCATAGCAATAGCATGTATCAGATGGCCTTATAGTGTATAAATGCAAAGGCAGAAAGATGTTTACCATTTGAGAAATACAAGAGTTGCTTTGAAATTGTCTTTATTTCTACCTAGGGTGCCATATTACTGTTACAAATTGGAATGTATAAACTAAGGGAATACACTTAATCTTGTGCATTTATTGGTCATTACATGCATTCCTTTGGTGCCATAGACATCCAGTGTCTAGACATTTAAAGCCATCTAATAACAAACTCTACTGATCTCATATGAATTAAGTTTTTACAATAAAAACATGTTTAGGGTACAGATGGTCAATATTTAGTTTCTCTGGTTTGAATGGTAAAAGACAGAACACTATTAAAGAACACTACATATAAGTAGTTGGTGAAATAGATTATTGAACTTGGTATAACTTAATTACCATATGTACTTGTTCATTAGTCTGTTCGTTTATAAGCCGACCCTCTAAGATGGATAGGTAAAAATAGCAGAAACTGTATGACCCTTTCATAAGCCTACCATATATTTCAGGGATTGGCAGACTTTGGCTCCTGGCCTGTTAGGGTAAGCCGTTAGTGAGCCTGGAAGTTTTGTTTACCTGGAGTGTTCACACACATGGAGCCCCTCAGCTCCCTGTGGCAGCGGTTCACCATTCCCAGCCAATGGCGCTGCTTCCCGCAGCTCCCATTGGCTGGGAATAGTAAACCGTGGCCACTAGGAACTGAGGGGCTCCATGCCTGCCGATGCTCCAGGTAAACAAAACGACAATGTATTAGATATTCAATTCAATGATTCCATAGAGTTTAAAATCAACAAACTTTGGTGTAGACCCTTTTATAAGATGACCCCCACTCTTTGTGTCACTTTTTTACCAAAAATATTCACCTTATGAACGAGTATATAGGGTACTTACCAGATTTAATGCCATGTTTAAAATATGGTGAACTTAGAGATCACATTGATATTAAGCCCAATAATGTTCACCTGAAAATCAGTGGACGTGAAAGATGAGCAGGATCAGACCTGTTATTTATGAAACTAACCGTGTTGGGCAGAAAACTCAAACTAAAGACATTGATTCTGTTTTGTCTCCGCAGGCTGTTTACAAATCTGATTTGGAATGGCTACGTGGAATTGGGTGGATGCCAAATGACTCTGTTGGAATCAATCATGTCAAGCATGTCCAAGATCTCCTGAATGAGGTAATTATCAAGTATAAGTGTTAAATATTCATGTGTGTTTATAACTGCAGGTATTTGTAATTTGCAAATGCATCAACATTTTACTTTTATTGTAATTTTTGCAATAAAAAGCTGGATCTTTCCACTATATTTGTCTTGCATTGGCTTGTAAATTAATTCTGGTCTTCCATGTAGCTTTTCTTTTTCACTTTTTAGATGGAATTGTTTTGTTTGGGTAGAAGGTACTGTAATACAATTATAATTCCATTGTTTTGCCCTTTTACAGAGAAAGTACCGCACAAAAGCTGAAACTCTCAAGTTTACTCCAGTGGCTGACAGGGTTGATTATATCACGGCAAAACAAAGTGGTGAAATTCGGAGTGATGTAAGTATATTGGTTTATTTTTGGGCTATTAAATGTATCTGTAAAACTTTGTCTTTAAAAGGAAAAAACTAATCTAGACCTCATTCTGGCCCAATGCCTGTGGATTCCTTGAATTTGTGGGACTGATATGAGTATTGCTGAACTCATCCACCTACTTTGTGCTGAAAGGGACTGGTTTCTAAGGAAGAGTGATCCCTCCCAACCATTGTGAACTTTCCAATATGAGGCACTCAACAGTCCCTTCACCAGCCAGGACAGAAGGCCAGCATATGAGGAGTTGGCCGGTGGGCATGACATGACCCGCCCTTCTATCCATGAGAGCATGCACCTTTTATTCAATGTGTCTCCCACTGGAAGAGAACAGGCCAATATCAGCTTTTTATTTCCTGCACCAGTACAAATTGGAACAGGCCTCCAAAGGTACATGGCTTTGTACCATGATCCTGGAGTTGCCTTTAATACATAACTTCCTCCATTCTTTAATGTCTCTCTGTGTAGTTGGGTGTCTTGTGTGAATTTGGCCCTGAAAATGTCGACAATAATAATCCTTATAAATCATTTCATATATATAATTGTGGTCTTGATGTTACATTTTCTAAATGTTGTGATGACCTTACAATGCATTTATTCCATAAATCTTTTTTTGCAGATTAAATACCACCAAGACTGGAATGCCATCAAGTCAAATTATACTCTAACAGACACGCCACAGCAAGAAATGGCCCGAGAGGCAGCCAGAATTCTTAACCAGGTATGTGTTCACCACCAGGAAATACTTGATCATCTGACAATTTGTAGTCACATTAATAACTTACTAGGGAGAATGTATAATATTTGAACCGATTGACTTTCTAAGAATGTCCTGGAGTCAGAATCTCAGCTTCTAATATTGTATATGGTCACATACCCACAGAAGGAGTGATGGTTATAGTGGTTTTATTCTTGGTTTTAACTTTCTTTCATGTTTTATTTCCTACAGAACCTATACAAGGAAAGCTGGGAAAAAGTTAAATCTACTGGTTATCTTTTACCTCCTGATGCTGTGCAGCTTCGTCATGCTAAGCACTCTGGTGATGTCCAAAGTGAGGTAAGGATGTTTTTTTAAGTAATCGCATGACTTCAGCAGGAGACTACTTGGGGCCCGGCAAACCTGCAAACCCGCAACCTCAACAATTTATATTCAAAAGGCTTCAGTGGGAGCCAAACCCTAGCTTTGTTTCAGTGATCTTCTCCAGGCCACTGCCCTCTAGCTGTCTCTGGTATCAACCTTGTTTTATTTAATATAGGGGTATTGCTGGCTAAGGTCCAGGTTCTGATACATTTACAGAATCTGGCCCGAGAGAATAGCAAAAGCTCTGATAGTGTGTAAAGGTGAGGGCCTTCAGGTGTTCCCCCACCTTAATTTCTCCAAGTAGAGCAGCAGGAGATTCAGTCCAGGGCAAGGAGAAGCTGACACACATTAATCAGACACAATGGTCGCATCTAGTAAACAGTTCGTCAGGCCCTGGATTTAGGTTCTCCAAACTTACAATCCTCACCCAATTCTCCGAGTCAGGTTAGGCTTGTCTCCTAGTATCTGAGAGAGCAACTGCCACCAACTACAGTCTGTCTGGCTTCTCCTCTCTCCCTCCTGCTCTTCTTCTTGTTCTTCTTTATATAATTGAACCCCTCAGGGAAGAGCCTCCGTGATGATCTCCAGGTTGTAGATTCCAAGCTGTCCCTTAAAGAGATGCTGTCCTTTTCCCCATACACCCTTTCCTGTAGTGCAGTAGGTGGAATTCTGTTGACCATCTTTAGGAGTATAAGAGACTTTGTCATGAACAATGTGTAAGATCAAATACACCACAAGTATTTTGGCATAAAATACATACTGAATATATTATGTGATTGCTTGTCGATAGCTGAATATGCACATTTCTAAATAAAAGAAGTAACATTGCTTAGAGTAGAATTTTAAATACATCTTGGCAAACTATTGATGCAATTTTCAAATTCTTTTTTTCAAACTATTTGCAAAGCTATGGTTATATGCAAATGTGAGCAAAGTAATTGCAAAGTGTTCTAGTTGTGCTGAAGAAGTTGCTGTATCCCCCGTTTAAAACATGGCAGAAAATTAAGCTGGATAGTAGCATTGCCATTAAAGAGGAAGGAATATATATCCTAACATTATCCCTCACCTCATCCTATAGTATATGTATACTGGAATGCCCTGAAAATTGAAATGTAGTTAGCAGCACATTGCCTATATAATAGAGTTCCATTTATTCCTGATGTTGAAGAAAACATAGATTTTACAGGGTAGAAAGAGAAGAGACAGGTTTAGTTGTGTTCAGTTCAGTATTCAGTGCTGATATTTAAATATTTTTTCTCCCCCCTTGCCAGCTGCAATATAAAGCTGAGTATGTTAATCACAGAGGTCACTATGTTGGTGTTCCCAGTATGAGAGATGATCCCAAGCTGGTGTGGTTTGAGCATGCAGGCAAGATCCAGAATGACAGATTGTACAAATCAGCTTATCACAAATCAAAGTCCAATATTAACATTCCTGCGGATATGATATCAGTCTTGGCGGCCAAGGAATGCCAGACATTGGTCAGTGATATTGATTATCGGCAATACCTACACGAATGGACGTGTCACCCTGACCAGAATGATTGCATCCAGGCAAGGAAGGCCTATGATCTACAGAGTGATGTAAGTGATTTCCCTTATTTATATTACATGATTTTGATTCTTTGCGAGTTTATGTACATGGCCTGTACCACGTAAGCTTAAAAAAACGAAAGATTTCTCTTTAGTTTAATTCATGCATTTGTCTATATAATATGTATATTTCTTTGCATTTGTTTTCATGTTTTCAGAATATCTATAAATCTGATCTGGAATGGATCCGGGGTTGTGGGTGGATGCCTTTGGATTCAGTGGAACATAGGAAAGTTAAGAAAGCCCAAGAGTTAATAGATAAGGTCAGTGAAAGTTTTCACAAATACAGATTTCCCTCCTATTTCCAGTGCATGGTATTTAAGAAGATTTTGTCATCTCTTTTTGCAGAGAGCCTATACGAAAGAAGCCCTGGATAACTATTCCCATTTCACAAGTGTGGTTGATACTCCAGACATTGTTTTGGCAAAGATCAACTCTGTCAATCAGAGTGATGTAAGCATTTTTTTTTTGGAAACTGTAATAATGTATTAGCAAAATTATTAGATGGTTTGATTATTACTGCTAGGATGGGGTTTATAGTTAATATATGAATGCTGCAGTTTTGTTTGGTAAAAGTGTTAAATAAGTGAGCAACACAATATTACTGTATCATTACATTTTGCATTTTTAAAGAAAATTTAAGATCTCCAATAATCATAGTCTCTATACATTTTGCTTAAATTATTAAAAAAAAATTAGTCCTGTTCTGGGTGAAGCCAGTATAGTACACTGGCTTAATTTATAGAACACCTACTAAAATATTTCTGCAGATCAAGAGTTTTCATATCGTTAGAGTAATGTATGAAATTTTTGATGAACCATTATGATGATACTTGCCTAGGTCCCAGAATGACTGATATGCACTAGATAACATAATTCAGATAAGGTAGTGCAAATGGGTGTAAATGCCTGTTTCTCATAAGCGGACCAATCAACAAATTCATTTCCTGTAAGTCATTAACACAGTCTTTGTTTTCTTCTTTAGCTGAAATACAAAGAAACATTTAACCTTGATAGAGGCCATTTCATTGGTTCTGATGACACTCCAGCATTGAACCACACCAGAGAGATGTCTAAGCTCTATAGTGATGTAAGATTTGGTAAACGGCATGTCTAATTGACTAAACTTATATTATATATTAATGTTAACTGTAATTTCCCAGTGGATAGCACACTGGACTAGGACTAAGGAGACCTGAGTTCCGTTACAGGCTCTCCTACTGGCCTTCTGAGTTATCTTGTGCGAGTAACTTCCCTTCTGTGTCCCATCTATAAAGTAGGGATAATGGTACTTACCTTCCTTTGTAGAGTGCTTTGAGATCTACTGATGAAAAGTGTTCTACACTGGCTATATGTATTATTATTCTAAATATTTTGCATGTCGAAAAATGTTTTAGATTTTGTGAAATATCTGGATATATTACTGATTAAACTTAGTTTTATTTACTGCTTAAAGGCCAAATTGTGAACCCTTTATTCACATAGTTGAGCAGTTACCCATGTGAGTAGTCCCATTAACTTTAATGGGTGAGTAGCTATACCTGCTGGGGTCAGTAACTGCTCATTGATATGAGTAAAGCCCTAAATTATATTTATAGTATTTAAGATATGTTAAACATCTGTCTGGAAAACACTTGCCACGTAGTGAGGCTATCATAAATAAATACTAATAATAGGACTTGGCAGGTTTGCATGTTTGTGAGGCATACGTCTGGATATAAATCTTTTCCAGTTCCAGGTAGTGCTTTAATACCAGGCTTCCTATTTAAATTATGAAAGGGGGATATCAATATTAGAGGCCAGAGCCCCAAATGAGGAAAGCAGTGTTATTCAAGTATGAAAACAAAATTAAGCTTGTGCTCAAGTGCTTTGTTGTATTGGGACTGAGATTCTGATCCATTATTCACACTGAAAAACACCTTTCTTGGTGAGTGATCCCTCTGACTTCAGTGGGGCTGTTTTTGGAGTAAGGTACTACTCAGTAAGAAGGGAAGAAGCTGATGCTACATATTTTGCCAGTGTGGTATGTTTACTGAAAAATATGCTGTACGTTTAATCAAAACTTACATATGTTTTCTTTGACTAGAAACGATATAAGCATTCATGGGAAACTGGTAAGGCCATAGGCTATACTTTGCCTCCAGAGTACATCCCTATCGTTGGAGCTAAGCATGCTGATTATATTAACAGTGAGGTTAGTATGAATCTTCTTTTAATTATATCCCACACATCTTTTTTTTGTATGGGCATTGCTTATTTTAATGATCTCAACAATTTCCATGTGAATGTTTTGCAGCTTAAATACAAAGAGTTCTATGAGAAGCAGAAGGGCCATTACCTGGCTGGGAAGCATATCTCCGAATTCCCCAGTGTTGTTCATTCTCTAGCTTTCCAAAAACTAAGGAGTGCGGTGAGGGTTTTTTCTCTTTTCCATATTTAGTGTGTGCCTAACTCTGATCCTACAACCCTCCCATGAGGGATTTGCACATAAAAGGCATTTAAGATTTAACATTTAGCTAATACTACTGTATTGATGAAATCAAAACATTATTTTATATTGGCATATCTTTTTCTGAGCCATAGGTGTTTAGCTGGGGATAAACAATTATATATGAAACTAGGAAACTAAAAGGAGAGGTAATGAAAGATTAGATACATTAGAATAGAAAAAACATAAGCTTTTACTGTTTCCCATCTACTCCTAGGAGAATGCGCAGAGTTAAAGTCCCGCTCAGATTTCTTTGCTTCCCTGCAGAAAATGAGTTTCTGACAGCAAAGCAAAGGGAAGCTGCAAAAGAAGTCACACATCACTTCCTAGAAGCGAATGTACAATGTTTTAGGCACCCAGAGCAGCTGGCGGAGAGGTAAATCACCACGGGGCTGGGGACACCCCAGCCAGTGGCTCCTACCCTGAGCCAGGATCAGCTGGTAGTCCCGGCTGGGCTGGAGGCAGAAGAGGATGGGACTTCCTCTTACCCTGCAAGGAGTGGCTGGGGCTGTGTCGGACCCATCCCCAGAAAACAGTGCTCTTACTCACAAGAAATGTTGTTTTCCAGCTTCGTAGATTAAAAGTGGTAGCTGGAGTTTAGGACTGCTTTTACAGTAACTCATTACTTAGTCGTCCCAGTTAACGTTGTTTCATTGTTACGTTGCTGAACAATGGGTAGGGTTCTGTGGCCTGCTTTGTGCAGGAGGTCAGACTAGATGATCACATTGGTCCCTTCTGACCTTAAAGTCTATGAGTCTATGAGTCCAATTAGGGAACATGCTCGTTTAAAGTTGCTCAAAGCTCCCTTATAACATTGTTTGGCAGCTGCCTGCTTTGTTCACTGCATGCAGGAAGAGCAGCCTGTTTGAGCTAGCTGGTGGGAGCTGGGAACCCGGGCCAGCTCCAGGCACCAGCGAAGAAAGCAGGTGCTTGGGGCGGCCAATGGAAAGGGGTGGCACATCTGGGTCTTCTGCAGCAATTCGGCAGCAGGTCCCTCAGTCCCTCTCTTCCTCTTTGAGCTGCCGCCGAAGTGCCGCCAAAGAGAAAGAGAGAGAGCGAAGGACTTGCTGCCGAAGAATGGAGCGGCATGACTGAACTGCCGCCAAAAAGCTGCTGATCGTCTTCTCCCCCACACACACCGGTTCACTGCTTCAGGCAGCAGAAAAGCTGGAACTGGCCCTGCTTGGAACCAGGGTGAACCAGCAGCCCCCCATCAGCTCTCCACTCCTGTAAGTTCCCTGTGCTAGCAATTGCCTGGCAGTTCAGCTGTCCCTGCCCCATTGCCGTGTGCTGCTCCTGCCCTCTGCCTTGGAGTTGCTCCTGGGAACTTTCTGCTTGCTGTGCAGAGGAGATGGGGAGAAGGAGGGCCTAATGTCAGGGTGTCCTCTTCCCCCACTCCTGTACCTTATCTCCACAGAGAAGGGAAGGGGGACATGATAAAGCCTAGGACAGAGGGAGCTTGCTGGTAGCACTTGCTATCTCAACTTGCTGATCTACTTTAAAAGGCAATGTACTTAAGAGTAGGGTCAGCATACTGAAAGAGGCAATGCATGTGTCTCTCTCACACATGGTGTATGTCCCTGTCTCCCCTCTCTCTATTCGTGCTGCCTTGTAGAGCATGAGGCTAGATTAACAACAGCATGTTAATCCTTGAGGGCTCAGCCAAGTGCTAGTTCCTCATTTAGCAGTAAGGCATTCCCTGGGAAATTCCTCCCTCTTCCACCCTCTGACTTCACCACCTCAACCAAGCTTCACAATCACCCTTGTTGTGTACAGTATTAAAGTGTTTGTTTAAAACTTATGCTGTGTGTGTATCTATGTATATGTATACACACACACACACACACATATTATATATAGAGAGAGAGGGAGTCTTTTGTCTGGCGAAAAAAAATTCCCTGGAACCTAACCCCCCGCCCTTTACATTAATTCCTATGGGGAAATTGGATTCGCTTAACATCGTTCCACTTAAAGTTGCGTTTTTCAGGAACATAGCTACAACATTAAATGAGGAGTTACTGTACCTCAAAGTCTCATGCATTTTTTAACCAGCTGTGTGAATCTAACAGGACAAGGGCCACTCCTTCTCTTATAGCACTCCAGTAGAATTAATTTTAAACATTTTAATTTAATAAATATTTCTTCAGCATTATAGGCTCAGTCCTGATCCCACTGCAGTCAATGGGAGTTTGTAATTGAGTTGAAAAGGTGCTGGATTAGACCCTGTGATATAGCTCTGTTTCTAGTCAGAACTGTGCCTGAAAAATACACATTTTTACTCTCTCCCCTGTCCCCCATACTTCCTTTCCAGTTGGCCTACAGAAAGAATTATGAGGACACCAAGGCAAACGTCCATATTCCAAGTGACATGTTGAATCACCTGTTGGCTAAAAAGTGTCAATATATCCTCAGTGATCTTGAGTACCGAACCTACCTCCACCAGTGGAATTGTTCACCTGAAGAAAATGATGTTGTTCTGGCCAAGAAAGCCCAGGAGATTTTGAGTGATGTATGTACCCTGTTTAGTCATTCCAAGTTCGGGTAGCTTCATAGCCTTCTGGCTAAATTACCTTTAAAAAAAAAAGTAGTTATATTTGTGAAATTAATAATTGCTTCCAAATTGCTTAATAACATCATTTAATTGAATCAGCCATAATGTTCAGGGGGGCTTTAAACAATTTCTCAAAGGATTTTTCTGAGCTTGTTATTTATTATTTGGTTTGAAAATTGGAAAAAAGGTTAAAATTTACAGGCCTAATCCAAGTCCACTGGAGTCCACATTTGTTTTTTTTTCCTATTGCCTTCAGTGAGCTTTGGGTAAGGTCGTACAGAGACATACAAATCTGACTTGCCCAAGCATGCCAGTAGCTTCTAACGACTAGGGTTGGTGTAGGAGGCATGTTGGGATTACAAGATGTGGTCAAAGCACTGCAGCACTGCAGTGATCCTCAGGCATTATAACGCTCCCTTTGGAATGCTCTCACTTACAACGGGGCCAAAACAGCTCCCAGAAGCTCCTGGAATAAAAGAGTGCAAAAGTGGTTTACCTGTGCCCTGCCACCTTTTGGTGCTGCACCAAAGACAGAGATCAAAGTCTAGTACACTGGTACAACTGACCAAACAGGTTGGAATGCACTGGCTTAGCTGACCATACAATTGTACTATTAAATCAATATAAAATGGTCCTTTTTACCCAAGAAGGTCTGATTACATCTGAATAATCTGACTCTACATGCTGTGGGTTGCCACTTTGTTCTGCTTTTACTTCTCATATAAATTCCTGGAGAAAAAGCTGAAAATAACAAAGACGAGCTGTGATATTTGAACACTTTTCTTCATTCTCAGCTATAAACTTTCAAAACTGATTTTGATCAGTGAATAAGACTGCGTCACAGCCTTGAGTAGCACTCTGCCTTGCTATGTAGGAGACATTGAGTTGGTATAGGGAAGATGCAATTACCACCTTTCAGGTAGGATGCACATTTTCTGGGAACTGATTCAGTTTTTCTTCTTTACAGGTTGTGTATAAAGATGACTTAAATTGGCTGAAAGGACTTGGATGCTATGTCTGGGACACCCCACAAATCCTGCATGCTAAGAAATCATATGATCTCCAAAGCCAAGTAAGCAAATCTTCCTCAAATAAGAAGAGATAGTGGGCCACATTTTTATTTCATTTACATTACTTGGGGTTTAGACCACCATAGCTGAGAGCAGGGCTTGATGCTGTACAATATGCTTTAGATCAGCCAAATTAAAAAAATGCAATGTAGTCTTCCAGGCTTATCTGATAGAGACATCATTATTTCCTCTTGTTATTGAGAAAAGCAGAGAACCAAAGGGAACTGGAAAGTATAGCAGTTTAACAGAGTTTGAACAAGCAAGTTTATTTTAGTCTGAAGATTACGAGATTGGTCTGCTTAGATGTGGACTTTCCACTGCTGAAATTTCTTCATGTGGAGTGGTCAGCTCCCAAGACTTCTTGCTGTTAACATTTTTGAATAAATATTATAATATACAGTATAGAGGCCTTTTTTAACAAAGGGAATAGATGGCTGATGGACCTGGAAAACATGATGAAGTTGATAGGGAAGCAGGTCTAGTTATTCTTAGGACACTTTTTGTCTGTGTTTTCTTAGCTGAAATACACAGCTGCAGGAAAAGAGAATTTGCAGAACTACAGTGCTGTTACCGATACACCGCTTTATGTTACTGCGGTCCAGAGCGGCATCCATGCTAGTGAGGTGAGTCATTCCCCTTTTTCCATCCAGAAACTTTCCCTCATTCCCACAGATAGTTAAAACACAGTGAATTAATCACTGTATCTTTCTTAAAGGTGAAATATAAAGAAAATTATCACAAAATTAAGGACAAATATACAACTGTGGTGGAAACAGTGGATCACGAAAGAACCCAAAATCTGAAACATCTTTTTAGCAATGTGAGTGGTTTAAACGGGTTTGTTTCTTTCAAGGAGCTGGATTTGATTTTGTTTTTTCAAACTCCTTAGTTCCATATGCTAGGCAAAATACAGTGTATTGATAAGCTGATTCCATGCATCAAAGCACAATTGGGGACCAATTCTTGCAGGAGACTGGGCCCCAGTGGATGAACAGCTGGCTTTTGTCACTTATGGAGTGAGCTTTTGTGCCTGGTGGGTGATTATTCTGAACCAACCTTCAGTCTATTGGGCTTGAGTAAGAGTTCAGAGGTCTGCAGGGGTTTAAGTTAAGATACAAATTATTTTGTTTGTCTTCCTATACTGTGTGTTACGTAAGAGTTTTGAAAAGCATATTCAGAGATCTTTGTATTCCCACTCAGAACCTGTACAAGGAAGCCTGGGATAAAGTGAAAGCCACTGGTTACAAAATGTCCTCTGATTCCGTCTCTCTGTCTCGTGCCAAAGAACTGAAGCATAATGCTAGTATTGTAAGTGAACATAATGTTTTAAGCTTCTCTATCTTTGCAGCTCATTAATGCTAGCAATAAAGCCCTTTTCTGCTTTGCATTTACATAGTAGAGCTGTACAAAAATTTTAAATTACTATTTATTTTTATTTCAAATGTGTGTCTATGAATAGGTATGCAGTGATTCATGAAGGTAATTCCTTCTTCCCTGGTAGCCTATTATCTATTGACCACAACTTGGTTCTTGCTCGAAACAAGAGCCTGCTCAAACTTTCTACCAAATACTTCAATAAAAGATTGTCTTCTTATATCCCTAGCCAAAGTTTGCTTTCAGCAACTTCTTTGCTTTTTATACTTCCAATTTTTAGATATAAGACAATAGGATTTAAACCTCTGGCTAGATTTGAATTTGAGATACTGTTACATGTGGTAGATTTAACCATACAGGTTCAACTAAAGACATATTTCTATGATTCATCTTTTGATGAGCAAAATTAATGATATGCAGTACTGTTGGAAAACTCTTCCTGACGATCACTATACAAGAAATGTGCTAGATGGTCCTCAGTCAGCAATCTATGCAACAAAGTACTTAAACATGTGCTTGAAGTTACACATGTGCTTAAGTGCTTTGCTGAATATGGATGGATTCATGCACATGCTTTGCTGAACTGAGACCCATAAAAGATAGTTCCCTTCCTGAACATTTTTATATTGACCTCTGGAAATATAGAACTGGAGTTATTTTCCTATAATAAATTAATAAATTCGTTTATTCCTGCTATTTTACAAAATTTATCTGGAAGCTATAATTATCTATATGGCATCATAGATACACTTAACAAGACAGAAGACAAGATCTTGCCCTGAACTGCTTTCAGTCTCCACTGACCTCAAAGGAGTTGTGCCCAGTTCAGTCACCAGTGAATTTGGCTCTAAAAATGTAGTTGTGTTACTGGAGGATATCATTTTATCTCCTTGTCTCTGCTTAGGTCAAGTATCGGGAGGAATATGATAAGTTTAAAGCACTTTACACTCTACCCAGAAGTGTTGAAGATGATCCCAACACAGCAAGATGCCTTAGAGTTGGCAAGTTTAACATTGATGTAAGTATCTTTTTTAAAATTTAAGTTCTCCTGATAGTCAAAGCATCCACATACATTAATCAAGATTTCATATTTAAATATGTTTGGCAACTATTGATATTTACTAAACTTTCTCCAATATGTATAGAAATATGTTTGTGTTTGTTTTGCTACATTTTCTTTTGTGGCTAAGCCTTTGGTAGTGTATCTGTAGAACAAAGTCTACCCTACAAAAACTACCATGTTAAGGAACCTACTTATAACATGAAAATGTTTGTTCTAACTTCTATTGCATAAGAAAATCAACAATTTAAAATGATGTCAGACTCTTTTTTCTCCCATTATTAACATAATATTTTAATTTCACAGCGCCTGTACAAAGAAGTCTACGAAAAGAACAAGACCAAAATCCACATTCTTCCAGACATGGTAGACATTGTAGCTGCTAGGGCCACACAGAAAAAAGTCAGTGAAATTGATTATCGCCTCCATCTCCATGAGTGGACCTGCCTACCAGACCTTCAGATCAACGCTCATGTTCGAAAAGTCACTGACCAGCTCAGTGAAGTAAGCCTACAAATTATATTATGTCACTGTTCAACTTTCAAAGAGATTTCTATTGTTAGATTCTGTCTGTAACAGGTGAAAATGTGTTGCAGAAAAAATGTTGGAACATCCCGAGATTACAATATTTGTGCATTGTTTTATGTCCGCACATAACAGCTGTCCAAAACTATTTACAAACATTGCTTATACCACAGGTGTTTAGCTTAGATCAAACTGAACAGGCACAGTCTGGTTTCTTCCCGGTATGAACATTAGACCACAGCACTGCAAGTCTAGTGATCAGACAGTTCTCCAAAGTCTTTCCCATGTTGTGTTTATAAATTACCCAAAGTAATTAATCAATAGTGCAAGGTACTCTGGAAATTTTGATGCCCTGGGTGGGTTGACCCATGTGGTAAAAGGTTCTCCAGGATTGATCCAATATGGGGGCAAGCCAGAGGAAGGGCCATAGCTTCTGTGTTTCTGCAAATCCAGTGGCCCCAGTAGAACATGCAAGGCAGTAGCTGCTGTTCTATCAGCTATTTGGGTGCAGTCAGTTACTCTATCTATATGCAGGTAAAGTGAATTTCATCCACAGAATAGATATGCATACCAAAAAAGTTCAGAATTGCAACCTTTTTTCAGTACTTCTTTCTCTTTATTACGTCTTTCATACCAATAAGTATAGCTGCTGGTAACAGGGACTGTGAGAATTCCTTGCATTAGCACAGGTTTATGATCTCTCTGAAGATTTGTATCTTCTGCTTAGTTTCAGAAAATACAAATTTTCACACAGTTGCTTAGATTTTTTTAAAGTATGTTTTGGTTGTATTTGCTTTGAAGAAAACACACTCAGATTTTGAAAAAAAATGCCCAGAATCTGAAAGAGAGAAAAATCATTAGTATTTGGCAAAATTCCCTGGATTTTGAAATGCCCGGTGTATAACTTATTTCAGCAGCAATACATCATTATGCAAAATACAGGTTAGTTGAAAACCTTCCTGTCAAACTACTTCTAATTGTATAAGCTCCCTCACCCTGCACCCTCAGTTCAGTTAAAAGCTAAAAGAACCAATGGTGCTTGTTGTATCAGGGTCCAGGCAAATTAGTTTCAGAATACTGGAAAAGATATTTACTATTGAAAGCTGCCATCTAGGGTTAATGTATAGCTAAGTGATGAAGCTATAGTGAAATTCTCAAACACTTCCTTGTTTTTTATAATACTCTAGATTGTGTACAAGGATGACCTTAACTGGCTGAAAGGCATTGGCTGCTTTGTTTGGGATACTCCTGAAATTCTGCATGCCAAACATGCATATGATCTTCGCAGTGATGTAAGTCTGAATTGTCTCTAGTTCGGTTCTGCTTTTCAGTTTCCTTCACGTCTAGTCTTACTCTTTAAAATACCATGCTGACGAAGCCTGGATGGGCATTTCATTTCCTCCTTGCATTGAAATGTTCAGATTGAGTTCTTTAAATTTTATTGATCTGCAGTAATTAGGTGTTGTCATATAGGCCCCTCCTCCCCCACAGGAAAGTACTTAAATATTTGTTTAAGAACATGCATATTCAGAAAAGTGCATAAGAATGGGCTTAAGTCTGACTGACGTTAGAGGGATATACATGCTGAGATGCTCTCCTGGAATGGGAATGCTTTACTGAATCAGGGCCACTGATTGGATGTGGGAGAGGGCACAGGACTGGAGCAGAGAGTTAGGGTATGGGCTCTGGGAGGGAATTTGGGTGTGGGAGGGGGCTCAGGGCAGGGCTGGGGTGCAGGAGGGGGTGAGGGGTGCAGGCTCTAGGTGGCACTTATCTCAGGGGGCTCCCCAGAAGCTGCGACAGGGCTGCTGTGCTGTGTATACTGTACAGCAGCACTGAATGAAAATTCATACATTCTAGAAGTAATGTCATTGATTTTGATGAGTCAATTTTTTTTGCAGGCAAAGTTTTCTTACCCATTATTAGTTGAGGATTAAGCAGTTGAAGTAGTTGTAGATAATGGTTTTGATTACAAAGAAGACATCTCCTCAGGAGCTTTTCTTTAGAATGTTGGGGGCTCATGGTTTTTTATGGTACATACAAATATTTAATGACAGAATAGTTACGTTATTGAAGTATTCTAATGATGTGTTATTGAAGTATTCTAATGTTCCCCAAGTGTAGTGCTATGACTGTTTTTATCTAGTCAGATGTCTCACCTGAGTGCTTTTTTCTTTTCTTTTTGCTTAAATATAATTGACTTTACTGAATTACTAATATTGTGCCTAAGCAAGTTGTTTAATTAAACAACCAGACTTGCAATAATCAAATTGTTTTCTTTCTCTCTGCAGATTAAGTACAAATCTAAGGCAGAGAAAATGAAGAATGACTACACCATGATCACTGACACCCCTTATTATGTCCAGAATGTCATTAGTGGCAAGAATCTGAGTGATGTAAGTCTTTATACCACATTTCATCCCTGAATGATATGTATCATGTCTCAATAATTCCAATAATGTAACATTTAATGACATATTGGAATCACTTCATGCTAGTCCAGTACCATCCTTTGCTATACCATCAATAGAATATTAGGCAACAGCTGCTTTCAGCAGCACGGCAAGCATGTTCTACACAACATGCCCTGAATGTGAAGCTTTTTCCCTCTACATATTTCAAAAGATGGTCCTGATAAGCCAGCAAACACTAAATGACCCACAATAAGTTAGACCAGGAGTTCCTAAACTTCATTGTACTGTGCTTCTCCTCTGACAACAAATACTACTACATGACCCCAGGAGGGAGCCTATAACCTGAAGCCCTCGGGTGGTGGGGCTTGGCAACCCCATTAAAGCAGGATCGTGACCCACTTTGGGGTCCTGACCCACAGTTTGAGAATCACTGAGACAAACACATATCACGAAATGGTATCAATAAGCTAACTGTTTTTTTCTTATTTCCTAGGCTGTCTATCGCCATGCATATGTGCATAATATTAGAGGCACTATGACCCCCACCGATAAAACAGTGGACTTGGTGCGGGCAAAGCATGCTCATAAGATACAGAGTGAAGTAAGTAGCAAGTTTTCATTTCTAAGAGGATACTAAAGAATAATGGCCAACTTCTGCTCTTGGGTGTCACATACGCTTGTTCAACAATGTTGGGAGTGTATATTTCCAGTTTACAAAACTCCGGGGAATTCTCCCCATTAGAACTGGTTATGTTCTCTGTGATTGTTCTCGGTGAAGATGCCAGCTCAGAATGCAAACCTTTCAGAGCCAGCAATCCAATCTGTCAGGACGTCATTCTCCTTGCTGCATTCCAAGACTGGAGATCCAGAATACAGTCTGTTCTAAACCATCTGGCTTTTTGAAAGCCATCTATCCAAGACCCAGCCAGCATTTCTTCATTGCATTCTAGGTTTAGCGACAGAGTTCATTTTCTCCAAGCCTCTTCCTTGTACCCCAAACCCAGCTTGTGTGATGATTTCAGCTTTTCCTCTGGCCCATCATGGCTAGTCTTTATTGCTCTGAAATTAAACTAAAAAATCTTCGTGAACAAAGATACCTGATGTAGCTTATTATCTGCGTGCCTAAGATGATATCAGTGGAGTTAAAAAGGGAAGGATTTGGTCCATTGCGAAAAAGATACTTGCTATGCAATACCAGCAAACTCCCTCACATATTTTATGTAATTGTAACTTTTTTACTTTTCCTGCAGAATCTGTACCGGGGGGCTGGCTTGCATGCCCTCCCCACTGGATACAAACTCCCACCAGATACTCCAGGATTTAAGCTTGCTAAACATGTCCAATACATAGGCAGCGATGTAAGTAATATACTAAGTTGGTGATCTCTAGGCAACCTATGGGAATGTACAATATTGCTATAAGGAAGTTGCTATTCAGCTATGCAGCTGATTATGTTTGCCCTGAATATCTGTAAAAGCTGATGAACTGTACAAAGACCTGAATATTTTCCTATCATGACATAAATTTCCCTCTGATATTTATTCCTTATCAAATGCATGAGAAGTGAAACAAAAACACTAATCTCAATAGCAATCGCCCCCCAAAGGTTAGTTTCTACTACATCATTTTGAACCATAGAATCCAAATGTGTCATGAAATCTCTCAAAGTTAGCATGATACGTATCTATTAAAGATGTGTGGCTTATTTTCCATAGTTCAGGATTCATAAGGGTCACATTTTGGGCTTGATTTAATCCTGTGTCAGTGGAGCCACCTTGCCCCAGGCAAAATTAACCCTTGAGGAAGGGCAGGATAATCAGGATAATCTAGTAGGAGAGCAAGGCTTTGATTTGTGCTGGGATGCTCTTCTGGCAGAAGCTCTCACAGAGCTAGCTGAATCTGAACATCCTTTGGAGCCCTCAATACACCACCTACCCATACAGATTTTTAAAGGTTTAGGTGCTTACAAATGTATATAGATGCCTAGTATGATTTTCAGACGTGCCTAGGCACCCACTCTCATCTGAATACCTTTCAAAGTCTGGCTCTTTGTGTTGTATAGAAGCTGCCAAACCTGAATATAGTCGTTTCTTTATATTGGCTGTAAATAATAGTAGATAAACAGGCATTTATTACAGACGCAGTCACAGCCAACATCATATAAGATTTTTCTTACTCCCTTTTATTTTAAACGTTTTTTTTAATTTTACAGCTTAAATACAAAGAAGCCTATGAGCACATCAAGGCTAAAGGCTACACTCTTGGACCCAAAGCTGTTGGCTTTGAGCATATAAGGGAAGTGAATAAAGTTCTTAATGAGGTACTGTAAATGTTAATTACCAGTATATATGTTTGTATTAACACATCATTATTTGATATTTCTGGTGTATACTAAAATACATTACAACATAATTTCATAAAACAATTTAGCTGCTATTTAATAAAAGCTGTTGAGAAACTGATAAGTCTCTTTGCTAGTGAGATCCATATTTTCAATATTTTTTTGGCCCAAAACTTGCAAAAAAACCCCACACACTTTCTTAACCATTGAGTTTTAAATGTGCTTAAATTAAGCATATACAGAAGTGTTTGCATGATCTGGGCCTTAGATTCTCTGTAACATGTTTCCAAGATGTTAATAAAATAGTTGTTGTGAAATGTCTTTACTGTGTAAGAACCAAATCTTTCTAGAAAAATGGTTCCATTTTCTCCTGTCCTTCTGTACTATCTAGTGCATGGAAGTAGAAGGAAGTCTGCGGTTAATAAAGCAATAGCTATTTATTTTCTGCTAACCTGGATGCAGTTTGGCTTTCTTTCATGAGTTCTGTTTTTAACACATGGAATACTCTCTCCTTTGCTGCAGAGGCTGTATAGGGAGATATACCACAAAAATAAGGACAAGATTCATACCACCCCTGACACACCAGAAATTCGCCAAGTCAAAGCCACACAGGAAGCTATCAGTGATGTATGTCTCATTTTTCAGTTTTATAAAAAGGAGATGCTTGATATATTCAGCATGAATAAATATATGTAATATTTTCCCTTTGTCTTTCAGCTGATCTACAAGGCAGATTTCTTTAAGATGCAGGGACACTTGATTTCCTTGCCATACACCCCTCAAGTGATCCATTGCCGTCATGTTGGAGATATCACAAGTGATGTAAGCAAAGATACCTTGCCTTTGAATGTGATGGGCCAAACTCTTTTCCTAGTCACACATATGCAGATGTCAATGGGAGAAGAATTTGGCTTGACATTTAAATTGTATACAAGCTAAAATAATATGATTGTTTGTTTGATTATTCACGTTTTTCCAAAAGGATCAACTTTTAATTTTCTGTTTTTATGATTGCTTCACAGAATAAATACAAAGAGGATCTACACTGGTTGAGGGGCCTGGGTTGCTTCCTATATGATACTCCTGATATGGTCCGTGCTCGTCACTTGCGGGAGCTTTGGGTATGTTCTTTTTTCTGACACGTAATTTAATATTGATTCATTATTTACTGATGCACAGTTGTCAAGATGATCTGTGGTAAGTGCTACATCAGAATGATTAAGGAACTCAGAGTGTTTCGTGCTATGCTGCTTCGAAACAGCTGATTCGAAGTACTAGCCAGGGAGTGTGATGCTGCTGTATCAGCTGTTACCCATGTTAGGCTCCCCTGTACATTTTCTATACACTGCTGAGAATACTGCAGCTTCAATATGTGTCATGTTTATTTGTTTTCAGTCTAATTACGTATACACCAATACAGCAAAGAAGATGCGGGATAAATACAGTGTGGTTCTGGACACTCCCGAATACAGGAAAGTTCAGGAGCTGAAGGCACATTTGAGTGAAGTAAGTATTGCATTATTTTATCTGTTCTGGTTGGCAATGATCAAAAGAAGCTCAGATCATCTCCCTGGCTTTCCTGATGTATTTTAGTCCTTATCCTTTCCCAGCTTTGAATAACTAAATGCTAATTGAACATTTGTAACAAAGGAAATAACTGCCAGGCTTTGTCTCCTTCTAGGTGGTTTACAGAGCTGCAGGCAAGAAGCAAAAGACGAAATTCACGTCAATCCTTGATACACCAGATTTCTTACGAGCCAAGAAAGGACAGAAAATACAGAGTCAGGTAAAATTCTTCCTTAATAGAAAAGGGGCTGGGAATCTGTGTTGATTGTTGAATCCATCGTACTACAGCGCTCCCCACAACCCTTCTGAAGTCAACTTAGAAATCTTAGAGATGACTTGTAATAATGATTAATACACATTTTCAAATGACAATATGATTCTCAAGCTCATGATGTTTCTTTAACAAACATGTCCAGTTCCGTTCATCTGAAGTGGCAGAAATCTTTATTAAACTCCCATACAACTGCATTCAGATTCTCTAAAATCCCAACCCAGGTAGCCAAATAAATCTGTCTTTATTAATGGGCTCATTAGCCAGGTAAAAAGATGACATTTTTTAATTGATGTGCAGTCTGCCAAGTGATGTGAAAAACCTGCATGTACAATTTAGACAAATAAGTAGGTCTAGCGTGTGCAGGTGCATGTGTGTGGGTGAACAAAGGCAGAAGTTGCAAAGAGTTCTTCTCCCTTGTGCACAGGGGCCAGCACAATAGGGTTTCTTGCATTCACAGTGTGTAAAAGTTACCTAGAGTGGCTGTAGCACTCAGTGGCTCAAAATAGGCCAGAACCAGAACCCCTCCTGCAACTGCTACCACTCAGAGGCTAGCAAAAGGTGGCCTCCCCTCTGTACTTCTTTAAAGGTATAATTCATACATATGAGTAGTCTCCCCTCAGAGCCCCTTGAGGTGCTGTGCTTGCCTTTGCCCTCCACATGTAGAATGTGTGTGCTACACCTGGATGCTGTATCTCCTGCTGTCTCCACTGCTGCATGTGGTTGTGAAAGCCAGAAACTTGCTTTTAATTGGTGCATCCACCATACGTGTTACACCTGGGTACGTTCCCTGTAGTTTTTCCAGTTACAAAAGGTGAAATCCTGGTCTTGTAGATAATCAGTAATGTGTTTTAAAGATGGCCCAGAATAAAAGCTCTTAATAAGGGCTGTGTGAAGGCCATTGCTATTATGCTCTTTTGGGATTTTGATTCGTAAATATTTTGCTGGCATTTATGGAGTAGCCAGAGTATTGAGATAGAAGAAGGATGAGGTGAGGGAGGGCCTGGAAGATGAATGACTGGATTACATTTTCATGATGTCTGTGTGTACGTATGCATTTTCAGCAAACTCATTTTGTAGGGTTCCCAAGATAAAGTTAATTAGAAACATATTTTTTGAACTTTCTGTTTTTCTTTTCTTGTCACAGTACTTGTATGTAGAGCTAGCCACCAAAGAGAGACCCCATCACCATGTTGGTGATCAGACCCCAGCCTTGACGCTTGCAAAACATGTGAAGGACATGGTCAGTGAGGTAAGATACCTGCTCCCATCTTCAGCACAGTTATACTATGTGAAAGTTCCAATTCTAACATTAATAGGGGTGGGGAGTGTAGGAGTAACAGAACACAGTTTTATTTATTGTAAATCTTCTGATTCTTAAGTATTACATTTCCTTGTATGATCCCTGGGTATTTTTTCGTTTAATATATAATTCTAACACAGAGAAATGTTTTATGAAAGAGAAAAATCATCTGCTTCTAAATGCGTATCTGTAATATTCAGACTTATGAAGCCATGGAGGTAGCTTTAGCATCTGCCCCCTTGCCCCCACTAAAATAAAATAAAATAAATCCTTTCAGGGCTACATTAATAAATAAAATAAACACTGAATTTGGAACAGAAGCTGGTTTATGTGTTTATTAAAAGTGGACAAATGTTGTCATGGTACAAAACTACTCATTAAAGTGATGTTCAACAACTATTATTTTTAGCTCTAGTCCCAACCCCCAAAATAAAAAATGTGTCCATTCCTCTGTAAGCCATCATGCAGAGCAGATTGGTTAGGACCTGGTTCTACACGGTGCTGAGCACCTTTCGGGAGCTTCTGAGCAACTTCAACTCCCATTGACTTCAGTGGAATTTGAATGCACTTAGTATCTTGCAGTAATGACGCTCAACGAAGTGTACTAAATTTAGCTTCCCTGGGTCTTAACACAGCATCAGCTGGGCAAATATCTTTGTAACTAATTATATTTTTGTTCTTTTCCCTCCTGCCATCTGATCTCAGAAAAAGTACAGAGCCCAATATGAGAAGATGAAGCACAAGTACACAACTGTCTCTGACACTCCTATCCTCATCAGGGCTAAGAAGGCTTACTGGAATGCTAGTGATGTATGTATCCTGCAGACAGCATCACTGACATTTTCTCTCATCTTTCGATAGAGCAGAAAAGGAACTAGGGAAAATGAACATATGGCAATATATAAAATAGCCTGCCCGTGCATCCAAATCCCACTATGGTGCATGCTGTATCTGTCACTCTATCTCCATGCTGATCATAAAATGATGTCAATGAGATTCCTATGTTTGGACTGAAGGCACTTTTTATGTTTGTCTTTCTCCAGCCAATCTTGTGTTCAAATGTGCTAGTCAAAAAAAAAATTAAAAAAAAAAAAAGAGGATGAGAGAAATAAATCAGGACAAAATGAATTGCCTCCCCATGTGACATTTACAAATAATATAGATTAGAGTGAAAGTACTGATGCTGGAAGCAAGCACAGAAATGCTTTTATCCCACTTCTTCATCTCAGTGCTGTTTGAGGAATAAATCTCAATCCTCACTGAGAGTTCATTCCCTTTTACTTAGAATGCAGATTTGGAAAAAATCAATTTCTGTCTGAGCTGACCTGGGTAAGGATCTGAGGATGAAATGGGTTTTTGTTTCAAGTGTGGAATATTAATTTAAAGTTACTTGTAGATGTGTTCTGCTATATAATGAGATCTGTGGTGTACATTTCTGATTGCAAATTGGCACCTAGGCCATTAAAAGTCTGAAAGAAAGGTATTGGGCTTATGTATTGGGCTGCCCATCAGGTCAACTTGTTCAGTTACACATGTCCAAAATAGAAAGGCAAAAGACCTCAGCTTTGCACTGGTGATTGCGAGCTTTCGTGCTGTGAATGAGCCTCCCAGCTCTCATACAACAGAACTTCTGTGTGGGTCAGGGTTTCTGCACTGTGGAGGTTGGAGAGTTTCCAGTAAACTTAGAACTGGAATGACCTTCTTGCTTTCCGCCATTCAAAGCATGCCTGGGGACAAGGATGGATGTTTTTATACTAAATTCAGCACTCATTGCTGTTGTACAGGGTACTTCTGTGATGTATGGTGCCTTTCTTCTTCATCTTCACTCTTAGGGCATGTCGACATGTACAGCACTGCAGCAGCATTGCAGTACCGATATAGCTGCATCGCCACCGCTGCAGTGCGTGTGGTGAAGACGCTCTATGCCGATAGGAGAGGGCTGTCCTGTCAGCATAAAAAAACAACCCTGCGAGTGGCAGAAGCTGTGTCGGCGAGAGAAGCTCTCCCACCATCATAGCGCTGTGCACATGAACGCTTAAGTTGCTGTAACTTATGTTGCTCAGGGGGGTAGAATATTCACAACCCTGTACAACATAAGTTTTGCTGACAGAGGCTGTACTGTAGACATAGCCTAAGGGTGAGCAGGGAAAATCCCTGCTTTGATGGGCCTAATCTTTCCTCTCCGACTGAGTTCCAGTTTGGATCTCAGTCAGGCAGTTAATTTTGGGCAACAAAACTTATTAAATTTTCTTAGGCTCCACATTAACATGATGGGAGATATTGCATCCCCCTGTGTCATTCTCATGAGCCCAATTTCCATAATGAAACTGGGTGAGACTTTACCTATGGCAATGTGTGACCACACTTCTAGAAAGGAAGTGTTTTTGTTGAGAGACCACAGAAGGTCAAAACCAAGTTTCTGTGGGTGAGCAACTATGGAGGCAATTCTAGACTTAAGAGAGGCCTATACATTTAGCTTTAATAATTGCTGGCAGACTATATAACTAATTTGTTCATATTTTTCTTCTTATCAGCTGCGCTACAAAGAGACCTTTGAGCAGGCAAAGGGTAAATATCACACAGTGAAAGATGCCTTGGATATTGTCTATCATCGCAAGGTCACTGATGACATCAGCAGTGTACGTATACAGCATTTCTAGTCCTGATTAATGTTTGTCATTAACTGTATGACACTAGAGCTTTTATATTTAATTCCCTCCCAGTGAAAGATCCTGGGCCTAATGCTCATTTACACTACGGCCACTTTGCATTGCTAGTGTGGTGTAAAAGGTTAGTGTAAATGAGAATCGGGCCCACATTTAAGTACATTTTTGGGAAGAGTCAGTAGTGAGAAGTAGGAATGTCATAAAATTGGGTGACTAATATATTATGTTTTCGAACTGTTTTACATCATTTGCAACTTTCTTTTCAACTCCTTTTGTAGGTGAAATATAAGGAAAACTATGTGAGCCAGTTGGGAATCTGGAGATCTATCCCAGACCGTCCGGAGCACTTTCATCATCGTGCAGTCACAGATGCTATCAGCGATGTGAGTTTGAATGGTTATTGTATATTAGACATTGCATTTTTAAAACAGGTGTCCAAAATGGAGTGTCACTTAACTCCTCTCAGGTATCGTCTGCTGAAATGAAAGAGTGATCAGTTTCACAGTTGCTTGGCATGTTTTCAGAATCAACAGAGCAAATCAAGTGAACAAGGCCACTTCCTATTGAAAGCAGTGACAAAACTCCCATGGACTTCAGTGGAAGTTGAATTGGGCCCTATTTCTGTTGCTTGAACTTGTTTGTCACATGACTAGCTCCTAGCAACAGTTTAGCAGTCTTTCTGGCTTATTACAACATGTGAAAGACGCTGGTACTTTTAACTATCTCAGTGGTGATTTTTTGTGAGCATGTTATTGAGACATAAAAACAATGTTCATTTTTTTTCATGGCTTATATTTAATATGTGAAATCCTGTGGCATCACTCCCACTGGAGTCAGGATTTAACCCAATGACTCTTCTGGGCTGTGCTCTCAATTACAACTGTGCAACCCCAATGATTTAACTGAGGTTACAAGCTGGCCCCTTAATTGTATAAAAACAAATGCAGTTAGCAAGGTAATTGATGCAGGAACTCACATAACTATAACTGTCGTGTTTTAGACTTAGATCTGGATGGTATTTCAGCATTAATAGGATAATATTTTTTTCCCCACTTTGAACTTTAGGGTTCAAGAAGTGGGGACCTGCATGATCACTTTTAAGCTTAATTACTAGCTTAAATTTGGTACACTGCCACCAGCCAGAAGTCTGTGTCTGGCACACTTTTGTTCCCCCAAAACCTTCCCTGGGGAACCCAAGACCCAAATCCCTTGGGTCTTAAAACAAGGAGAATTTAACCATCCCTCACCTTTTTCTCCCTAGACTCTCCCCTCCCTGGGTTGCCTTGAGAGGCTTACACTGATCCAAACTCCTTGGATCTTAAAACAAAGAGGAATTAACCATCCCCCCATCTTTCCCCCACCAATCCCTGGTGAATTTAGACTCAATCCCTTGGATTCTAAAACAAGGAAAAATCAATCAGGTTCTTAAAAAGAAAGCTTTTAATTAAAGAAAGAAAAGGTAAAAATTATCTCTGTAAAATCAGGATGGAAAATGCTTTACCAGGGTACTCAGATTCATATAGACTAGAGGGACCCCCCCCTCTCCCTAGCCTGAAATACAAAGTTACAGCAAACAGAGGTAAAAATCCTTCCAGCAAAAAGACACATTTACAAGTTAAGAAAACAAACATAAGACTAATCCGCTTTGCCTGGCTATTACTGACTATTTTGAAACATGAAAGACTGATTCAGAAAGATTGGGAAGCCTGGGTGTATGTCATGTCCTTCTCAGTCCCGAGAGCGAACAATGAACCAAACACAAAGCACAAACAAAGACTTCCCTCCACCAAGATTTGAAAGTATCTTGTCTCCCTATTGGTCCTCTGGTCAGGTGTCAGCCAGGTTTACTGAGCTTCTTAACCCTTTACAGATAAAAGAGACATTAACCCTTAACCATCTGTTTATGACATGCAGGAACTCACATAACTATAACTGTCATGTGTTAGACTTAGATCCGGATGGTATTTCAGCATTAATAGGATAATATATTTTTTTACCAACTGAAATTATTCCAAGTTTTTTAACTTCTCTTCTTTCTTTCTTTCTACAGTTTAAATACAAAGAAGACTTATCATTGCTTAGAGGCTTTGGTTGTTATGCCTGGGATACTCCTGATCTTGCTCTGGCAGAAAAGAACAAAGTCCTCTACAGTGGGGTACATAAATCGCTTTATGACTTTTGGAAGAATTGTTTTAAAGTTTGGTTGTGTGATGATTATCTTTTAGCTCAAGGACCAAATTCTGCCCTCCGATATGGATATGAATATTTCAGGGCAGAATCTGGTGCAACACATTTTAAATAATCGAAGTTACAGTATCATACAGATCAGAGTAAAGGGACCTTTTAGTTAATCCTTTCTATCCACTGCCAATGCAATTGTTCTCTACTGAACGTTTTTTAGTGTTTCCAAGTCTAATTTCTAATGTCTGAAGGTTTGATGTTTCCATTGCTTTCCTTGGAAGACCATTACAAACAGTAGACTTCTATATCTACAGCTACATTACCCAAATAATATTTTTCATTTTTAAATGTATTTATATATGCAATAATTCCACTATTCCTTTGGTGTAGACATATTTTCAATTCATATTTTTTCATGGTCTTTCTTTTAATTTTACTCTGGAATGACTAGTTTCTTTGTTTTCTCCAGTGTAAGTACAAGGAGTCATTTGAAAAGACGAAGTCTCAGTTTGAGTATGTAGCAGACTGTCCAATTAATAGGCATTTTAAACATGCAACTCAGCTAATGAATGAGGTAAGTACGATAACAGACCTGTATAGCATATCATGATGAAGTGGCATATCAAGGCCCTTCATTAAATTAAAAGTTCATATGTCCTGCTAGTGGAAAATACATTGAAATAAATGAAAAGCTACTGAAAACAAATGTGTCTTAAAGTTAGACAAAAATGAAGAAGGGCAAGGATGTTCTTGATATCTATAGCAATGAATAAAGCAGGTGTATAATAACTAAAACAGACTAACCTTTTGACCCACATTTCAGCAGTGAAAATGCAAAGAGCTCTCTCAGTTGCTGACCAGTAAAAAGTCAGTAACTCTGAAAGGTATCAGTTTCCTTTTTAGAAACAGGATTTTAAATCAGTAAAACTTAACTTGTGATTGTCATGTGAAAATGGTAAAGAATCACACTGAATAAAGAATTTCATTAGCATTAGGAAAACAATACTACCCACAAATCTATTCTATCCAGCTCTGTGTTTCAACACAGAGCTTCAGGCTAGAATTCCCCAGCTCCTGCTGCAGATTTCAATATATTGACCATCTAGGGATGATTCTGAAGTTCTTTTGAATGCAGAATGGGTATTACAAGGCAGCTTAGGAGAGAGTTGCAGAAAGGGGCTGTAGTCTTTTTTTTTAAGTTTTACCTTGTATCCTTAAATATAAATTTGGGAATTTGTTTTATAAATAAGACTATGATTATGTCATGGAGGTCACAGAACTCAAGAAATCTGTGACTTCCAGAGACCTCTGTGACATTTTCTGCTCCAGGCTGGAGTTCCCAGCTGGCCCCTCCACAGCTCCCAGACCCAGCTCTGGTGGGGGGCACCCTGCAGTTCCCAGCTCCTGCCCTGGTCGGGGGACCCTGCAGCTCCCAGCTGCAGTGGGTGGATCCTGCGGCTCCCAGCCACAGCAGGCAGCAGGGGAACTCCCACAGAGCTCCCAGCTGCTGTGGCAGGCAAGAGGACCCTGCAGCAGCCCAGTCCCCATGGCAAGGGACCCTGGAGCTCCCAGCCACCATGGGTGGTGCGGGGCCCAGAGCTGTTCAGCTGTCATGCAGCAGGACCCCAGAACTCTTACTCACCATGGCAGCAGAGACCTTGGAGTCCCATTTTGTCAGTGATATTTTTAGTCGGAGACAGGTCACAGGCTTCCGTGAATTCTTGTTTATTGCTTTTTAGAGCACAAGTCTGGGCATCTGGTTTCTTGGTTTCTCTTTCTGGGTTGGCCAGTAGCTTTTGTGTTGCCTTGGATTAATCACTGGGGTCTGGGAGCTGTCCATGACTTTTACTAAAAATATTCATGACAAAATCTTAGCCTTATTTATAAATTATCCACATTTCCTCTGCTTTTTCTTTATTTTTCTAACTTGGGTGAGGTCCTGAACAATATCCTTTTAAATATTATGCACAGTAAGTTGTCAGTTTTGAAGCTGTTATCTCAGTGTTTCTTTGTGCCCTCACCTTTTTACTTTGCTACAATTTAACATACAAATCTGAGTATGAGAAGAGGAAAGATAATTACAGTTTTGTTGTGGATGAGCCTAGAATCTTACTGGCCAAAGGGAGAGAGAAACTGAGCAGTCTGTTACTCTAGCAGTGCTGACCAGTGCAAGCAAAATGTGGCTGGATCGCACACAACACATCTTTATCTGCCTGAAATGTGTATAGCCAATGATGTCATAGTCTCACCTACAATATTACAGTGTTCTAGTTCAGTGTTATCACACAGTATCTGTTTTGCCACCCGAAGACCACAGCTGCTTTTTGAGTTAACGAGTTTGTCGTTTCTCTATGTATTCTCATATATTGTGCATCAATTGATATTTGCATGACATATTTCTCAGAGAGACAAGGCGGGGGAGGTAATATCTTCTATTGGACCATCTTCTGTTGGTGAGAGAGACAAGCTTTCAAGCTTACACAGAGGAAATTGGTCCAATAAAAGACATTACCTCCCCCACCTTGTCTCTCTAATATCCTGGGACCGACAGAGCTACAACAATCCTGCATACATCTTTCTCACCTACAGTCTGATCCAGTGTCCACTGAAATCAGTGCAAAGAGTCTGATTGACTTCAGTGGATGTTGTATCATGCACTTATTCTTGACTATGTTTCTTTTTTTTAAATGATTTTTACACTTATTTTTTCCATCTAATTGCAAATATAAGGCAACTGTGGACTTGTTCGATTGATTAAATGCCCTTTTGGTCTAAGATTTATTCTTTTTTTCCAAAAGGTGTTTCAATGTTCTGATTGTTTTAAGGAGTTGGTAAATCATTGCAAGCCTTACAAATTGGCACCATTAATTAAAAATGCATGTTTAAAATTGTATGGATGCATATTGTCCAGGCATGCAATGATGTGAGTACACATACTATGCTTGCCTAAATCTCATCACTGTGAATGTGATTGTGATCTAAAACTGTACTGTTCATTGACTTCACAAGTATCTTTTGTGCTTCATTGCTCTTTTCATGGACAGAAAAAATACAAGTCTAGTGCCAAGTTGTTCCTGCAACATGGATGTAATGAAATTCTGAGACCAGATATGCTGACAGCACTTTACAACACAAACTTGTGGAGCCAGGTAATGTGAATGGCTTCTGTTGCAGGAAAGCATTATCCACACAGTTTAGCTGCTTGAATGTTTAACATTTTAATATTTATGAATTATCTGAATTTCTACTGATCTTGAGCTCTAATGTTTCCCCGGGCATTTGCTACTCTTTACTTGGTAATGGAGCATCTGAAATTATACCTCAAAATTCCCTGGGCCTGATCCAGCTCCCATCAGAGCCTGAACTGGTTTTCCATTCACCTAGTGGGCCATATTATAACCCTCAATAAAAAATGCTAATCATGAATATTTCCTAATGTAGTTCATCGGCCAAATCCTGCAGATTCTTACATATGTGAGTAACTTTACTCATGTTCATAAGTGTTTGCAGGATGAAACTGTGAAAGTGGCATTGTATCCCATCCATCACTCATATCACCCAGGACCCAGTTATGCCATCCTTTCTCATACTGAGTGTTACCTTGCCCTATGCACATTCCCCTTGACAGAATTGGCTAATGAATGTAATTTAAACCCAAGGAAGCATTTATTTTATGCATTTATCTGCAGCTCTGTACTGAAAATAGTATGGAGCCTCACCATCCCAGGTGGAGCATTGGGAGTCATAGTGTCTCCAGAAGACCCATACTTTTCAGAGCTCTACAGTAGCGCAAGGAGGAGTGCAGTGTACTCTTGCCGCTGTGTGTGTGTGTGTGTGTGAGAGAGGTGGGGGGGGAAGTGAGGGAATTGTGGCTCCACCTACTCCATGCCCCAGCTTTTCTTTTTATCCAGTTTAGTTTCCAGGCAGTCCTTCTGCAGGCATGCAACAGGGAGAAGCTCTTTATTCCTTTATGTTCATATTGGGCAGAGGGGAGCACAATTTAGTTATTTCATTCTTACAGAACAAAGGAAAAACAAACGCTTTTAAAATTTTGATTATGAAGAAAGGTAAATTCATCAACATGGAAATGATTCTAATATTTAGTGTTTAAATTTAGTTTTCCAGACTCATCAAATCTGGACTCCTACATAGTTTCTGGATGTACCAGGTGGATGTTAATGCAACTCATTCCAGAGCTGTTACATATTTATACCTGTACTTGAGTCAACAGCATTTGTTAGTGTTTAAATTTTGTAAAATTCCATTCTGTATCCTCATTCCTTACATACTTGTTAACCATGTCATTGGCAAAAAAGCAAACAAAGCAACACCACCACAAAAACCCACCCACAACACCCTTTCCTAATAGGCCAGCTAATGCTGTTCCTTTTCAGCTACACATGGAAAATGTAATATTGCAAAGCAATTACATGGGAGCTAATAGACTCAGACTATATTAACATTAATAAAATCCCACAGCACAGCACTAAGATGGCAAAGGCATATGTTAGACAATTTCTGTTGAATTCAGCAATGGAATTCTATTTAAAATGTTGCCAAGTAAACTCTGGCATATTTGAAGTATGGAAAATAAGCACTCAGCCTGACCTGCATGTTCACATGAGACGAGTCTGTTCTGAGTGTTGTTTGTATGCTGTTATCTTTATTTTATGCCCCTTGCTGTTCTGATCTCTAATGCATGCATTATTTTCTCATTTGTAACCAAAATATTCTCAATTTGGATGATTCAGGGAATAAAGTGCAAGTTAGTTTTTTTAACAAACTCTGGATTTCCTCCACCTGTCCCTAGCCCATCTGTAGTAAATTGTCATTCTTAGTGCCCAGTCCTCCTCTCACTGTATTTCATGAGAACAGGATTAGGCCCAGAGCTGGACAAAATGGCCATCAAAGAAACTGTACACATATATTTCAAGCATTGTTGTGGCATCAGTGCCCCAATATTGTTTGGCACGCAATGAAATATTTAGAGGGGTTGCTTGGTCCAGTCTGCCATGTTTATATTTTCCCAAGCCTTAATTAAAGTCTTTCAGCCTGGTACTGATTCTAAAAGGGAATCTTGTCCAGTGTGATTAAAAACAAAAGCAGCACTTTCACTGACCTTACAGAACTGCTTAGAATCCTTTTTAATCTCAGAGTTCTATTTTACACCTTCAGGCCAATGTACTTGCAGTGCCAGACTGTGGAGCTCTTATTCACGTTGGAATCAGCATGAGACCACATGCGGGAGTAACTCACACAAACAGGCCCAGATGCTCCAATATGAATAAGGGCTTCATGCAGTCTGGCTCATAGGGCCACATTCTGTCTATGCACACATGCCCAGCTTCCACTGACTTCAGTGGGATATGGGCCCATACATTGCAGTATGCAAATTTAACATGATTGTGTCTCTTCTTGAAGACGTTTTCTTGTTTCATATAGTTAATGTCCTCTTCTTTGCCCCCATTAGTTTAAATACAAGAGGCAGTATGAAATGCAGAAGGACAAGTTTACTTCAATCGTGGATACCCCAGAACATCTGAGGACTGCAAAAGTCAACAAGCAAATCAGTGAGGTAAGTATAATTACCATAATATCATAATGCTAAATATATCTTAAGTACATCTTCCTACTCTGAACTGTGACCTTTGAAGTATGCTAATTAAAAAATTGAGTCCTCCTCAGCCACAATAAAATATTTTTCAACTTGATTTTTTTAAAAACACTTAAATTGTACCAGAATTGTTAGCCAGAATAAATATGATTTAACAACTTTTACCCTCAGATTATTTACAAGATGGAATTTGAGAAGGCCAAGTCTAAAGGGTACACCACAATCCATGACACCCCTCTCTTACTACTTATGCGCAAGGTCAAAGACAGAATAAGTGATGTAAGTAAACTATGCCTGGCATGTGATATCAGTACGATGCACAATTAACCTTTATTTTACTACACAATACTGTTTATTTCTACCTTGTAGATAATGCTGCCATAACAACTAGCCTCTTATTGAATTAAAATAATATTGATATATTCTAAATTTCCTCCTGCCGCATCTGACACATTGACAGGCAATATAGCAATGTTTTGAAAAGCTATGCTCATTCATGTAGCTTTTCAGCGTAGTTCATGGGATAATGATGGGTGGACTAGAACAGTTCTTACCTGTAATGAAAGCTGCAGGTTGAGCTATTCTCTTTTTAGATCACAGGTCTGGGCATCTGGTTTCTTGGTTTCTCTCTCTGGGTTGGCCAGTAGCTTTTGTGTTGCCTTGGATTAATCACTGTCACGCCATTTTCCCGTCCATACTGTGGGGATAATAAATAGCCCAGAGCAGTGTGGCTAAATTAATTAATGTATGTAAAAGACTTTTGAAATTCTCAGATGAATGGTGCTATTAAAAAGAAAGGATGAAAGTACAGGAGTGCAAGGCTGGTCCAATGGTTATAGCACTACTCTAAGGAACTGAGAGCTCTGGGTACAAGTCCTGCTTTGCTACAGACTTCTTGTGTGACCTTAGGCAAGTTACTCAGTTGTTTTGTGCTTCAGATCCTTATCTGTAAAATCAGAATAATGGGATTTCCCATCCTCATAAATACATTAAAAGATTGTGAGGTACATGGATATAACAGTAATGAGGGCCATATAGATGAGAAGTAGAAAGTATTAGTATAGTCTAGTTGCCCATGCACAATTCTGAAGGACAAAAATTTTCAAAAGTGGCCAGTGATTTGGAGTATCTACATTTTTGAAGTATCAGAGGGGTAGCCGTGTTAGTCTGGATCTGTAAAAGCAGCAAAGAATCCTATGGCACCTTATAGACAAACAGACGTTTTGGAGCATGAGCTTTCGTGGGTATTTCTGATGAAGTGGGTATTCACCCACGAGAGCTCATGCTCCAAAACGTCTGTTAGTCTATAAGGTGCCACAGGATTCTTTGCTGCTTTTACATTTTTGAAAGCTCAACTTGAGCCCCCTTAAGAAGCCTGATTTTCAGAAAGTGCTGAGCACTCACTCTCTGAGGATCAGGTCTCTTTAAAGTATCTTGTAGTAGGCTCCCAGAATAATTAGTCACTTGAAAATCTTGGTCAAAAGCTTTAAACATAAGTTAGTGTGGACTGTGTATTTCATGTTGAATTAAATTGATACATCTTTATGTTTCCATGCAAATGGAACTCCAGCTGAAGACGGTGTATCTTTTGTGTGTGGAATGCCTGAAAACAAAATCTATGGGTGCTTCTTCCTTTTCTGTTATAATTTTTAATTAAACAATTAGGTGATTTGCCTAAAAGTAGAATTCAACATGGTGCTGCTGTTGTTTTACTTTCATTGAGTTGTAGCACATGCATAAATACTCAGAATATGTTTCTTTCACCAGCTGAAATACAAAGAAGTTTATGAGAAGAATAAGTCTCACTGCAACATTGTACCAGATGCTGTTCATATTAAAGCTGCCAAAGCTGCCTACAAAGTAAACAGCAATGTGAGTTCAGTGCTATTACTGCTTTTCATTGTTATTGTCAATGGCTGGTATTTCAAAGGACTCTATGGGAATTAAGGACTCACCTTCCATTGAAATTCATTGGGACTGTGGGTCCCTTTATGTTCTTTTTTGAAAATCACAGCCAGTGTATAGAAAATGTTATTCGGAACATCTCCATTTAGTCTGGATTTTGCTGAAACCTCCAACATGGTCTTTTGTGTTCTTTTGCTTATCAGATAATTTTGATGATCTTTGAAGAATGTGGTGTTTTATCACGGGTTGAAATGAAATGCTGAGCTTACAAAGCATTATCCATGCATACAAAATTTCCAACATGTAGCACAAACACCAATTATCCTCAGGCACTTCCTAATTCCTCAGGCATGGAGGTGTAGGTGGTCCTAGTATTTTCCATGCTAATTTATTTAATCTTGTAGCTAGCATAAGTTCTATGTAGGAAGGGCTGAAGGCCTTCACACCATTGTGTGGGTCCAGGATGCACTGAGATGGCTAGTGAGATAACATATCAAATTTCTTCGAGGCCACACCCACTTTTCAATCCTGCAAATGCTCCTTCAACCTGACAGGGAAAAAGATCAGCACAAATAGACTTCCTCTGCATTGTCCATGACTCAGAAGAGAAGCATATCCCAAAAGTGTTGCTTTCATGGATGTGTACTTTTCCAAGCATGACTTCCTGCCCTTTCCCCCAATTCTCGTGCAGTTGTTCAGGCAAGGGGAGAAATAGGTTCTGTCTATATTGAGTTTATGAATGATATGATTTTCATTAATGTGTCTTTTTAAACAGCTGGATTACAAGAAGAAATATGAAGCAACTAAGGCTCATTGGCAATGGACTGTTGATAGACCTGACTTTCTCCAAGCAGCTAAGGCATCTCTGCAACAGAGTGATGTGAGGAAACTAGAAAATATTGTATTAGCTTATGCTCCTTCCCTCCCACACTCCATCACTCTTTCACAGCAAAGGTTTGGGGGACTTTTTGTCAGCTTTTCTTTTCTTGTCTGACAGTATGACTACAAGCTAGACCGAGAGTTCCTTAGGGGATGCAAACTGTCTGTCACAGATGACAAAAATACAGTTTTGGCTTTGAAGAATGCCATCCTGGCAAGTGATGTAAGTATTTGAACTTCTACTTCGTTTATTCCTTTGCTAACAGCTTACATGCTATTTAAGGAACCTAAAACCTATGTTGTGTGTCCAGTTGTTTTTGTAAATATAATACCATCAAAATGGAAACTCTGGAGTTTGTGAATGTCATTTGGTAGAAATTTGTTGCAGATAATTTTGTCTAGGCATAGTTTCCGAACCTCAGTTCCTAAATGGGAGTAGGGGTTGTTCAATATCTCTAAAAAACATGCACTTCTATTTAGGCATCTAAATAAGGACTTAGGGAATCTAGGTTTGGAAATTTTGCTCAGAATTTCATATTTCATTAATTGGGCTTATTTCATTAATTGGGCTTGTTTGTTCATTTTATTAACAAATTTACAAAATCTGGGATGATTTTGATCTTGCAAACCTCATTGGTCTGGTTGGTTGATTTGCAAACATAAACTAGAGGCAGTTCAGATTTGTGGCCCTTTTTATCCAAATACCCAACTTTTATGGTAAATAAATTATTCTGGTTTTGACACAGGTTTAAACTCCAAACATTGAAATGCATGCATTATGTGTACATACTTAAATCCAAAGCTGCTGCTTTCATTTGGGCTTAGCACCATGACTGTAGAATAAACGTTGGCAATACAGTAACAAGATCTGAGTTTAAGCTCTAGTGAGATGTGTAGGAATATATAGTCTGGAGCATATTAAAGTTGACAGGCAAATCAAATTATGGACCTAATCTTGAAAACCCTTACTCACATCAGTGGGTTTGCAAGGCTCTGCCATATATAGTAAGATTAGTATATTTGAAGCCTATTTTTAAAGTCAGTATAAGACAAATAAATTGCATAAGATAACATCTTTTCTCTCCTCCAGGTAAAATACAAAGAGAAGCATAACAAAGCTAGAGGAACATGCCTTGCTGTCCCAGACACACCTCAGATCCTCCTCTCTAAGTGTGTCAGCTCTCTTGTATCTGAGGTACCACATGTAATATTTTGTGTCTTCATAAATAGTTCCTTCTTATATCCTATATTTCTTTCAACTATTTTTTCTCTATGCATTCAGAACAAATACAAAGAGCAAAGTAAGAGGCAGCTTCCGCATGGTTCTTATACAACCCTGCCTGAGACACAGGACACTGTTCGTGTCAAAGAGGTGACCAAGAATGTCAGTGAGGTGCGTGACAAGTATAGTGCAACATTTGTTGCTCATGTAGAATTTTGCTGTTGCTACATTCACAGTATTTATTTGATCATATGAAGCATTTTTTGTAGATCCCTCCATATGCATTTTCTAATTTCTGTCTAGTGAGACATTTAAAAGCAATAGAACTGCTCATGACCTTAAAGTTAAGCATATGCTTAAATGCTTTGCTGCATCAAGGCCCAAAACATCACATCTCATAGCTCTTAACTATGAGGGATCCCTACTCAGACATGCTTCAGGTAACTTTTCATGCTGTAAGTTGCTTCTAATGTATTATGCATTAGCAGGCACTCTGGATCCTCACTTTCTCTAAGTGGTTTAAGATTTTGTTGGTGGCGATAAACAATGTCCCTTTGGCTGGGGTAATATCTTTTAAAATATTTCAAGAGACCTCTTTCTGCTGTCAGTCTTATTTCCATTTCCAGCTCCAACACATTGTCTTCAGGCTGGATTGGAGAACTGCTGTTGAGACTGTAAACTGTAGTGGGCTGGTTATGGTCTGTTACGGGGGCACATTCACTGGCACCTGTTAACCTCCTACCATTCCCATGAAAGGATGGAGTGTTGGAAGATGCTACCACAGAAGTCTTTGATTAGACAGGAAAGACTGGAACCATTTCAGGGCATTTCCAGTCAACCCTTCAGTTTCCCAGAGGTGGGATAGGGATATTTGGTGATTGGAGGTATCAAATGCTGCAGAGGGGTTCAGCGGGATGTGTTTGGATATCTTCTAAACGCTGCAGGGAACCAGGTTTCCTTATCTCTGCTGATGCATGTTTAGAAGAAGTAAGTGATATCTCTGGCTAGCTCAGTTGGCTTCTGTGAGGCGTTATTGTGAGTGTCAGAAGAACACAGCTCCTTGTGGGAATAATGAGTGACGTATAATACAAACCCTTTTTTCTCCACGTAGACAAACTATAAAAAGAAGTTTGTGAAGGAGAAAGGCAAGTCCAACTATTCCGTCATGCTGGAGCCTCCTGAGGTGAAACATGCCATGGAAGTTGCTAAGAAACAGAGTATTGTAAGTTTGTTCTGCATTTACATCAAGCAAACAGCCCATATGACCATTTTCAATTAGAGTCATTCTCAAATCAGAAAAATCAAATTGGTCTGATTTTTCAGCTGGATGTCTCCCCAGCCTGCATTTTGCAAGGGAAATATGCATGAAATTATGTGTAGGCAGAGAATTTCACCTAGAGAAATAAAGGCCATCTCTGGACAATGTGATTGAGAATTAAAATAGTTTGCTCGGAAATAACAGTGACTCCACAATAATGTTTTCTTTCATTTTTTCCCATATGCTGTTAAAATTGCATTATATTTATTACTTCATTTGAAAACGACTTACAAAAGCTGGTCCCAAAGATCTATTCCCAGTGAAATCAGTGGAAAAACTCCAGCTGACTTTCACAGCAGCAATACTGGGTTCTCAGTGGCTAGATGACACTAAACTGGGAGGAGTGGTAGATACGCTGGAGGGTAGGGATAGGATATAGAGGGACCTAGACAAATTAAAGGATTGGGCCAAAAGAAATCTGATGGGGTTCAACAAGGACAAGTGCAGAGTCCTGCGCTTAGGATGAAAGAATCCCATGTGCTGCTACAGACTAGGGACCAAGTGGCTAGGCAGCAATTCTGAAGAAAAGGACCTAAGGGTTACAGTGGATGAGAAGCTGAATATGAGTCAACAGTGTGCCCTTGTTGCCAAGAAGGCTAAAGGCATTTTGGGGTGTATAAGTAGGGTTATTGCCAGCAGATGGAGGGATGTGATCATTCCCCTCTATTTGACATTGGTGAAGCCTCATCTGGAGTACTGTGTCCATTTTTGGGCCCCACACTACAAGAAGGATGTGGAAAAATTGGAAAGAGTCCAGCGGAGGGCAATAAAAATGATTAGGGGGCTGGAGCACATGACTTATAAGGAGAGGCTGAGGGAACTGGGATTGTTTAGTCTGCAGAAGAGAAGAATGAGGTGGGGATTTGATAGTTGATTTCAACTACCTGAAAGGGGGTTCCAAAGAGAATGGATCTATACTGTTCTCAGTGGTACCAGATAACAGAACAAGGAGCAATGGTCTCAAGTTGCAGTGGGGGAGGTTTAGGTTGGATATTAGGAAAAACGTTTTCACTAGGAGGGTGCTGAAGCACTGGAATAGGTTACCTAGGGAGGTGGTGGAATCTCCTTCCTAAGAGGTTTTTAAGGTCAGGCTTGACAAAGCCCTGGCTGGGATGATTTAGTTGGGGATTGGTCCTGCTTTGAGTAGGGGGTTGGACTAGATGACCTCCTGAGGTCCCTTCCAACCCTGATAGTCTATGTTTCTATGATTCTATCCGTAAACACTAGAGTAATCCACTTTCCTCTATGTTTGTTTTCATTGATTAGGTTCAGTACAAAAAAGATGCTAAGTCACAGCTCCATTACACATCTATAGCAGATCGACCAGATATTAAGAAAGCAACCCAAGCTGCCAAGTTAATCAGTGATGTGAGTATTTTGTAAATCTCCTATGTACCTCCTTAGCAGTATTTTTCCTCTAGCAAACTGTATCAATATAAATTATTAGAACAACATGGAGATGTTTGCATTTTATCGTTAAAAGTAAAAGTACATTTTTATGTACTGATTGTTTTTTCTTCAATAGATTCAATACAAAGCCAAGACTCGAGGAGAGGCTTGCCTTGGTGTAAGCATGCTGGGACGTCCAGATATGGAACTTGCTAAGGAGGTGTCCAAGCTTACTAGCCAGGTAATAATTAATGTTTGCAAATTTTGGAGCGGTGTGAATAATGGCATGAGTTCAGATTCTTCTGGAACAGAAGTCAGTAGACTTTTTCAACCACTTCAGAACTGAAGATGGAAATAATTCTAGATAATTTTAAGGGGAGTATGATAACTTAATTTGAAAAAGGTAACTCGTTGGGCAGAGTTTGTGTGCTTTATTAAAGAAGCAGCAAATGTTTGTCTAAGGGGTATTCTGTGTATAATGGGACTGACATAGCTTTCAGTGATGTAAGTGGGTCTTAAGTCACCATTCCCTTGCATTTTAGTCATTCACATCTGTGCAAAGTGAGCATACAAGATTTTTGCAAGATGGCGGAGAATCATACCCAATGGCTAAAGCTCAGTTGACTTCAATGGGAGCAGAACTGAGCCCTGGAGAGATGGTTTTTTGGAGCAGGGAGGTTGGGCTTTGCTTCTCTTGTGGTTTCTTTGTCTGTCCTCTTTTCTCCATTCTTCACTTTTCTTGACATAAACTTCTTCTGTTTCCATCTTGTGAAGAATATGTCACTTGTAGTCCCTCAGAAATGTTCAGCATAAAGAACTTTACACAAGAGGAAGTGTATCTTCAGGGAAACCTACATGTAGAAATCAACGACAAACATCTGAGTTGCTCTGTTGGTATTAGAATTTGGAAAATAATTATTGAATGCTGAGGACAAGGCTAAAATTGGGCACCCAAAATTAGAGCCCATTTTTGAAAACTCACTCTTTGTGCTTCACTTCATCCTGTCTGTAAAATGGGGAGGATAATACTGCTTACCCACCTTTGTGAAGTACTTTGTAATGGACGGGTCGTAATAATCACTATATATACAAGTGCAAGTTATTATTTTACATTAGAGATTTCTACTGTTCTTTCCATTTGACTATTCAAGATGAGCATTTATTTTAACATATGTCTTTCAATAATTCATTACCTTTTATTTTTGAATAAATACATCATGTTAGTATAAACTTCCTTTCTCTGTAAACTAATCTGGAACATCAGTTAGTGTGGATTTTACTCTTGCTGTTTCCTGTGGGAATTTTTCAACCAGGACCTCACCACCACTTGGTTCTCTCACACAACTTTATACTTGATCCCTGCGATGGTCTGCTGTTCTGATCTTGCTATCTTGCTACGCATTGTAGGTGGAATACCTCAAAGGACACATGAGAGGGCATGGAGCAGCATCTTATGATACACCAATGATGAGACACGTTAAGAAAGCTAATGTCCTAAGTAGTCATGTAAGATGGATTTAAGTGACACTAAAGGGCATGTCACTTCTCTGTATCTTCCTCTATGTTGTATATGATCTGTGTCATTCCTAGCACAAGATAATCAGCCTGAATTGTAAATGAGTTTATAATGCACCAGTTGCACTGTTTTTTCTACAGTCTTTGTGTCAAAAGTGTGGAATGCACCAAAAATTTGTGAAGCTGACCATTTGGCTAACACCTCTTTTTTTCCAATGCAAAGATTGTGCATGGGGACTCTGTGGGTGGGGAATTTGACTAAATCAATTTACAGTGTGTAGAACTTGAAGCCAAATTCTACCCTTGCCTTTTGTGCAGCTTCCAGTGATTTTAATGGATGTCTCCAACACACACAACCGAGACTGGAATTCTGCTCTTAAGATTTAAATTGAAAAAATACAGCTATGTAAGCTGAATTTGGTGGGGTCTTGCTCTCTTGAAGACAACATAGGAAATGGGAAAATATGTGCCTTTAGATGACAGTGCTTAAACTGAAAGATACAAACTCACACTGAGATGGAGTTAAGGATCTGATACTGAACTGCAAAAGCAAAGAAGTCTTAATCCCTCGTGCATTTAGATTTTGCAGCACGTTTTTGTGTTATTTTAGGTCACTCAGCAGTTTGTACATACTCTTCTACCTAAGCATAATGGTCAAGAAAACAGTGTGGAGTCCATTGCCTTAATGGGGATTTTAAAAAAGACATTCCTTTACTGTTTTTACAGTAATCAGAAAAACAATAGGAAACCCTGATACCTGCTCCCATGTGCTCTAACTTAGTCAATGAGATGCTCTGCCATGGTACAGATCATTCATTGAGGTCAGATTGTTTCCTTCTGCACTGATCTGGTCAGAAGAGGGTTTATGTGAATCCCTGTAATGTGCTCCTGTTATTTCATTGGAAACCAAGAGAGATTATTCAGTTGCTGGCCCCAGGATCTGTACCCGAGACCTGTTGTTGGCCCCAACTGAGGATCAGGATCATAGGAAGTCAATGGAATTGTGCCAGTTTACACCAGCCAAAGTATTGTCCCATTGTCAGGAATGCGGTGATGATGTGTGTCATTTTCAACACACATAATACACTGTGGATGAGGTTCACCCATTCACTTAGCTTCATGGTGTCAGAGTGGTACAATGCGGCCAATGTGTTTCTGTAAATTTGGCCCCAAACCTCTGGCAAAATAAATTCTAATTGCAATTATTTCAGGGCACATATTTTCTAATATGCCTTCCCACCTCAGAAATCATGGGTATTATGGCTTTGTGACAGGGTGTGAAATGACAGTGCACAGATCTTATTTTACTCAAATATTTCCAAAGGAAAAAAGAGGTTTTACTGTTTTTCATGTCTACATGTGATTAATGCATGCAACTGCAGCATGTCTAAACATCACCTACTGTATTTGTCAGGTAATAAGAATCTTTCCTTGGAGTTGGGTGCCTATTAAGCCCACGTTTGCTCCATAAAAGCAGACTTTACAAGGGAAAGAAGAAAAGCAGCATAACTCATGAATAACGAACAGCACTCCTTTTTATGTGTTTCAGCTTCAATTCTGTTTTTAAGTTAAGACCAGACCTTCCCTTAGTCTTTGAGTAACTTTTTTAGCTGGCTTGATTTTCATCTTGAAAGAAACCAAGTTCTTTGAGTCTTGAAACTGATGTGGCATGTCTCCATTGTTGTCTTCTTTGTCGTGTTTACTTTTCTGGGCATTTCCTATTAGAGAAGCAGCATTTCACCCATCTTGTTATCCTACTTTTACAAGACATGTATCCATTTTGTTCTCTAATCATTCACTCTCTTTTGTTTTCTCTGTGTGTCTGTTGTAATTATTTTTAATTTGGAGCTATGGTTAGTTTCCCCCCTCTGTGATCATTTCTTTTCTTATGAGTTCAGCAAAAGTGAACTACTCTACTTTGACATATGGGCCTGATTCTGATTATTACACCAGTGTGTCTCCATGGACTTTAGTGCATTTACACCATTGCGATATCAGAATCAGACACTAAGTGTTGCTCTTGAATGGCAACAAATATTGATGTTCTTTGTTTTCTTACAGCAAGTATAGAGCTGGTGTAGAGCATGAGACTGTATGGATAAAATATGCTAAAGAATTTAAAAGCCAAGAATAAGTGGAATGTGATTTATCTATGCATTGAAGCACCTTTTGCGTTTACTAATATGGAACTGTATGCTACTATTTCTGTAAACGTGTTTGAAGCATAAGTATCATTCCCAGCATGATCCATTCCTTCCATCAGTTGTGTCCATCATCTCTTCTGTAGATGACTTGTTTCATTTGGTTATTTGTATAAATAGCACTTGTGGATTTATTTCTACTGGAGAATTATTGATGGCTAGTGCTGGAAAGGGCCTCCTGTCCCTGCCTCACTTGCCACAGTCTCTTACCCTCGCGCAGGATGTGTCTGTGGGTTAGGGAAAGGAGGTGTCATTGCCTCACCCCCTTTCCACACCCACCTGTGGATCAGCAAGGGGCAGCACATAGAATATCTCTGCTGGCTGCTGCTTAGTTAGAATAGCCACACACCTACCCACACCTACAATGTTGGCTCTGATTGTAAAAGTCAGAATGTAACCCTAAACTCTTGAGAGCCAACTAGTCAGAGTTTCGACTTCAATGGATCAGAATTTGGTCCTAATTGCAAGAGCTCATGTACACTGTAAGAACTCTGCTGAAAGTATCTCAGCAACCCACAATGGCAAAATGACTTTCCTGTTCAAAACGTGTCCCTAACCGGTGTGCAAGGGTTCCTGTCCTGCATATTTGTAGACATTGGGAACAGCGATCATCCCCTGTAGGTCCACAGGAAATAGTCATTTGCCTCTAAACCTAGAGCCAGTGAGAGAGAGCAGATCACCATGTGTGAAATTTTGGTCCCATTAAAGTCAGTGGCAAAATTCCCATTGATTTCAACGGGGCCAGGATTTCACCTTATGTCTGCTGAACTTTCATGAGCTTTCACTGATGTTCATGGTTATGGTTTAACCTGAGCCTCCACCTTAATTCAGGGTGTTCTAGGGATCTTGCCTAGCCTGTTGTGCACTCCAGTTCCTAATGATTAGTTTAAATTTACCCTTTCTGAAGATGTGACCACTCTCCCTTTTTTTTACGTATCACCTCTTTTTGGTTAAGATAAATTGTTGTATCTTCGTCATGCACCTGAAAATATTTCTGCTGCCTCATTTATGCTACTACCTCTTGAGTATTTAGGTAGTTTTCGTATCTCCCTCTTTTCTAAGGGCTGGTCTACACTACGGGGGGAAATCGATCTTAGATACGCAACTTCAGCTACGTGAATAACGTAGCTGAAGTCGAATATCTAAGGTGGGATTACTCACCCATCCTCACTGCGTGGGATCGATGTCTGTGGCTCCCCCTGTTGATTCCGCAACTCCATTGGGGTTGGTGGAGTTCCGGAATCGATATAAGCGCGCTCGGGGATCGATATATCACGTCTAGATGAGATGCGATATATCGATCCCCGAGCAATTGATTTTAACCCGCCGATACAGCAGGTAGTCTAGACATAGCCTCAGATACCCATATTAAGCTTCTCTAACCACTCTTTATACAATTGCCAGTTGGTCCGTTTGGGTCGGATTCTGCAGTCATACATGCCTGCACAACTCTCATTGATATGAACATTGGCCTATCTTATTTAGCTATTGTTTTGTCAACTTTTTAAAAAAAAATAACTTCTTCAAGGTACCACCCTTATCTGCATGTGAGGAGCTAAAACCTGTGCATTGAATGAAAGTGATGAATGGTGTCTTGTAAAAACAGAATGTGCATTTTCTTTCCCATATCAGGTGATCTCTAGAAGATATTTTATTCCAATGGATGTATTAAATTTATTGCATTTTTTGATCCTCTGTTTGCCATCAGACTCTTTGTGAATGTGGACTTCTTCAGTCTCTGGCACAGGACAGGCTAACGTTCAGGAATAATTGAAATGCTTTGTTGTTTTCCATTAGTTGAAGTATAAAGCGAATTTTGACAAGGAGAAGGGTAAGAGGCCGAAGTATGACTTGAAGGAGGCCAAGATCTACAAGACCTTGAAAGATGCTAACAACATTGCTAGTGAGGTATGCCTACTCATTACAATCTTTTGCATTTTCCATGGGTTTTTAAAAATTTTGACTTTGACTAGCAGAGTCTTACTTTGTGTTACTAATACATTATATGTTAAAAGCTTTATTTTCAGTCTTCTTTCCTGATGATGTTTGATATTTCATTCCTGTAGGTTAAATATAAGGCAGATCTAAAGAAACTTCACAAGCCTGTGACAGACATGTCAGAATCGCTGATAATGAACCATGTCCTGAGTACAAGTCAACTCTCCAGTGCTGTAAGCTCATTAACTAACCTGAAATCTATTTGATTTCTATTCCCATTCTGTATTGACCTCTACTAACAATTTCTATAACAGTTCCCTCCTTTGCTGTTCTGAGGACATCACCTGGTAATGATCTCTTCCTCTCCTACCTAATGATTATTACCTAGCCAACTAGCAACATTAATACAGCCAGCCTTTGGACACTGAAATCTATACATGTCGAACAGCTACCATTTTAAAACCTCTAACCATTTTTTAACTGTAGTCATTTTTTACATTTTCGACTGATCATATCTCACTAACAAATACCAGGTTTCTTTTCCATTTTCTCCTCTTTTTTTTCTTTGCAATTCTTTTCTATTTATTATTATTTGTGACTTTCTTCTTTACTGTTTTAGTGGGATTTTTGTGTTTAATATCACCCTGCTGTAGTATCACATAATGATGGCTATGTCTAATGTAGCACTTCAGAATGATATAAAAGATCAGTCATTATTACATGACATAACCCCATTTCTTTTCTTTTCCTGGTGTAAAATAAAATCTTGATCCATTTTGAGATTATCAGAATGGACAACTGTCCATCCCAAATCTTTAGAAATAAATCTATTTGGGGGTTGCTTTCGCCCCACCTCCCTCGTGTTGTTAGATTTCTAATTGCTATTTGATGTGCCATTGAAGTGTTTGCATTAGTTGGGCCTAGGAAGTAGACCTGATCAGGTTTTTACTGAGGTGGTACTTGATGCCTTCCCTTCAGTACCAGTACAAGAAGCAATATGAGAAGAGTAAGGGTCACTACCATGTGGTGCCAGATAACCTTGAACAGCTTCATCTAAAGGAGGCTACAGAACTACAGAGTCAAGTAAGTTGGTCAAGTGTTTCTCATTCATCCATTTCAATTACCCCTAGAGGGCTCTCTGATACAGAATGAGCCCTGTGCCAACCTGCTTTATGCAAACTGTACAAGCAGGAACACAGAAGTCAGGTAAAAACATTTACACATCTATTCCTATTGAACGCTCACTATATGTATGCATGTTTTTGACACAATAGCAAGTCTGTCCCTTCCATGTCTTTAACGTGTGATGGCAGTGGATAGGAGCCCTGTGCATTTCAGTGAGAGAGTCAGAGACTGCAGTTCATTTTCTAATGGAAGTCCATTGACTGAACGAAATAGACACCTATAGGTCCATGAGCTGGTAATTCAGAGCCTAACTTGGGTCTCCTGTTGTCAGGTAAAATACAAGGAGAAGTATGAAAAGGAAAAAGGAAAAGCCATGCTGGACTTTGAAACTCCAACATATATTACTGCTAAGGAATCTCAGCACATGCAGAGTGAGGTAAGATGCTTCATCAGTGAACTCAGTAGAGTAAGATTTAGGACACCTCTGTATACAGCTGTTTCATTGTTATATTTTCACAGTGAACTGAAAATGGTTGGGGGTAAACCTTGAATGGTGTTGTGCCCTGTAAACTATAATTACATTATAATGTAAGTTCCATTATACCTGCATTACCAATGGAATCATACTTCATTAATTCAAGGGATTGCAGTGTGTAACTATAAAGGATGTACCTCTGACACTCTACCTACATCAACAAACTGTAATAAAGTAGGCCATACTTGACCAATAGCTTTGAGTCTATGGGAGAAATACAGTGTGAGATCACCATTTCACTGAAGGTCTTGCAGCAGAATGTATTACGTGAGTTATCACAGTCTATGGGAAGACTTTTCAAACTGTAAATGTAAATGCTCAGGATATCATTCTTATTGGAGACCTATATTTTTCAGCAGCTCTGTTTAATTGCTGTTTGTCTCTGATGTCACAGTATTTTTCATTGCCCTGTCATTCTATCCTTTCAAGCAGTTATTTCTTATCAGCTTTAAGTTTTGATATTGTTTTGTCACATTGAGAAACTTACACATGTTGAAACACACTTGCATAAGGTGGTCAGTCATGCTGTTTGGGTGCTTCCATGGATTGTTTGAACTTCTTGCCATACACAGACAATAAGAAACACTTCTGATATAGAGTCAGCTCCAGCTTCCATTGAAGCCAATGAGAGCTGTTTCATAGACTTCAGTGGGAGCAGGGTTATGCCCACAGTTACCCTCCTGGAGATAGAACGGGAGTACTTTTGGCACCTTAGAGACTAACAAATTTATTTGAGCATCTTCCTGGAGATGGTGACACTGAAATCAATGGAGATAATTAGAAGTTGCTCTTTTGTCCTGGTCCATTTATTTTGAAGCAATATGAAAAAAAGTAATAAATATTTGCTTTTTTCTCCTTCTTCCTACTCATATTAGAAAGAATATAAGAAGGACTATGAAGAGTCCATTAAAGGCAGGAACCTTGCTGGCCTGGAGATTACACCATCTTTCTTACATGTCAAATATGCAACCAAAATAGCAAGCGAGGTAGCAGCTACTCTGCATTTACTTCCTCTATTAAGCCAAATAATTCCACTAATTAACCTCACTAGTATATTCCCTCACTGCTTACTCATGTATGTTAAGTATATTTTCAGATGTCTTTGTACCATGATGTAATTTGTTGCATATGTTAATTCCACTAATTGTTAACTGTATTCACATTTATTGTGTCTCTTTACATCAGCATAATTGTTCCTGTGTGTGTGCATCCATAAGAGTTTAGACTGAGTTCTGATCTCTGTCTTTAGAGAGTGTATAACTCCAAACAATACTCTTTGTTACTTAAAACAAAACAAACAAACAAAAAACCTGTTCAGCCTCATTTTTTCTTTACAAAAGCGTAGTGGAACGATGTTTGCAGTTTCCCCTTCTTTTTTTCTTCCTATAGAAAGAATACAGGAGGGATCTAGAGGAAGGTGTCAGAGGTAAAGGTATGACACTCTTGGAGGAGACTCCAGACATGTTAAGAGCAAAGAATGCAACTCATATCCTAAATGAGGTAAGTCAAATAGCTAGCTGGAATAAGGCCTGACTGGAACTAGAACCATTCCACATCATTAATGCACAAGGTGACTTTAACAAAGAATGATAAATGTTGCTAGACATAGCCTTTGGAAGGGAAGAGTGTTCCAGTGAGCTGGAGAATGGGAGCCAGCACTTGTTGGGCACTGTTCATGACTCTGCAACTGACTTTCTGTGTGACATTGTGCAAATCACGTTAAGTACACTGCATATCTGTAAGGTATTTCAAGTAATTGCTTTCACAGGAGTAGCTAAGTTTACTCATGTTTCTAAAGGCTTCACCACCACTGGATAAAAGGAGACTTCCAAATACAAATTATTATTATTATTATTTATTGTTATAATTATTATGGTATGTCAATGCAATACTACAAATTAAATCTACTTGATAACTGGCAAAGGGGATATTTGAATTTGTAGTATATCTGTATTGATGCTGCAGCAAATTTGTGCAGTTAAAGTTTATTTTATTACCATAATTTATATTACAACTGATAATGAGCTAAATGTAGCAAAGTTTCTGGTGTAAGTTACACTGACTTGCACCAAATAAATCCTTTGAACCCCAGGGAAGATTCACCCTAGTGTTTCTGGTATTGTGCTTCACATAGTTACCATTGGGAGGCAACATTAATTCCAGAGGTTCTGAAGCCGCTATCTTACATTTTTCAGACAGCACTAACATCTAATTGCCCACCTCCCAGCAAAAGTGGCTGGTCCCTACTTTCCACAAACGGGTCTCCTAGGGAATTTCTGCTTGAGACCTTGTTCCAAGATTTATGATGCCAGCGTCAGCACAACCTTGAAATAAACCTGGCTCATGACATTTGTCCATTTACTGCTGTATTGTGTTGTCTGTTCTGAGCATTTACATAGTTTTTATGGAAAATAAACTGTCATGAGTTAATATATTTGAATTTAATTTTGTAGTTTTGTGTGTATGATTGTCATATGCCATTTCTAGATGATGGAGCTATTTTGTAATGAGACTCTAGTTATAGTTGCCAGAGCCATCCCATTCTACATATATATTTTTTTCAAATTATTATCTTCTCCCGTAGAAAGAGTACAAGAAAGCTCTGGAGCTTGAAATCAAAGGAAGAGGTCTGACAGACCTGGCTTTGGAAACACCAGACTATATGAGGGCAAAGAATGCCACTGACATTGCCAGTCAGGTGAGTGTGAATAGTGCAGACATAAAACCTGATGACTTTATAAAAATAAACCTTATGAAGAGTATTTTCTGAGTAGATGAGAGAAGACAGTGGTCATAGATACGACTGAGGGTCCCTAACCGAAATGTTTCCCAACAGATTAAATATAAGCATTTGGCAGAAATGGATAAAGCCAATTACACCTCTGTTATCGATACTCCAGAGATCATTCATGCCCAGCAGGTCAAGAACCTTTCAAGCCAGGTAATGAGATTTAAAGAGTCATGGTTGTTGTTCATTCTCAGTGAGTCTCTCCCTTGATCGTTAACAGATACTAATTCAGAGCAGATTTTGTTTTAAGTTATTTAAACTAACTGGCTGTAACAAAATTCAGGAGAGAATGCTGGATATATGCTACCAAAGAGCTGTCAGACTAGCATCTCTGACCAACATTAACATCAGTTAACATTTAAAAAAAAAATCCTGCATAAAGATTATTTTATGTGTTTGTATCATCCATTGAATTGCTTGCTGCTGTTTAAACTTGCATTAATCAGCAATAAATAATGCTATACTATATTTTAATTATCTTTAACAGAAAACTATTTTTTTAAAAAATTGATTTAACAGAAAAAATATAAGGAAGATGCAGGAAGGACCATGTCACACTACCTGGCTGTTGTAGACACACCTGAAATACTGAGAGTCCGTGAGAACCAAAAGAACTTTAGCACTGTACGTATACGTACCAAGCCATTGTTTGTTGTCAGAGAACAGAGAACATTTCCCATCTAATTAGCCTGTTCCTGTTTTAAGACCCCTTATCCTTATGGCCCAACCAAATTCACAGTCCATTTTGGTCAATTTCATGCTTATAGGATTTTAAAAATTGTAAATTTCTTGATTTCAGCTATTTAAATCTGAAATTTCACAGTATTGTAATTGTAGGAGTCCTGACCCAAAAAGGAGTTGTAGGGGAGGGGAGGTTGCAAGGTTATTGTAGGGGGCGTCACGGGACTGTTACCCTTACTTCTGTGCTGGTGCTGGCGGGGCGCTGCTTTCAGAGTTGGGCGGCTGGTCAACAGCTGCCAGGCTCTGGCCACCCAGCTCTGAAGTCAGTGCAGAAGTAAGGGTGGCAATACTGTGACCCACCCTAAAATAACCTTGCTGTGTAGTTGCGGCACTAGCGCTGGGAGAGAGCCCAGCACTGTAAAACCACCCCCACAAGGGGAGTAGCTAGCTCCCAGTGCTGGTGCACTGTCTACACTTCCACTTTATAGCGCTGAAACTTACATCACTCAGAGGAGTGATTTTCACACCCCTGAGCGAGAAAGTTTCAGTGCTGTAAAGTGGCAGTGTAGACAAGGCCTCCATTTCTGAATTTACTGATAAAAGCAGTTGTGCATTACTGTAATATTTACTCAGAACATGTTAGTCTATAAGATCTTAGTTTAAAATTTGCTTTAAAATATTTCATTAGTGTGTTGCTGAAGATTATAAAATCACATCTCTAAAAAATCCTTGCACAGATTTTTAGATGCACAATCAGTGTATTCATCTTTAGCCTTAAATGCTTGGATCTTCAGATGTATAGTTTTTTGAATAAATCCTTCAAAAGACCACCCTTATCTAAAATACACATACAGGCCTGGGCTGCCATTGGGCATAGGGGCACCAGTTTAATAATACTGCATAGGGCTCCATAAATCCTAAGAACGGCCCTTCCCACAGCATCCTAAAACCCACAGTTCCTGTACTGCAAAATACAAGGAAGGAAGGTGTGGCTGCATAAATAGAGCAAGAGGGTCCTAGGGTATGTCTGCACTGCAGCTGGAAGCAAGCCTCTCAGCCCAGGGAGGCAGACTTGTGCTAGCAGGCTTGATCTAGTGTGCTAAAAAAGCAGTATGGATGCTGTTTGGGCAGCAGCTTGGGCTCTTAAGCCCATCCAACACCCTGGGTCTGAACTCTGATGGCTAGCCCAAGTCTCTCCGAGAGCCATAATGATCACACTGCTGTTTTTAGCACACTAGCTTGAGTCCTGCTAGCCTGAGTCTCTCTACCTGGGCTGGGGTATTCACTCTGAGCTACAGTGTAGCCATACCTCAGTGGTTCTCAACTTGTTTACCACTGTGGCCACATATGCGGCTCTCCATGTGTTATGTGGACTGCATCCACACAATATAGCTATACTACCCATATGTCCCTGAGGCTGTCACATGGGCCACAGCTGTGTGCTGATTGGGCCAAGAACCACGGCCATACCCCTAAAGACGTGGGCAAAAATTTAAATTTAAAACAGAGGTGAGGAGCAAAGCAATCAACTCCCAGCTGCCTCTGGCTGGCCAATAGAAGGAAGAGAACCCCTCTCCCGAGGAAGACAGATCACCCCTGCGTTCTTTTAGCATTCACACCCTCCTGTTTCCTGGGGCTGTCCCCCTCACTGCTGGTATTATTAAGTTTCCCACCCGCTGAGCCTAGCGGGCTTTGTTATTTTTCAATGGTGTGATTTTTTCCCTAGTTCTCAGTAGTCACCTTTCTAGAATTTCTTTATTTTATTTTAAGTCTCTATAACTAATTTTATTCTGATTAGCTGCAACCCGGGAGAGTATCTTTTACATTCATGGATTGTAAAAAATCCCACCACATGTGATGACGTTCAAATGTCTCCTCAGAATATATCCTTGACAAATCTTTTCTTTTCTATCTTTAAAAAAGAGAGCCTTTAAAAAGACAAGATTAAACTCTTATGGACTAGAGTTGATATACCAATCACATTTTTCTTTTCTTTTTTTTTAATAGCTTCAGTACCAGTTGGATGTAATGAACAGTAAAGGAAAAGTTACAGTGGTACAAGATACACCAGATATACTGCGTGTTAAAGAAAACCAAAAGAATTTCAGCTCGGTATATTTATTGCACACATTTGCAATGCTAACTCAAATAATCTATTTTAATATTTTAAAAACACTTTTTAGACCTTTTCTTGTATGCGCTTATATCCATGTGTAGCCTTACTGACTTCAGTGGAGTGGGGGGAGGGATAGCTCAGTGGTTTGAGCATTGGCTTATTAAGCCCAGAGCTGTGAGTTCAATCCTTGAGGGGGGCCACTTAGGGATCTTGGGCAAAATCAGTACTTGGTCCTGCTAGTGAAGGCAGGGGGCTGGGCTGGGCTGGGCTTGATGACCTTTCAAGGTCCCTTCCAGTTCTAGGAGACAGGATATCTCCATTAGTTTTAAATTAAGCATGTGCATGAGAATTTGCAGCATCAGGTCTTTAGTGTTTCATACTAATTTTACACTTATTATAGTTAGCTGACTTTTACTACCTCTCAAATCTGTTGCTGCTTGCCCAAACTTCTCAGTCACTTTCTGTTTTGACAGTTAAGCCATCCTATGTGCAGTATTATTAGTGTTCACCCTTCTTTTGTTATGTGGCCATCTAGTGCTGTGAGCTTGTAGTATAACAATCCTGATGTGATGCAGATGTCATCTTTTAACAGTAAATGAACTATGTCTGTCCTGATTTGTTCCACATCTCACATGATTTATCTTAAGGAGTTAAGTATTTCCCTTGTGTCATGTTCACATTGCACATTTAACAACAGAAGTCTTTCCAAACTCTGAAGAGTGATACATTTCAGTCTAAAACTAAATGCTGCAAAATGGAATACTACTATCCATAAAATGTGCTACTGCAAATAATAATGATCCAAACCCTTTGTTTCCACAAGGGTCACTGCTTGTAGTAGGAGGGATCTTCAAGGTAGGCAGAATAAACTTTACTGACCTTATTTTGCACCCGTTACAGAGAGAGCTCAGAATTGGCTCTGAGCCTGTACCTTTGTATATTAGTTTGGTCCACCCACTTTCAGATGTTTTGTAATCACTCTCTAGGAGGGACAATATTGTGTTTTCTGTGCTTAACTTTGTTGTCTTGGTTCTGAATTTTAAGATTTTATATAAAGAAGATATTGGAACAGGAACAGCTATTGAAAAGACACCTGAGATGCAGAGAATTAAACGAACCCAGGACGCAATTAGCACGGTACAGAACAATGGATTTCTAACACTCTACCTAATACAACTCAAATAATTTCCCCTTCCTCACTCATTTCCTTATCCAGTGCTAACAGCAGTTTTGGAATTACTTATGAAACTAAGGGCTATCTTAGAGCCTTTGCCTATTACTATTTGTCAAAAAATAATTTCCTAACAAGCTTTTAAAAGTTTTATTTTCTTCAATATCTGTGGTAGCTCTTACTAGGAAAATCTTTCTAATGATTAACAATATGCTAATTATAATCCTTTTCGAAAACATGGAAGCTCTCATTCTAATTATAGTCTCTCCCCAAACATGTAATTTAACACATTTTTAAATCAAGTTTACCTGACATAAAAGTTTTACTATTCTAAAGTATGAACAAGGATTTATTTATGCACGTTGGCAAATGCAATTTTAAGTTTTTAGCCTCCATATAGTTTATGCTTTGAATGCTGATGTCATATTAGGGCAAGGGATACTAAAGCTTGCCTCTATTCAAATGTTTGCTTGATGATGGTGGGAGAAATTTGTTAGGAGTAAGTTGTTTTTCACCTTGTAAAAAAAAGGAGACAAAACTGATTTATTTTAAAAATAGGCTCTTGTATGCAGCCTCACCCATGTTGGATAGTATATGTTTCATAAATCCAAAACTTGAACACCTACATTCATATAGAAAGCAAGTAGCAAGGTTACAGATCTGTTCAGTGTATTTAGATTTATGTTAAAAATCAATTTCAGTCCACAGTATTATAAAACTGAGCTATTAATGGAAGCTTAAACTATAGCTGAGATTGCCTCTGCTTACAGCTTTACTGTGTAAAGGACTGGAATGCTTTAAAAGTAGATACCTGCTTTTAAACTGGATGGCTGTATTGGTCAAAAGTGCAGAGACGTCCCTGGTCCTATTGAAATGAATGGGATCTGCAGGTTCTCAAAATCTTTGGAAATCAGGCTAAATCTGTTTGGGAAGCTAAATATGGATTTAGGTGCCTAACTTTAGGCACTTAGGCTAAGATTTTCAAGTGACTAGCAATTTTGACAATTCATTTTTTTGGTGCCTAAGTGATGCACCTCAATTTAGACCCAAATTTTAGCAGTCATGTGATCAGCACTTTCAAAATACCATGCCCTCCTGAGGTGTCTCAAGTTGGATGCCCAAATCTTGAACATTTTACTTTAAGAAGCTAAGATTGTCTGCCTCTTTACTCTGGGTTCAATTATTGGTTGATTGGTTTTTGATGCCATGACACCTCTGGCTTTTTTAAAGACTTGAGAGCCAAAAGATTCATCATCTGTGCCCTAGAGAAAACCTCTGCTCCTGTCTATTACATTAGAATTTATTGAAATCTGGGTCTCAGAAGGAGATGTCTCCCTATGAAGGGAAGATAAGATTTCTTTATGGATAACTGAACTTTATTGAATACACTTGTTTAAAGATGACCAAGGTCACCTTACTTATGGCAAAAACAGGTCTCCAGAGGTGAAGGATCCATATCTGAACCCACTGCATGTCCTAGCCTTTTCTCTAATTTATAGTATAACGGGTATAACAATTATTTTCAGTATGAAGTCTCTTGATTATCATCAGTGAAGCTGTAAGTGGTTAATATCATACATAATATCTTGTTCATCTTGAAAAGATCAGACTATTCAAATACATTTTGAAAATGTATCTGCTGCCATACAGGGTGGATGCATGCTGGTCATAGTTATTTTTAATCACAATGAACGGGAGACATTCAGGGCATAGGCTTCAATTCCCATTGCATTGTATGCAACCTGTTTACCTTTAGACACGCTCAGGGGCGGCTCTAGGAATTTTGCCGCCCCAAGCCCCAAGCACGGCAGGCAGGCTGCCTTCCGCGGTGCCGGCAGAGCGACCCCCGCGGCTTGCCGCCCCAAGCACGCCTCTGGACACACTGAGATGGCTTAAAGTAGCCTGATAATGCAGATCAGTTTGGGCAGAATCTTCATTGAAGACTGTCCTTCCACATGGGTGTATGTAATGCTTTAAGTTTCAATAAGTTTTAAATGATCTGTTTCTTTGTTCTATCATGTAATTGGGTACCATATGCATATGTTTAACAAGCTTTAAGTATTTTTGTTTTTTAACTGTATGTAACTTTGCAGATTAAATATAAAGAAAGTATTGGAAAAGGAATTCCAATTTCTGATCTTCCCGAAGTGAAACGTGTGAAGGAGACACAGAAGCACATCAGCTCGGTAGTGGCTGATATTTTCTGCACTCATCTGTGTGACTTGCACAGTCATAACACTATGCTTGCATTGCTAAATAGCCCTCCTTTCCTTTCTAATAAATACTGTCGTTTCCAACTAGGACTCTCAGGGAGGTGTATGCCCTTTGCAGAGCTCAAGCTTTAGCCTCCATTAGCATTAATGGCTGTTGCCTGTTGAAAGGAGACTGAACCTCTCAATCTTTATGATGAGCACCAGCAGGGCACTAGAATTCAATTTTCTTCACTACTCAAGCTTGGAGCTTGATAAAATCAGCCACTTAGCTGATTTAATGCTACATATGTGGTTAAGAACAAAAAAATGGTCAGGTAGTTTCTTAAACAATTCTGCAGTGTTGTGAATGGTTGGAGGAAATCTCACTAAAAGTATCTGGAGCCATATTAATTGTCACAAAATCCAGTTACAGTTCTGAGTATAAACAGCATCTTGGCCTTCTTTGTTACTCTGTTGTTAAAGAGTCACTGATTTTTAGGTGACATTCCTCTTAACTTCAGTGAGAGTGTTGCACGTAGACTCATGAGCAGATGTGGTCCTTGGTACCGCAGTTATTCACTATAAAAGAATTCTCTTGAGTGGTGGCAAAGTCCTTATAAGTGAGTGTAAGTAACCTTTAAGTAATAAATTTCCCTTTCCTGTCCTCTGTCCCACCTTTTCACTCTGAGCTCCTTCTGATACTAATTGGTTTTTACAGTTCAGTTTTGCATAATCTGGTTATATTTTCAAACTACACTGGTGTTCGCTAACCTTGGATTTACCTCATCTCATGCTTTGAATGCCTTATTTACCATATATTCTAACCATTTTCTGGTTCTGGTGGCATACTGAAGGCATATAATGTAGTATGTACATCCATTTTAGTGATTTACAAGTTACATCTCTAACATAATTGTAGTTCTGGTTCTTATGATCAGACTTCAGACTGAAGCATTTTGTATGCAATTTTCTTTCATGAAAATGCAAGCAATTATTTGATCAAATAATTACAAATGAAGATGAATCTAACTGTATGAGAGCTGAAATTCAGACGTGCTTTCTCATCAGAAAACTAAAGCAAAATAGAGGCACTTGAGTATTATTAATAGTTAAGACACAGTGATAGGGTAAATCTTGAAAGGGGACTTCATGTGAAGTGGAGCCACATTGCTAAATCTCTATACAGTGCTTTCAAAATGTACTACACAGACCTCTAAGAATTTTAGCCATATGTTGACACTATAACATAAAATCTCTCTCTCTGAAAATGTTAATTACAGGAAAAGTAGCTCACGGGAATTTTCAAAACCAAATTAATGTGGTTTTTTTAAAGTACTGCAACAGTTTTAGACCTCAAATCAGCTATGTATTTAAGCATGTGTGTAACTTTAAGTGGACAATCCCATTTACTTCATGTAAGTGCATGTACTTAAAATTAGATGCCTGGCCAACTACCTTGTTGAACCAGGGCCTTAAAAACACAGACCTGCAGCCAAAATAAAATGTGCACATATTTACATGTAATCCAAACAAACTACATATCCAGCTTCAGTTAGGTTTCTGTGAAAAGTGAGCAGTGTTCTCATCGCTTCTGTGGGTGCTTATGTTCTTTCTGCAGGTGTTGTACAAAGAGGACCTCGGGACAGGAATCCCAACACCTATGACTCCAGAGATAGAAAGAGTCAGACGCAATCAAGAACACATTAGCACGGTATTTCTCAAAGAAATAGAACAACTCATCCTTTCACAATAACATCCTAACAACCATTCTTTGTTTCTTCAATTATTTAGAAGAAAGCTACTAACATGAAATATTTAACTCATCTCCTGCCATTTCCATTGTGTTTTTAACCTTTTGAGTGATTTACAATTTTATATGCATAAAAACAAACAAACAAACACCCACCCTGAGGTCAGCAGTGAAATTACCATGGCATTTTTCCTCTGCATGTCTTTTTTAATTTTAGCAGCTTGTGAGTATTTATGGAATAATCAACCACCATGCATCTGCCTTTAGTATTCACCTCTAGAGTGTGGAATAGTCAATACTATTACTAAACCCTGTTCATCACATAGCCAGACTTAATAACCTCGCCTGGTTTGAGTACTTTTTTGGATACTTTCTTGTACCTCACAGGTGTTGTACAAGGAGGACTTGGGGACTGGGATCCCAACACCTGTCACTCCAGAGATGGAGAGAGTCAAACGCAATCAAGAGATCGTTAGCTCGGTATTTCCAAAAGAAAACAACAATCCCGTTAACTCCTCTGTTAACTCCTCCATATTAAATTTCTTCCTTTAACCCTGCACAGGGCTTTGAATCACAGCCCTTTTTTTTTAACTCAACCACTAAACCTGTCACTATCCTAGTACAGTATTTTAATTTTCCATCCCAGTCTAACTTAGTTATAAATAGCTCCTTCTGTGAAATTTTAATCATATTTACCCTACCACATTTCCCTCACTGAAAAACATGTGATGTTCAGAGTGGATTCCCATCCTCTTCCTCAATAACATAGTAGATGTTTCTAACAGCCTTTGGCATCACCATGTTAATGCAGTGCAAATGTAAAATAAAACCTAACCTTTCTTTAAAGCAATAGAATGTAATTAGAGCAAGACATGTCTTTCATTGTTGCCATGTTGGATGCTTTTCTTGTATCCTGCAGGTCTTTGTAAACAGACTTGGGGCAGCATTGCTGTCGTTCCAGAGAGGAAGAGAATTACATACATAATGAAGATTTATTATAGTACTCACAATCCCCTAGGATAAACTCTTCTGGTCCTAATACATTACATTTGAATTGCCATATACAATTAATGAATTTTATGTCATGATGCTTTTTTATTAACTTTTTTGTGTCCCTGTTTATATGGGGGGAGGTTTGAATTCATTTTACACCTACTCAAACACCATAGTTTTGAAATTTTGTCCTGACTTCAGATTCTTGTGCTGCTTAGGAGAATACAATATAGTTACGCTTTTTGATACATGTACTTACCACAAGCTACTCTGATCTCATTTGAAGTGGTACAAGTCTGGAGATATCCATTAAAATCAATTTAATCACTCCAGATTTACAATGAAGCAAATTAAATCAGAATCTGGCCCACTTGTGCCTTCATATTTTGCCACATATTTCTTATTAATGGGAATTGTGGGTCAATACCTGAGGTCACAAATACTGCATAATCATCAATATTAGTTAATTTTCTCTTTAACTTTTCCTAGTTTGGGGGTCAGGACTGATATAGAAAAATTGGATTCTTGATGGTTAACATGTATATGATGTTAAATGGAGATTTGTTGACTTGCTTCTTCTTTTTCTTTGACACTTCCTTGTTGCCACACAGGTGTTGTACAAGGAGGGGTTGGGGACTGGGACCCCAACAGCTGTCACTCCAGAGATGGAGAGAGTCAAACGCAATCAAGAAAATTTTAGCTTGGTATTTAAAAAAAAGAAAATAGCTACCTTTAACACCATTTCAGATGAACTTTTAAACATTTATAAAAGTTCCACCCTTTTCCTTTCGTCTAATCAGCTTATAAAAATAAGACCATTCTCTTTCTAATTTTCAGTAATTACTACTTATTCCTTTTTTGTACTTTTCATGAGTTATGTAATTCTGAGGCATTCCTAACCACCATTTCCACCCCTCTATTTTCCAAATCCCTGTTTAACTTTTAAAAAACTAGAACTATTTAAAATTTTTAATATAGCACTAGGTTTTTGATTAGCCTCAGTCCCTTTTTTCCCCCACTGTAGTGCACTTAAAAAATAAGACATGGTATTTCTGCAAGTCTAAAGAATTCTATCCGAATTGATCGCAATTCCTGTATAACACGGATCTTAGCTGGCTTATTCATTAACACTTTCTGCTTTTTTTGTGCAGAGTGGATTTGGTAGACATAAAAATTGTATTCCTTATGATCAACACTTACCCTCATCAAGTGGAATATTACTGACCTTTTAAAAAAAAATTTTTAACACGTCCTTGTTACTCAACAGGTGTTATACAAAGAGAACCTGGGGACAGGAATTCCAACACCTGTCACACCAGAGATTGAGAGAGTCAAACGCAATCAAGAAAACTTTAGCTCGGTATTTTACCAAATGAAAAAAAGTTTCCTTTAACTCATTTTTAAATGTTTTAACCTTATCAAAATAACTATACTGCTATCCTTTCCCTGTAATCAACTTATACTGATAAAACCATCCTTTCCCCCATCTTTTTCTGCAGTTTCCAGTGATTGATATCTTAGTCCTCTTCATGTTTTATGGTTTAGATAATCCTGAATGTTGCTATCTATTTTTTTTCTTTTAATAAGGGGCTTTTTTTTTTAATTGCCTCAATCCTTGATTTTTTTTTTTCTGATTTAATGCACATATCAATTAAGACATGTTTGGTCAAAACCTTAGCTGATATAAATCTGTATAATTTCAATGTAACTACACCAATTTAGAGTGCTGAGAGTCTGTCTCAATATTTCTGCAAGGGCTAAAGAAGCATTTAGTTAGTATTTAGAGCGGACTGCTTCTTTTCTGTCATGTCAGATGCCTTTTGTGCCCCATCCTTACCTATTTCTCATGATGCAAAGCCTCTCAGTTGAATCCTTATCTGTGTAAACAAGTAGACCTTCATTTGAAGCTCTGGTCCTATGGGTCAAAATTGTCAGCATAAGTGCATTTCTTGGAGAGAGAGGGAGAGATTTCACATGCAGTCAGGCTGCAATGTTAAATAAGTATTTCTCAAGTACCATTCCCAGATGCACTCTTTATAATCTAATCCCTGTGCCCTTTTCAGATGAAGACAGCAAGATTCCTTAATCTTAACTCTGGCACCATTTTGTTGATTTTTTTGTTTTTTGAGGGCTCCTCCTCATTGCACATGTTATACAAAGAGAATTTAGGGAAGGAACATCAATGTCTCTCTCTCCAGAAACACAGGGTCAAATACAATCAAGAAAATGTTATTTCATTATTTAGGAAAAATCCCTTCATTCCTTTTTAAGCAACATTTGTAACCTCTAAAATAGCCTTCAAACCTAGATATTTCACGTGCCCCACATATAAAAAACCCTCTTTCCATCAAAATTGATCACAATGTGTTGTATATTACACTGACTCTACAGCTTTGTTTTCATTAATTTGTCTTGCTTTTAGTTCAAGGTTGCTGTGAAAAAATTGTATCCCTCACACTTATCCCTTTCTGCCAGCACACGGGATATTACTGACGCTTGCTTTTTTTTTTCTTTTTCTTTTTCTTTTTTTTTGATTGTGTGGCTATTTCCATGTTACCCTACAGGTGTTGTACAAAGAGAACTTGGGGACAGGAACCCCAACACCAGTCACTCCAGAGATGGAGAGGGTCAAACGCAATCAAGAAAACTTTAGCTCGGTATTTTTGAAAAAACAAAAGTTTCCTTTAACTCCATTTAAAATGCACATTTTTAATCTTTATAAAGAAAACAAAACCCACACATCCTATCCTTTTCATGTAATTAACTTATACAAGACCATCCTCTTTCCATCATTTTACTGCAATTTTTCAGTGACTGTTACTTAATCTCCTTCCTAACTTGTATGATCCTCAATAATGTTAACCAACTTTACTCCTTGTTCGAACCTCTTTTTTGTCTTTTCTCTTGTTGGATATTTTAAAAAATCTCTATTGTATCTGTCACTTGCCATGAAGGAACATGGGTCCGACTCTTCAATAGGATAGAGTGAGAGGTAGTCATAAAACTTTCTCATGTAATTAGATTAAGTTTTTGATCCATGTTTGCCAAGAAAACCATTCTCTGATGGATTCAATACATATCCATAATAAGACATTAGAATTATCTGGTCTTGAACCCATACTCCTTGCACAGCTAAAACTTTCATGGCATTCAGCCAGTATGGAAAAGTAGAATCAGACCAACCAGACTTAATACCTGACATAATGTGGCTCTTTATTAATTGTTGCTTTTCTGATTTTTTTTTTGGATGCTTCGTTACCACACAGGTGTTGTATAAAGAGAACTTGGGGACTGGAACCCCCATCCCTGTCACTCCAGAGACTGAGAGGGTCAAACGCAATCAAGAAAACTTTAGCTCGGTATTTCTGATGAACGAAAAGTTCCCTTTAACTCTGTTTCAAAATGAACTTTTTTAACAAATGACACTGACCTCCCACTATTTTAACCTATTTTTGTTTTGATGTTGTTGCTTTTTAAAACATTTTTAATGCCACATTTCTAATCTTGAGAACTTTTAACCATGTGCCCTTTTTCACTTTTCAATCTTTCTTTTCTCTGAACTTCTGTGTTAATTTTTTTTTTACCATCACCCATTTTCGTAACAGCCTCAACTACTGCTTTTTTGTGGTCTTGTTAAAACACAATATTTGTTCAAAGAATTGTTTTGTGGTTAAAAAGCAATGTTAGATCTGTATTTCCCCAGATGCATTCTTTTAAAAATGTAACACTGAAGTCTTACAACAAGATAGAACATGCCCTAGGGTTCCAACTTGTAAACCAACAGTTTTATTTATTGGTGCTTTCTATGGCTGCTTTCTTATGTCTCACAGGTGTTGTACAAAGAAAATGTAGGGAAAGCTACCCCAACACCAGTCACTCCAGAGATGGAGAGAGTCAAACGCAATCAAGAAACCATTAGCTCGGTATTTTTAGCAGGAAAAACACTCATTTTAAGATCTGACCTGTTTAACCTAACACTAGAGGTTTTAACAATCCATGCTTTCTAACTTTAAAATGGATGTGAATTCACCTCTTGGCATAAAATTCCTACCTTTTACACTTATAAATAAACTACAGACTCTCATCTTTAATCCTTTGGTACTAGGATTTTATTAGAGCAACAATTTACTTGACTTTCTTTTTTCAATAAACAGTGTTGTTTTGGTTTTGGTTTTGTTTAACCCTTCCAGACTCCTTATTCTACTAAGCTATTTTGCTTCCATGCAGTGCTGATTCCTTAATGGAGCCATTCCTGCAGCCAGTTAGATCAATCACAAAGCACTTATTGATCTTACTGGAAACAGGAATGGGCCCCAAAAGTAACCCTTCTAAATGTGATAATTCAGAAGCTCTTGTTTTTATTGTCATTATCTTTTTGTGATTTTTGGATACTTCTTTGTATCATATAGGTTTTGTACAAAGAACACGTGGGGAAAGCGACCCCAACACCAGTCACTCCAGAGATGGAGAGAGTCAAACGCAATCAAGAACACATTAGCTCGGTACCTATAAAATAAACAGTTTTTTCCCCTTTGCTCCTAGTTTTTAATAAAATAATACTAACGTATTTCAGAAAGGCTTTTTTAGCTTAAAACATTAGATGTGGCTCTGTTTGCATAATTATTTCTTTTGCTTCTAAAAATAAATCTAGCTTTAGTGTTAACAGTCTGCTCCTGGAATTTTAAGATTGTTTTATAACCCAGCTCTGTGACTGTCGGGCTCTATCCAGACATTAACAGTCTCTGTGGCTGCTGGCCTATACGAGCTCAGCAGCACTTCCTCCCTATTATTCCATTGAATCCAGTTAGGAACTGACCTGATGACATACTCTAGACCTCTGTGGGAGTTGGAAGTAGTTGACAGTATCTAGGAAACATTGAGAACCACATGGGCTTAAACATTAGGCCACGATCCATCTCCCATTAGAATCAGTGGGAGTGTTTCCATTGCCTTAACTGGAATTGCACAACTGAACAACCTGCCCCTTTTAAGGGATGAAGTCTCAGATTGCCATATACAGCAGTCAGGGCCCTGGGAGTGATGCAGTGATATTTATAGAACATCTGCCCCTGGAGTTGGTTTTTAATTTGGCTGACTGGTGTCAATCAGCCAGAGAAATAAACATCTCTGGCTGACAGCGTCAAGACAGAGACAGAGAGAGAAGAATCCTTTCCAAATGGTGATTTAGTGGAGAAAGTAGTAAGAAGGGATGTCTTCACTGGGGAAATCCCTAACCATACCCAGTGATCATACCCTGGCAGTGGGAAGGTTCAGTCAATGGAGTCTCATTTGGGTTGGGATTCAGATTACAACCAGTTCAGGTGACTGAGAACTGAATACCATTTTACCAACTGCCCCTCCTACAGCAATTCCTACTCCAACCCTAATCTTAAGGTTTGCATAGTACATAAAGGCAGTGATGTGGTGCATGGGAGTTAGGGACTCATTTTTCAGGTCTTCTGGAGCAACCCCTTTCTTGACTAGGTCTGCCCAGAGCACAGACAACTTCCCAGAGCTTGTGCATCCTGCAGTACCATAAATATTTGCAGCTGGATAGAGCCCTTCTATTTTAATATGAAAACTTCATTTTTAATCTTTTTTTCCAGTTTTTTTTTCTTGCTCTTACACATCCTTTTCCCTTTAGATGTTTGGCATTCATGTAGTGCTGTGTACCATAACAAGGCATGATTTTTTAAATTTGATAAGTAACTTGTTTTTTCTGGATACGTCTTTTGTATCCCGTAGGTATTATACAAAGAAAACTTGGGGCGAGCAACCCCAACACCTGTTACTCCAGAGATGGAGAGAGTCAAACGCAATCAAGAAAACATTAGCTCGGTATTGTCTTGAGAAAATAAAATGTGATGTGACAGTGCATTTTTAAAAATACCTTTAATCTGACTAGTTTTTTTTCTCCCCATATTTTTAAATGTAATTTGAATTGGCTTTTTAAAATGACAAGCATTGATTTTATTAACTTTTAAAATATTTTTTCCAGAGGGATTTTTTTCCTATTAACACAATAAACTTTACTATTACAAAAGTAATAGTTTAAAAAAAGTTACTTGTACATTTTTTGTGATTTTTGGATACTTCTTTGTAACCTGTAGGTTGCGTACAAAGAAAACGTAGGGAAAGCAACGCCGACACCTGTAACTCCAGAGATGGAGAGAGTCAAACGGAATCAAGAAAACATTAGCTTGGTATTGAAAGGAACATCCTTATATTAAAAAAAATAACAAGCTTCAAAAACTTTTTCTGCTTCTAATTTTACCCCAATTTTCTCAACTTGCCTTTTTTTCCTTTTGAAATAATTGTTTTACTTTTTGCATAATCAGATAACTTTTTAACTGCTTTACTTCCTGATATCCCTGCAGTGATGAGTATGATTAAACAATAACACCATTTACACCATGATTCATCAACAATTGTCTAGTCTTTGACTTTTGGACACTTTTTTTTGTGTGCTATAGGTATTGTATAAAGAGCACATGGGAAAAGGAACTCCGACACCTATCACTCCAGAGATGGAGAGAGCTAAACGAAATCAAGAAAACATTAGCTCGGTATTTGCTAGGACGAATAAATAAGCTACAAAATAACATTTTAACATTATAAATCATTTAGTCCTTTACTCATTCAACTTAAAAACATATAAATATTAACTCCCTTACCTAGTTTTGAAGTTATGATACTAAAATATAACTCTAATTCCTGGAACTGAGCATTCCTTGTTTTAACTGGCTCTCTATTTTCATCGGATTCCTTGTTTTAAATAACGATTTGACTTCAAATAACAAATTTAACCACCTAAATTCCTGGTAATATCTTCTGTATTTAAAGAGTGTATATGGTATGAGCTGCATAATGGCCATTCTTCAGCATTATGGGTATTTTCTATTTTTTGATAGCTTGTATTCTACATAAAATGTATTCATTCCTACAGGCAGTACCCCCCAGCCCCCATAAGCTGTTTCTCAAGACAGCAGAGACTTGTCATATCCTCTCCTGGCAAATGCTTATGCATGCAAATAGTTTCACTGAACCTATATGGCCCTCATCAACACAGTAGTTGAGATCCTAATGTCCCTCCCTCCCCACAATGTAACTGAATATTAGAAGGATAAGTTGGGCCTAATTATTTTCTCCACTACTCACTGATAACTCCATGAAGTCAATGAGTTGCATGTCAATAAATGAGAACAAAATATGGCCCAAAATACTGTCTACAGTTTGGCTCTGGCCTTTGTTTACCAAGGCAGCAATTTTTTACATACTCATCTAACAGAATTAATCAGGCTTTCACCACTATTTTGCCTTTACAAGACTTTAGAGATCAGCATAAAAAATCTTGTACTTAGTGAAAAGAAAGTTTGAGGCATGTTCTTATACTATGCCTCTCAAAAGCCAGTGCTAGCTGTGTCTCAATAACTAAACTAGTGTGGTGGCCTAGAGGCTCTCGCCAGCATGTTCTCATTCATTTTGTCTGATCTCGTCACGCCTGTGCAAAGTGTCTCTGAGAATTCAGAGGCAGATGTAGTGATCCACATTCACGTCCTGTTTCTCATTTGGTAGATCCTCTATTCAGATAGTTTCCGGAAACAAGTGCAAGGCAAAGCAGCCTATGTATTGGATACCCCCGAAATGAGGCGTGTGAGAGAAACCCAGCGACACATCTCTACAGTAAGGCTTCCTTTTTTTTAGAAGGTTGGCAAGTGACGTAATCAAAATTTAACTCAGTTCTTGAGCAATCAGAGTTGTCACATCATGGATAATGTCTATGGGATTATGGTTGCTATATTTAAATAGCAAAAGCCGAAATGAGTTTATCCCTTATAGAATCCACAAGGGATACATATTTGGGATTTCCCTGTCTCTTGGCTTTCAGAAGTCAGACATGTCAATGCACATCTTTACTAGCTATTAATTCAGGGCAAGCAGAAATACCAATAGTAGCTACTCTACAGAGAAATGGACGTCTTTTTTTTTTTTTAATTGTAGGTGAAATACCATGAAGATTTTGAAAAACACAAAGGTAGCTTCACGCCTGTGGTTACTGACCCCATTACAGAGCGTGTGAAAAAGAACATGCAGGACTTCAGTGATATTCACTATAGGGGCATTCAAAGAAAGGTTGTAGAAATGGAGCGAAAACGAGTGGACCAGGATCAAGAGACAATCACAGGTATTCAGTGCTCAAACTGAATAGCAGTACTGAGAGCATTTCTTCTGCCCCATGTAAAACTCAAACAAGCCTTGCAAAATGGTCATGAAAATTTACCATCCCAAGCACTTTTCACAGATTCCAAGACCCAAAGGGATCGTTGTGATCATCTAGACTGATCTCCTGTATAACACAGGCCATGGGCCATCCCCAAAATAATTAGTAGAACAGTCTTTGAGGAAAAACATACAATTTACCTGGCCAGCTGCTCCTGGGACCCTCTGTGGGGGAGGGGAGTCTTATGTCAGGGTGTCCTCCTCCTCCTTGCCCATGTACCCCTTCTCCTCAGAGCCAGGAAGGGGGCTCAGGAGCAGGAGAACTCAGCTGCCACAGTCTGAGCCTTCTGGTGTGAGCGCCTTAAAGAGATAGCACACGGTCTCTCATAGACTTCCCAAGCAGCCACTAGACTCTCACAATCTGTCTGTGTGTGTGTCTCTCTCTCACACACACTGTCCTCTCACACTCACATCCCAACACGTTCTTGTCGTGGTAGTGTTACTACTTGGTGTTTCCTGCAATGCACATATATGCACTGTAATTTTGTTCTTACAAAGTGCTGTTGCTTTAGTTTTTTGACTGGTCTATGCATTTCATAATTTTATTTCTCTTTTATGCTTAAATTTAATTCTTTGAGTAGTGAATTCTAAAATGCCTAACCTGGCCTGACTGGAGTATTTATTCCTATGGTGACTTTACAAAAAAAAATAATTTTTTTTGTTTATGTTGGTGGCATACATCCACACATTATTGGTGAACATAAATTCATTCTGCACATAGATAGAAAAAATTAGAGGGAACACTACTTATGTCTTGTCTTAATTTGTCTAGCTTTAACTTCCAGCTGTTGGATCACGTTAGATCAGTTTGATTCATTCAGTCTCTATTACTTTGAGCTATTTTAGTCACCCTTCAGCAAATTAAATGTTGCGAAGCTCTCTTCAATGAGCAGTATTAGCTACACATTGTGCAATCTAGAAACCTACTGTTTCAGCCAGATCTTTCTAAATTTAACACAGAAAGATAATAATTCATATTGATTTAAAATAGTTTTAATTTATTTCTGAGGACAGATGGCCATATCCCTGTGACACAGTTGGCAAATTTGTTACTGTACAATGGCATCACTTGACAGAGGAATAAGGAAATGGGCCTTGCACAATTATCTGGTCGGATAATTTGAGAAGTATGGTTTTAAGTTCTCTTCAAACTTCTCTTATGGCCTTCAAACATATTCAGCTCTGAGACACAAAATTACTGCGTATTGGAACCTCGTCTGTTCCTGTTCCTTTTGCTATTCAAGATGTAAGTGGACTTTTGGCTAGTTGATAAAAACAGTACATTTCTCTTTCAGGTCTTCGAGTGTGGCGCACTAATCCTGGATCAGTCTTTGACTATGACCCAGCAGAAGACAACATTCAGTCTAGAAGCTTACACATGATTTCTGGTGTGTCCCACAATAGCTGCCATTGACCAGATGTTCTATTCAACAGTGTGTGGTCAAATGTGTAGATACTTGAAATGTATGTTTTTAGAGACAGGTCAACTCTCTACCTACTATCCAATGAAGACTGATTTCCATCAGCAAGTTAAGGAATACAACTGAATGGGTTTTCATGTGGACTTCTGGAAGCACTTTATTAAATATGGCTGGGATTTTCAAACCCACCTAGGGACTAACTGCCCACTGAAAGACAACAGGACTTGCCTTTGAAAATCCCAGCCCACATGGCTATAAGTTTAAACTTATCTAGTTGCACGCATAGTTAACTGGATATTTGATATTGCTAATCTTCAAAAAACACACATTATTCAACCTCAAGTGTGTGTGTATATATATATATATATATATATATGCTTTTAACACAGCTGCATTGGATTGTCTACTGCTGGCTTACATCGCTGTATTATAGTTTGCTTATCAAATGTGCTTCTTTCATTATTTATCTAAAATGAAATGGATGCAGAGCTGCCAGACTTCTTTTTCTTACTCTCTTTCATTTTTAGAGAAAAGCTCTGTATGGCAAGCACCAATAAGAAACATGTTCAGCAACCTTGAACCAGCTTTGTGTTACTTGGATGGGGGGGTGGAGATTGATTTATGAATACATATTGCATCCTCCATGTTTTGGAAAATTCCATTTTAGTAAGAATGACAACCAAAAGGGGAGTTGTGTTCAGCTTCAGATTTCATTCATGTTTATAAATGGCTCTGCTAATTTTTACTTATCATGTTAATAACTTAACTGAGACCAAGTGCTTTTAAAATATCACATTTTGCTTATCCAAAGAAAGTGATAGTTAAGTATTGGCAAGGTAGGTACAATCCAACCAGATACAGAAAAGGGAACATGAAGAAAAGTAGAGCAGCTGCCCTATAACTAGAGGGAGAAATAGGTGCAGCAGGAGAGAATGTTGGAAAATAAACAGAATAAAAATATTGCTCTTTGTATTAAAATAAAAAAAATAGGAACTTCACAATTGTGCGTATTAGGTTACAATTCTATCATGAAGTCCTCAGTGCCCCTTCAGTAGCACTGCAGCTTTATGTGTAGGTGGGAGTTCCTACGTCTGTGGTTTCTTCATTAGCTTTCTAAGCAGCAGTAATATTTACAATGTAAGTAACTTTTGCTTAGCTGCTTATATCTATCATGCCAGATTCTCTCCAGCTTACTGTACACCAGTATAACTGCACGGATGTCAATAGCAATGCACTGGTAGAGTAAAATAGGGCCTTTAGTAACAGAGCACCACGGAGGTAAATAGGTCCAGGCACTCAATCTGGTTTCTGCTTGTTCTCCTCCAGTCCAAGCCCAGCGCCGCAGCCGGGAGCAATCTCGCTCTGCCAGTGCATTAAGCCTCAGTGCCGGGGATGAGAAATCTGAGCATTCAGAAGGCGCTGATCACCACCTGTCTTATTACAGCAATGGAGGCCTCTTTACCACAACTACAACAGGTAGGAAGGGAACAAAATTTTGGAAGATCTCAGGATAAAAAAAAAAGACTTGGGTAGCCCAGGCGCACGTCTCCTTTGCATTTGATAAGACAGCTCCCTACCTCATTCTCATTAGTGCTTCATCTAACCTGCAAGTAAATGTCAATAAAGCTATGGATGGTGTTAACCATTAGGACATTACCTAATTCTGATGTATTTAACAACATAGGGACAGGCCAGTTCTTAATGGCTAAAGAAGCACCAAAGTAGGATGACAGGGGCCTTGCCTGGAGAAAGGAAGACGTAGTTGGACTATACTGGGATGCGCGTCCTGATGACTAACTCACCTATACCAGGAACCCTTTCTCCCTAAGCCTGTACTTTTCACATGTCATGTCTCACTCTCTTGCTGTCCAGGAAGCAGCAGGGGAGGAGGTGGCACACGTTGGCTGAATGGACTGTGGGAGGGAGAAGCTGACACACAGCTTACACTATGGGGGTCAATGATGGAGAAAGTCTCTCTCACTCCAATTTTGGGCTTAGGGGTTCTCTTCCAGAATTTTGTAGGAAGGGGATGGCTGGGGAAAAGGGGTGGGATTGTATGAGTGAGAAGAGACATTGAACTCCTACTGGGGAACTTTTGGCTCACATCCCTCAGCTTTGAAACCTCAGGTATTATAGTGTGTCACTGCAGTACTTCAAAGGTGGTTAAAGCAATTGTACTAAAGTCAGGACTCCTGGGTTCTAGTCCCAGCTATACAACAGACTGTGTGACATATGGCCCAGACACATGAAACAACTTGTCCAATCTTTGAACATCATAAGCTGGGGGGAGGGGCTAGATATTATGGCCCTCTGAACGCCATTCAGGATACTCAGATGAAAGGTTTGATTGAAAAAAACCCTAACAATACATTTTAGCCATGACAAAAACATAGCTACACAATCTTGAGACAGTGGCTGAGCCATCAGCTGATGTACACTGGCATTGGTTTAAATGAAACTAAACTGATGATTTGACAAAGTATCTTTATTCATGTTAAAAATACTATTTGTATGCGAAGTTCTCAGCTCTGGAAAAACCTTGAGAATGGGGGAGGAAGAAAGAGAAAAATAATCCTCCAACTCATTTACCATTTAAACAACCTTTTATTTTCCAGTGGCTTACAAACAAGCTAAAACTATAGAACTGCCACAACAAAGATCATCTTCTGTTGCCACCCAGCTGACAACAGTGTCTTCCGTTCCCTCTCACCCATCTACCACGGGTGTAAGTAAAATTGATTACATTGTTTGTGGACTGTCAGTCCCAAGTTGTTTTACTAGCTACAGTAAAATGAATGGTTATGTGATTTTCTTTAGTCACTTTCACCTTTTCCCCATGGTGGTCATAAACGGGCTCAGTTTAGAGCTAGTGCCATTTATGCACCTGAGGCCTTCTATTGACGGCAGCATCTGAAATCTCCTGTGATTTAGATAACAGGCTTGGCTTCTCCAAGTTTAATAGCTTGGTCAGATATCACAACACTGAAGGTCCCTCAACCATTGATGAGCACTAAGGCACACCATATGCAGAAACTGATTCAGTAGCAGATGTGCCACCATGCCACACTGATGGAAGGTCTGGGCAAAATGATGCATCTTACATTAGCAAGAATGGCATGAGCCCCAGCCCAGACCTGAAAATTACATCGTAGTCTTCTCACTCTCTAGGGGCTGCTTTTTAAACCTAAAGCCAGGGACCACATTTATTACCATTAGCTGAGGCTGTGCAAGTTAAATTACAAGTTCTAGCTCTACCTCAGGGGACCATTCCAGGGGGATGCAAGCTGTGTACAGGGCTGCTCTCAGCAAGAGTTCCGCAAGGGGAGTGTGGCTTAAAATTGGTGGCTAGAGCTCCATACAAGTCTGCCATTCAGAGTTGCCCAAATGATACACTAAGAAGTTCATCTCTTTTTTAGGTCCCAGCCTCCTTCCTAAAGTAGACATTACAGACTGTGCTGTGTGACCTCCAACTAACCTCTTCTCCCACCCCACGTTGTGCAGGCATGGAATACATGGCTGGGAACTGGAGCTGAACTTACTCTGTAAACTAGAGTTTATTTATGGGGGGAGCAGGGAATCAGGCTAAATATGTACAAACAGCGTATGAAGTTACATCCTTGGGTGGTACACTGCTGCCTTATAACCTGTTGAACAAAGTGTGGCAACTTATGGCTTTTTTTAACCTTGTAGTATGACTTTTTTTTTTAATAGAAGACCTACCGTGCCATGTATGACTACATGGCAGCTGATGCTGATGAAGTTTCCTTCAAAGATGGAGATGCAATTGTAAATGTCCAAGCTATTGATGAAGGCTGGATGTATGGGACTGTACAGAGGACCGGCAAGACTGGCATGCTTCCAGCCAACTATGTAGAAGCTGTCTAAATGAAAGTTAGGTCTTCCATGAAGCATATTGACGTGGTCAAAACACATAGGCACTTTTAAACCCCAATCAGACTGGCCCCTATAAATTAAACCCCTTTCTAAAGTGCTTATTGTTTTCCCCAAGTGATGGTGTCTCATGAATTGTCATTCTGAAAAAAAAAATAGAACAAGATGTTTTTAAAAAACCACCACTTACAATTCATTTCTGAGGAGAATGGTCTGCTAACACACTAGTAGTCCCTAGAGCAGTGTGTTCTTCCAAACTATCATTTTAGAACTGGACTTGCTCATCAAAACCTATTACAATGCCATGTTCCCCGAGTTATTTTTATGCAAGCAACATTTTGACACCAAGGGTTCTGAGTACCTTTTGGTTTGGAATCTAGTTGAATTTCACAGTATTCAAATATAATTTTTAAAAAGTATGCAACTTTGGTTTTATTGGTTTTCCTATCATTCACCCTAAGATTTTAATATGATGTTCTAAAAATGTTTTGAATATATTTGTTCTCAATAAGCACCATGTAAACCTAAAATCTCAAACCAGCCAAACGTAAAACCTGGTAAAAGCCTCTCCTCTCTTCTGCTTGCTGAGCGCTGATGCATGTTTTTTTCATCCGATTGTGGTGGTGTCAGTAGTCACTAATTTACAGGGAAACAGCTTTCTAAGTTCACATCTCTGCAGTATGATTGATGTATTAACTTTGGGTCAAGAGCAGTGAAACAATCTGCATATTAAACAATCTTGCTACACAACAATCTTGTCTGAAAATCCTTGTTATACATATTCAGAGATCTTTATTCCACTGTTACAAGATATAGTTATTTTAAACAGAATTCAGAAAAGAAATGGACGCATTCATGTGGATAACGAGAACTTCAGTTACATTAGTACGATTTTTTTTAAACCAACAAGTTTATATAAAGGCATATGAAACACACAAAATGCTTCAGGGCATTAGCTAAGCTCTAACTGATGGGTTTGGGAAGAAATTATGGGCAAATTAAATTAACTTCCCCCGATCTAGTCCTGGCCCATCAGACAGAATACTGTAGTACAGGTACCAGTGGTCTAATGATCCAATATGAAAACGTCTATGACACCATAGAAATTTATCAGCAGGTTAAATTATACAGCAAAGTGGTCCTAGCAGCCTGACTAATATCTCTAGAAGACTGAAGCCTCTCCTTTGGCTATGATGTTACCTGTGTATTTTCAGCACAAACTTACTCATGTTCTGGGGACCAGTGGTTTGCCGTTGCCACACTAGGTCATCATGGTCCTGGAGAACAGAGCTTTCTTACCAATAATTTCCTTTGTTAATTGTCTCACAGTTATTGATGTCTGAACTGTTCTCTTGCTGCAGCTCACAGAGGCAGATTAGAGTTTTGGAGCTGCATGGTCTGGCCATCGCTCCCTCCACTCACTCCAAGATGAGTTATTTTCAAGCTGTAAAACTTGCATAACTAACAAATATTCCAGCAATAACAAAATTACTATGTACATTGGATCAACAGTCGTATGGTAATGTTTCCACTTAATATCTGGGCAGAATTGTGGGAGATGCTGCTAGCAGAAAGACAATTATTGGCAAGAAATTTTCCATTCTGCAGCTCTGTGTCTTCCACAGTTCTTGAAGTCTGTGAAGTAGCGAGCACTGAACAGATGTAGGGAGGGTTTAGAAAAAGTCCAAGGAAAAATGGTATCCTTCCCCATCTGTATTATCTGCTCGGAGGGCACAAATCATTTACAGCCACCACCTGCAGCATTTTCCAGCCAAAGGATGCCTCTGCAGAGGATGGGAAGTCCACCTTGTAGTGCTTCACAAACAAGTGTCTGCTGTGGATGTATTTGCTGCTTCTGTTCACGAAGTCTCCAGAGTGTGTGCCCTGATCCCTTCTGGAACTGGAATCTTCAGAAACCTTCAACACTTCCACAATGTATGATCTAAATTACTTGCAACAGAGGACTTGGAAGCAATGAGTCCGTGCCATTTTGAATGGAAGGATACAACAGAATCCCTGCTCTCCTCATGGACTCTAATTTTGAGGTACATTTTCAGAGTACTTCTGACATTTACTGTGTGCCACTTCTTGGTGGGGTACTGTGTCCTTAGATAGAATGAAGGTAGAACCCCCTTTTGGGAAGCATGGAAAGAAGAGTTCACCTGTAGGATAAATGATCCCAGAGTTCTGAGCTCCACCCTGACCTCACATACCATGCAGTAAAGTTTCTGCATAAAAAGCACCATGAGCTCTGACATTTGCCTGGCAGACATGATGGCTATCAGAAAGCAAGTTTTCATTGACAAATAAAATGGTGACACAGACACCAGTGGTTCACAGGGGTGTTATCAGGGCTCTCAGTACAAATGGCAAGTCCCACTTGGGATAAAGAGGTCTAGTTGCTCACTTGGCTAACTGAACTGCCCTAAGGAATCTACCTGGGGGGGGGTTCTCTACCAGACAGCATCAGAATCCTGCAAATGTCACACTGCTCAGGGCAGACACCTGCCGTGCAATGGCACTGGGTTGGGCCCTTTGTCAGACTTACGGCAGAAAATTAAGATAGCAAATCCTAGAAACCCAGGAATTCTAGCTATGTGTTTCTGGCACAAGGTCACAAAATTTTGTCCAGACACGAATATGCTTTCAAGGCTGATACTCTTAAAAGAAAAAAATATTCTCATGACTTTGAAGGACAGACCTAATGATACTAGTGTTTCTCTTTCAGTAGCCAAGCTGTTAGATGATGCCTGTTTGGGTCTACCTGAAGCAGAGGACCTGGTGAGATATCCTTCTTCTTTGGGAGCTGCTAGTTGGGGGTCCTAATTTCAGCTCTACTAGGTCCAAAACCAGGGTCTCCTCGACTACTGCAGGATTACCAATATTACTGTCAGGTGTTATTTTATTTTCTGAACCACCTTCCCTAATAATGATGGGGGTGGAACTGCGTACGGGAGGTCCTGCGTCCATCTGTGAGATAAGATATCTATCTGAATGCATCTGCGGTTAAGTACTTTCATCTCTGTGTTTATGTGCTCTGCAAATAGGTCATTTGAGGGCAGGCCAAACAACTTGACAATTAACTTGATAACTTTCTGATTCAAACACAACTTAGAGATGTTCACCTTGCACATGCTAAGCCAGTCTGCCTTCTGGTTCAGGTTTCCCTTTATGTGAACTTTCCTATGGGACAGGAAAGAATGCTCACTGCACTGCATGATTTCCATTGCTTTGGCACATAATGCTGGGCTTCTTGTTCTCTCCTGGTTGTTCACATATGCAACCATGGTCCTGTTGTCTGATCAGGATGTGGTTCCCTTCTAGGCTGGCCTAGAACCTTCATAGTGCTAGCTTGACCACTCTACAAGGTTTATGCTATGAGTCCTTTCCTCCATGTTCCAGATGCCTTGAGCTGTTTGAGACCCCAGGTGTGCTCCCCAATGCTTCAGGCTAATATCAGTTGTGAGGCTCAAGGGATGTGGAAGGCACATGGATTCACCCTTGCAGACAATTGCCCTGAGCAAACCACCATTTTAAGGAGTTGACCTGCACTGGAACTCTCACTTGACCTTTCACGCACTCCAGGAAATGGTCTCATACCTTTAAGATGAAGCCTGGAAGGTCCTTGATGTGTGACTGCACCCACTGAGTAATTCCTATGCTTGATATGAGAAGGTCTAGCAGTTGAAGGCTCAGAGCAATAGTGTCTTGCAGTTCCAAAACAATGCGAGGTCTTGAATCTTCTGGAGCCTCTCTAGAGATGGATTTGTCCTTGCTATTTAGCTGTCTGTGGGCACTCTGATGTGAGTTAGTTGGGTGGATGGAACCAAGGAGCTTTTCTCGATACTGATGACCAAGCCATGGGTCTGAAGGAAATTCAAGCTCATTGAGATGTCATCCAGGAAGTGGTGCAGATGGTTTCCCTGTGACCTGAGTCTGACTATGATTTCCACCACCATCTTTTTAAAGACCTAAGGAGAGCCAATGGCAAGCTGAATGGGAGCATCTGATACTACTAATGCTGCCTGCCACAGGCAAAACCACAGGATCCTGCAGTGTGATTGGGACATGGAGGTGTGCCTCTGCCAGATCCACTGAAGTTAAAAAAAAAAAAAAAATCACCCTGGAACAGGGATGACACCATAGAAATTAGGACTTCATCCAGAACTTTGTTTTCTTCATCCACTTGTTAAGCCACCTGAAAGCTAGAATGGCTTAGATTCCACTTGAATGAAGAAGATAGATGAAAGATTCTCAGAGTTCTGGGTCTACTCCAAGTGAATGATCTCTTACTCCTCTATCCAAGGGGTGAAAATCTCATTTTGTATTAGAGCATATTTTATGGGGTTGTTCAAGGCAGGGAACTAGATGAAAAATGATAGACTGGTGTCTAACTTGATGGAGGATCCCTAGTTCATTATCTCACTGACCCCCTGGTCTGTGGACCAGAGGCGCTGACTTTTGTTTTTGCCAGTGGGTGCTTTTGAAGAGGGGTGTGCCACTCTGCCAGTTTTGGGGAGAGGCTATTTTCAGAATACTTATACACTTTTCATATTCTAGTTATTGAAGGTGTCTATCATTGGTAACTTTACTATTTTAATAATGATTCAGTTATGAACTACATAATTACATTATCATGAATTACAGTATATTAAAATCATTGCAATCACAAGCTGTCTTCACTAACATCCCAGTTTCAAGACATTATGTCTCTCTGTAGCTTTCTGGATGAAACTGTCAGCAATCTTATCTACATCTAGGTTCCCTAATATTGTTTTGATGCACATTAAGGACAGTTACATTATTCAGTTACGTTTGTCCCATTGATGACTGGAGATCATTTTTAAGTCTTCTGAAGCTGGAGAATGAGTTCAGGATGGTACAGGCACAGTGAAAGGATTCTTATGAATGTGCAGTACTCTAGAAACATAGTGCTTCCAGAGTACTGCAAACGACTCCAAGGTATCTTTCTTGAGGGGTAACAGCTAATTTAGGCACCATTGTTTTGTATGTATAATTGGGATTATATTTTGTCATGTGTATTACTTTGCATTTAACACTGAATTTAATTGCCATTTTGTTGTCAAGTGACCCAGTTTCGCAAGATCCCTTTGTAATTCTTTGTAGTCTGTTTTGGACTTACTTAACTGTAATTTTGTATCATCTGCAAAACTTTGCCACCTCGCTATTTACTCCTTTTTGCAGATCATTTATTAATGTTGATCAGCACTGATCCCAGACCAGTACAAGTCCCTTGGGGGACACCACTATTTACTTCTCACCATTCTGAAAATGGACCATTTATTCCTATCCTTCGTTTCCTTTTAACTGCAGTACCTGGGAATGCTTTCAGGATCATCTATAGAGCCTTAATTTAATGACAAGACTTGTTATCTTAATCACCCTCCTTCTGTTTATAAACAAACCCCCTGCCCCAAGAGCAGAAGCTGTTAGCAACATAGAACTCATCACATTCTACACTAAAGCCATGGCTATACTGGCGCTTTACAGCGCTGCAACTTTCGCGCTCAGGGGTGTGTAAAAACACCCCTCCCCCGAGCGCTACAAGCTACAGCGCTGTAAAGCCTCAGTGTAATCAGTGCTGCAGCGCTGGGAGCGCGGCTCCCAGCGCTGCAAGCTACACCCGTAAGGGATGTGGTTTATGTGCAGCGCTGGGAGAGCTCTCCCCCAGCGCTGGTGCTGCGACCACACTTCGCAGCGCTGCCGCGCAGCGCTTTGAAATGTCAAGTGTAGCCATACCCTCAAGCGCTGGCTCACAGGTGCTGAGCACCCACTATTGCCCCCCACACCGTGGTTGCTTGAGCACTGTATCACCCATAGAGTCGATGCCTATGCCGTGGACAAAGCAATCCATTCTTACAGGAAATGGGAAATTCTGCCCCCAAGCTCCAGCTCTGGGCAGAGACTTATGCAGCCTGTCATGAAAAGGCTTTGGGAGCTACAATGTTTCCTTGGGGATTTCCTCCCAGGCTACGGTTCCACAGCTTCCCTTCGGAGAACCTGCTGATATTCTTGCAACGATGAAGGCTGAAAGGAACACATTTGTCGGAAGGCTGGTCTCTTGTTCTCTTATTCTCTTGTAAGGTATGGTGGGGTGTTGGAAGTGACTGTTAGATTTTGTGGCACTGTCCGCCAGTACCTTGTCTAGCTTTGCTCTGAAACGCAGGTCTCCCGTGAATTTGGCAGAACATGGCACCTGCTTTGAGTGGTTATCCACTTTCCATGGGTGGAGCCATAGGTCACTGAGCTGGAGGCCATGGTTTTAGCAGAGCAACTCATCTCACCCTCTAAGACCTCAGCAACTAAACAGTTGCCAGGGGAACTTTCTTTAACATAGAGCCGAAGTCAGGGTGGTCTCTAACCTTTGAGGGCTCTGATCTTCTAGCCAGGAGATGCCCTCACAAAGCACATAGCTGCTAAGGAGGCCTTAAAGATTTTTTTGAGAGTAGCCTCCATTTTTCTATTTATGAGGAGCCAGCATAGAGGCACTACACAGCTGAGGCTCTGAGAGGTTCCAATAGATAAAAAACGGGCCCCCGGTGAAGGAGGAGGGGCTGTGAGGGAGATCAATGCTCACTACTAGCCCAACGTTTGACAAAGAAGTCCCTTAGGCACAGAGGGGTTCACAGCTTGTTAAAGTTTGTGAACCATTCAGTAAAATGTCAAGTCTCACAAACCCCCTCCTAAAAATGAATATTTCCAGGGATTTTCTCCTTTATCTGAGTATAAATTATAAAAACAGTGATCTCAGAAATATAAAATTTATCATTACAGTATTTTTATTACATTATGAAAATGGCAACACTCTTCCAAGATCTCACTTTCGTACCTTGCATCACTTTGAATAAGCCTGTTATAAGACAAGGCTCCTATAGTTCCTCAAGGAGTATTAGATGTGAAATAGCATGAAGGTATTTAAGAAGACAACTCAAAAGAGTTCCTCCTACACAAGCTTTCAGGTCTTCAGCAGTCCAGGCAAACAATGCATGTTAAAACCAAACTTGTTCTTCATAATAATTTTAAAACACAATACTAGCTGCCTATTTAATTTTAAAAACAGCAACAAATATCCACCTCCCTTTCCATTACTTATAAGGAGTCTTGAAGTTTTAATCTCAGTGACAGATATGCTTGCTTTGATCTGCTTAGCTCTTGGAAGTCCAGGGGCTCTGTACTGCTGGCCCTGTGCTGCCCAGGGTCCCTAGGGACAGCTCTGTCTGCCATTAGGGAATTTTTTCCCTGAGAACCCCTGTAACATTTTGCAAACTTCCGTTTGGGAACCACTGCTTAGGCAGATGCAAAGGCAGGAGCTGTAAAAATCACTATCATAATAAGCACTATTAAAAAAAGGCTGAGGAGACCCTTCAGACACCATTTGCCAGGAGAGTTCTGACCACTGCCTGAAACATATCTTCAGACAAGTTTCACGTGCATAATACTTCTTGTTCAGCATACCCTAAAAACATGAAATATGAATTTCTATTCACAAGGAAGACTGCATTAACTGTTAGAGAACTATTCAGTGTTTTATTTTTACATACAGAAGTCCTAAAAACAGCTGCAGTAATCACATTATGTGACTGTCCATTCCAGAAGCTACAGTACATTATATACAAATTATATTTCCAAAGTAAAATCCAAGAACTCTCAGTAAACAAAGTCTTTGAGAAGCAGCAGTGCATTCCATGCATTCAAAATTCAAAATCATAAATTATAACCAACATCTGCAACCATAAGTCTATACAGAATATACAAAATTTTGCATATCAAATCTACTTCTGTGTTAAGATTTTCCCAGTGGGACATAACACTGCTGCACATAAAATTGTAAGGGCACATGGAAGGAGCCTGAGAAATTCTGCAGCAAACCCTTATGACCTCATAAGCCAATTCTATCATCAGCTTTGCCTTTTGAGGTCTATAAAAATGCATGCAAAAACAGACTAACTCAGGTGCTTGATAACTGAGATGTGAAAGATACTACTATAAGGAATTAGTCAAGCATAGCACATCTCTATATGTAATAGGGTCTAAACGAGAAGGAATCCCTCTCAAAATATCAGCAATTTAAAAGAAAAATCACAGGAGCATTAGGTAAAACTGAGCAACACTTTCTGGTTTCAATTAATTTGAGATATATAACCTTTTACATTTAATAAGGCTTCATAGGAATAAAAACACTTTACATTTGAAAAATATTTAAGATAGTATTTAGGTTTCACAGTCTTTGTTACTGCATATCTTAACAAGTTTACTTTTAAATTACTTGCAAGATTATGAACAGCTATAAAAGAAATACTTTTAGCATGGAAATGATCCCACAAATTAAAAAAAATTAAGCAATACACCATGATACACTGTCTCCCTCTGTGTTAAAAAGTTTGCCATTGCATGAACGTTCAGTTTTTTATGGAATAATTCATATTATCAGTCAAAAATAAACTGGCTTTCAAAAACTGCTGTAAATCAAAACCTCCTGCTTGAAAAACGTTTCAAGTACAAATGACTAAACAAAGCTTTCATGGGGTGGTGACTTCCAACGGGACTGCAGATTTCTCATAATACAGTTTGTCATGCTACCAAGTTTCTCTTGCATTTCAAAAAGTTGGCTCCCTGAATAACTGTGGAGATCTTCAGAGGTTAGCTGAGCAGCAAGGGCACTGACTTGGCTCAAGAGATCTGTTGTGGGCTGTCCATCTGTGCTCAAGGCAACTGTTTCACTCAAATCTAAAATAGAAACAACCATGATTAATATACAGTGTTGTAAATGTATCTTACTTTTAACTTGAGTGAAATTTATCAGTATGGAAATGTTCTGAGCTTCTGCTATGAAAAAAATGTGTTTAAGTTGTCTACATCGTATTTATGGCCCCAATATAACTCAGCTGCTGAATACGGAAAATTTAAGAACATTCCACTTTGATATGAATTCGTTCGCACGTTTATTATAGAAGTTTTCTAGTCGTGTTCCAACTAGTATCAATGACATGCAGCAAAGTACTGATAAAGGAGATCACCTTCCAAAACCAGTGCAATTCAATTACACAGCAGTTTTAGGAAGCTACCATCACAAAAGAGTATTAACTGAAATTGTCACCCTACTCAAACTAAGCAAGCTACAAGTTACACTTATATTATGACAAGGAAAGGAAAGCAAGTGACAAAACACAAATGTGAAATCAAACAAGATAATGCAATGTTTACCAGTTGCAAGTCTTTCTTCATCTGTGGAAAAAGGTTTCTCGTATATGAGATTTTCTGTCTTCTCTCTGTCTTCAAGGACTGCAATTTCATCAAATCCACGAGCCTTGACCTACAGATTTTATTAGGAAAAAGATCAGAAAAAAGAAAAGATTTTTCCCCAAAAAGGAGGTAGTCTGAAATTACATGGTAGAAAGCACTTACCATAAATTTTAAAAATGTAATTTTAATTTCACAATTTTTAAACAACTGCTGTTTAACCACATATTACTGTAGTCATTACCTGTGTAATATTGGCAGCATGCAAACTCTATACTAAGTTGGTTTCCACCATACTTGAATATTGCTTCGATAGACAAGTGTTAAAATTGTACTTTAAGTCAATATTAAAGCATAAGATTGGGAACTCCCAGATTATTGGCATCACAAGTTACTTTTTTAATCCAACCCGTCACTGCCAACACTGTGCTCAGAAACTAGTTGTGTTTCAAATTTTAAGACACCTCATTTTATCGACATTCAGAAATCCTTCTCACCATGTGAACTTTCAGGCTTCTTGGTGAAGGAAAAAAGTATACTTTTGTCATAATGAAATATTACCACCACCAAACAAAAAAATGAGTGAGATGCAAGGCTTGACAATTGTAGACTAGCAATGTTGTTGCACTGTTACTAAGCTTGAAAATTTAAAATTAAGTTTCACATTGGCTTTAATATTGTATTTTAGCCTTTTTTCAGAAAAAGGCTTATATTTTTAAAAAAGTGCAAATCTCCTGTGAAGAAAGTTAGCAATGCAGGACTTTATGATACTATTTCATTATAGTACTTAAAATAGCTTTACCTGTTGCTCATGATATCCTCTAAGAGCCTTTTTAACATTGGAAACTTTAGGAGAACGGATAGGAAGAGTTTTGATTTCAGCTGCTGTCAGAGTACTCAGATCACCCACTGTCTTAATATTCTTTGCTCGAATGAGCTGCCCCAAACCTCTTGCCCTAGGGAAAAAAGGAATTCTGTATATTTATTCTTACTAAGACATGAAAAAGGTGTTGGTAGGATCATGTTTCCTTCAGCAGCTGAGATGAGGAGGAAGAGAGGCAAGAAATTTGCTGGAATGCACACTCTATTCATATAAAAGAAGGAGAAAATAGTCAAAGCAGATGACGTCTTTCTGCAGAAAAGAAAAATTTTATTCTCCGCAGTTTATTGAATGATCCATAAAATGAATCTAATTAAGTAACATGAATGGAAAAAAGGAGTAAAACCAGGTCATTCTGAACAGAGGTAACTCCAGAAAACTTGTCTTTTGGTGTATGTTTTCAGATTCAAAACACAAAAAAAAGCCAAGTTAGTTGAGCCTAGTAAAGCGCTGGGAACACTCATCCAAGTTTTCGTAAATCTGAAATAATGCTCTCTGTACAAAGCATTTGACAATTTTTAATAAAATATACAGATAGGTCAGGTGGGCATTATCAAGCATATTATAATCGGCTCTGTTGAAAGGGCTGACATTAAGAATACTCTATCGAGAGAGAGAGAGCACATGCGAGTGCGCAAAAGGTAAAAAAGGTTACAAATACTGTAGAATCATAAGCATTGTAATAAAATCTTGTTTAACAGAAACCATGGAACACACTCTTGTTCTAGAACACTAAAAATATATGAAATAAATATATTATAATAATAGGCTGGAAAAAAACCCAAGTTCATGCATCTTCCGTATCTGAGAACAGGCAGATAATGCAATGGTAAAAACACTAGCAGATTAACCACAATAGCGCCCTCATTGCTGCTTTTACAACTGGGGATGCCCTTGTGCATTCTTGAAAGAATTTGCCAAGGCCTTTTTGTATTCTTAGGACAAGAATAAAAGACTTAAGTACTTCTGCTAGATGCTAAAAGGAGACTAAGTTTGACAGTACAACTTCCTTTTACTTTTTTTTTTTTGTTGTTGTTGCAGAAAGTGTCTCCAATGGATGCTAGAATTAGAGACCAATACATCCTAACAGAAAAGTTTATAAAATTCATGAAAGTGTATTAAGAGTTTAAGTCTTGAAAGGAATAACCACTTACCAAATGTTTGATGTAATCTGAGGTAAAATTATGTCAACTGGAGCTTTACAACCCACCAATGCAGGGTACACACTCTCTGTAGGACACGGCAGAGACTCCTTGGCCATTTCAGTGATCTTGAATAGTATAGAAAAATTATTAAGTATCACACAACTGAATACAGGAGAAAATAGAGAAGAGATACATGAACTGAAGCACTTCTTACTAAACACTTCTTTGAGCTCTTAAATTTAGCGTTACGAGATCCTGGGGACAGAAGTCCTTTGGTTGGAGTGGTAATATGCTGGATAGAAAAGAGGAAAAAAGATCTCTCAGGATCGTAGATATTTAAAAATAGTCATAGGATTTTAGTTCATTTAACAAGTGAAACTAGAATCAACCAGATTACAAAAGTATTTCTTTCATTTACTAATTCTAAAGCCTGTTGTCTATATTGGCCATTCTTGGAACTGTTTACCCTTAAACACAAGTTTACACTGGAGTAAGACTAGCTCTGATAAGAAAGGCATAGTTAAAGGTTATGCTATACAGTTGTATTAATATCTAGAAAGAACTATTCTGAAGAAAACTTAAAACAATCACAGTTTACCTTGGCTTGGGTATTAGATGAAGTTTTAAAACTTCGCAAAGATGGTGAGCTATTCGAAGAAGAATGAGACCTAACAATAGGACTTCTCCTATCAATGTCATCTGCCAATCCTTCTTGGTAAATTGGATTTGCAAAAGAGACTCGACGAATCTGTTTTTAGAGATTAAGTGATTTTTATAACCAAACTAACAGAATTTGTATTGTTACAACTATACTGTCAAATTCATTTCATACCAGATAGATCTAAAGTCTGAGGCTTCAAACTGTTGCATTCATCAGATCTCCTGATTCATACAGCTGTGTTTTACTAAAGAATATTAAAAACCATAATAGGATTCGGGGGTAGGGGGGGAGGTTAGAATTAGGGTTACTACTACAGGAAAGGTTACAAACTTTATAAAGAATTTCCCAAGGAATAGTGAGGTGTTGACTGTACAATGATTTTGCACTAATAGCTATTTTCTTTAATAGTGCCAAAGCCTTGCTGCATTACAACTTGAGAGTTGCTACCATGCAAAGACTAATTAGGAGAGTGGCATAAAAAAGTGCAAACAAGAGAACCAAAAAATAAAGGGAAAAGTGCATAACATGTGTGCCTGCAAGGACAGAGTGGAAGTGAAAGAGCAGCAGTAAGATGACAAGAGAAGGAAGATGCAGGGTTGAATCAATGGGACAACAGAGTGTGTATTTTATTTGGTAATCCACATTTTCATCATCCAGTGCATTTACTAACCTTACTGGTTAGTTTAGACAGATTCTTGATGAGACAGGAGGTGGAGGGATGGGGGGTAGGGAGGAGGGAGGGAGACAAACAATATAAATATATACACTATATATTTCCTTGCATCTTTGGCAAATAGACATTTATCCTAATCCTTTCCAATACCCTGGAAGAAACACTGACTGAGAACATACTGGATCACTGAATTTCATATTCACATGCTGGGTATAGGAGTCATACCATTAGAATTATTGTAAAATACTGAAATAGCTGATTATTGTGGGGAAAACATGAAAGTTATTTAAACCCTGGACATGCAACACTAAATATAAACTTCAAATCGTGTCCAATTTGCCTCATGTTCCACAAAAATTCCACCATAGAATCGGATCATAAGGGGCATGTTTCCAGGGGTGTTAAAAATTGAACTTATAACACAAGGAAGCATCAGCTGTAACCACTGTAGACACTATCTTTCCAGTAAACAGGAGAGCATTCAACAGTTTTTAAGAAATTAAACATCTATATTGCATGTAGCAGGTAACTGCCAACCAGGTCAGGGCCCCATTGTTGGAGTTCTGTACAGAAAATATCAGAGTCTCTTGGCCCAGAGCACTTATATTTCACAGTGTTAAAGTTACCTGCAAAGGGAAAAGCTGGGCTTGTCTCCCTCTTCCATTCTGCTTGTTTATGATTTCATAAGGCCTGAAATGACTGCTTATTTTTTAAATGGAAATTTTGGTCCTGTCTAGTTCAGAAGACTATGAGGACATGAGGAGGAGGACATGATATCACAAGAGCCAAGAGTGAAAGTTGAACAATTGACAAGGAAAGAGATTTTTAGTTAGACAATAAAAAGTAAAGTTTTATTTAATATCAGTGACCACTAATTTGGAGATAGAAGCTTTTATTAAAGATTCATGGCGCCCACCTTCAATTAAGGATGAAGTTAAGTGTGCATCCTGATCATCCTGCCCCACCAAACAAATCCTCCAGCAAAACCAAAGAAGGTAAGGAGTGGACAATATATATATTTCCAAGGTAAAAACATACAGAAAAATCATTTTTATGATAAAACCTGTCAGGACTTACACATGAGAAACAAGCCTAATAAAAAAAAATAAAATCTTTGCAGGTCATCATTAGCACTTCTCCAAGATCATGTGGTAATGGCATATATGATATCCAATGTACTCAATACACTCTCTATGTACACTTACAAGTGCTCAGTAGTACCTAAGACTGAACTACATCACAATACCTTGTTAGCAGGTGATGGGGAATCATCCTCTTGATGTCTTTTTATTCCCCTCTTTAAAATACTGGTGGATGGAGAAGCAGAAGGAGACCAAATGCAGCGTGTCTGCACTCCATTGGGGCTTTCATTAACTTTAACCAAACCTACAGAATCAAGCTCCTTCAATTTCTGAGGAGAATCCACAGGGTCACTTTCTTCTGCACCCTCCTGGTCTGAGGCTACATTTTCAGGCACTGTAGCTGCCACTGCAGTTTCAGTGAATATTAAACCTTCCTCCTTCATTTCACTATCTTGAGGGCTGTGTGCTTCTATAGGAGTGTTCTCAGTCTTTTCTGCATCATTCTGATCATGTTTTGGCTCATTTATCTTTGTTTGGTCAGGTTTGTTAACAGTTTCTGTATCAGATATCTCCTCCATTTGTCCATTTTGACTCATTTCCTCCTCTTCTGTAGCTTCTGGCTCTGTGCCATTCTCCAAAGGAAGACAACTTTCTGTGGGCTCTTTTGAAACACAGTCAGTCAAACACTGTTCAATACTGTCAACTAGATTGGTGGCCTCTGGCTCCTGAATGACAGGGTCACAAGTTTTACTTTTGATATATGAGAGTTTCTCAAGATCTTCCTCCACTGGAATAGCATTTCCTTCCAAATCATTCTCAGATTTTATTCCTCTTTCTGAATCCTTAATAAAACTAGATTTCTTAATGGGGAGCAATGGTGTACTCATTGCACAAGGTTCCACAGACAACCTTTCTTCAAAATGAGAATCATTAGAAGAAGTTTCTAATGCAGTCATAGTTATCTGAATACATGTGCTTTTATGCTCACTTTGTGCAAGGTTATCTGTATTTTTTAATTCAGTGAATGACTTTTCTTGCTGTTGAGAGTTTTCACCACAGCAATTGTAGCTCTTCGATCTTCTCATCCTCTTGCTTCTTTTGTGCTGGCGCTCAAGTATCTGCAAAGGTTTTTCAGAGGAAAGAACATCATCTGAAGTGGTAGTTACTGCTGCAAATTCAGACAGAATGATTGCACTACAGTCTTCTACACTTCTTTGCTTATCAAGTGATTTATTTGCCTGTCTTGTTTTCAAAACTGGTTCAGATATGCATGGGTTCATGAAGGGTTCTCCCAATATGTTGGTTTTATTTTGTTCTACATTTGTGTTCTGCCCACCAACTGAGGTCTTTGCCAGGTCTATAATTCCTGTAGATTCATTAATAGCTGTATAGCTTTTTCTGTTATTCACTTCAGATGCCTGAGATATCAAAACAGTATCTTTGCCCACTTCAGAACTTGTTTCACCTTTATTTTTTACTTCAGACAGATTCCTAATTTCAGTTACTATTCCTTGTGAAGAGAGCTCCTGATTTTGGCTCTCTTTTCCTTCTTTCACTTTGCTTTGAAGAGGATCGCTTTTATTTTTCCATTTTCCAGATCTTTTCCTCTTGGTACTTTCTTCTCTTGTCTCAGAGCTATCAGACTCAGAATTTTCTATACTAGAAAGCAATCCTTGTGAAGCTCTTCTTGTTTGATACCGGGTGCGCCCCCTTGTCTTTTTCTGACCTGTTATATCCGAACCAGAATCTTGAACATCTATTTCAGATTTCAAGTTACCACTTTCAGATTTCTTGGCATTTTTGTTCATTTCCTCTTCAAGACCCCTTGAACTGCGAGACTCCTTTGGGCCAATATCTTCTGCAGCAGTCTTCTCATGAAAGCTGCACTCTTTTTTATTTGCATTTTCTTTTGCATCTACAGCTTTTTCAGGAACAGATATCTGCTTTTGGGATTCATCCTCTTTAATTTGTGGCACCCTCTTCTGGAAATACTTATCATCATCTTTACGTTTGTCCTTTTTCTGGTGACTGTTTTCTTTATCTTGACTGTTGGTTGAATTTTCTGGAATTTCTGTCCGTCGTCTTGAAGAACGTCTTAGTGCTTTCTGATTAGGAGACATTTGCGGAACTTGATTGTCATCATTAGATATCTGATCACATGATACAGCACCCACTGGAGGTGTATTTTCTTTAGAATCTAGATTGGGTCCTATACATTTTTCCTCCTCTTCTACACCATCTACAATTTGTTTTTGCTCTACTGTTGTACTCTCTATCACTGCAGAATTGGGAGTCTGTGTTTGAGTATCCAGAATGCATTTTGTCTCTTCCTTTTGACAAGATGTTCCAGATTTATTTTCCAAATGGGAGGCAACAACAGACTCCTGTATACTTTTCTCCTGTTCTAATTCTGTTAACAACTTGGACTGAAAATTTTCTCCATGCTGTGTTTTATTTTGCCTGTGACTCAACCTTTTTATCCCAGTAACTGTTCCTTCAAATTCAGATTTTGAAGAACTTTTCTTCTCCTCTTTAGGTTTTTCTATTTTGGAGGGAGTCTTTGGTGCATCTATACTTTCCTGTTTTAGAACAGCAGCAGTCCCAGATGCTCCCGATAGTCTATTCAGTGCAGAAGGGCTAAAGGGTCTGTTCTCTGAACTATCAAACTTTTCCAAAGTAATAAAGGACTGTCTTCGGCTTGCAGGTTGCGGTGTTCCAGAAATAACATCACTAGAAGATGAACTGCTGCTGATGTTTGAAATGTTTTCATTTCCAACTGAAGGCTCCTTTGCAACTGTTTCAGTTGCATGTTTTTTTGAATCCTCTCCTACTAAAAACTCCTTTGCAACCATTTCAGTTATACTTTTTTTAAAATCCTCCTCACAATTTAAATCTGATCTTTCTGGAACATGAGTGATGGATTTGTCTTCAATATTCACAGAATTCTCAAGAGGTTCACTTGACTTGCAGTCCCCAGTGATTTCATGTGTACTATTGTGCACACTGCTCTTTGTTCTCTCATCCTGCAAGGACAAATTAAGTGGCATTATAATACTTTTGCTACTTTCACCATAAACCCACAAAACATGCAATCCCATTTGGATTTGAAATAAAGTAAAAAATATACTGCTCTGCCTAAATAATGACAATGATTTTTAATCCATCCACCCACTCAAAACACTACAGATTTTCCTCTCTTAGCCACAGTTTAACTGTGTAACCTTTCCAGTGTAACTGACATGCTTTATACGGCAATATTTATTTTATTTGTTTAGTCCAAAGAAAGGGGAGCAGAAAGACCTTGTGAAAGTCTGTAGACAAAGAACAGCAGTCAACTTACTATTTACCAGGTTCTGTTTCAGTTATTAAATAGTACTTCATATACTGTTTACATTAATGTAAAGATTTTCTAAGCATACGGTACAGTACTTTCTGAAGACAATTAGGAGTTGTTACTAACATCTAAATTTAGGATTCTAGATACAATACAATGGCCATGGAGTCTGACAAGTAATGCTTTCAGAAGAGTCCTAAAGAGACAGAACACTGGCCATAAGGAGTTAAGTAAGGAGCAGGAAAAGGAAGTGTAACAGGTGTGCATAATCTGTACACATGCTATATTACACCAATTTTCCTGTGTCCTGAATTCTACATCCATTTAAATGTTCAGTGTTAACTGTGTGCCCTGTTCAGCCTGTACAACTTCATCCAGAGTCAAAGTTTATATTGCTAAAAAAGCCTAAGAGGATCTTTCTTACAGATTACATAATTTACTAAAAAAGCTACTGTCATAAGAGTAAATAGGTTAGCCTCAGGAATTACCTTACTAGCTAAAAACTACTTTGAAAAACTATGCAGACTAAATGATGTCTAAAAGGTTAGATGGAAACTCCAAGATTTTTTGTATCCTAATGAAGTTTCAGGTCCAAACTCACAAGCAGACAATAAAAAACATTTACATTTTAAAATAACCAGTGAAGAAGGAGAATGTGATGTGGAAGTCATAAAAAATAAATTCTTGGAAAAAATAAGATGGGCATGTGAAATAAGTTCATGTTTCAACTGTGGGACTAACTGAAATTCAAGCACTGAAGAATTTCTCAAAACAATTCTGTAATATTTTTAGTATCATATATACTCGTTCATTAGCCCGTTCACTTATAAGCCGACCCCCCAAAACAGATAGGTAAAAATAGCAAAAACTGTATGACCCTTTCATAAGCTGTCCCTATATTTCAGGGGTTGGAAAACTCTGGCTCCCGGCCTGTCAGGGTAAGCCTTGGGCAGGTTGGGACATTTTGTTTACTTGGAGCATCTGCAGGCATGGAGCCCCTCGGCCCCCTGTGGCTGCAGTTCGCCGTTCCCAGCCAAACTTTGGTGTAAACCCATTTGTAAGCCGACCCCCTGCTCTTTGATGCATCACTTTTTTTTACCAAAAATATTCGGCTTTTGAACGAGTATATACGGTAAGTTACTGAAGACATCTTGTATCAATTTTCTGACCTGTCTACAAGGTGGGCTGTTTTAGAGGCTCTTCTTGCTGTACCTGGCAGTTACAGGGATAAAAGCACTACTTATAGTTACTTGAACAGCTAACTGATGAATCATGTAATTATATGATTAACTAAACTCAATCAGGCAGACTCACAAATTTAGTACGATTGAGTTCAAATAGCCACAGTGTATACAATCTTGCATATGTTCTTCTCCTACCACCCCAAATGCTGAGGACTTTACTGTAAATCACAAGCAAACATGTTATGGTTCTCTGTTGTATTTGGAATTCATCTCAAATTAATTTGAGCCAATAAAGGCAATTAAAAAAAAAACACTAGGCACAAGACTATCAGAATGCTTTACACAATCATATGATTTCTGTGGTTGAAGTTAATCTAAGACACCAAGGAAACTGAATAAAAAAAATCTAAATTAAATTACGTTGCAAGAACAAAATTAGCAAATGTTCTCAAAACTCTGAACTTACTAACACGTCTTCCTCTTTTAGTTTTTATTCCTGGACCCAGCACAGCCTTACAAGATATTCTATAAAATGGAAACTCAAGTCCTATAAGAAATTTAGAGGTGCTCTTTGTTTTAGACTTATCAAGCTTACCCTCCCCACCACATATCAACTTTGGTCTGTGATCAGAGAAGTTCACTGTCATCACATTAGAATTGTTCCTCAAACAAACAGATTATAAATAAGCATGACAGAATTTATTTTTTTAATGATTATAATGCATATCAATGTTTATTCTTAACTTTTTTTATTTTTATTGATTTAAATTTTACAGTTGGGGAAAATTATGGGGGGGGAAATCAGACAACTATTTAATGAAAGCAGACACATTCAAAAAATTAAGAGCTTTATAACTGTTAAAAAGCAAACTGACATCACATGCCAAAATATATGAAGTAAATATCCTCATTAGAATTGATTTAAGTTCTCAAGCAGCATCTTTCTACCTTGTCTATCTTTTGATTATCGATGGAAATATTTTTGTTAGCTAGTGTGTGTATACTGAAATCAATTTTTACCAACAAATTACTGATAAAAATCTAATCCTTCCAAGCCTATTATAAAGCATCATAAAGGTAGTTGTAATTCTAGCATCTCCAAAACTATTAAACATGGTGAAAATACCTGAGGTTTCTTTTCAAGATCTTCCTTCTGCTCTTCTATTAAAGATGTTTTCAATCTAAAAACAAGACCACCCAAATTAGAGCTGTCGCAACAGAACTTAGAAAATATCTTATTACCACAAGGCCAGTTGGTATATCATACTTACAAAGAATCTTCCTGGCCCTGAGTATATTGAGAAAATAAGCCAGTATCTTGGGATGCATCCAGATTATTGTACATAGCAGGAATATCGATTCTGGAACCAAAAATATAATTTCAAGTAGGTGTAGCTTTATCTTAGAACTGCTAGTGAGAGACACGTAATTTAAAAACAGTTTCAATGCTGAAAATTCTCATCAAGGAAACCCTACATAGACTGAACTGCCAAGTCCTCACAAGATTATTTACCCTTCTAAATCATTCTGTGACATGGAATGAGAGAACTCTTGCAGTGAAAGTGCAATTCCAGCAATCAGTGCTTGCTATGGAGGAACTGCTGTTTACATACAGGTATAAAATGCTTTTTTGATCTTTTGATGCCTGTCTTCAGATCATACTGCCAGCTAAAGACTTTCCTTATTTCAATTACTGAAAAATGCCATTTTACTAGTTTTAGCCTAAAAGCGAACATGAATCATTGGGTGATGTTCTACGGCCTGTGTCATGCAGGTAAAATTAGACCAGTGGTTCTCAAACTTTTGTACTGGTGACTCCTTTCACATAGCTAGCCTCTGAGTGCGACCGCCCCTTATACATTAAAAACATGTTTTTATATATTTAACATCACTATAAATGCTGGATGCAAAGCGGGATCCGAGGTGGAGGCTGACAGCTTGCGACCCCAACCCCCCCATGTAATAACCTTGTGATCCCCTGAGGGGTCCCAACCCCCCGTTTAAGAACCCCTGAACTAGACAATTATGGTCAGTTCTGGACCTCAAGCACAATCTCTGAATAAAGTATAAATCAGAGATTGGTCCTGTCCCTTTAAGATACTGTTTCTCCAAATAACTCTGATGTCTTTAGCCAAAAGATCTTTTTATGTTAGCTTCAAGCTCTGGAGCTTGCATGTAATAGCACAAGCTGCATAATTAATATCCTATTCAAGTCTGAGGACATTAAACAAATTAAATTTAAAATTTGTCCTGATCAATTCATAATACGACCACTCGTCAGTGCTATGGATTACAAACCTCTTTGTCCTAAGAACTTCTTTTTGGTGTTCTGTCAATATTCTCTCTTTTGTTTCCAAAGGAATAACCACAAAATCAACAGATTTCTCCTCTTCCAAAAGTATCTCGCTTGATTTTGTCTTTGAAGATGAAAATTCTAGTTTCAGCTATGGAAAGGAAAAAAATGGTTTAAAAACCAAGATAAAGGAAATACTATTAATGATACTTCTGTACCCCGGGTATACCATCCCAAAACAGAACAAATACTAACCTACAGTAACTATGGTTCTTAGAGATGTTGCATTCAGTATTGATCCTACTATAGGATCAATGCACCTAATGCATAAGAGATTATTAATTTTTTTTAAAAGCTATGTGAGGGACATGTATGTCCCCATATGCCTCATGATACCATGTGAGGGTACAAAAAAAAAAAAAATGGACTGGCCATGAGCCTCCTTCAGGTCCCTTACAATTAAAAGCCCATGTTAGCTAACTACTCTAAGAGGAGGGGATGGAGAGTAGGACATGGGATCTACATGCATGGCATCCTAAAGCAGCACAGTTACTGTAAGATAGGTAACCATTCTTTTTTGGAGCATGTGTCGGTATGGATTATAGTGCAGATGGCTGGCATGCAATATGCACTCAGAATGGTGGGAACTGGGAGCTCCAGAAGCATCAAACAGAGACTGTAATATTGTTCTCTCCAACTTTGCATCTGACTTGTCAGTTATTTGCACGGCATAGTGTTTGACAAAAGGTTAGTGAGTTACTCCATGTTGCTGCCTTACAGATTTAATACTGACATATTAAAGCAGGCAGAGGATGCAGCTTGTGACATGTTGGAGTGAGCCTGGATGTTCAGTGGGAGACGTACATCAACCAGGTAGTAACACAGTGAAATACATTTTGTTATCCATTTTGATACCCTGTGAAGGAATGGCCTGACCTTTAGAACATCTGGCTACAGCAATAAACAGATGGGATTTTAGTATGAATGGTTTATTCCTTTTCATAAAGCAGAGCCCTGGATATGTCTAGGGTGTGTGGTTTCGTTTCTTTTACACAGAATGAGTTTTTGAGGCTGATTGACTAGTTTAAAAGAAAATCTGAGACCACTTTATGAATTATCTTCGGGTGAAGCCTTAGAACTGTCTCGGCCCTATCAAATGTCATTAAGTAGGATTCAGCCATAAATGCCTGAAGCTCGCTCACTCCTCCTGGTTGAAGTGATAACCTATGACGAAGTAGGAATGTTCTTGATGTGTTATGTGAATGCTGAGTGGCGAATATTAACCTGGGAAGGTTGCAGGGGAGTTGGGCTGCCTGTATTGGGGAAGGGAGCAAACCTGAGCATGTAACCTGAGAACCCAGGAAGGAGGTTGGAGGCCAGGTAACACCTCTGCCTGGGAAAAATGGACAAAGGACACGAAGGCTGGGGGAGGAGCCGGGGGGAGGCTGAGTGAGAGGCTGGAGGAAGTTTCAGTTTGGAGCTGGCTGGGAAATGGAGAGGGGTGCCCCAACGGGGCTTGGGCCTCCCAGTGGGGCTGTGGCCTCCCTGGGGCCCCTAGATGGACCTAACTAAAGGGAGTACTTCTGTCTGTACCGGCAAGATCTGTTTTGGACTGTGTTTCTCTCGTTTAAATAAACCTGTTTTACTGGCTGGCTGAGAGTCATGGTGAATCGCGGAAACCCGGGGGCGCCGGGCCTAATCTCCCACCACACTCCATGACATAACCACTAAGAAGATTTACTTCAGAATGAGGTGGTGAAAGGAGCATTCTGAGAGAGGCTCAAAACAGAGGATCCATGAGCCTCAGGAAGATTATACTGAACTGCCAGGTTGAAGTAGGTTCTCTGACCAGCAGGTCAGAGTGTAAAAGCCTCTTGAGAAACTTTGATTCTGTGCATGTCGACTTGAGTATTACGATTGTTTCCATGATGGGTAAACTGGCTGTCTACTCTGAAAGCACGGGTGAACCAGTTCTTTCTTCTGAGACTGGTATTTGCAGAACTTCCTATAGGGGATTGGTGTACAAATCCTCAGTGACCTCACACAGTGGCCCTCGAGTCCTTCAAGGTGTGCTTTACTGTTCTTTTGGTGAAGAGCTCTAATCTCTTGAATGGGAGGTGTCTCATGACCCTGAATCTCCCTCAGTACTCTGGATGCTAACTGCCAGGACAACCGCGGGCATGTTGGAGGAGTCCATGACTACCTGCAAGGCTGTTTGGTCTTCCCTTAAAGGGGATTATAATTCCTCCCTAGTGTCCTGTGGCACTTTTGCCAGGACAGGAGTCATTCTCTCCCATATCAGGATATTACACTTGATGAACGATGCCTGGTAGCTTGCCACACAGAACTGCAGTGAGGTGGATGAGTAGGCTTTGAGCCCAAACACAGCTAGATTTTTTGGGGGTTATCCTTGGACATGCCTTTTGTCAACTGCAATTTGTCCTGCACTTCAGCAACTACTAGTGACCCTGGATCTGCTGGGATTAAAAGCCTTCCAAATTTTCCGAAGGCACCTGACAGAGTTTCTCCACCTGTTTAGACACAGGTTGGAAGGTAGCCAGAGTGCGCCAGAGCACTTTGCTAGCTCCCATGTGCCCTTGTCACAATATCCCCAGTATGGATAGGTTGGCATGGCATATGGGTACTGACCTAGTTGCCGCAGGTTGGCCCAATGCCACTCATGTCTTTTTTGAGGCAGTGCTCAGAAACAGTACCACCTCTAGGGTCACTCTCAGAAGGTAACAGAGCATCACTGTTTGTTGCTGAGATGAAATGATAATCTGGCAACAAAGATGTAGTTTGAATTGCAGTGCTGCAGTATAGCGTCATTTCCCCATTCTGGCACCTGCTACTGCACCAGTACCGATGATGTTCCCTGGAGGGAATCTCAACAGCTCTTTAAGGTGTACCTTGATCCTATAATAGGTGCAGCGGTTGGCATATATGCCTTTGTCAGTGTAGATGCTAGCAGTCCCAGTTACTTAGGGTCACACTTCCTTGGAGGAGGACTAGGCCCCTATTCTTGGAGGTCTGATGTGTCTCTCTTCTATGGGGAAGGGTATCTGTCTGGTCTCCACTTGCCCTAACTATTGTATTGTGGTGCTGATGCCAATGATGATGTCGTCAGTACCAGAGAAGCAAGTGCCACGTCTGCCAGTAATGGTGTCAAAGCAGCTGACGGCACAGGTGTTGGGAGAAGCATCGGCTAACACTGAAGGCTTTGGTGTTGGGGCGATGAGCACCAATGTAACTAGTTTCTATTTCGAAGATGTTTTCTTCCCTGCCTTCTTTTGCTGCTGGATCCTCGGATGGGGTGTCTGCTCAGAGGGGCACTTGCTGAGGATGACTTGTTAAGATTTTTTTGGAGATCTCTTTCAGGTCTGAGATAATGCGTATTAATTGCGTGTATGTGTGTAGCTTCAGCCATATTGTCCTCACCTTGCAAATCATCGATGAGAAGGATTTGGACACTGAATACTTAAGAGGAGGTGCCTCTCCCCCCAACAGAAAAGGCATCCACTCTGCCCATTAACCAAGAGAATAAGTCCACTGAAAGTCAGTTAGTGCTTATACCCTGAAGGTTTAGAGTCTGCTATTAAGGGTTGGCATAAGGCACCTCACCCTCAGCCAGCTAGACAGGGGTGTCTTTCTGGGATAGTTTTTTAGGAATGTCCACATTAAAGTATTAATGAAGATGAGGAGGGCAAACAGGATTTTCTTCACAAAACTAGTCTAAAAGATGAGCCTGAAGGTCGAAGTAGTGGGTTGGACACTTACCAGGTTCCATCCTGCTACCCAGGCAGTAACAGGGAGTTGGGGAAGGTCCTGGCTGGTGGCACAGGGTACATGCATGGCCCTCATGGACAGTGCTAGTCAAAGCAATCCAATCTCAGATGCAGGAGGTGCATGTGCACCAACAACAGGATACACACACACACGCACACAAATACTTTGCCATGATACACAGCCAAAAATAACTAATCAGATCTTAATGTTCAGCATCCTGCTGGCTGCTCTCCCATATGGAGCCTCTGCTGATTAAACTTCCACTTCTTATAAAACCTACCTTGCCTCAAGTTTCCATAGCAATAACAAAAAAGAAATCTCCAAAAATACTAGACAATCTGAATAGGGAAAAACAGCCAACTGCCATTAGGTTGGCTTGCTTCAGACTGGTGGACCTGAGATACAAAAACAGCGTACCTGATAGTTTCTTGTGGAAGAAAAAGTCAGCACAAAGTAATGTTTAATTTTAATACATCCATTTGTATGCATCTTACCTTCGCTGTTGTTACATGAGCAGTGGTAGTCTTGTCTTTCAGACCATTGGCCTGTGCCAGCAAGGAATCCCTTTTTCCACCCGATTTTACTTCTATTCCACTTATCTTTGCATCCCACTGGGAATTTTCTGTCTATTTAAAGAGAAATAAAAATTTTGTTTAGTGTAAATAGACAAAGTAGATAATTTAATGAAACTTTGCATAAGATTCAATTACACTCATGACTTTGAAAAATATGTTTGCTTACCTTCCACAGTATATTCCTCTAAAATGTAAAGATTTTTGCAGATATACTGCATAAGAACAGGCCAATAGTTAAGGTAAAATCCTAGTTATTATTTACCAAATGCCATCTCAGCCTAGGCCCTTCAGCCTCTGGTTATTCTAATTTAGGATATGGTTATTACCTCAAACACTAATCAACCTCAAATTATAGTAAAATCTCGATTACTGTAACTCCATAGGACACTGTTACTATCTCCAACACAATTCCAGAATTGTATAAATTACTCATAAGTAGTAACGTAACAGGTACTTACAGCATCAGAAAATGGACCACTGGACTCTTCCACTATCTCAACACTTTCAAAACCAGGTACTAAAAGCAGAATTTTCTTTTTGGCTTGGCTTAATATGGATCTGTTTAAGGAAAAAAAATGAAGAATTACGGAAAAAGTGCACAAGATCGTTAAGTTCATTACTACTTATAATAAGCAGCTCACATACAGTGAAGCAGAATGAAGGTCACGGATTCTATACATCTATAGATATACTTGTTCAAGAAAAGGTATTTTTTAGATCTGAAGCTTTCTACAAGCAAAGAACTCATTTGTGAGGACTTCCAAACTAACCTGATAACCCATGAACACCTTTTCCTTCCCTTCCAAAATTCCTAAAATAAAACTTCACATTTAAATTCTCATTCCATACAAATTCACTCCTATATTAGGGATACGTTCATGACAATCACAATTAGTGGTTTGATTATTTTTTATCTCTATGTACTTGACCAAGGTTAAATCCTGAATTTAGGAACAGTTTTCCCTACTTAACATCCTATTTATAAGAAGTTTGATTTTTTGATGTTTAGGGCCAATAACAAATTTAAAAGCTTATGTTATCTTGGCTTGATTTATAAATACTCTGTGATTATGCAGCAAAATCAAACACAACAAATATACAAGAGAGCATCTTACTTTAATTCTTCAGGGTATGTTAACACAGTAGCTTTAGCAAATGTTGCATTCCAGAACTGAGCACTTTGGTTGCGTATCTGTTTACTCTTATGCAGAAATATTACGCACAGCAATGGAGAGAGCTGCTCTAATAGGTCACTATCATAAAATCCAGTATAGTGGGATTGTAAACATACAATTATCTCTCCCAAAAGTTTTTCTAACTGTAAAAAAAGAGAAAGGTGTAAATAATTTTTGAATCATGTATATATTCTAAAAATTAAAATAGTGAAATAAACAAGATTTATATAGTGGCAGTTTATGTAGACACGACAAGAATATGGCCTAAGAATAGGTCTGGACTCAGTTCCACAGAAATACTAAACTTCTATATATGAAGGAGCCCATAATATTTAATTCAACACAGGTTTGAACTTCACCCTAGCCAGTTTTCAGTTCAAGTTTATAGTACACCTTTAAGCGAAATGCTTACTAGCTTGCTCTAATACAAATACCATTTTGTTTTTAGAGCACAAAATTCTCAGATTTAAAGGTCATACAGTATTAGTTCTTTCCTAGACAATTTACCTTGTTGCTGAGACTACTGTATACTCTAGATACATCAGCAAGCCTATGAAAGAAAGAACATAGTATGGATGAAGTATTAATGAAATATTTCTTAATCCTATTTGTTCTCAACAACACTTCCAACGATATTGATATATGACACTAGAAAAGATGCAATAGTCCATCTTCAAGGTCTCACACCAACATATGAAGTTGCATATTATTTTAATAGCTACATTTTATAATTTACAACCCTTCTTGATTTCCCCATAATGGCCATAAACAAACTTTTTAAGCTAATGAGCATGACAATTAAAAATCAGTTCTAATAATCCCCACATAGTTTACCAATCCATAACTAATTGTTTTCTAATAGAGTTAATTTCTTCTAACTTCCTTCTGTTCCGCTTGGTCTGAGCTACACCGATTCTGCAAGCAAACTTCCCTAACTAACTTCAGAGAGATTTTTGCATACATAGCTGCAGCAGCACATGGAGAGAGTTTAATACGGTATCCAATAGGCTTAACTGTAACCACCTTGCACGGTGAAAATTAAACAGATTAATAGTTTTGACCTCCAAAAATGAACAATTTTTAAAAGGAAGTCTTTGGAAAATACAATAGAACGCAAAGCACTGCAAAAATATTTCAAAACCTTTATATAAAATTTCCCACAGCTTAAACATTTTAGGCTTTTACTTAAGTTGAAAACATGCAACCACAAACTTGGTTTCCTTATTCTTGTGATAAAACTCATCCATTTTCTGCCAATCTAGGAAGACTGTTCTGAGTACATCTTAATAGTACTTAACCCATATAACTGTATACTGAATAAATTAAAAGCAAGACATCATTGTGTTTTTCTTTATACGTTATGCTATACAGTTTTAAAGTGAATTACTTAAGATATCATATATTCCTATTGGAATCTGTTTCAGGAAAAACAAATTGCAAATAGCTCTTCAGTTAGTAAGACTAGATAACTGCAAGCGTGTGTTAATTTGCACATTAAAGAAGACTGGGGTTTATAAATGCTATTTTATACAGAAGTTTATATTTTGGATAAATATATTAATGTGAAAGATAGTCATGAAAAACACAGAACATTTTTAAAGAGTGAAGTTTTCAATGTGATGGTTAAGTGGCAAAACAGGACAGGGATTCTGAGGTTGACACTACGTTCATTCTGGAGGAACAACACTGTTAAAGACAACCTTCAAATTAAAGCTATTACTAGCAAGTCCTTATTTAGAATCCCAGGGAGACCTCACTATCCATAAGTTCATGTTCAATGTAACTACAGAGCAAGTATGCAGCAGTTTTGAAGAATGGAGTCTTCAGAAAATCGGTTACCAATATACTAGTAGTAGTTGAGTATCCAACTTTTACAAATTCAAACTTGATATCTGAAATTCACGCTGAATTCTATAAGGCACAGGGCACCCTCAAAAACCACTAAATTCAGCAGGAGTTGTGGACACTTAGGGCTGGTCTACACTGGGGGGGAAATCAATCTAAGATACGCAACTTCAGCTACGTGAATTGCGTAGCTGAAGTCGAAGTATCTTAGATCGAGTTACCTACTGTCCTCGCGGTGCGGGATCGATGTCCGCCCTGTCAACTCCGCTACCGCCGTTCGCGTTGGAGGAGTTCTGGAGTCGATAGGAGCTCGTTCGGGGATCAATATATCACGTCTAAATGAGACGTGATATATCGATCCCCGAGAAATCAACTGCTACCCACCGATACGGCCAGTAGTGAAGACGTAGCCTTAGTACCTCACAAGACAGCAGCTTTGGGTAGCCTGATTTATGGGCTATATTTTAATATAGCATGCTGCAGATGCCACAGTTTCACCAATATGCAGCAATATTACAATGTACATTTATCTAGAAGTCATCCCATAATTTCTGAAATACTCACTTTGTTTTTTCATAAAACACTGCAAGTGGTTTTGACAGATTTGCAAACATAGTTCTGATCATTGAAGGCAAAGAAACGTGGCTGATGATGTCGTGAAGAATAGCAATAACTGAAGTGCCAACCGAGATCAATGTTTCTGACTGGGTATCTTTGGAACTGAGCATATGGAAAGAGTTCATCAACTTCACTAGAAGTTTAAAGAGGGAGGCCAGCTTTCCAAGAGGTTCCTTTTTCTTCTTAGACCAATCTGTAGGTGTCTGAGGGGCTAAAGCAAAAAATAAATCCATTAAAGATAGTGACCTTAAACTTTCCCTTCTGCTTTATACAAAATTCAACTCAATATTGTCTGACATACATTAGAATGAAATAGCTCAGGATTAGAATGAAATAGTTCAGGGCAATAGTAAACAGCATATTTGGACTCCTAAAATAGCTCATCGGTATAAATACACTATAACCAAACAAACATTCTAATTTAGTGCAGTTGCTGTGGATTTGATTCCAATTTGCCATTCACCCACCCTTATGGCCTGGAACTGATGCAGGAGCTTTGATACTGAGTAATCTTACATACTCTTAAATTCTACGTGTAAAAAATAGAAGGGCCAGATTCTGATACGCTTAGTCATGTGGACTAGTACTCAAAGTTGGATAAAACTGAAAACGTTTCAATTAAAAGTTTACATCACATTATTTCAAAGGGAAAATCATTTCTCTTCAGCTCTAACTAGTACAGAGGTGGGCAAACTATGGCCAGCGGGACACATCCTGCCCCCGGGACCCTCCTGCCCAGCCCCTGAGCTCTTGGCCCAGGAGGCTAGCCCTCAGTCCCTCCCCTGCTGTTTCCCCTCCTCCACAGCCTTAGCTCACTGCGTCACTGGTGCAATGCTCCGGGCGGCAGAGCCGTGGCCTGAGCCAGTGCTCTGTGCTGAGAGGTGGCATGGCTAGTTCCAGTTGGGCAGCGCAGCTGCCTGTCCTGGTGCTCTGGGAGGCATGGCTGTAGTGTCACCAGCCACCGGTGCTCCAGGCAGCGCGGTAAGGGGTCAGTCAAGAATGAGAGGAAGAGGGGTTGGATGGGGAGAGGTGTTCAAGGGGGGCAGTCAGGAATGAGAGGAGGGGTTGGCTGGGGCAGTGGGTGACAGTCAGGGGCAGGGGGCCCTGGGTCAGTCAGGAGACAGGGAGGGGTGTATGGGGCAAGGATCCCGCGGGGCCCATCAGGGGACAGGGGGAAATTGGCCACCCCAGGACTCCTGCCCCATCCATCAGGGAGCGAGAAGCGCGCGGCGGGGGGGGGGTGGGTGGGTGGCGGTCAGATAGGGGTTGGATAGGGAGCCGCACCTGGCTGTTTGGGAATGCGCAGTCTCCCCTAACCAGCCCTCCCTACAATTTTGGAACCCGGATGTGGCCCTCAAGCCAAAAAGTTTGCCCATCCCTGAACTAGTACCTCCACTCCTTGAGTAGTCCTCCCAGATAGCTGCATGTAAGATACTACTCAATATGTGCACAGATGGCAGATGCTACAGTAAAAAATTAAATCAATTTCCATTTGTAGTTCCATCTTTAAAATAATGTTCTAGTGTTTACTTCCATTTTAATGGCTATGAACAGGGGAACAGGAAAACCAGTAACGTGTGCCCAACACCTTCTGTATTTATATATCAATAGCGCAAATGAAAGGTGGAAAACAATTTCCCTAACATAGGACTTTGCGTCAGTGATATGGGACACAAAGCTACTAAAATGAAGTAATGCCCATTTCAATTGCAGCACTGATAAGTGTTATGAAATTAACCACATGTGCAAAAACTTTTATGTTTTAAAGTTAATTGCTTAATGTATAAATTCTTCAAGGCACATTATATGTTAAACTAAAACTGGAAACTGTAGAGTAATAATCAAGTGTTGCTTTTTTAGGCTATGTTTCAACAAAGTAGTATGTGAAATGCAGGAGTTTTTGGACTGCTACTAAAACAAAATGCCTTAGTAGACTTAAGACTTTAAAAAAATGAAATTATAATTGAACCCACAACTAAATTTTCCAAATTTAAAAGAACGTTTATGTTTTCAATAATCCACTAAACAGGTAAAAAATTGGCTACTGTCATATACCAACCTATATCCTGATTTTCACATGTGCTGAGCCCCAAGGAGCTTTTACCAAGCTTACATGGGAGCTGCTAAACGCTGAATAGTTCTGAAAAATCAGACTTATGTGCCTAAGCATGGATTCAGGACCTTAATTTTAGTTTCCTATTTTTGAAAATCTTGGACTCAACTCTTAATTAAGAAAGAAAAATACCTCAGAGATGGACTGTTAAGAATGTACAATACCTAATTTATCACTTGCAATAATTCTAGTTTTCAACCATTTACTCTTTGAAATCACAGAACAAATCTAATCGTTGGAAATTTTTCTTACATCTATTTTTTGGCTGATATTTAGTCCCATATGGTGCAAAGTTGATGCAGTCAACCATAACTGACACAATATGGGTGAGACCGTCCACCACTGACAGGCTCTGAGGGGGAAGAAAAGCAAAAATCATTAGCAAAGCCATAGGGGTGGAGAACAATGTGAAACAGTGTTTGAAAGAAACCTAGTAGTGACTGTGGGTAACAATCTGGATACATGTTCAGCACGGAGACCAATGCAATTTTAAGCTGCAAGGAGGAAATAATCAGGGCTAGGTTACCACCTAGTCTAACTCAGCATCACTCCAGTGAATTCAAACAAGCAGATTTACACAAGCTGAAAATCCAGCTTTCTAGCTTTATCCCATGTACTACTGCATTCAGCTCTGACACCACATTACCAGAAATACCTGCAAACGGAAGGAGTTTAGAGAGCAACACCAAAAATGATTAAAAGTCTAGACGTATTGACCCCTAATGAAACATTTTATCATATTGCAATGTGTGGCTAGCTGAAGGCCTGTCACACCAAGGCCATACATTTTTGGTTCAAATTTTGTAAACCTAGCAATAAGTGCTGCACAACAAGGAATACCATAAAGTAATTTCAAGGGGCATATGATTAGTCAATTGCTAACAGGAACACTAAGTTTAAGAGAGCATTTCCCTCATCCCATCTTGTTTGCTTAAAAAGAACTAGATTTTGTTTCAATGGTTGTGCTAAAACTGTTCAACTTTCATAGAATCTGTACTTTGAAGTTCTTCAATTTAAAGTAAGTCTGAGTGCAACAGCTATTACTGAAAATATAAGAGTCAGACGCAAATTTCCTATATTAGAATGAAGAGATATGGTAGTATCAAGAGGGAGTTCAACAAGTGACAAACTTGTAGCATTGCAATTGTGTAGCTCAATTTTTCAGGCTTGACCTTTGTTGCGTTTTTAAGGAACAAAATGTGGTTAACAAATTACAGTTAAATTTACAAAGTCTAAAATTTTATGACAACTTAGTATATATTTACATGTACACAAATTGCTGGCCACCCGTTTTTCTTGTTTGATGTTCTTATAAATAGGAGAAATCAGTTGAAACACACTAGGAAGAGCCAGCATGATTGCAAACAAAAACAAATGCTGTAAGCCTTGTTTGTTGGTCAGGCTACCCACCTGATAAAACTGGTAATTGACTGATCTTCCTGATCTTATTTTACAAGTTGACAAATTATTAGTTGGGTAGTTCAGGTTTAAGGTTGCCAACCTCAGTGTGAGTTACCATTTAAATATGTGGAATGTCAGTCGCAGTGGATTTAGACTACTGAATAAAGCTGATCACATAACATTTTTCTCTAATAGACTTGTGGCAAGTTCAACGCCTTACTATACTTCAGTACTTAAAGCCCAAATCGAAAGAATCCTGTAAAATGCAGTTTTACAGATAGAGCATAATCACATAATATTTGTATTTGTATAATTAAGTGTCCAGGTTTAGTCAACTGAAATTGCCTCAAAACCTCCTGTACGGCTTACAGTTTGTATAAAGTTTTATGCATATGTTCAGCGGGATGGGAGGCCTACGGATGAATCACAGACAATACTTTGCTACTTTAGGGCTTTATCCACATTTCAGAAAGGACTAGATCAAAGCATATACATGAACCACTAACACACATCAGCAGGTTCCACATGGACAGTTAGTCTGCAGCAGGCTAGTGTAAGGTAGATTCATACCCCAGTTTGCTACAAATTAAATGTTCATGTAGACAAGCTCTGAGGACTTCCCGTATTGATTATAAAATTATATTTCTGTTCAGCTGGAACAGCATTCGTTTTATGATTTCAAATTTACTGAATTGTGTATTTAACAGCCATATTAGGCAGCAGAACTTTCACTTCATGAAGAAGCCATCTTCTATTAGACAATGTAAATTCCATTCATGATCTGTAAATGGGTTAAAACAAAATGCTTGTTAACTGTACAACTAAAGTTGCTGGATTATGTTAAAATCTAGAAATTTGCTAACGACTTAATAGTTTGATAAACGCTTTATAAAAAATTTTATAATCTATTCGTGTACACATTACTTCAAACAGTTTCCAAATCAACTCCTTTTCCTACAGAAATTAGGAGTATGTATTTTTCACTTGGTTTGTGTAAATAATTCTGACTGTAGTGTATTATTTGCTGTAGTTTATAATCAGTTCTACATTGTTAAAGCAGCAGCTAACCTAGGCTGAAGGGCAAGGTGCCACATTTACAATACTATTGCTACATGTGCTAGCTTCATTAGAATTAGCACACATATGCCTATCTGTACTACAATCACACTTTCACTTACAATGTAGACCTAAATTCCCTTTAAGCTGCATGGCCACACAGCTATTAAACCCCATGCAGGGTCAGGGCTGCGGCAGGGACAGGTGCCTCTCCCCGCTGGCCAAGGCATGGACCTGCAGTGGCAGGGAGAGGCGTCCCTCCCTGATGGCCCCAGCACAGACATGCCCTGGACTTGGCGCAGCATGGGGAGAGGTGCCTCTCACCCAGCCCTAAGCTGCTGCGGCTAGAGAGGGCTGGGGGTAGTCCTCTCTCCCCAACATAGCCCTGAGGCAGCCTACACCGCAAATCCTCATCTCTGGCCCCAGAGCCACCGCCCAACTCTTTGCCCTAGCCCTAAGCCCCATTCTGCACCCCAAATCCCCCATCCCTGGCTCCACCCCAGAGCCCGCATCCCAAGTCAGAGCCATAACCCTCTACCCAGCCCCGAGCCCCCTCCCACACTCTGAACCCCTCGGCCCCACCCCCACCATATGAATTTTGTTATGTGCACCAATATGGAGATGATGTGTCACACATCACCTCCATTTTGGTGCACATAATTCACTTCACACATGTAATTTAAAAAATTAGAGGGAACACTGGTGCAGACATACTTTTATAATCCAACTCCTTATGTTTAGGTTTGACTAGGCTTATAACAAAGATTGATGGTTAAATTTAAATTTAACTGAGTAAATGCAAAACGAAAGTTAAAGTGGGAGTGTTTTTCTGTGTGCAGACTGCACCAGCAGGAGTTTTATATAATTTAATATTGTGATTTATACTTACAACTAAGGCTTCATCTTCTAGCCCAGATATTTTGGCACAAAGTTCTTCACAGCACAAATTTTCTTCTGCCGTTGCCACTAATTCAGCACAGCGGGCAAATGTTCTATACAGCTCTGACCAGGTGCGCAACAAGGACTTCATAGTGGACTTTAACGACCAAAACAAAAGTTATACATATAAAAATCAAAACAGGAGTTTGCACAATTTTTCCTTCTTTCTGTATGTCAGAAGTCAAAGTGGGCAAGCTATTTAATTTTCTTCCTGAGCCTTGGGAGAGATCCACCAAATCTAATCTTGATTTTGTGTTTTTATATTCCTTTCTCTATTTGTCAATAGAACTATATCAAGTAACTGAAACCTCGTCTAAATTTTTCTAATACAGGGGTCGGCAACCTTTCAGAAGTGGTGTGCCGAGTCTTTATTTATTCACTCTAATTTAAGGTTTTGTGTGCCGGTAATACATTTTAACGGTTTTAGAAGGTCTCTTTCTACAAGTCTATAATATATAACTAAACTATTGTTGTATGTAAAGTAAATAAGACTTTAAAAATGTTTAAGAAGCTTCATTTAAAATTAAATTAAAATGCAGAGCCCCCCAGACTAGTGGCCAGGATCCGGGCAGTGTGAGTGCCACTGAAAATCAGCTCGTGTGCTGGCTTCGGCACCCGTGCCATAGGTTGCCTACCCCTGTTCTAATAGGAAAAGCTTTTTCATATTTCAATTAACAGAACTGCACTGCTTTAAGATCTAAATATAGATATGATATAGATAAGAAACCCTGTGGTTACAAAGTTTTGCTTTTATCATCAGAAAACTACAAAATGACAAGACATTAACCTGAGGAGTACACAACAATATAGAACACAAGTTTATTTTTAAGAACGCAACATAAAAATACCCATACTAAGTCAGATCAATGGTCCACCTAGCCCAGTATCCTGTCTTCCGACAGTGGCCAGTGCCAGATGCTTTGAACAGAACAAACAGAACAGGGCAATTATCAAGTGATCTATCCCACCTTATAGTCCCAGCTTCTAGCAGTCAGAGGATTAGTGATACCCAGGGCATGGGGCTGCATCCCTGACCATCTTGGTTAATAGCCACTAATGGGCCTATCCTCTATGAATTTAATTCTTCTGTGAACCCAGTTATAGTTTTGGCCTTCACAACATCCCCTGGCAACACGTTCCACAGGTTGATTGTGTTGTGTGAAGTACTTGCATATGTTTGTTTTAAATCTGCTGCCTATTAATTTCATTGGGTGATCTCTGGTTTGTGAGCTATGTGAAAGGGTAAATAACACTTTCTTGTTGATTTTCTCCATACCATTCATGAGTCTAGCAACCTCAATCATATGCCCCCTTAGCTCTGTTTAAGCTGTATATACAGCATGGTGCTCATTTCAAAAATTTCCAGGTAAGTAGAAAAACTAAAAAATTAATAACTTACACGGAGTTTAAAAGTTTCTAGAAGACAAAAAGAGAAAGATTTAAGAATAGCCAGGGGAGTGCTGATATGGAGCCAGCTTACATAAAATTCAGTATCTTAGACTCAAAGGAAGATTAGCTTGCCAATGTTTAATGTTTACTAGAAACACTGTATTTTTACAGAATCTAAGATTTGTTTTCATTTCTTACCTGTGGAAATTCTTGAATAGGGAAAATGTGGCTTATGGGTAACAGCAGTGCACTATAAACAGCATTAAAGTTGTGTTCCAATGCATCTCCCTGATTTACTTCACTAGTCTAAATAAACCACAAAACAGTAACTTATTAGATAAGCAACCTACAAGGAGTAAAGGACATCTAGATTAAATTTGGTTTCTAATTTTTTAAATAAAGCTTTTACAAGTTAAGACTAAAGTAATTCCATTTTTTAATTTCACAGTGTTTGCTTGAGAATCTAAAAATAGACTATCAACTAGTTAAACAAAAAACAACCATGACCATTTAGTTTTCACTGTCAAAAGAAAAATGCAAGAGAGAGTAAACAACCTGTAAAACAGGATTCCAGGAATCATTTTGAAGCAATATAAACCAGTACAAGCAAGGCTGAGAGCTATTTTTGTTTACAGTATCACCAGGCTGAATCATAACTGAGATCAGCTGTCTGTTACCGTCCAATTTTTAAATTTGCAGCTATTTTTGATTTTTTAAAAAAAATTATAAATTACACTCGTGATAGCATGGGCTTTTAGCTACTAGTGAAAATCAACATTAGTGAAAAAATGAAATCTAAAAGAATAGAATTATTAGTAATAACTAGAGATTTTACTGGTAATTCAGGTGACTTTAAATACTTTAAAAACTATCCATAGTTTTAAGGCCAGGGGACCATTATGATGATCCTGCTGTACTTCCTGCATAAGACAGGCCAGAGAATTTCAGCCACTGATTCCTGCATTAAGCCTATAACTTCTGGTTAAAACAGAGTATATATTTGAGAAAGACATTCAGTTTTCATTTAAATTCTTCACGATAGATTCTCCATCTCATAAGAACGGCCCTACTGGGTAAGACCAATGGTCCATCTGGTCCAGTATCCTGTCTGCTGACAGTGGTCAATGCCAGGTGCTTTAGAGGGAATGAATAGAACAGGTAACCATCAAGTGATCCATCACCTGTTGCCCATTCCCAGCATCTGGCAAACAGAGGCTAGAGACAGCATTCCTGCCCATCCTGGCTAATAGCCATCTCATTCCTGGGTAAGCTGTTTCAATGGTTAATTACTCTCATTGTTAAGAATTTGCACCTTCTGTCTAGTATGAATGTATTTAGCTTCAGATACCAGCTGTTGAATCTTGTTATAACCCTTGTCCGGTAAAAGAGCACTAATATAAGTTTCTCTTTATGCAGGTACTTATAAACCGATCAACTCACCTTTTTACCTTCTTTTGACTGAAAATAAGTAAACAGTGTCTCACTATAAGGCATGTTTTCAGGACCTCAAATCATTTTTTGCAGCTCTTTTCAAAACCCTTTCCACTTTGTCAGCACCCTTTTTGAAATGTGGAAACTAGGACTGGATACTGCATTTCAGTAACAGTCTCAGTAACATCAACTAGAGGAAATACTATGTCTCCACTTCTGATTGAAACTCCCCCCACTTATACCTACAAGTATAGAGAAGCTGTCTTAGCCAGACCCTCGCATGGGTGATCATTTTCAATGAGTTAGACATAAAGACCCACCCCAAATTATTTTCAAGTCACTGTTATGTAGTCATATAAGTATGACCTACTTTCTTGGTGCAGATATATGACCTTGCATTTGGCAGGATTCAAATGTGTTACTCAAAAGGAACCCAGTTTACCAAGCAATTCAGATCATTTTGTAGAACTGGCCTGTCATTTACTACCCTTCCAACTTGCATCATCTATAAACTACCAGCAATGATTTTTATGATTAACATAATTGGTCTCTTTAATTTTGAAGAGTAGAAAATACTACAACAAATCAATTATGGAAAGTTATTTATTATTCCATCTACGTGATGTGCAATTTTACTTTGAAAAGTGACTAAATTATGACACTTTATTTCAGTGACCCTACATAAAAACATTCAGTTTACAAAAGGTTGGTTTATATAACAAAGCATCAACCTAGACTCTTCTTTTCAATCATCACTAGCCATAAAAATTCTGCAGGGCAAGTTATGTTCTTCATAACACCTGTGAAACTCCACTGAAGCTAATAAAAGCACTTGTGATGTATTCACATTTGATAGCTGAGAAATATGAAATTTCAGCAATGTCATATTGACATCATTTTTCAGAACAGAGCTATACTTTAAAATCTACTTTTGGACAGCCTTCCACTATTGATCAACTACAAACTACAATTATTTACTCTCTCTTGTAAAAAGATGAAGTAATACTTGCACTGTCTCTGTCTATCTAAGGATGTAAACTCTTTGGGCAGGTGACTGATAACTGTATTTTTCATGGCTGTGCTTTTTTGTTTGTTTGTTTTTAAGAGGCATGAATTTACCAAAATGTAAAAATTTGCTATTTCTTGCCTTTATGTTATCAGCAATGAGAATATGATAAGGCAATCACACACTAAAATGCTTATGAGTATTTGGTACACTACTATACCTGGTTAATCCATTCAGTCAATGGGTTAACTACAATACTCCACATTCTCCAAAGATGTTCCTTATTTTCCACCTGTTTTGCACACTGATTAATAATGCAGAACACAGATTCACTGAAAGCCAACGGAGATGTGGGGCCAGATAAAACACAACCCACAAGGACTTCCAAGTTCAGGAAGAACCTAAAAACAAAAGTTTAAAGGTTAGAAAGGCAATTATGGGAGGAAGTAATACTTAAAATTCACAGGAAAGGCCTCTAAAAAAAAAAATCAGCATACTGAGGTACATAAGAACAGGGCAAGTTTGGTAACAAAAACAAACAAACATTCTCAAATAGTTCCAGAATAGGATCACTTACCTCTCATCTGTTACACACCATTCCAACAGATTATTACGGAAAGATAGTTGAATTAAGAACAAAGCTGGTGTTCCCTTGCAAGAAAAAAAAGAAAATCAATCAGCCTTTTGAACTGTATTTTCATTATTGGAGTTTTTATTACACAGTCAGAATAGTGTATAGGGTGGATTTTTCTTCCAGTTAATGATTCAGAAATGCAATATATAGGAGCTATATAAATGTAACTCCATGGGCCAGTAATTTATTCAGAGTCAACTAAAATTCTGAACTTGAATTCTGAACAAAAAAATGTGGTTACAATTATAACATCCAGAAACAGAAATTTGGAGGTGGAAAGAGGAGAAATCTGAATCAAAATTATTCAAACACCCTTACCTAGTGCAGAAAACCACCATAAACTGCCAGAGTCCTATATGGCAGATTTTGCATTTGCCAAATTATTGCCAAAACGTATTTAGTATTTGCCAAATATTAAAAAGATTAATCAACCCCTACAGCAGCAACTAAACCTCAAAATCAGATTAAATCTTTTTAAAATTAACTTGATAGAAAAATTACACAGACATGGGGACAGAGTCCCTCTCCTTCACCTAAATGCACTTTTCTTTGATTCTTTTTGAGAAACATGCTCTCGAGTGCTTCCGTACAGGTTAAAGAGGTTTGTCAGTAGCCATTGCTACTGAGGTATCTAACCAGATAATGACCGATAATAACTTGAGTCTACTGTAACTCATGCCTCACCTGAGGCTCATGACGTTTTCTACAAGTCTACATTAACCAGAGCATTGAAACCATAGGTATCAATAGTATGACTAATGCACTGAGGACACTTATCCAAAGCAGCACTAGTACATAAGAGCGCAAATCCTCCCAGTAGCCAGCCTAATATTGACTTCTGAGAGATCTTAAGATGCAAGGACTGTTACCCAGTGAGATTTCTCACCTTCTGGCTCTGGAAGAAAGATCTTCATTCTTTGCAGTTCCCTTGTCTTTGTGGGGACTGGAAGACAACTAAAAAGCTACAACTCTAGCGATGACCTGATGGACGGAGGAGAACTGCATTGACAGATGGAGGACTTACTTTGAAGATGTTTGGGGTCCCATTACTGACTGTTAACCTGTCCTTGCAGGTAATCACAAAGTTACTTGGGGATCTCAAAGACTCAAGAAAGAGGATGTCCCCATGCTTCCCCTGTCAAGCTACAGGATGTTAGGCAGAAATACCTCGCTGCTTCATGCAATCATTTTGAGGCTTGAGGGGAAATTTATTCTTGGAGACCCATACTGACCAGTGAGAGACTAAAGAGAACGCAGCACGGGTTGGACATGAGTGAACAAAGGGATTGTACTTGTATACAACTTGTTTATTCAAAATGAAGTGCATTTCCTTGCCTCTACTAAAGTTTGTCTTCTCTGGATACTGCTTAACCATCTCAGTGATGACTAATCCTTGGCTCATAAAGTAATTTAGAAGTCTAAATGTTTTCTTCTTTGAAATACATCCTATAATACTAAACGACACGCAATGTCAGAAAAAAAACCCAAGAGGGCAGTGCATTGTGTATCACATGTCAAATTGCCAATTACTAACATGGCCTTCAGCAGCACATTCATGATGGAATTTGGCCCCAGCCAAGATTTAGCGAATGCCATGTTAGCCAACATACATTAAAAATGTATTACTTACACCACATTAATATGTCTGAAGCACGCTGTATGAATATTGTGTGCATGCATGTTAGGCAGTTATGCCAACTGAGCTATACTGTTTTGCTCAAAATACTAAATCACACTTGTTCACTGATACATCCCACAAAACCCTGCAACACGACAACTCAACATTTGGTATAAGTGGCTAGTAAACTGTCAAAGGCTAAATACATTAATGTTCTGCCCTGGTACAAGCAGGTGAGGTATCTTTGCAGACTAGTACTAGGGATGCTAGTATCCAAAACAAAAATAAGGAAGGTACAGAATACGTTAAGGAACTGGTGGGCTGAATCTTACCTGACTATGAAGTGCTAACTAGTAAACAACTGTCCTATAAATACAAATGGTTTAGGGCCTGTTTTGGGAGCAAACTGTGTATAAGGTGAACTGAACAGCGCTGCAAGAAACTGTTTCCCAGAAGGACTGGTATCCTATTAACTCTTTCCTTCCTGCGGTGTATGGTTATTGACTTTTAGCAATAAGCTAGCTAAGTTTGATTCTGTGTCTCGAACATTTTTTGTGACATATCACACTTATAGTCAATCAATTAGCTAGATTATTAATCAACATACTGCTCCATCAATAACAAAAAGTTATATAAATAGATCATGTTGTCTACGATCCCTGCAATAAACAGTGTGCTCAACAATACAAGGAGGTCACTTTCATGAATATGTCTCTTCAGAATATTTTTCAGACATAAGGAATTGTTAATCCTGTTTCAACTCATTTTAAATCTCAATTATTGATGCAGTTAAATTGTCTATGACAAGGAAAGGCTAAACTTGTTCCAGACATTCTAAAATAAAAATACCAGTGAGAACTGTATAATTTCACCAAGATACGACTCTTTCGGCTTACATAGGGTACTATGAATATTCAGTGTACTCCAACTCCTCTCTCAAAGTATAAACACTAACACATTTTTAAAAAAATATAACTAAGATTTTACTTACATTTAAAAGATCCATGTCAGCAACCTGATATGCTGGTGACCCCAATACTTTTGAAGGTAATTCTTTAATTGTAATTTCTATTAGGGACTGAGGGAGGGAAGCAAACAAGAAAACAGGCAAGTATTAAAAAAAAAATGAGAATTCTTCAGAACAGACTATGTATAAATGTCTATGCAAGAGCCAAATACTAACAAGTAAATGAGAAACCAGATGTTAACAACTGGTTTGAAGTCTTCTGTAGGCATAAAGAAAGCAGCCTTACAAACAATTGCTCTCTGAATTAATGATAACTTAGGAAGAAAAGGGCTACAAATGACTCACACCATGGGATTCATGCTGACATTTGATATATACTCCTTAATGGTTCCTATAAAAGCAATGTAGTTTGCCAAGAGAACTTAGTAATTTTTATAAAATAATTTTTAAAAAATTATCAGCTCTTTAGAATCTGAAGTTTTGGTGCAGCCATTGCAAGAAACTGGTATCAAAATCAAGGCTTCAATTATACAGTATCTACTTAACAGCACATAAGAAATTATAGGTTTAATGTGATGATGTACCCCATAATGCTTTATAGAAATATGCTTGAGTGTAAATATGACATAATTGGAATATGTGTTATGCTAGATATATCATGTAATATATCTTTGCAAAGGTTATGTTCTTCTGCATGCATTCACCCTATTCGTATACATGTATCATTTTTATTTCTGAAGTTACAAGCACTGGCTCTGTTTGTATTTAAACTGTTTGCTGTAGAAAGCAACTAGGGCAGATTTGGTCAAAATAGTGTAAAGGGGTTATTCAAGTAATTGGGAGTACTTGGCTAACAATGGACCTTGACAAATGCCAATCCACATCTGAGCTTTCCTGGGAACTCCTCTAAACAACTGAGTCATGCATGGACATGAGACTTGCCCATGTGACTCCAAAACTCCATCTTGGATCTGGATATTGCATAGGAGAGTAGGAGGGGTTTGCATCCACAAGAGAGAGTCTATTTAAGCCCCTGGGAAACCCCTTCATTTGGTCTTCAGCTGGCTTAAGAGATAGCCTCTCTACCCCACGGAGATGCCTGAAAGAAACTGGAACAAAGGACAGTAACTACAGGGGTGTGAGTGATTGCTGGACCCAGACTAGGCCCACGTCCAGACTACCCCGCCGTATCGGTGGGTTAAAATCGATCCCCGAGCGTGCTTACATCGATTCCGGAACTCCATCAACCCGAACGGAGTTCCGGAATCGACACGGAGAACCGCGGACATTGATCCCGCGCCGTCTGGACGGGTGAGTAATTCGATCTTAGATATTCGACTTCAGCTATGTTATTCACGTAGCTGAAGTTGCGTATCTAAGATCGATTTTCCTCCCCTAGTCTGGACGAGGCCTAGAAGGAGGCTAGTCTGTCAAAGCAGGTTACTGGAAAATCTCTGAGGGTGAGATTTACCTGCATTTAGCTTCCTACTGTATTAGGCTTAGACTTGCGTGTTTTATTTTGTTTGGCAATTTACTTTGTTCTGTCTGTCGTTACCTGAAACCACTTAAATCCTACTTTTTGTATTTAATAAAAATCACTTTTTACTTATCAATTAACCCAGAGTAAGTATTAATACCTGGGGGCGAGGTCACAAACAGTTGTGCATCTCTCTCTACTGCTGTTATAGAGGGCGAACAATTCATGCATTTACCCTGTATGAGTTTTATACGGAGTAAAAATGATTTATTTGGGGGTTGGACCCCATTGGGAGCTGGGTATCTAAGTGCTCAAGACAGGAGCACTTCTTAAGCCATTTCAATTAAGCCTGCAGCTTGTGGGGGGATGTGGTTCAGACTTGAATCTATGATTGCAGCAGGCAAGCGTGTCTGGCTCAAACAAGGCAAGGTACTGAAGTCCCAAGCTGCAAGGAAAAACTGGCTAAGAGATAGTCTAGGCAAATCAGGTGGCCATTCCCAAGGAGGTTTCTGTGACCCAACCAGTCACAACGGTATCTACTTAACAGTACATAAGAAATTATCGGTTTAATAACAAAAACAACTTACCAGTGTTTTCTGAACAGGAAGTACGCTTGAAGTAACTATGTTTTTTAAGGCCTGTAATAATACTGTTAACATTTCTGAACCTTGCCTCTCTTTCTTATTGCCTAAAAAAATAAAAGTAAAAAGCATGATCAAGCCAGAGATAAAGGTACAATAGTGGCAGAACAAAGCACTGATTAATGAGATCATCATTTAAAAATTATTTTTACTGCAACAAAATGAATCTTAAGGCAAGAACATTTTCTGAAAAAAATCAATACATAACGTGGACCGTAGCACCTTATGTCAATTTTCGGTTCCATTCTCCTGCCATTTCGAAGATATGCAATGAACTGCCCAGAGAAAGATTATAAATAAAATATTTTGTAAGTGTGCTAGATACTTTACTAAATAATTGAGAGAGAATGTTTCTGCAGAGCAGAGTGGATTCAAAACTTTTTTTACTTTCTTCCCATTTTGTAGTCTTAAATTACTAGTGTGGATGTTTTGTACTTGTCTTTCAGTTTCCTTTTAGAATTTCAGATTTTACAGAAGGATTCTCTCTACTTAAAAATTCGCACTTAAATGTTCATCTATGCTGAAAAAGACATAGCCAAGATCTTATATTTACTGTGAGCAAATCAGAAAGTAAAAAAAACCTGATAAGCAAATAATAGCTTGTGTTATATTTGCAACCATCACTTTCTGACATATTGAACCTTTACAAGTCAAGAAAGCGGAAATGCTTTGACCAGGCTACAACTCTTCCATTAGCATTTGCAGTGTGAAGTCAATGCAATTTATGCTCTTAAACTGCTTAGGTACTTTTGAAAAATCCCATCAGAAATTGCATAAATATGGGTTTGTGAGGCTAAGTTTCGGCTCCTTTTTTAAAAAGTAAAAAACGTTTTAAAAGTTCATAACATTGTTAATGTACTGAAGACTAAACTTCTCACTGTTAACACTGAAGCAATTTTGTTTTGAAATGACAGATTTCATGCCACTAAGAAAAGTATATATAAAAAATGAAATTTTAGCTCCTAACGCTGCAAACATTTAGACAAATGCTTAACTTTAATCACAAGTACTTTAACCATGAGTAGCCCTGTTGACTTCAATGAAGTTATTTGTGTAAGTAAAGTTACATACCTGCTTAAATGTTTGCAGCATCGGGGACTTAATATTTTCATTGTTTTTGCCTATAGCAGCAGAGTTTTGTAAAATTCAGATAAGATACCCTACACCAGTAATGGAATTCTAAAAAAGACAGCATTTACAATTTAGTTCATTACAAATTTTAATCTAAAGCTGCAATAGTCCAAGTTTTAAAAAGTCCCACCTGACTCAAATAAATTATTTTTTTTCAAATCAAATTTAAGTAATTTAAATTCACCTTGATTTAAATCACTCAACCCTGTTTAAGAAAAATGTAATATAAGACATGATATAAAAAAATAATGTGGAAAATGGACAAGACATACAGCAGTAAGACCACATGGAGATGATTTTGGTATCCTCACATTCTGATGTTTTAAATTTTTAATATATGATATGTAATCCTTATGATGCATACCCTTATATTATGGGGCTAGGCTGCATAACCCTTACTCATGAGGAGGACTTCATTACAAAAGTGGCACAGTTTAGTTCCTTTTGCATACGTATTATACATGCATATATTGTACAAAATTAGACTGTATCTTATAAAAGTGTCCTAGAAATAGTGGGTTTTTATGAAGAATTTTACTGAATAGTCAAATACTTCCAGGAGCATACCCCCCTCTCCACAAAAAAACAAACAAACCACACCTCATATTTTGGTCACAATAGATATGAAATAAATGTTACCTGATTCAATAGCTGATTTCACAAAACCAATCATATGCTTCCATATAATATTTAGCATGGCATCTGCAAACAAAAAGTGAAATTTCCATTCACAGAAGTCCGTGAACAATACCAAGCAAAAGAAATAGCAATGCACATAGAAAACAGGTGTTTAATTATGGACTTTACATTTAAAATGTAATGCTACAACCCATACATGAAAAAGTCACAAACACAAAACTGGATATGTCGATAAGAAAAATGCTATTTTAATACTTTCATTATTACTCTATTAAAAATCCTCTTTTCCCTATTTTTTAAATTTATTTCCCTTCATCTCAAAATAAAAAGGTTATTTCACCATGAAATTTTTACCTGGAACCTCTTTTCCAATTGCAATGAAGCCTTCCTGAACTGCATTTATGAGTGTGCTGGCATGCTTACAAAAAAAAGAAGAGCTACTGATCAATGGATATTGAAGAGGCTCTAGGAGAAAACAGAAAACATAAATCTGACATACTGCATGTGGTTTTTTTTGTTTTTGTTTTTGTTTTTTTTACAGTCAAGAGTTTAAGAGATAGCCCAAAAGAAAAATCAAATACAGTGGGTTCTTTAAGTGTTCTTTATTAACATGTGATAAAAATAGCTCCTAACATTAAGATTAAGATCTACAATTAATTATTTTAAGTATCTTATCTATTATGTACATCTTTAAGTTTAATAAAATATTATAGAAAAAAAAAGTAATCATTTCAAACTACCCTTGGGATCAAGAGTGCTTTGAAAAATATAGTGCAAATACCTAGACTAAGTACAAGTTTGTTTTGCTTAGAAAAAGCCAAAACTTCTGGCCCCATCAGGAAGTGAAGCAGCATTTCAATTCCCAAAAGTTGAATTGAGGGGATCACTATGATTCCTGATACACTAGAATTCAGGTTTATCCTTGGAGTGACCGGACTTCCAAATGGATAAGAACCTAAGGAAAAGAATAACACAATTCTTGTGACTACATCATAACTACATTCAAATGAACCACTTTTAAGCAAAAAGAAAACAGATCCAAACAATATATAAAAATTAAGTCTGACAAGTTTACAAATGGGCAAAGAGAACATTTTCAGCCTAACCACTGTGGTAAAGCCAGGAATACAACCCAAATCTCCAGACTCTCAGCTTAGTGTTTTTAGCCGCAAAGCAATGTCTTGCTCACCAAAAATTTCCATTATAGTAAGTACCTACTAGCAATGCTTTATTTAAGAAACTATCAGAGTTTCCATCAGAATCCTTTATTTTAAGGAGTTTATACTATATATAGTCCCTACCAAATTCACAGTCCATTTTGGTCAATTTCACAGTAATAAGATTTTTAAAATCATAATTTCATGACTTCAGCTATTTAAATCTGAAATTTCAGGCGTTGTAATTGTAGGGATCCTGATCTAAAAAGGACTTGTGTGGGACTCATGGTACTGCTACCCTTACTTCAGTGCTGCTCCTGGGTAGCAGCACTACCTTCAGAACTGGGTAGCTGGAGAGCGGTGACTGCTGGCCAGGAGTCCAGCTCTGAAGGTAGAGCCACCACCAGCAGCAGAGCAGAAGTAAGGATGGCAGGGTATGGAATTACCACCCTTACTTCTAGGCTCCTGCCTGTAGAGCTGGGCCCTCAGTCAGCAGCTGCCACTCTCTGGCCGCCCAACTCTGAAGGCAGAACAGAAGCAAGAGTGGCAATACCGTGACCCCCTTGCAGCTCCCTTTTAGGTCAGGACCTCCAATTTGAGAAATGCTGGTCTCGCCCGTGAAATCTGTATATTAAAGGGTAAAAGCACAAAAGAGACCAGATTTCAGGGTCCATGATGCATTTTTCATGGCCGTGAATTTGATAGGGCCCTAACTATAGAAGTTTACAGGTCTGTTGCATCTTACGCGCATTTAACATGCGCAATCTCAGTTTTACGTGGTCGGCAAAAAACAACTATTTTAATACTGTAACTGTAGTGCGGACGATTCTGCTCGCCATTCAACTCAATGTAATTTTGACTATACACGGTTTTCGCTTTACGCGCTAACCGCGGAACGGAACCCCCATGTAAGATGAGACTCACCTGTACTTCAGGACTGCTTACCTTGAGGTTTTTGCTCAAGATTCATTTTTGAACACTTTTTCAAAAACTTATTTTAGCCGGTTAAACAAAAATCTGCCTTTTTGACAGATTTGTCACTGTTAACATGCATTTTTGTTGTCTTGTTTTCCAGGTTTGAAGAAAATCTATTCTCTTCCTATGCCTCATACTTGGCTTTCACTTCCCTTCCGTATGAACCCTCCCTACTGACCAGCACAAAGTCTGCTTCTAAAAATCAGATACACCATTTATCATTGTTTAAGGGTGACGTCTGCCTATAGTGGACAGGAAAATATATTTACTGTTTTATAAGACTTAAGACCGTCAGTGATCAGACCTCTACATTTCAAGTTAGACTTGCCTTACCACTAATAGGCAGACTCCAGTCTAATATTAATAGTTGTGATATACCAACCAAACGCGTACTGGGGAAAGGAGAAGTTTCCCATGCAAAGAAGCTGGTGACTGGGGCGGAAGAGAGATATGGGAGGGAAAAAGGTTCTGCTCTTAGGGGATTTGGAAAAGAGAAAAAAATAGATTGGTGCTTTGATGCTGTAATCTGAAGCATTCATCACCTAATATTTAAGTATGCAAGTTTAATTCTGCATATCACTTAACTATATATCTTAGAACAATTTTTAGAAGGTCACATGTTTTACCCTCCATTCTATTGCAACTAAAACTATTTTACATAAACTTAAAGTTTAAGTCTACTTGTTTTTAAAAAAAGCCTCAACTGAGATAGAGATTTATACAACACTTAGAGCTACTAAAAAGAACTGCATGTTAAGGTTAAATGAATGGTTTAACTAGACAAAAACGTGAAAGTAATTTAGAACTGAGAATTGTTTATTCCATCACTGGCAGCCATCCATCCAAATTGCATCATGGTATACGCATAAGAGATCTAATGAGGTCCCTGATGAATCTGCTTATGGCTGACAAGAATACCACACAGTATGCAAATGAACCAGTGTAACTTAACTATATATAAATATAAAATATAAAATAATGTTTACAGACACAGGACAAAGAATACCTGCAATCCCTAGGAACAATGCAGTGCACCAAGGAATTCTTTCCCGCGTTCTCAGATTTGAATAGTTTTGTAGGCTTAAAACAGATACAAAGTTTTCTTGATTTTACTAGCTACTAAATTATTCTAGACCAGTAGACTGATATGAATGTGCAGTATCAATAAATTGTTTGCTATTGCTCCTCAGTTAACACATAAGTTTATTTTAAACTTAGTTCCAGCATTTGAATTCTATTTGGAAGCAGGGCTTATTTTGTACCTGATTTCTGTGCAGATGTTGCTGTGGCTAAACTCTGATTGGCTGCTGCACGAGAGGGAGTTCCTTGAGGTACAACAGAAGAATCTACACTTAAAGTGCTTTGGATTAATGGAACACAAACCTGCAAAGACACCAAACCTCAATAATAGCGTGTATGACGCACGTAAAGAGGAATAAGAGTACAATTAGTCTCAAATCTGCATCATACCTTCTCTGAGGAGAAAGTGGAATAATACAAACGCTAAACTGCTCTGTAAACTTCTTGTTTTAAAGTTATTTTTGATATATAGCAGCTTCATTTTAATGACTAACCAAATCAGTAAAATTTTCAATGTTATCAAATGAAAGTTAAATAATTTCAAATGAGATGTTACTGAGACAGTACAGTTTGCAATTGTTTCATATGATTATCTAATCTTATCTATATTAAAAAGATAGATCAAAAGCATAGCTCAATAAGTAAGATTTTCAGTTAATCACATCCTGGAATATAATTTGATGGAATTATGAAACCCAGTGCTAGCAGTTTGTTTCATGTGCTCAGTCCAATTTTACTACTCCTTGTAGTTTTCCAGTTATGTCTACCAAAGTCTCTAGGTTCATTACTAGAGTGAGTTAAAACATGTCAAAAAGGTGTTAAAATTAACCTAACTGAAAAGCCTGACTAATTTCAGAACAAGCTCACCCCATCACTACCACTAAATCAACCTGTAGGTCTTGCAGGTCCACCAAGTCCATGCACAACTGGATATAGAGAGTGAGCCCTCAAAAAATAATACATCAGTCCAATCCCTTTTTGACTAGGGGGCTGTAAACTTCACTCCACTCTATCACAACTGCTGCAGTATCAGTGGAGAGACTGTCACTCTCCATGTAGCTAAAGCCCAAATCATTTAGGGCTTTATAGGTGAAAACGAAGACATTAAAACACCAACTTCACTGTTCTTGAACATAAAATTCTTTACCTACTGTTACAAACACCTGCATTACTATAACTGAAAGATCTTTTTTTAAATATGGTCTTTTTTGTTGTGACTGTGACACACCAGTCAGTCCTGCTTGTTTGCATGAGTTTATAGAAAAAGTAGGCAGCTGTGATTATAAACCCATAAAAACTAGCAGGAAGACTCAAGAGCAGATATAATACATAAAAACTATTATTTACTTGAAATCTATTTGAATTTTAAAAAGAGAGTGTCCCTTTAAACTTTGAAAAAGAAATGAATAAGTTCATGGAGTATAGGTCCATTAATGGCAAGATGGTCAAGGATGTAACCATGCTCAGGGCAATCCTTAACGCCTGACTACCAGAAGCTGGGACTGGAAGACAGAGGTGGATTGCTTCATAACTGCCCTGTTCTGTATGCTCCCCCAAAGCTCTGGTACAGGCCACTGTTGGAGACAAGATACTGAGCAAGTCAAACCATCACTGATGAAGTATGGCAGCTCTTATTTCACACAGAAGTTAACTGAGAATAAATGCATATCACAAAGATCAGGGTAACTGCTGCTCCTTGCTAAGAGTACTACTTTATAAACAGGCTGCCAAATACTAGATGTGTTTTCTATTTGTCCACTGAATGCCTCTGTGTATTCTGAGCAAGGACAACAGAAGTGCCTAATCTACCTTTGCTATACCGTTAATTTTTTTTATATCCCCTCTTACATTTTCCAAGCTAACAAATCCTGATCTTTCCAGTCTCTTTCCATCTGGAAAATTTTCTATGTAGAGGCAGGATGATGAGAACCAAACAGTGTTGTAGGAGAGCTGATTTATATAGTGAAAATGTTACATCAATATTTTCCATTTTATTCCTTATAGAAAGCGTATTTTGTCTGACTATTGGTGTGTATTGAGCAGAGGATTTATCTGAGCAGTCCACAGTTACTTCAGGTAATTCCTCTTGATAGTTAATTTAGAGCTCTATGTGTACCACTAGTACAAATTGTTCTTTTATATTGACCTACCAGCTTAAATTATTGGAAGCATGTCAGGCTTGGAGCATACAAGAGTGACAGCATCCTTTTAATAATTGTTTTATGGCTAAAGATTACAGAGAGTACAGATAAACAGCTACCAAAAGAAGATAATCATAAAGCAAGCTTAAGTTTTACATGAACAAAACATAGGCTCAACTACTGTGCTAAAACTATTTGCATTTGTTACCTGTTCAAAGTTGGCAGGCAGCTGAGGTCCAAGTCTCACCAGTAAATACCACCAGACCTCCAGTTTCGTTAGTGCCAAAGCCTCTGTTCTTACATGGATAGAGCTCAATGGCTGCATTAGCAATTTCAGCCTTTTTGCACTGCACAATATATCTTGAGGAACAAAGAACACATTTTAAAAGATGCAATAAAAAGTCTAAACTGTTTTGCAACACAATAAAAAGGGAAATTTCTAAACTGTTAGGTTCTTTTCTTTCAATTAACACATTCACTAATTCAGCAAGAGTCAGTCTTCTCCATCAGAAGATTTTCTAGGTACTCAGTCCTATCAAAAAAACTCATTTCCATTTTCCACCAGGAGCCTGCCAGAACAAGTACTTCTGAAACTGTTTAGCAGTTAACACTGAAAAAGTAATTTTGTTAAAAAATACTCAGAGGAATAAAAAAAGGAAGAAAAAAATAACTTTTCCATATAAATCCTGGAAGAAAAGAATCCAAGCCTAGAAAAGCTAGTTTTAATAAATGATCCAATTTAGCAGATGTTAAATGGTAGAAAAGAAATTATCTAAAAAGGAATCTCCTTCTTATCTGAATCACAGATTTGGCAAGACTTTGATACAGCAATGACAAATCAAGGAAAGTGGAAAAGGAAAACTATGGTATCAAAAAAAAAAAACCCTGAAAAATTAGGATTTAACTAATAGGGATAATTTATACAATAAATGCTTAGGGGAGTTGTCTCCTGAAGGAATAGGAGAAAAACAAAATCTAAATTATGCCTAGCGAAGGTATGAATCAGGACTTAAGTTACAACGTCACATATTTCTTCTGCTAGAAACAAAGCACTCAGCTCACTCAAAGATCAATATTGAGCTGGGTTGCCAATACTGGTATATGTTTTCTTGATGTATCATCAAATTCATATGGATATTCTGAATTGAAGCTATTTGACCTTTGTAATTTGGATGAAAGAGCACAGCCTGAAGAGCTCTGGTACAGCTAATCTATGCTCTGAAAGGTCCATTTGTGGGCAGCAGAATTTGAGAGAGATGGTGTTGAAACTTTGGAAGTAAGGCTCTGATGATCATATAGCATATCAATGCTCCACGTTGTGCACAACTCATTCCTGAATGCAGCATCCAGTTCAAGATCTCTGTCCTGTTATTTAAAGCCTTCTACTGAAATAGCCCTAGCAACCTGAGAATCTCTCTCTCTGTACTTGGGAGATCTGATCACAGCTACATTCTGCTGAAACAATTAAACTGTTGGAGCAATTCTTGAGAAAGGGAGGCAATTTCCAAAAGGAGCTAGACCCATATTATAGAGCTCGTTAACCAAAGAAATTAGAATTACTGCTAACCTTATTCTAACTCTACTGCTCAATTCCTTATGGCTGTCTCCCAATCCCATCATCCTCTCTCTATTCGGGATTAAACTCTAAAACCAAGAGAGTCAGAGCAAGAATTTCTAAACCCAATACACTTTGGGTGCCATAAAAAGAAATAGTGATTGTTATCTAACATCAACAGGATGTACTCGAGGGAAAGTTGGAAAATTTGAAGCCTGAATTCATAGCCTTGTGTCCGTGTCTAAGTGCCACAGACAACGTGAGAGTCATTACGTGTTCCCCAACCTAAAGGAATGGCATTAGTCATCTGTGTTTTGAGTAGAAGTGATATTTGTTCTCTTGCCGTGCTTATCACTTGAGAAGGTAACTTTGATCTTGCTCACAAGACAATGTTGTGTCCAATATAAGGATTGAAAAGTCAGAGCCCAAGTTTTCCCTAAGGGTGCCTCTTCTAGGAAAAATCAGCTGCGATTTTGCCAAGGAGCCTACTGCAACATCTGTTTTGAAAAAACAAACCATGCTACCCTCAAAATGTTGGATTTATTATCTGATGGTAAAGATTTATAAACCCTTACACTGGAAAACTCTTCACTATTTTATAATCACATTTGTCAGGCTACTGTCCTCCACCTTTCTGAAATATTTTTACTAGCTCAAATTTGGAGACAGATTCAAGTTGTAGTATTACTAGCACGTGTTTGCAACTGGTTTTTAGAGGAATTGTTTTAGAAATAGCCAGGTCCCTTCAACTCTAGCATTCAGTAAAGAACCAGGATTCACTCCTTAGCTTGAATATCATGTTCAGTATGTTGACCTTGGACAAAAAGACTTGCCAGCGAAGGTAAAACAGCATCAGGGTTCAGGGTTGACCAGGCTCAGAAAGACAGAACCTGCCAAATACAGTATTAGTAACACTACAAGAAGAGTGCGGTGCCAAGAGCACCTCACTATATTTGAAGTGGGCCTTCCCTGGTTGCTTCAGCATCAATCCACCACCACTTAGCTAAGATGAAGACAGTGTGGACCCTTCCATACAGTGTCTGTAAACAAAGGGAGACCTCCAGAATTTCAAAATATTAAAGTGAAAATACACTGAAACTCGTTATAGATTACTGGCTAAGAGGTAAAGGTTGTTAATTCGAAGAAGAGTGGTTAGTAGGGTAGTGCTGCATTGCTGGCTGTTCTACAAATAGAGATTTCTAATGAGCTCCTGGAAATGGCAGATGTTTCCCCAAGCTATCTTAACTCCAGTAGATGCATGGAGAGAGAAAATCTAATCATATTGGATGTGGAAAGGAAAAAAAAAATCATTTTATCAAATTTGACATTGTAATAGGAAAATAAGACAATGAATAAACTCTACTTGTACATTTTAGCAACTGCATCAGCTGACAGATCTTAAATTAGATATGAGCTAAGATCAAGTGTAGTGTCTGAGGTCACAAACGTTCACAGTAGCAGTGAAGTGTCTGCATGGCTTGGCTATCAGTTATTTCTCACACAGCTTTAATTTCCCAGTTTAATTAGCCTTTATTCTCTGGAGAAGTGTCAAAGCAAATCCAGATAGTTTTTTCTTGACTCCACATAAAAGCATGCAAAAGAACAGAGAAGATGTATTTAGTCATTTCACTAGTAAGGGATAAATACTGTGTGCTACAGAACCACAGAATGCTAGGACTTTGACTTAGATTCCTTATTTGTACTGGAAAATAAAGCCACGTTACCACCAATAATCCTATCTGTTATTCCTTTAGCAGAACAAAAGCACTGCTAAATGATCTATTTTAAATAGCCTTGGAAGGATTAGCTTTTTCCTGGTAAACGTTCATTTTACCATATATACATAAATCAACAAAAAAATACTTCCATTTATGATTATCAAAACTTACAGATAGGCAAAGTAAGACAATGGTGCTTGAGGACTTAGGAGTCTGATTTAAGGATATGCACTTTGTTTATTTTGACATGGGATGTTGACAATTTGTCTTTTAACTGTTATAAAGCTTTAACATTTTGAATCTCAGCATCTACTATAATTAATTGTCAGATCCCCATAATCTGATGCAACTGTGAAAATTTAAATTAATTAAAAAAATGCTTAAAAATAATCAATATTATCCATACAGATTATAACAAAATCTGAATTCTGCCAAGTCTAACAATGAGGGTGGGGAATAAACACTTCAGTGAGCATTCAAACGAAATTTTATTAGTTTAAGAAACTTCCATTTTTATTTCCTTGTTTTCCTTTGGAATAAGTATCCCGAAGAATAAGGTCCAATCTTGCAAAGGATCTTTTATAAAGTAGTCAGGATGCATGCTGAACTTAAACAGGCTTGTTTAAGTCTCAGTACTGATTACAGAAGTAATTTCTCAATCTCCAGATTCCTTAACCACAGTTCCCAATAAAAAATCCATGTAGCACAAAATGAAGAACTGCAGTGTAACCTTGTGTGTCCTATCTCATTGCTATCTGTGCTTGGCCCAATTAAACTACTATGGAAAAAAAATGTTTAACTTTAGTAATTCTACCATGCAGCAAGACTGAGCTAAGAAAGAATCGTTAATCAGTAGAAATGTGCATTTTTAGAGAGATAATATTTAACCTGTACATAGTTGAGCACTACCAGATTACAATGGGTAAAATAAGTGTTTTCCTTTCTCCTGGTTAGCTCAATATTAAACTTAAGTTGTTTAATATATTTTTATCTACCTGGATTCAAAGCAAAATTATCTATCAGACTCTTCCATGCAATGAAGGCTATTTTCTTTACCACTGGTGATCCACTACGGAATCCAAGTTCTTCCAGTTGCAACAATGAGTTGATAAAACTGCCACTACGATGGAGTGTCTAAAGGTAAAATAATACTGTTTTATACAATGAAGCATTTACACTGTCACTATCTACTGTCATGGAACCTTAAATAGTAAAGTTATTGCTCTTCTGCTTACCTTTCCAAGTAGCTTGACAAACAAAGGCCACAATTTCAACACATAGGTCTCATTTTTTGCAGAAAATAACTTTTGGAGTTCTGAAATTACTTTCTGAAGACAAGAAAAGGTTGTTATATTTTCTTGTGCAGTGAAATACATAGAATAAGCTACAAGTTTTGTACTGAAGATTAAGTTAAATACAATTTCTGAAAGACAGATGCACTATATTGACAAGAGTTAAAAGGAAATGACTCCAGTGTGGGACTTAACTGGGCTACTTCTACAAAACCTTTTAGAGGCGCAGCACAAAACTTGCAGGTCACCAGAGGTGTAGGAGGGAATATAGTAACTTTTAGCCACCTCTGCATCTTCCTGATGCTGAGTTGCTCTGGGGCTGAATAAGTCCCTGGAGTGACTTAGACAGGTCCATGAGTCTATGAAAATCGCAGCTGCCAACCAGGCCACAGTGCTGCAATCAAGCCTATTCACCTTTTTTAAAAGAACTAGCTCTCTCTCTTGACTATACAGTAGAATAGACAAGCAGACCTCATGCAGTCCTTTTCCATTTCTAATATATAACTTAATATAGAAATAGTGGGCAATTATTTAACTAGTCATTGACCAGGACCCCATCATAATAGGCCCTAAACACACACGATGAAAACATAGCCCTTGCCCCCAAAGAGCTTGAAATGATTTCTATAAGGCTTAGGCAGTCTTGTAAAACTGTCATGAAAGTTTACAATCTGGCACAAAATTAATTCACTTTCCCTTTAGTCTTAATGATAATAGAAAAAAACTGAAGATACTTTACTCACACTGGACAAATAGAATTTTGCAAGGCTGACTAGGATGACTGGTAATACGATAGAGCCATTCATCTGTGAGGTGCTGGTTCAAACCCAGCATATGTTGGTAACAGCCAAAATAGGCTGCCACCATTTGGCTACTGAGTTAGGAAAAGTTAGCTGATGGTTTCATTGGTACTCTCAGCAGACAAACCAAAGAATGAATGGTATTGAGACAGCGCCCCCTCCAAAACTGTGCGGAAGCATACTGGGACACTAAGAAAGCTTGCACTTCTATTTACTGTTCAAGCTGAATATGCCTTCAGTTCTATCAGTGCTACTTTTCGTGAACCAAATTCACATTAACAGATGCTTTGAAAAAAAATCATAGTATGAAATCGCCTTCCAGTCAAGGTTGCAGAGACAAGTACACAGGGTAATTCAGAAATTTAAATGATATTTTAAGAGCATAAAAGAAAACATTGCTAGAAGTTTTACAGCTTCTCTAAAATCCTGAGGGAAAGAAGTTTTTAAAAGCACTTTCCACTTACAGTAGTCATAAGATGTTCAGTTATGACTGCCACCTCCTGCTGTTTCTGAAGTAACAATGGCATTCCCATCTCCAATGCAGCGGCACCTCGTAACTGCACCTTATGAGCTGAATGGACGACCATAGGAATGATCAGCTTTGCCCACCTCACAACCTCTTCTCCCATTTGGGTTGGAGTCTGTTCCATTAGACTGAGTTCAACAAAACACATGTATTAACTACATATAGAACCACTATACTTACTGCTGGGCTTAACAAAAATATTCTTAGCTAGTGATATTAAAATATGCATTTATATTTCAGATGTAGTATGCACTAACAAAATGCTGTTCAAAACATTTTCTAATAAATCTGAATTACACTTTGAAAATCTAATTTCAGTGAAACTCTACATATCAGTATATCACTGAGGTACCAATTCAGATACTTCCCTCGAAAAGCCTGACCAAGGTGACAAAAACCAAAGAGAAATTTATTCTCAACAACTTCTTCCAAACTTGTTTTGTTCAAGTTAAGATTCCAGTTCTTAATGGTATAATCCAAAGTGGCAATTTTCCATTAAGTTAAAAGGGAAAGAAAGCTAGTCTGAAAGACCTCTGAATAGGTGTCCTTTTTAAAAAATTACCTTCAACTTGAAACCTAGTCAATTATTTTTAAGTTGCATTTAATTTCGGATCTACACCTGCAATCTGAGGATATCTGCCAATTTTACAATCACATTTTCCTAGTGAGAGCTTTTGTCCAGTAGAGCGCTAGCCTCTCTATTGCTGTGTGAAAGACACACATACACCCAAGGGGAAAACTGAATTATGCAAATTAAATTAACAATGCTCACAGTATTGTCAAATATACAATATAAACACAGAGAAAAAAACATCTAATTTTTCAGTTATAGTCATCTTAGGTATTACCTGTAATAACAGTAGGTAAATATTCAAGAATTATTGAGTCAAATGTTTATCTTTCACAAGTACATACTGACCCATCTCAACTAAAGCCAGACTTGCTTATCATACATCAGGAAAATGTAGCAAGTGGACAGCAGTAAGTACTCATTCACTGTAATTTAAGGTTTCACGTGCCAGTAATACATTTTAATGTTCTTAGAAGGTCTCTTACTATAAGTCTGTAATATATAACCAAACTACTGTTGTATGTACAGTAAATAAGGTTTTAAAAATGTTTAAGAAGCTTCATTTAAAATTAAATAAAATGCAGAGCCCCTCGGACCAGTGGCCAGCACCCAGGCAGTGTGAGTGCCACTGAAAATCAGCTCATGTGCCGCCTTCGGCACCCGTGCCATAGGTTGCCTACCCCTGGTTTAGAGACTGTTTCTCTCAATCTTTTTGATACTAGGGACCAGCTTGCTGCCTTCCTAAATTGTGACAGGGAGAGCTCAGAGACAGGGAGAGCTCAGTCCATGGACCGGTCATTCAGAAACACTACTCTAGAGAACTTAAATCAAACTGATTAGGTCTCAAGTAAAATAAAGATTACAATGAGACTGAACTTGCATGCACACACACATAGTTCGGTGCAACTGTGTAATTTGCCTCTGCTCAATAAAGGACCATGACTGGGACATCAGGATTGCAGTCCATTAGTAGAGATGGTAGGAGTATTTTACAATGAGCCTAACATGCCTGCTTCAAGCCAAATGATCTTAATTTTTCAGTCTCAGGAACACTAAATTCACTCAGGCCATGTCTACATCTAAAATTTTGCAGCGCTGGTAGTTACAGCTGTGTTAGTACAGCTGTATAGGGCCAGCGCTGCAGAGTGGCCACACTTACAGCAACCAGCGCTGCAAGTGGTGTTAGATGTGGCCACACTGCAGCGCTGTTGGGCGGCTTCAAGGGGGGGTTCCGGGAACGGGAGAGCAAACCGGGAAAGGAGACCAGCTTCGCCGCGGTTTGCTCTCGCGTTCCCGGAGCCACCCTGCAAACCGCAGGGAAGGAGACCTGCTTGCTTGGGGTTCCGGGAACGGGAGAGCAAACCGGGAAAGGAGACCGCTTCGCCGCGGTTTGCTCTCGTGTTCCCGGAGCCACCCAGCAAACCGCAGGGAAGGAGACCTGCTTGCTCGGGGTTCCGGGAACGAGAGAGCAAACCGGGAAAGGAGACCAGCTTCGCCGCGGTTTGCTCTCGCGTTCCCGGAGCCACCCAGCAAACCGCAGGGAAGGAGACCTGCTTGCTCGGGGTTCCGGGAACGAGAGAGCAAACCGGGAAAGGAGACCAGCTTCGCCGCGGTTTGCTCTCGCGTTCCCGGAGCCACCCAGCAAACCGCAGGGAAGGAGACCTGCTTGCTCGGGGAACGGGAGAGCAAACCGCGGCGAAGCTGGTCTCCTTTCCCGGTTTGCTCTCGCGTTCCCAAACCCCCCTGCAAACCGCAGGGAAGGAGACCTGCTTGCTCGGGGTTCCGGAAACGCGAGAGCAAGCTGGGGAAGGAGACCAGCTTGATTACCAGAGGCTTCCTCCTTCCACGGAGGTCAAGAAAAGCACTGGTAAGTGTTTACATTGGATTACCAGCGCTGGATCACCAGCGCTGGATCCTCTACACCCGAGACAAAACGGGAGTACGGCCAGCGCTGCAAACAGGGAGTTGCAGCGCTGGTGATGCCCTGCAGATGTGTACACCTTCAAAGTTGCAGCGCTGTAACTCCCTCACCAGCGCTGCAACTTTCTGATGTAGACAAGCCCTCAGTGTTGATGATAAAATCTACTATTTCTATTATTTCCAACAATGCCAATGGGAGAAACACACTCTCAATAAGTTTTAATCCTAAAATGTAGGTTTGGAATTAAAAACTAGTACAAAACAGTATCATAATAAATACTGTAATGAACTTAAAACAAGTTTTTGGATGTAAACATTCCCACGCAATGCTGGAAACATCTCACTGAATCTAGCTTCATTTTTCAAGGTGACTAAAAGGTGCAGGGAAAAAACAAAGAATCAATTATATAAAGTAGAATAGACTTTTTTTTTTAAAAAAGTTAAAAAAAGTCTAGTAAGTTAAGCTGTTAAAAATGGTAGTAATTAATTTTTTATCTGACTGTGACTTTCCACATCAAAATCAGTGATGACATTATAGGTCTGGAAAGACATTTTGCGAATAAAATGGTCTAGCAGGCTTCAGAAAAAGCATAAGTAGTTATCACACAGTTCATAAAAAGCCTGACTTTATCATACTGATTTTTAAAAAATATATATTGGCAACGCTGAGAACATTACTTAGCATGTTTAACAATTTTAAAGTAAGTCAAATATTGTCCTTAAACTATAGTACCTCCAACAGATTCTTTTTTCAAATGGACTTTTCCAAAAACTCAATAACTGTTTTAAACATTTAGCTTTACAGTTCACGTACCGTATGACAACATTTAGTGCTTCATATTCAACAGCCATGGAATATACATCTCCTTTAGTAAGTATGGTTTCTAGTGTAGTAATTATACTGGGTACCTGAAGAAACAATGGGATGAGGTTAACTAAACTGTCTCTTTAAACTAGAGGCCAAAAAATAAAAAAGTTAAGACGCTCACCTCCTTCCCAACAATTTCAGAAGGAAAGGTCTGCTTAGAGATTACCCAAAGGGCTCGAGTGCGTGTATTCTTGTCTGAAGTTTTTACAGCAATACTGTTCACTGTTGAAAGTAACTCTTGTATGTCAGTTGCTAAAAAGCAGAACAGAACATATGGCATTCAAATTATGTTTTCACAAATTCTATTCATTTTCTTAGCAGGCTTTTAGGTCACACCAGAAACTTTGGCTTAGGCATATCCAACGTTAATACAGGACCAGCTACGCAATTCCAAAACCGACAAAAATGTAACTAACATTTTAACTATATTAAATATAAATAAACTTTCCAGTAAAGAGTGACTAAAATAGACTACCAATAGACAAAATTGTGTAGAATAGTACATATATATGTTGCCATCTACATTAGCACTATAGAAAATTGAAACAGTATAAACTTGAAAGTCAAATTTCTGTCTGAAAAATGTATCTATTACAAGAAACACCAGAGACTACACAAATTTTTCTCTAATTTTCCAGGTTTTTAAAAGAAAAAAAAAACAACTGTGCAATTGGTACCACTTTAGCCATAGTCAATTTCACTGTTTTGTTGATAGTGTATGCCCATCCCAGGCTCTACATGGTTCAGCCATTAACAGAAGCAAAGCTGAAAGTGAAGAGGCTGTTTGTACAGCACTCTGGAAAATAATGTTCATCATTATTAATGTGATGATATGACATAATATAAAGTTTGAGAGAGTTTGGGAGCAATGAATTAATTACATTCTGCCTATACCACAGGGCAAGCTGTACCCATCACCCGGAACCAACTCACCAATTAATTCCAACATTTTACTTACAAATCTCTGCCTTACTCCCTGAAAATTCCTAATTTTAATCTAGAATTAAAGAAACAGATTAGGGCACATTTCAAAATCAAGGTATCAGAAGGAGTTCTAGTAATATTTTTTTTACCAGATAATTCAGAGGTAATCTTTGAGTTAAAGACACAAAATCCTAAAGCTTGTAGGGCTGCACTGCTCAGCTCTGAGTTCGGACTAGAAATGTGTGCCTGCAAAAAAACAAAGCACAAAAAAGGACATTAAAACTCCAAGTTGTATCATTAATTACAAAGTAGGATTATGTACTGTGTGGCTGCTCAGCCAAGTTAAGATTAAGTCATGAAATGGAACACAGAACAATAAAAAAAAATCCCATGCTTAATGAAATCTTATATCTAAATGCAAACTGAAAAATATGTCTAGCGTCCACAGCACAAAGTCACACCTAAAACTACAAAACCTAGTTCGGGTTTTCAAGACACTTCCGTCACCTGTAAATCTGGACACTTGTTATTGAATTAAGTTCCAAAACATCTAAGAATCTGCACTGAAATAATTTTTACATAAATGGGGAACAATCATCCATTTTTTTATTATTGTATTTTGAATAAAATAAGCATGACATGCTTAAAAAACAGATGAACTGGTTACCAAGAAAAGAAGTCAGAATAAAATGACCTGCCAATAACTTTATATTACATCAGCAGTACCTTGATGATCTCCACTACTCAGGTTATAGGGGTATTCACCACATAGAAAAATACAGATATCTTAAAATTCAGAAATCACTCCATCCATTATGCACTACACACTGACACCCCAGATTACATTATTCTTAGTTTGTTATGATTACTAGTGCCAGCCTACTGTGGGATGCATCAGAGAAGTGGCATGGATAGTAGGGGTTGCTTTTTAGTTTTAATTTTTTTTTTAAGTATTGGTTATAACAATCATAATAGATAGTGAGCCCATGCTGCAAAAACACAACTCGACCTGACTGTACTGTAAGACATCCATGCATCCCAACCAGTCATTTGCATCCAAGAAATGTTTGTTGCAAACCATTTCATAGTCAAGAAGAAAACCTTGAGAAACTAATCTTTCTGTAGTAAAAGAAGATACAATCTCCATGATGTGAAGGAAAAGCCAGGAGAGTACAGTTTACTGGATACCTTAATTCACAAGGTCAAATTAGGCTACTTCCGCACCCAGCTTGACTGCAAATTAAATGAGCTCAGTGTCTGAACCCAGATCTTGACTTAAGCTTTGGTTCTTTTATTTACTGAGTCTTGTATAGCAAAATTAACTTTAGGGAACACAACTCATACCTTAAATACTTTACAAAGTCGAGGAAAGTGTTTTCCAACATCTGCAGTGAATTCTTTTCCTTCCTCTCCAGTCAGGCGACTCCAAGAAGAAGAGAGAAAAATATAAGACATATTTACAAATATAAAACATTTTATTCTTATGATAAGGTTTTTATTAAAATACTGTCAAATTATTTTTTAACTAAAAATTACAGTTTCAAGAACATCTTAAAAAACAGTTGAAACATAGCACGCAAGTGTTGGAGAAGGAAAGAGAAAAATCACACCTTTAAACATTACAAGTCTATACTTAAGCCTGTGACCATTCAGAATGAATAATATAGCCCATTGCTGTACTGTGAATACAGGATATTAGTGTATTTTATATTTTGCTACTCTTGCTGCTGAACAACTAGAGATTAATCAGCTACGAAACTGAAATTGCTACTGAAAAATCAAATAAACTTTACCAAACCATATATCAAAAAGAGTTAAGGAAAAATTAGTGTTTCATTTTTTAAAACTAACAGCATTAGAAAGAATATGTATACACAATAGCTAGTGAACCCCACCAATTATCTGAATGGAAGATTGAACCCTAAATGTAAAGGTCCCACATTGTAACGGAGCCAGTACATTTTAATAGTCACAATTTGAGCCACGTGTGAATAATTTCTTAAAAGAGAATCAGCTTTTTTCTTAAGTGGGATCACCAAAGGCAACTCTGAGGAAGCTTTTCTTGTGAAGAGTTAAGTTAGCAGCATTCCTTTTTCTCTCTCACCATTATGGCCCCACTCCTGCAAACATTTAAGCATGGAATCAGTCTCATTAAAGTTAAGTGTATAAAGACACCAACATATAGGTGTCTGCAGGATTACGGCCTATTTGATTTTTCCCCAAAAGTAGCTTCAGGGAAGGGATGTTGTAGGTACTGTACAAACAAGTACAAAGACATAATGAGTCCCCAATTCTCAAATGGGCTCTCCAGGTGCTACAGTAACTTAAACAGGCTTTCATCAAATAAATATTTTGATAAAATATGATATTACAGAAATCATGAAGGATCCAACAATACGAAAACTGAGATTTTCTAACCAGAAAAGCACATTGACTTCAAGAGGCAGGACACTTGTCCACTCATTTCTTCTTAAATTTGGAGCTAGTTAAAGGATAAAGATAAAAGCCCATCTGCAAAACGGCCAAACATTTCTAAACTTTGCAGCTATTCCCTGCCCCCGATCTCCAACTAAAAATGTGCTTGAATTTGTCTGTGCATGAGTGTGCTTTGGTATCTGCTGACAGTCGTATCACTGAGGCTTTATCCAATATGCACCCTTACCTTCAACAGGGTGCACACAGAGATCCCCCACACTCGATGCACCATGCCATTAGCTCAGCGTGTGGCTGCATACACACGCTTCCAGTCATGCCCCTTTACACGCTGTCTGTAACAAGGTAACCCCGCCAAGCTCACACCTGTTACATAACCTCCCCGACACACACAATCCGCTAACCTTCACCTGGAGCACCCCACTACCCGCGCACACAGCCGCTCTCACACCTGTTGCACACGCGCGGCTCCCGCATCCTCTCCCAGGCGGACGCACGTGAGTGAGGCCAGGGCAGAGCCCTCCCCCCGGGACCGTCACTTCGCGGCCCTGACAGGCAGCCGTACCGGAGCTGCACCCGCTCCCCCCATCGCCCCAGCCCGGGGCGCGGCGGCCGCACTCACTTAACGATGGTGAGGTGCGCGTCCGTGAGCTCCCCTAGGGGGGCAGCCGGGTCCTCCAGGGTCTCCAGCAGAGGCAGCAAGCTGGGGCCGGCGGCGGCAGCGCTCATGGTGCTGCAGGGACAGAGACACGCAGGGGAGCAGAGAATCCTCCCAGCCAGGCACCCGCTGCCTCCCTCACCCGCCGCTTCGCTTTCTCCCGGGCTAAGATGGCGGCGCGCGGGACTCGCCGCCAGACAGACCGGGACTGGACTCGCCCAGCCAATCAGCGCCGCAAGAGGCGGTGCCTGAGGCCGAACGCCGAGATAGCGAGCGGAGCCGTCCCGCCCACCGCGCTCTTTTCCCCGCGCAGCCGTGCCTGGGGTGGAGCGCCGAGTCATCGATCGGGACCCCTCCTTCTCCCCTATGGTGGATCGGCCTATGACTGCAGCTCTTGCAGGGCCCGCCAGGTGGGGGCAGGGTGGATGTGTGAGCTGCTGCTTGCAATCCACCCCTGAACACGCTAGGGGGTTCCTGTAACTAAAGCCAAGCCAGAGGAAATGGGCCCTGAGTCATCTGGGTTACCATATTTAGGTTCCCCAAAAGAGGACGCTGGGGGCAGGGGGTACAGTTAGGCATGGGGGAGGGGTTGGTGGCACAAGCCCGGATTGTAGATCCTGTCTACTATACAACTGTCGTGCTTCTCTGGTAGCCAGAGTTGTGAGGCACCTCACTACCACTTCCCCTTAGTGTGAGGAAGACTTGTTTGTACCCGCCAGGGGTCAGCTTTCTGACTATCAGCCACAAGCAACACAAAAATTCCTCTCTAGGTTTTGCACACCCTGCTCTTTGTCGCTACAGGTTGGTGACAGGCACACTCCAACCCCTGAGCCCTCCGACCATTTCCTTAGAGTGTCCAGCCCCTGGTCCACTGGACACTTGCAGTATTCACAGATTCACTCTTCACCTTACCAATTACTCCTCAGATCACTGCTTAACACCTACAACTTAGATATGTTTATAGTGAAAACAAGTAAAAGTTTATTGAACAAAGTATAGAGATTAAAGTCGTATCGAGGAGTATTAGTAATAATTACATATAAAATAAAATAACAAGCATTCTGAAAGATAGAGTTACTTAAGTCGATACTTTAATGTCTTATAGCGATTTACAACCAGGCTTGGCTGTGATCTTCCATTTATGAGACAAGTCGTGCTGTCAGCTTGCCTCCTGGGAGAAAGGCCCAGGGTGTTCCTCTGCACTCCCAGATATATCCCAACAATCCACTGTCTTTGCTCATATATAGGATGCTCTCCTGCTGTTTATTTCTTCCTTTAAATTTCCTTTCTTGACGATTTCACAATGTCTTGAGTAGCATTTGGCTGAGCATGGAAAAAAGGCACACATCATGAGACACATAATGACCAGACAGGGATATAAGCATCTCACCTATAGCTGAGGCCTCGCCTGACAGAGTAATTAGCATATAGAGTGAGGTTTGATTTCTTGGAGGATAGAATTAAGGAGATAAACAGATCATTAGGCTGAAAACAGAATGTTTGTGCTAATCAGGTACGTAAATAGGTCATCAGGCTAAAAAGACAGCGTGTCTGAGCCTGCTAAGATAAGCAGGAGAACACCCAAGGAACCATTTACTAACAATGAACAAGATAAATTAGGAATATAGAGATTAGGTAAAGAGTAAATGGAGTATGGACAATGAGCGGACAGAGTATGCTGCACAGAGATTGGCTTGGTTACTGTGCAGGAACCAGTCCCAAAACGTGTGATGCAAAGAATAGTAAAGGCAATGTATTGTGTAAATGTATATAAAAGAAGAGGTTTTCTGTGTAATTATGGATGTGTGGTATGCCCTATATCCACCCCCTACACTTGAGTCTGATCAGCTCAGCATAGCTTTTCTGTATGCCAAATAAAGGAATCTGAGTGACAAAATCCGAAGTCAAACTGATGACTAGAGAACTGGACAAGGTGTTCTGGATAAACCAAGTGGAAAGGTCTCAGAGGAAATTCCAAAATCTGTTTGAGACATGTCAAAAAGAACCTGTTTGAGACATGTCACCTCCTGTTACATATCTTAGGGACATAATTTTCAACATAGATGCATAATTCCTTCAATATTACCCATGCATACTTTTCATAATGATTATGATTACCAGGTCCAGTTGGCTTCTGGCTCTCATTAGAGACCTCATATGGCACCCGTTAGTGAATTATTATGCATATATCTGACTCAGGGGATCCCAGTAAAACTCTGTGCACCTCCCATGCTCTCTGCCAGCTGGCACCAAGAAATCACTGAGTCACACTGGTCATTAAAAAGAAATAAGAAGGTTACTTACCTTATAGTAACTGCAGTGATTCTAGATGTGTGGTCCCTCTGCGTATTTGCTGTGGTTTGTGCATGTGCTCTGTGTGCCCATGACCAGAAATTCTTCAATAGCAGTATTTACAGGACTGTACCTGTGCACTACACCTCTCCATGCTGCAAACTGAGGGCATAAGTGATCCTACATTGCCATGAATCATATGAGGATCCAAAGCAGAGGAGGAGGTCACATAAAGAGCTAAGGGGATGACCTATTGCACAGTCAGCCACTGTGCCACCATAGCAATCAATTTGAAAGACTCTAGAAAGGCCTCAAGGTCATCCTCTGGGCCCTTCTTGGTGAACGTCATTGGCATAGCTGGCATCACTATGGTTGGGCCTGTGGGCCTTACAGGATAACCCCCAGTCACCTTGGTAGTTGCAATAGAATCAAAACTTCTTATGCCAGATGTTGATGCTGCTCCTGAGTCAGTTGTTTTCATTTCTCAGTCATCACTTTAATGTTCACTCTAGGTCTGTATTGCCATAGAACAGCCATTCACCCCTGACCCCCAAGCCTTGGGAGGGCTGCAGAACACAGTTATTCAGGGTTCATTGGCAGCCACTGCTCAGTTCCCAGTGAGAGAACAAAAGTTTTTATTTAGCTGTTGCCCCCTTCAGGCAGGGCACCTGCAGTAGTCCTCCCAGCAACAAGCAAGGCATTGGTAGCAAATTGAAACAATAGTCCCACATCAGGATCAGATTCCCTCAGGGAGGGAAACTGCCAGCAGCAGTTTCTTAAGCAGTTGCTGACCCTAGCCAGGCTTTTCTGATGGACAGAGCTAAAGGTCTGGTTCTCTCTCCCAGCTAGTACCCAAACAAGCTTTTACACCCTCTTTGTTAAGCCTACCAGTTGCAGGTGTAACAGGAGAGGGCTGACTGAGGCCACAGCAATTTAGTAAGCCTTTCCTGGCCCGTGAGCATACTCCATTACAGGGCGGTCATGTAAATTTTTTGTGTAAAAGCTGTTGAACTTCCTACTGAATATCAGAAAGATTTCCCATTTATCAGCTATGGACTTACTTAACTCTGTGTCTGTCATTGAAGACTTTAGAACAGAGGTTGGCACCTTTCAGAAGCGGTGTGCCGAGTCTTCATTTATTCACTTATTTAAGGTTTCACATGCCAGCAATACATTTTAATGTTTTTAGAAGGTCTCTCTCTATAAGTCTATATATTATATAACTAAACTATTGTTGTATTGTAAAATAAACAAGGGTCCAGCAGCCAGAACCCTATGCCAGCAGTGGGCTGTGCGGGGCTGGTGGCCAGGACCCCAGGCTGGCAGTGGGCTGAGCAGCTGAGCCTGCTGCTGCTCAGGGGGTCCATCCGCCGGCTCCTGCCAGCCGGGATCCTGGCTGCCAGTCTGGGGTCCCGGCCCTGCTCACATACAGTGGGTACCTATCTTCTCCCTGGTTCTGGCCCATTCTCTTCCCCTCTCTCTCTGCACTGAGCTGAGGGTGGGGGTGCACTGAGCACAGGGCTAGGGGTGAAGGAGCAGGCTGGGGGTTGGGATGTAGGGTCTGGCCAGGAGCTAGAATGATGGAGGGGGCTCAGGGTTGGGGCAGGAGGTTGGGGGTGGAGTGCTTACCTGGGCTGCTCCCATTTGGTGCAAGGGGTGCAGGTAGGAATGTGGGGGCGGGGGTGCAAGAGCTTCCGTTTGGTGCTCAGGGTGGGGGTGGGGATGTAGGAGGTGCAAGAGTCAGGATGTAGGGGTGCACGGAGTGTGGGGGGGCTGAGTATGTGAGGGTTGCAAGAGTCAGGGCAGAGGGCTGGGGGCATGTGAGGGGGTACAGGTGTCAGGGCATGGGGCCTGGGGGGCCTGGTTATGTGTGGGGAGTGCCAGAGTCAGGGCTGGGGTTGTGTGGGGGTGAAGGAGTCAAGCAGAGGGCTGGGTGTGTGTAAGAGGGGTACAGGGCTCATGGCAGGGGTCTAGGGGGTGTGCGGGGTACAGGGCTCAGGGCACGGGCCTGAGATGTGTGCGGGGCTGCAGGGCTCAGGGCAGAGGGCTGGTTATGTGTGAGGTGGGGTCAGGACAGAGGGCTAGGTGTATGTGAGGGGGTCAGGGCTCAGGGCAGGGGCTGGGTGTGTGTGAGGTAGGGTCAGGCAGAGGGCTAGGGGTGTGTGCGGGGTGCAGGGCTCAGGGCAGAGGGCTGGGTGTGTGTGAGGTGGGGTCAGGACAGAGGGCTGAGTGTATGTGAGGGGCTCAGGGCTCAGGGCAGGGGCTGGCTGTGTGTGAGGTAGGGTCAGGGCAGAGGGCTGGGTGTGTGTGCGGAGTGCAGGGCTCAGCACACAACCCAGCACACTGCAGGAAGAGCGTGCCGGACCAGGCTAGGCTGGGCTGGGCAGGATTTTTAATGACACATTGCTGCCTGTCAGGACTCTGGCAGGCAGCAGCATGCCATTAAAAATCGGCTCATGTGCCATCTTTGACGCGCATGCCATAGGTTGCCGACCCCTGCTTTAGAACCACCCAAGGAGCAGAGCTTTTGACAGTTGCTTCATGGCTTTTCCTACAGTCTGTAGGGTTTAGATGGCTGCCTGTGAACTGGAAATGGCTCTTTAATGTGTCTCCTGTGGCTCTTTGCAGCACATGATATTAAAACACTGTGATTTAATTATTAATCACGACGCTTTTAGTATGTTAATATTAACCAATTAAGTCATCAACTTCCACTAAGTTACTAACTTATTTGATGTGAGAATAATATATATATAAACTGAATATTTCCCTGTCATACTGTTTAAATACGAATAGTATTATAATAAATGAAACATTGAATTCACACTACTGGAGCTCTTTTGGGTAATGTTGATCACTGAACCACTGAGGTCTGGTTTAGATGCTCCTTAGGGATCCCAGTCTCTGCAATTCATCTAAACTCTTCAGAAACAGATTTTGAATTTACAAGTTCAGCTGAGGCTTAGTCTCTGCAATGTTTGTAAGTTCTACAGAGATAAGCATAGGTCTCAGTAGCACAGTAACTCTTACATCTGCATGACTGAAGCACCTGTAGAGCCAGATAGAAGCCTTTGATGTACTATGATAGAATTCTCAAGAGTAACAAATTCTTGAAAGTACTTTTTAGAATGACATCACTGCAGTGACAGCACAGCTGTTCGTTGGAGATTATTTTGTTAGCCTTGGATACTTTCAGCAGATATTTTGATTCTGGCCCACATCAGTTTAAGACTTCAAACTTATCAGTTAAAACAATTAATATTTTATGCTAAATAAAATGTTAATAGACCCACTTAACACTCTTAGTTTGTGATCAACAAACTACTACTGCTGAGTTTAGCAAAATAAAGAACTTGTAATTGTAGGAACATGTCTGTGGCCTCATTCAGTCCATCAAAGGGCAGGATTTAGAAATATTATTTATTTAAATTTGATTCAGTTCTTAATAAATGCATCTTGATTCAATTAAGTATAGTTACATGAAACTTATTTTCCAGCAGCACTAATGTGATGCTCAATGCTCATAGTAAAATAATTTGGAATAGCAGCAAAGAATCTTGTGGCACCTTATAGACTAACAGACGTTTTGGAGCATGCTCCAAAACGTCTGTTAGTCTATAAGGTGCCACAGGATTCTTTGCTGCTTTTACAGATCCAGACTAACACGGCTACCCTCTGATACATAATTTGGAATGAGATGCTGGAATAGTTGTATTATTGTTCAACAGAGTTATGAATTTTTTTTTGTAAATTATAATTTTATATGTAGTGTTCTGTTCTCTTTAGGGGATTTCAGATGTCGTATTTTCTGGTTTACTTCATTTCTGAGTCATTCCCACTGCTACTGATTTGCATCAGAAATGTTCGAAGTATCAGGAACTCTTCTGATAACAGGGTCCATATTGTATCCTAGTCCATTTTTTGAGGTGTTTTAGAAACATATAGGTGCATGTCTGAGAATGACAAAGGAATGATGTATGATGTAGAGATGAAGGAACCCCCAGCAAATAAGAGCCAGAAAATTACGTAACTTTTGAAGAGTGGTGGTGATGAGAAAAGGCCACTTGGCTTTAATTTATTTTACCTTACTTACACAGTTAATACTACTATATATTATATCAGCTTTGGAGAATCCAGATTCCCAAAGGAAAAGAGCTATTTACGATACAGCCATTTTGGCAGCTGGAAAGGGAACATTTATGGATTACAAAACTAGAGGATAACTGGATTTTGTAATGGCTGCCAGCATACAGTGGTTTTGGAACAGTTGAAAACAAAGCTGTTTCTGTAACTCTCATGTTACATGCTGGAAATGAAAATAGTCCTTTCTGGTGGATGCTGTCTTTACTCTTATTTACTTGTAGTATGTTTTTGGTTTCATCTTAAAGTTAAAACCAACAAATCCCCCAAACTAAAGTACACTGAAAAGTACCCAGGAACTGTTAATGCTGGAGGGTTGAAAATTGTTTGGTGAGAGGGCTGATTAGCCCTACAGGTCTCCCATTCTAGCTGGGAACTTTTCCAAGGAACAAAGTACTTTGTCATCCGCTCTAACGCCAACTGAAGAGGTCAGTGGAAAGACTATAGGTGACTTCAATGGGTACTGGATTGGACTAATTTCTAATTTTTATATATATATATATATATATATATATATATATATATATATATATATATATATATATATATATATATATATATATATATATATATATATATATATATATATATATATATATATATATATATAAACACACACACTACTATCAAATAAGCCAGCTGTCCCTAATTATTAATACAAAAGTCAATAAAAATACCTAAAAGTATCAGAAAAAATAAACAGCACAGATTGGAAACCCTGGACATGATTAAAATAGAGGTAGATTTAATGATATTTTGGGGTCAGGGGGTTAACAGACAGATATAAACTGATATCAAGAATGGATACATGTCTATCAATTCAGCATAATGCAGTCTTAGAACTGGTGTGAACAAGATGAAGCCTGTTGACAGGTTGAAAAAACGTTTGCTGATAGTTGATGGACAATTCCTTTTGGTGCCTCAGTTTCTCATAAACAGAGAATCTTTCATCTTTTTGCCCTTTAATAAATGTGGTTTGAGAACAGAAAAGGCTTGAATAACTCTGCACTGGGTAAGAAAGACAAACTCCTTACAAATCTGTTAAATAATTTATAATCCAGAACATGATAAAAATCACAAGGACAGTACAATTACAGATTCAGTGCTTTTCATGCAGCTTTATTATCTTCTGGCTCTAGAAGCCCATTACATATGGGTTTGTCAGGGATATATCACAGACCAACTCTCAGGATGAATTTGCACTTTGAAGTAAACTATCATGAGGCAAGACTTACTTGAAAGGCATTGGAAGTGAGTTAAGCTTAAAAATATATAGCGAGAGCAGCAAGAAAGGAAGCAAGAATAGGGAAAGGAGAATTTGGACAGCAATAAATATACAGGAATGAAAGAAAATGAGAGGAGAAGGATTGAAATATCAGGCCCCCAAAACTTCAGCTGAAATGGTGCAAGGGGTGAGAGAAAAGGAGTGGCTAGTGTAGAAAAACAATTAGTTGGGAAATCTATAGTAACAGTGAATCCTTCAGTTTAATTCAGACAAGTTCATGGAGGATAGGTCCATCAATGGCTATTAGCCAATATGGTCAGGGATGCAACCCCATGCTCTGAGTGTCCCTAGCATCTGTTTGCCAGAAGCTGGGAGTGGATGACAGGGGATGGATCACTTGATGATTACCTGTTCTGTTCATTACCTCTGAAGCACCTGGCATTGGACACTGTTGAAACACAGGATTTTGTACTAGATGGACCATTGGTCTCACTCAGTATGTCCATTCTTATGTTCTTAGTTTCACTGACTCCTGGTGATCTAGAAAACAATTGTCTATCATTTAAGTACAGTTTTTTAATTTATTTCCCAATATTCTTAATTAAGAAAAGTTACATAAAGCAGAAATTATAAAAGTCAGAAGGATAAGATGAAAAGCGACTGTGGCTGCTGGCTATCCCAAATATAGTATGATAGCTATAACTTATTGGACAAAACAGGTATCTCAAGTGGTATTTGTACTTAATAACTCTATATTCCAACTGCATTTTCTGTGATGTTGATCTGTCTGTTCACATAATGCCAAATTTTCCAGACAAGAAGTTTGTGTTTCCTTGGGAAGTTGCATTTTTCTCATCATTAGGTTTTGAAGGTGGGTCTACAGCAACGTATTTAATTTGAAAACCACCTGCTGTCACTGAGGCATCTGACAAAAACTTTAAGGTCATGAGATTTCCTAGGGCAAGAGAGAGGGGAAAAAAGTTACTTCTTTGCTATTGAATAAAAAGTGCTGCTTTGGAATTTTTCTCTTCACTCCTCCCTCCCCAAGAGCTATTGAAGTATTTCCCCCCAAATCTTGGATCTAAATCCTATGATTCTTACTCACTTCTTATTCAGACAACACTGAAAACAATATTGGTGTATCTCGTTGAAAACTAAGCAAGGAGCTCAAGATTCACCCACTAATATCAGTAAGAGTTTTGCTTGAGTAAATACTGAGTAAGACCTTCAGGAGTCCTCGAGGAGGGGAAAGGCCTTATTTGCACACAGACTGGCTAACCTAGTAAGGAGGGCTTTAAACTAGGTTCGACGGGGACAGGTGAGCAAACCCCACAGGTAAGTGGGGAACAAGACCTGGGAGATGGGTCGGAAACAGGAAGGAGCATGGGCTATAATGGCAGAGAGAAAGGAGGGTCAGGGCAAAGCTGGGAGGCAAGATCAAACCAGTATCTTAGATGCCTATATACAAATGCAAGAAGTATGGGTAATAAGCAAGAACTGGAAGTGCTAATAAATAAATACAACTATGACATTGTTGGCATTACTGAAACTTGGTGGGATAATACACACGACTGGAATGTTGGTGTGGATGGGTATAGTTTGCTCAGGAAGGATAGACAGGGGAAAAAGGGAGCAGGTGTTGCCTTATATATTAAAAATGTACACACTTGGACTGAGATGGAGATGGACATAGGAGATGGAAGTGTTGAGAGTCTCTGGGTTAGGCTAAAAGGGGTAAAAAAAATGGATGATGTCGTGCTAGGAGTCTACTACAGGCCACCTAATCAGGTGGAAGAGGTGGATGAGGCTTTTTTCAAACAACTAACAAAATCATCCAAAGCCCAAGATTTGGTGGTGATGGGGGACTTCAACTATTCAGATATATGTTGGGAAAATAACACCGCGGGGCACAGACTATCCAATAAGTTCCTGGACTGCATTGCAGACAACTTTTTATTTCAGAAAGTTGAAAAAGCTACTAGGGGGGAAGCTGTTCTAGACTTGATTTTAACAAATAGGGAGGAACTCGTTGAGAATTTGAAAGTAGAAGGAAGCTTGGGTGAAAGTGATCATGAAATCATAGAGTTTGCAATTCTAAGGAAGGGTAGAAGGGAGTACAGCAAAATATTGACAATGGATTTCAGGAAGGCGGATTTTGGTAAGCTCAGAGAGCTGATAGGTAAGGTCCCATGGGAATCAAGACTGAGGGGAAAAACAGCTGAGGAGAGTTGGCAGTTTTTCAAAGGGACGCTATTAAGGGCCCAAAAGCAAGCTATTCCAATGGTTAGGAAAGATAGAAAATGTGGCAAAAGACCACCTTGGCTTAACCACAAGATCTTGCGTGACCTACAAAATAAAAAGGCGTTATATAAAAAATGGAAACTAGGTAAGATTACAAAGGATGAATATAGGCAAATAACACAGGAATGCAGAGGCAAGATTAGAAAGGCAAAGGCACAAAATGAGCTCAAACTAGCTATGGGAATAAAGGGAAACAAGAAGACTTTTTATCAATACATTAGAAGCAAGAGGAAGACCAAGGACAGGGTAGGCCCACTGCTCAGTAAGGAGGGGGAAACAGTAACGGGAGACTTGGAAATGGCAGAGATGCTTAATGACTTCTTTGTTTCGGTCTTCACTGAGAAGTCTGAAGGAATGTCCAATATAATGAATGCTTACAGGAAGAGGGTAGGTTTAGAAGATAAAATAAAAAAAGAGCAAGTAAAAAATCACTTAGAAAAGTTAGATGCCTGCAAGTCACCAAGGCCTAATGAAATGCATCCTAGAATACTCAAGGAGTTAATAGAGGAGGTATCTGAGCCTCTAGCTATTATCTTTGGGAAATCATGGGAGACGGGGGAGATTCTAGAAGACTGGAAAAGGGCAAATATAGTGCCCATCTATAAAAAGGGAAATAAAAACAACCCAGGAAACTACAGACCTGTTAGTTTAACTTCTGTACCAGGGAAGATAATGGAGCAAATAATTAAAGAAATCATCTGCAAACACTTGGAAGGTGGTAAGGTGATAGGGAATGGCCAGCATGGATTTGTAAAGAACAAATCATGTCAAACTAATCTGATAGCATTCTTTGATAGGATAACGAGCCTTGTGGATAAGGGAGAAGCGGTGGATGTGATATGTGATACTAGACTTTAGTAAGGCATTTGATACGGTCTCGCATGATATTCTTATAGATAAACTAGGAAAGTACAATTTAGATGGGGCTACTATAAGGTGGGTGCATAACTGGCTGGATAATCGTACTCAGACAGTAGTTATTAATGGCTCCCAATCCTGCTGGAAAGGTATAACAAGTGGGGTTCCGCAGGGGTCTGTTTTGGGACTGGCTCTGTTCAATATCTTCATCAATGATTTAGATGTTGGCATAGAAAGTACGCTTATTAAATTTGCGGATGATACCAAACTGGGAGGGATTGCAACTGCTTTGGAGGACAGGGTCAAAATTCAAAATGATCTGAACAAATCGGAGAAATGGTCTGAGGTAAACAGGATGAAGTTCAATAAAGATAAATGCAAAGTGCTCCATTTAGGAAGGAACAATCAGTTTCACACATACAGAATGGGAAGAGACTGTCTAGGAAGGAGTATGGCAGAAAGAGATCTAGGGGTCATAGTGGACCACAAGCTTAATATGAGTCAACAATGTGATACTGTTGCAAAAAAAGCAAACGTGATTCTGGGATGCATTAACAGGTGTGTTGTAAACAAGACACGAGAAGTCATTCTTCCACTTTACTCTGCGCTGGTTAGGCCTCAACTGGAGTATTGTGTCCAGTTCTGGGCATTGCATTTCAAGAAAGATGTGGAGAAATTGGAGAGGGTCCAGAGAAGAGCAACAAGAATGATTAAGGGTCTTGAGAACATGACCTATGAAGGAAGGCTGAAGGAATTGGGTTTGTTTAGTTTGGAAAAGAGAAGACTGAGAGGGGACATGATAGCAGTTTTCAGGTATCTAAAAGGGTGTCATCAGGAGGAGGGAGAAAACTTGTTCACCTTACCCTCCAATGATAGAACAAGAAGCAATGGGCTTAAACTGCCGCAAGGGAGATTTAGATTGGACATTAGGAAAAAATTCCTAACTGTCAGGGTAGTTAAACACTGGAATGGACTCGATGACCTCTCGAGGTCCCTTCCAGTCCTAGAGTCTATGAGTCTATAAGTCGGATCAGCATTGCTTACTATGGGCAGGGCCAGTTTAATATAAGCAAGGGACACCCTTAAATTAGATATGATAAATAAGCACATTGGCCCAAATCCTCAAAGTTATTTAGGACGAGGCAGCACTAGGTGGGGGTAGGGGGAAGGGGTGGAGTGGGGGTGGAGTCTGGAGCAGAGCAGGGGTCGAGCACCCCCTGGGAACTGAGGAAGTTGGTGTCTATGTTAAAAACCCAAAGATACAATGTATTCCCCAATGCCAGAGACATTTTTAGACATATTCTCCCTAATATGAGTCTTGCAATCCTGACTCCTGAGTAATGGGAATACTATTGACTTGATATTATGTATGTGGGTAGGGCTTGTAAGACTAGGCCGTTGATACAGACATGCTATGTCAACTCCCAAATCAATGAAGTCACTTTGATGTAAAAGGAATTTTGCCTGAGTAAAGCCTACAGGATTGGTCCCTAATTCTTTGTTTAACTAGACTTCTCCAGGATGTCTCTTCTTTTACACTTATTTTTAAGCAAAAGTGTTGACTACAGTATATGCTAGAAGTTTGCATGGTGGCTTATGACATATTAGCCATGAAATGGGCATTTAATGTTTGAATATCTGAGCCCCTGGCCCAGTAGGTTGATATTTTGTCTATGAGCAGTACATACAATATTACCTGTGCTGATGATATCATCTGGAAGTTCATCTCCACAGTACCTGAAGAAAGATTGTAAATGGTTCATGACTAAATGTGTAAATATGCAATAACATACATGCCACAATGATACCTTAACAGAGAAGGATGGAGTCCCCCTTTCTGTTATAGTCCATAGTTCTAAGTTGTTCTTTGGGGTCTATTCTAACATACAATTATATCATAGGCTTAAATACTTTTATCTGAACTATTTCACAAATGAAAGTGAGGGAGGAGAGAAGGCAGAGGATGCAGGAAGCAAAATTTGCAATAATTGAAGAAAGTAAATGAAATAATAGAAGGCAAACAGCTATTCATTTTCATAAGGAACAATGACCTGAAGCTGAGGGAGGACCACCTTACGCTAGACATCAGGAAAATGTATTAAAAGGGACTTGTCAAGGGAAAAAGAAAAAGGGAATTGTATACTTTCTTTGCTTCCTGATGATGTACAAAGGAGGCATGAAAAGCAGTGAGAATTTTAAGGGTGTTTTTTTTCCTCCGTTTTTTTACATTAGAAATTCAGATGTTCTAAGCTGGAAAACTATGATTGTGGGGGAACCAGTGAAATGACAACATCACAAGAGCAAAGAGAGTAAAAAAACTGAGCAAGTAAGCGGGAAAGCAATGTTTCAGATTGACAATCTGTTTAAAACTCCTTGGGTTACTGGGTCATTTTTGTTTTGTTTTTGTTAATATTTATTTTGCTTCAGTAAAGAACAACATTTTGGGTTAAATCTATTTTTTGCTAATAACTCAACCCCCCCCATCCCTTCAATTAAGGTGTTAGAGCAAACACTAATTGTGATCTGAGACTTCCAAGAGCTCTTCCACCAAAGCCAGGGATGGATGACCATACTTGTATTTTTAAGGTAAAAATAAGCAGTTGTTGAGAAAATCTTGCAGGCTTTCTTTATATTTTATAAAGAAGCAAAAAAAAAGGCAAAACTCTAATTTTAAAAAAAATCTTTGCAGGTTGCCTTTACTAGTAGTGCCAGAGGAGATGGTTTAGGCAACATCATCGTGTATATTAAAGAACGTATTAGATGCAGGAGTGATGTAGGAAGCACCTCTGTAAATGCAACATGGTCTTTTTCTGAGTGTACTGTCAATGAAATATTATACCGTGAACATTTTAATAATATAGCTTGAAATAGATGTATAAAGATGTGGAAATTATTTTTACCTGCCCACAAAGCCAGTGATATCATCATAGCTATCATAGACTTCTAAGAAATCAGCCATGCAAGCAGTGTCATCTTCAACATCAAAATCCAGGAACTGTAGATGAATCCGTTGTCCATACTGTAGCCTAATGTGCCAGTAGCATATTAGTTTATTTTCATACTCGTTTGGGTAGCCTGGTGACTTAAAGATGTGCTTTGCATCTGTGAAGATTCCACCACATTCTTTTGCTAAGAGAAAAATAAAAATAGACTTTAAATGTGTTTTGATTTGTCATGCCTTTTTGTCCGTTAGCTCTTCTGACTGAATCTTATACAGAAGCAACCCAGTATAAGAGGAGCAAGACTCTTGAGTGCTGTTCATATATTCTATAACCCCATCATTCTGAACTAGTACCCATGGTAGCACACATATAGAGAATATAGTACATATGGAGTTGATATGTTGGCAACTAGGGGCCTAATCCAAAGTCTGCTGAAGTCAATGGAAGTGCTCTCACTGACTTCAGTAGGCTTCAGATCAGATGCTAGGTGCTCTGTATAAAGAAAATTGGGATGTCAAGCTAAGTCCGTCTATAGGCCGCACAACTGCACTTATAAATCACCCCACTTCCACCTGGTCTCTCTTCCTTCAAGTCCTTCCTTAAAATACTCCCCATCCAAAATGTCCATAAACTCTAGCCCTCATCCCCATTCAGTTAGACTGCTTTTTTGTTGTTGTGTCCTATTCCCCCTTCCATTGGGCTTTACCATTCAAGATGTTGAGCACCTCTTCCCATTAGCTTCAGTGAAAGTTGAGGACTCTCAACAGCTCACAAGCCTGGAGGTCCAAGCACTCAGGGCTGGTCTACACTACTGCTTAAGTTGATGTAACTTACATCTTCTCAGGGGTGTGAAAAGGACACTCCAAGGAGTGACATAAATTATGTCGACTTAAGCGCTGTCCACACTGGCGTAATGTCAATGGAAGATGCTCTCCCACCAATATAGCTTTTCCGCATCTTGCGAAGGTGGAGTAATTATATTGACAGGAGAGTGCTCTCCCATCAGAATAGCGAGTCTTCAGATGTGGTGCAGCTGCACCAATGTAGCCTCTAATGTAGACTTGCCCTCAGTTTGTGCATTGTCTATTTTGATTGTAAACGCTTCAGCACAGGTACTTGGTCAGGAAGGACTTGCATCCCAAACACAAGTTGTTGTACAATATACTGCCAATATTGTTAATAGAGACAACTTAGTGTCCTCGCTTCGGGATGCTGCCCTTTCCCGATGAAGACAGGCAAATCTTCTCAAATCTGAACAATATTCTCCATCAAGTATTAAGAAATTTATTCACAATGGGAGGGACCCAAATCAACCTCTAAGTGTAAACAGCTCTGGTTAATCATGCTGTCCACCGCCCAAAGAATGTATTTGGAAAACATCTAAATGGCATCTCTGTGTGTGTTCATTTGGGGAGGTATTTGAGAGCTGACATGCAGGAAAAAAAGCAATTGCAATCAGAGACATATTTTCCGTAAAGATTGTGTATTTATAACAAAAGACTAAGATCACCAAACAGTCAGAAACTCCCTAATTTGGACTTCAAACCCAATTCTATGATTTGTGTTAAGTCGGAGGTCAGCCAGATGATCAGAGTGGTCCCTTCTGGCCTTAAAATCCATAGGCCAGAACCTCAGCTGGTGTAAATCAACTCTACTGATGTTAACCTTCTGATCACTGGGGAATTGATATTGTCCCTGCACCCTGTCATAGTACTGCTGGGCATCCATGTTAATGTTACATACATATTCTTCAAATCCTTACAGGTAAATCAAAGTGCCCATCCTTATTTTTAATCTGCTTTTAAGTATAGCTAAACTTCCTTCAGGTGTCAGACAATTAAAGGGGATGCTTATTAAAGGGATAATCACAACTCAAACTTGGGCCAAATTGTAGCAGTAACAAGCTTTTACAAATAGAAGACAAATAGAAATTTTCCTCTGGATTTTTTTTCATACTCCCATGAAAACTGTCATTTTAAAACAAAGAAATACTCTGCTGCAGTGTGTGCAACCACAAAATAAAACTGATTTAATTGATTTTAGTTTGTACAAGTTGAGAGAAATGTAAAAGGAAAACAGGATAATTAATTTATTAATTACTATAATTAAGATCGTTAACATTCTTTTAATTTTAATGATGTTACCTAATAACAGAGGTGAAATATGTTTATAATATATGATTTTAAAATTTCCCTTTAATATTACTTTATAAACACACAGACCAAAATATTCAAACATAGGTGGCCTAATGTTAGCCATCTAAATAAAAGTAGCTGCTAATCACCCATGGCCTAATAATAAATTTAGGCACATAAATGTACACACCCAAATTGGAAAATTTTACATTAGAAACATTAGCCACATTACTGATTCACTAGCTAGCAGTCAGTGTATTATTAACCTTAAACATTTATTTTACTTAGTAAAAAGGCATGTAATTAAGCAACATCAGATTTTTTTAGACATACCATGAGGGTTGTAGCAATAGACATCCCATCTCTCACTTCTGTTGAGGCGAATCCCATAATCAACAATGCCAATTTTTCCAAAGCCACAGCTGGATCCAGCTTTCACTATGGGATAACCAACTCTACCCTTAGCCATCCAACCAGCTGCACACACATGGAAACCTGTGACAGAAGGAAAGTATCATGGCTGTTTTGAAAACTCACTTTAAGCAAGAAACATTATAAAAATTATTGCCTCATTCAAACTAACAATATTTTTTCTCATTGCCAAAATCTAGTTTAAGTATAATTAGCTTAATGCAAATCATATCATAGTACTGAGGTAATTGCTGTCTTTTGCATGGAGAATTTTGAATGCAGAGTATAAAATCACTTCTCCTCCTTCACAATAAATGTTTTTCTCAATGAAAAATCAAAATCAAATGCAGATGGACAGTAAAGTTCCCCACCCTAGAAAATACATTACCAACCATTGTATTCAAATTCAATGTCAGATTAGTCATGTAAATATAATACATTGATTGCTTTGTTTCCTTTTTAGTCCCTAATCCTACAACCTCACTCAGTCATTACTCATGTGAATAAGGGTTTTCGGGACTGGGCTCTTTGGGTGGATAAAAAGGTGTATACATAGCATAAGCTAAGGCAACAGAAATGCTTATTGAATTAAAAAAACAACCTGTTAATACAATGTTATGGCTGAGTGTTTAAAAACAATAATCAAAACATTCAAAATTATTCACTGCTTAGTACAAAACAGTTCTTTCATAAGCTTACCAAATTATCAAAGTAAAAAACAGAACACTTCTTTTGTGGTGGCTTTTAGGTTGTGAAATAGTCACAAACAACAAAATGTACCCTATTATTAATGTTTGCTTGTGCCTACTGCCAGGTTTTGATTCAACAGTGATGCTTACATATTCCTCACAATGGAGGATTTTTTCCAATAACATTCACTCGGAGCAAGATAACACCTTCAATGGGGTCTGCAATCATTCAGCTCTTCATTCCAAACACTTGTCATCACATTGAACACTCTTTCTGATGGACTATTTGTTCTCAGTAATATATGTAGCAAATTTTGCAAGATGTCTTGGATAAAACACTATAAAAAACAAGCGTTTTGATTGATTAAATGAAAATTTTAGAAGAAGACATTCTAGAAGTTCCTGAGGCACTGATAATTTTTTAAAGAAAATGCAGTGAAGGAGAATGTCCAGAGCTTCTATCTACAATAGCAGCCCCTTCGTGTAAAGTTAGTGGTGAGGAGATTGAGGGTTAGGCTGCTGTTCCCAAGCTCAAGGAATAGGCTGTTCTATTGTGCTGCACCCACTCTCGGGCTCCATCCCACACAAAGCACAAAGAGTCATTCTAGCACTGCAAGCAGCTGCTACAACTATCTGCAGTACAAGTCACATAGCAGCCTCTAGCAATCAAGGGGGGAAACTGCATACAGTTCAAGCATAATTCCTGAGCTGCCTGTGTTTTCTAACAAGATTGCAAGAGCCACCTCCAAATTCATGACACTTGCAATAACACAGGTGTTGGCAACACTGAATGTGTGATGTCAGAGCCAAGTGACTGCACATTCAAATGCACATTTTCTTTCATACCTATTTTTCTTGCTGCCTCCAGCTGCTGGTATGTGGCTAGTTGTCCTCCTTCATATTCACACACTGCTTTAGCTTCTGCATAGGTGAGCTGATATTTTCCAGACCGGGCCTCCCTGTGGTACACTCCAGCTGCTCGCTCTGTGGCATCAAAGCAATTAAGAGTTTTAATATTTCGTAGGAATACAGAATATATCCCAACTGGCCTCCCTTCCTAGATGATATCAGACCTTATTGCTGCCAATAGTTGATCAGGAACTGCAGCTTGGGCTATTGCCCAGGTGAGAACATAAACAAGATATTCAACTGAACTTGATGTTATTTAGAAAGCTTAAGGAAATTTGTGTCCCTCCCAACACGGGTATTTTAGAGTCCTGCAGGAGGGGGGCTTTTTGAACCACACTGAGTCAGCATACTTCTGAAATGATTCCCAGAACTACTACTTAGAAAGCAGCAGCTCTAGCAATGGTGAACTCTTGTCAGAAACACTGAGTGTGGGATATCCCACTTAAGCTAAGAGGTGATCTTTCCTGACTGGTATCCCAATATACTTTTGGATATAATTGTGACAGATATGGTAATGTCCTGCCATGTCCTAGACAAACCAAACAGAATTAAGTTAAACTTTATTGAATTAAATTTAAGTATTTTAGGAGTTCATTCTATGAAAAAGGCAAATATTTATGTATTATTACATGCAACTTTTTAAAGGGGAGACATGACTAATGTAAACCCTGGGAAGTGTTATGAGCTGCAAAGGACTCTTTTGAACAATGTGCCAGACAAGACTGAGCTTTTTCAAGAAGTTTCCTAGGAAGGAGTGTTTCCCCTCCTTGGGAAAGCAAATTTCTCCCTTTGGACCAGACCTTCTTGAAGCTACACCTTGAGGTAAAACCATTGTCTGGCTGATCTCCACAGATCAAAGACTCAGATGGTATAAAGGAGTGAGGATACATGATAGATATACATATGTACACACACACACTTATTGAGGCACCATCATGTCTCTATAGTTAAGGCTGAATCAGGTTCTACTTGTAAATACAAACACACATCTGATGCAGTTTCTACATCCCAAATGCAGGGCTGTCCAGAGAACTCAGGCGGCCTGGGGTCTTCGGTGGCGGGGGGGGGCCTGCTTTGGCAGTAATTTGGCAGCAGGGGGGTCCTTCTGCTCCGGGACCCGCTGCTGAAGTGCTCCGAAGACCCGCAGTGAGGCCCCTGGCACTTCGGCGGCAGGTCCCGCTTCGATGGTAACTCGGCGGCCCCGGCCCGCGAGAGTTTTCCAGGGCCCTGGAGCGAGTGAAGGACCCTGCTCCAGGGGCCCCAAAAAACTCTCATGGGGGCCCCTGCGGGGCCCGGGGCAAATTGCCCCACTTGCCCCGCCCCTCTGGGCGGCCCTGCCCAAGTGAATGGTTTAATGCTGGCACTAGAGAGCAGGAAGCACTCCAGCTGGAGCTGATTACAGCAGCCACAAAGGCTATCCTCTGCAGAGGGAGAGGGCTGGCTGAGAAAAATATATTCTTCCTGGGTGCCTAGCTGAGATTCTTCCTCGACAGTAGTAAAGGGTTCTAAACAGCCCAGAGACCTGCTTAGTGTAGAACTCTTTATGCTTGCCTCTGGAGAGATCTTAAAGGGTTGCTACTGGCTAGGCAACAGCCTGCCCCGTAAGAACCCTCTGTAGTATGTAGTATATGTAATAATTTTCCTCTGTATTTGAGACATTGCATACTGGGACCATTCTCGCTGGGATTCCTCTATCCACCACTGCCCTTTGGACCAGACCACAGCCTGTTGAGTTAGCAATGTTTAGTTCTTCCACCTCTGGCCCTCTATAGCTCTCCCTTGAGTCCAGGGATGGAAGATGCTGCTACTGCTGCTTCAGAGGCAATTGACCTTCCTTCAAACCCACTTCCATAGCAGCAGGTGAGATCTGAATGTAAGGAGTTCTCTGTGCACAAGGTTAAGGACTGCTAGATTTGAACTAATGAAGGACGTTCCACTAAAATGAGTGATAAAATGGAGTAAGTTGAAATTGAAAGGGAAGCAGAAGATGTCATTTTTTAACTTTGTTATAAGTGATCAGTTTAAAGAAATATAGTAATACATTAGTGCACATTAATATTTCACATTATGTCCTTATATTAGGTATGAAGAAGAAAAAGGAAGCCAGGAGCAGACACTTCTCTTCTGCCCAGGAATCTAGCATTTTTGCTGCTAATCCACAAACCTTAATGGCCAGTTTTGTTCTCTCCTCAGACCAAATACAGTGGTTCTTACTGAGGCAACACTCTACTTTGATTTCAGTGATATTCAGTGTGTGAATAAGGACAGAATAAAATATAGAATATTAGGGAACAGAGATCTTATTATAACTTTCTGTAGGAGTTCAGTGCTTTTTAGTGAAGCCAGAAAATGTGACAGATAAAAAGAATTTTTAGTTTCACAGATTTATTCCCCCCCTAAAAATCACAGCTAGATAAGACTGTGAAATATGTACACATGGGCCCTTATTCTGAGCTGTGTTTTGGTCCCTTTATGCCACTCCAACAGGGAAATGGGGCTATCAAGCATCCTAATCCCCCCACCCACTTACTTCCTCCTCCTTGGGCTGCACCTTGGTGATGGCCTGCTAGGTGTGCGTGACCGGAGCGCTCTGTATTCCACTATTCTGGGTTGTTGATAGTCTCTTGGAATCTGTTCCTTCAGTGTGGAAGTTAAAGCAGTCCCAAGGTTGCTCTAGCCAAACTGGTCCCCAGTAGTCCTACAATCCTTGAGGTGTAAGGGTGGCATGAAGTCCCAGTATGTGCTTCAGGACTGGAGCAGCTCAGAATCAGGGCCTTGGTGTTTCAGATTTATCATTTGAGTTTTGCAGAACCACTCACTACCCATGTATTCCCCCTAAAGCCACAACCTACCAGTTCACTGGCCCTTGATAGTTTGGTTAATCAGTTTCATAAATTCATCTAATGTCTAATCTCCATAGTTTCAGCTTACTGATCCTTGCCCTAGGAATGGATTTTACTTACATGCCTTAATTCATTTGTAAACAATTTTTGCTGAGCTGAGCAACTCCCCATTACTAAAAGCATGTTCTCTATTTACACATTTCCTTGTAAACATAACAAGCAAAAGGACCAAATACTTTAGTGCTTGCTGCGGTTCAGTGTTTATTTGTTTTTTCCCTCTGGGTTGAATCAACTTGGGCCTTGGCTACTCTGGCGCTTTACAGCGCTGCAACTTTCTCGCTCAGGGGTATGAAAAAGACACCCCCCTGAGCGCTGCAAGATGCAGCGCTGTAAAGCACCAATGTAAACAGTGCCCCAGCGCTGGGAGCGCGGCTCCCAGTGCTGCAAGCTAATCCCCACGAGGAGGTGGAGTACGTGCAGCGCTGGGAGAGCTCTCTCCCAGTGCTGGTGCTGCGACCACACTCACACTTCAAAGCGCTGCCGCGGAAGCGCTTTGAAGTTTCGAGTGTAGCCAAGCCCTTACTCATGAGGAACTTACTTTAAAATGAAATAAATATACTTCTCTAGTTTATTTTCTTCTCCCCATTATCTGAAGCTGATTAGAACAAAGTATTACTCCCCTCCTTCCCCCATGTTCAAAATGCAGCCCTGTATAACACAATAAAAATGTTTGTGCAAAGCTACTCTGATATTTTTATTAGTTTTACAATAACTGCTTTTGGAACATGCCAGAATGTTCAGTCAAATAAATAAGATGTTAGTATAAAGCTAATATATTCAGCTGCACTAGGTATCCACTAAGTGTTTAGTGAATTTGAACACAATACATTAGATAGCATAGAGATAAGATGAATGGAATGCATATTTCTAGTCTGTCCTGATATCAAGACATGATAGTTCTGTGTCATTGCTATGATGCATTATTTTACTAAAAAAAAATTCTCATTCTGCTTTGGATATTGCTTTGCCAGAAGAGAGGAAGCAAAGGAAAGTTCAAATGTGACTATGCCCTATTTTACAGATGCTTCAATTTATCTCAGTAGGATTGGTTCCTTTCTTTCCTGTATGTGTTATGGCCTAATTAAATCATCACTGGGTTGTTTTATTGGACATGGTATTTTGTCCTATAGTCAATATGAGATGGGACTGTGGTTACTTATTGTTCACATTACAGCTGAAACATTTTTATGATGATTGTATTAAAATGTGTGTGTTGTAACTTTGCCAATTTTCTCTTCATTTGTAATTCAGTTCACAGAATTATGTTTTGGTTGCACCAGTAGCAATATTTTTGTTGCAATAATTAAGCTAGAGGGCATTGGTGGAGACCCACCGTTTAGTGCAGTGGTCAGGAGCTGTGACATCAGGCCATCTGGGTAACATATTTGAAAGTTATGGTCTAAGGTACTGCATGGGTTCTCCTGTTTGGTAACCGAATGATCCATTGTTTTTCTTTCATCTTTACTATCATTATAAATCCTTTTATTGCAAGTGGTGCTGACACCAGTATTTTTGGTTTAATACTGGGAAGAATAGTAATCCATGTTGCCTTAATTCAGTCCAATTAACACCTTGCTTCTTCCTTTTAAAGAGAGAGGAAGTAAAACTAGGAGCTGAATAAAGCACTCCATTTCCACTCATGCCATACAAAAGGCAGCTGCTGAGATCATTATTGTTATAATTACTTAACATTTATATTGTGGAAGCGCATAAAGGTCACAACCAAGTTGGGCCCCATTGTGCTAGGTGCTGTACAAACATATGATAAATGACAGTCCCTGACTCAAGAGCTTCCTTGTCCATTGCTCTGACCATATCAAGTCCAAGCTTTTTGTCCTCACCCGAAAGGCTCTTCACAGCCATCTGAGCCTACTTATCTTGGTGTTATATCATGTCACTTCTCCACCACCAATCAGCCAGCAATGCCAGCCTTGACTGCTTCTCACACAAATGTCTGTTAAGTTGCCCCTTAGGCATAGTACACCCCCCTTTTCATGACCATAAAGACACTACTCTCTCCTCCTTCATAGCCCTCCTTCTCTGTGATATTTCAAATACTTTTTTATCTACTTCCCCTCCACCCCAGTCCTGCAAGTAGCCGCTCTTTCTTAAATGTATTTGTATATAAAAGATTAGAGAAAGAGAACAAATGATGTTTCCCTTCCCTCACCCATACTTCATATATCACTTGTCATTTAGTTTTCAAGATTTTTTAGGGAAGGAACTAGATTTACTTGTGTTTGTTTGGCACCTAATAAAGTGGCCCAGATCTTAAATCTGGCCACTATGCAATCACTAATAATAACATGAATTCAACTAGCTAGAAATCTCTTAAGAGATGCATAATGTACTGTAAAAGATAAAATAGGGTATAACAATTACTCCATAAATCAGTCATTTCGGGCACACATTTCCTTAGTTGTTTTTTTTTTGTTAATGTGTTTTGTATTACTGTTCTTTCCATTGCATTTGAAAATGTATAATTTTAAGAAGCCCTTTCACCTACATATGAAAGAAGAGACTGCTGCCACAGTATTTGTACATGCTTCATTCTTTCATAATTATTCCTCACAGCTGCTTAATGATGCCTGCAAGCCATAACAAAAAACCAATACACACTTTCCAAGAATTTTTACTGGAAATTTAGGAAGTATTATATCTGTGGAGAGAGCTTGGCATTCTTTAGTTTCACATGTAGGACACCATGTGTTGGTGTTATGTTCATGTAAAACTAGTGTGCTCCTTTTATAGCTCTTTCCGTTTACACTTTCATAGTTTTCCTTCGTTAAAGGAATTGTCACTTAATACTCAGTTTTTATTTCAGCTCATGCTTTCAGATAATACATTCAGCTTACATAATTCATGGATTCTTTTCCTGGGCAGCCTTTAGTTAGAAAATAAGTGTGAAAACATTAAGAAAATTAAGCAAAACTGTAGTCATTACTCAAGTAAAATTCCTATTGATTTCAATGCAAGATTTTGCCCTTATTGATGTATGGTACGTTTTTATATCATTTTAAAGAACTGTGGTTCTTTCTGCAGCAAAGTGAGTGAATGAAAATGAAATGAATTAATGATTTTTTTTCTTACCTAACCAAATAGAGTTATGCAGTACTCCATTCTTGAATCCCCAACTTTGAGCCTCGTTCCACAGCAAGACAAAAAAGAAAATTAACACGATCATTTCTTCTGTCTGAGCTATTAGATTGTAAATACTCGCTGTTAAAACACTCAGGGTAACCTCTGCTAGCAGCTGCCTAAATTCTGTTGGCACATCTGGTAACCTGATCTTAAATAGTGTGTTTCCCTGTGAGGTCAGCAAGCCTGCTCCAATTGAACTTTCTGTAGTATTGTTACAGAATTAAATGTGATATCTGAGTTGGTTGGTCTGACTCACTTTATGGCTCCCTTGCTGATGTGTCTATTCAATGTATCCATAACTACTAAAGCACATGTGAAAACTTTTATGTGCAAAAAAGTTTCTTTAGCATTCACTGTCTTCAAATATATTCCTGCCTATGCTAAAACTAAGTAGCAAATCTAACAGTGGACGATGATTCTACTCACAGAATACATTATTCGTTGTCATTTAAACATTCTAAAGGTCTGGTCTGGTGGAATTTCTCAGGGACCTGACTGGTAAAAAGCAGTACTACAGCTAATGCTTTGCCTTAGATATTTAGACTAAATAATCCCACATAATACGTTTAATTGAGGATAAACCAGGACTTCCCCCGGGTCAGTATAAAACTAGAAGTGTCAAAAAGTGATGCTTTTGATTCAGACAGCGAGGAATGAAGCTCTCCTAACCACACCTTAGAATCTGATTCATGGCATGATAGCTGTCTGCCTGTCTTCCCTACTGGCTGCAGGGGGAGTGCTGCATAAGCAGCTGCTCCTTGTGAGCAGGACTATGTTGTAATAAAAAGGGGAAAAAATGATAGTGTGGAAAAATTTCTGCTACCCTGCCCAGTACTCTTGAAGAGCCTAAGGTGGAGTCCAGTCTCCTTTGGTAGCAAAAGAGAGTTTTGCATATTGTTTTGATAACACCCTTGAGTCTGGAGTCAGAAGTTACAGCTAAAGATGTGTTAATTTGCCATGACCTCAGAAGTTAATGAAAACCAGCAATGACAAGAAAAGGGTCGAGAACTAACTTCACACCTAGGCTGGTTTTTGACATAAATCTCTGTTATATTAAGGAAGAAAAGATTCTTAAATGCCATTGAATCCCCATCACCTGGCACAGAGGGGTTAATACACATCATATTACAAACATACATGCAGGGGTGCTGGAACAATTTTTATAGTGTAGGTGCTAAGGATGGAAACCATATATTTGGTGTTTGTTATTACTATTTCAAGCCAGAGGATGTGGCAGCATCTTCCACACCCTTTGTTCCAGCACCACTGCACATATGCATGAAGCTAGTTACCCTGCCCCTCCCCGTCCCTCAACACACACACCTGCCAACAGGATTGGGAGTGTTAGGGGAGCAGGAAGGAGTGGGGAGCTCTCCCTTCTCTTTTAGCAGAGGAGGGAGAGATGCACTACCCCACCTACATTAAGCCCTGCAGCGTCCACACAGTGATTGCCACTTGCTTCTCCACCATTAGTGCCTCTCATTTTGGTGTCCCTGCGTACACAGTTCCAGGAAGTTGGCTCTGCTCATTGGAAAGTTCTGCAGCCACTATTCATCATCCCATAACTGCATAACAATGCGATCCCACCACTCAGTGCTTGTTTCTTGAGCCCAGAACTGATAGTATACCGTGTGCAGCTTTTCTGTGAATGTCAGCAGCAATCTTGACTTGTTTCTGTCCATAGCACACAGGAGGGAAGACATCACTGTATCATCAGAGTTGCAGCTCATGAAATACTGCAGGATGAGGTGCATTGTGTTCATAATACTCATCACAATACTGAAGAATAGTGCAGGATCCATGCTTTCTGATGCAGATGGTGGGCAGGCAGTTTACAGGGCCTGTTGAAAAGCAGCACAGAACATATTAGGAAGCCCATGGAATGAAGGGATGGAGAAAGCTGCATCATGAGCCTGCCCCCAGGAGGCATTGCAATTAAACCCTTCCTAGAACGCACTGCAGTAGATGGTGGCCAGTTGCACAGTGGAATAGCTATCTACCGTGCACTGCTGTGTATGTCGATACAAGAGCTGCTAATGTGGACATGCTCTGTCGACACAGGAGCATAGGATAGACATGCACCAGTCGTTTAATTACAGCAGTGGCTGTACGTCAACGTAACTTTAGTTTGTAGTGTCGACATGCCCTAAGAGAACGTGGTGCAGACATTGGGTAAGGGAGGAGCAGGAAGAATGGGTAAAGAATTCAGACTAGGAATTTTTTGATGTAAGTCAAACTATATTACTGTAAAACAGAGTGGGAAAGAAATCTACTGACTAATGGATGAACAACAGAAGAGGGAGGAATTTAAAACAAGTAACTGTATTATATGTTGTGACAGCAATCTATTTTAGTCTGTATTAGCTTGTAAAAGTAAGGCAGACTAACAAAACACCTTTTTTCATTACTATATTCACCCATTAGCAGAGTAGAAGAGTGAAATTTGTTTTTCATCAATGGAGCTGTCTAGCTGGGACAATTTGAATTAGTGAGATTTTATTTAAAAAATAAAAATAGTTGAGTGAAATTTTTAACTAACTGAAACGCACAGCAAAATCCTTCTTTGCAAGAAGCCTAAGAATTACCCAAAGTGAAGGTGTCTGCATCTCAAATGAATCGGACTTGGCAGGCTTACATGAAAGTAAAACAATCAGCCAATACGCCTGACAATATATTAGATTTGGGATTTTCTTGGGCCTACTGGTTGTGTTGGAAGGTCTCAGTTTGTGTGGAAATTTTGTGATGTGGATAAAAACCCAAACTACTCTTTTTTACTTGCAACTTTAGCTAGTTTAATCCTATTTCCCTAGAGGCTAGAAGGTAAATATACTTTACCAATACCAAGTTTTGGTAATATATAGCATATTTTTAAATGTATTTAAACAGATAGTTGGATTAAGTTCTGAACAGATTTTATAATTTTTTCAGTTCTGTCTATGTTCCCAATAAAAACAATTTTATAAGAGTAAGGATTAACGTTATAATTTGTTTTTTTCCCTGTTGCTTATGGTACCCGGTCTAATGTATCCTTCACAGAGTATATAGCTGGTCTTTTAAGGTTTAATTTTAAACATTACCCTCCTTTGTTTTCTATGACCCTCATCCAACTCCCACTGAAGTCAATAGCAGTTTTATTAGAATCAGCTCCTCTATGTATAATAGCGTTTTAGTTTAAAACTAATTTCTTATAAAAAGAGAATAAACCAAAAGCATTTGGTTTATGAAGAGCAGATGTTAGGGGAGGATAATGGATTCACTTACTAAAAAAACTGAACATTTGCCAAGGTAAGATATTTGTTAACAGGCCATTCTAAAATATAGTAATTACGAATAAAATAGACTTATTCCAGTAGGACCTTTTTAATGCAGGCATACAATTCAGCATGTCTCAGACATTTTTCTCCATTTACATTTTGTGAAATAAACACATGTCCAAAATACAAATAGTATTTACACTATAATACAGAAAAATGGGTAATAACCTTGAAAACGTGTGTTCCAAAGTAAGCAAATCCTTAAGTGAAATTTCTCAAAGTGAAAAACCTGAGAGGAGCCACTGCAAGGCAAAGTAAACTGTAAGCAACATATCAGTACGTCCAGTTGCATATCCAGTTGCAAAGTTAACCTATACAATAGAGCTGATATACTTAAATATTTTGAGCCAGATTCTGATCATATTTAAATTTGGGTAAGTCCACAGTTACTCATTTCAATAGCTCAGTTATCTCCTTTGGAGTTACTGTGAATTTACATCATTGTAAATAAATTAGAGCAGAATCTGACTTTTTATTTGTTTTCCCATATATTCAGTATAGAACTTATATATAAGTAAAATCCTGGTTTAGTGGTCACTTTTTATAAACACACACATACTTTAAAATAATTGCAATACCTTTTATTTACTGCATGTAGTCCCTTGCTTCCCTAAGTGCTTTATAAACTTAATCTGATGTTGAAACTATACACATGGATCATGAAATGCACCATCTTTGGGATGGAACAGCACACAACACTATACAAAAATTAATGTAGCTAGGAAGAGAAGATTAGTGTAGCCAAATGAATCTGTAGGGAGACGGTATAATTACCTGAGCTAGAAGTTAGCGGGACATCAAGGCTAACTATTCAACTCTTGCAAAATGTTGAGGACTTCACTTTCTGCTCAGTAAATCATTGCTAATTTCCATTTATAGACAAGGTGAATTCTCTTTAATCAGCCACTCAAATGGCATGAAATAAATTCTTACATAGGGGAAGGAAATGTATTTCTTCAAAGAAATCAAGAGAAAAAGGCAGCTTACAAAAAATGTATTAAACATCTATCAAAGTCTTCTGTGCCATCAAAAGTTAAAACTGGACATCTGCACTAAATTGCTAGAGTGCAACATATGGTCAAGTCTCCTGTATGGATATGAGAGCTGGACACTTAAAGAAGATGTAGAGCATTCTAAATGTGATATAGAAGAACATTAAAAATTAGCTGGATAACCAAAATTACAAATCAAGCAGTGATGAGAAGGATGGATTTAAAAAGAATGCAGTTATTTGAGACCCTAGATAAAAATATCTTTTTGTCGACACATAGCTTGCGAATTGCAGAGCTACTCGCTTCCCGTACTCACACTATCAGCAATATCTCAGGCAAACCCGGAAAAGGAAGAAAGAGAGCCAATTATCTTGGAAATATCATCAGATGGCCTGGTATCCAAAGGAGAGTGGAAGTTTTGCAATGCTGTCATGACTGGAAAGGGTGGAGGTAGAACTTGAGAACCACTAATTGGAAACATCACTTGAAGAAATTGTAAGAATTCTGACATGTCAGGCAAACTATTGCACAACAGTGGTGTCAAACACACTCCTCCTACGTGTAATGTGGTTAGCTATTATCAATACTTCTGTGTTTTTAAGGGGGTGGAAAAATGTAGCTCTAAGCTATACCAAGCTGCATTATATTTCTGCAGCTGCTAAGACTAAAGCCATGTCCTACTTCACAGGCAAAATGTTTGGCTCCAAGAACAAATCATGCCAACAAAAATGCTAAGTGTCATTCATCCATGTAGGCATTTATACTGTCAGGGCCGGCGCTTCCATTTAGGTGGTTTAGGCAATTGTCTAGGGCGCCAGGATTATTGGGGAGCGGCATTTTGCTGGCAGGGGGCAGCAGGTGGCTCCAGTTGACCTGCCGCAGTCGTGTCTGCGGAGGGTCCCCTGGTCCCGTGGCTCCAGTGGAGCTGCTGCAGGCATTCCTGCAGATGGTCTGCTGCTCCAGCGGCTCTGATGGACCTCCCGCAGGCACGGCTGCGGCAGCTTCACCAGAGCCGGGGACCAGCGCACGGGGTGGTGAAATGGCCATGCGCCTAGGGCGCTAAAAACACTAGCGCCGGTCCTGTATACTGTGCTCACTATCATGGTATATAGAAAAAGATCTATAATGGCTACAAACATAGCTTTGGTTTTAATGCTGCTATGTCAGCCTGATTCACTGCATGATGAGACAATTATAGACTGTCTGTTGGGTATTATACAACAATCTCATTTAAAAGGGTAGTTGGTCTCAATCAGAAATCTTCAGACTCTAAAGGTACCTCTAATGGTGTTAGCCATAGGGCCAAACCAGAGTCTTGTCAGATTAACACAGCCTGTGGTGTTTCAAAAGTCTGCAAATTATCATTTGTCACATTTACGCAACAAGATTTTAAAATTCTCTACTCAGTGGGTTAGGAGAATCCATGTGATGCTTTGTAGTAAGTGTGTCCAAAAAATGCATATGACTTGGCAAACTTACTTACATGAAATACTTGGTACTTACAAGACAATGATTTATATTATTCACTTGAGAGCCTTGTAAAATATCCCTTTACATATGTCATATTAAAAGGAGTACACATGCTTTTTATTAACTTAGTATAATGCTACAAAAGAAAGAGCAGTAATTCAGAACATTTTCCAAGTTTCACTACCTATCTGCAGAGCTATGTTACTCACTGGATTTTCACTGTTGTTTCTAAGAAAATTTAATGAAATTCAGTGATAAGTTTCTAATTTTCAACCCCCCAAATTGATGTTTTCTCTTAAAGATTCTGGAGTTAGGCTCAGAATCAATTGCTCAGAAAGGACTTGACTGAGAAATATAGGGTTAAGAGTTTCCATGCAACTCTTTGAAATTGTACAGGAGTTACTGGATATAGAAAGTGTGTAGGAATAGGGCAGAATACAGAATACTTAATGACATAAAAGGCCAGATTATCATGTGGGAAAGATTGACGTAGTTTACTGAAGTCAAGGGAGCTGTGCTGACAGAGACCAGCTGAGGATCTGGCCCAGCGTTTTCTCTGGATCCTGAGGAACATTCATCCTGTTTCAAAGTTTGTCCAAGTTCTCGTTCATTTAGTCTATATCTTAAATTGTGTCATGAAAGACCAAAAGATCTGCTACACATTGAAAGTGACAGTTTGATTTAACTTAAAGATTTTGATCTTTATGTGTCAGTTCACAAATTAAATGCATTTTTAGTTAAAATAGCAACTTAATACATAATGAGGTGAAATCTTGCTGTACTCAGTCAAAGCTTCCACTGAAGCTCTTGTTGGAGTACTGGGTGCTTCTTTGCCATAGCTGAGAACATGGCCCAAAGTATTTCCAAACAAACCTAATAACAGCACATTCACTGCTTTAGGGCTAAATCCTACCCTCAGAAACACACCTACAATTCTATTGAAATCTATGGGAGCTACGTGTACATCTCCAATGGCAAGATTTTTCTACATATCTGCAGAAGTTCAGAGATTGACAAGTCAGATGTTGATGTCACTTATATCAGTGTAAACCACTTCAGTGGTGTTGCACCAGTGCAAAACTGGTGTAAAAGATATCAGAGGTAGGCTACAGTGATCATTCTGCAATACATACTCAACTTTTGGAACAAGTGCTCTGTAATATAAGTGCACTTAATTACAGTATTATGGGAAAGCAAGAGTGCTACAAAAAACATACCAGATTATACAAGTTTATAAAAACATGCAAATGTCAAGAATGTATGCTTCCTTTGATGTATGAAGTAGTCATGCAAGTTATTCTGCCCTTTGTGAGCATGCATATAGTTCTCAGTGAGTAATTACTGCTGCAGAAATGTAGGAATCTTTTACTTTTCCCATTGTTTGCATCCTGTAATGGGGTCGCATGCACCTCTCATGAGCACCTCCTGCTGGCTGAATGCATGTGCCTGCACTCTCATTCTGCAGTAATCTCTGTCAGTGTATTTTGTCAGGTTTTCAATGACTCAGCCCTCTGGCCAAGTCTCTCACGCAGTCTGTATGTGAAACAAACAGACCCCTTCTAGGGCATTCAGTCCAACCAGGGCCTATCTCTGTAGCCCTCCCCAGGCTCAGTCTTTAAGAAGTCCCAGCTCAGGTATGGGGCTGTACCCCCCAGGGCTTCCGCCCTGGAAATACTGGCTTCCTGCAGCCTTCCTAGGGCTAAAGCCTTAATCAGTCCTGCAGTTCCTTCTGACACAGCTTCAAATAGCCCCTTGACCCTGGTATAGGGCCATGTCCCCAGGGCTTCCTCCCTGGAGACTCTTCACCTTTTCTGGGCCTTTCTGGCCCCAGCTCTCCAGCTAGGCCACTTAACAGTTCATATCCCCTTCTGAGGGTGTATCACAGTTCAATATTTAGGCCACATCCCCAGTGGCTAAATACAGGGGGACCCAGGTTCACCCTACTAATAGCAAGCCTCCTGATGCATCCCTTTAAACTGTGCTGCTGCTACTATTCCCTGGGACACTTCTCCATGGCCTCTGAAACCTTCACAAATGCTTCACCCTGACCATAGAGCTGAAGGCTTGTACTCAGTTTCAGCAGCCAGCCAGGAGCTCTCGCTTGTGCCTGCAGTCCTTGCCAGCAACTGCTTGCCTCAGCCCCAAACAGCCAGCCAGGAGCACCTTCTCTGATCCCCCTGTTTCTACTACTGCAGCTCCTTTTATGTGGCCCTCCTAGGCCCTGATTGGCTGCTTGCTGTAGCCTCTCTCCAATCAGATGCTTCCCCCCCTCCCCCGCAGCCACTCTAGGCAGCTTGGAGGACTTTTCTATTGCTCCTTTCTGGAAAGGGGTGTAGTAGGTCCCTGAGGCTTCCAGTGGGGGGCCTCTGGGCCAAGTTTACCCTGTCACACATCCCAACACCAATTATTTGACTATTCAGTTTTTATGGCATCACAAACCAGAATGACACCACCTTCACCAAATGTTAAAACAGAATAAACTAAAACAAAAATGCCCCTTTCCCATACCCAGTATTTAAACAGAAAATGGAGAAAAGAAAACAATACATTTTCATTGAAATGTTGAACAATTTTATCACACTACTGGAATAGTGTAAGCCATAATAGTAAGTAGCTATGTCTCTATTGATTTTTTTTTAATTATAGTGTGCTTTTAAAGTTATAACTGGGCCTTCACAACAGCTTGTTTAAATTTTCTATGTTTTTTGTCATTTCATTATTTATTTGATTTAACATAATATTGTAAGCTCTTTGGGGCAAGGACTGTCTGTTTGTTCTGTCTTCCTACAGTGCTGAGCCCAATAGGGTCCTGGTCTATAACTAGGACTCCTAAGCACTATGACAATACGTATAATTATAAATAATAAATCTAGGATATATTTCGAGGGACAGTAGAAGCTGTATAAGGAACTGATCTAACACCCCTTGAAGTCAATAGACTCCCAATGATTTCAGCGGACATTGGATCAGAGCCTAAGTAATTACGTTCCTTAGAGAGTGTGGTAAGACCACTAAACTCACATTTTGCTGTCTTAGGTCTCTAACATGAAGCCAGAACTCCAGAGGTATACAATGAGTGAACAGCATATAATGCCTGAATGACTTTTTAAAAAAACTTGTATTTCATGTTTCTACTTGTCCATTCCAACATCTTGTTTGCCTATCTGACAAAAGATATAAATGGTACTAAGGGCCAACTTTTAAATGTATTTATCAACCTAAAGATGTGATGGACACCTATGGGGATTTTCAAAAGTGCCACCAGCAATTTTAGATTCCTAGATACCTTTAAAAATCTGATCCTACTGCTTTTGTGATTCTGTGTCTTCCTGTGGACTATTCCTATTTACTAAACACATTTTGCATTCTTGACCTCAGTTTTATAATCCCAAACATGTCTTAACTATAAAAATCATGAGCTATTACCTGCACTTTTTTTCTCATTTTCTCTCTGTCTTTGTAACCGATCCTTTCCCTTACTATATTATTCACCTTATTTTGTTTTGTGTCTAAGATTGTGTATCCCACGGATAGGACCTTCCAGTTACGGACTAGAGAAGAGCCTATGTAAACCAACTGCTGATTTCCCTGCCTTGAATCACACTTTCACAGTACTGTACTGTTACAATCCGCCTTTGGTTTCCCAACCACTTACTTTATTAAGGACAGTGCCTCCCATCCCATAAATATTAATCATAGGCATTAGTTTTCCTTCTAGTGATAACCCAAATTCCTTTTTGAAGTCCATACTGATGAATACAGTGATAATATGTTCAGTGGAGTCATCACTTGGCTTAAGATCTCCTGATTAGCCTGTAACACTCATTTCCCCTTCCCGCCACATATTCATTTCCTTCTCCACCCTCCTTCTGTCTGTCTGAACTCCCACTTAGAGAATATCAGATTTCTCAGACGTTATTAAGTCCATAACAACTCAATATTGTTATAATCTCTGAGTGTGTATGTGTGCTTTAGGATTTTATTCCATGTAGTATCAGACACTGATGTCAGATTTATTGCTTGCTGCCTTGCTAATTTTATGTCTCCACTTTACTTCCTTTCTTAAAGAGTTGTTATGTTAGCTAATATTCAGTTCCTTGGAACATCTGCCTTGTCTTTCAGAAATACTATACTTCCTTTTATGGACTAGAGGTGTCCTCTGCTGTCCCTTTCCAAAGCACAAGCCTCCCTCGTCTTACAGTTTTATCCTTCCTATGTTATTTTGGTTTACACAAGACATGTTTTTGTGTGACTGCTAAAGCCCGAGTTTTGCTTCTTTCCTGCCATGGAAGCACTGTTTCCATTTCCTGGCATTTTATCTCCAGTTTTCCTCATTAAACACTGGAAAAGAGAAAGCTGTTAATATTACTGCTATATTCTAGCCCTGTATTAAGCTCTCACTGTTTTCCCTTCATGACTTGATTGCTGACTGGATCTCCTCCTCTTTGTGTGTTTTAAGGGAATTTTGCTTGGTGTTGTTGAGATCATTGGCAGACTGTGTCTTTTCAAATAATATTTTTACAGTATTTCTTATTTGTAACTTTTGTCCATTCAAGGCAACTCTGCCTATTTTAATTCCAGCTTTATACAGTATTCATCAACAAACTGCCTACATTCCTCCCATGCTTCTGTCTGTGGTCTCTGTGCTTTCTTTGCCAGCTCCCAGCATTGTGCCTTCTTTCATTCAACCCATTATGCTTCAACAGCCTCCTAGTAAAAATTACTACATGCAAAAATATCATCTTCCAAAAGATTCTGAAGGCCTACAAGGTCCAGAAAGCATACAGTCAATGATTATCTTTGGTGCTCTATAAAATTAAAAAAAGAAGCATCTTATATAAAGCATGGACAATGAACGTATAACCTCAGAGTGCATGTCACTGAGTTTCATTCTTAGTGATTCTATTCACACATTCTTACTGATTCTGATGTTATCACAGCTGTTGCCTTTATATCTTTGTGATGGAATGCACCCGTGTAGTAAGATGAGGCCCTGAGACATAAACCCTTGGTATCAGAGGCCTGGTATGAGGCCTGAACTGAAGTAATGGTCAAGACATTGCTAACATAAAGCAAAGCTAAACTGTGAGCCAGAGGCAGGCCCTGCTCATGGAAGTTGGCAAGAGGAAGGCTGCTAAAAGAACATGTGCCAGGATGGCACCAGAACAGCCTGGTACGAACATATCCCACAGAGATAACAAGGAACAGGCAGACCCAGCCTAAAGACAAGGTCAAAAGGACAATATGATGGATAGACAAATTGATGGATAGACTTATTTGTTCGAACCAACCTGTACCAGGAGAAAGGCAGCACCTTAATGCGTAGAGGGGCTGTACCTCAATGCGTTCAATGATGCACAACCTGTTTGTACCTATGTATAAGAATGCATCCCTGAGTGGACGTCTTTGTCTGGCCTAGAAGCAGTGGCAAATCCCGCCACTGACTGAGCCGGTCCATTGTCAGTGGGGCACATATTCGTAGTATGTCCTGCAGAGTCTGCGGGAAAATTATTACTGTGCTTCATTTGACAATAAACCTGGCCAGGTGCCTTTGTACTTTATTAGAGTCTGTGGCCATTGGGTGGTTCGCTGTGCCAGCTATCTGAGCAGACCTAGGACAGCACATAGGGAGAACACACACGCACAAAGCTGACTGTTATCATCATTGAACAGAGCAGAGCACCACACCAGTACTGTCTGATGACATCCTCTGTTCACATCCTACATACTATTGTAAGAAACTTTGTACAAAATATGCCCTGTAAGGTATTATTTGAAAACTAATAATTTGCAGGTCAATAATATCATGGTAGAATATAGATAGCAACATTATATGTAAAGTTATGAATTCCCCCGAATGACATTGGTGGTACATATTCAAATCCATGTAGCCCTGATTAGGCAGAACTGGTCAAGCAGGTCTTAAACAAAGGAATGTGTGTTTACCTCAATTTATGTATAAGTAGTAAACAAGATCCTCAGACAGTGAGAGGGAAAACAGGAGACAAGAAAAATCTGTATTTCAACAAACAGGTGAGAAGAAAGAGCCTCTTTCACTATTAGACTCTGTGTTTCCTTCTTTACCGTTTGAATATATTTTGTTTTGAGGGGTAACCTTCAGGAAAATCCCTCCCAAAGTGGGACTGAACTATAAAAATGAGGGACAAAAACACTAATTTATGTCTCCCTATTGATCTCTCTCTTTTCACCTAAGTTGACAAAAGACACAGTTGCTAGACTTTGGGAGCAGACTGTGGCCTGAGAGGTTGGTCATCAATGTTACTGGAAATGTGGCAAAGGACTTTGTTTCGAATCAAGTCTAGTTAGTTAAGGTTAGAAAATCTTTTATCTTTATTTTTCTTGTAACCATTTCTGACTTTAATGCCTCATTCTTGTATTCACTTAAAATCTCTCTTTTTGTAGTTAAATAAACTTGTTTTTATTCTTTGATTGAAACTAATCCAGTGAACTGTGTGGGTAACTCCATTTTAGGTGGCAAACTGTTGTATAATGAAGCATTTAGAGGGACAAAGGACCTTCTATATGTAACCCTTCTGCCCCTCTGAGTTGGCAGCAACAAGGGCCGGGTTCAGTATCCAGGGGTTCCGTTTCAGTAACACAATGCATAACCGGCTCGAGCCCCCACCCAGTGACCTGGGACACTCACATACCACACCCCCCTGGGCGCCTCTAGGAGGCAATACTTCCCCTCTCGCAAGCACGGAGTCCGAGTGTAGCAAAATCTTTTTAATAAAGGAAGGAATCAATGCGGCATCTCATTGGAGAAACACCACAAACAGGGTTATAACACAAACCATAAACAAAAACCCACCTCCAAGTACGTTTGGCACTGTCCTTTTTCCCCTTAGGGTTTTAAGTCCAATCATCCCAAAGTCCAACAACCCAAAAGTCTCTGGTCAATGCCACCCCAGAATTTGAGATTTTATCTATAGAGGTCCCTCCCCCCAGCCTGGGTAGAAAGGGGCACCTTACGTGGTCCGGGGCCAACTGCCCTGCCTCTCCGTGGGTTCTGCTTCCGCCTTCTCCACGAACTGCTCCGCTTTACCAGCCGCTCCACTCTGCTCCTCCAGCCGTCCTCAGAAACTGCTCCGCTCCACCAGCTCCTCTGCTCCATGAGCTGCTCCAGTTCTGTCTGCAAACTGCTCGGCTCCGCTCGCTCTGTGGGCTGCTCCACCCGTCCCACAGCTACTCCACTCTGCCAGCCGCTCTGCTGCCACCAGCTGTCCCGTGATCTGCTCCAGCCGTCCCCACAAACTGCTCCACTCCGCCAGCTGCTCTGTTCCACAGTATAGCTTCAGGCTCTCCTACTAGTTAGCACAGTACTCAGTGCTCTCAGCTCAGTAATTTCAGCTCTTTAGTGATTTCAACTCTTAGTGGTCTCAGCTCTTAGTAGGGGAGCCCCAGTGCTAGGGCACCATTAGCCCAAAGCCCATCAGGTCAGTAACCTGTATTTAGATTCTTGAGGGAATAAAAAAACCAACTCTGACATTCCACAGTGGAGAGAGGAGGGGATGGAACTGGTGCTTCTGGCTCCACAAGGAGACTGCACCACCAGGCACAGATACCTGTCCCCAGCCTGTCTCTATTCACTGGGTTTTGGAACCCATGTCCCTTGTCTAGCAAGTACCACCCAACTGAGGGTGAGTCATTTGTCACCAAGCAGTCCCACAGCTCGGCAGTCTGGGATAGGGTAGGCGTGCCTATGCAAATACACTCTCTGAAATTCTTTCCACCAGATGTCAGGGTAGAGCTTATCCTGACTCTGCTTACATCTATCTAGGCTGTCCACGAGAGGGCTGGACAGTGCAGAAAAATCTGGGACTGGGAGTGTGTCGGGATCCCCTTCAAGTAGTAATCAAGGCTTCTGGAAGCCAGACTGTGGCTGGTGTTTGCTGACAGGCTGCTGGGGTTAGAGCTGCTGGACCAGGGCTATGGCTATACACAGACATGCAGGGTGTGACCACAAGGCCTGTTGAGGGGAGAGGGCTCTGTCTTTCTAACACTGTGCCTCCCCCTGCCATGTTTCAGGCTCGTTCAGCCTCTCTCCCCAGCTGCGGAGCCTGGGTGGGGAGCAGCAGGGGTGGGATGGAGCCACTTCTCCTTCTGGGTGAGGGTGGCTGCTCTGGGTCACTGCCTCTGTGCAGCACAGCAGCTTCCTGCAAGAGCCTGGCTGGGGAGGTGGTACTGGCCTGCCCCATCCGCTCCCTGTCTGGGCCCAGGTGTGGGGAAAGGAGGGCTCTGGCTGCGCCTCCCTCCAGTACATTTCCATCTCGCTTGACCCCTCTGCCCAGCAGCTGGGCCCAGGTGGGGAATAGAGGTGGTGAGCTGCCATCGCCTCCCCAGTTGGGTTCTTGCAGGCAGCTGCTGTGCTGCACAAAGGCAGCAACCAGGAGTGGCTATCCTCATCTGGCAGGGGAATTGGCTCTTACCCGGTAGGTAAATCTGGTGGGGAAAGCGCAGCAACCACTGGAGCCAGGCAAAGGATGAGAGGTCACTGAGGTAGGCACTGGGAACTAATTCCCTCTGCTTAGCCTGAACTAGGGGCGTTGCCCATGTCCCTCCTCCCTGGGGAGCTCAAAGAAACCCGAGTTATTCTTATCTCCGTGCAGGACACCTTCTAAATATCACTAAAGAAAATGACCCACTGGTAGATAAATCTCTACATATCAAGATGAGATGATCCCTTTGAAAAAATGGACCCCAAAGGCTATGGAACTATAACAAACCATCTGCATTATGGATTCTGTCAGCAGAATTAAGCAATGCTCCATGAAGTCTCTGTTGTGAGGTGACATGGACAGGATCAGTTTTCAGTCCATCAAGAAGTATTTTGAGACCTAGTAGTCCCAGAAGGCATCCAGGAAAAAAAAATTCAAACATGTTCTTCCCCATTCTCACTATCTTTTATCAATCTGTCTGTCTTAGATATATATGTAGTGTTCTTCCATGTTGTCAACATTCATGATTTTATCATAAATCCCACCGTTTGGTGTTTTCCTTAAGTCCTCATCTCCTAGATTCATATGATTAGGTGAGAGTTTCAGCTTTTATTTAAGAAACAGAAACAAAAACCTAAGTTTCCAAGACCCAGGGCTGCAGAGAAAAGTTTGAATACACAAGGAACACAGGCTCAAAAGCTGGAAAACAAGTACCACCCCCCACAAATTATTTTTAAAAAAGTATTTTTAAGCCAATCTCGTGATCTTGGGGGGGGGGTTGACATGATTTTTGGATGTATGAGGTTAGCAAAACTGTTTTTTCACTGTAACATCTAAGCAGTGAGTTATGACATGAATACCACTTACTGCACACTAAGCAACACTAGAGGTTGTTATTACTGCCCATCCTTTTTGTTTCTTCAATTTTGATTTTAAAAACCCCCAAACCATTTCCTCCATGCAGTGGGTTCTTTCAAAACAAGCATAATAATGTAGAGGGAGTTGTGGAAGGAGTAGCTCTAAGAAATGTTTGTTCAGAATACTGAGCATGTCCACCAAAGGTAAAAAGAGATGTCTAAATGTCTTCAAAAGCAAATGCCTTAGGAAAATACTAGGTATTAAATTGAATGAATTTATAACAAATGCCCACATTCATCAGAGTTCAACAACCTCTTATCTCTAAAGATATGTAGAAAAGAAGATGGAAATATCTGGGACATATATTAAGAATAAAGCCAGAAAATCTGCCATGTCAATGGGCAGCTGGAGGAACAGAGTAAAGGTGCTGATCAAAAGAATTCCTCGATCAAACACTGCTCAAGGCATATCTACGCTACACAATTTATTCGCTTGTGCATGTCTACATTTTGCTCCTTGTGCCAGTACTGTGCATCCTCACCAGGAACTCCGATTGAACTGTGGGACAGTTGTGGGACAGCTTCTGAAAGCCAGTAACAGTTGGCATAAGCAATGCAGTGTTTATGCTGTGTTGATCTAACTACATTGACATTGACTCTATGCCTCTCATAGAAGTGGAGTTATTAAGTTGGTGTAGTGGGCACGTTACATCAACGGGAGCTAAATTTTAATGTAGACACTTACATAGTTAGGTCAATGTAAGCTGCCTTGTGTCAACCTAACTCTGAAGTGTAGACAAGGGCTCAGAAAGGGAAAGTTTACTTAACAACATAGAGGACATGCAAAGAGTCCCAGCATAGACAGGGATATCAGAGTTTTGTACATGCCCTAAGCAATGTCTGATGGCAGGGGAAGGATTCAAATTCAGTCAAAGATCGGGTCATATAATTCTGGCTCTCCCTGCTTCACTATAGAGCTTCTCTTGGCACTTTTCCCAGTTCCCCTTCTGACAGATAAGGAATTTTCCTTCATATCCTTGGGAGACCTTACTGAATTAAGTTTATGTATCTTTTGGGTCCATTGTAGTAAATGAAAAATTATGTATTATTGTGGGCTGGGATTGCATGTAACCTCAAGTCTCAGGGCAGGGACAAAGGGAGGGAGAAATGTTATATAAGGCCTAGGAGTGCAAAGGACTAACATGAATACTGAAAATGTGCTGGACAAGAAGGGACTTTTGGAACAATAAGTGTGAAGTGGATTTTCTGGGGATTCTCTGCAGAGCAGTTAAAAATTACCCAACTCTGCTTATACAAAAACCCAGCCTTTTGAAGCCATGCTTTGAGGAGAGGGTTTTTGTCTGGTGATTACTTGTTACCAAAGGCCTGAACTGTATAAAGAAATGGCTGCCCTGCCTAGCTTTTGTTCTGGTTCTGAGACAGTTATGAACTGGTAGCCACAGGGAAAACCAAGTGCTTTGAAAGATTTTGAAGGACTGACACCTACCAGATCCTGAGGCTGGAGATGGGGTGAGCTCTGGTGAGCTTTTTAGCATGCGGGTCAGTTCTTCTATTGTTCAAATATGTTTTCTCCGTCATTCTTTCACCTTAAGAAGAAGTGTGCTTGCTTATAACTTATAATTGTGGGCAGTTACACTGTTCCTAACCTCTGGAGAGAAAGCAAAGTGCAGACACTGGCCCATTTAGGCAGACTGGCTTGCTGGGAATATCACAGTGTATGTATGGAACTGTGTAGCCTGGAAAAAACCCAGTCAGGAGGGAGAGAGAGAAAGAGATGGTATTATCTACCCAAGACAGGCAATGGCTGAGGAGCCTAGATTGGGTGCCCTTGGTGGACCACAAGGAGGGAATACAGACACAGTTACTCTGAACTGTGACATCACTCCAGCCTGGCTTCCTGCTGCAGATTTTAAGGGACTGTACACATATGCTTCTAGCCGAATTGCCAGTGAATAAATAGGGTTCTGAGCACTTGGCAGCTCATCAGATAAGTACAGATACAGAGAAATCTAGTGAAGTGAACAGTGTTGAATGAATCATCCTTTCTTGGAAGCTAAATTTCATGCAAATCTTACTCATTGAATATTACTTCATGCTGAACATAATCCCACAGACTGATGCAAGATAGTTGTTGCCAACCCAATGGGAAAAAGAATTACTGGGAAATCTTTGTAGAAACAGATTCAATTTTTAAAAAACTTAAATAATCTTGGGCTGAAGATAACGCTGTGACACTTCTATAATATGGTTTTGTGACAGATCCATTAAGTTTGTCAATCACTCATATTTAAGACAAAACAAGACGTAAAGTTGAGAGAACTATAGGAAAATGCAAGCCATTTCTGTAAGGGCAAAGTGAGCCGGATTCATAAAAATACCTTTAGCCATGACCCTTAACATGCAAAAACATATATAAAAGATTAATCTTGGGGTTGGGGATTTTTTTTTTTTTTTTTTTTTTTTTTTAGAAATAAGATATAAAAATGAGCCGGGGACCAACTATCTAGTGTGTATACATCTTCAAAAAAAACATGTTCCAAAATACTAGAGGAGAAAGCAGGAACCAAAGTTGTTCATCCAAAGCAGTGAATATAATTATGAATGGATTTAAGAAACAGTCAGTGAAGTCTTCCCTATCCTTCTTGGCAAATCCATAAAGGGAAATATCTTTATTTAGAAGGTACTGGAGTGGGGGCACAGTTCAAAAGTAACTGAAGACTCCACAGGCCCCTGAGCTTCTGACTCTGCCTCAGGAAGCCTTTCTACACTGCAGTTAGACACCTGCAGCTGGCCTGTGCCAGCTGACTCAGGCTCACAGGGCTTGGGCTAAGGGGCTCTTTAACTGCAGTGTAGATGCTCAGGTTCAGGTTCAGGCTGGATCCCAAGCTCTGGAACAGAGGTGGGCAAACTATGGCCCGAAGGCCACATGTGGCCTGTGGAACTGTCCTGCCCTGCCCCTGAGCTCCTGGCCGGGCAGCTAGCCTCTGGCCCCTCCCCTGCTGTCCCCCCACCCCTGCAGTCACGCTGCCACTCATGCAGGGTGGTGCGGCGGTGTCTCTGGCTCTAGCCAGGAGGAGCGGGTCCATATTTGCTGCTCTGAGCGGCATGGTAAGTGGCCGGGGGTTGAGCATGGGGCAGAAGATTCTGGGGGGTCAGTCAGGGGACAGGGGGGTGGTTGGATGGGGCAGAGCTGGGGAGAACAGGGAGGATTGGATAGGGGGCCGGGGTGTGGATAGGGGTAAGAGCAGTCAGGGAACAGGGGGTGTTGGATGGGGGTGGGGGCAGTAAGGGGACAAGGAGTGGGGGGAGGTTGGATGGGTGCGGGGTTCTGAGGGGAACAGTCAGAGGGTGGAAAGTGGGATGGGTCAGATAGGGGGTGGAGGTCAGGCTGTTCGGGGGGCACAGCCTTGCATACCCGGCCCTCCATACAGTTTCGCATCCTGATATGGCCCTTGGACAAAAAGTTTGCCCACCCCTGCTCTAGAACTCTGCAAGGTAGGAGGATCCCAGAGCTCAGGGTGCAGCGTGAGCCTGAACATCTACACTGCAATTTAACAGTCCTGCATGCCATAGCCCCACAAGTCCCAGGCAGCTGGCCTGGGCTAGGCGCCGGAGTCTGACTGCAGTGTAGACAGGCTTCTTGATGAATGGGTCAGGGGAAAAGAGAGAAGCTAGGGAGAAAGAACAGCCTGTGATACATGCTTAGAGACCAGAGTCTGGGTTCTGTGACTTGTGGTCTGTCAAAAGGGTCAAGAAGAAAAAGAAAAAAACTTGAGAGAAAAGCTGTGCTCTCTAGAAATTCAAGTTCTCACTTTTATGTTGTAACTGGCCCTAAAGGATACCTGTGTATACTGTGGACTTTGGAGTCTACAGTTGTGCAGGGCCAGCTCCAGGCACCAGCGAAGGAAGGAGGTGCCTGGGGCGGCCCAAAGAAAGGGCGGCATTCCGTCCGTGAATGGGGCGGCACGTCGGGGTCTGTGACGGCAGTTCGGCGGCAGGTCCTTCTGTCCCTCTCTTCCTCTTCAGCGGCACTTCAGCAGCAGTTCAATTGGGTTTTTCTTGTTTCTTTTTTTTTTTTGCCACCTGTGGCGGCAAAAAAGCTGGAGCCAGCCCTGCAGATGTGGAGTTTAAGACTAGCTAAGATATGCATGCCATTTTTAAAATCTAATTTTCCCTTTCCTTGCTAAACTTTCTTTTAATGAAACCAAATGAGTTTTACATGGTTTTGGGGGTAAAATGGACTGTGCTGCATTTCTGAATAGAAACAGCTTCCTGACTTCTTGTGGGAGGCAATTTGGAGAAAACTGAACCTATCATGGAGCACTTGGTTGAGACAATAGCCTAAGAAGTACTTCCTCGACAATGGGTGCAGTCAGAGGAGGTACAAGGAAATCCTGCTGACTAGAAAATTTGGCAGGAGCAGGAGACCAAAAGCAAATATTTTTATAATTATAGCTTTAGAATCCTATAATTCAGGATTTAAACTAGTCCCAAGAGGCAATGCATGCACTTCAGAGTTCTAAATTACATACAGTGACTGCTGTATCCCTGTAGCTGCAGACTGGGGACAACGCAGTTCAGCAGTAGGTTTTTTTAACTTGTGAATTCAAACAACAAGCAAATTCTCTCCATTTGGCAAGAAAGACAAAAGCACAAGCAATCTCTGTGTCGGAGCTCATTTAAAAAAAATGGCTATTTATATGCACATTAGATGTAGCTCTTGAGCTCACTGCAGTTTGCTAATGCAGCCCTCAGTGTGTGTTTTGGAGTTGCTGCTAAAATTTGTTCTTCCATCTAGAAACTAAATAACTAATATTAAGAGACTAGGGAAACTTTCTGTGAAACAATGTTTCTTTGTGTGGCTCAGGAAGTTGTCTGATTTGTAGCCAAAGAACCAGGATTTGGCTCAAACGTAATATTGCATCTCTTAAATTCTGTTTATTTCATTGTTTTCTTTCTAGTGGTCATGCTGGGGCTGCTGGACTAACTCACAATAGTTCCACACAGTAATATTCCAGGGCCTTAGTGTGAGTGGAACGGAAACATTCCAAAACTGTTAGGACATATTTCAGAAGCTTTCTTGTAAATAATGCAAATCACTATTGACTGTTTAATTCAAAACCATTTTGGGGTGGAAAATGGATCCTTCCAATCATGCTTTCTCTTATAGGAGAGAGGTATCTGACACCTATGTACAGCTAGATTCTCCCACTCAGATATATTTCTCTGGTCTGACAAGAATTAATGTGAAAAAAGGATAAATTGAAAATGAATATCAGAAAACTTTACTTCCCCAAAACTGCCCTGGGATCTTTAATTACTGTTGTGATGGGTTCCCCCTGGGGTGCCACCTGGGATTGGGATACCACTGAGCCCTCTGACCTACTAGCCTGGGCTCCCTCTCACACTGTGCTGCTGTGACAAACTACAGACACACTTCCAGTCTTACACTTCCATCAGCATACACACAGGTAGGGACACACCTAGCTGCAGTTACATGCAGGCTCTCTGACCAGCCACCACATGTGAACCAACAATAGGGAGGCTACAGCCAAAATCACTCCCAGCTTTCCAGCCTAGGACCCGAGAGTGGTTCCGTCCTACCCTGGTCCAAACCCCAACCAATATGAATTTATTATCCAGTTCGCTCCCCCACCCAATATGGAGAGGAATATACAACAGCCCCTCTGAGCTAAGATTCCCACACACATCACACCAAAGACATTGATTCAGATAAAGGAAAAACAAGTTTATTAACTACAAAAGATAGATTAAGTGATTATAAGTGATAGCAAACAGATCAAAGCAGATTACCTAATAAACAAAAATGCAAGATAAATTTAATATACTAGATTGCTAATTCATATCCAGTCTGATTTTCACCCTAATTGATGGGCTACAGATTTCTAAGGGGCAGGGTGCACTTGCTTTACATCTTAGAATCCCCAGGTCTTTTATACACAGGCTAGAAATCCCTTTAGTCTGGTTCCAGCATTTTCCCCAGTTCAGTCTTTGTTCCCCAGGTGTTTCCAGGAGTCTCCTTGTGTGAGGAATTAAGAACAACAGATGATGTCACTCCCTGCCTTACATAGCTTTAGCATACGGCATGAACCCTTTGTTTCAAAACTTGGTTCCCAGACTGGTTTATGGAAAAATACTGACATCCCAAGATGGAGTCCAGAATCATTTGGCCTGGTCACATGTCCTTGCAGTGTTATATCAGCCATTGCTTACAGACTGGCCAAAACGCCCGCAGGAAGGTTAAGCTATTCTATAGTCCATTGTCCTATGGCTGATGGCCCATCAGCCACATCTGGCTTCTTCATTGTTGTACCTGAAAGGCTGGTTGTGGGTGTTTTCCAGAGTTAGCCCATTTGAAATATAGATCCCTAAGCAATATTCATAACTTCAGATACAAAAATGATACATGCATACAAATAGGATAATCATATTCAGCAAATCATAACTTTTTCAATGACACCTCATGACTTATCTTGTACAAATTGGATCATAATTATGCCATAATCCTATCACAATAATATCCCTGTGAAAATATGGAGTGCAGTGTTACAACTGTGATCCAGATCCTGAGCTGTGGTCAAGCTGTACTGGGCACAGCTCAGTGGCAGGGGGTGGGAGCTGAGTGCAAAGGTCCTTTTAAACACTTATAAGCACCTTTGAGCCCCTCCCACCCCTAATCCTGGGGCTGTCCAGCAACAGGAAGGGACAACATTCATCTGAAATACCTAATATGTCTTTTCTACCTCTAATTTTTAGATATATCAAGAGGGTTCATCATGCTGAAGAACCAATTCACCATCAATCCAGGCTTGCCAGGGAAATTTTCAGATTTTCTTAGGTCTTTGAATCTAAGCTACATGTTATCACCTCAAAAATAACAGGACTAACGAGTCTCTAAGGTGCCACAAGTACTCCTGTTCTTTTTGCGGATACAGACTAACACGGCTGCTACTCTGAAACATGTTATCACCTCCTCACTCTTCCCTTTATCTATGTAAGGTTCTTTCCAGAGTCACACATACCAGTTCCATTTACAATTTACAAGTTATATTTTCAAAAGAGTGGATTGACTATGCACTATGGCTTAAATCCACTCACTATGTACAGAGCTCAGGTAAACATTCTTTGTGCAGGGAACTACACAGGACTTGGGGGAAAGAATCTACTCCCACCCTATGGGGTGTGTAGGGGCATGCAGCCTCTCCCACAGCCACATGCTATGGCCTAGAATACTTGCTGCAACCCTAGCAGGTCACTCTCCCTTGAATGTTCCTTACAATACATGCTAACTACTTATGCTAAAAAAAATCTCTTTTACGTTGCATTTTGCTGTGATGCTGGGAGTACCTTTCCCAGCCGTGAGGAAGAGCTGTGTGTGCATAGGTGCCAATTTTCTCTCTTTCTTGCGGGGGCAGGGGGGTCAGGGCTGCCCGGGGGGGCAAGTGGGGCAATTTGCCCCAGGCCCCGCAGTGGCCCCACGAGAATATAGTATTGCAACTTTTTTGTATTGCAACCCCAAACTCCTGAATCCTCTAGGCAGCCCCACGGGGGGTGTTCCACCCTGTTCTGCCTTGAGGCCCCACCCTCCTCCTGCCTCTTCCCATCCCTCCCCCCCAGTGCCTCCTGCCTGCTGGCACCACCAAACAGCTTTTTGCCTGCCGAGCAGCTGATTGCTGGGTGGCTGGTGGGTGCTGCGTCCTGGAGCACCCATGGAGTTAGCACCTGTGTCTGTGGATCAAAAGCTTGTCTCTCTCCCCAGCAGAAGCTTGTTCAATACAAGATATTATATCACCCACCTTAACTCTCTAATATCCTGGGACCAACACGGCTAAACTCTTTGCTGTGTGGCAATTAGCCCTGCATAGCTATGGGCCTTCTATCGCATTGCTCCATTCCTAGTCTACTTCCAATCTTAGGGCTTGTGTATACTACAGGTTGTCAGCATAATTTATATCATTCAGGGATATGAATAAGTATCCCCCTCCCATAAGTGATGTAAGTTACATTGACCTAAGTGCCATTGTGGACAGTGCTATGTCAGCAGAGCTTCTCCCACTGATGCTATTACCTCTGGTGGAGGTGTTTTTATGATGCCAACGGGCAGGAGCGGCACCAGGGTTTTTGGTGCCCTAGACGGGGGTCCTTCTGTGCTCCTGGTCGGTGGCAATTTGGTGGCGTGAGGGTCCTTTCGTGCTCCCGGTCTTCGGAGCACTTCAGCAGCGGGTCCCGGAGCTAGTGAAGGACGCGCCGCTGAATTGCCGCTGAAGACCCGGAGCGCAGAAGGACCCCCCGCTGCCGAATTGTCGCCGAGGGTGGCAAAATGCCACCCCCCCCAAATCCTGGCACCCTAGGCTACCGCCTAGGTCGCCTACATGGAAGCGCCAGCCCTGCCAACGGGGAAGCTCTCTCATGTTGACATAGAGCATCTAGAAGCAGTGGCAGATTAACCACTGGGCCAGCATGGACCACACTAGGGGCCCTGGCAATTGGGGCACCCGTGCCCCAACCTGCTCTGCCCACCTGGCAGTTCTGCCAGGGAGTGGGGTTGGGGCACTGGGGCTTGTCCCACTCTCTGGCAGAAGCAGCAGGCAGGTCAAAGCAAGCTCTTGCACCCTGACCCCACTCCCCGACAGAAGTGCCAGGTGGGCAGAGCAGGTTGGAGCGCAGGGGTGCCAATTTTTCCGCCACTCCAAATTGGCCAGGTGCCCTGGGCATGGGCCATGTTAGCACAGTGGCTAATTCGCCACTACTTCTAGTGTACACTGGTTTTTCTTACGTCCTGCAATATGCTAGTATGCAAAGAGGACAGGAATCCAGAGGGGGAGAGGTGCTACAGAAGGGACTACCCGAGGGAAGCAGCATCGGGAAGTATGCTGGAGTGCTGGATCCAAGTGGATAACATGCAGAGCTAGGCTGGCAGGAGCTCTGATGCCCAGAACATGGGAGCAGGGTGCCTTGCAGTGCCAGCGCTCGATGAGAGCCAGCATGGCTGGAAAAGGGAGCCGACCCCACAGGGTGAGGCGTCTCCACCACAGCGACTGCTTCCCACTGGAGTCTGTTTCCGGAGCGCGGCACAAGGCTCCCCGGGGCTGCGGAGAGTAACGTCCCAGCGCGCCAGGGGAGCGAAGCCACTGCCCGAGGGGTGGGGACGCTGACGGCTGAGAGCCCAGCCCCTGCAATCCCCTTGCGCTGGGGCTGGGCGGAGAGGAGGCGTCATGGCGGGCAGGCTGCCCCGGCAAACACCTCCCCGCCACGTCATTGCCGGGAACTGGAGACCAGCTCCGCAGGCTAGTGCTGCTGCCTGCCCGCCGGCTACTGCACAGGCCCGGGGTTGGAGCGCGCCGGGGGACCCGATCCACGCAAGGCAGCGGCTGTCTCGCCACCCTGCCCCGCTGTAAGTGCAGCCCTGCGCCGGCCGGGCAAGCTGCTCCGCGCTGCTGCCGCCCCCTCTCCATCCCTAGCCCTGGCCTCCGCTCCGAAAGCGAAACTGAAAGTGAGCGCGCAGGGTGATGGCAGCCGGGAGCAGGGCCGGTGAGCTCTGCCGGTGCTGGCAGACTGGGCAGGTGCCTGCAGTGCGCGCCACGTCTGGTTCGGGTTCGGGTTCCCCTAAAGAGCTGGGTCTTCACGGGCCAGCGGCTGAGGCCAGGGAAGGATGCGAGCGCAAAGTCCAAACTGGCTTCGTAAGTGTGGGCTGTAAAGGTGCATGCACACCGAGGACTGGGTGTGATAGTGTCGCTCTGAAAAACACCTCTTGGTTATTAACTGTACACGGAAAACGCATGATGGTAAATAATCACAGTCACCAAGGTTTTAAAGAGTAACACAAGTTACTTGTGCTCAATGGCCATTTAGGCAGCGTTTTGTTTAGGTATTAAGAGCTTTTGGTGGCTTGCAAAGTGCAAATAAAAAGAAAATAATACACTTTCTTCATTATAAAGTACTCTTGTTTATGTGCTTTACAGAGACTTAGTGGGATAATATGCATGACTGGAATATTGGAATAGAAGAGTACAGCTTGCTCGGGAAGGACAGGCAGGGAAAAAAGGAGACGGTGTTGCCCTGTATATTAAAAATGTATACACTTGGACTGAGGTCGAGCTGGAAATAGGAGTCAGACTTGTTGAAAATCTCTGGGCAAGGATAAAATGGGTAAAAACTAAGGGGGAATGTCATGGTAGGAGTCTACTATCAACTACCTAACCAGGAAGAAAAGGTGGATGAGGATTTTTTTTTTAAACAACTAACAAAGTCATCCAAAGCACAAGACTTGGTGGTGATGGGGGACTTCAACTACCCAGACATCTGTTGGGAAAACAACACAGCAGGGCACAGATTATCCAACAAGTTCTTGGAATGTCCTAGAGACAATTTTTTTATTTCAGAAGGTGGAGAAAGCTCCTAGGGGAGAGGCAGTTCTAGATTTGATTTTGACAAATAGGGAGGAACTGGTTGAGAATCTGAAAGTGCAAGGCAGCTTGGGTGAAAGTGATCATGAAATGGTAGAGTTCATGATTCTAAGGAATGGTAGGAGGGAGAACAGCAAAATAAAGACAATGGATTTCAAGAAGGCAGAGTTTAGCAAACTCAGGGAGTTGGTAGTAAGAGCCTATGGAAGCAAGTCTAAGGGGAAAAACAATTGAAAACAGTTGGCAGTTTTTCAAAGAGACATTATTAAGGGCACAAGAGCAAACTATCCCACCGCATAGGAAAGATAGGAAGTATTGCAAGAAATCACCCTGGCTTAACCAGGAGATCTTCAATGATCTAAAAATCCAAAGAGTCCTAAATAAAGTGGAAACTAGGTCAAATTATAAAGGATGAATATAAACAAACAAGTATGGAGGGACAGAATTAGAAAGTCCAGGACACAAAACAAGATTAAACTAGCTAGAGACAAGAGTAACAAGAAAACATTCTACAAATACATTAGAAGCAAGAGGAAGACCAAGGACAGGGTAGGTTCATTACTCAGTGAGTGAGAAAAAACAATAACAGAAAATGTGGAAATGGCAGAGGTGCTTAATGATTTCTTTGTTTTGGTTTTCACCAAGAAGGTTGGTGGTGACTGGACATCTAACGTAACAAATGTCAGTGAAAATGAGGTATGATCAGAGGGTAAATTAGGAAAAAAACAAGCTAAAAATTACTTAGACAAATTAGATGTCTTCAAGTCACCACGGTCTGATGAAATGCATCCTAGAATACTCAAGGAGCCAACTGAGGATATATTGGAGCCATTAGCGTTTATCTTTGAAAAGTCATGGAAGATGGGGGAGATTCCAGAAGACTGGAAAAGGACAAATATAGTGCCAAATCTATAAAAAGGGAAATAAGGACAACCCGGGGAACTACAGACCAGTCAGCTTGACTTCTGTACCCAGAAAGATAATAAGCAAATTATTAAGCAATCAATTTGCAAACATCTAGAAGATAATAAGGTGATAAGTTACAGTCAGCATGGATTTGTCAAGAACAAATCATGTCAAACCAACCTGATAGCTTTCTTTGACAGGGTAACAAGCCTTGTGGATAGGGGGGCAGCGGTAGATGTGGTATATCTTGACTTTAGTAAAGCTTTTGATACTGTCTCGCATGACCGTCTCATAAACAAACTAGGGAAATACAACCTAGATGGAGCTGCTATAATGTGAGTACAAACTGGTTGGAAAACTGTTCAGAGAGAGTAGTTATCAGTGGTTCACAGTCATGCTGGAAGGGCATAATGGGGGGTCCCACAGGGATCAGTTCTGGGTCCAGTTCTGTTCAATATCTTCAGCAATGATTTAGATAATGGCATACAGACTACGCTTAAGTTTGCGGACGATACCAAGTTGGGAGAGGTTGCAAGTACTTTGGAGGGTGGGATTAAAATTCAAAATGATCTGGACAAACTGGAGAAATGGTCTGAAGTAAATAGCATGAAATTCAATAAGGACAAATGCAAAGTATTCCACGTGGAAGTAACAATCAGTTGCACACATGCAGAATGGGAAATGCCTAGGAAGGAGTACTGTGGAAAGGGAGCTGGGGGTCATAGTGGATCACAAACTAAATATGATTCAACAGTGTAAAACTGTTGCAAAAAAAGAAAACATCATTCTGGGATGTATTAGCAGGACCATTGTAAGCAAGACACAAGAAGTAATTCTTCCACTCTGCTCTGCGCTAATTAGGCCTCAACTGGAGTATTGTGCCAGGTTTGGGCACCACATTTCAGGAAAGATGTGGACAAATTGGAGAAAGCCCAGAGAAGAGCAACAAAAATGATTAGAGGTCTAGAAAACATGACCTATGGGGGAAGAGTGAAAAAACTGGGTTTGTTTAGGCTGGAGAAGAGAAGACTGAGTGGAGACATGATAACAGTGTTCAAGTACATAAAAGGTTGTTACAAGGAGTAGAGAGAAAAATTGTTCTTCTTAACCACTAAGGATAGGACAAGAAGCAATGGGCTTAAACTGCAGCCAGGGAGGTTTAGGTTGGACATTAGGAGAAGTGAAGCACTGGAATAAATTGCCTAGGGAGGTTGTGGAATCTCCATCATTGGAGATTTTTAAGAGTGGGTTAGACAAACCTGTCAGGAATGTCTAGATCAGTGGTGGGCAATCTGTGGCCCGTGGGCTGCACATGGCCAATTGGGGTAATACCCTGGCAGGCCGCAAGACCATTTATTTACATTGACCATCTGCAGACATGACTGCCTGCAGCTCCCAGTTGCCATGGTTCACTGTTCCTGGCCAATGGCAGCTGCAGGAAGCGGCGCGAGCCTCAGGGACGTGCTGGCCGCTGCTTTCCACAGCTCCCATTGCCCGGGAATGGTGAACCATGGCCACGCCTGCGGGCAGTCAATATAGAGACTGTCTGGCGGCCCACCAGCAGATTACTCTGACAAGGCCACCGGGTTCCCCACCGCTGGTCTAGATAATTCTTAGTCCTGCCATGACTGTAGGGGAATGGACTAGATGACCTCTTGAGGTCCCTTCCTATGTCCTATGATTATTTGGTATGTTACATATAGCAGATTTTTGTGTGGATAATATTATTGCTGTTATTTCTTTTGGATGGCACTCAAAGTGTTCTAGGTGCTTTCCAAGCAGAAGCAGTGGTGATAACTTGTGATTTTATCACAAGACTTACAAAAGTTTTACTGTAAGCCCTACCTCCTAGAGACAAGTAAATGTGTGAGAATTGCAGATTTCATTAAAATAAAACCAGAAAAAGCTGTGCAACTTTCTAGTCCTCATGATTGCAGAGGAAAGCTTGAAAATGTAACCCAAGTATGCTTGAAAGCTTGGAAACCAGAAATCACATAAAACTAACTTTTTTTGGGAAAAAATCTGATACATTTTAAACCTGCCTCATAATTATTTGGAACACTTGGGGTTGGCAATACTGCAGAAGGGAAGGTGTGGTCCTGACACAACAAGATAAACACCACCCTGATCCTGCTAATGCACTACTTGCATGTAATTAAGCAAGTGTGTACAGTATTTTAAAGATAAGGGGCAACTCTGAAAACGTTTGTAGCCCCCGCCCTGCCCTGACATCACATGTGCGCAAGTGGATCCTTGCTCTTATATGGAACTTCACTACCTCCAGGATAAACATTTTCCAGTGTGTTCATTACTATGTTTATGAACATCCTCATATTATTGTAATTTTAAATATAATAGAACACTGGCCTTATAACTCATAATGAAGTATGTTCTTTTTATCTTTGTTTCAAAGCCTTAAGCTGTGCACTGTAGAAATCTTGGCATGTCTTGCTCTCAGGTTATTATACTATCCTGTATGTTCTACATATTGTGAAAGTGGTGTATTGTTTCTATTTCCTCAGGGTTCAATGGATTTAACAAGTCAACCATGTTCCTTAAAAGATGACTCTATTGTAAGTATTTTCTGTTGTGCCAATGCTATAAGAATCTGTATTTGAAAAAGATCTCTAAATGGAGATGTTTAGCTGGTGCTGTAAGATATTTTTCAGTAATAATTAGGCACTCTTTTTCTGAACAGCTTCCAATTATAGCCTGTATCTCCTTTCTCTCTCTCTTTCTTACAAAATTAAAAAGATAAATAAAAAAAATAAAAAAAATCTGGACGGGACAAAGCACTGGAAAATATGTTGTAGGAAATATTTTGTGGAATATCCAGTTTGGCATGGAAACTCACTCCATTACTTAATGGGTCTTTTCTGTGCCTAAATTTTATGATTCACATTCCAGTTTTACGTAATCCTAAGTGAAACAAGAGGGATTTTTCTGCAGGTCTTTCTGGAATTTTTCTCTTTCAGAATATTGCAACCAGAAGTAAAATGGAGCAAGAAGGGCTTTTCCTTCATTTCTGGTGCTCAGCCCAGCTACAAGTTTTCTAATTTTTAAATTCTGAAATACTTTTTGATCCTATTTTCCCTAACGATATTATTCTTGGCAGTCTAATCATCTGTTCCTGCAAAGACTTATACACCTATAAGTAGGCTTGGAGGGATTAGAATTTTGTTGATAAATGTCGATTTCACTGTTCACACATGAAGTGACAAAAATTTCCATCAATAATAATTGAAATTTACAGATAGGCAAAGTAAGCAAAATGCTGCCCAAGTAAGGATTTAAACTTTTATATTAGGCTTGTTACAAATGGACTAGTGAAATAAATAGTAAAAACAAGTATGATTTGTTGATTGAAGGACATTTGCTTTGTATATTTTGATGTGATGGTGACAAATTGTGTTTTAACAATTATAAAGCTTTAACTTTTTGAATCTCAGCAAATACTGGCATTAGTTATCTTACTCTCCCATAATTTTGCACAACTGTGAACATTTTAATTGATAAAAATGCTTAAAAATAAATATTGATATTATCTATTGATTTTTTTTTTAAATAATTTAAATCAAATTCTGCCAAGGCTCTTTATATAACTTTATACACTGTGAGTAAACCCACTGACCTCAGTTGACCACATTGATCTTAGTTCTTTTTGGAAGACCATGGGGCAGCATGCCTCCACGGTGTGTCAGAACTATTAGCCCTAGTTTGCAGTTGGATAATAGTTCCAATTAGGTCCCCGTGTTTAATGACCAAAATCCATTTTCTGATATTTATATCCTTTCCAACCACAACAGTAGTTCAGTGATTTCTGTCTAACTTTCAAGACTTATTGAAGTGAAAGAGTAAAAATGAGAAACTCATTGTTATAGTGCATCTGTTATACTCCTGCATGAAAATACTGTGAATATCTAATTCAGCATGTCTCTATCAGATTTGCCTAATCAGCACTTTCTCCCCATCACCCATCAGGACTGGCAGAGTTGCAGAGAAGCAGCAAAGGCTCTCAGTCAAGAACTGGACTGTTGTGTACTGATTAACTAATAACTACAGTGGCAAAATATTTCAAATTAGTGCAAAGTGTTACTCTTTTCAGTTTACTAATATAGTTTGAACACTGCTGGTATGATTTGTACAGATAACAATTTAACAAGTAAATAATCTCTCTAGCATGACATATCTTGTGATATTATAGTGTGAAAAAATAGTACTGTGCATTTTCTTGTCTTTCTAGAACCTGAAAGTTATTGAACATTCTGGCACACAGATATATGACGTTGACAATCTTAAAGAAGAACTAGAAAAATGGAAGGTGCGTATGAACTGTACAGCTCTTAGGTTTCCACTGAAGTCAGAAGCAGCAGCATGCATGTTTCCAAAAGAAAAAAATTGCCCAAAGATTGCTTTTAAACCGACTTTACAATATTTTGTTTGTTCTAATGAAAATATACTGAAGTACTTGTTGTTTTCAATGTCAAGGAAAGGCTTGGAAAAGCTGAAAAACAAAAAGATGAGCTCCTTCTTTTGAAACTAAGTGCTGATAAAGAGAGAGATCAGGCACAAGATGAGCTGAAAAAGCTAATGGATTTAGAAGAGGAGCTATATAAGGAGAACATGATAAAAAAGGAAAACCAGGAGGTAATAAGAGAATTTTCCCATAGCTATCAACATTTGGAGAAGAGCTGTAGACGTGTTCCTTGTAGGTTGGAGTACTTTCCCCTTTCAATCCAAAAAGCTCCATCAGAACTACAATTTGTAGGGCCAAAATATTTAGCACATCATTTTATAAAAAATTCAGAAGTTACATGATAAAAATAAAAAAAAAATCTTGCAGTAATTTGAAAGAATGCAGGCAAAGCTAAGACTTTCTACATCACAGGTAAAAAGTGATGGATAACAGAATATACCTTCAACTGGTCCAGGGCTCCCATTGACAGCAGTCTTACAATTCACGAAAGTCCACATTGTGTTGAGTTGGGTCATTCAATTGCTCTATCAAATTACATAAAGAACACTTTAAAACAAAACTTCCTAATAAAAACGCCTCATAAAAGCTTAGAGCATCCAGGAGAGTTAGTCACTTCTACATAACTGTAAAGAGCTTGCAACCTGAGAAAGCTTGTAGCTAACATAGCTGCATAAAGACACAGAAGTTTACTTACTAAGGATGGCAAAGTTATTCTCTGCTTCATTTGAGAATGAATTGGTAATTGCCCTTGGGGTATGTAATCTAGGCATTTGCAACATGAGTGGTAGGCAGTGAACTCTTCCTATACTGTCAGGGGCTGATGGTTGTGGCTTATCTGGGAGAGAGATTTGCAGTACAGTTTTAGATTTGCCCTATGAGCTGTAGCTTAGAGGCTATTATCTCAGTATCCCAAGGTATTTTTAATAATGATTTTCATGTAGATGTTCAAGCCAATAAATGATGGATTCAATTTGTTTTGCTGGTACATTATTAATTTCAGAGAACTTCAGACATAGTAGAATGTAAGTAGCCAAATAGACTGAAATTCAAGCTCCTTGTCCTCATGCTCACGGCTCTACACGGTTTTGCCTCATTCTACATCTCTGTTGTTACTTCCCCATTATGTTCCTCCCAGTTCTCTTACTTCACTGTGCCCTTTTTCTTCTTTCTACTCAGCTTTGTGCTTGTAACTTGTTGCTACACCTGGAATACCTTGTTCTCATCCTACAGGTGCTGTCTCTGTCCTCTTTCAGATCCCTCTTGAAAACCCTCTATTTCAAACAATCTTTTCTTTCTCTTATCAATAATCTATATCCTCTCTGCATTGTCCTCATTCTGTGTCTCATCTTATTTGGAGCCTAATCCTGAAAACACTTTATATATGTGAGTAACTTTACATATGTACGTACTCCCAGCCAAAGTCAATGGGATTATTCATTGGTAAAGTCACTTAGATGCACAAGTATTTGCAGACTTAGGCTTTAAAGCCCAAATCCTCTGCTGTACTCATTCTGCTCGTTGAGATGTTCTCAGAGAGCTACTGTGGCTCTCTGATCATGAATTCATAACTTTTAAAGTCTGAAGGAACCATTATGATCACCTAGTCTGACCTACACAAGACACTTACCACATAGACTCTTACCGTGTAATTTCTACATCAAACCCATAACTTCTAATTTCACCATCCCCGGTAGATATTAGAGCAGTCTGGGAACTGATGTAAATGCCATAAGCTGATAATGGTGCTAAAGGAGCCACCCACTAGTTCAGGATAACTGGAGCTCATCACTTCTACCATGTCCCCTTTCTAATCCTGACGTGTTCCCTATGCCGGACACTGCAAGACAGCTAGCATGGGAGTTAGTTACATTGGCAGTATACCCGCTCAGGATTCCCCTACCCCTAGGAAATCCAGAGCTGTGGAAATGCAACTGATTTCTGCTTCCCTTTTACCTCTTGAATGCATAAAGGGAGTGGAGTGGGAGGGGGCCCGGAACTGGCCCTCAGTCTGTAAACTCTTCAGGACAGGGAATATAGATTATCCAGGACCCGATCCTGCCCATTAATAATTTAATGCACACAATTAATTTCATTGAACTAAACAAGGCTGTTCACATGTATTAATCCCTTGTGTATATGAAAGTTCAGGGCCTAACTGTGTAAAGTGCAGTGTAAGTTCACGTACCACTATAAATGTTTCTGAAATGTTACTTTTTTTATTTAAATTGAATGGAGCTGTTTCTTGGACAGGAAACTTACCTATTGGATAGTAATGTGTACCATTGAGTTAATCTATCTCGTAATTGTTCATGCCATTGATGGTTGTGTGGTTAGTTATTTTTAGCAAAAGATTAAAAATGGAAATTTATTTTCCAATTTCTAGTGCCTACCACTTTTTACTGAAATCCAGAATTTGACCCTTTTACATATTATGCATTATATTTGTAATCTGCAGAGAAATCTTGCTGTAGTAAAGCAACAAAATATTGAGCTGCAGAAGGAGATTCAGAAGCTCAAAGATGACCTTGCAGCAAAGAGTTCAAAGCTTTCACAGGATTTTCGGGTAATTGCTATTTGAAATATTTACAATAGAGCTTTCAACATTTTACTTCTGAATTTCTACACCCTAAGGGCCAGATCATCAGTTTTGTAAATCTGTGTAGGCTCCATTGACTTCAGTATGAAATTCAGCTATTGCTTTCCTTCTCATTCTCTATCTGGCAAAGTTAATAAATGCACTTGACAGTGAGGGGAAAAATGGAAATATGAAACTGGGAGATACAAGAAAGATCAGGACATGTTTTAATGGAAAAAATTGAAAGAAAAAGAAAAGTGCATAACATTTTCATGAGTTCATATTTTATCTCTCTGTCGGAAAGAGGAGTCAAAAGAATAGGGACTTGTCCATTACAGAAAAAAAAACCAAAACAAAACCCCAAACCATGATTGTAACTTTAGTTTTCCCAAATTGCATGTAGCCTAATTTTGATCTCACTTATAGCGTGGAAATCATTTGAAGTCAGTGGAGTTATATTGATATAATATGGGTAAGTTCAGAATCAGAACTCTCTTTTGGCTACACTGCTGCAAATGTTATGAAGCACTGTAACATTCATGTTTATTTTACTAAGTTAGTAACATGCGAGGCAATTTTAGCAGGCCTCCTATTACCAAAGAGCTACACTCAATGCAGCACAAACAGTAACCATAAACTGCTTTGTGATATCGACTTATGCACAATGTTTTGTACTTCCTTTGGTGTTAAAAGTTCTACACATCAAAGCTCTGATCCTGCAGGTAGAATCCCTATTTACTTCAACTGGACTTTTAGTACCTAAGGACAAGTTTGGGCTCAAAGTTTATTGGGGAGGAAAAGTAAAAGCTTACAGACTAAACTCCTTAGGGGACATAGGATCCAGGAGAGGTTGGGGAATCTCCATCACTGGAAGTTTTTAAGAACAGGATAGACACACACCTGTTAGGGATGGTCTAGGTTTACTTGGTCCTGCTTCAGTCCAGTTACCTCAGTGGTGAATTCAGCCCTACTATATATTAGCCTTAAAAAAAAAAAAATACTGCAGAGTGAGGCAAGAAAGCATACTGTACATTTTTTCAGTTGCTTAATAAATTATTTAAACATTGTCATTTCCTGTCTTGATTCTACAATATTAGATTAAAAGAGAGATACTGAAAAAGAAAATGAAGTTTACTAGGATGGAAAATGCTGAGAGTGACGACACATTTTTGAATACTTGCTGCCTTTTTCACATAACTGCAAAAATTCCATTCAGATTGCAGCAAAGACAAGCTCTTCTCACTTTTGAAGAGGAGGATGGTATGGTCCATATTTTAAATATAACTAGCAATGTATTTCATGTTAACAGCAAGGGATATGGGGTTAAACAACAATTTATTTGATCACCAGGAGGGCTAACTAGCCCAGGTTGCCAGGGCTGGAAGGGGAACCTGCTTACAGTGAGTAAGAGCACCAGAATCTGGTTCTCAGCCTTAATGCAAACAAACATTTTCATGGTATCACAAATAAAGTTGAAGACAATATTGAGACAATCGGTTAATAACTCCCACTTTCTCTACATTCAGAGCCCAATCCTGCACTCACTCAGATGGGTGCACAGAGTTAGACTACTGCACCTTGTGAGAGGAGAATTTTGCCAACTATGTCAGCATCAGCTCTAGTCCAATTAAACTCAGCTGACAGGTGCTCACAGAATACCAGCAGTTGACCCTCAGTTACATAGATCCTACCTCACAAAGGGATGAGGCCTGATCTGCAGCCCATGGAGATCAATGCAAGTCTTTCTGTAGACTTCAGTGGGCTTTGGATCAGTCACTGTTATCTTCACATTAATATACAGACTTAGGGTATGTCTACATCTACAATTTTGCAGTGCTGGTTGTTACAGCTGTATTAGTACAGCTGTATAGGGCCAGCGCTGCAGAGTGGCCACACTTACAGCAACCAGCGCTGCAAGTGGTGTTAGATGTGGCCACGCTGCAGCGCTGTTGCACACCGCGGGGAAGGAGACCTGTTTGAAGGGGGGGTCGGGGAACGCCAGAGCACACCGCGGGGAAGGAGACCTGCTTGGAGGGGGGGTCGGAGAACGCCAGAGCACACCGCGGGGAAGGAGACCTGCTTGGAGGGCAGTGGAGTTTGCTTAATTACCAGAGAGGCTTCCTCAGGTATGCTGGGTTACCTGCTTATTCCACGGAGGTCAACAAAAACGCTGGTGAGTGTCTGCACCTGATGATGCGCTGGATCCTCTACACCCGAGGCACGACCGGGTGTACGGCCAGCGCTGCAAACAGGGAGTTGCAGCGCTGGTAATGCCCTGCAGGTGTGTACACATCCTAAGTTGCAGCGCTGTAACCCCCTCACCAGCGCTGCAACTTTGTAGTGTAGACAAGGCCTTAGTCAATATTAGTAAATCCCTGCCAATTAGTATAAGGCAGTTTTCCCTACATCAGTTTCCTTGAGACACAGCTGTGCCTTATTAAAATGCAGGCAACCCAAGCCTGCAGTGGAGTTGGAGGTTGGAACTTAATTCATCCAGATTTAAATTAAACAGAACAGTTTGTTTGCAAACTAGTAAATAAAATTTCACATAAAGCAAGAGCCTGCCTTATTTCTCGATTAACTCTTAGATGGAATCAAAATGTTTCTTACTGGTAGCGATTTAGCCATAATTTTGTATATAGGGATAGCATCTTTCATACTGAGGATCCTAAAATAGTTTACTAGTGATGCACGTTGCATACAGTGGTGAGATTTTAAAAAGGTATTTAAACACCTAACAAAGCAGATAAGTGCCTTTGAAAATCTCACTAGGCACCTCACTCCCATTTATTTCACTTTTGGCGGTGCAAAAGAGATTTTTGGCTAAGGGCACTAGGGAATACCTTTCATTAGTGTAAAGCTATCTGAAAATCTTCTTAATTTCCCTTGCAGTTGCCCAGAAACTGATAAGAAGAGGTAAGCATACTGTGAGCCTGGATAATGAAAAGATAGAGTTGAAAGCAGTGCCAGTTACACTAGAAACAGGAGTCAAATTTGAGGTAATTGACAAGTCAATATAAAAACCTTTGAGATACTTAAAGAATATGTACTTTTGTTTTCAAAAACTGTATCGAATAGGTACTGTAGCACATAAAGAAAATAAAAGTATATTTTTTGTTAGCTCCATGTAACAATTTCTGGAGAGAAGATTAATGTTTCTGAAGTACCAGATCTACCGATACCTGATGAGTGGATCAGAGACAAAATAGAACTGAATTTCTACAAATCCAAACGAGGAGGAGGAGAAGTAAAGGATGTGAGATATGACAGAAGGTCTCGCACAGCCATGATTACATTCCTCAAACCTGGAGGTATTTTATGTACCATCGTTTTAGCTAAAGTTACAGGGCCTGATTCTGCACTCATCTGTAGGTTTTTACCCTGGTGGACCTGCATGGACTTCACCTGAATTATTCCATGTTTATTCCACTGTAAATGAGAAGAAACTCAGGCCCATAGTTCTTTAAACAAAACTGTGTTTAATCACATTCCTTTTGGATCAAATATGAATTCATACATAGCTTGTAAGCTTTGATATTTTCCCCCTCACATTACAGTATTCAAAACTTCTTCTGCCTTTGCGTTACTGGACTTCATTTTACAGGAAAGAGAAAAGTGAGAAAATATACTTGACATATCATGCCATTGAAAGTTACCCAGATTCTCAGCTGGTGTCAATGTGTGAAACTCCACTAAAATCAGTGGATCTGCATTAATTTTAGTGGACAATTAACTAACATCTGTTTTGTCATAAAAGTCAATTCCAATTTCCAAATAGTAAACTTGTAAAAATTATATTTAGTTTCTAACTATATACTAAAAGGTTTGGTCTTGTTTCTGATGTGCTTACAAAATACACCTTAGATAAAATTAATACTATTTCCCACTTTTGAATTCTTTGTTCTAGTTGCTGACAACTGTGTGAGACGTACAAAGCACCCTTTCTACATAAATGAAAAGCGCTTTATGCTTTCTGTTTCCCCAAGCATAGAAAAGCATTTGGAAAAATTTCAGGTAAATTAATCTTATTGACGCTACATCCTAAAACAGCAAACAATCTGTGCTCTGGGAGGGTGGATTGTGATCAGAATCTTCCCCTCAGGTCATGGAATGGCAGGAAAACTGCTGTATTCTCAGAGCAGCTGTTTCTGCCTCATTTTAGGTGGGTGTATACAAGAGCTTGCTGGTGAATTCACATTGCTGTAGATGAGGGGTCAGCAATCTTTCAGAAGTGGTGTGCCAAGTTCATTGTAATTTAAGGTTTTGCGTGTCAGTAATACCTGTTAACGTTTGTAGAACATCTCTTTCTGTGTCTTTATTATATAAACAAAACTATTGTTGAATTGAAAGTAAATAAGGTTTTAAAAATATTTAAGAGGCTTCATTTAAAATAAAATTAAAATGCAGATCTTATCAATTTAGTGTGATCCTTGTCTGGGGTTCCAGCCACCAGCCCCATTCAGCCCGCTGCCGGTCTGGGGTTCCATTCACTCAGCCAGCAGCGGGCTGGTGGAGGGCTGAGCAGGGCCGGCAGGTGACTGAGTGTCTCAGTCTGTTGCCAGTCTGGGGTGCCGGCTGCTGGCCCCTTGCCAGTTGGGGTCCCGGCCACTGGCCCTGCTCAGCCTCCTGCTGGTCTGGGTGAGCAGAACCCCAGGCTGGTAGTGGGCTGAGGGGGGCTGGCACCTGGGATCCGGCTGGCAGGAGCTGGCGGACGGAACCCCAGACCAGCAGCGGGCTGAGCAACTCAGCCCCCTGCCAGTCTGGGGCCACCAGCCCCGCTCAGCCCGTTGCTGATCTGAGTGAATGGAACTCCAGACCGGCAGCAGGCTGAGCAGGGCCAGCAGCTGGACCCCAGACAGGCAGCGGGCTGAGCAGGGCTGGTGGCTGGAACCCCAGATAAGAATCCCAGCCCTGCTCAGTCCACTGCTGATCTGGGCTGAGCGGGGCCAGTGGCCGGGACCCCAGACCAGCAGCATGCTGAGCTGCTCAGTCCACCGCTGGTCTGGGGATTCTGTCTGCCAGCTCCAGCCAGCCAGGATCCTGGCCACAGGCCCTCCTCAACCCGGTACCAGCCTGGGGTTCTGCTCACCTAGGCCGGCAGGAGGCTGAGCGGGGACAGCAGCCGGAACCCCCGACTTGCAGCAGGCTGAGAGCTGCCGGCACCCTAGAGTGGCAGCGGACTGAGCCACTCAGCCCGTCGCCAGTCCTGCTCAGCCCGCCGCCGGTTGAATGAATGGAACCCCAGGCCGGCAGTGGGCTGAGTGGTTCAGCCTGCTGCCACTCTGGGGTTCTAGTAGATGGCTCCTGCCAGCTGGGGTCTCAACCACTGGCCTGCTCAGCCCGCTGCCAGACTGGCGTTCCCTGGGGGTCCCCAGGCCGGCAATGAGTGCTGAGTGGGGCCGGTGGCTTGGTTCCCGGCTGGCAACGGGGCAGCATCTGGAACCCTAGAGTGGCGGTGGGCTGAGCTGCTCGGCCTGCCTCTGTGTGCCATCAAAAGTTGGCTCGCGTGCCACCTTTGGCATGCATGCTGTAGCTTGCCGACCTCTGCTGTAGATCTACCAACTTGGCCCTAGGCTCCTCTGGGACACAGGAGCTGTGTGCTTTACAGATTGTGGAAAGTGTTCACTCCTTGCAGAGAGTCCCCCATAGCTTGTTCCTCTGTTGAAGATCTTATGACCTACAATATGAGGTTTGTAATTCACTCAGAAATCACACACAAATGCTTTTTTGATCATATGTCACAGCAGTAACCAGTATAGTGTCTGTGCTACAGTCAGGGCAGAGATAGGGTTCCATCAGGTGTTTTATGGCTTAATTGTTCTCCTTTAAGTTACACACAATTGATGAATCTGTGTCCATACCATAAAAGCACCACTGAATCTAGCATTAATTTAATCCCTCATTGCCTGTGCTGTGGCTAATGGGTATATTATACCAACATTCTCAATCAAACTAAAAGCACCCAAAAAGATTCTACAAACAGTAAATCCTCTCTGCAAAACCCCACAGTTCATGTATATTAGTGGATTCTCTTTATCCATCTACTTATGAGGTTAGAAATGATTTCTCTATGCCCATATTTGCAATATGCACTCCAGTGTGTATTGGCCCACTTTGGCCCAGATGCAAATATCCAGGATTGTTTGACCTCTGGAATTCAAACCTCCCACTGATTTTAGTATTAGACCAACATCATAGTAGAAATCCTAAAATGAAAGGCAAGCTTGTAGTGATATCTTCACAGTAACATTTTTAAGATACCAATTCCTGAAACTGAATATACCATGTGTGTTTTCTTCCTTACCAGATATTTTCTGGGATTTCCAAGAGGACCATACTGCTCTCAGGAATCCAAGAGGTTGAGGAGGATGAGGAGAGCATGCAGGACATGATTGAAATTCATTTTCAGAAGCCTAGCAATGGTGGTGGGGAAATTGAGAACATCAAATATGTAGCAACAGGAACCAAACTAGCCTATTTTGAGGAAGATACTGAGAATGTGTCGTGAAGCGTTCCAGCTGGGACTTTCACTTTGCCCAGTGTGACATAGTATAATGGAAAATGTTGCAGACTTTTAGTTTTTTTAATATCTGTGCTTTTTAATCTTCAAAATTTACACTTTTGAAAAGAAGAAGTGCCTGTCTTTCCTTCCTTTCATCTGCATGATGCCAAGACTCTTAGGGAATGTCTACGCAGCCGTTAAATGCCTGCGACTGGCCTGGATCAACTGACTCAAGCTCAGAGGGCTTGGGCTGCAGGGCTATAAAATTGCGATGTAGATGTTCAGGCTCAGGCTGGAGCCCAGGCTCTGGGACCCCGCAAGGTGGGAGGGTCCCAGAGCCTGACTATCTACACTGCAGTTTTAAAGCCCCACAGCCTGTCAGCTGACCCAACCTAGCCTCATGTATTTAACTGCTTTGTAGACATGCCTTTATGGTCTGGAGCACACAGCTATGTGAAACCCACTGGTTCTGTCTTATAAAGATTCCTTGTAAAATTCAACAAATATTACGCAAAGCCAAGATCAGTGCAAAACTCACCTGAAACCGTAGAGTTGGCTTAATGTACATGGGTCCACCAAACCCCTAAATCGCTCACCAACACCTAAAACTTGATCAAGGTTGCTTTCTGCAAATCAGATCTGAGTTTCACATGGATAACAAAACCCAAAACTTGATAGATTTTTCCTAGTTGAGGCTGTGTTAGGAAACTTTTACGTAACTGCTCAAAAGTGACTTCAATGTATATGCTTTTTTAAAGTGGCTCTTTTTCATACAGTGTATAGCCCAATAGGACTTCAGGCCTATCAGATCCTTTGGTGCTGCCACAATACAAGCAACTGATTCTTATAAAATTACAGAATAATTTCTTATCATCAAATTAGCTGCAGAATGTCAATAATAAAGGAAGTGATATCCAGTTTTTCCAAACGTGCTTATGATCAGAAGGAGAATGTTCAGAAATGGCACCAGTTTACTCATCAGATTGACATCTGATGAGCTAAATCAGGCCTGCACAACTCATAAAGCAATGAGGGCCATATTACTCCAAAGAAAACAGCTGAGGGCTAAACCCCCTGCCGAACCCCACTCCCAGCGCCGCCCAGCCCCCCCAAAACACATCCCCCACCCAGCGCTGCCTGGCCCCGCGGAAACACCCCCTGCCCCCAAGTATAAAGCCTCGCCGCCACTGCCTGCCTGCCCGACTTGTCATCCCCCCCATGAAATAAGGGAAGGGGAAAAGGGGGACAGTGTGAAGGGATTTGATGTGACTGTACAAAACACAAACACAGGCCACAGGGAGCCTGGGGGGTCGGGGGCAGTGTGATAGGGGCCGGGGAGGCTCGCATGTTGTGCAGGCCTGAGCTAAATTGTGCCTTTAAGGAACAACTCAGCATGGGTAAAAAAATGGCATGGAGGTAATCTTGCTCCTGGGGCAATTCTGTGCCACTGTATATGCTCAGAATTCATGTGTCCCACAGAATTTTATTTGTCCTCACAGAAAATACATTCTGCCCCAGAAATGCTGCAGTTCTGCCTTTCGCCCACCAGAGGCCACTGTGGTGCCAGAACAGCCAACAGCATGAATGCAGCACTTTGGGGCAGAATGTGTTTTCTGTGGGGAAAAAAATTCTGTGCACATGCAGTGGCACAGAATTCCCCGAGGAGTAAAAACTCATCACAGCATCTGGCTTGTGGAGCCAGATTAGGACAGACTGGGACACATGGGGCTGCTGGGGGATCACAGACGGGTTCAGAATGGCTAGTAGGGAGGACAGACTGAGGGGGAGATTAGTGGGCTCCAGAACCAGCGGTTGAATGGGAGTAGGGGTGCATAGCCACATGGTGATGGGTGCTGCAGGGACCCATCAGGAAGGAGGGATGCAAGGAAGGTGCCAATGTGCCTGATTGAATGGGAGAGGCTTGTAATCAGGGTCTGTATGAGGGGAGGCTCCCTAACAATCCTGCCCCTTCTCCCCCACAAAAACAAAACTTTCTCCCACCCACACCCAACAACCCTCCAGGTTCACTCCAGGCTCTTTCCCTCTCCCTCAGCTCCTCTGTTACTTCTGAAACTCCCAAGCTTTTGTGCTGCTTCTGATGGGTGCAGGAAACAGTTCTGTATTGTAATTTAAATGAATTACAGTATATACTCATTCATAAGCTGAATTTTTTTAGTAAAAAAAAGGATGCACCAGAGAAGGGGGTCGGCTTATGAACGGGTATAGAGAGGGAGAGGTGGGACACAGCCCCTCCCCCCCAACAGAGGGAGCAAGGAGGGAATCACAGCCAGCAGAGCCAGAAGGGAAGAGGCAGGGCCAGAATCTCTCCACTTCTGGCCATGCTACTTTCCCCCCCCAGCCTCTGAAGCAGCTGCAGCTCTGGGGCTGGCAGGCTGCAGCTGTACCGCTTGGCCCCACCCCCCAGATCAGGCTGTGGCCACACCGCCCAGCCTGCTGGAACATGCTGCGGCCGTGCCACCTGGCCTAGCCCGCTGGAACATGCTGTGGCCGCGCCGCTTGGTCTGGCCTGTCGGAGCAGGCTGCAGCCGCGCTGCCCAGCCTGCCAGAGCAGCTCTAGCCAGGGCAAAGACATCCTCCCTTGGCCCTCCCAAGATAAGGTGGGAAGGGATGGGATGGGGAGAGTGTGGACGTCCCAGGCTAGGGATGGGGTCATGGTCAGGGGTTACTCCCCTGACTCCCAGCTTCTCCCCCCACCAAAAATTTCCCCACTACCTGTCCTGGCCCATCAGGGTAACCAGCTGGCACACTGGGACACTTTGTTTACCTAGGTTTACGTCCGTGCCTGGGCCGCTTGAGGTAAACAAACCATCTCAGCCTGCCAGCGACTTATCTTGATGGCTTGGGAGCCAAAGTTTGCCAACCCCTTAATTATAGGTTCAGCTTATGAAAGGTTATAAAAATTTTCCATTTTTACTTACCCATCTTGGGGGAGGGGGTGTCGGCTTATAAACGAACCAGCTTATGATCGAGTATACACAGTACTCAAAAGTTCTGTATTAATATGCCTAGTAAGGAATCCATTTGTCCAAAAAAAAAAAAAAAAAAAGTTCTGGTAATTTTTTTTTGGTCTGTATTGTTACAGACAGACATTCTTACTGACATATTTTGAAATAAATTACCAAAATAATTGAAACTGGCATGATATTGTATTATTTTGACAAATAAAATATGATGAATTTTGTCAAATTTTAAAATATTGTGTGCAGAATTTTTAATTGTTTGGCACAGAATTCCTGCAGGAGTATAATCTGTACTGCTTTTGGCATGTATAATAATGTATACTCCCCCAGGAGTATAATCTGTACCTCTTCTGGGGCCTGATCCAACACCTACTGAACTCTTTGGTAAGTTAATATGAGCGCTCTCTCTCTAGGAAGGATGTATATTTTATGAGAGGTCTTTTTCTTGACTATTCGTATCTACAGTTACACTGTTCCTCCATTATACCTGTTATTTTGTCTAATTTAAACATATACAGATACTAGCTAAGAACTCAGGTGTTTCTTAAAATGATGTAAAAACAGATTATTATTTTGTAACTGTACTGAAGCAACCATCTGGTTACAAACACCTTGTCTGAGGATTTTATTTTGTGTGATCGTGGCCATAGCTCTCTTTCTGAAGGCAGCAGTAAATGGATGGAGATGGCCAATTAGGAAAGGGGCATATGGAAGGCAGCCTAGATTTCATTCATAGCCCTTGAACTAGGGACAAAAGGCAGAATTTATTGTCTTCATTCACATCTTAAATTATATTAAAAGTTCTTTGAACTGAATTGGGCTTGCAAAGGGAGGAAGTCTCTCTTCCCAAGGGCGGGATTTCTTGCCTCTCTGCCTTTTTCCTTCTCCACCCTTGTGAGGCTGGAATGATTTGGCAGTCTGTCATGTGGCAGCAGACAACCTCTAATGTCACTTAACACTGAGGGAGAGGTTCATGTGAATATCATTTATTTTCATTATATAAGAGACCTTACTGTATAAAAGGGATTTTGTATTATACCTTATGTAGGAAGACATTGAAAAATATACATCAGACAAAGACTGTAGCTATTATATACACAAAAGTCAGATTTAGATTACACAGCCTAAACAAATGACTTTGTATTTTGTTGTTCAAGTTCAACAACTTTGTTGTTCCTTCTGCTTAGAACAAAAAGGAAAATGTATGGGGTTACAGCTCCTCCAACTGTTTGATGTGTGGGGAAAAAAAGCTTACATTGATTAAAACTTAAACATGAAATGCATAATAAATAAAGGCATGTGAAACTATGGAATGAGTCGGAGAATTGTGTACTTAGCAATTAGCTTAAAAAATGTCTTGATATTTTGAGCAGATGCTCTGAACTGCACAGGGGGAAAAAAGTGCATGAAGATCAACAGCATAAACTTTATCATTGAGAAGCATTGATATGTAAAACCTGAAGAATGAAGGTTTAAATGGAAATTCTGACAACAGTTTAACCATAGCAGGACTAGTGAAAAGGTGCAGATAAAAGTAACAAAGTGAAATCAAGAAGAGAGATTAAGTAATACATCTTAAGAACCAGGTAGTATCTATTGATTATCCAGTTTAAAAGTGCAAAGTAGTGATTTTATATAAAGGATAACTGGAGATCAGTTAAAAAAAAAGACCTTTTTCAGAAACAGTAATGTTTGATATTTCTTTCAGTTAGGTGCTATTACCACCCATAATATTAAATAATGGTTAGATAATTAAGTACAGCCTTAGAAAACAGCTTAGTAATAAATCTTTGTTCCTAAATGTCCTCATTATATGTCAGAATATTTAAGATGGAGAAGAAGAGTCAGAAGCACACTAGATAGGACACACAAACAAAATTCCTCCCGGGAAACACATGCTAGAGTGGTAGTTCCTCACCTGAGGGGAGTGTGTTGCATACCCTTCACTCCAACTTGAGCCCTTTCAAGCAGCTGTCAGCAATGGGGGTTTTGGTTGGGAGCAAAGCCTGCAGTCCAAAACCACCACGTGGCCTGGCCCTGCACTAGGGCCCAATGGGTCAGATTGGGGAGGCTCCTAACACTTTTACCTTCTTGCTTACCGATACCGGGGCCAGCCATGGTTCAGCTCATAGGAAGCTAATGCAGCAGGAATAAATTAACAGCTTTCTTCTGTGCCATTGAAACCAATGGGAGAAATTACAGAACAATTTAATGGAAAGGGTTTCCCATCTGTCCTACAGTAGTATCTAGGAATATGTTGGAGGTAGTGCTAATTCAAGCTTTATTAGCTGCAAATGTTTGCACTCCATTGGCAAGGAGCATTCTTGCTGAGAAGATTCCTTTTCTGATCCATTTAGGAAAGGTGGTGTCATTTCTGAGAGGGGTCAGAAACATTTAAATTTTTGGAGACAATTTAAATGTGATGAGGACTAAGTAATACAGTGATGGACATCTTATAAATGTCTGTAATAATAATTAGATGAGAATGGCTGTGCACTCTTCCTATCCACTTATGATCTCATGAAATTGTTATTCTCCAGTGGAAGTTTAAAAATCCTAACATTTCTTCATAGGCTATGCTGCTAGGATGCAGCTGACACCATGATCTAAACTTCAGCTTTGAAATTTCAAGACACCTTACACTATCAGAAGTTCAGATCTCAATTTCCAACAGGATTAATGCAGATTTGACAGGGTCGTTCCCTCAGTTTGCACTCATGCTCTCTCTGGGTGGGTGGTTTTGGCTGATACTGTGATGCTATTAAACCTTGTTGAAGCTGGTGGATGTAATCATAAAAATAAAGATAGACTCAAGCTCCTTTGTGGAATAAAATGTTGAAATAAGAGTTGCTTTCCAAAACACAGGCCGTGCCATGCAGGACAAGTGAGAAAATGGCCTCTTGGGAGTAGGGGTTTGGGTGGGTATTGCTTGCTCAGTTTGAAAGAGAGAGAGAGAGAGAGAGAGAGGACACAGCCTGTAGAAACATTACAGCACACCAAGAAGGCAGCAAGGAAGCACGAGATGCAGAGAAGCACTGTGCCCTTGAGCCTGAGGGCTTGGCTACACTGGAGAGTTGCAGCGCTGGTGAGGGGGTTACAGCGCTGCAACTCAGGATGTGGCCACACTTGCAAAGCACAGCCAGCGCTGCAGCTCCCTGGTTGCAGCGCTGGCTGTACACTTGCTCTGCCTCGGGTGTAGTGATTCCAGCGCTGGTGATGCAGCACTGGTCATCAGGTGTGGACACAACAGCACTTTTATTGGCCTCCGGGGTATAAGGAGGTATCCCAGCATACCTTTTCAGCCACTCTGGTAATCATTTCACACTCCACTGCCCTGGGCTCAGCTGACCCCCGCTTTAAATGCCCCAGGAATTTTAAAAATCCCCTTCCTGTTTGCTGAGCCAGGTGTGGAGTGCAATCAATCAATCAATCAGCGACCATGCCTCCACGTCCCAAAAGAGCCTCAGCATGGAACAGTTCTGAGCTGCAGGACCTCATCAGTGTTTGGGGTGAGGAAGCTGTGCAATCACAGCTGCGCTCCAGCCAGAGAAATTATGATACCTATGGGCAGATATCAAAGACCTTGCTGCTAAGGGGCCATGAATGGGATGCGTTGCAGTGCAGGATAAAAATAAAGGAGCTGCACAGTGCCTATTGCAAAGCCCGTGAGGGAAATCGCTGCTCAGGAACTGCCCCCGTGTCCTGCAGTTTTCACAAGGAGCTGGATGCCATACTTGGGTGTGACCCCACTGCCAATCCGAGGAGCACGATGGAGAGTTCAGAGCAGGGAGAAGTGGGGGAGGGTGTAGAGGAAGCGGAGAATGAGGCTACTGGGGTGGAGGGAGACACTCCGGAGTCCCAGGAGGCATGCAGCCAGGAGCTCTTCTCAAGCCAGGAGGAGGCTAGCCAGTCGCAGCAGCTGGAAGTTGTTGGTGAGGAAGAAGCTGTGGAGTGTGTTCCGGGTAAGCAGATTTTATGTTTTGGGAGAGGAGGGTTGGGGTTATGGCTGCCTGCATGCATGCCTAAATGTGGAATAGCCCATTGATTTGCTCTATCACGTCTCTGTAATCAGCCTCGGTAATCTCTTGAAAACTTGCAGCCAGAGCGTGGGCAATGTGCTTGCGCAAGTTTATGGGGAGACCCACCATGGTCCTTGTCCTGGTCAGGCTAACTCGTCCGAGCCACTGTGCCGCGAGGGGTGGGGGGACCATTGCTGCACACAGGCAAGCTGCCTAGGGACCAGGGCAGAATCCACATTGCTGTAGAATACCCTCCCTCTCTTCCCAGGTAACACGCAGCAGTGATATATCTGGCAGTAGGAAACCCTGTTGAGAATGTAGGGATACTGCTCAGTGCAGGTCGGCAGCTTCCCGGCCCGCCCCCCCCCTTGCAGGTCGGCAGCTTCCCGGCCCGCCCCCCCCTTGCAGGTCGCCAGCTTCCTGGTCCGCCCCCCCCCCCTTGCAGGTCGCCAGCTTCCTGTTCCCTCCTGTCCCCTGTGCAGGCCCCCAGCTCCCTCCTCTACCCAGTGCAGAGAAACCCCAGTGAGCCATCAGGCAGTTCCCCTTCCCAGGTGAAGTTGGGGCAGAAACACTCACCCCATTGCTAGCCATGCGTTTGCTTCCGTGGCCTCTCTGTGCTATGTTAGGTATGTGGGAATGATGCTACAAAAAGTCTACAAACTCCTTCACTGTTTGATAATAAACAATGTAGCCTCTGTGTATTACATGTTTCTATCTATGTTTTTTTAAGTGACCTTGAATAATGCAGCTGGATCAGCACCTGCCTGTCGCTTGCAGAACTTGAGGAAAAATCTGCGAAAAATCAAAAGAAGAATTGATCAAAGCAGTTATGAATCAGTACGCCAGAGAAAGTAGGAAGACGCAGGAACGGAGAGAGAAAATGCATGAGTGGAGGCAAACAGAAAGCAGGAGAAAGGAATTGGCTACCAGAAAAACCTCGAAGCAGTTGATAAGCCTCCTGGCTCGCCAAACTGACTCTTTCCAGTCTCTCGTAGCCATGCAGGCAGATCTGTACCGTGGTAACCCACACCCCTCCCAAAGCTCTCTTTCTTGTTCCCCAGTATTTGCACAAAACACCCTTCTCCAGCAGCCTGTTTCTTACTACCCCCAGCTGCCCCCAACACCTGTACGATCACCTACCAGCCCTGATAACTACAATCCTTACCCTGTGCACTCCACCCCCATGTCGCTGCAGCATATTAATCCTGAGGTGCAGCAGACATTGAACAGCAATCCAAACAGGACATATTCAAACCTCTGAATGTACAGTCCACCACTCTACCCCCCTGCCCTTTTATGTACTGTATTTTGAATAAAGGATTTCATGGCTTTTACAATAGTTTTTATTATTGCAGAAAGTGGTAAATACTGTACCCCAAGGGAAAAACAAGCACAGCAAAGGCACCAAACATTACTGTTGGCTCTCAGCACCAAATTGCTCCCTTAAGGCATCCCTAATCCTTGAAGCCCTTTCCTGGGCCTCTCTAGTAGCCCCGCTCTCTGGCTGTGCAAATTCAGCCTCTAGGCATCGAACCTCAGAGGTCCATTCCTCACTGAATCTTTCACCCTTCCCTTCACAAATATTATGGAGGGTACAGCACACAGCTATAACAGCGGAGATGCTGCTTTCCCCCAAATCTAGCTTCCCATAAAGACAACGCCAGCGGGCTTTCAAACGGCCAAAAGCACACTCCACAGTCATTCTGCACCAGCTCAGCCTGTAGTTGAACCGGTCCTTGCTCCTGTCAAGCTTCCCTGTATACAATTTCATGAGCCATGGCATTAAGGGGTAAGCGGGGTCTCCAAGGATCACAGTGGGCATTTTGACGTCCCCTACTGTGATCTTGCGGTCTGGGAAAAAAGTCCCGGCCATCAGCTTCCTGAACAGGGCACTGTTCCGAAAGATGCGTGCATCATGCACCTTTCCAGGCCATCCTGAGTAAATGTCAGTGAAACGCCCACGGTGATCCACAAGCGCTTGGAGAACCACGGAGAAATACCTCTTGCAATTAATGTACTCTGATGCCAGGTGGGGTGGTGCCAGAATAGGAATATGCGTCCCATCTATTGCCCCTCCACAGTTAGGGAAACCCATTTATGCAAAGCCATCCACAATGTCCTGCACATTCCCCAGAGTCACAGTTCTTCTTAGCAGGGTGCGATTAATGGCTGTGCAAACTTGCATCAGCACTATTCCAACGGTGGACTTTCCCACTCCAAACTGGTTCGCCACCGATCGGTAGCTGTCTGGAGTTGCCAGCTTCCAGATTGCAATAGCCATCCGCTTCTCCACTGACAGGGAAGCTCTCAATCTCGTTTCCCTGCGCCACAGGGTAGGGGCGAGCTCAGCACACAGTCCCATGAAAGTGGCTTTTCTCATCCGAAAGTTCTGCAGCCACTGCTCGTCATCCCAGGCTTGCAGGACGATGTGATCCCACCACTCAGTGCTCGTTTCCCGAGCCCAAAGGCGCCGTTCCACGGTGCTGAGCACGTCTGTTATTGCCACAAGCAATTTACTGTCTTGAGCGTCAGGCGAATCAATATCATCGTCTGACTCCTCACTGTCACTTTGCAGCTGAAGGAATAGCTCCACTGCCATGCGTGATGTGCTGGCAACATTCATCAGCAAGGTCCTCAGCAGCTCAGGCTCCATTTGTAACAGAAATCGCGCTGCAGACTCACAATGCCGCCAAACTGCTCGGAATGTGTAGCAAAGTACCACGGGGCATTGGAACAGGAAGCGGAAAGACCCGCACCCTTCTGTCCCCTTCCCACAAGCCACAGCGCCAAAATGGGACGAGGTGCTCTGTGGGATAGCTGCCCACAATGCACCACTCCCAACAGCGCTGCAAGTGCTGCAAATGTGGCCACATTGCAGCGCTGGTAGCTGTCAGTGTGGCCACACTGCAGCGCTGGCCCTACACAGCTGTACGAACACAGCTGTAACTACCAGCGCTGCAGAACTGTAAGTGTAGCCATGGCCTGAGAAAAAGCTCAGCGAGAAAGAGCTGAGAGCAAGCTTGGGGCTAAGTGCTGAATAGAAAGGGGCTTTGAACTGTGAGGAAAGAAACTACCTCCTGCTGTGTTCAGGGAAACAAGAATTTGTGGATTTTTTGTAAACAAACAGAAATACCTGACTTCATCATCAGTTTCTCCTAAGGAGAACAACCCATGACCCCCCAAACTGGCTAACTGCTCTGGTCAAGAGATGTAACAATACCTTCAAACCTTGAGCCCACTGCTGTACATGAACACTAAGGATCCCATGGCACTTGTCAGATTTGCCACATTCCTCACAGTAATGCTGTTTGCTAGTAGATTGCCAGCTGTCTGTTCTGAGGTGGCTGCCTTTCAGGGGTGTTCTATATGCATCCCTGTATACATGACATTCCATGTTTATAACCTCAGTACAATGTTATGGAACTAAAGTTGCTCTAATGTTAAAAAAACCCACGAACACTATTACTTGTTACCCTCTTTATTTTACTGCAGCAAAACTGAGAAGATAACTGAACAGGAGAGGCATCCTAACCTTCCTGATTCTGTGTCATCCATGCCATAAAAAACAGAACCAATACATACACTGTTTTCCTTTAATTTAAGAAAAGAAAACCACAGCAGTACTAGATAACTGATATAAATAAAAAAATTATAAAATGAGGACAATTAGTCCTCCTTTTCATTGTAAGGGGCTTTGAGAGCTATGGATGAAAAGCATTATATACGAGCTATGAAGTATTCTAATTATTTCTTTAGAAAATTGCAGTACAGAATGATAAAGAGAAAGGAGCTGGGAGGAGGAATCATCTATAAGAAATCTGATGTGTGATTGCCAAAGGTCTTGCCACTCTGGAAGCACTTAATATCTTCTGTGAGGCTTTACCTAGCAACCAGCACTACAGTGTCTAAGGGCTTGTCTAAACAGGGAAGCTACTGCAAAATTAGCTAGGATGTGAATTTAAAACCCAAATAAGTGATTAAGCTAAACCGCAAAAAGGTATTCATAGTGTAGAACAGGAGTGTCCACACAGGGAGTTCATGCAGAATAGCTGTTGAGGAAAACGCTATTCTGGGCTATTTTCCCCATGTATACAATCCCTGAGCGCTGAAGAGTTCATTCTAAGAAGCTGCAGCAAAACCACGCCAAGGAAGAAGGAAAGGTGTGGGGATGCAGAGTCTTCATTTTAATTTTCTTCAAGTTCACACATTAGGGGGAAAAAGGACAAATTTAAAATAAAGTCTTAAAAAGAGTCTTTGCTTCTTGCATAATTTAAGTCTAGTAATAATTCTACAGCACCCAGACAAGGCACTGACAATCCTCACTGGGGACTCAAGGAGCCTGATTCACCACTTTTTCTTGCCCCATAAAAGGGACAGCACAATGCCATTACAAGGCCATCCATTGGATGTCAGAATACTTCTGGCTTCCTGCACTTTCATATGACAGATGAACGATACCCACAGTCAGTATCTCTGCCATTCAGTTCAGTCTCATTTGACTAGTACATTATTTTATGCCCAATTGGTTTAACATGCCTGTCTTGCCTCCTCATGTCACCACATTCATCTTGGATTACTCCTTCCTGTCTCTTCCCTGTGCCCATCCTCACTCCACTCACTCCCTATTGCTTCCTCGTCCTACTTAGCAGCTTGAATTTAGTTTCATAGCTTTATTTGTGGATAGATCCATCTAGATGAGCAAAAATGCATGTAGGACAATCTGTGACAGTTTCACACCTCAGTGCACAATAGGTACAGCATGATGTGCAGTAGACAAGACCTATGCTGTATTACTTATACCATGCACGTGTATCGGTACCTGGAAAGACACACAGCTCTTACCAGTACCTGATTATATGCTTCGTCTTTTTAGTTCTAAACCAGGGGTAGGCAACCTATGGCACAAGTGCCGAAGGCGGCACACGAGCTGATTTTCAGAGGCACTCACACTGCCTGGGTTCTGGCCACCGGTCTAGGGGGCTCTGCATAAATTCATAGACTCTAGGACTGGAAGGGACCTCGAGAGGTCATTGAGCCCAGTCCCCTGCCCTCATGGCAGGACCAAATACTGTCTAGACCATCCCCGATAGACATTTATCTAACCTACTCTTAAATATCTCCAGAGATGGAGATTCCACAACCTCCGTAGGCAATTTATTCCAGTGTTTAACCACCCTGACAGTTAGGAACTTTTTCCTAATGTCCAACCTAAATCTCCCTTGCTGCAGTTTAAGCCCATTGCTTCTTGTTCTATCATTAGAGGCAGAGGGGAACAAGTTTTCTCCCTCCTCTTGATGACACCCTTTTACATACCTGAAAACTGCTATCATGTTCCCTCTCAGTCTTCTCTTTTCCCATACTAAATAAACCCAATTCTTTCAGCCTTTCTTCATAGGTCATGTTCAAGACCTTTAATCATTCTTGTTGCTCTTCTCTGGACCCTCTTCAATTTCTCCTCATCTTTTTTGAAATGCCGTGCCAAGAACTGGACACAATACTCCAGCTGAGGCCTAACCAGTGCAGAGTAAAGCGGAAAAATGACTTCTCGTGTCTTGTTTACAACACACCTGTTAAATGCATCCCAGAATCATGTTTGCTTTTTTTGCAACAGTATCACACTGTTGACTCATATTAGCTTGTGGTCCACTATGACCCCTAGATCTCTTTCTGCCACACTCCTTCCTAGACAGTCTCTTCCCATTCTGTATGTGTGAAAATGATTGTTCCTTCCTAAGTGGAGCACTTTGCCTTTGTCTTTATTGAACTTCATCCGGTTTATCTCAGACCATTTCTCCAATTTGTCCAGATCATTTTGAATTTTGACCCTGTTCTCCAAAGCAGTTGCAATCCCTCCCAGTTTGGTATCGTCCGCAAAACTTAATAAGCGTACTTTCTATGCCAACATCTAAGTCGTTGATGAAGATATTGAACAGAGCCGGTCCCAAAACAGACCCCTGGGGAACCCCACTTGTTATACCTTTCCAGCAGGATTGGGAGCCATTAATAACTACTCTGAGTACGGTTATCCAGCCAGTTATGCACCCACCTTATAGCAGCCTCATCTAAATTGCATTTGCCTAGTTTATCGATAAGGATATCATACGAGACCGTATCAAATGCCTTAGTAAGTCTAGGTATACCACATCCGCTACTTCTCCCTTATCCACAAGGCTCGTTATCCTAGCAAAGAAAGGTATCAGATTGGTTTGACATGATTTGTTCTTTACAAATCCATGCTGGCTATTCTCTATCACCTTACCACTTTCCAAGTGTTTGCAGATGATTTCTTTCATTACTTGCTCCATTATCTTCCCTGGCACAGAAGTTAAACTAACTGGTCTGTAGTTTCCTGGGTTGTTTTTATTTCCCTTTTTATAGATGGGCACTATATTTGCCCTTTTCCAGTCTTCTGGAATCTCTCCCGTCTCCCATGACTTTCCAAAGATAATAGCTAGAAGCTGCTACCTCCTCTATTAACTCCTTGAGTATTCTAGGATGCATTTCATTGGGCCCTGGTGACTTGCAGGCATCTAACTTTTCTAAGTGATTTTTAACTTGCTCTTTTTTCATTTTAATTTAATTTTAAATGAAGCTTCTTAAACATTTTTAAAAACCTTTTTTACTTTACATACAATAGTTTAGTTATATATATTATAGCCTTATAGAAAGAGACCTTCTAAAAACATTAAACTGTACTACTAACACGCAAAACCTTAAATTAGAGTGAATAAATGAAGACTCCCACACCACTTCTGAAAGGTTGCCAACCCCTGTTCTAAACAAAACCATACAAAACAAAATGAAACCCGGGCACAGACACCACAGTTACAACCTAATCCCTGTATATCAAACCCACTTAGCTTCCCCTTGGGGTTAAGGGTCAAATGTATTCCAGCTGTGTAAAACCACTGGTATGCGCGACAGTAGCTCTTCAGCGTTTAATCACCCGCGGCCCTCTGCCCGGGGAGAACTGGGACGTGTAGTTGACGGTCCCTTTTACACCGCACAGTTCTCCCGCGATAAGGGACGCAGGGTACTACAGTTCCCAGCAAGCATTGCGCCGCGACGGACTGATGAATGGCCAGGCTGTCAGGGAAACGAAACTACGAAGTGAAAGTAAATCGGCATCGTCGCCGCGTTTCCGGGGCCAGGCTGCAAGCGGTACAACCATGGCAAGTGTCTGGCGCTGTGAGCGCGCGTGTTTATCGCGGGGAGCAGACGGGCTTGGCGCTTGCTGGCAGGACTTCGGGCTCTAATTGCGAGCATTGCTAGCGGGCTTCGGGCGGGCGGCTGCGTGATGCGTTTGTACTGTGTGCAGCGCCGCGTTCGCAATGCGCCGAACCTGGAGACTGGCCCGGCAGCCCGTGGGGCTGGCTGCAAAAACTCTAGCATCACTGTTCTGTTAGAAGTTCATATCTGTAGCACAGAAAACGTCATTGGTCAAAACCAGCCCAGCCTGCCGTAAAATCAGCGTGAAGGTGTTGGGTGGGGGGAATTCTCAAAGGGATTCACTCCTGGAGATTCCCTCACGCCCTGCTGGAGCAGGAGCACGTTTTCCTACTCATGGGCCTGCTCCACAATCTTGCTGTTTGGGGAGGAGCTGCAGGAGGTCAAGGCCATCCCTGCAGAAGCCTTGTGCCTAGTCCGCACTCTCTGGTCCCCCCCGCCCAGCTGTTGGGCAGTGCAGTTGCAGTAGGGCCTTGGAAGGGAAGGGGCTGTATTATCTTTTCTGGCTAATTCCTCTCCTCCCTCCATCCCTACCCACCTCCCTAACCCAGTGCAGGAATAATATTCATTTGTTTATATGGTGAAACATTGTCTGAGGTTGAAGTGTTCTCCCACTGGTTTTTTGAATGTTATGATTCGTGATGTCAGACTTGTGTCCATTTATTCTTTCGCATAGAGACTGTACGGTTTGGCCAATGCCATGTACATTGGCCAAACCGGACAGTCTCTATGCGAAAGAATAAATGGACACAAGTCTGACATCACGAATCATAACATTCAAAAACCAGCGGGAGAACACTTCAATCTCTCTAACCACTCAGGCTATGGCTACACTGGCACTTTACAGCGCTGCAACTTTCGCGCTCAGGGGTGTGAAAAAACACCCCCCTGAGCTCTGCAAGATACAGCGCTGTAAAGCCTCAGTGTAATCAGTGCTGCAGTGCTGGGAGCGCAACTCCCAGCGCTGCAAGCTACACCCGTAAGGGATGTGGTTTACGTGCAGCGCTGGGAGAGCTCCCTCAGCGCTGGCGCTCCGACCACACTCACACTTCAAAGTGCTGCCGCGGCAGCTCTCCCACAGCGCTGCCGCGGCAGTGCTTTGAAATGTCAAGTGTAGCCATACCCTCAGTGACAGACTTGAAGGTGGCAATTTTGCAACCAAAAAACTTTAAAAACAGACTCCAAAGAGAGACTGCTGAACTCAGATTAATATGCAAATTATGTACAATTAACTCAGGCCTAAACAGAGACTGGGAATGGTTGGGTCATTACACTAATTAAATCTATTTCTCTGTGTTAAGTTCTCCTCACACCTTCTATAGGTCATCTTAATTATCACTTCAAAAATTTTCTCCTGCTGATGATAGCTCATCTCAATTGATTAGACTCTTCCTGTTGGTATGCATACTTCCATTCCACCTTTTCATGGTCTCTGTATGTATAAATATCTCCTGTCTGTGTGTTCGGATGCATAGAATGGAAGAAGTGAGCTGTAGCTCACAAAAGCTCATGCTGAAATAAATTTGTTAGTCTCTAAGGTGCCACAAGTACTCCTGTTCTTTTTGTGTATACAGACTAACACACCAGCTACTCTGAAAATTAAACCAGTCAGACATTCCCATATGGAACGTGTACTAACCAAAGTGCTGGCTAGTTATTATTCCTCAGCCAAAGTAAATGGTCATCGTGGGTTGTAGTAAACCTTTTCGAAGTTAGTGGGTGTAAGAACCCTCTTTCATTCAGGCTAAATGTAAAGAAGCCATTAAGACTGTGACATTGATATAAACTGGGACCATATTCTATATGGTTTGCAGCCAAGGTCCTGTAGTGGCAGCAAATCTTATGTAAAGGTGGTCATATAAGGTGTCTAAGACCAAGTTATGGGTTGCTGGTTATGATTATGCTGTCTGTATGTCTGTATCATTTTGTAGTTGAAGTTATAAGTATTGGCTGTATATTGTCTGTATTTCAAATTGGTGCTGTGTTTCTGGGAAAAATCCTAGACAAGGGGGTGTTAGCTCTGCCTAGCCTGCTTGATGGCACATTAAGGACCATCAGCTACACAACTGACCCACTGAGAGGAGGCAGATATGCCTTGTAACTCAGCAGGGTGTGCAGGAACTTGCCCATGTGACTGCAGACTCCATTTTGCTGTAATTTTCCATAGTAAGAACAAAGAAGTGTTCTTACACCTGGAAGAGCCTATATAAGGCTGATGCCTCATCTCCATCTTGTCTTCAATCCTGCTTCTTACCTCTGGAGGGACTTTGCTACAGACTGAAACTCTGCACAAAGGACTGATGACCCATCTCAGGGGGGGATGTTCCAGAGACTTGAGTTAAATCTGCAGTTTACTCCATCACTGCTACAAGCCTGAACTAAGAACTTTGCCATTACTGTATGTAATTGATTCCATTTAACCAATTCTAGCTCTCATCTCTACCTTTTTCCCCCTTTATAAATAAACCTTTAGATTTTAGAGGATTGGCAACAGCGTGATTTGTGGGTAAGATCTGATGTGTATATTGACCTGGGTCTGGGGCTTGGTCCTTTGGGATCGAGAGAACTGTTTTCTTTTATTGGGGTGTTGGTTTTCATAACCATTCATCCCCAGGACGAGTGGCACTGGTGGTGATACTGAGAGACTGGAGTGTCTAAGGAAATTGCTTGTGCGACTTGTGGTTAGCCAGTGGGGTGTAACCCAAGTCCTCTTTGGCTGGTTTGGTTTGCCTTAGAGGTGGAGAAACCCCAGCCTAGGGCTATAACTGCCCTGTTTTAAGCAATTGATCCTGAACTGGCACTCTCAGTTGGGTCCTGCCAGAATTGCATTGTCACAAAGGCCCTCTTTGTAATTAGGTGGCTAGAATAACAGGAGTGCCACCCAACACACAAACACGACAAAGCTTGAGTTAAAGCTGAACTGTATAGCTCAATGGGTTTCCCTGGGGGCTACGGTTACCACCTGGCCGGTATTTGACCAGTCTAGTTAAAAAAATTGCTAGAAAAATTAATTATGCAGGAGCTATTTTTAATATGGGTCTGAAGACTTGCATTAACATCACTGGGATAGCTAATGTTCAAAGTTTGTGTCCAGCTAAAGAAGCGGCAGTTTAAACAACAGATGAAAACGCAGCAGCTGTATGTCCACCAACATGGAAGTGCACCATGCATGTGTATGAGAGAGAGGGCTTGAGTCATTTGAGAATGAGGAGACATGTAATGTTATCAATCTTATCTAAATGTGTTCTCTTTAAATACTGTAAGTAGCTGTTGAGCCACAGGGGGAGGGCAGTGTTGTGGATGTGTCTTGTGTTTGGGGTTGCAGCGGGCTTGCCTTGGAGTGGAGGTGCCTTTTTTTTGTGCATTTCAAAGTTGGTAACCCTACTAGAGACTGGTATAGCAAACACCTGTCACAGAGGCTAGGACATTGATTGGTGGAACTGTGTGTGTGGGGGGGAGGAAATCTGTAATGAGAGAAAAACAGGAGAAACAGAGAAGGCAGCAAGGGATCAGCCACAGCAGAACTGTTAGGTTTTTTCCCTCAGGATGGTGCTAAGAAAGAGTGAGCTTTTGGGCCAAGTGCTGGCTGAAAGAGAATTGGGTCTGTGAGCAAAGAAATTGTCTCCCACTGCTTGATTCCTGCTCTATTCAGGGACACAGGATTTGTACATGTTTTTGTAAACAGGATTGCATTAGAGATACCTGAATCCATCATCAGTTTCTCCTTCTAGAAGAAACAAACTTCATGGCTTTGGCTAACCAGTCTGGTCAAAAACCAGGTAACCCTACATATACTTCAGCCAGCCAGAAAGCAGCTTGTTCATACAATCACTATCAGTTTAAAAAATGTATTTCTGTGCATAAGCTGCTCTCTGACAAGAACAGAAAATCTGTTCTCAAGATGATCAGAGTGCAATTTATTTATGTAGCATTCACATAGCAAAGCAATAGGGTTCTTAGTGGTCAAGTAGAGCTCTTGAAGCACCACTAGTCAATTTGGCTAACAGGCACTCCTCAACAACATGTACATTGTTTGATCTGCATCACAGCTTGGATTGTCTTGAAGACCCTAAACAGTGCTGATTGGTTGCACAAAGGCCTTGCCAAATCTGGAAGGAGTTAAGAAGGACCCACTGACAACATGAGCAGGCAAGCAGTAAGGTGCAATGAGTAGAGTATAACAAGCTAATGCTTCAATAAATTGTCATTTTACTGTGCTAATATTCCATCAGCTAAATGACTAAGGACTAATAACTGCAATGGAATCCAGTTGGAGGAATCCATGCATCTGTGCAACCCTGTTGACTTAAATGGGACATAAGGAGTCTGCACTTGCAGATCCAGTTGCAAGATCAAGGCTTAAATCTGTGTAACAATGTAGAACCCACCTCTCACAAGTGTTCCTGCTGGTCAGGTGTGTCTGGTTTTTTAGATAGCAGGGTTGGGACTATCAGGCCATACCCTCAGCGCTTCTTCTCTGGAGGCAATGGCTTTGCCCTCTTGGTCTGTTTTAGCCCCAGCTCTCCAGTTGGGCTTCTTAGTAGCTCAGATCCCCTTCAGGGGGAGTTTACCACTGCCCAATTGTAGGTCAGTTCCCCAGAGGCCACTGGTAGGGTGGAGAGGGACCTGCCCACTACTCTGGGTCCCAGCCCAGGGTCCCTAAGAATAGCAGTCATGCACAACCATGTCCCTTTAACTACCTACCTTCAATTCCCTGGACCACAGCCCCAGCCATCACAAAAGCTTCACCCTTATCTCAGGGCTCATCTATGTCCAGGCCCCACAGCCAACTAGGAGCTCTCTTGTTCCCCTGGCCCCTGCCAGAACTGGGCTGTCCATGGTGTTGCAGTTCTGTTTTTGTCAGCCAGGAACACCATCTATGCTCCTCTAGCTCCAGTAAGGAACTGACTGTGTCTGGCGCCACAACTCCTTTTTATACGGCCTTCCTGGGCCCTGAGTGACTGCTCCCTGCAGCCTCTCTGATTGGCTTTTTCTACTGCAGCCACTCTAGGCTGCTTGGAGGACACTTCTATTGCTCTTTTCCTGGGATAGGTACGGCAGGACCCTGAGACCTCCAGCAGGGGTCCTCTAGGTCTAGTTTACCCCATCACACTGTATAATTCAAGTTTGTTTGATGAGGCAATGCTATTTGCCATAAACGAGTATCACAGGATTAACAGTTTCAGTCTTGCAAATTCAAGTCTCAGCTTTCTCTTGACACTCAGGGCCAAATTCTCTGCTAATATAAGTTGGCACAACTCCAGTGGAACTGCACTAATTTATATAAGCAGTGGACCTAGCCTTTATTTTCCATTGATTCTTCTTCTATAATTTGGCATTTATGTATAAGCAAGAGATTAGAATTCTGTGACATTATTCCTTTCTTTTCTTTTCATGCAACCAGACAGCATTCTTTCTATGTACTGTTCCAACATGCATTACAAAAAACGAGAGCATCTTGTCTTGGATACGTTGTCAAAAAACATAAATGCATTAAAAGATGCAGCATCTCTAGCTGAAATGGCTTCTTTCTTAAATACTGTCTTTTTGAAATGAATTCCTGTATTGGAAAAAATGTATACTATCAAAGTATTAATATTCTCTATGGTATCTCATTATTATTCACTCATTTCACTTCTTCAACTTATGATACAATGGGGTCTACATTTTTTTTCCAGTGAAAGTAACATTTTAAAATTGTGTACAACAGAGATATAAACTAATGGGTTCTATGTTCATGCCCCAGTATCAAAATTAAACATCTTCAACTCAGTATTCCACTTGGCAGCAGTACACCATTATGGAGGAACAAATTCAAAATCTATTGATGGTGTTGCTTTGTTGGAAGAAAAATAACACTATTATTTAACTCTTATATACCACTTTGAAAACATTATCGGATTAATTCATCCTCATATTTCCTTGTGAGGTAGATGATTCAGTATTGCTAGCTGCATGGTACAGAAGCAGAACCGGAGGCTTAGGTGTTAAGGACCCAAGGGCACAGAAGGGGCCAGTGTCAGACCTGGAACTTGGGAGTTATTTCTTCTAATTTTTATGGTCATACCACTAGACCACACATTTTTTTGTGTGTGAGACCACATATCTGTTGGGTAGCCTGGAGTAGTCAGTTCTTTTACAGACTCTTTATAGGGAGAAGGAGCCAGTTATGGCTCCTTGACCCTTTTTTTGCCACAGTACTGGGCACAGGTTAGAGCAGCCTCAGGGCTGCTTCAGCATGCCAGCTGGCAAGGCTGCCTAAGGGACTGTCTGCCAGCTGAGTGTTCTAGCTGTGCTTCCTTCCCCACTTCCCATTCCCTGTGCCAGAGGCTGTGTAGAAGGTGCCAGTTCTGGTGGCTGTTTGCTTTCTGGGAAGTCCCTCTAGCTGGGGAGTTGCTTGTCTCTATTCCCATTGTGATACCTGAAAGTGGCTTATACTGAAAAATATCACCATTTCATAAGTAAAACGTATAGCTCTTTAAATGTGAAGCCTGATCAAATAGGGCTCGTATCTTCTCATATTAAAAGCTTTTAGAGTGCACTGCTATGCTGTGTCATTCAATCTGTCTTCTGACTCCCTTTGGAAATAATAGACTGGTGATTCACATGGCTGTGAATCCATGTCAGTGAAAAATTATTATCCTGTGGCATGTTTTGCAGGCTTTATAACTGCTATTCGGGCCCTGACTGTACCTTCTGGAGTGTAGATCCAGAAGAGACCTTCTCAGAATAGTGTAAACAATGTCATGAAAAACTGACCTGGCTTACAGACACTTAGAAATTGTTGACACTTCATTCCTATAGGTGACTCTATGATGAAACACTAAATTATTTACTTTCTTCTTCTTAAATCAGTGAACGGTTACAAAACTCACTCTGTGTACTAACAGCTTACAGGAATTTTGTTATGGTATTCCCAGTGAAGCACTACTGTTTATTTCTTTATAATAAGCATGGAAGGAGAATATGTTTTTCATAATGGGACACTGATGAAAGTCCTATTTGTGATGTGTTTCATGATCAAAGAAAAAGGGAGGCTGGGTTCTAATGAAAATCTTGTATGCGTTGAGTTATTTTGCATGTTGCGCATCTCAGATGACTGTAGTTGTGGTCTTTCCACTATAATCCTGTATCCCAGCTCTCCTGAACTTTGGAGAAGTTTGAATCTGAGCTTTAAAATTGCAGTCAGACCTATCTCTAATGAACAATAAATAGTAGTTGTGACACTGTGCCAGAAAGGGTTAAGCAACTTGCAGGCTTGATGACATAAATTCCACCTTTAGAGATATTAGTATATAATGATTGTATTTTTTGGTGTGTTTACATATATATTGTTAGAGTTTGACAGTGTAACCAAATGTTTCCTGTCTGTCACTGTATTCTGTTAATTCAGAGATTAAAAAGAGATGTTAACATTTAGATGAACCATGAATATAGTAGTATCATTTTCTTCATTTCTCTTTTGAAGTTTGTAGTAAACTACCTGTAAATGGTGGGAGATGGGCTAATCCATGTAGCTAGTTATCAGTAGTGCTTAGGAAATAGGTTTTACTTCAGAGCCACAGTGCTTCACCCAAGGAATGCCTGCTATCAAGAGGCTGCCAGAGAACTATAAAAAGAACTCTAGGGCCCTGATCCTGTATCTCAGATCTGCTTAAACTTTGTCATGGGAAGTTTTGAGTCGCAAAGACTGAGGTTTCCAGCTCCAATCTAGATCACCCTGATATTCGAGTGTAACCTATGAAACTTACTCTGAAAGAACTATTTGCATCTCTAAAGCTCACATCTGTACTATGAAACTGACCTAAGAATTTTGTTCAAGTGTGTATGGATAATGATTTTAACCAATACTCTCTCTTCTTTTCTAATGCATTTTTGTTTGGTTAATAAGAATTGGCTGTAAGCCTGTATTTGGGTAAGATCTGAAATATTCATTGACCTGGTGAGTAATGTATCTGATCCTCTGGGATTGGTAGAACTTTTTATATGATGAAAAGTATCAGAGGGTAGCCGTGTTAGTCTGGATCTGTGAAAGCAGCAAAGAATCCTGTGGCACCTTATAGACTAACAGACGTTTTGGAGCATGAGCTTTCGTGGGTGAATACCCACTTCCTCAGATGCATGTAATGGAAATATCCAGGGGCAGGTATATATATGTGTGCTAGCAAGCAAGCTAGAGATAACGAGGTCAGTTCAATCAGGGAGGATGAGGCCCTGTTCTAGCAGTTGAGGTGTGAAAACCAATTATAATTGCCAATTACAGAACCAGTTTCTCCTCTCTTGGTTTTCACACCTCAACTGCTAGAACAGGGCCTCATCCTCCCTGATTGAACTGACCTCGTTATCTCTAGCTTGCTTGCTAGCACACATATATATACCTGCCCCTGGATATTCCATTACATGCATCTGAGGAAGTGGGTATTCACCCACGAAAGCTCATGCTCCAAAACGTCTGTTAGTCTATAAGGTGCCACAGGATTCTTTGCTGCTTTTATATGATGAACAAGATTTTCAGTAATCATCATATTTGACTTGGCTGTCTTGGTAGATGCTCAAGGGTGGATTGTTTAAGAGAACTGTATTTCTGGCTTCTGGGTAACCATTAAAGTGTTGTAGAAGCAATTTTGTTAATGGTTTGGTAAATCTAAGTATTAGAAATATCCACTAGTTTTGGGGATCGTCTGCCCCATTCTTTGCACTTTGTCCTGATTGGGCAATCTCAGCGTGCACCGCCCCCCCCCCCCCCCCCCCCCCGAGACTCTGGTCACAGTAGTGCTTTCCAACTTTATTCACATTGTGAATGGTAGAATCAGAAAATAGAACAAAAGTAGTCTTATTAATATCACACCAAATACTGCTCATTTTAGAAGCCATTTAAGTCTAAGTCTGCTTTTCTCTTGCTCTGCTTTGGCATTTGAAGTGGGATGTGAATGTAATTTACACCACTAGTGTAAAAAGGCCTTAGGCCTGGTCTACACTTAAAACTTAGATTGACCGTGCAACATTTCTTAGGGTTGTGAAAAATGTCATGCCCTGTGCAACATAGTTAGGTTGACCTAACCCTCCCTTCTTGTAAATGCAGCTAGGCCAATGGAAGAATTCTTCTGTCGACCTACCTACTATTTCTCTGAGAAGTGAATTATGTACACTGTCAGAAAATTCCCTTCCTTTGATGTAGGAAGCATCTACACTACAGCGCTACAGTGCACACACAGCTGCAGCACTGTAGCTGTGCTTCTGTAATGTAGACAAACCATTATGTAAATTAAAATTAAGCCTGGGGTTCTTTGGTGAAATGTTCTGTGAGGTCTATGGAGAGAATCAAAAGTTGACTCAGCATTCTTCCTGCTGCAGGAGTGGAAAGAGGTATATTATGGATCTTAGCACAGGAGGGATGGTGTGACAGAGTGGATATCAGAGAGGTACTGGGAAATCTCTTATGCCACTAGCTGTTCCCTCCTCATAAGTCATTGCACATATAACTTGTATTTACAGTGTGTCATGTCTCTGTCCACAGGCCACAGGACGAGCTGCCAAGTCTGAGAAAACAATTGTGGTCTCTGGTATTCCAGATGGCATTGTGAAAGATGATGTCATGGCTGACATATTGATGATTCATTTCCAAAAGCCGAAGAATAGGGGTGGAGACGTGAAGGATGTAGTTTATCCAACAACAGTAAAAGGAGTTGCATACATAATCTTTGAAGATCAAGAAGGTATTTATATTAACAAATAACATAATTGTACCCATGAAATAAGAGTATGTAATTTAGAACTTTAAACTTAAAACACTATACATGAATGCCCTCATATTAATCCCAAATTTTAAGATTTCCTCCTGTTTGTTAAGGACACAAATGTGAACAGGCTTAATGCAGAGTATGTTTGTCTTTTAAGACTAGTAAAAGAATAAATCTATAACTTGCATAGCAGATGAGATTTTTATAGTCAAGCCTTGGGGAATAAATCTCTGCCAATTAATGTTCTAAAGAGTCAGGCTGCTCTCTCTCTCTCTCTTCTGAACAATTGTGAGTAATACTAAAGTATCAGGCAAGAATATTGAGCAGTGGGGAAATCACTAGGGCAACCATCAAGAGAAAACACCTATGAAGTTATTCAACCATCAGACAGGAAATAAAACATTATTGTCTCTTGCAAACCAAAGTGAGTCTGAATTTTCTTCTCAGTTACAGAGAATGTTCTCCAGAAAGATGAACACAGACTAGAGGACAAGAGGCTGGGCAGGTATTATCCTCTGAAAATATCTCTCTATAGTGACATGTAAGTGCTTCTATCATAGCATCCTACTAGTGTGGTCACGGCGGTGGTGCACTTATTAACTGCTTTTATTTTACACATACAGGTTTTCACCTGTGTCTCGTCCTGTTCTTGATTTGTCCATTTTTGGAGATAAATACATTTTGGACAGATCTGGTGCAGGAGCTTCAGAAGACTATCCAGCCTTGAGCTTCCGTCCTTTGCATCCAATGGGCAAATTTCTGTTCAAGGGTTCATTCCCAGCAATCAAGTCACCTAAAGACAATTTGTTATTAAAGCAAATTCCTTTCCAGGAAGGGCAAGAGGGGAGAGAGAAAGCCGGATCAAAGACCTAACAGCAGGACCGAGAAGTGTGGACTATTTGTGGAGCCAAATAATACTTTTGTCCATAATGTAAACAGGGAAGAACAGGTGGTTGTCCTTGACACAGATATATACTGCTACATGAAACGTTTTTTATACAAGGAAAGTCTGGCAAAATTACAATGTTTGTAAGTCGTGGAGTCACAGATGGTGAGATCACCACAATATATCTAGAAAATGCCAGCGCAAGTTCTGATTCTAGAGAGTTAGAAAGAGCCAAAGAGGAAATTGAGATTTGTCTGCAAAACTTCATTGCAGATTACGTAAAGAAAGATTCTCTCTTGATGGCAAACACCAGGTCTGAAAGGCTGAAATATAAACGAGCATTTGAGAGCATAAAATCTCGATTCCCCAAAGTTCTGGTTATTCATTATGATACTCACATTGATGTGATAGGAAGTTCCTCTGAGACATATGAGTTTACCCAAGAAGTGGTTAGAACAGTAAAAAGCCACTTCCAAAAGAGATTCAGGAGGTAGGAGTTGTTTAGGTGCTGTAGGTGATGCCTGCGAGCTAGGACTTCCTGAGAGCGACATCTGGTCACCAAAGTATAGTCTCCCAAGGGAGTGGTAGGAGCCCTATTGCTGGGGACTTTTTGTAAAGGAGGTTTTCCACTTCTATAACTTCCAGCGAGGGATTTCAAAGCACTTTGCAAACTTCAATTAATTAGGGCCCAATCCTGCTCCCATTAGAGTTTTGCCATTGACTTCACACAGCACCCTAATAGTATTAGGAGCATCATTTTACATGTTGTGGTTTCTCCATCATTAAAAGAAAATGCAGACCCTTCTACATCACTGCTGATGCAGTCCTACAATATGTGCACAAGCAGTTCTCACAGTACAGGAAGCATGGACACTAAGACAAAAGTCTCAAATACTGACTTAAATTTCAGACAAGTAGCAAATGATCTGTTCATGCATCTGGTGAAATTAAAGGGCGTAGAAGTTAGTTTTCATAGTGAATGGACCATCCCTGTTTTTTGGTCTCTACTCACAACAAACGAGTGCCTCTTGTGGCTATATTAACATACGCTCTTTTTATGCATGTTTTTGTTTAATAAGTCACTTAGTTTTACATGTAAAACATGTTTTGATAAACTTTTTTCGTTCTATATGCAGCAAATTTAAAGTAGTTTCATTTAACCAATAAAAAAAGTAAATGCTGTTTTTGTGCTATAATTGAATTCTAATTTCCATCCAAATACAGTTTGACAGGAATTATGAGTAAAAATTAATCATAATCTAGTAAATAAAAAATATGCATCAATCACTATTTTGTAACAAAAAAGTTGTGCCAATTAGGAATCTGAATAAATGTATGTTAAGCTGCGTAGACTCATTGACTTGTAGCCATTAAGGCCAGAAGGGACCATCGTGATCATCTAGTCTGACCTCTTGCACATTGCAGGCCACGGAACCTCACCCACCAACTCCTGTAATAGACCCATTACCTCTGGGTGAGTTACTGAAGTTCTCAAATTGTGATTTAAAGTCTTCAAGTTACAGAGAATCCACCATTTACATTAGTTTAAACCTGTAAGTGACCTGTGTCCCATTCTTCAGAGGAAGATGAAAAATCCACACAATTCCTTAAATAACAGTGTAAAGATATAATGTATTGTCCTACTTAGCAAAAGGAAGTAGAAAATGTAATGTAAAGGCTCTAATTAGCAGACAGTAAACCTATTTTAATGGTTTCCAACCAACAAGAATTAATCTTTCTTTAGGAAAATAACTAAGGTGCAAATGCATGAGCTCTGACCCCAGAAATGTAGTTTAGGGATTGATAGCCATTTTGTAGAAACCTTTCCTGTTTTTTCAGTCTGCTAACCCAGCCTTCCACATTCAAAATGCGTATTAGACACAAATAAGTGATAACTGGCCTTATTTGCACGGGACTGTTGAACTCTCACTGACAGGCAGCTGCAGCTGCTCAGCATCTCCTACAATCAGACCAGTTATTTGAATATCTCTTAAGTTTTGGAGTGTAAGTGTTGGTCACTGCATTAAGACTCCTGGCTTTGCTTCTATTTCTATAGGTATTGACAATGCAGTGAAGTGGACACATTTCCACAGCAAGTCATCACATTCATCAGTGAATGCTGTGAGAAAGAGAGGAGTAATCATTTTCTGCACAAATATAAGCAACCTCAAAATTGTACTGAAAAGCAACCAATCACTCTAATAATTAATTACAGAAATTAGGGAAGGAAAAGACCTCTATGTCATATTGTCCATCATCCCCCTTGCCCAGTGCCTGATTGTTTCTGGCTGTGTTTTACAGTCCAGTTTTAAATGTTTAAAATAGTAGTGTTTCCACCACATTGCCAAGGAAATAACTCCACGATCTAATAAAAAATTAGTTAATATTTTAACATTTAGTTAAATATTTTCTGGATCATAAGCTCATAGGAGCAGTAACTGCCTCTCTCTGTGCATTTGTACATTCCTAGCAAATGGGGATCTTATTCTGATAGTTGTCAATGCATATAATTAACAATAATAATCATGTTTGTATAGTGCTTGGAATATAAAAAAAACTGTATAAGTGCTTTTCATCTACATTGTTCCATGATTCCTGTCACCTTGGTATCTGAGGCTAAGTATGAGCCTGAGGTTAAAATTATGTCAGAGCCATTACTAAACCCATCTTTTAGTGCATCATAAAAATTAATGGACTTTGTCACTTAATGTGATTTAAAGATCTTTTGCAAATTTGGCTCTCTCAATATCCACTGTAGTGGAGAAGCAGGGGAGAGTGAGTTACGTTTTTAAATGGTTGTATACTATGTAATATAGGAATGTACATAATGCTTTGTCAAAACAAGACAAAACTACCCTGTGTGTTATATTTTATATCTCTTTTATATTATTTTGGGGGTGCATCTATCAGTAGATACTCAAATTATTAAAGACAGTAACTGAACACTTTAAAATGGAGAACAAAATTATTTAAAATCCTGTGGGCATTTCCCTTTTAAAAGAAACAAATAAACAAACAACCCCTCTACCCCAACGTTGTGCTTTTGGGATTTTCTTGCCATGACAAACTAACAGCTTTACTTATTATGAAAATGGAAGGTCCAGTTATTATTTTTTATTAAACCAGTGCCATTGTGGTGCATGGAAATTGTCTTCTTCCTTGACTGTAAAAGTCAAGAATGAGCTTAAGTACTTTGCTATATCAGTCTCAGCAGGGATAGAAATTTTAGAATGTTTTGCAAAGATAAAATGCGTTCATATTTGTGCTCATTTCCACTATTCAGACTGTAGTTTTTCTCTTTGTACATAATTTTTAATACATTCATTTTTTCTCTACCATAATTTATATAGAAAACCTATATTAAAATTTCAGGTTTTTATCGTTATGGCATTACTGTTTCTTATTTCAGTTCATTGTGTAGAGGTATTGTTCTGTTTTCATTGTATTTAACTTACCTTATAAAATAATTTAAATTCCTTGAAAAGAATAAAGAGTTTAATAAAAATTGTTACTTCAAATAATTGTAGGTCAAATCTAAACAATATCAGTGATTCTGGCACACTTACAAATCAGATGTCATTTGAACTATGATTTATAAACATTTGCATAGCCCATCCTGTGTTTATGGTCTCTGTTACATGGTTTATGTTTATTCCAATTACCTATAATAGGGTTTTCTTTTTCTCTCTGTACATTTGAAAATAGTAATTGAAACTTTTGAACAGATAGTAAAAGGGATGCAATCAGCTGAGACAAAGGAACTAGAATACTAGGAATGAAATTCACCCAGGTAGCAAGGACCAGAGAGAGCCTCCCGTGAAGCTGAGATGAGTGTGTGTAGGGGTTGGGAGAGGGAAGTTCCATTGCACGGGTGAATGGCTGAGGAGTTGGTATAAGAATGGCCAGACTGTGTCAGACCAATGGTCCATCTAGCCCAATATCCTGTCTTCTGACTGGTCAGTGCCAGATGCCTCAGAGAGAATGAACAGAACATGGCAATTTAATGAGTGATCTATCCCCTGTTGTCCGATCCCAGCTCATGGCACTCACAGGCTTGGGGACACTCAGATCACTGGCTTGCATCCCTGACTGTCTTGGGTAATAAGCAGTGATGGACCTATCCTTCATGAACTTACCTTATTCTTTTCTGAACCTGGCTATAGTTTTGACCTCACAACATCAACTGGTTCCACAAGTTGACTGCTTGATCCGTAGATGGATTCTGCAAACCTTATGTAATAGTAATAGCTACCTCATTATTCACCTTTAAATCTCTTCTTGAACCTCTCCTTTGCTCTGATTCCTAGAGAAAACTTGACAGTGGTTAAGCAGCTGCTGTGCTGTGAGCACTGCTTATTAAACTAACCAGTATTATCTCATTGTTTCCTTGTATTCCCCCATCAAACTGTATCAATCTGTTGTCTCATCTTATACTTAGATTGTAAGCTCTTTGAGGAAAGGACCATCTTTTAGTTCTGTGTTTGTACAAGTGCCTAGCACAATGAGGCCCTGGTCTCTGATTAATAACAATAAATATACATTCTTATTGTATGTTACAGCTTTTTACACCATCTTTATAGCAGCTCTGTAAAAACAGCCATGAGGGAAGGGGACAGGGTGTTCATGAAGGGACAGGGCCTTGAGGTTAATGACTATACAGACCATATGACACTGACTCAGATGTAGGAGGTGTGTAGAGGGCAGGACATGCATCTCCTGTTTCAGCTCAGGAACTGGAATAGTGACAGTGGAATGGCTATGGAGCAGGCTTATGGCTTAGAGAGTGACTGCCTTCCCACTCAAACCCCTTATAGGCCCTGATTCTGCAAACAGATGTACACAGACAGACCCTTATGCTTGCAGTAGAAAATGGAGAGCATTGTCTCTGTTGTGACTCAGTATATTACAGTATTGTTTGCTGTACGAGATTACAAAATAGCACCCCAACAGGAGATAGCATTTTTAAGAGAGGCAACTGTGAAACCAAACAACAGTTCAGTCTGGTGTTATCCATATTCATCATCCAGGTCCCATTTCAATGCATGTGAAACAATAATGAATGTTTAGAAAAAAGGTTTCATAGATTCCAAGGCCGGAGGAGATCATTGTGATCATCTGCATAACACAAGCCATAGAGCTGCCCCAAAATAATTCCTAGAGCAGATCTTTTAGAAAAATTGTCAGTGATGGAGAATCCACTATGACCCTTGGTAAATTGTTCTGATGGTTAATTGCTCTCACCATTAAACATTTACATCTTATTTCCAGGCTAGATTTGTCTAGCTTCAATTTCCAACTGTTAGGTTGTGTTACCCCCTCTGCAAGATTGAAGAGCCCATTATTAAATATTTGTTCCTCTTGTAGACACTTACAGACTGTAATCATTTCACTCCCTTAACCTTCTATTTGTTAAACTAAACAGACTGAGCTCCTTGGGCCTATCACTGGAAGGCCTGTTTTCTAATCCTTTAATCATTCTTGAGGCTCTTCTCTGAACCTTCTCCAATTTATCAACATTCTTTTGAATTGTGGGCACCAGAACGGGACACAGTTTCCATCTGTGGTCTCATGCGTGCCAAATATAGAAGTAAAATAACCTCTCTACTCCTATTTGAGATTCCCCTGTTTATACATCACAGGATCACACTGGGAGCTCATGTTCTGCTGGTTATCCACCACAACCCCCAAATCTTTTATCTTGATCCAGAATGTTTTAATAAATGCAACACAAAACAAATCAGTTCAGATCTGGTGACTGTTGCCAGGTCTCATTTCCACAGTTATTTTTGATCAGCAAATGCTGATAATCAAAGTGCTGTTCAAACTATTAAACTCCACTTGACAAGAAGAATATATTTAATATTTTTAGATGTTGGAGAATGTCCAGTAAAGTGCTTTAGTTGTTATTCCTATACACTTCACTGCTGGTAATTACTCAGTTGATCTGAGCAACAGGTTTGGAATGTAATGAACTTTTTCATTAGGATAGAGTTTTGCTTCAATAATATATTTTCCCTCACCTTAATGTATATGCACTTGTCACCTGCTGCCCTCCATCCCAGCGGGGGACACATTACAGTTCATGCTGTATGTAGACAATGTCCAATTCTGACTTAAAGGTCCCATTGACCTCACTACCAGGATCACAGACTATGACCCAATATTTATAAAATCTTTTCAGATCCTGTTGAATGAAAATTGCTACATAATTATACAATATCATTAATAGTAAGAGATCTGTGGAGTGAAGAAAGTCATGTTAAAAGGTTCTCTTAATGCAGGTTTAACTGTCTTTCAACCTCAGCAATGCTGGCCTAGGATGCTGGTGTTTTATTGCTACGTTCTCTGTTCTTGGTTAACACACGTACAATATTCAGAAACAAAACCTGCTGTCCTGTCCCCTGAAAACCTAGATGGGATTATGGTATTGCAGAATTAAACCCTCTCCCCACACACACACTTCAGCTAGTCCTTCAGACTTCTCTCCATCTGCGTGTTTTGCTTTTTAAAACTTGGTTCATATAGGCAAAAATATGGATAGCGTATCTGAAAGAAATCATTCTTTGGAAAGAAACAATAACAATTAGGTTTATATTCTCATCTGGACACATGAGAAATTTAGGAGAATAAAACCACCAAGCAGCAGAATGAAAACACACCCAAAATATGCAACAGTTGACAGTCAACTGTGCCCCTGATGACTGGTGATTCTACACCTGCAGCATCATCTGAATATTTACGGTGTGCACTTTGGCAAACATGAGAGAGGGAGCTGAAGTTAGCTGTTATTGTGTCTGGCTGAGTTTGTGTTCTCACTTGGCTTCAGTACAGCTGTTAGTCAGCTTCCATAAATAAACGTACACGTTTAGTCATTCTGTTGTACCACTCATGTAAGAGCAGGGTTGCCTTTGTCCTCCCCAGCTCTTCTTTTTAAGGTCTTGTCTACATGAGAATTTTTTCAGCATAACCAAAAGTGTGAAATTAATTTGCTATAGTTATATCAATAAATGCCCCTATGAGACCGCTTTTGGTTTAGCTTATGTTGCTTGGGAAGGGGGGGATTAAGCCAAACCAGAGAAAAGCCACCCATAAGAGTATCCGTACATCAGTTTGTGGTGTGTGGGGTTATAATAGTATACCTGAGTCTACACAGCAGCTGGGAGGTGAAATTCCCAATGGGTAGACATACATGAGCTAGTTCTGTGCAAGCTAATGCACTTAAAAATAGCAGTGGCAGCACAGGTGGTGTCTTGGGCTAGCCTCCCAATCCTGCCCAACCCCCTGCTTAAATACCTGGGTGGCTAGCCCAAGCCACCACACATGCTGATGGCTTGCACAGTGCAGTATGCCTACACAGGTGCTGGGAGGTATAATCGGGTAGACATACACTATAGCAGTACATTTCCCTTTGTAGACAAGGCCTTACTGAGTCCTTCGAGCTAAGCTCACAGGGACTGGAGGTCATTATCGGCTCAGTGAGTTTCCCCAAATATGTTTTTGCAAAGAACAATGCACACAATAAGGATAGGTAGCTGTTTGCATCCCCGCACTCTCCTGGTGATTGTCTAGTGTTGGGAAGAAGGTGGTAGATATTAAATATCCATCTTTCAAATGATTAACTTCCTGGCTCAAGTATAGCATTTCACAGATCATTTTGCCTGGCTTTATATAGACAGATTGGATTTTCCTCTGAATACATTCCTCTTAACTATCTTCCCTTGTTATAAAATATAATTTACTGTTAAATTCCAGACCATCTGTCATCTATTAGCCTAGATGTCCTGTCTATTTTTGATTATTACATATTTTCCTTTTCCTTGCTGTTTTGCTGTGACAGCAAAAACCCAGGGATAATAGTATAGAATGGGCCTAATTGGGAAACCTCAGTTGATAGCCTTCCATGTGCTCACGTTGTCCTGTAGTGGCTGATCCCAATAATTATAACAGCTAGCTATTTAACAAAGTTACTCCCTTAGCTGAAGTGGTAGAGGACTGTGCTTTGATTTTGAGGGTCTGAGGGTTGATTCCCCCCTGGTTACTTTGTTATTTGTACATGCATGGCCATGGGTTGGTTGCTATTCTATTATTATCATCAACATTTATTTGAAAGCACCTAACGGTCACAACCAGATTGGGCCCATTGTGCTGGGCATTATACAAATATAGAATAAAAGACAGTCTCTGCCCCCAAAGAGCTTACAGTCTAAAAGACTCGGTATAACGGGTGGATGAGACAAACAAGCAGACTGGGGTGGGAGGCAGGAGAGACAGGATACCACAGCTAAAGAGGCAGCAGGAAATCTCCTGAAAGTGTCCTAGTTAGGCAGAAATACCAGCCCTAAAACGCAGCAGCCATTGCTGTTGGGCCCCTGGGAGAAGCTCCAAATAAGCTATTTTTTCTTATTTTGTAGATTTCCTGATTGATGACTTTTGCTACTATTATCTGCATTACATTAGCACCTGGAGGTCCCAATAGTGCTAGGGGATGTATAAAAACACAGGAAGGCCTGATCTTTGCCCCATATATCTTATAATCTAAAAAGCCAAGAAATGCCAGAGATCCATATAGAAGCCTAGTCATTGGGATGAGGACAGGCACATGCATTGTTAGTTCCAATTCTCCCTCCCAAACCAAAAGCAATATATGAAGGATGGGGAAAAGTGGATCAATATGTACAATTTTTAGATATAATTGTTTAAATATAAATACACATCAAGTAGGCACAACGGCCTCTCAACTATTATTAATTAGGCAATGTATTGTAGGTTCTATGGCAGACGTGGGTCTTGAGGAACGATTTGAAGGAAGAGAGGACAGTGGTTCTATGGAACAGTTCATCGAAGGAGAGTAACAGCATCCTGATTAAATATGGATTGGGACTGTAAAAATATCTCTGAACTGAAGTTTGGGATGAACTGCAAAAATGCCAGTGTGGTCAACCTTCTCTTCATATGACTTTGGAAAGTTACGTAGGCAAATGTACTCCCCGCAATGAAGAGTACCACAGAAATGGGAAGGTTCCACATAGAGTTTCTGGGAGGCAAAGGTCAAAAATTCCCACTCACTTTTTCTTTTTTCTTGTTTTTTTTTTTGTGTGGTAGAGCTTTCGGTTGTCCCCAGTGTCATAACCAGATAGCTAAGGTTAATGTCTCTTTCACCTGAAGCACCGACCAGAGGCCCAATCAGGAAACCGGATTTTTTCAACTTGGGTGGAGGGAAGTTTGTGTCTGAGTCTTTGTTTTCTGTCTGCCTGCTTTCTCTGAGCTTGGAGAAGTAGTTTCTACTTTTTAATCTTCTGTTTCTAAGTGTAAGGACAAGAGATCAGATAGTAAAGTTATATGGTTTTCTTTTCTTGGTATTGCATGAATATAAGTGCTGGAGTGCTTTGATTTGTATTCTTTTGAATAAGGCTGTTTATTCAATATCTTTTAAGCAATTGACCCTGTATTTCGTCACCTTAATACAGAAGAGCCATTTGTATGTATTTTTTCTTCTTTTTTATATAAAGCTTTCTTTTAAGACCTGTTGGAGTTTTTCTTTACTTCAGGAAATGAAGTCTGTACTCACCAGGGAATTGGGTGAGGAAAGAAATCAGGGGGAGATCTGTGTGTGTTGAATTTGCTAGCCTGATTTGCATTTCCTCTGGGTGAAGAGGAAAGTGCTTTTTGTTTCCAGGACTGGGAACGGAGAGGGGGAGTCCTCTGTTTGGATTCACAGAGCTTGTGTCTGTGTATCTCTCAGGAGCACCTGGAGGGGGGAAGGGAAAATGATTATTCCCTTTGTTGTGAGACCAAGGGATTTGGGTCTTGGGGTCCCCAGGGAAGGCTTTTCAGGGGGAGACCAGAGGCCCCAAAACACTCTAATTTTTGGGTGGTGGCAGCAAGTACCAGGTCCAAGCTGGTAGCTAAGCTTGGAGGTTTTCATGCTAACCCCCATATTTTGGACGCTAAGGTCCAAATCTGGGACTAAGGTTATGACATGGGTAGCAGCGGTTGGGATATAGACAGAATCCAGAAGCCAGGAGGAATATTATATTTTTCTTTTCTCTGCTAAGGGCTTTTTAGCAGAGAGAAACAGTTGGTTTTAAAAGGGAACCAGAGAGAATTTTTTTTTTCTGTTCTCTCTGGCAGTTTGTAGCTTGCATCTTAAGCAAGAAACCATTAAGGTGCTATTAAGAGTCTTTTGTCACACAATAGCACTCCCATTGAGAGTCATACCAGCACTATATACATGCAAATAAAGTGGTTTTTCAGGTTTACTTAACATTGAAGATTAGCTAAAGGCACTGTTGCTAGGCAGACTTCAGGAGGCAACAGAGAACCTGCAGTTCAGAAGATAAACACCGGAGGGCACCCCAACACAAGAAAACAGGAATCATGACTTCTAAGGCAAAAATTGAGGCCAAAAAGCAATTCAAAGAAGCTGAACACAGGCGACAACTGGAGCTGAAAGAAAAGGAAGAAAGCATCAAACTGGCAGCCTACCAAAGAGAACAGGCAGCCAAAGAGGCAGCACACAAAGAAAACTAGAAGAAGAAGAGGTGGCCTACCGAAGGAAACAAGCAGAAGAAGAGGCGGCCCACCGCCGAGAAATGGAAAAACAACAAAAAGAAATGGAAAAACAACAAAAAGAGAATGAAGAGAAGGAAAAACAGAGAAAACATGAACTGGAGTTGGCAAAAGCTGGGCTGCCTGTGCCAGCCAACCCTAACAACCCGGCGCCAATTATTGCTCCACAGCACAGGAAATTTCCCACCTACAAGGCAGGGGATGACACTGAGGCCTTCTTGGAAAATTTTGAAAGAGCCTGTCTTGGGTACAACATCCCCAAAGACCAGTACATGGTAGAATTGAGGTCACAGCTCAGAGGACCTTTAGCAGAAGTGGCAGCTGAAATGCCTAAGCAGCAAATGAATGACTATAAACTTTTTCAAACCAAGGCCAGATACAGAATGGGGATAACCCCAGATCATGCCCGTCGGCGCTTCAGAACCCAAAAGTGGAAACCAGATGTGTCCATTTCCAAACACGCCTACTACAGTTGCAAAAAATATGAGGCCTGGATATACAGGAAACAATCGTTAAAACCTTGGAAGAACTGCACCTCCTCATACAAATGGAGCAGTTCTTGGATGGTGTTCCTGAGACATCACACGGTACATACAAGATGGGAAACCCAAAGATCTCGCTGAGGCGGGGGAGATTGGAGCCAAATGGATGGAAAGCTGGCAGAAAGCAAGAAAGCTACGTCAATGGGACCGATTACCCCAGGGGGCACACAGACCATAAACCTTACAACCGAGGACAGCCAAAGACCCACATACCCCAAGTAAAGCCACAGACCACCCTACCTCTTCCACTCACCAGTCTCCAGTAACTCACCATCGGCCCAGTGACCCATCAGATGGAAGATATCTTTAAGTGTAATGAACTGGGACATATCAAGGCCAACTGTCCCAAGAACACCATGCGAGTGCAATTCATTACCCCATCCATCACACCAAGATCCCCAGGCCCAGATGCCTCTCAATACCCTTGGAGCGAAGGGAAAATTTGAGAGTGGGCGGAAAGAAGGTTACTGGCGTGGAGAGACCGGGGGGCACAAGTGTCAGCTATCCACCAATCCTTCATTGACCCCAAATTCATCAACCAAGGCCAAAGTTACAATTTACCCCTTCATGTCACAAGCGGTGACTTGCCTACAGCTCAACGCCTGTCCAGTACAAAGGCTGGTCAGGAATGTGGACTTTTTGCAGTCTATGACAATTATCCTATCCCCATGCTACTGGGGAAGACTTGGCCAACCAGGTGAAGGCGGCCAAGAGAGGGGGAAGGGTTACACGTTACCACCAGGCAAGCTTCCAGACCTATTCCTGTTCCTGAGCCGTGCACATGAGGCCCCGTCTGTGTTACCAGAGACCCGACAGAGGTAGTGGATACCAGATTCCATGCCTACCACTGAAACAGCCACAGCACCTCCAGTCCCGGCCCGGAACTGGAACAGCAACCAGCACCAGCAATTGCAAACCCACGCTTCAAACTCAACGCCAGAGGGCGCCAGCGAGCCAAAACTGCAGAAGCAAAAGACGCCATACCCAAAGGCTCAGCCAGAGCCTGAAATACCCTCAGGTGCACCAGCGGAGAGCGGTTCACCAGCAACGGAAACAACCCCATCACCGACATCGCTTCCAGAGGGACCAAGCCCAAGTCCACAGTCTGAGGAAGAACTGGTGACCCCAGCCTCAAGGGAACAGTTCCAGACTGAGCAGGAAGCAGATGACAGCCTTCAGAAAGCGTGGGCGGCGAGCACGGAACACCCACCGCCTCTCAGCTCTTCTAAATCGATCCCGGTTTGTTATAGACCAAGGACTTTTATACAAGGAAATTCTTTCTGGTGGACACCGGGAAGAATGGCAGCCGCAAAAACAGTTGGTGGTTCCAACTAAGTACCGGGGGAAGCTCTTAAGCTTAGCCCATGATCATCCCAGTGGCCATGCTGGGGTGAACAGAACCAAAGACCGGTTGGGGAAGTCCTTCCACTGGGAGGGGATGGGCAAGGACGTTGCCAAGTATGTCCGTCTTGTGAGGTATGCCAAAGAGTGGGAAAGCCTCAAGACCAGGTCAAAGGCCCCTCTCCAGCCACTCCCCATAATTGAGGTCCCATTTCAGCGAGTAGCTGTGGATATTCTGGGTCCCTTTCCCAAAAAGACGCCAGAGGAAAGCAGTACGTACTGACTTTAGTGGACTTTGCTACCCGATGGCCTAGGAAGCAGTAGCTCTAGGCAACACCAGGGCTAACACTGTGTGCCTGGCCCTAACAGACATCTTTGCCAGGGTAGGTTGGCCCTCCGACATCCTTACAGATTCAGGGTCTAATTTCCTGGCAGGGAACCATGGAAAAACTGTGGGAAACTCATGGGGTGAATCACTTGGTTTGCCACCCCGTACCACCATCAAACCAATGGCCTGGTGGAAAGGTTCAATGAACTTTGGGGGCCATGATACGAAAATTCATCAACGAATTCTCCAATAATTGGGACTAGTGTTGCAGCAGTTGCTGTTTGCCTACAGGGCTGACACATCCCCAGTTTAGGGTTTTCACCATTTGAACTTGTGTATGGTCACGAGGTTAAGGGCCATACAGTGTGTGAAGCAGCAATGGGAGGGGTTTACGCCTTCTCCAGGAACTAACATTCTGGACTTTGTAAGCAACCTACAAAGCACCCTCCGCACTCTTTAGCCCTTGCTAGAGGAGAACCTAAAGAATGCTCAGGAAGAGCAAAAGGCCTGGTATGACAGACATGCCAGAGAACGTTCCTTCAAGGTAGGAGACCAGATTATGGTCTTGAAGGCGCAACAGGCCCATAAGATGGAAGCATCATGGGAAGGGCCATTCACGGTCCAAGAGTGCCTGGGAACTGGTAAACTACTCATAGCATTTCCCAATTCCTCACTAAAGCCTAAATGTACCATGTTAATTCTCTCAAGCCTTTCTATTCCAGAGACTTTACGGTTTGTCAGTTTACAGTCCAGGGAGATGATGCTGAGTGGCCTGACGGTGTCTACTACGACGGGAAAAAAGACGGTGGCGTGGAAGAGGTGAACCTCTCAACCACCCTGAACGTCTGCAGCGGCGACAAATCAAGGAGCTGTGCACTAGCTTCGCCCCATTGTTCTCAGCCACCCCAGGGACGGACTGAACGGGCAGACCACTCCATTGATACAGGTAATGCTCACCCAATCAGAACCCCACCCTACCGGGTGTCTCCTCATGCCCAAGCTGCTATAGAACGGGAGATCCAGAACATGCTACAGATGGGTATAATCCGCTCATCTACCAGTGCATGGGCATCTCCAGTGGTTCTGGTACCCAAACCAGATGGGGAAATACGCTTTGCGTGGACTACCGTAAGCTAAATGCTGTAACTCGTCCGGACAACTATCCAATGCCACGTCACCGATGAGCTATTGAAAAGTTGGGACGTGCCCAGTTCATCTCTACAATAGACTTAACCAAGGGGTACTGGCAAGTACTGCTAGATGAACCTGCCCAAGGAGAGGTCAGCATTCGTCACCCATGCGGGGGTTATGAATTCAATGTCCTTCCTTTCGGCCTTCGAAATGCACCCACCACCTTCCAGAGGCTGGTAGATGGTCTACTAGCTGGACTGGGAGAATTTGCAGTTGCCTACCTCGATGATGTGGCCATTTTTTCAGACTCCTGGCCCGACCACTACTACACCTGGAAAAGGTCTTTGAGCGCATCAGGCAGGCCGGACTAACTGTTAAGGCCAAAAAGTGTCAAAATAGGCCAAAACAGAGTGACTTACCTGGGGCAACCAGGTGGGTCGAGGAACCATAACCCCCTACAGGCCAAGGTGGATGCTATCCAAAAGTGGCCTGTCCCAATGATCAAAGAAACAGGTCCAATCCTTCTTAGGCTTGGCCGGATACTACAGGCGATTTGTACCCACACTACAGCCAAATCGCTGCCCCATTGACCGACCTGACCAAAAGACCCAGCCAAATGCAGTTAAGTGGACTGATGAGTGTCAAAAGCCTTTACCCCACTTAAGGCAACGCTTCATGTCTGACCCTGTGCTCAGGGACCTCGGATTTTGACAAACCATTCCTAGTAACCACAGATGCATCTGAGCGTGGTATAGAAGCAGTGCTCATGCAGGAAGCAACAGATCACAACTTCCATCCTGTCGTGTTTCTCAGCAAGAAACTGTCTGAGAGGGAAAGTCACTGGTCAGTCAAGTGAAAAGGAATGCTATGCCATTGTGTACGCCCTGGAAAAGCTATCGCCCATATGTTTTGGGAGCGGCGGTTCCAACTACAAACTGACCATGACTGCACTAAAGTGGCTTCATACTGCCAAGGGGAACAACAAGAAACTTCTTCGTTGGAGTTTAGCTCTCCAAGATTTTGATTTTGAAATTCAACACATCACAGGAGCTTCTAACAAAGTTGCTGATGCACTCTCCCCGTGAGAGTTTCCCAGAATTCAGTAGTTAAAAAGTGTTCTTAAAATGCAGAAGTCTGTTAGTTATATATTTAGTAGTATATGTAAAGGTGCATGTGTTGTAGTAATCTGTTTATTTTAAATTCTAGAAGGAAATCGCCGCCAGTGAGCTTCCCCACTGTCGCAATTTGGGGGGGGCGTGTCATAACAGATAGCTAAGGGTTAATGTCTCTTTCACCTGAAACACCTGACCAGAGACCAATCAGGAAACCGGATTTTTCAACTTGGGTGGAGGGAAGTTTGTGTCTGAGTCTTGTTTCTGTCTGCCTGTTTCTCTGAGCTTTGGAGAAGTAGTTTCTACTTTTTAATCTTCTGTTTCTAAGTGTAGGACAAAGAGATCAGATAGTAAGTTATATGGTTTCTTTTCTTTGGTATTTGCAGGAAATAAGTGCTGGAGTGCTTTGATTTGTATTCTTTTTGAATAAGGCTGTTTATTCAATAGTCTTTTAAGCAATTGACCCTGTATTCGTCACCTTAATACAGAGAGACCATTTGTATGTATTTTTTTTTTTTTATATAAAGCTTTCTTTTAAGACCTGTTGGAGTTTTTCTTTACTTCAGGAAAATTAAGTCTGTACTCACCAGGGAATTGGTGGGAGGAAGAAATTAGGGGAGATCTGTGTGTTGAATTTGCTAGCCTGATTTTGCATTTCCTCTGGGTAAAGAGGAAAGTGCTTTTGTTTCCAGGACTGGGAACGGAGAGGGGGAGTCACTCTGTTTGGATTCACAGAGCTTGTGTCTGTGTATCTCTCCAGGAGCACCTGGAGCGGGGAAGGGAAAAGGATTATTTCCCTTTGTTGTGAGACTCAAGGGATTTGGGTCTTGGGGTCCCCAGGGAAGGCTTTTCAGGGGGACCAGAGTGCCCCAAAACACTCTAATTTTTTGGGTGGTGGCAGCAAGTACCAGGTCCAAGCTGGTAACTAAGCTTGGAGGTTTTCATGCTAACCCCCATATTTTGGACGCTAAGGTCCAAATCTGGGACTAAGGTTATGACACCCAGTCATCTGGATCCAGCCACCAGCATGATACTGACTCATTTACATTGGAAAAGAAACACACACACCCCTCAGATGTTTTTGGAAACCAGCATGCAGAACTGTTAAAATTATTGTATAGTATAAATTCATATATTGATGGAGGTGGACAGGGCATCTTTGGTAAGGTTCAATCTCTTGGGCGTACATTGAAGTTGCTCTGGTGCTTCAAAGTCACAGTCTCTCTGACATGGCCACAGATATAGGACTATATCAGTATAGGCATATATGCATCATGGTAGTTCATGTCTTTTGTTTTGTTTTTAAACAGAGTGTAAACATACTCTTTTTGCCAATGATGAGGAGTGAGATTTGGGGACAGTTTTGAGGGAGGAAACATAGGAACCTGATTTAAGAAGGCCATGGATTGAGAGAAACCATCTTGGCAGGCTCACCATGAAAGCTTTGAATGTTAGTTCTGCCCCTTTGGTTCCTTACAGCAGAGTACATGCACATTTGGAGTGAAGAGCACAGACTGATGGAAGTGATCACTAGATATGTTATAATCCTGAATTTAGAGAGGGAAGATGGGTGATGTAATATCTCTTATTGGGCTAACTTTTGTTGGTCTCTAATATCTCTGGTTCTCTAATATCCTGGGGCTGACATAAACTACACTGCATAATCCTGAACTGACATTTAGAGCAATAACAAAATGTATTGTATAAATTTTAGTTTTTCCAAAGTGTAAGCCCGTTGCTTATAATAATTACCGGTACTCATCTTTGACTAAGCCAGAGGTAACGTATGGATGCTGGAAGATGTAGGTAACTGTGACAGGGTGCTGTTAACAGCTTCAGATTGGGCTCTGTGGTTAAGGTAGATGGGAGCACTTACACCTAGTGGTAGCCTGATGAATTAATGAGATAATTAGCTCACCACCTGGAGAACCCAAGAAGCAAGGCAGGCAGTTTAAAAGGCTAACCCAAGGAGCAGCAAAGGGGCTCTTCATAATTGCTGCTATATGGTTGCATTGTGCCTGGAGTTTAAGAAAGTGGTAAACAATAAACACGTGTTAAAGGTACCTTGCCGGACCAATGTGCTGCTCAATTCATCAAGAGGGCTTACCAGCCAGAGTTTTCCTGGAGAGGACGAGGGAGCCCATTTGCAATGGTGCATAGCCTTTTCCCTAGTTATGTTCCAGGAGCAGCTGCATTTCACAATTTCAGTTTGCAAGGGTGTTAAATGTTCCAATCTGGAGGTGCTCTATGCTTTCTGTTCTAGCTAATAGCTTCCAATATTATTAACTATGTCACAGTAATTTGATGATGATAGGACTAATCCGTTTTCATATGCAGCCCCCATTGCTGGTTACCACTGGGCTGACTTTGTCCTGTTTTGTTTTCAGTGCTTCTGATTATGAAGGAATATGACCATGTGGGGAGGCAAAGTGAGAGCAAGACTGGAAAGCTCTGGGAACACTGAGCATGAGTGTCATAAAAGTAGGAAGCACCAGAGGGAGCCAGATACCAGACAGCTGAATTTCTAGCTTCTGGCTTAATATAAATATTACACATAAGCCGCCTTACACATCTCTTATCTGGATCCCCCATATACTTGGAAAATCATCCCTGTGTGAGCAATGACAAACTGAATTCTGCATGCTGGGGAAGAAGAGATAAATATGTGTAAGCAATGAAGACATGCCTTGCTACATAGCTAGTATAAAGAGGCTTGGATACGTTTTTGATTCAGATTACACTTGTTTTGAACAAAAGTCCAACATAGAGTTCCTCTAAAATCTTATTCAGTTCTTAAATTGGGAATTAGTCCAGTGAATGTTTATTCTGCTGTGATGTTCTCATTCAGTGACTTACACCACAAGAAAAACCTTTCACAGTCTTCATCTAAGCTGTGTGAGCTGCCCATCTGAAAACAGAACAAATCCAGAGGCTTTCACATCTAGCACTGAGCCCCAAGGAAAGCTCTTTAGGAATTTCTGTCAGGCCATAGACTCGTCATATCCTGCCCTGTCCACTCCAAGCCAATGTGCCAAAAAATAAACGCTTCACAACTAGATGCCTGTAAATCACTGGTAAAAAAAAAGAGGAATAAACACACTTACTGGTATAACTCTTAAAATATGGATTGTAAAGAGGGTAGCTGGAACTTCTGGGTGACATTCCACAGCTTATTGTTATTAATCCAGTGTTATGCAGTGCTCAATGCAGGTACAGAGCATTGCACATGTAAGCACAAGGCAAAAAGTGATGGGCAAGGCAGGGGGGTGCAAGAGAACCCAATCCTGCACGAAGGTGAGTGCTGTTGCATGATCACCAGCTGTCTTCTGCTTAGGAGTAAGGCCTAAGAAGGAAATGCATAGCTAAGCATTATGAGGCTTACGCTCAGCCCATATCCTCAGACATGGCCATCTCGGCCCAGTTTTGACCTCCACACCTGTTAGTCAGGGAGCGAGCAGTAGATTTCCTGCTGCTCCAGTGCTCAGGATCATGCTGAGCATTAAACCTATCTGTGCTAATTCACACCCTGGTCTTCCTTTAACTATCCTCCACTCAAACTTACTCTGGAGCACAACAGCCTTGTTCACTATGCTGATCACTTCACAGGGACTTTCAGAATCAAGATCCCAGGCAACATGTCTAGGAACTTAACTATTCTTCGTTTCTACTGGCAGTATAACATGCCAGAGCCACATCCACAGCTGGTGTAAGTTGGTATAGTTCTGGTGAAGTAAACTGGCATGATTCCACTGACATCAGCTGCAATTCTGCCTTTAGTCCAAAACACAGTTTAAAAGAAAAAAAAAGATGAGATGCATTTGGATAAAAAACATGGAGCTGTCTGAAAGAATGCCAAACCGCCATTCCACCTAACCCCGCTTTTCCCCACACCCTCCTGGTCCCCCCCTCTCCCTAATCATATACGTACAACTTCTATTTTACTACTTTAACCCCCATCCTAATGTGTTCTGTTTTTGTAACATTGTCTGGTTTTGTATTGTCTGGTCTTGCAGCTTTGACAAGTTGTAAAACTGCATCATTCTATTTGAGACCCCGTAAAGCATGCAGTATTTGGAAACACATGCAAGCTATGAGTCATTTACCTTTTTGTGCTTTTCATTATTGGTTTCTTTATTAAGGAAAAAAATAAATGCTTGTCTTCCAGCACTTCTATTGAAACATGGATTTTGATGTCCCCTGTATACTTCAGCCTTCCTGATACTATTGTGACGGCAACAACAGTCTGTGCTGTTATGACTAGAAATGCATGATTACTGAAAATCATGTGAGGTGTCACTAGATTAAATACTACACAGTCCAGACATATTTTTGCAGCTATGGTTTGGCATAGATCCTCCTCTTTGATAGAGCGGAGATAATTGTGTGAACACATCCAATGTTTCAATTTCTGACCCTTACATATAACACTTTTCCAAAGTAGCCGAGCAGTCCCTTTCCCTCGCCCAGCAATTAATGGAACTTACATTTCTGTCAGTCCCAGACTCCCTGTTTCCAAGAACTTTCTGAATAATGTACACTTGAGAGATTTAAGCACCTACACTGCCAAAGCAAATGAGAGAAGTAACAATTTTATGGCGTCATTTATGTATAGTGTTGACAGGCCTGTAGAGTTGTGGTGTTATTTACATACAGAATAGACAGGCCTTAAGGAGAGTGGTATTATTTACATACAGAGGAGACATCCTTTTAGGGGCGTGGTCTCACTTGTATGCAAAAACTACAGGGCTTCTGGGTGTGGCCTTATGTACGTACAATTCCTTCTATATTCTCAAGAGCATTTCCCTTTTTGATGCTCCTCCTCCTCCCAACAGTAAATTCTATTGCTGCTAACAGCAGGTGTAATTTCTTCACTCAGAATAACTGTTTAAGACATTGAGCTATATCTTCTTTCCCATATTTGCAATATATGTTTTCCTTCAGATCTACTTTTGGTATATTGTAGGTCAGGAGTAGGCAACCTATGGCACGCACGCCAAAGGCGGCACGCAAGCTGATTTTCAGTGGCACTCAAGCTGCCTGGGTCCTGGCCACCGGTCTGGGGGGCTCTGCATTTTAATTTAATTTTAAATGAAGCTTCTTAAACATTTTAAAAACCTTATTTACTTTACATACAAGAATAGTTTAGTTATATATTATAGCTGTAGAAACGTTCTAAAAACATTAAAATGTATTACTGGCATGCAAAACCTTAAATTAGAGTGAATAAATGAAGACTCAGCACACCACTTCTGAAAGGTTGCTGACCCCTGTTCTAGGTGTTTGGCACCTACAATGATACTGCACAACTACTCAGTAATGATGGATCTTACACCATGAAATGAACCTTGTTTCCAGATTAAAATATGCATCTAGTACCCGAACAGCTATAAAGACAGTTCATTGTCTGCTACCCTGTCATATTTTATATGGGGAACCATGTGAGAAAAAATGTGGAGAGCCCCAAAACTTCTTTATAAATGTACTGTATATCCAGTGAAATTTGCACAGATCTTAAGACTTGTGAACATGGATAATAGATCCACTCATCTGGTATAGCATATACATGCTAATAGGAGTTACATGGTATTGGCTAAGACTTTTTGCATGTGGGCCTAGAAGATTCTGAAAATCTACTTAATTTCTCTTTATTTGTTGCTTCCTTTTTCTGTTACAGTTCCTGTTTTATTTATTTATTTATTTATTTATTTATTCTTGTAAAATGATCCTCCACTTTTGCTGCATTCCAATAATAGCCCCTGGTCCTTATGCACAGACATCACCACAAAAATATGGAAGTTATAAATGGGAAAGATCTGTTAGGTCATTAGTCAATCTCATTGTCATTGCAGGATTGTTTCTACAATAGATTTTTAACTGTTTTTGTCCAGTTTAATTTTAAATGAAAGAGGCCATGGAACTGTGATCATTTTTTTTTGGGAGACTGTTCCATCTCCAGCCTAATACATAGATATCATTGTCAGATCAAGAAGTTTTCCTTGATATTCAGCCTACATTTCTCTTTTTAAATTTCATCTAGTTAGTCCTTGTTTCCATTAATTCTGCTAAGGCCATGTCTACACCTACAGCTGTGCAGGTGCAGCACAAGGGGTGAAGATGTTCTATGCCAACAGGAAAGAGCTCTCTCATTGGCATAAAAGAAACACCCCTGTGAGCAGGGCCGTCCAGAGGGGGAGCAAGTGGGGCAATATGCCCCAGGACCCGAAGGGGCCCCACGAGTCCTGGCCTGGTGGTGGTCAGGGTCTTCGGCGGTGGGGGACCCTTCAGTGTTGCCGAAGAAGCGGAGTGACTGAAGGGCCTCCTGCTGCTGAAATGGCCCACGAGCCCTGGCCTGGTGGTGTTCCGGGTCTTCAGCGGCATTTCGGTGGCGGGGGGCCCTTCAGTGCTGCCAAAGACATGGAGCGACTGAAGGGCCCCCCACCGCCGAAATGCTGCCAAAGACCCAGACCGCTGCTGTGTGAGTACAAGCGCTGCAGCTAACCCGCTTTTCCCCAGGCCGCCTGAATCCTCTGGGTGGCCCTACCTGTGAGTGACATAAGCTACATCAGCAGGAGCAGCTCTTTTGCTGACACTTGCGCTGTGCTAATTAGTGCTTATGTCACTGTAACTTATATCACTCTGGGGGGTGTGTGGAATATTCACACCTCTGAGCGACTAAGTTTTGCCAACAAAGACGGTAATGTAGATATAGCGTAAGTCAGGGTGTGACAGTGAGTCATCAGCTAGTGCATTCTCTCATGGCTGGGAGCAGCATTGTAAGGTTTTTTCCTCTCTGCAGCCCCACACACTGACTACTGAGGTCTGCTGTTGGTCCCCTTTGTTTTGTGACTCAGCCCCCTAGCCAGGTCATGTTTAGTTTCACCCTTTTCAGGGTAAGTCAGAGTCCAGTCCAAAAACAGTCTGGCAGCCTTGTGCCAGGTCAACTCTAGGACCGCTACTCCTTAAAACCTTTGTTTGGAGCCTTAAGCAGACCTTTCCTGGATGTCTTTAGGGGAACCCAGTTCCTCCTCCTCCTCTCTAGGTTCCAAGCCTAGGGCTCCCATGTAGCAGGTGATTAAGGTTTGCTATTTTCAGACCTCCTGCTTCTTCCCTAGACTTCTGACTATCATAGCCTATCTCTAGGACTTCTTCCCCAACGCTCTTCAGGCCTCAGAGGAAGGGCAACAAAGGAAAGGCATAACACAAAATATAATCCATATACATCCTCAGCCTTCTTTCCTTCAGGAGATACCTGACAAGCCATAGCCCAGCTTAGTGTCCCAAGGCTATCGCACAGCATTCTCTAGAACCCAGGCAGTTTTGCTCTCCATAAGGTATGTCTACACTATGGGATTATTCCTATTTTACGTAAACCGGTTTTGTAAAACCGATTGTATGAAGTCGAGTGCACGCGGCCACACTAAGCACATTAATTCGGTGGTGTGCGTCCATGTACTGAGGCTAGCATCGATTTCCGGAGTGTTGCACTGTGGGTAGCTATCCCGTAGCTATCCCATAGTTCCCGCAGTCTCCCCTGCCCATTGGAATTCTGGATTGAGATCCCAATGCAAAAACATTGTCGCGGGTGATACTGGGTAAATGTCGTCACTCAATCCTTCCTCCATGAAAGCAACGGCAGACAATCATTTCTCACCCTGTTTCCCTGGATTGCCCTGGCAGATGCCATAGCATGGCAACCATGGAACCCATTTTGCCCTTTGTCACTGTCACCGTATGTGTACTGGATGCTGCTGACAGACGCGGTTCTGCAATGCTACACAGCAGCATTCATTTGCCTTTGCAAGGTAGCAGAGACGGTTACCATCCCTATTGCACCGTCTGCTATGCCATTGTAAATTGGCGATGAGATGACTGTTATCAGTCATTCTGTACCGTCTGCTGCTGTCATGGGTGCTCCTGGCTGGCCTCCTGAGGTCGGTCGGGGGTGCATGGACAAAAATGGAAATGACTCTCCGGGTCATTCCCTTCTTTACGTTTTGTCTAAAAATAGAGTCAGTCCTGCCTAGAATATGGGGCAAGTGTACTAGAGAACCAGAGAGCACAGCCGCTCCGTGTCAGAGCCCCAGAGATCCTGCGAAATGATGAGCTGCATGCCATTCTAGGGGGTGCCCCTGCAACAACCCCACCCGTTGCTTCCCTCCTCCCCCAACCCTCCTGGGCTACCGTGGCAGTGTCCCCCTACTTGTGTGATAAAGTAATAAAGAATGCAGGAATAAGAAACACTGACTTTTTAGTGAGATAAAATGAGGGGGAGGAAGCCTCCAGCTGCTATGATAGTCCAGGGAGTACAGAATCTTCTATAGACATGAAAGGAGGAGGGCTGATGGAGCTCAGCCTCCAGCTGCTATGATTGTCCAGGCAGGACATTAAAGGGTGGGAGGGGGAAGAGGAGCCCAGCCTCCTGCTGCTATGATAGTCCAGGCAGTACAGAATCTTTTCTTTAGACATGAAAGGGGGGGTGCTGATGGAGTTCAGCCTCCAGTTGCTATGATGAAGACAGTTACCAGCCATTCTGTACCATCTACCGGGGATGACCGGGAGTCATTCCCATTTTTACCCATGCGCCCCCGGCTGACCTCACCAAGGCCAGCCAGGAGTACTCATGGGCTGATGATGATGATGGATAGCAGTCATATTGTACCGTCTGCCACTGGGAAGGGGATACTGGTGTCCAGCACTGCAGCACCCCATCTACTAGCAGCATGCAGTAGACATAGGGTGACATTGAAAAAAGGTGAGAAACGTTTTTTTCCCCTTTTCTTTCTGGGGGGGAAGGGTGTAAATTGATGACATATACCCTGAAACACCCGGGAAAATGTTTTTGACCCTTCAGGCACTGGGAGCTCAGACAAGAATGCAAGTACTTTTCGGAGACTGTGGGGACTATGGGATAGCTGGAGTCCTCAGTACCCCCTCCCTCCCTCCATGAACATCCATTTGATTCTTTGGCTTTCCGTTACGCTTGTCACACAGCACTGTACTGTGGCCTCTGTCTATCATAGCCTGGAGATTTTTTCAAATGCTCTGTCATTTCGTCTTCTGTAACGGAGCTCTGATAGAACAGATTTGTCTCCCCATACAGCGGTCAGATCCAGTATCTCCCGTATGGTCCATGCTGGAGCTCTTTTTGGATTTGGGATTGCATTGCCACCCATGCTGAGCAGAGCTCCAGGCGGGGCAAACAGGAAATGAAATTCCAAAGTTCGTGGGGCTTTTCCTGTCTACTGGCCAGTGCATCCAAGTTCAGATTGCTTTCCAGAGTGGTCTCAATGGTGCACTGTGGTATACCGCCTGGAGGCCAATACCGTCGATTTGCGGCCACACTAACCCTAATCCGACATGGCAGTACCGATTTCAGTGCTACTCCTCTCGTCGGGGAGGAGTACTGAAATCGGTTTAAAGAGCCTTTTATATCGATATAAAGGGCCTCGTTGTGTGGACGGGTGCAGGGCTAAATCAGTTTAACGCTGCTAAATTCGGTTTAAATGTGTAGTGTAGACCAGGCCATAGTGTCACTTTCTAAGACCTAATGGGAGAGGTCAATCCACCACACATGCTCTTCTGAACTGGGCCTCTCCCTTTTAAGGCTCCTCTTCCAAACCTGGTATGCCTTACAGGTGCAGTGGGTGGGGCTGCCTGACCCAAAGTTGTTCTTTAACCCCTTCCTGCCTGTGGTGGGGTTTATATACCCCAGCACAGAGGGATTCTCACACTTTTCTGTGGTGTGACCACATCCAGGAGAGTGTTTACTTTGTGGATCACCTCTGCTACAATCTGTTATTGTGCAACCTACCTTCCCTCCCACCTGTCATTGCAAAACTTTTAGAAGATGATAGAGCACTCACTGTTTTGTACTTTATGAAATAAAGTCAATCCATTTTTTTTTCTTGGTTTCATATCCTTGTCAGACTGAAGCAATGAGGAGGGTTAGCAAGGCTACATGACCAGTTAACTCTGCACGGACCACCAACAAATGGTCTGCATTGGCCTTTTTTTAATGTCTAGGTCATGACACATGCATTAAAGAATCAGTGTTGCAAGTCAATACATATTACCTTTTGTTTTTAAAAAATGTGAATAATGTTACTCTGTGGAACATATTTCAGTATTTATAATTTTTAAAGTAGTATATTTGCTATGATCCCAGACTGACAAAAAGAGAATGTGTTTCCCTAGAATTCCCTCTAATCCTTTTAAAGAAATAAGATAAAAACCTCTACATTTTGCTCAACATTTTTCCAGATTTCCTTTGACACCGGTGAAATGTGTATTTGTGGTGCTTAAGAGATGCACAAGTGACTAAAGTTTCCCTAGATTATCAGGAACCTGAGGATTGCAGTTGCCCTCACTTTTAATTTAGATCTTTCTGGTGCAAAGTCCACTGGTCTTTTGCTTGGCTCAGGACAGAATAATTCATGCTGAGAGAGTCACTGTCTACACAACCATGTTAAAGAAGAGTGTGCCATGAACTGCACTGTGGAACTCTGTGGGCTGTGTTTGGCTTGTCTGTCACATTCATTTTAAGTGTAGAGATCTTTGGTTGACATCAGCTGATGTGTATATTTTTTTCTGCATCAATCAGTTCTAGTGCACATCCAGTACTCCCACCAGACTTTGCACCAAAATTAAATAAATAATTTGATTCCTAGTACCAAAGAGTTAGAAACTTCTGCACTTTCCCCCTTTGCCCCATCAGGTGTTAGCTTAATACACCCTGTGATGCTTGTCATTTACTTACAAATGGCAACTAAAATTACCCTCACCAAGTCAATATTATATCAAGAGTCTGACAATTTCCCTGAGAAGGCTGCTGTGTTCCACTAATGAGTCTCAAGACAGGCAAACTGCATTGACTTCTTGTGGTTGCTGGCAAATGAAATATAAAGTTTCTTTGATAGCCCCTACTAGTGTTTCTTAGACGTTTTCATACTTCCTACAACTTTACAGCATTGTTCCTCATGCGGTGTGATTCTTCTTTTTAAAATCTTTACCTTGGGCAGTCACTGTAATCCAGTTGAATTACAGTGGCATTTTGATTTGGTTCTGTCAGGAGAAGGTAAATCAGGGTAAATTAACCTTGATCAAAGCAGGAAAAATCCCATAATTCTGTAAATTTCCAATTTAGACAACAAGGAAAAAAGAATTTCAAAATCATCTAATTCACTGAGAAGTATTTTTTTTATACAGGATGAATTTATCTTAACAGATCTGGACATGGCAAAAGAGTTTGCAAGAAAATAGTTCTATCCACTTTAATTGGACAATTCAATTTTGAACAAAAATATTTATTTGTCCAATAATTTACTGTCTCTAATACTGTCTCATTTCAGTATTTTTCACCCCTTAATCGTGTCCCTAAAATTCTGGTGACGTCTGAAAAATAGTAGGTAAAATTAACACCATAGTCTCCTGCACTGAAACTGTGTTAGCAGATTGATAATAGGATTATAGGGGGTAAATAGTGAGGTGGCAAAGTTTGCAGAAAATACAAAATGACTCAAGATAGTTAAGACCAAAGCAGACTGCGAAGAGTTACAAAGGGATCTCATAAAACTAGGTGACTGAGCAACAAAATAGCAGATGAAATTTAATGTTGATAAAGGAAAAGTAATGCACATTGGACAACATAATCCCCCCAATACAAACAAAATAATGGGTTATAAATTAGCTGCTACCGCTCAAGAAAAACATCTTGGTGTCATTGTGGATAGTTCTCTGAAAACATCTGCTCAATATACAGTGGCAGTCAAAAATGCTAACAGAATATTAGGAACCATTAGGAAAGGGAAAAAATGATAAGACAGAAAATATCATAATGCCACTACATAAATCCATAGTAGGCTCATAACTTGAATACTGCATAGTTCTGGTCACTCCATCTCAAAAAAGATATATTAGAATTGGAAAAGGTACCGAGAAGGGCAACAAAAATGATTAAGGATCTGGAACAGCTTCCATGTGAGGAGAGATTTAAAAACTGGGAATTTTCAGCTTGAAAAAGAGATGATTAAGAGGTGATATGATAGACAGCTATAACATTGTGACTGGTGTGGAGAAAATGAATAAGGAAGAGTTATTTGCTCCTTCACATAACACAAGAGCCAGGGACAGCAGGTTTAAAACAAACAAAAGGAAATACTTCTTCACCCAACACACAGTCAACCTGTGGAACTCATTGCCAGGAGATATTGTGAAGGCCAAAACTATAATGGGGCTCAAAAAAGAACTAGCTAAGGTCATGGAAGATAGCTGAGAGGATAGCTCTTGGGGTCATGGAGGATAGCTATTAGCCAAGATAGTCAGCAACCTCATGCTCTGGGTATCCCTAGCCTCTGATTGCCAGAAGCGGACAGCAGGGGATAGATCACTCAGTGATTGCCTATTGTGTTCATTCCCTCTGGCATTGGCCATTGTCAGAAGACAGGATACTGGGCTAAACAGACCATTGGTCTCATCCTGTATGGCCGTTCTTATGTTTATATTGTTATGACTGCTGTTGACATATTTAAACATGGTTTGCTTGTCCATGCATGCCATTAGTAAAGAACATATTCTAGACCTAGCCTAGAACCTAAAACACTGCCTTTTTATCTGAGTATAGTTGTGTTCAGAGCCAGTTTACAGCAGCAAATTAAAAAAAATCATATTACTTGATTCAAGATAGGTTAGGTTAAGCAGCTTTGTAAAATTCTAGTTGGCCACTTGTACAAGGGAATTACTCAGCTTTGCCCTAGTATCTGGTGTTTTGCAAGGCTAGACTAAGACTATCCTGAGGAGCCTCCATAGGCCATTTATTCAGTTTTATTCCTCTCTCTACTCCAAGTTGCCATGACCTGCCCTCTAGCCAAGGTGGGCTGGATGTGATTCTACTGAGCCTGTCATTGCTGTTTACAATGGTTACAGTGTTACACAGTAATCTCTCCTCTTCATGGGTAGGGTGTGCTGCCTCAGCAGTCCCAACCACTGTTGCTGTACTCATGGGAGTGGTAAACTGCTATCCAACTCCTTCCTGAGGGGCTCATAGCACCCCAAATTGAGCAGGTGAGAGAAAGACCATAGCTCCATGCTCCCTGTGTTTTGGCTGTCTCCCTGCAAGGCAACAAGGTGCACTACATCAAGTGAGACAGCAGTGAACACACTGTATGAAATCCTGGCCTCACGGAAGTCAATGCGAGTTTTGCCATTGACTTCAAAGGAACCAGGGATGTCTACCTGTGCATGCCTGGGAGCTTCAGCAGGCATCTTGAGGCAGAATGCCTCACGGGGTTTCTCCTCTTGGGTGGCCCCACACTGCCAGTAACACAGGGCTGTGTCTTCCATGCACTGCTGAGAGCTTTGCTTCCTAAAAATGTGTTAAAATGTGACCCATGAAAGCTGTAATTGAGTTTTATTGAAGCCATTTATTACAAAGAGCTGTTTCCTTTACTGTTTGTGGAACACATTACTTAATTAAGAATTTGGCTAGACATGAATAGCTAATGTCATTCTACGATTTGTGTATCAAGTTCAAATCAAATAAAGCCATCTGATTAATTGAAGCTTAGAGAAGTGTGTGCAAATATACAAATAGTTCAGAACACAGCTAATGATGTCCATCCAAGACTCTTTAATGTTTGTTTTTTCCAGTACTCAAAAACATTTTTTTGGTGGTGGTGGTGGAAATAACACAAATAATCCATGTGTAGGATGCAGGGGAGAGACACTGGTTGGTTTACAAGACTGGCAAGGTATGGAACCTGTCATCTTTAGGTCCTGCTCTAATACAGCTCTGGTTAGTATGGGTCTGAAAGCTATTACTATGTAACATATGTCATGGCCTATGAGAATAGAGTTTCATCAAGCAAATATCCAAGCTACAGTTACACTTTCACTTAACACTATGTGTGAGTCTCAGTAGAAAGGCCAACACTGAGTGTGAACATTGAAATCCAACTATCACAGCATGCACTCTTCCACCACAGAGTTGCTTACATGCAAACAAAACAGATTAAAAGGCCAATTTTCCACAAACTGCTGTAAGTCCATTGATTTTAAAGGAGTTAACAACAATTCACACTAGTGTAAGGGAGGGGAGAATCAGGATCTAAGCAGCATAGATTCAACAATCCATCCCTTTTGGCACTCAAAGAGAAGTACAACATCCCATCCACCCTCAAGTGTGGTCTACTCACATCAGACTGTTCCTTCCTCCTCTTTTTATATCTAGCAACTGAACCTGATAGATTAGTGAGGCCAGTTGCACCACACTCCTCAGCAGCTGCTTTTAGACCCATATAGGGATGGGGCTGGCCATTTGGAGACATGGCCCAACCACCTAGGGGTCTCATGGAATTCTTATTGGTCATCCCTACTGTCGCCCTTCAAGGAGAGACGTTGAGGCACATTGACAGAGCACTAGATATGGGGAGGGTTGCACTACTGCAGTAATGAGAAGAACATTTTCTTTAGACAAGGACTTCAGTCTCCTTTGTCGTTAGCCTGGCAGCATTCACAAGAATTCAGTAAACGAAAACAATTACTTATGTATTGAATTGAGCCGACATTTTAAAAAATTAAAAATCTATCCATTATAAGTCCATATATTAAATGAATTTGTGGTATCCTTAGGCACTTGTCAATGGATGAAACTTAAAAGTGTCTATATTCGTGCGTTCATTTGGGCCTACGTGATAATAATATAATTTGGTGTCCTTTGACCAGATGAACTGAACCATGTTTTGATCAGGTTATTGAAAAGGTGGTAATGGCCAGCGCTGCAAAGTTTGGTCCTGTCTATCTCAATGTAGTGTCTAGAAGGTTCCCAGCAATTCTATGTGCCTTTGGAGATGGGCTGTTAAATCTGTTAAAATAAAATTGAGGTTACTTCACACATCTTGGGAACCTGGCATTTTAGTAAAGAGACAATAGTACATGTTTATATAAATATGGGCATGATTGCTGTAAGGATTAATGTAATGTTTTGTAGAATGAATTCATTGTCACAGCAACCCCATTTATGCTTATTTATAGACTGGGAAATTGAGGCAAAGAAGTTAAGTACTTGCCTGAGGCCACACACTGTACTTTCAGCCCCAAGCATTCAAAAATCATGAGTCAGGTCTCATGAGTCAGACTGGCTTAAAATCATGAGATTTTAAAAGTTAATTTGCAGTTCTTTTAATTGCCTTCTAGGTGCACACTTTCAATCTTTTCTCTGCAACCATGAGAACAGAACTTTTTTTTAAAAAGGGTTATTATGTATTCACATTAATCCAGAAGCTGGGGCTTTAAGAACAACCTCAGATGTTGGTGTAGCCTTTAGGTGAGCTAGAGTTTACTTCATTGCCCTTCTCCAGTGCCTAAAAACACCCACTGAACTCTCTTAGAAAAATACCTGGAGACTCAGAATTTAGTCATGAGGATTTTCAGCAAGGATTGTGCAGGGTCAACCTCACAACCAAGTCCAAAAGAACAAAAGGAATGAACTTAAGAATTAGGTATTGACTTTATAAAATCTTATGATAAAGAAACATAAATAACAACTTAATTTCTACAACATAACATGGCTACTTTATAAGATACATACATTATCTTCATTTATACATAAACGTACATAAAGAAAACAAATTAAATCTAAACAGGTCAGTCTCCACAGAAACACAGTGAGAAGAAACTCAGAGTTCCCAAAAGCTTAGGTTGAGTCTTTGCTCACCAAATCTATAATGTCTGCTGAGTCAAAAGCACTTGCTTGTATAAAGTTTCAGCTGGAATTCATGCACTCTTCCTTTTCCTTTGCTGAAATCACTCAGTTAGCTAGTCAGCTAACCATTAACCAACCACTCAGTTAAGTATGTGGATTTAAAAAAAACCTTGCTGCAAAATACTTCAGAGTTAGTGAAAGCAGCCTGCTTGTTTCTCTGCTCCTGGCTCAGCCTCTCCCAACCCACATGGCCCTTGTAAACCAGCCATCCTGACGGCTTCCCTTCATGGAATCTGAGTCCAAACAGAGAACATATTGCATACCCAAAACTATCACACCCAATTCCAGAAACTTTAGAGTTGTGGAGAGCTAATTGTGCATTTGCCTAGCAACAATGACCGAGACACAATTTGTACCTACCTGCCCCAACAGATTGCTTAAGAGATATCTCTCTATTAGGCCAGTGGGTTAGTTACATTGGCAACACTGAGTTTTAAATCTACTGAAGTCAAACTGAGGTAACACCATGGTGAATCAGTTCCACTCTCCTTAGTATTTAGGATCCAAATACACTCTGGCAGCCAATCAAAACAATGGGGGAACCTCCAGCCATGTACACATACTAGTACACATCTCAATCACTTTGCAACACCCAAACACAAGTCATGACCCTGAAAACTCTGACTCACCTCAGTATTTCTTACTCATGTGCCAGTAGTTCTTACTCCCCCGATAGCAGGGGTCGGCAGCCTTTGGCACACTGCCTATCAGGGTAATTCGCTGGTGGGCCATGAGACATTTTGTTTATGTTGACCATCCACAGGCATGGCCCCCCCACAGCTCCTAGTGGCTGTGGTTAGCCATTCCCGGCCACTGGGAGCTGCTGGAAGCAGTGGCCAGCACATCCCACTCCCTGTGGCTTCCCCGCAGCTCCCATTGGCTGGGAACAGCAAACCGTGGCCACTGGGAGCTGCAGGGGGCCATGTCTTCACATGGTCAATGTCAACAAAATGTCTCGCGGCCCACCAGCAGATTACTCTGATGGACCGGGTGCCGAAGGTTGCCTACCCCTACCCTATAGCCTTCAATGACAGTGCACTAACATACATAAAGGATACTCATATGAATATAGGTTTGTATAACTAAGCCCATGGTTTTCATTTATAAATGGGCTTTAAATAGTTGAAACCTCAAACAACCTTTGTGATAACAGACAGTCCCATTCCCTTCACTGTAGGAGACCTGTAATAAGTTTCTTTGTATATATATATCTATATATACCCCATTCACTGCCTTCATTAGTTTTCAATTGCTGGCCCAACTGTTTTTGAATTTTCTTGCTCTGTTGCTACCCGTGACACTTGCAGCACCATACATCCTTTCACACACTGCACTGCACTAGCCTCAGAAAATCAGTTGCCCAGTCTGGTGTAATATAGTACAGATAAAATGTGAGCAAATTTACTCCTAACGACACGAGGAAAATTCTCTGTGGTAGCAAACTGATCACTTCTGATTAATTCGCTAACAAGTGTAAGTTTGTTAATAGCAAGATAGTAGTTTATATCACTTTATAAATCAGGCATGGTGATGTTTTAGTGCAGAGTTTGCACTGTAGAATAATCAGATGGAATTAGAATAAGGGATTCAAAGTTATAAAGTGAACATTGAAAAACTGATCAATACCTCCATTTCATATGAGGACAAGGCTGCATTCAAGGGAATTAATGGTTGGTAAACTTAAAATAAATACAACAAAATGTTCTTCATATCAGTTTCTTCCAAATCGGCATCCCAGCACCTTGCTCAAATAGCTATAGTGGTGTTAAGCAGATTCACAGTGGAAGCTCATATGGAACAGTGGAACACGTAGGTGGGGCGCAATACATCTTGTGAGGTCAGCTCACACCCAGCTCCACCTTAAGCTTCCTCATTGTGGAAGTGAGAGCTGGTTTGCCCCATAATGAATAGTCAGCCCTGTGGATTCACTGTCACAGGAATGTTAAAGTTTTAGGCCTAAATTTTCAAAACTGCCTGGGGGATTTAGATATCCAGTCCCCATTAAAGTTAATGGGAATTGGTAAACCAAATAATCTGGTGGCTTTGAAAACCTCTAACATAATCATTATTGCTATAATGGTTTTTGTTTCAAAAAGTTGTGGCAAATTTGTAAAGCCTGTTTTTGATTATTTGGGTCAGATTTTCAAAACGCAAGCCTCTAAATGTACATATCCAAATTCAGACTTGCCGCAACATTTGTCCATCTCAAAACTCAGATTTGTTCCTGCAGATAGCTCTGGTGTATTAAACCTGAACTTTTGGGAATAGAAACCTAGACACCCAAAATTGTTCTCCCATTGTGAAGCTGCAATGATGATGCCAGTTTGAAAATTTTTGCCAGGCTGCTAGCAAATTTTTCTCCTCATTTTAGAAATAACACTTTTAATGCAGAGAAAGTGACATTGTGAATGAAACTTTATTGGCATTCTGACAAAAACACATTGCTGAGATGCCCGACACACTCCCTTTTGGAAACTTTCTGTTATTCAGCACAGTGTGTGTCTCATTTTCATAATTGCTTATTTTGTAGCTATACCACATTAGCCTTACTCTGCAGGTTACTATGTGTAATAAACCATATTGCGGTCTTAGTCACATAAATGGGAATTAACATCATAAAAGAAAACAGGAAACTAAATATAAAACATGGAGGTGTGAAAACTTATGGGCACAGGAATAATTATAAATATTATCTACCCACTGCTGCATAACTTCGACTACACTCTACACATATACCATCTAAATTATCTCTCCAACTATAGGCATTTCTACAGTACCTAGGCACTGTGGAAACTATAAGAGAAATTATTATGTGAATCATTTATATGAGAGGATGAATCAGAGAGACTGGTTAACCTGTAAAAAGGTACCCAATATGAATTGGATAATGCAGGGAAATGGTGATAGAATAGGTTGGCTTTTCACTGCTAGGTTAATGATTTAAAGCCATCTCAGCCCAATAGAGACTGAAAGAGTAACTGTTACCAGATGTGGGTCCAAAACTGAAACCTAGGATCTGAAAATGCCACAAGACTTCTGTCTAATCAGTTTATCTTAGCTCTTATATGTACCTCTCACTGCATTATCATTGGACACCTCAGTACAAGGCTATCCTTTCTTGTTATGGGGCAGCATTGCACCTCTTGCTATCTGTAGACTCTGGGCCTCGGTGACCCTCTCTTGCAGGAGGAGGCTGAGGAAATGTAAGGTTCTTGCAGGTCATTGCATTGGAGTGAGCCTCTCCCCACAACAAGAGACTCCTCAGGCTCTGACCACAAACATGGGGGAATCCCAAGGGATCAGCAAGAGGCCACAGCCATGTGTACGAAGCCCAGTGCCTTCACAATGGTCCATTGCCTAATGGAGCCATGCAGGTCAGGCTAACTGCAGCTGGTAACTGCACCAGAGAACCTTTGTTAAGTGGGATCGCCACCATGGAGAAGGGGATGCAGGAAGAAAATAGAGCCTTGGGCTGTATTTTCTTTCTCCTCTTAGTTTCCCTGGACTCAAGGGAAGAGAGAGGGACGATTGGATGAAATGTGTGTTCTTAAGTCTTAATCTCAGCCAACTCACTCCTCCCGTAGCTCACCCATTCCCTCTATATGGATCCCCAGTGCCATGGAACATCTACCAAGGAATTTGGAGGAAAATGGGTGCAGCTGTGGAGGCAGTTAAAACCCCCTCCATTCTGTGCATGATCTGTGTGACCTGAGAATGGGTCAGGCAGCTATGACTGAACTGGGCCTTCTGGGCCTACTTTTCAAACAGAGGCATCTTAACAGGCTGTCCATTTTATGGATTTAGTTAATCAGATTTTCAATTAGGTGTATAGATGACTGCTATTTAAGATTCCTAAGTGCATACTTGCGAACCTCAAATGCAGAATCTGGTTAAATGCCATATTAAACTGTGCACCATAAAGTCTACAGAGATAGCAAAGTGTGCAGGACTGCCCCATTGCAGCTCTATAATGTCCATTTTAAATTAGTCTCTTAATTATGTATATTGCTAAATGTGTAACTGCTAATCTCTCACCCTTTCCCTCTCTTTTCTATTGGGCATTGGACATTTCATCAGCTATTGAGCAATATGAATTTGTAGAGTGGATGAGTAGAAAGCTACATGCCATGGGTATTTCAGAAACTGCCATAATCAGATTAGCTTTCCAGAGGCCCTGGAACTCACTACATCCTAGTGTAGGGGTCTACTGTTAGTTCACTGAGCTATCATAAAGAACATTGAGGGCTTTTTTTTTGTTTTTTACATCCACGTGTCCTTGTCTCTACAACGATAAAAAACCATTAACTAAAAAGATCAAATCCCCAAGTTTTATGAGGCTGCATGAAACCTGGTAGTCTCCCACACTTAGCCTGGGTACATTTGATTACATACCCCCAGCAAAAACAGACTGTGAGATACCTGTGTGTACCTGCTCCCAAGTTATTAGGTGCTCTTCAATGAGTACATGACTATACTAGGTGCTAGGCACTGGAGAATTAGGGCTACAGGTAGCATGCATAGCGTAAAATGGAAGGTTCTAGGCAGTGGAGAATTAGGGGCCATATATATCCTAAAATGGATTTATTTGCTGCGTTTTCGCTTGTGATATAAGTTATCTGAGTCAGAGCATAGTGGCCTTCAGTGCTGGAGAAAGGCTTGAACCATACTTTCAGATCCAAACCTTTATATCTTTTGAGAGGGTGAACACCCAGTTCAGAACTCTGTGGCTTCTGCCTATATCTACTCTTCGCCATCAGAGGAAAAAATATTCACAGGGTGACATGAGATGGGTGAACACTAAAGAAGGAATGTGCTGATCAAAAGCCTGTTTTAAGGTTGCCATTCTCTGTCCTTCCTGCCATTAGGGAAATAAGTAAACTGCATTGGCTATCACGTTCATGAAAGCATGAGATTTTTTGACTGGGGAATGGAATTTGATTCAGATACAAAGATCTGACCATTATTTCCCCCCAGACATGTCAGTTTGTTATTTTGTATCTAAGTGCAAGTAATAAGATGTTCAGTTTTCTGAACATCTTGTCAACTTCGTAAATTCTACATAAAATTAGATAAAGGTTGCAAGATAGGCGCAACAAAGACAAAAAAAAATCTTTCTATGAGTTATTCCATCCTATGTTGGAATGACCCTTTATGGCAGGCACTGGAACAGTGGCTGATCTTAAACACCATACTTGCAGCAATGTAATCAAAGGGATGAGTGAAATGTAATTGCTTTGTTTTTATTGTCTCTCAACTTTATTGTTATTTTGAGAGGATTTTTTTTATAATACATTTGGACTATCTTCTGTAGTGCTTGCTTTCACCCTGGAGGCTGTTAACTGAGGCCAATAGTTGGCAGCAATGTAGCATTTTGAACTCACACAAAGTCCACCAATCTGCACCCAGAGATTATTACCTCCATAATGAACCACAAAACACATATGTTTAGATAAATAAAACTATTAATGGGATTTTCCAGAGAGCTCCACAATACCAGAAGTATCTCTCGAAAACAGGACCTAGGCTGACAAGTCAAGTTATGTGAATTAGGTTTTTTATTATTATTTCTCAGTCTATAATATGGTGCGATCATCCGTCAGATTACTAGGCTGAGCCTGGCTGAATGCCTTGTTAGTATGTGATATAATGTTACCCCCCAAAACCTGTGTTTAAAAGAACTGCATTGTTCAACTCAGTGTTCTGACATATCACAGGGCAAGAAGTCCTTTCTTCAGTTTATATGTATTAAATGGCATTGATTGTTATTTATATTACAGAAATGCACAGACTCTCCAAGCAGGATCAAAGACTCATTGTTTCACTTGCTCCACAACCACAGAAGTTGCTGGGGTCCGTGCCCTGAGGATCTTACAGCCCAATTTCAAAGGAAGCTGATAACATAAAAATTGCTGGTTAGGGAGGGTTGTTCTCCACTACAGCCTAAGTAAGGAAGTGAGTGGTGCTTAGGTGGGTTTGTCAGGGTGGGAAGGCAGGAACCCTCTGTCTGGCTGCACCCTCTGTATGCCCCAGATATCTCCTACCTTTTCTTTCATTTTTAGCTATAAGACATTCTTGCATCCCAGACACGTTGTCTATGGTGAGTGTCAGCTGAGCTTGTGCACATTTGTAGTTTTCTTTGACAGGAGGCCACACATATGCCCTAGGAACAGTCACCACTCAATACAAGGTTTGAATAAATAAAATGGCAGTCTTTTATCTAGCACCTTCCTAGGCAATTTGTTCGTGTGCTTAACTACCCTTATAGATAGGAAAGTTTTCCAAATGTCTATATCTCCCTTGCTACAATTTTAACCCATTTCTTCTTGTCCTGGCCTCAGCGGTCAAGGAGAACAATTATCACCTTCCTCTTTATAACAAACTTTACGTACTTGAGACTGTTATCATATACCCTCTTAGTCTTTTCCAGGCTAAACAAACCCATTTTTCCCTATTAGAGGCCAAATGATTTAGGAACCCAATTCATTCTGTGTGGTCTGCACATGTATTGTGTGGTTTTTTTTAAGAATCACTGCCACAAAAGGAGATTTAGCCTCTACAGCATTTTGCTAGCATATGAAACCATGGCAACTCTGTGTTCGGAGCATTTGTAAGCAATTTAATTTGGCCTACACTTTTTAGAGGCATTGTTCTGCCAGATATTTTTTGATACTTACTTTTTATATTTCAAAACCTTTCAGTAATATTTTATTGACCCCCTGCCTCTGCCCCCATCTGCCCCAAAAGGTATCCCTTCAAGCTTTATGATGTATCATTTGATATTCCTTCTTAAAGAGCTGTAGGTAGAAAACAGCTTTGAATTTACCGGTCTTCAGAACACTTGCATTGCAGGACATTTTGTTTAATCTTTGAGATCAGGCTGAAAGAACTCAAGCTAAGACAGGGACAGGAGCCCACACTAACTTTTGTAGCAAAAGGGCCTGATCAATTTCAACAGGAGTTTGCAGGATGAGGTCCTTAATCATAATGCAAATTACTCAGTTTCTTTTAAGTGTAGCACAGAGCTGATAGTTGTTAACTGTCACTATTCAAGGACGAAGAAAAAAAGTGCAAACAGGTAAAACAGGAACTGTTTGCTGACTTTCGTGGAGGCGTTTCTCTCTATTTTTAAGGCATTACCTTAAAGAGCCAAGCAAGCCCATTTAATTTCAAGTTTAATGATTTTCCACCATAGCTAATTTTACCTTTTCCGAGTACATTAGCTGAATGATATCCAGATTGCTAGAAGGGTGTTGTCAGGTAACAGACTGAATGTCAGATGTAAAAGCTTAATAAGTAGCATGCTTTACATTCTTGGTGCAATCAGAATTTAAAAGCTTCCACTCAGTTAAAATTACTAGAGGTAATTTCAGCACATCTGTCAAGCCTTTTCCTAGAAATGGAAATTTTCCTTAATGCAATTTTACTCAGACTCAGGTGGAGCCATTTCTGATTTAATTTTCTTCAAGTGTGTGGGTGGGAGTGGGAGGAAGGGAATCCTGACATTTTGCTGAGAAAATAGTTAACAGGCCAATATTTTCACTTTGGGTGTCTAAAGATAAACCTCTACATTCAAGCTTTAGGTATGTAAATAAAAGTGGCCTGATTTTTAGGCGTTCAGCACCTTCATCTACCTATGGTTTCTGTGGGAGCTCAGCGTCTCTGAAAAAACTGCCACTTTTATTTATATGTCTAATCATTATTTCAGGTGCTTAACTTTAGATGCCCACTTGGAGACCATCAGGCAAGGAACTTTTCAAAGTTTAAACTTCCCATTGTCTAGGAGGGCCAAGGCACCAAAATCAGCCTTCCACCAGAGAGAGAGGTGTTCCTTCTTTCCTTGGACCAGGATTCACCACTGTTGATACAGAGCTGATACCAATAGACCTTCACTCTCCCCCTGCTAGAAAATTCCTTCACCCTCCTCAGGCTAACCAGTTAATAGAATTGTCTTGGCTCTGCCTTGTTCCTCTTCCTGTTGAGGCAGGGGAATGAAGGGGGACTTCCTCCTACTGTCTTTGAAAGCCCCAGTACTGGCTTTTTAAACTAAATGATGTCACTAATCTGAAAGCTATTTTTCAAGCAAGAATAGATGCAAACATGGGGCCTTAAGAGCACACTGCTATTGGATTGCGCCAAATCTTTTCTGTCACCGAGGGCATGTCTACACTGCAATATATACCCAGAGTTTGAACTCAGGCTCAAGCCAAATCCCCCCTTCTATCTATACACAAATTGCGCTAACCCAGGGCTCGGACCCATGCTCCCAGGATCCCCTGGCGGTGAAGGGTCCAACCCTGAGTCAAACTGGGACCCAAAGTTCAAGCTCTATGGCTTTGCAGTGTCAACACAGCCACAGAGGACTTGTGGCTCTGGGCATCTACTGAAAATATCCCACAATTCCACAGGCCACTTTCTTTGTCTTCTGGACAGTCAAGGTTTCCCACAATGCCCCACAAAGGGCTAGAGTGGCCAAGTTTTGGGATGGTGCAAGGAAGACTTCAGTTTACTAATGCCCCCAATGAAACCTTTGTTTTATAACTATGTCATTTGATCACAGCCTCAGGATTTATTTTATTAAGTTCAATATGGAATGTAGCAGCCAATCAGCTTGAGTCTTTATTGTCCTGCACCTAGTGTGGTCATCTCCCCTATTCATGCATTTTTTATTTTGTCTTTCCATGAAATGTGTAATATCTTCCTCAACTATCTGTGATGGACAAGCTCGAGTCTCTCTTTGTTAGCCGTTGTCATTGGCCAAGTCTGTGCTCTGTACAGTAGCATGCTTACTACAATTGCATGGTATGATCTGACCTTTAGTTTGGTGTGGAGATATCTGTTTGACCAGATGTTGTTCATCCTTCCGCAAGTGTCATTTGCTTTTCCTAATATCGTATGAATATCTATCACAGTCACCTTCAAATGCCATCACATTCCCCAGACAGAGTCTCCCCAGACTCTTCTACCTGTTCAATTTCTTTTCCATCCACATGCACCTTTGCATCTGTTGTCCAGTTTCTTACCTTCATGATCTTGGTATTCTCTGCATTTGTTTTCAGTCCAATTTTTGTTTCTTCCTGTTCAGGCCATTCTATGTCACACATGGTAAAGCAATGTCGTAGGCAAGTCAAGGTCATGCAGCTCATCTCCACTAACCCATTTCATACAATCCACAATGCTTTTTATTGCCTGCTTCTTCTCTCACTCTATTGTTAATGCAAAGAGGACTGGCGATAACACGCATGCTTGTCTAATTCCAGTCACAATATCAAAGCAATAGTTACATAATGCTGATCTTACACCTCTGCTGGATGAAAACTTATTAGGTGTGGGAGTAGTCAAGCTGCAGAGGTCATGCCCAGTGCTCTGCAGATCTACCATGCTTCACCTAAGATCTATAGAGTTAGTGGAGTCAACCACCTGCCTATTTTGAGAGTGTGTCAGGCCCCACAGGTCTCAAAGCTGGGTTTGTGGGAGTCATCGCACTCCAGCCCCCTACGCCACAGGTCACAGAGAGGAGGTGGGATCAGGATCCGTGAAGCCCGAATGGGGCACAAGCCCCTCCCCTACACTCTGATTGGGAGAGCTCCAAAGCTCCTGATTGGGCTACAGACCCTATTTAAGATAGACGAGGAAACAAGAAGTTGTCTGTAGAACTGGGCTTCACCCTACCTGGACTGCTGGTTTGGTATTTCCCTGTTCTTGCCTTCTGAACCTGGTATCCTGACTTGGCTTGACTTTTGGTAATTGACTCTTGATACCCGCCCTCTGGTTTGCCTCTTGAGTCTGACCTCATGGTATTCCAACCCACTTTGATTTCTGGTAATTGTCTCCTGGACCTTAGGACCACATCCAGTGCTAACCCCTAGGCCAGGCTGACAATGCCCAGGCATTGACAGTGGGATGATAAAGCATGTTGTCTGATGGAATGATGTACAGGAAATACATGGCATTTTCTATTGCATACATGAGTGTTTCTTGTTCAGAGCATGATGTGGCCCACAGAGTTCTTTTCTAGCGAAACTGTGACATAGACATAGTGCTGCACTCAATTAAGTGTTTATTCATGATTCAGTGTACCCATCTGTGCACTTACTAATTCCTCTCTAAGCTCTCCTTCCAAAGCACTGGTACTGGCAAGCTTTTTTACAATAAGCAACCCCTGTGTTACCTCCAGTATGTCAGAGAACTCAACAACCTCTATAACCACATCTTTAATCAGACTACATCTTACTCCTCCCACCTTGCAAAGTCAATAGAGGGGAGGATAACTTCTCTTCAGCAGCATTCAAATGGGTAGATCAGAGTAGACAAAGATACAATTTATTATATCATTGAACCAATCCTTCTGCCACACCAAGCCATAAACGTCAAATAATGGATATATCAGATGTTAAATCCCCAATCTTAGTCAATGTCTTGAGGGAGATCTCTTCTCCCTCCCCCACAAAAAATTATCTGTGTTCAGGACCCCATACCTAATCCATATTCAACTGAGCCAGACTTCACTTGGGCTTACCTATAAATTCTCTCCTCTTCTATAACAGGCCCATTATGTTCTTGAGGCTGAAAAAACTCCATGTGCACTGTTGGGGCTTTTTTTTATTGGCTGTCAGAGCCAACCATCAATGGCCCAGATGAAATAATTTTATTTTATTTTTTTACTTCATCGTTACAAACTCATAATGAGCCTTCACATAAATGGAACCTTCACACCCATAACTTTTCTGAATAGTTGTAAATATTAGCCCAATATACATTAAAAATGAGAGAAAATGCTGTGAAAATATACAAATGTAAGCCATTTCCCACACTCTGAGAAACCTCCTATCCAACCACTCTATATTGTTCCCTTTATGAGATCCCTGAAGAAAAAGCTTAAAGCAAAAATCAATCCAAATGTAAAATGTTTATAAACCGCTGGGAACTACAGTGTAAAAGCCCAGGTTCCGGCCTACAATTTAGTGGCGGAGAGAAGAAAGGAGAAAAAAAGCTATTATAATAAACAGCATTGCCCATTATAATTTGATACAAAGAAAGAGTAACGATATCCAGGGGTGCTAGCAATGCCTTTCCTGTAAATACCTGTTAGCTCTCATCTCAGGGCTCCATTGTGCCTCCCAGAAAACAGCCCCAAGAGGAGCTCTGGGATTCATTGCAACTCAGGCAAACATGAGCCCTATGGTGTTCCAGGAGCCACCTGGGGAGCACAACCCATAATACACTCCGTGCTTTCTTTCATGTTTGGCTGGTATGGGAGGAAGGGGCTGTAGGAAAAGGCCCTCCACACCCACTTTGGAGACAGTAGGGCTGACAGTGGTACACCCTCACTCAGTCTTGTCTTCAAGACAACAATAGGGTTACCATTGTGCCTAGGGGCAGCTCTAGCTTTTTTGCTGCTCCAAGCACGGCAGTCAGGCAGCCTTTGGTGGCTTGCCTGCGGGAGGTCCCCAGTCCCATGGATTCGGCGGCTTGCCTGCGGGAGGTCCCTGGTCCCGCGGATTCGGCAGCATGCCTGCAGGGACTTGGCCAGTCCTGCAGCTTCAGCGTACCCACCGCCGAATTGCCGCCTAATCCGTGGGACCAGTGGACCTCCCGCAGGCAAGCCGCCGAAGGCTCCCTGACTGCTGCCCTCACAGGGATTGGCAGGATGCTCCCTGTGGCTTGCTGCCCCAGGCACGCGCTTGGAGAGCTGGTGCCTGGAGCCGCTGCTGATTGTGCCTGGCCCCCATGGGGATGCCTAGGGAGAAGGAGGTTTTCTGTGTATTCTCCGGGCTATTGTGCATAAAGCCAAGCACAACCTTTTCCTCAGTTTGCAGAGGCCTCAGTAACAAGTCAGAATAAGTGGGGCTGAAAAGAGAGGCTTTTAGGTGAAAAACATGTGGCAGCTCTAACTAAAATAAAGCCAGTGATGGTTTGAAAGGGGCTCCACTCCACAGCAAGTGGCCATAGTGTAGTCAGAGCTGCAAGTTATGTAAGGGCTACTGAGATTGATCCTGTTTCTACTTAAATCAAACAAAACAAAACTCTCAGTTTGTAGCACTGGCTCCAGTAAGGCTCTTGAGATATCCAGGAATAATCAGAGCCTATTGGTGCTGTGGCCTGGCCCCCATTGTCATTGGTGAGGTGTGGAGTTGGCAGTGTAGAGCTGTTATGCTAGCTTCATAGCACCTGGGGATTTCCTTTATGTACAGGAAATTCCCAGCTAGCTAGATCCACCAATTCTATAATCCTTTCTGCCTGCAGAGCAGTACAGAGTAGCCAAGAATTGGGCCTGGAATGTATATTTTACTGTAACTTTGCTAATAAATAAAATCCATCTAACACTAAAATGAAGAGGAACAATGCGTCCCATTTAATAGTGCCCTATGGACCTCATCCATGCTCAGCCAGCACACAAACTGCCAAGTGAGGATGGATATGTTGTAATTCAACATCACACAATTTTAACAAAAGCTAGTATGCTTTGCAGTACTGTAAATACAGTTAATATAATGCAGACAGTGCAAGAAGATAAAACACCAAGTGGATGACTTAGGAGATTTGGTTTAAATCCAGAGTAGTTGCAATCAAATAGCTGTAACGTGACTTATGTGAGTTGTGTTGATGGTCTCAGTCCCAAAGCCAAGATAAATGGTTGCACTTCTACCTCAACAAATCCTGCTATTTAACAGGCCCTCCTCTTAGCTGTGAAGTGATTGGGTACAGATAACAAAAGTTTTCCTTTCAGATCAGGTTTGAAACACACTGGAGGGATGGTGAAGGGAGCCTGCAGTGCCACTTCCTAGTCTGTGGATGAACACAGAACTTCTTCAACTTCCCATACTGTCACTGCCTGAGAACTGCATGCACTTTAGAGAAGGACAGAGAAAAGTTAGCACAATATATCAAGGTCCATTTTTTCCTATCTAAGTAAATAGAATAGAAGTTAATACTAGAAAATCAGTCTTGGTGCTGTGGTGCTATTTCAGGCAACTGGAAACATCCCCAGTGAAAATGTTCGAATTAAAGAGTTTCCTTTTGAATAGTACAAAAGTACTCAGTTCCTTGGAGGTTCATCTGCTGCAGGCTTCTAACAATAGCTGTAAACATAATCCTCTAGCTTTCAGTAGCTCCATTCCTTTCTATAGGAGTAAACCATCCAACTATGTGATAAACATAAATATTCACCATCTCATCATCAGTTTCTGGATTTTTTGGTAAACCTTGTTAAACTCAACAAATTATTTGCAGTAAGAAGTCTGATCTCTTGTCCAGCCCATTTGATTCTATATAGTAGTCCCACACATTGGTCCAATACCATGTCAATCAAGTGTGTCTGTATGGTGTGAAATTTCTCAGTGGGGACCAGATCAGCATCTTCCCATGGAAGAACCCTCAGCATGGGCCTAGTGAGTGAGCGAAGCTTCTGTTAGATTTGTTTTTAGGATGTAACCTTTCTGCCCCTCTGAATTGGCAGCAACAAGGGCCGGGTTCAGTATCCAGAGGTTCCATTTCAATAACACCATGCATAACCGGCTAGAGCCCCCACCCAGTGACCTGGGACACTTACATACCACACCCCCCTGGGAACCTCTAGGAGGCAATACTTCCCCTCTCACAAGCACGGAGTCTGAGTGTAGCAAAATCTTTTTAATAAAGGAAGGAAACAATGCGGCATCCCACTGGAGAAACACCACAAACAGGATTATAACACAAACCATAAACAAACAAAAAAACCACCCCCGGGTACATTTGGCAATGTCCTTTTCCCCTTAGGGTCTTAAGTCCAATCACCCCAAAGTCCAACAACCCGAAAGTCTCTGCTCAGTGCCACCCCAGAATTTGAGATTTTATCTGCAGAGTTTTACGCCCCCCAGCCTGGGTGGAAAGAGGGTGAAAGTCCACACAGGGTGTTAAGGGGCACCTTATGTGGGCCATGGCCAACTGTTCTGCCTCTCCATGGAGTTCTGCTGCAGTTTTCACCACGACCAGCTCCACCACACCAGCTGTGCCGCTCCTCCAGCTGTCCCTGCAAACCGCTTTACTCCACTCACTGTTCTATGGACTGCTCCAGCACACTGCAAACTGCTCTGCCAGCCACTTAACAATAGGTCTTCAGGCTCCCCCACTAGTTAACACAGCACTCCACAATCTCAATTCAGCTCTTACAGTGTTTTCAGCTCTTAGTAGTGCACCATGAATTCAGCTCAGCAGTCTCTAGATGGACTCCTAATAGAATAAAAAATTAGCTCTACTCTTTAACATTGGAGAGGGGAGGATGTGCAATTGCTGTTCCAGACCCTGAGGCCCATACCATCAGGTACACACACCAGTCCTCAACCTCTCTCAATTCATGGGGTTTTGGAACCCATGTCCCATGTTTAGCAAGTACCACCCAACTGAGGTTGAGTCATTTCTGTCACAAAGCAGTCCCACAGCTCCCCATTCACACAATCAGGGTGACAAAGTTTTTTTTCCTGCCCCAATAACAAAGAAATTGGGGACCCCAGAGCTGTTAAAATCACCGTCCCAAGCTGCTGTGGGGTTATGCTAAGTGGGGGGGGGGTGGATGCCAATGCAAATTCTTGAGATTCTTTCCACACTCTCTACAATTCACTACCAGATGTCAGGGTAGCGCTCATCCTGACTCTGCTTACAAGGAGTTTTTCCTGTTCAAACAGACTCCGCCTTTCAGTGGAGAGAAGTGTCCGCTCCACTAGCCCCTTTTCCCTGACAGTATCGTCATTGTCTGGGACCTCTGTGATTCCTAAGGGGACCCAGAGGGACACAATATAGTTCCAAAATATATTATCTCCTGCCTGGAAATCCAGGTTCACAGCAGGGGATGGTGCTGTGGAGAGCAATGCCTTCTCTGATCCACATTCTCTCATCCCTGAGGGACATCCTGTGAGGACCAGGGAGGGAGCATGAAGCCACTGAAGGGACATGCCTTCCACATGGGAAGGAAGAGTTCCACATGTAAAGAGCCCCTCCCAAGCCCGGATCTTTAGGATATGATCTGGGTCTAGATTAGGTATGTCTAGATGGAGCATGCCAGCGAGTAGGATGGCTCAGGATTCAACGCATTACTACTCTGTTTAGCTACCTAATTTCCTTTCATACTGAGGTACACTATATACAGTTTTGTTTAGTGTGGTTTATAAAGCACAACTGTAAAAATAATTACATTTGCTGTGGACAGAAAAATTGGATGGAGGCTTCTCTTTCATGGATAGGCTCTTCCCTTGGACTTTCATAATGAAGACTATCAGATGCTCAAGTTACTGACAAGTAGTTTGGGTTCATGTGAGACCATTCCATGCTTATCAGACCTAAGGTCAAAATTTCTCTGTCTCTCCAGGTGATTTTATAATATAGCTACTTCACATAAATCTTGAGGGTAAATCTTCCACTGCAGTCCTTTCATACTTTGCATCTTTTCCATTTTCCATTGCTCCTGACTTATAGCATGCAGCAAGAAAACAGATAGCAATTGCAAAAGAGCAGGATGCATCTAACACATTTTTCTTGTGCTTGCTCCATTTTTAGATGATTCTGTTTGCTTTTAGCATAACATGGGTCTCATTTCAAAAGCAATACATAGTGTCTATTTGCATTCAGAACTTCCTGCATGGATTAGCTTTATAAAAGTCAATACATAAAATGTAAGTTGTGTGAGCCATTGAGAATAAAATCTGCCAGAAGCTAATACTGTAGAAAAGAACACAAATCAGAAGAGAAGCTTGCTTGTTTAACACCACACTTCAAACGTCTGCCCAGTATCTGACTGGCAGTAGTAAAAAAAGACAGATAAGGTCTTGAAATATCTGGGGTTTGGAATATGTCTGCTGAAGTTATACCACTTTATACAACACAAGAGACCTCATTAGGATTATTGTGTGCAATGCTGTGCAGTATAAGTTAGGAGGGACATTGGAAAGATGTGGCAGAAGGCATAGTGATCAATCCACTGGGGTCAGAGTTATATGAGTGACTAATAATTCTGGACTCAAAGCTCACTGAAAAGGAGACAAGGCATATCATTAAAATATTAATAAGTAGCACTTTACAGCTTCAAAGTCCGGAACAAAACTTCTTAATTATTAAGATCACTGATTAAATTATTTCCCTCTTAAACCCCAGCTAGGTCAATAAATAAATTATAATCCTATTATTTGGAGAGGAAAATTTAGGTGAAGTTGGGTTAAGGGCCTGATCCAAAACCCACCAAAGTCAATGGAAAGACTTCTGTTGACTTGAATGGGCTTTGAATCAGGCTCCATGTGGCTTATTCAAGAGAATCCACACAGTGAATCAGTGGTTAAAATTCAGAGGTTCAGGTTTCTATTCCATGATCAGTCCATTAGACTTCATTAAAGTGGTCTAAGATCCTAAAGTGGCAAATACTAGATTTGGGAAACAAGCCATTTGAGGTAATAATAACTCAGTTAACAGGAGTGGGGAGGCAGGGATTGAAATCTATCTGAACCCAGAGTCAGAATTTTAGTTTACAAAGTATGCTTACACCATGGAGCAAAATGGACACAATATTAGTGGGGTGGGCTTCAGAAGGTGAGCTATTTTATATTGTTGTATTTGAATTCTGATATGGCTGGACATTTGTACAAAGCACAATGTCTAGGCCCTGAAGATTTTATGATCTAAATAAGACACTGGGACAGAATCCACCTTAGGTTGAGATATGCTTAGTGCTAGAGAGAAGAGGGGTTAGAGAAGGCTCCTTGATTCTCCCCTTGCCCTAACTCCAGTTTATGATGTAAATTAGAGCAGTCTAGGGGCTGCTGTCTATGGTCCCTAAAGGATAATCATGGAATATCAGGGTTGGAAGGGACCTCAGGAGGTCATGTAGTCCAACCTGCTGCTCAAACCAGGACCAATCCCAAGACAGATTTTTGCCCCAGAGCCCTAAATGGCCCCATGAAGGATTGAATGTACAACCCTAGGTTTAGCAGGCCAATGCTCTAACCACTGAGCTATCCCTCTCCCCATAATATGTCAACTGGGAATACCATAGGAGAACAGGGCTCCATTCTGCCTCTCCCTTCTCTATTTTTCTGACTTGCCTCCTTTTCCCTACAATACACGCCCTCTATACAACAATTATAAACAAAAGTGTGAATGGACAGCACACAACACACATGGCTGTTTTAAATTAAAACAAAATAATGATGGAATATACGCAGTATAGGCAAATGGACAAAAACATCCTCTAGAATTTAATAATAATTACATAAGGTGCACCTTGCTGTCTGGGTTTCCATGGAAAAACATTTTTTTTTAAATTTAGATAAATTGATCAGGACATGTCCTATGCTAAACAAAAACTTATGATCTGTAGATGTCAAAAATGTCTTCTGTTTTTCAAACCATTTGACTGGTGGCCACCTACTATGACCAGTATTTCATGCAGATATTTTACTGATCAGTTTTACTTTTTGCAACTGACCTGAACACAATTCCTTGCTAAAGTCATAGGAGCTATCTAAGTGGCTTTTAAGAAGTGGAGGTTTTCATTGATTTCCACATTCCATTTTCTTCTTTTGGCACAAAGAGATATAATAGCATTTTCTTGAAATGACTATCAGCCAAGAATAACAATTCTCAAAAATCAGAGCAAAGGACGTGGAAATTTGTACAACAAAACATGCAAACATCCTGATCAGTCTGAACAGTAAAATAACAGAAATATGATGACAAGCAGAATAAATGCACTGGCATATTATGTATTGATTAATGCCTGTCCAGTTATGACTTCTTAGCTAGTAAACAACATGATAGCAATAACCTTTCACATCTGAGGTCTGGAATTTATGTTGCTTAGTTTATTTTGATTTTAGCACTTGGAACTATAGGGATACAAATTGCAAAGATAAATGGTTCATATTGTATTCTCCTGAAATGTTGATGACACTTTTTAGTATATATTCCACTGCATGACTTAATTAAATGAATTTACATTGAAAGCTAGTGTACACCAAAGAGAAGCTGCATAGCTTCAGTAAAAGAGGCATTATATACCAAATCCTGCCCTCACTAATACCTGAGTAACCCTACTAGCACTAATGATTCGGTTCTTTGTTTCTTACTTACTTGAGTTGTCGTTAACTTACCACACTACTATAAAGCAGACTGATACAGTTTCATAATGTTTTATTCTACTTTCATAACGCAAGTGTTAGCAGCTTTTATATTTCTCTGTCTCTTTAAAAAAAGGAATGCACGAGTAGGAAGGAAAGATGAGAACTATAGACTTTGCCTGTTTGTGCACTCTTTGCAGTTTGTAAAATCCGTAAGTGGCTGCAGGATCGAGGCCCATGTGTGCTGTGCATTACAGTTTGTGTCTGTTTTTTCCACTACACTTACAAAATAACAAAGGAAATGTTTCTTCACATTCCTCAAGGTTTCCATTTGTCTGTCTTTTCTCAGTTAGGGCTTGATCCAGTGTGGTCCTGAGCACCTGCTGTGAAGTGCTGATGCCCCTTTTTTTGGTGATTGTCTTAATTTGGAGTTGAGGGCACCCAGCACTCTTAGCTCAACACTTTGCAGGATTAGGGTTTTAAAGCAGCTACTCCCAGACAACCTACAGCCTTACAATGGCTTTTATTCCCCTATGAACTTTTCACCTAACCTTTTGCTAACCCAAGTATATTTAATGGAGCATGTAATTATTGCACCATATCTAAACAGTTTGGAAAAAATGAGAAAAGCATATGTTTGATCTTTGACTGCATGTCAGCCATAAATGGGCCAAAGCGGTGTTCAATTTATTCTTCATTACTTAATAGCTCCATTGTCTTTATTGAAAAGAAAAATGTAAGCACTCTTCTTTCTTGTATAAAAATACTATAAAGGTACAAATGGTATATTCAGGGGATAAGATTCTAGAAAATTGAAAATGTTCATACTTGAAAAAAAATAGGGAAGGAATAAAAAGAATTCCAGGATTTTGTACCAACATTTCAGACATCTGATCAAGGTTATGAATAATAGAACGTGTGAAGTACAGCATCTCTGAAACACCTGCCATTTTTCTCATCTCGTGGAGAGAAAGCAACACATAGATCCCAACCCTCCTAGTAGTTTGAAATAAAAGTGAGGGTGGGGGGGCGGCAGGAGGGAAGAAGTCTTACTAGGATTTCAATTCTGATCTCACTAGCAATCCTGCTGGATTGAATCTAATGATGTAGGAACAAGAAACCACCGTCTTTGTGATAGAAGGTTATTGCTAGTCTTTACTATTTTATATGTAGCTTCAGTATAACTGTTTCCACCTGGCCTCCCAGAGGTTAATGCTATAGGTACCAGCAGAAAAAGCCCAAATGACAAGCCAATTTTAATACAAATATATACAAGAAGTCATGGTATGTGAAGAAAATTATGACTTAATTGGCATTATGAAGACTTAGTGGGATACTCCCATGATTATAGTACCAGGATTGAGGGATATAGCTTGTTCTGGAAGGATAGGTGTGGGAAAAAAGGAAGAGGTGTTGTGTGGTAATCCAGAATGTATGTACTTGCTTCAAGGTCCAAGAGGAAGTGTGTGACAGATGTTACTGAGGGTCTCTGGGTGAGGATAAAAAGGTAAAAGAATAGTAGAGATGTTATGGCGGGGGCTATTAAAATTGGTGGCTACACTTTGAGGCCAGCAAAAATTTGTTGTACTAGAGCAATGTGTAAAAATACAGTTTGTGAATACCTGGAGGATAAAGGGATAATCGCTAGCAGCCAGCATGGATTTACTAAGAATAAATCATGCCAAACCAGCTTGATTTCCTTCTTTGACAGGTTAACTGATTGGGTGGCTAGGGAGGAAATGCGCTGGACATAATATGCCTGGACTTCAGCAAGGCTTTTGACACAGTCCCACATGACATTCTGATAAATAAACTGGACAACTGTGGGCTTGGCAGAACTGCCATTAAGTGGATACATAATTGGTTAAACAACCACAAACAAAGAGTAATTATTAATGGAATGGTGTCAGATTGGAGGGAGATCTCAAGTGGGGTTCCACAGGGATCTGTTCTGGGTTTGGTGTTGTTTATATCTTTATTAATGACCTGGATGTAGACACAGAGAACATACTGATCAAATTTGCAGATGACACAAAGCTAGGGGCGTTGCCAATACTTTGGAGGATAGAGCTAAAATTCAGAGGAACACAAGCCACAGGAGCGAAGGAACTGGGTATGGTTAGTTTGGAAAAGAGGAGATTGAGGGGTGACATGATAGCAGTTTTCAAATACTTGAAAGGCTGCCATAAAAAAGTTGAAGAAAAGTTGTTCTCTCTTGCCACAGAGGGCAGGACAAGAGGCAATGTATTCAAACTACAGCACAGCAGATTTAGATTAAATTTCAGGGAAACCTTCCTAACTATAAGAACAGTAGGACAGTGGAACAGACTGCCTGAGAGGTTGTAGAAACTCCTTCAATGGATGTTTTCAAAAGGAGGCTGAATGATTTAGACACAACAAATCCTACATCTTGGTAGGGAATTAGACTATATGACCCTTGTGATCCCTCCTAACCTTATGGTTCTATTATTCTATCTTAGCTTGCCAAAGCCCAAAGGATGTTGCATGTTCCAAAGACCCCAAATGAGGGACTCAAAAACCATTTAAAACAGAAAGGATACAAAGCTGTGGGATTTGTTCCCTTAATGTTAATGACTCTTTCCAAAAGCTGAATTTTCATCAATAAAAATGAGGTACCACTGTGTGAAACAGGCAAATTCGAGAGTAAAAAAAAAATATGGTCCCTGACAGACAAAACTGGGTGAATAACTGAATTTTCAGTTCACTGGCAGTTAAAATAAAAATAATTAAAAATAATTTCCTATAGTGCAACTTTGGAAAATAATCTGTTATCTCTTTGACACATAATCAGTTATGGAAACACAGACAAATACGAGCCCTAGCACAAGAATCACAAGGTACACACAAGCCCACAACAATGTGTAGTAAAAGGGAAAAGGCTAGGGCAAAAAAACCCTCTGTTAAACCGAATCTGAAAATTCGATGTTGGAGAGTTCTGTTTTTTTCCCCCCAACTGGGGAGCAGGGAAGGGAAACCATAGATCACTCTCTTGGCCTGGGGGAGCAGCCATGGGGAGGAATTTTGGGGGATGGGGGTATTTGTAGGGGAGGGATAGATGGAGAGCACCAGCTCTACTTTCCTTGCCCTCCCAAGTATATCACTTAGGGGAATGTGCCCCATTCCCCTCCTCCCCCTTCCCTCCATGGTTCTTCTATGTCAGTTCCTCTGAGCTCTTAGAGAGCAAGGGCCCCTTGCATTAATTGTGCCAGAGCACAGTCCTGAGGGGTGAAGGTTGGCAAAGGGGCAGATACCCCATCCTGTGCCCTCCCACTTCCCCCCTTGCACTGCTGCCACAGTCCCCACATTCCCTCGTCACTGCGCTGATCCCTTCCCCATATTCCCTGCTTCTGCACCAAAAAAGTTGTAAGCATCTGAAAGTTTTACCAGCAACTCATATTAGAGGAGCTGTGTATCAGGAACCCTTGACCAAATGACCCATTGACTTTCTTTGATCATGCTTTGTTCCATTGTTCAGAAGACCTGTGAAGAGTAAGAGTCATGATAACATTAAGCTAACTGCTTCGTAGAGCCTTTCATCTTCTCTCTATTTAATTAATGCTAATTTCTCTTACAATACTTCTACAGTAAAATCAGAGTCTGCATGTGGGTTTATAGAGCAATTTAAAATATTGCTCTTCAACCAGAAATTTTAGTCTCAGGGGAAAAGTTCCAAAAGAAGCTTTGCAGAATGCAGGCAGAGGACCATGTACAGGCACAAATATATATTATTTGAAAGTTGTTAAGGGAAGGGCTCAAATTCTCAGTGTAGGGGTATAGACAAGGTTCAGTGGCTAGCAGATCATCACAGGCCACCTGGCTTCTACAATCAGAGGCTTCCTGCAAACCATCTGGCTTCAACAAAGCCCTAGTCTTGCCACATATGTGCATTTCACTCTTCGGTTTATCAGTTAGGCTCTAGTAGACCTCTTGTTTAAACTTTGCCCTCAATCTCTTTTCAAAATTTTTTCCCCAAAGAGGAAAATTCTGAGCACCTGAGAGCCACTTGGGTAAGATTGGAGCCATAGTTTGAGCACAAAATAATATTATAAGTATCTGGTGATTTTGTAAACGTGATTCTTTAGGGAAGCTATATTTTGGGAACCCCATGCACAAATGACCCCAGATTTGATCCACTAATTCCCACTCCACAATTCATTGAGACATAGCAAATTTCAAGACAACTTGAGTCTGGATGTGGCTTTTACAGCAGTTAGAATAGTCATCTTTAAACAATCAGTGACTGAACCTTAATTACAGCAGAGCACTCTCCTGTAATGCCAGGCCAATGTGAATGGAAACACAGATATTTTATTGTATGTGCTCAACCAAAATTCTTCTATGTAGGTGCTCATTCAGAAACTATAGTGATGAGTACAATTTAAAAACTCAGATAGATCACACATATGTGAAAAATGCACCAGGGGCCTTAAGATATTTTTCTGACATTTGTTTCTCTACATCTAGACATGATGTGTGCCCAGAAAATTCCTACTTTAATATATTGGTTTTCTCTTACAACCACAAACTTCTCACTACAAGGTTTTAGTGTCTAGCTTTCTTTCTATGGCACTCAGGGCCATAGCCTGTGCCCTGTGAAGTCTCTGCTTTGCACCACTTGGGGAGTGTAAAGCAAACAAAATCAGCTTAGATGGCCAGCTGTTTCCCCTGGCACGGGGCACTGCATCAGCCACTTCAGAGTCCTTGGGGTAGGGACAATGGCTGAGGAAAATGGATATGGCTGAAATTCCCCAGCTCTCTGGTAATTCCCAGCTACCAGAAGACTTCCTTAAGGGCTAATGCAACTGGCACAACTTTGGCCCACTCTGAAGCAGCTCTGAGTTGCACCTTTCAACTGAACTGGTGGTGACCCCCAACCTATGCAAGAGCAAATGACCGGTCCTGAGGATCTGGCCATTAGTATTCACCAATGGTGCCACATTCAAATCTTGACTCTTTTCTCATGGTGCTGCCTTCCAGGCTCACATTTTACAGTCAAGTACAGCAATAGGCCAAATTAATGCTTATAATGAGCCCAACGTGTGTGCTTAGTGACACATCTCATTACTTCTAAGCATCTATTACTTTCCTTAAGCATTTTGGCACCAGCCTGTCTCACTGTTTTTCTTCAAAAATAGCAGGATAATTACATTCTTGTCATATTTTCTCTGTGTTTGGAGAGGCTTCTCATCTTTATGGCAAATATGTTTGCAAGCCCTGTTTTGATTTAGAAGTGACATTTGGACTTGGCTCCAACTTTCAAAATATTCCAGCAAAATGAAGAAACCCAGCACTGTTTTACTGCATAAAAAATATAAACTGGAAGCTTCCACAATCTTCTTTGCCACAGGCATTTTACTGCTTCTGGATAAAGAACCAACACCCACAATGCAAATGGTCTGAACTGAATTATGAAAGGGAAATTAAATATATTTTAGGGGAAAATATAGACTGTAAGGAACAAACCTGCTCTGGTAGTGGGAGGATAAAGATGTATAATAGGTCTTTGCCACCTCTGGGTTCTATTATACCATGAAAAATTATTATAGCCTAGATCAGGTTGAACTAATTATTAATACAATGTCCTATAGATTTTGATAATTCTGAGGTAAAACTAATGATATTTTATGCACTTATTAAAATTTACTCACCTTGGGCTATCGATGGCCAAATCCTGAGCTGGTGTAAATCAGCACAGCTCCATTGAAGTTGATTGAGAAATGCCAGCTAGAAGCTAAGTCTCTGCATATGTTGAGAGACAGAAGTCTCATCTGCAGTACAGAATTTTGGCTAGGCAAGCACAGCTGCAAGCTTCTGTTATGCTTATAATACATGTCACATCAGCACAAGCAGTTTTGTGTGATGATGGACTGACATTGGCAGCACCATGGCAAATGCTTTCTCTGATAGAAAACTCACCACCCCCTGTTCAACTCCCTGGCATAAATGGCAGGCTGGGGCTTGGAGGGGGTCATCCCCCTGCTGAAAGAATGATCCCTAGACACCTTTTTCTGTCAGTGTTACTTAGGAGAGCTCTCAATTTGGTTTAAAGTACACTAGGTGCCTAGTTACACCACAGCCGGCCCCAGAATTGAGGAAGCTTCTCATCCCTCTTCCCCTCAGATTCTGTGCAGAACTGGATAAAGGCAAAGGGTCCTGTAGTCATGTAATTGTGCCAAAATCTCAGCTTTCAGTTTCTAATTCTCATAGACAAAAGCTTGAAAACATGTCCTGAATGTAACCATGGCAGAGACACTTGTGTGAAACAACAGCTCTGAGGGGTGTGTGTGTGAACTGTTCTCATGTATCTCAATATGGTGTTAACTCAAAGACCCACCACTTCCATGGGCCATACCAATATCACCACAACAGAGGACTCTGTGTAGCTAATTGTCACAAATTGTGGTCTTTGCCAGTGATCCCAAAGGAGTGTCACCACCCCACCTCTCCAAAATGGGAGAAAGGCCCCTGCTTTTGCTATGGGGATTCCTTGTTATGCTGCACCTTGGACCTGGATTGTCTTAATCTGACTCTAGTCCTGGTTAAGCATAATTTGGCTGGAATCAAGGATTTGGCCAATCATGTCTCTGTACCATTCTCCACCAGAGGCTCCCTTGCCCTGAAAAATGTAGAAACAGGAGAGAATATTGTCATTTATTTGGCACAAAGATTTAAACTTTGACTCTGCATTCCTGATAGGGTGACCAGATGTCCCGATTTTATAGGGACAGTCCTGATTTTTGGGTCTCTCTCTTATATAGGCTTCTATTACCCTCTACCCCTGTCCTGATTTTTCACATTTGCTATCTGGTCACTCTAGTTCCTGGCATAATCAAAACTCCAACTCAAACCAAGGGGAAGTTTGATTGCACTAGCGTGGAGAAGCAGGATATTCACTGGTGTGAGTTTGGCATAGACATATTATTCACAAGTGGCCAAGCCACAAGCACATATAAATGCCAGTCAGCTCTAATGATATTACCCTTTGATTTTCCCCCCCATATGTTATAAAGATAAAATGTTTAAAATACCAATCAATTCATTTCTTAGAATATGTAAATAATGCCAGAAATATTGTCATCATCCTGAAGAATTAAAAATAACAAGTGTTTTCAGCAGATTTACTGACCATTTTGAATGGAGATTTAGTGATTTATGAATGGTAGCAGAACTCCACATTGTATTATGGACATAGAATTTAAACCCAGAGTGTAGAATAGACCATTAGAATCCTTTTGCCATTGTGAGGAACTTTACTTTGCAAGGAGTTGTTAGTTAGCCATTAGAAAATAGGAGCTAAAAATCAGGGCAATTGAGGAGTTTGACAGACTACTTTACATAGCGTAGGATGAGAAGTGTGTGAGGCTTAGGAGAGGAATTAATGTGTGTATACCACACACTGTAGGTGAACACCAATTACTGGAAAATTACATTTTCCAGGAGACTCTGATAGTCATTTAAACCCATATTACCATTGTGATTTGAAATATTATGATTGTTACAAAAAGGTGCATTTTAACAGCAAAGAAAATACAAAATCAAAAGAGTTTGAAGTCTCAGTAAAACCATCATGACTGTAATGCTATAAATAGCTTTATGGTGACTGTAATAAATGTCAACTTTAAAATGGCCAGATTTGGACTGGAAAGCTCAGAGCAGGGAAGAGGCAACTAAAGTTTAGAACTGAACATGTGGTGGCTTTTGTTAGGCAAGAGGAGTGTTGCTTCTAAAATTCATATATGCAAAGGTTTTAGGGCACAATCGAATGTTGTTATTGGCTTCTGCGTTCAGAGGGAATTGCCTTGGCTACAGATGAAGCTAGAGGTAAAAATTATATCAGGCAACTGCACAGAGGTGAACAAAAAGTTGTAAGATGAGCCAAAATAAGGGATAGTGGATAAAGTGGTATTTATAATTAAATGGAGCATTCTGTAAACTGAAAAGTTAAGCCAAAATTAATCTGTCAGTTGACCATGTGAAACTGAAGCTGGGAAGCACTATATTTAGCAAAGATTAATTACATGATGAATTACAAAGATGAAACATGAGGGTCACTAAGGGTTTTGTTGGCCCGGTACACTAAGAGAATGAGTGACTGGACTGTGTGGAGGGACAGAATAGAAAAGGGCAAGGTCACCCTGAAGTCAGAAGGTTTGTTTGATTATTTAACATGAAAAATTCTTCCAAGCTTCTGAAGCAAGGAAAGAGCTTTTCATCTTCTCAGTGGATGCACATAGCAACAGCACCATGCTGCCCTCACCTCCAAGACATGAAGAGAATGGGAGAGCTACTTGCTATGACACCTTTATTGGGAGGAAGAGCATATCATGCAGAATTTGCTTTTCTTCCCCAGGAATTAAATGCAGGCCTCGTGCTCACGTGATGGACATTTCAATTTACCACAACATTCCAGGTATTGCATATTTTGTGACATATTAATTCTCACATTCTTTCTATACCTAACTTATTCCACAGCCAGTCAGCATGAAGAAGAAAAAGAGCCAAAGAACTGTCATTTTGTCTTAGAGGGCTTTGTGCATAATGGGGTTCAGGGTACTTTATTTCCACTTGCAATGCTCTACATGAATTCTTGAATTAACTAAAACAAACCAGAGTTTGCCTTGTTTGCTTTCAGCAGAGCCTGTTCTCTAAGAAGCCTTTCCCAAACTCCCATCTTATTCCTTTTCTAAGAGCGATTTGAATACAGTAGGTCAAAACCTTAAGCTTAATACATTGCAAATGTGGTTGCTGAGCAACCAGTCCACTTTCCTATAGTGCAACTTCGGCAAATAATCTGTTATCTCTTTGACACAGAATCAGTTACGGAAACACAGACAAATATGAGCCCTAGCGCAAGTATTACAAGGCATGCACAAGCCCACAACAATATGTAGAAAAGGGAAAGAGCAAGGGCAGACCACTGTGCAGTCTCACCTGTGGTTCTTATTGGTGGTGGGTCAAAGGAGACTGCCCCAGAAGGGAAAGCAACAACTTTAATGCCATGACCTTCCTATTACTAGCCTTATAGAATTATCTTTTTTAATATGGGTCTAAGCTGAACTTTCTATTCCCAGCAATAAGAGCTGCAATATTACAAGGTTCTGATGGTCTCCTGTTCATTCAGTGGCACCATCTAAAGCACGAACATGTTAGAAAGGTAAGGAAGTCATTTTCCCCCCTTGGTATTATTTGATTTTCTTGTGGAGTGATGAATTTGGCTCAAGTAGTTTGAATGCCATTGTATTAGTTTAATTGTAAATGATTACAGGGACAAAGTTCATGGGGAGGAATATGCAAGGCATAAAATGGCTTTTTGTGAGTAAACATCAGAGTGAAAGTGTAGCATCTGATTGCTAGAAGAGTGATTTACTGCAAGTGTATTTCCCTCTGTGAACATTAAGAGGAGAAGAAAGGCTCTACTTATGTAACAAGAAGAAAGATTAAACAAGCCACTGTATAAAAATGTTAATCATGCCTTTCTTGCTGTTGTAGCTTTGAAAGATCTGTGTGCAGTTTGGAAAGTTCTCTTTGCATTGATGTCACTTTTGCAGGGTAGGGTTTGGGTGAGTGAGGATTGGAAAGAGCAAAGATGAATGGTTTTAGTGAGTGTTATAAAGGATGATTCTTTGGGATACACCCCAAATTTAACAGACTAATTTTCAATAAAAAGCATGTGGCTGTGAGGATCTTAATCCATCTCCCAGCTTCCTGATGTATAAATGAAGAGCATTTGATGCTTCCTTTCAATCCCAGCGATTGGTTTACATCAGTTTATGTTTCCAGGGATCTCTTCACAAGGAAAAGGGGCAAACCCTTATTTTGTAAATAATGAAAGCTGAGATTCTCCTCTAAATGTTTACTTCTGCATATCAGAGGGGCCCACAGCAATGGACTAGGTCTATGTTCATCTTTCAGTATTGAACAGCAAATACTTTGAGTGTGGAAAAGGAGTAATTCAACCAGAGACATGTTATCACCAGAGGGCCATTTTGTGCGGCACTGTACAAACATATTCTAAGAGACAATTCCTGCCCCAGAAAGTTTACAATCTAAATAGATAAGACAGACAAAGGGAAGAGGGAAGTTTACCTATCACTCATTTGACAGCTGGGGAACTGAAGCAAATAGATTAAATTATTCACAGTTCCACAGGAGGTCTGAACTAGAACCACAAACTGAACCCAGCTCTTCAAAGTTACAATCCAATGCGTTAGCCACAAGAACCAAACTTTCAAAGGGGATTCAATTCAGCCACCAATTTTACAGGCAGTTTTGTGGGTGCACATATTAGTTTTTCTATGGTGGGGATTTAGCCACGGAATCAATTTCCTGAGGAAATCAGAGTAATCCAGAATCTGATCACTTTCACAGCATGCTACAAGACCCACCTCTTGGGCAAGGCATTTCCACTATCACTGACATGATGATGATTTTAAAACAATATTGCTCCATAAGCAGAATTAGGAGAGAAGAGAAAAACATTATCTGAAATTCAATAGGGACCTCACCACGCAGATCTGATTTATCGGGAAGCACTCAGTGAGGGGCACTATAGAAACATAAGAACATAATGACGACCATACTTGGTCAGACCAAAGGTCCATCTAGCCAAGTATCCTGTCCTCAGACAGTGGCCAATGCCAGGTGCCCCAGAGGGAATGAACAGAACAGGTAAACATCAAGTGATCAATCCCCTGTCTCCCATTCCTAGCTTCTGGCAAACAGAGGCTAGGGACACCATTCCTGCCCATCTTGGCTAATAGCCATTGATGGACCTATCCTCCATGAACTTATCTAGCTCTTTTTTGAACCCTATTGTAGTCTTGACCTTCACAAAGCCCAAAGATAAAGAGAGATAGAGGCGGATCTACATATTACCTGACTGTAATGATAAATAGCTTTCCAAAATGGGGCACTATAGTATGATAGCATGCAAAACAGCAAAATAAATTGTTTGTGACACTCTGACTGACAGATGCAAAGACAATGCAGCAGCGCACAAGCAAATAGAACATTAAATGCCAAATAGAGAGGCATTAGTGAACATTCTCCACTACAAAGATTTCCGTAGCATTATGCAAGAGAAGGAGGCAAAATTGCTAAGGATAAGTACAAAATAATAGCCCAAATATTGAGAGCAAAATCAGAAAGGGTAAGGCACAAAATGAGTTACACCTAGCAAGGGACATAAAAGGTATTAGAAGAGTTTCTTTAAATACATTAGGAGCAAGAGAAAGATGAAGGAAAGTGTAGGTTCTCTACTTATCAGGGAAGGAGAACTGATAATTAATAACATCAAAAAGGCTGAGGTATGTAATGCCTATTTTTGTTCTGTCTTCACTAAAAAGGTTAATGGTGACCAACTATTTAACATAATATTAACAACAATGCAATTTTAGGATGCATTAGGCGAGGTATTTCCAGCAGGGATAAGGAGGTGTTAGTACCGTTATATAAGGCGCTGGTGAGACTCCATCTGGAATATTGTGTGCAGCTGTTGCAGTTCTGGTGTCCCATGTTCAAGAAGGATGAATTCAAACTGGAACAGGTCCAGAGACGGGCTACTAGGATGATCCGAGGAATGGAAAACCTGCCTTATCAAAGGAGACTCAAAGAGCTTGGCTTGTTTAGCCTGGCCAAAAGAAGGCTGCGGGGGGATATGCTTGTTCTATATAAATATATCAGGGGCGTTAACGTTAGGGAGGGAGAGGAATTATTTAAGTTTAGTTCTAATGTAGGCACGAGGACGAATGGGTACAAACTGGATATTAGGAAGTTTAGACTTGAAATTAGACGAATGTTTCTAACCATTAGGGGAGTGAAGTTTTGGAACAGCCTTCCGAGGGAAGTAGTGGGGGCAAAAGACTTATCTGGCTTCAAGACTAAGCTTGATAAATATATGGAGGGGATGTTATGATAGGATAGTTTAATTTGGGCAATTGATCTTGGATTATCACCAGATAGGTCTGCTCAATTGTCTGCGGGGAGATGTTGGATGGGATGGGAACTGAGTTACTGCAGAGAATTCCTTCTTGGGTGCTGGCTGGTGAGTCTTGCCCACATGCTCAGGGTTTAGCTGATTGCCATATTTGGGGTCGGGAAGGAATTTTCCTCCAGGGTGGATTGGCAGGGGCCCTGGAGGTTTTTCGCCTTCCTCTGCAGCATGGGGCATGGGTCGCTTGCTGGTGGATTCTCTGCAGTTTGAGGTCTTCAAACCAGTTTTGAGGATTTCAATAACTCAGTCCTGGATTAGGGGTTGTATAAAAGTGGATGGGTAGGGTTCTGTGGCCTGCCTTGTGCAGGAGGTCAGACTAGATGATCATATTGGTCCCTTCTGACCTATGAGTCTATGAGTCTATAACAAGGGTGAAGGAACGCAAGCCAAAATAAGAAAAGATCAGGTTAAAGAATATTTAGATAAGTTGGATGTATTCAATTTGGCAGTGCCTGATGAAATTCTTCCTAGGATACTTAAGGAACTAGCTGAAACAATCTTGGAATCATTAGCAATTATTTTTGAGAACTTGTGGAGGATGGGTGAGGTCCCAGAGGATTGGAGAGGGCAAACATAGCACCTATCTTTAAAAAGGGGAACAAATTGGACCTGGGGAATTATAGACCAGTCAGCCTAACTTCAGTATCTGGACATGTACTGGAACAAATTATTAAACCACCAATTTGAAAGTGCCTAGGGGATAATAGGTTTATAAGGAATAGCCAGCGTGGATTTGTCAAGAACAAATCATGCCAAACCAGCCTCGTTTCCTTCTTTATTGGCCTAGTGGCTAAGATAGAAGCAGTAGAGTTGATTATCTTAACGTTAGTAAGTTTCCTGACACTGTCCAGTGTGATATTCTCATAAGCAAACATGGATGCGTAACTGGTTGAAATACCATATTCAAAGAGTAGTTATGAATGAGTTATCAAAGAGTAGCTGTCAAAATGGGAAGGTGTGTCTAATGGAGTGCTGCAGGGGTCAGTCCTGTGTTCAGTATTATTCAATATTTTCATTAATGACTTGGATAATGGAGTGGAGAGTATGCTTATAAAATTTATGGATGACACCAGGCAGGGAGGCGTTGCAAGCACTTTGGAGAACAAGATTAGAATTCAAAACAACTTTGGCAAACTAGGGAATTGGTCTGAATCAACAAGATGAAATTCAATAAAGTCAAGTGAAAAGTAGGAAGACAAAAATCAAATGCACAACTACAAAATGGGGAATAACTGGCTATCTGGCAGCAATGTTGAAAAGGTTCTTTGAGTGATAGTGGATCACAAACTAAATATGAGTCAAAAATGTGATGCAGTTGCAAATACAGTGTGATTCAGTTAGGGCTGCACTGCCTGCCCTCCTGGCACTCCGGGTCTGGGGAGGCTGGGCCCATTCTGGGGCTGGAGGCAGGGACTGGTGGCCACAGTGGGGGGCTCTGGACTGTGGCAGGGGGGTGGAAAGGGTGGGCCTGGGAGGATAGCCTCCCCCACACAGCGGTCCACATGCCACCCATGAAGATGATGGTGACTGATTGTTCTCCACGTCCACTGAACGTAGGATAAGAAGGAATGTGCTTAATCTGTGGCAGGGGTGATTTAAGTTAGATATTAGGAAAATCTTTCTAACTACAAGGGTAGTTAAATTCTGGAATAGGCTTCCAAGGGAGGTTGTGGAATCCCCATCATTGGAGATTTTTAAAATCAGGTTGGATAAACACCTGTCATGGAGGGTCTAGCTTAACTTGGTCTTGCCTCAACACTAGGGGCTTGCCTTGATGACCTCTTGAGGTCCCTTCCAGCCCTACATATCTATGATTGTATGAAAATCAAATAAAAATTGTACAATGGCATGATCATGATGCAGCTAAGACAACAATCCCAAGGAAAAGTATGCAGGCTGAAATTTCAAGTAGTACAGACAAAATTGAAGCCTCTGCTTTCAGCTAAAACAAGTGAATTCATGAACTTTGTGACACTAAACCTGGCAGAAAAGATTCATACAATAGACACACAAGCAAAATGAAAACCATCCAGAGCATACAGTGTATTGTGACATCCTTGCAGCAAAGCTGTTAAAAGATTACCATGATATTTTTGACAGACTGCAATATAATCCAGGCACGTTACACATGGATATAGATAAAATGACTCTGCCAGTACAGCACCTATCTCACAGAGAACCCACTGCCATAAGAGAAACAATAATGGGAGCAATAAAGTAAATGGAAAATGGCATCATTGCTAAAATCACAGAACCAAGCATAGCTGAGAACTGATGAGCAGATGTGTTCCACATGGGGAAAGCTAGGCCAAACACCAAAGAGAGATATTGAAACTACACAGCATCCCCAACAGAATTTGAAGCAAAGGAGCAATGGACCTTTTCACCGTAAACCACAGAAACCACTCATTTCTTTGGACTACTATTCAGACTTCTGTGAATTAGATGAACTGTTAGACACTACTGCACGGACCATCATAGACAAGGTAATCCAGCATTTCAGCAGTTATGATATCCCAAAACATGTAGCTTCAGACACCAGACCAGTAGTGAGTTTGTGCAATTTACCTGGGAATAGAAGTTCAGTCACATCACATCATCACCATATCACAGCCATTTAAATGGCAAAGCTGCATTGGCAGTTAAAATTGCTACTAAAGAAATCTGCAAAAAGCAAAGAAAATATATGGCAAGACATTCTTGAAAGGACTAACATTCCCACAGAAGGCCTTAATAGCAGCCCAGTACAACACTTGACGTCATGATGCATTCCTTGGAGCTCATAACTCCGGCATTACAACAGCTGGAAGTGGTGGAAGGAGTAATAGACAAAAAGGAAGAGAGACTTTAAAGGCCAAAGCCTACTATGATTGGCTAGCTAAAGATCTCTGAGAACTACCATCCAGAGACCACGTCTGATCAAATTATTTCCTCAGGACAAAACATGCACTTAAAAACAAATGATGTGTTGAACAGATAAATGTATGTTCATATAATGTAGGGGTGGATGGATATATATTTCACTGAAACTGCAAATACATGATCAGGGCCGGATCTGGCTTTTTTGCTGCCTCAAGCAAAAAAACCCCCAAAAAACAACAACCTGCAGAGCGGCTGAAGCCAGGGTGCAAACTTTTGCTGCAGATGTGCCCCGGGCAGTGGAGTGTGCACCTCGGCTAGCAGGGGGGAGGAGAGAGAGAAGGGGCGCGGCCAGGGCTTCCTTTGGCCAGGGCACTCACCACTTGGCCCCTCCCACCACGCCGTCTGCTGGGAGGGCTCCGCGCTGGTCTGGTCAGCGGGGAGGGAAGGACGCGGGCTGCCAGGCTTGCTGCAGACCTGGCACCTGCTGGGGCAGATGGAGCATGCAGCTGGCTCCCAGCAGGGCGCTCCCCTCCTCCGCTCCGTCGCCTCTTGCAGGGCAGCCAGAGCGGCGAACCAAAAAAAAAAAAGAAAAAAAAAGCGTGGCCATGTCGCCCTAGGATTGGATGGAATGCTGCCCCTTAGAATCTGCCGTCCCAAGAATGAGCTTGCTTGGCTGGTGCCTGGAGCTGGCCCTGTACATGATAAACATGAGACATAAACATAGACATGGAGGATGATGAAAAACACATTCTAGTGAGACTTGATCAGCAGGACATGGAAAGAACTGGCAAACAATTGATAGATATTGGAAAAAGACTTTCAAAACACCACACCACCAGAAGAACCAAGTGAAAGGCAGTCTCTTGTCATCACAAGAAAGACTTGCACTTGCTCCAACATCAAACTGCCTACAAGGTATACACTAAACTTGGTAAATACTAAGGTATGAAAGGACAGCTCTATCAAATCCAGAGGAGAATAACTTAGTTCCCAAGCAAGGTAATAGTGAGTTAAAAAAAAGTAGCTGGTAAATTATCTATATGGTGATATTGATTTTAAGGTCGTGTAATAAATGTTAAATATATAAGCAGGTTATGTTACGATAGATTGCATCCCAACAGGGAGCATTATCATTTGATAATATGTTTATGCATAGGTTAATGTCTAGGAACTTAGAGAACTCTGTGCTCAGGAGGTACCTGATGAGAGGAAAGTACACGTGGAGGAAGGAATAAAATGTGAATGTTGCACTGTCTTGACTTTCTGGCTCTCTCACTTATTATCCTTGAATAATGACCGTGTAAGTAAATCAGACAGCTACAGATCTAAGTACCAGGCATTTCTACTCACAGACTGGAGGCCCTTTAAAAAATCCAGCCTAGTTTTAAGAAGAATTCTAGTGCAGCTTGCAAGAGGCTAACTCTTGACATTTCTAGGATGTGATTGGCTGGAATTCTGAAATCCTTCTATGTTGTACCATTCTTATAAATGTTTCTATTGCTTATCCTGCACAAATGCAGTATATGTGGCTTGCTGGGAATTTCCTGTCTTTTGAAATTGTGTTTCTTTTGCAAGTTTTACTGTGTATAAACATGCCATTCTTAAAAATAGCTTTGCAAGCTAGCATGTGAACTGTTCAATTTATTGCTGCTCTGAAGACTACTTCTGGCATTTTTTCTAAGAGCGCTTGGCCCTATTCTGCAAATTCCAGTACTTGTGTGTGGTAATGGAACTCATGGATGGATGGTCTGTGGTCTCTTGGACATTTTCTATTTGTATATTCCTTTAGAGCATCACTGCCAGCATCCATGTTGAACTGGTACTCTATCAGCATTGCATGCTATGTGTTTAATTTTCTTCATCTTAACTTCCAGCAGTAAAATTAGAATGAGACCAGTTTGAAAAGCAGGATTCAATGTCTGGGCAAGGGGGAGAGGCATGGACTATGGACCAGAGTCTTCTCTAAGGCTAGGTTCACACTGCACACCACAGGTGGCAGCATGTACGTGCCTCTGTACGCAGACTGTTTTTCACTGAGGCATACACTACATGCCTCAGTAGCTACCCGTGTCACTGAAAAGCTCTGGCGGGGGAAGGCAGCAAGGAAAAGGTCATTAATGGGGAGCTGCCAGAGCCTTTTTGCCAGAATCTATCAATACAGTGGAGGAAAGCTTGGGCAGCTCCTTCTAGTGCAAGTCTTTCCCTGGTGCACAGAAAGGCCCCTGCAACTCCCCACTGTCCGAGTCTTTCCATGCTGCAGGAGACTTTCCCTGCGGCAGGGAAAGACGCCAGCAGCCAGGAGGCTGCGGGATACTATGCTGCCAAAAACAGCAGTGTTGAGGGTGGGGACACATTGCTGGGGGGAGTAGGGTACATACCCACCAGGTTCAGGCATGTCCTTAATCTATTTGCCTAAGTGGTGCCTCAGTATTTATGCTGCTGTCTATACTCATGCTAAAGGGGCACATAGCATATATACATAGTGGTATGTATGTATGTATATAGTCTACACACTGCAGACACAACTTAAATGGGAAAAATCTGGTTAGGGAGCAGGAAACTCCCTAACCAGAAACAGAGTTTCCTCTTAATTATTCTGTAGAGGGAAAAGATGTTTGCTGCCTCTGTGGGACTGGCAGGGGATTTGGCCTCTTAAATCAGCAGCTATTCTGAAAATGGAAGCAACTATCTCCATCTTAACAGGAAGAAAATGGAGTGCTTCTAACTGGGGTCCCAAAAAAATGAAAATTGTGAACCCCAATAAAGTCCTACAGGCTCCATTTGGTCTTTCCAAATGCTTCAGTTCCATCTCAGGTATTAACCATCACCTTGGCACACATCCAACTAGTTAGGGACAGAGACTGCATGGGCCTCACCCTGAAGTACTAAAAATGAATAGCAAGTGGACTTGGGATGACACTCTGTGAGATGCATGTGTGGAGTGGAGATAATGGGCCAGTTTCTGTCTTCAGTAATATCGCTATAACCACAATGGATTTAAACTGATATAACTTAGTGCAAAATTTGACCCAGTTCTTTTTTTCCCCTTAGAAAAAGTTGTCATGATGGACCTCATCTTTTGTTAGTATCATTACATGAGCAATGCACTATTAATAAAATATAGCACTGTGGATGAACTTATAAAAACACCAAGGTTGATTGCCACCACACTTATGCCTGTTTTACATCAGTGTAATGCTTCTGACTTTAATTAAATTACTCCATATTTACACTGGTTGAGATCAGATCCAGTCATATAGGGAACAAAATTTCAAATGTGGGTTAATAAATAAGGCAACTAAATTGTGTGCTAGGTCACTCATATTGGAATCTAGTTGCCTAAATGACCATTTTATATGCCTAAATGCAGATCTGAGTGTCTATATGTGGTTTGAATTCAGCTATGATCCTGTGAAGTGAAACAATAGAAGCTGTCTGAAAAGGGGTGTATGGAAGTAGGAGAATTATCTCCAATAAAATGCAATGTATGATAATGGTAAATAGGTAGCACCCTTTGATTTGCTAGGCTAATCACATTTGTGTATTTCCTAGAAATCGTGAAATTTGTTAGAATTCAATATTGTCATGTCAACACGCATATGAAATGAATTATCTCATTCTCATATTAAGAGGAGGTTAGGAAGTCAGACATTTGAGGTCTAGATGGAAGGTTAAGTTATGTTACCTTTGGCTGTTCCTATAATATTATATAATTCTCTTATGTATATGCACTTCATCAGATGTGCTGTTCAGTAGGTTTATGCATGACGTTTTGTGCAGGAGTTCTTTCATTTCTGGAAAAAAATGAAATATCAAACTTTTTGTAGCTGGTGTATGAACATGCTGGAGTTCCATACGGAAAGAGATTATATTAGCAAGAAGAATTACAGCTGTTTGCAATACTTTATGATAACAATTGACTTTCTTGAGGAAGAGAGTTGCCTTAGGCACACAGTACTTGACTTTGGCACATACTTGCACTTTTTTTCCCTGATAGTGAACATTATATAGGGAGTTAGAAGACACACGTTCTGTATTGTATTTCAAGCTAATTGAATATGAAGATTTGTGGAAAGACTTTGCCAAACATAGTTCATTGATTTCCCAATATATTGGGATTCCCTCTGTGTGACATAGTAACGGCCAAATCCTGCTCTTTTTTACACCCGTGCAATTTCAGCAAAGAGTTGGGTGTCTCATGCTTTACTTGTATAATCCACTGTGTGCTACATTTTCCTTTCTGCACCTAGGGCTGCCAGTTTTGGTTGGACGTATTCTTGGAGGTTTCATCACATGACAATCTTTAATTAAAGAATAATCTTTAATTCCGGGAAACCTGCGCCCAATCCACTGAGGATGTGAGTCCGTTACAGAATCTGGCCTGTCAAACGTAAAAGCTCTTGCTTTTAGCTCTGCAGGCCCCTGGTCTATTTGGTCAAGACAGTCGCCTCACATAAGTGAGGTTCATCTGGGATTTGAGCTGCTGCAAGCCTCAGGATGAGTTTCTTCTCTCTGTTCATGTAACCCACAGCCAGTGTGTGTTATGTGACCCCTTTTGTGCCTGATTGACAAAGGAAGTGACTCTCTTACTGTTCCCACTCTGCGATCCTGGCTCTTTATTTCAACTATACAAACTCCTACTTTCACCTCCAAAGGCCATCGGTTCAGTCCCTGCTCCCTGCCAGGATGCTAGCCCTCACACTTATGTTTATAGCCAGACCCAGCCTGATGCTTGTGCTAAATAAAAGGGAGACATTCCAATTTACAAGTCTTCAGGCTTATTTATGATACTGCACATGGTTTCTTTAGTTTAGCTTCTAAGTCCTGTGAGGAAGAGACACTTAAATATGTTTTTAAAAAAACCTAACACATGGTACTTTCAGAGCAGACTTGGGGCACTTTCAAGACTAGCACTACCAGACTGTTATAAGAACAATACCAAAGAAAGAAGTGCTTTTGCTCACAAAGTGCCCCATTTACACTCATACTGCATTTTATGTACTTTATGGTATTACCCAAATTAACATCTTTTTCCATATAAAACAGTAATAAGTTTCTATGGGTATAGCATTCAGTCTCATTTTAAACTATACAATTCAATCTAGATTTAACTTAAGCTAAATGGTAAGGCCTTCCTACAGATGAAGTTTGCTTGTACTTTTAAGATTTCCTTTTGCGGTGCTTCAAAAATACCTGCCTTGACCAGGGCCACCCATAAATAACTAACTGAAACACCTGTATTTGTTCTTTTAATCAAATATTTCATTTGATTGGTCAGCAATTACCTTGAAGCAATATCTGTATCTATCTATCTATATGAAGCATTTTAAACACCTGATTTAGCTAAGTTCCTGCATGCTTCTGATAATTATATTTAGGTAAAAAATAATCAACTCATAAACTGGACTGTTGTATGTGAGTTACACATAATCACATAGCTACTTTGTAAGTATTTGGTATTTACCCTATGTGGCAGGGTGCTGAACAGGAGGACTGCAGAATCAGCCCCCTGCCACACCAGCCCCATTTAAGTGAATAAAGTGGAGCTTGCTGGAAAGAACCTGCCCTAATTGGGGAATGAAAGCCAGCTGCCAGTCCAGGGCTGTATAGGAGGCAGGAAAGATGGAGGTAAGCAGGGAAGGAGAAAGTCCTTCCTTCCTGGGCTCAGACTTAAGGAATCAGGGGGAGAGCAAGAAGAAACGGAAAAGGCAGGGAGGTAGCTCCCCCTCCTACCTGCAGATGGTAAAGAGTTGCTTGTATGGTGAAAAGGTGGTGGGAGCACAACCTGTAAATAAACTGCACCAGTCATTATTGAACCCAGGGTCTCCAAGTGATGTTATCTGAGCCTAGTACAGCCAGTTGTGTTCTTATACCCTGGTATATCTGAACAGTACAGGGTGCTTTCTTTGTAACTGAGCAAATATTTGACAGTTATCATGTAAGCAAAACATTAGTATTTATCCTTTGTGGCAAATTGCCTGCACTATTTTGATGGGTCTCATGCTTTCTCTTCTTTGGGGAGGGTTCAGGGCACCATTTCTTGCCCTTGCAGTGGAATGTTAACTGCCCCACTAGTGTCCTAGAGGAGGAGAGTGGAGAGGGAGGGACCTGGGCCCACCCTTTACTCCAGGTCCCAGCCCACGGGCCCTGAGGATAGTGGTAAACTACTTGAACTGACACTTCCTTCCCCTGGGCTACTTCCCTCTCCTGCCCTTCAGCTTGTGGGGGGGCTTCCTGCCCTCCCTCTGTACAAGCCAGGTACCCCTTTACCTAGGGTCTTGAACTTCTTAGCTCCCCCACAGCACTTCTCAAAACTGTCCTCTGCTCCAGCACCCACACTGTCTGATTGAAGCAGGGGTTTTTATCATGTGACTGGCTTCAGGTGCTCTAATTAATCTATAGCAAACTTTCTTCCTCTTACAGGGAATAAGGCTCCCTTTTAACCCTCTCATGCTGCCCTCTGGCCATGCTGTATCACATCTTCCACAGTTGTAACTCCCCACTTTGAGTTTTCCAGCTCCTGGAGCTTTGCTATGAACCTCTAGGGGAGCTACCAGAGACCTCAGATGCCATTTCCCAGCTGCTTGGGGTTGGGGTGGATAGAGGTAGGCTGTGGAAGAATTCTGCTGGTGCAGACACTGCATAGGCCTGCAAGCTCCAGGAGTCAGAGGAAGTTTGTAGGGGGCACTATGGAGATTCTAGTCTGCTCTAGACTGAATGGCAGCCTATAGATCACAGCTTGCTGAAGGCTAACTGTTTGTTTATTAAATATAGTCTAATTTATACATTTCAGCCTTTGCAGCAGCCCAGAATATTGACGGAAGACAAGTGGCTTAATACCACCTCTGTGGTCCCCTTTGGACTCTGTGTGTTGCTCCTGCTGGAGCCATAGTACACATTTCAAACTAACTGTGAAGTGGATTAGTTACTACAGAGCATATAGATTCTGTTTTTTGTTTCTAAAAAAACAAAACCCAAAAGAACAGTAGCTCTCTCCTCAGTTGAGTTGTCAGCTGTATGCTGGTGTAACTGTTTAAAACAGTAAAAATGGGAAGACTTCAATGGGAGCTGGATTGGGCAACGAGAACAAAATGTGGCCCCATGAAAACAAATGTGTGGGTAGTAGAAGAATGGTGCATGGAAAGATGGCTTGTAATAGTGATCAGGTCATCTTGAAAAAAAAATATATTAACTGAACAAACATCGTCTGCAGCAATTTTTATAGTGTTCTCTATAGCATAGGAAAGGGATTTATCTTAACTACAGTACTTGGCAAAGAAATAAACATGGGAAAATAATATTTGTTCAATATCATTGATGTGGATGGAAATGCATTTTTTCAAGCACAGAGTGTTAAAATACATTAAAATATTTCAAAATAAATAGAATTAAAGCTCTTTTAAATTTCCCCCAATCCCATATTCATAGTTTCATTTGAATAAAAACTTTTCTTGTGTTCTTTGATTAATATTATAATTAAATGTACATAAAGACAGAAGGAGAGAGTAGAGAATTAATGGTAAAAGGTAGAATTGCATAAAAGAATGGATAAGAGAAATCAAATCAGGATCTGGTCACATAATCCATCCAGCTGTCAGTGCATGATTTTTCTTTACAGTACATTTTATGATACTTTGTCCACTCTGAAATGTTGCTGGTGATGGGGCCTCTGCATGTTCCTTTGAGAGACATGTTGTTCTCTGTTAACCAATACACCTATAGGTGTCTTTCATATACTAATCACCAGGTTGCGGAGGTTGTTTCAAGAATAAATGCCCACCCCTGTGAACAAAGGCTCTACAATCTGGTCCATAATCATTTGTTCATTGGCAGCTGAGACAAATTCAGTTGTCTGACAAGCAAACCTGGTTGTCTCACCACATGAGCTGTGACCTTATTGTCACTGGTAAATTAAAATGAAATCTTGTTGCAGCTGTTATGTTTCTGAAGGTCATTTCTCTGCATTCTGCTTGGTTTTGGTATTCTTAATTCTTGTTCAGTTGCTGTAATGCAAATGAAATACCACAGCCACCACCCATCAGAGATTGAGACCACATAATTCATTTCACATTAGAAGTTTTACTCAAATGCCTAGAGGATAAGGGAGGTATTTTCAAAGGCATAAATTGAAGTTAGGTGTCAAATTCCCACTGATCTTCTTTAGGACCTGGATTCTTAACTGTCTTTTGTGTCTGTGAAAATCTCTCACATTATGGGTCATGTTTAGCTCGTTTGAAATCTTGACTGGATGACAGGAAAAAAACTAGTCCAGTTCTCCTGTAATGCTGCCTGCTGTTGAGGGCTTAATGTGACTCTCTGCACAACTGCATTTCCCCACTCTGAGAGAGAGAGAAAACGTTTGGGCCATTTGCTTGTATTTGCATCCCATCCTGATTTTGATGATGCTGCATATATAGATGCATGTGCTTGTTCTGATTGTGGAAAACACACATTTTGCCGCTGCCATGCTACAGGACAATGAGAACAGTATTTCCACCAAGATCACTATGTGCAGAAAGGCTTATGGTTTATGCTTAAAGCTTTATGGTTAACCACTAGATGGTTAACAGCTTTCCTAGACATGTGTGCACACTATCATTTGTATTGGAGTCAATGGCATAGAAATGTTATTTTAGACTGACGTAAAGGATTCCCCTTCTCCTCCCTCCATACCCACATCAAGTGGTCTAACAGCAGTGTACAAAATGACACTCTGCAACAGGCCAGTTTTTTCTGTTACCAGGCCACTGTGCAGAATCAAAGCATTCAAACCATGTGAATAGAGATTGTTGAGGCCTGGTGAATCTGGCATTCATATGTTCAATGACAGCACTTTAAGTATATAGGGCTCATTTTATGAGCTGCCTTATGTGCCTATGCAGGGGAGTAAAGAGGGTATACATAGTCTCTTTCCTCCCCTGCCTAAGTCACCTACATAACCAGTCTATGTGCAGGTGTAGAGCAGCCATGACAAGCCCACTACTCCCCCAGCTTGTGTATCTTGTGCACTGGCCAGCATGGCTGAGTTTGGCCTAGAGAAGGAAGCAGTTTGTCAGACATAGGGCTGGTACAGCTTACTTCCCTCCTGGAACAAATTGGAAGCCAGGACCCAACTGTCACTCTGAATCACAAATGGAGCCCTGGCCTGCTTCTGACAGTCCAATTGTGCGCTGGCCCTCTCTCAGGACTTATGGTAACTCCACAATCAAGCCCAGAGATTGGATTTTTCTGCCACTTTGCCTCTAAGTGTAAGGAAATGTTTACACCTTCAAAAGCTGCCATCCATTTAGGATAGGGGTTCTCAGACTTTTGTACTGGTGACCCCTTTCACATACCAAGCAGGGGCAACTCCAGGCCCCAGCATGCCAAGTGCGTGCTTGGGGTGGCATGCCGCAGGAGGTGCTCTGCTGGTCGCCGGGAGGGCGGCAGGCAGGGTGCCTTCAGTGGCATGCCTGTGGAGGGTCCGCTGGTCCCGCAGCTCTGGTGGGCCTCCCACAGGCTTGCCTGCAGAGAGTCCTCTGGTCCCGTGACTCCACTGAAGCCGCAGGACCAGTGGACCCTCCCCAGGCACACCTGTGGGAGGTCCACTGGAGCTGTGGGACCGGTGAGTGGCAGAGCGCCCTCAGCGGCATGATGCCATGCTTGGCTTGGTGAAATGTCTAGAGCCACCCCTGATACCAAGCCTCTGAGTGTGACCCCCCTTATACATTAAAAACACTTTTTTATATATTTAATGCCATTATAAATGTGGAGGCAAAGTGGGATTTGGGGTGGAGCCTGACAGCTTGTGACCCCCCATGTAATAACCCTCGTGAACCCCTGAGGGGTCCTGACCCCCAGTTTGAGAACCCCTGCTTTAGGACATGAGGCCCCAAAGTGAGTTTGCCCAGTGTGTTAGGCTCAAGCTCCTCCATTAGGCCATCAACAGTGTACTCTGTACTTGCAAAGGTTAACTGGAAGATGGCTCCATTGCTCAGGTTCATTTTCTCCTCCCTCCATTTTCCAAGAGTGAATTAAAGAACTAATATGCTAGTGTGAGAAAGGTTACTGATGTGAGTAAGGCTTTGTAGGGTTCAGGTCCTAATTACAATCTGCATAATTTCCCAGCTTTTTAAATTTGCAGTCACCTCTATTATTATCGGTATAAGTCAATCTCATTATTTGTGGCTTTACCTGTAACAAAAACATTATCAAAAAAAGCCTTGCTGTGAAAGCAGACTTTATGAAAAGCCACCCTTAATTGTTCATGCAGTTTGTAGAGTGTTGAACATCTAATGCTGAACAATGGCTCCTTGATTTTAAAAGGCTTATTAATATACACTTGCGGGTAATCTGAATGAAGACTCAAAATTATGAGATTCCTATTTCAAAGAAATCAGAATGAATCCTTGCTCAAAAGCCCCTCAAAATACTCTTGGAAAGCTCACATGGAGTTATTACCCCCTAACTTAAAACAATTTTTGGTAGTTGTCTACCAGACCTGGAGGTGAGATTCTGAAATAAGAAGACTCCAACTCAGCAGGCTTTTACAATGGTATTGAAACATCATAGCTAAGGAAAAGAAGCTGAGATTTGGTCAGGGTCTGCTAACACTTGCAAGATAATCTGACATAGCCATACATTTTTTCCTAGTGTGGATGCACTTCAATTTTGTCAATCGAGGTTGACCCTAGTGGGAAGCCTAGAATTGGCTTCAGCCAGCCAAATATTGAGATAATAGGTTTACATCTATGTCTACACTTGGGAAAAGGTTGTGGTTAGTTTAGGGTTATTTTTCCTAATCTAGACAAACTGTGTAAGAAAACAAGGAAAACATGAGTTATTTTTGCACTATCATAAGGAATTGATTTATTTTCCAGTCACCAATTTTATATGCCACCCTTTACTTGACTTATTATTCTCTAAATAGATCTGATTATATTAAGTTCAGGATATTTGAACGAGTAATTAATGACTGTATGTTCTCATCAGCCTCAGTTTCCTGCTTTTATCCCACTGGTAAATAAATCTAGAATTATTGCTGTAATTTGTCTGGAGAAAGTGTTATTCATTTTTATTAAACCCCTTAAAGACACTCACTGATTTTTTGGGGCCAATCTCAAACATGTTAATATGCATTTGTTAATTTTTTTTTCTCACCATGTTGATTAAAACATAATTCAGCCCCTCTCCTGTAAACACTTAAGCATGTGTATAATCTGACTCACATGAATAGTTTCATTGACTTCAAAGAAAGCAATGGAGCTACGCTGACTTACATGAGGATCTGGTCTTCTACATCCAAACCAAAGAGAGAGAGGGAAAGAAAAAGAATCCCGGTAGACAAATACTTGCTAAAGGAATAGACCTGTTTAAGGACTATATTTTTGGTGCAATTAGGTTTACTCAATGAGCAACAGGTTTATAGTTTTTTTTAAACCAGGATAAAGTAAGTCCTGTGCAATCTTATCTATACAGTATATATTATGGGCTCTCCATTTTACATATACTTGATTTTGAAAAGTGTGTGAGAGAATGAGTCACTTTTGCTCCTTATACATTTAGTGTACAGTATTTTCCCCTTATCCTTTGACTTATTCAGTCCTCTGAGTGTTACTGTGAAGGCCCAGCTCTTTTGTGTTTAGATAAAGTGCTTTGATAAGAAATTACACAGCAGATTTGACTGTTAGTCATAAGAAATCTTAGATTTTGTTGCAAAAAAATGGAGAGACAGGTCTTTCTCAGCAAAGGGAGCTACTGTAGAAACAATAAAAGAAAGAAGGTTGTTGTGCTAATTAAACAGAAAAGAAAACAAGTGATCATAGGAAAGAAATTTTGGATTAAAAACGGTCAAGAAGAGATCAGGCAAAATCTTTTACACTGGTGTAAATCAGGAATAAATACATTGAAGGTAGCATGAAACCAACATGAGATCTGAATCAGACCCTTCATGAGAGGAGAGAAGGAACAAAAGGAAAGCAGAAAGAATGCATAGAACTAAGAAGGCCAATAAGACCAAAAATGTGAAGAGGGAAACAAATAAAAGGAACAATGAAAAAATACAAAGAATTGATTCCATACTGCCATTATTCAAGGCATTATCTTGCTCTGACACTGACTTCAGTGAAGCCTGGATTTCACCCAGAGGGTCAGATTTCCAAGTGCTTGAGATCCACATCTAGGGCCAGATTTTCAAAACAGCTCAGCTCGCATTTAGGCAGCCAAATAAATGACAACACTCCCACTGACTTCCAATGGTGTGGAATGAGAGCTTAACTGGTTTTATGCATGATAGTAATGATAATATAATATATGGAGATATACACCTATCTCATAGAGCTGGAAGGGACCTTGTAAGGTCATCAAGTCCAGCCCCCTGTCTTCACTAGCAGGACCAAGTACTGATTTTGCTCCAGATCCCTAAGTGGCCTTCTCAAGGATTGAAGTTACAACCCTGGGTTTAACAGGCCAATGCTCAAACCACTGAGCTATCCCTCCCCCCTGATTTATATTTTGCTTTTGAGCTCCCACTCCAGGAATACCTCTAACTTTAAAGAAAGCACCAATGGGTTGAACTCCCCCAACATACAGGTTTTTCATATCACCAACATTGTTTTTGGAGCTAACAAAACATGAAATATTTTCTCAGTCATATGTGTTTATAGCACTGAACCGTAGAGTAGCCCATCTCAGTCTTCATGTTCATTTGTCTCTGGGAAAGAATAGAGAAATTCCACCATATATAAACAGCTACAGAGATTATGGATCTCTATCAGCAATGGGAACTCAGTTTAGAGCTCATGAAAAATGAAGGAGCAAATGGCGAAGTCACATTGCCATCAGTGGGCTTGCACCTGGTAACTGGGTGGCCCTGTAACTGGAACTTAGTAAACAATTACGAAGGTGATGCATAAGGAATAGAATGCAACTCTCTTTCCCATAGTTGTATTGGCTCTGATGTGCTAACAGGAGTAGGAAGATGTAATCGCATATTATAGTCAGCAATAGACAGTGCCAAGCAGATCTATCCACAAAAAAGGCATCATTTTTTGCTTAGTCATTTTTCACACAAGACCTACAGATGTGAGATTCCTTAGCTGATGTCAACAGGCAGGGAATAAGTGGCCAAGAAATAAGGAGAGGAGACAGAACAGAATGGACACGAGAAAAGTATTTAAAATAATGAATGGCATAGAGAAAGTCAGTTTGACCTTCAGAGTATTCTATAAACCCTTCAGTTTTTCAGACATTTGAGGCAGGTGAAGATAGAGTGAGATTCAAACTTTGAGGTATTTTGTGATCTGTTACCTTGATTATCTGAGTTGCTTTGTAATATGGGCTTGGGCTGTCCAGATGGGGCTGGCTTTTTGTATTTTCTTGATATAGTTGTGATATTTTAAATGTTAGGGGGCCTATGTCTGGTATAGATATTTTTTGTAATTAAATAAATCAAAATAATTAAATAAACTCTGTACTTCTATCTACTTTTCCCTGTCTAGCATGAGGACCTAAAATGAAGCTGGAAAGGCAACACATTTAAAATGAGGAAGAGAAAATACTTCCTTTAAAGCAAAGCATATAGAACCTTCGGAACACCATGCCACATGACTTTACTGAGACAAAGAGCTTCGTAGGCATTTATATGAGTAACAGTATCATGTACATTTATACTAATTAAAAATATATATAACATGTGCCATTCTTTACCACTGATTAAATTTCCCCTATAGATATGTTATTACTCGTTACAGGGAATTTACACTTTCCTCTGGAACATGAGACAGACTACCAAGTTCCCAACTAGATGGAGTATTGGTTAGAAATGACACCAGGTATGGAAGTTCCTGTTTAAAAAACTGTGCAGATGTTTGAGGTAAAGGTTACTGAACTTGAGGGCTGGAATAATACTTTGTTCTACCATTACGTGGGGATGAGGAAAATATCCCTAAAACCATTTATGGAGCAGCATTTAAAAACACTCTCAATTTTGAACCAGACACACTGCGAGCAATGCACTGGATATTTCAGTGAGCTTGTTTTATTCCAAATATATTGCAAAGATACATTTCAGAACTCCCACCGCACACATACCAACACTAATAATGTCATCTAGTGCTTTTTGCTTTCACTCAGGCTTGTGCGAATGTCCATCAAAGAGAAAACTTAGTTTTTTACCAGTTACAGTGATTGAATTAAAAAATCAAATCAAAATCAAAGTCCATCACCTAATGAAATAGAAACAGAGGTCAGAGTCCAACAGAGCAGGACAACCAAGTAATATTTTCCCTCCTTTTTATTGCTCTTTTCCCACTGTGGGAATCATTGTAATTTGAAGGCAAGCAGCATACATACATTAGGGATAGTTTCTATTTTTTGCAATCAAATTATTTTCCATGGATCCAGGCTCTGCATATGTTGATTTTATAAGAACATTTTTGCTCAACAGCAGAGCCAACAACCTCCGAGTGCTCTTGCTCCTTCTGTTTGTGTTAAATAATTATCCATTTATGTAGGAAACACTTCCAGACATAGAATAGCATGTTTGTGTAGCATGTCTCTAAAATGTAACTTAGCAGCCTATATACCATGTGACTAAAAATTTAGGACTATTTCGTTTCCCAAGAGGGGAAACCAGAGCTAGGAAACTGCACGTGTCAACTCATGGACTTTCCTACAGAGTTGTACCAGGGATGTGTGCAGAGGATTTGTGTTCCTTCCATGGAGCTGGCAGGGCCAACACCCACTTAACCCATGGATGTCCCAATGTCTTCAAGAAAACCTTGAGAACATAAGCACACGTATGGATGGCATGAAGGCTCAGTGCCTGTCTATTACATCCCAGGCTACACCTGTTCTATGGGGAGCTATAGTTACATGTGTCTGTGCAGTCTGCAGATGCATCTCTCCCAAGTAGTGTTTCAATGTGTGTACAGAAATCCCTTCTATATATTTCTTTTTGGGGGGGGACGGGGAGGACTATATTGTTGACAGGGTCCATCCCCTGATCTCACTCCCTCCCAACCCATGGAGCTTTGAAGTGCAGGAGTTTCTGTGGGATTGAAGCATGCAGCAGATCTGATGCTACATTCTCCTTTACTCACTGACTGCTTTCGACTGGGTTTTGCGCCTCTGCCCTCATGTTGAAGGAGAAGAGACTACAGGCCCTAGAAATTAAGAACAGCTTCTTTTCCAAGAGCCAGTTGTACAAGCTGTATTTAATTTTTGCTCCATTGAGTTCCCTATTGCTTTACTATAGCTTTGCATAGTATAAAAGCATAGGGATCATAGAACAGCTCATTGGTGCAGGGTATGAAATAACTTTATTATCATATGCTAGAAGTAACTGTGTGAAATCAATATAGCAATGTGAAATAAAGTATGGTTCAAATATCAATGGCCCCTTCCTATATCTCCCATTTACTTTCTTTTGGTGCTTGTATATCAGAGACTTGGGACCAGATTGTGATATTGTGATACCTTTACTCACATTGAATAATACCTTATTACATATATAGTTTCACTGATTTCAGTGGAACTACTCCTGGAGGAAGATACTACACCTGATGTGGTAGACAATATCCTGGACAAACCTCATGGAATCAAGATAAAATTTATACTTTATTGAATTAGGTTTGAGACTTTTGAGGTCTATTGTATTAAAAGTGCAATGGTGTCTGTGTTGTTGTATGCAACTTCTCTAGTCGGAGGGGGTGATAATGTAATTCCTCAGCCCTTTGAAACCACAACCTAGAGAAATTCATATATATTAGATCAAACTGGATTTTCCGGGGACCAACAGATAAAGACAGGATTTTGGGATAGGCTGGTTTTAAACTGGGTCAGAGCCTATTTCCTGAGCCACCAAACAGACAGGACCCCTGGTCCACAGATGGATCCTTAGGGAAGGGTTGGAAGCACTGGGCTTATTGAGGCCCCATAAGACTGCACTTGTTCTGAGCTAAAACTCAGATGAACCTCAACTCACAAGGAAATCCCCTGGGTGTGATTTGGAAGGACTGCTCCTGCTAGAGCTAATGTTAGGATAGAGGTGATTTCTGGTAAGCTCATTAGCATGTGTGTTTATTCCTTTTATTGTGTGTAATATGTTTTCTCTGTAATGCTTTTCACCTGAAGAATAAAATAGTTCTGTTTAGAAAGAGCTGGGTGGGAAATTGCAACAGTGGGCAGTCACACAGTTAGCTGCCTCTGAAGAGAAAGCAAACAGGTGTGCATGGGAAGTCTGTCTTTGCTGGAGATAACACAGCGAAGGCAAGGAACTATTCAGCCTAGAGATACCCCAGTCAGAAGGGAGTGAGATGTGGGTCTTCACCCAAGAAAGGCAACGGCTGGGGAGCTGGAAGCCTGAGTGGGCTGACCTTGTTGGTTCATAGAGGGGGAATACAGGTATAATTGCCCAGAATTGTAAAAGCTTACTACATATGCAGTCTGACTGAATTCAGTGGATCTACTTCTGGAGTAAGATAGCTTTACTCTTACCAAGTGTATTATCTCTGTCTGGCCCTTCTCTTGTCCCATTGTGCTTCACCCCAGTTTATCTCACAGCCAAACTCTGCCTTTAAATTACACCTCTTGTATTGCCAGTGATTTCAGGATTGTTGCATTGTGTTCTTTACTGTGGGTCTTACTCAGCTGACATTTAAGCTAATGGATAAACGAGCAGATAAAATCATGTTCTTGCAGGGCAGCACTGGGGTGACGTGTTTCCAGTACATCCTGAGAGGAGAACTCACATACACAAAATATTCAATACCATGTAATGCAGTGGCAAAAAGGGACACATTTCAAAGAAGACACTTTCTTCAGAACAGAGACAGTAGTTGGCATTGGCACAAATCTGAATCATCCTTTTCATGAAAGTGGGCTAATGCATAATATTAATAAATGCAGATAACACTCATACTTCACCAGGTCATGTTATTAAATTGTGTCTGTCCCTTGTTTCCTGAAGTTATGTTTTAAATTCTAGCTTTCCTCAACAGTCTAATCTGACTAATCTTTTCATGCCCTGGTAGCCTTAACACCAGTTTCCTAACTTTGCTGTTTATTGATGTGCAGCACCTACAGTACAGCACCGATAACTGAGAATTATTTAGCTTGTCAGGTTTCTTATAGCTTTGTGAGAATTTTTTTTTCTGCTCTGATGACTGCAGAGGCTTGGCTAACGTTTTGTATTATGCATGTAAATGGTGCCATGTTTATTACACTGCCTCTCTTTTCAATTCATACGAGTCTCAGGAACTTTCAGAAACACACATTAGTAGAAAACATTAGTAGCATTATTATTTTTTTACTATAGCAACTATATATATATATATATATATATATATATATATATATATATATATATATATATATAATATACCCTGATATAATGTGACCCGATATAACACAAATTTGGATATAACGCGGTAAGGCAGAGCTCCAGGAGGACAGGGCTGTGTTTCCGGTGGATCAAAGCAAGTTTGATATAATACAGTTTCACCTATAGCGTGGTAAGATTTTTTGGCTCCCGAGGACAGCGTTATATCGGGGTAGAGGTGTATATAAAAAACTCCCCAAGTACCTTAAGATTCCTTAGTGATATTATTTCAATTAATGGGCGATGTGGCTCATTTTCTTGTTCATGAATATATCGGCAAACATGTGATCTGATCCTGCAAGTTGGGAGCTGCCTCATCTTCCATGGTGCTCAGCACTTTGCAGGATTGATTCCATAAAGATGGATCGTAATAGGGCATCTGAGTTTATTATCTATATTACATTAGCATGCAGCAGCCCCAACTGAGATCAAAGCCCTATTGTGCTTTGCACTGTATAGCCACACAGTAAGAGACTATCCCTGCCCTGTTAAGTTTATAGTCTGAATAGACTGGACTGACAAAGGCAGGCTGGGAAACCGGCTCAGAAAAGTGAAATGACTTGCCTAAGGTCAGTGACAGAACTAGGAGAGAGAACCCAGTTCTCACAGGTTCTAATCTACGCTTTACCCACTGCACCATCCTGCCTTCAAAAGAACTGAAGCTATAAACCTGATTTGACCAGGTAAAATGAACCATATTAGCCACTTTAAAAAGGAAAACATAGCATGTCTGACAATGTTTGGTGTATTACAGGTAACATGTTGACAAGGTAATATAAATCCACAGGATGGTCTGTGTATTTTTAGTTTCCTAACAGAATGAACTAGGAATATAGCACATTCACAGAATCTAAACTTTCATCAGTGCAGCTCTCAGGATTTTTGTCAAAATAAATGCATATGGTCACAAATCACAGAATTTTCAAGGGATTTTATGTCTCTGATGTGGGTAGCTCAAGCTTCTTAATTTTTGAAAATCTCTAAATGTGGTTTTCTTCTAGCCTTTCATTTTTTTAAATCTTGCGAGCAATAAGCACTCAGACCAAATATGATAGCCATTGCTCATGGTTCTTGGCCATACCACATACCTAGTCAGTTCAAGATTAAGGCCCTTTACAGCTGTGCTGACCACAATCCTTAAAATATTGCTGACTGGTTATTGTCCCAAAACATCTATGTGCTAAAGATGGAATTTCCCTTTGAAGATGCTCAACATTTACTGAGAAAATAATTCTAGTGTCGATGTGGATCTGTTGATAGACTGGGTGACATGCAGTGGCATTGTTTAATCACTTCTGCCTGCTGATCTTTGGGTTTTCTTCTTCTAGCACAGTAAAATAGAGAGAGCTTTGTGCAGTCACAGTGCACGCCTCATTATAGCTAGGAAAGCACAAATTAAATATTAGCCTGTTAGGTTACACATATTGGAGAAATTGTGTGCCTCTTTATGAAGGACATTACTGATGTGGGGAGTTCAAAGTGAACAAGGTGGCACAAAGGGTGGGATGGGTAAAAGGATATTCATAGACTATAAGGCCAAAATCTAATCTGACCTGTAAAACACAAGCCATAGGATATCTCTGAATTAATTCCTGTTTGAACTAGAGCATGTTTCTTAGAAAAACATCCAAACTTGATTTAAAAGTTTCCAGAGCTGGAGAATCCACCACAATCCTCGGTAAATTGTTCCTATGGTTGTTAAAATGGGCTTGTGATGGGGTGATGCTGCCTAGTGGTTAGATCACGCTGGTCCCTGTATGGCAGCAACCACACTGCTGCTGTGACAATCCCCTTTGTAGTAGGTAGTGATTCAGCCTTCTAGCCAGGTTACCAATTGTGTTCACCCCCTTACAGGCAAAGAGAGTGCAGCAAAATATATGTAGTTCAATGGCCCCACAAAAGAAAGGGTCAACAGGCCATCTCCTGGCCCTGATGAGTGGTGTGCCCTTGACTTGGGGCTTACATTATCTCTATCCCCCCCAGATTTCACATGGGTGCCAAAATGCAAAACTTCTTCCCAGGTCATACTGGGTGCCAAAAGCTACAGTTGTCCTCTTTCCAGCTCTAAAACTTATAGCTTCCCCCTAATTTCAATTCAAAAGTTGATGGCACACTTAAATTTATAGGCAGTGTACAATATATTTAATTTAACTTAGAAATCAATACAGCTCATAAGGAATACTGTACAGACTGTACTGTACTGAATTATATGCCAATGCCATATCCGTTACACATAACGGCCAGTCGACCGAAGTCTCTGCAATATAATTTAATAATAATAGTATCCAGACCTTATATGGTGCTTTTTATCCATAGATCTCAATGGGCTTTTAGAAAAGAGGTCAGCATCATTGTCACAATTTTACAGATGTGGAGACTGAGGAACAGAGACTAGGATGCACATGTGAATGTTCTCATCACTGAGCTATGGGATAGTCTGATGTGGGTCTCCCCCAGTCTCTCCTATTGAAGCTGTTTCACTGGGTAAGTAATTGGAGTCATTGGAACAGAGGGACTGAATCCTGGGTCTCTTAAGGTAAGTACCTTAATCAGCAGCTACAGTGTCATTCGCATGCTTGTGTTCTCTCTCTCTGGACCAAATGACACTTTGAGAGCAAGCGAGAGAGAATACCTCTATAGCGAGAGTTTAGAGCACTTGCCCAGGATCCAGTCCTCCTGCTCCAATGACTATTTAAAAAATGTTTATTCACAAATCCCTTCTCCCCTCATATGGATTTTGATTTACAGGTAAACTGAGTAACATGCAGTCATATTGTTTATGCTCTTCTGCCTGCTCGTCTTTGAATTTATGTAAGTACCTTGAACAGGATTTCTAATTGTCACTGACCTCATATTCATGCTGCGTTCAGCAATTCACACTGCATACTGTGCTTCAAGGTCACACATAGCAGAAGAATTGGAAGAATGTACAGGAAGATGGTGCCCTAGGTATGTGCATATGCTCCAAAAATAATGAATAGGTAAAAGATAAGTGACTGAAGGCTGCATCATTGTTTTGAGACAAATGTCATTACCTCTGTAGGTTGGAAAACAAAAATTGCTGACATCTATGCATACTAGCTCACACGTTTTCTGGTGATCAGCCTCAGAAGTGACTTGGTTCAAAATGATAATTTCAAGTAAAATCAGTTGATTTTTGCAAGAACTGAAAAGGTCCCATAGGTAAGGCTACGATTTTGTCATGGATATTTTTAGTAAAAGTAATGGACAGGTCATGGGCAAAAAAAAAAAAAAAAAAAAAAAAAATCACAGAAGCCATGACCTCTTCCTGGTTTTTACTGAAAACATTCCTGACAAAATTGAGAGAGAGGCAGATTCAGCATTCTGCACCTCCCCAGTGGCTGGGAGCTGCAGGGACCCGATTGCCCAGTGGCTGGAAGTGGTCCCCCTGCCACCCTGTGGGACTGGAGCTGGAGGGTTCCCTAACTGCCCTGCAGGGCTGAGAGCTGTGGGGTGTGTGTGTCCCCTGCTGCCCATGGTGTCTGGAGAACTGCTCCAGCATCTGGGAGCTGCAGGCCCCCCCCCCACATGTCTACTCAGCAGCTCCGGGGTCCCTCTGCCACCACTGCTGACAAATGGGAGCTGCAGTGGGGCCCTGGCTGATTGCAGTGGCTGAGCAGCTGCAGGGGGGACCCCTGCTAGCAGCAGTGGCTTGGCATCTCAGGGTTGCTGCTGGTGGTGGCAGCTGGTCAGTTGCGGAGCGTCCTGCCACCCTCAGCTGCAGGACAGTCCCCTGCTGCCCGCAGTGGCTGGGCTGCTGGAGGGCCCCCAATGTCATGGAGGTCACTGCAAGTCATGGATTCCATGACCTCCGTGACATAATTTTAGTCAGAAATAAAAAATGAACATTCAGTAAAATTAAAAAATCAAACCAAACCCCAGTCCTGTTCTATTTATTGTTGTATAGAGAGTTAAAGAGCTGAAACAGTTTGCCATGATCTGAAGTTTACTAAGAAAGACTAAGATGAATTATAGACAACGTAATTCAGAGCAATCTCGCTGGATATAATAAAATAGAAAATTTCTTGCTGAAAGACTTTTTTTTGTGTCATCCTGGCAACTTTTGTTATGGCATAAAAATATTTATGTACACCAGAAGCAGGAAGTCTGCTAAACAACCAGTGGGGCCATTGGATGACTGAGATGATAAAGGAGCACTCAACGATGATAAGGCCATTGCAGAGAAACAAAATTAATTCTTTGCCTCCGTCTTCACGGTTGAGGATGTGAGGGAGATTCCCAAACCTGAGCCATTCTTTTTAGGTGACAAATCTGAGGAACTGTCCCAGGTTGAGGTGTCATTACAGGAGGTTTTGGAACAAATTGATAAACTAAACAGTAATAAGTCACCAGGACCAGATGGTATTCACCCAAGAGTTCTGAAGGAACTCAAATGTGAAATTGCAGCACTACTAACTGTAGTCTGTAACCTATCATTTAAATCAGCTTCTGTACCAAATGATTGGAGGATAGCTAGCGTCATGCTAATTTTTAAAAAGGGCTCCAGAGGAGATCCCAGAAATTACAGGCCAGTAAGCCTGATTTCAGTACAGGGCAAGCTGGTTGAAACTACAAAATTGTCAGATACATAGGTAAACATAATTTGTTGGGGAATAATCAACATGGTTTTTGTAAAAGCTTATCACGCCTCACCAATCTACTAGAATTCTTTGAGGGAGTCAACAAGCACGTGGACAAGGGCGATCCACAGGATATAGTGTATTTAGATTTTCAGAAAGCCTTTGACAAGATCCCTCCCCAAAGGCTCTTAAGCAAAGTAAACAATCATGGGATAAGAGGGAAAGTCCTTTCCTGGATCAGTAACTGGTTAAAAGATAGGAAACAAAGTGTAGGAATTGTAGAACTGATAAATGAAATTGTTTTTAATTTATTAATGTAACTTCTGTTCACCATCCACACTACACTTGCCTACACTGTAACTTCTGTTCCATATTGTTATTCAAACCCCATTTTAAAACACTCACTCCATTTTGTAAAAGCTTCCTCCAACCTTCATTTTTGCAAACCCTGCTGTAATCTTATTAGTTTAGTTTAGATGTGTGAATGAGGTATGTATGAATGACGGAATCCACCTCCAGCCCCAGCCTGTCCTGATGAGATAAAGTTCAAATACCAACGGCTGAAGACCTAGACAACAGCCTTAAACAAAGTAAGAAGCATCCACTCTAAAAAGAAAAGGACAACAGAACAACAGAAGGAAGATCAAAGCCAGGTCCAAGGCTGAAAGTCACGCCTGCAATTGATGGGTGAACAATCTAAACCCACAGGCAGCGTGACACAGCAAGACCTATAGAGTTTGAATCCAAACTAAAAGCCTATAAAAAAGAAGGGTGAGATGAGAGACTCTGGGTAACATTCTGCTGCCAACATGGGAGAACATCGGTGCCTGCCCAACAGAGATCCAGCTTGTCCTTGTGCCCGGCTTTTCTGGCCAGTTAGCCACCACAAGCTACGAACCCAAGCTGCAAAATCAAGCCATGAACTTAAGCTATCTTCAGGACTGGTAACTATGCAGCAGCTGCAGAACACCTGATGAATGTGTGTGTGTATGTGTGTGTGTATAGGTATTAGGTATAATGTGAGTGTGTGTGTGTGTATAGGTAATAGGTATAATGTGTGTGTATAAGAATTAAGATATTAGTTATTAGTCATAAATTGTTATCATAATAAATGTGGCATCTTTGCCTTGTCCCCTTTAATAAGATCCTGCTGGTTTTTACTGGTACAATATATACAATATAATTGGTACAACAGAATATATATATATACAATATAATTGGTACAACAGAATGAATAGCCAGTTTTCAGAATGGAGAGAGGTAAATGGTGGTGTCCCCTAGACGTCTGTGCTGGGCTCAGTCCTATTTAAAGTATTCATAAGTGACCTGGAAAAAGGATTAAAAAGTGAGGTGGAAAAATTTGCAGATGATACAAAACTGCTCAAGATAGGTTGGCAGACTGCAAAGAGCTACAAAAGGATCTCTCAAAACTGGGTGATTGGGCAACAAAATGGCAGATGAAATTCAATGTTAAATGCCAAGTAATGCACATTGGAAAACATAATCCCAACTATACATGTAAAATAATGGGGTCTACATTAGCTGTTACTACTCAGGAAAGAGATCTTGGAGTCATTGTGGATAGTTCTCTGAAAACATCCACTCAATGTGCAGCGGAAGTCAAAAAAATGAAAAGAATGTTGGGAATCATTAAGAAAGGGACAGATAATAAGACAGAAAATATCATATTGCCTCTATGTAAATCCATAGTATGCCCACATCTTGAATACTGCGTGCAGATGTGGTCGCCTCATCTCAAAAAAGATATATTTGACTTGGAAAAGGTTCAGTAAAGGGCAACCAAAATGATTAGGGGTATGAAATGGCTGCCATATGAGGGGAGATTAAAAAGACTGGGACTTTTCAGCTTGGAAAAAGAGACAGCTAAGGGGGGATATGATAGAAGTCTATAAAATCATGACTGGTGTGGAGAAAGTAAATAAGGAAGTGTTATTTACTCCTTCTCATTACACAAGAATTAGGGGCCACCAAATGAAATTAGTAGGCAGCAGGTTTAAAACAAACACAACGCACAGTCAACCTGTGGAATTTCTTGCCAGAGGATGTTCTGTAGGCCGAGACTATAACAGGGTTCAAAAAAGAACTAGATAAATTCATGGAGGATAAGTCCATCAATGGCTATTAGTCAGGATGGGCAGGGATGGTGTCCCTAGCCTCTGTTAGCCAGAAGCTGGGAATGGGCAACAGGGTTTGGATCACATGATGATTACCTGTTCTGTTCATTCCCTCTGGGGCACCTGGCATTGGCCACTCTTGGATACTGGGCTAGATGGACTTTTGGTCTGACCCTTTATGGCCGTTTTTATGTTCTTATGTAGAAAAGACTGAAAGTCAGTCCCTGTGGCTGTTGTGTGACCTGTGAAGATACATAGTTTGTATGTGTTTACACTGGACAGCTTTAACATTTTGCAGATGATTCAAAGGCTGTCATGGGCAAAGATCCTTTTTAACAGATCTCATGAGTGACATCTGCAAGACACTAGATTCAAAATGATTACAAATTGCCAAGTTCTATTGAAGGAAAGTGCAATGAACCAAGCAGACATTTTATGACTCAGAAACTAGGGCCCACTAATAACCTTCTTTATCAGTCAAACTTTTTATGTCACGCCCTCCTCTTACTCATAATGGAATCTGTCTGTTCACCCCCTACTTGGGAGCCGAAGTTGGAAGCTGGGGCCAGAGTTGGGGCCAGAGCTGCAGCTGGGCACCAGGGCAGAGTGGAGCCAGGGTCTGCAGCTGGGACTGTGACCAGGAGCAGAGTCGGGGCCGGAGCTGGGGGTTGCAGTAGGGGCCAGAGCTGCAGCTGGGGATGGGACCAGAGTGGAGCTGGGGGCAGGGTGGGGCTGGGTGGTGCACCCTCCCTGCCCCCTGTGGGGGCTGGCCTGGGTCCTCCTGTGCCCCCCTGTTTCTCTGCATGCCCCTAGGGGGTGTGCCCCACAGTTTGGGGACCACTGTTCTAGGTGCTGAAAGATAAGGACAAATCAACCAATTTTGAAATTTGCCTACGAAACTTGCTAAAAGCACACAAATTATTGTACTAAAAAAAAAGTACAGTGTGTTGGTAAGTAGTAACATTAAAGACAAATGTAAAGTCAAGGCAAAATGTACAAAAGAAGGAATAATCAAGTGCCACAGGTAGAGATCAGGGTAATAGTGGCTGCACAGAAGGATTGAATTTGAGTGGGGTGATAAATTAAATAGGAAGTTAGTGTGGCATTGTAAAACCCACAGGTACTATATTGTGTTGTGCTCATACAAGCAAATTTGTAAAACAAATAAGCTAATTGTTCTACTCTTCTCAGTAATGGTTAGGCCTCACTTGGAGTAATGCTTTCAGTTCTTTAAACTATAATTTATGGAAGAGTTAGAAAAATATCAGAGTTTAGAAGAGCGTATAAGGTATGATAAGAAGCTTGGGAGATAAGCCATGTGAGGAAAGGTTTAGAATGTTCAGTCTGCTGAATGGGAATGTTCAGTCTGCTGAAAATAAGGCTGAAAAGAGAGATTATACTATTGTCACAAATTATTTCTGGGCCTGAATCGAAACACTAGATCTGAACACTCCCAAACTTTGGTAAGCTTCCGATCCAGATACAAACGTCATAGCTGATCCCTGTTTTTATAATGAGCAGAACCAAAATCCTGCATCCAAATGTCCTTGACCTTAGGAAGAATTCCAGGATAAAATCCAGGCCCTACTGAAAACAAAGCTTACATTGACTTCAGTGGGACTAGGATTTCACCTCAGATCCTTATTCAGATCTACATCCAAATTTTGGAATTCAAATCCCTCTCTGATAGAAATAGGTAAAATGGATGATATAATGAGGACAAGGACAAATTGTCCTTATTAGGCAGTGAGAAAGAGCAAGAAATACAGGAAAGGGTAAAATAATAGTTTGGTATTAGGCAGGGAGTCAAGCAAAGATGAAATCTAGGTGCAAAACAAGATTTGACATACCTCTATTAGGGTGAAGCAGCCCTATTACAATTCAATGAGACAGTTAATGACCACAAGAGGTCATAGCCATCTCAAATGGTTCCATGTTTCCATGGCTTACTGGGCAGATAGCAGATATCATTTCCACTACTGGGAACAACTATTTTGACCACTGATTTTCAAAGCCATTTATTTTATTGAACTTGGTTTGGTTTCTTTGTCTAAGTTTGATATTTGATTTTGGTATGGTTTCCTTGGAAAGCAGATGTAGAGGGAGACATTCACTGCTGGCAGTTCTTTAGGAGAAAATGTAATTCAAATAGCTCATCAAGTAAAACATAGCTTTGAAATATGTCCCTCCAACAGTAATCAGTATGTATGTACAACCTGTGTAACAACAACCAATAGATGGGTTTTTCAGTTCATACAATTTTTCAGTAGAACATAACTTCAGAGTTAGCTTTCAGCAATGCAGACAATGCCAACTGTAAATGATTTTCAACAGTCAACTTATTTCCAAACCTGCAGTAGAGATGGAATTCTTATTACTAATAAAAGATGAAGGTTTTCTCCAAATTTTGTTATATTTGTGAAAATAATAGATCTCAGAATATTTCCCTCAACTAATTTCAAAATCAGCATCTTCCCATTGCAAAGGCTTATGATCTATGTGACCTGATGTGCAGGCTTCATTGTGCATGGCAGCAATATAATGTTATACAATTGCAGGTTTGTGCAGTGTTGTCATAGAGACTCTGTAATTACAGTTCTCCAAAGAAGCATATAATGTATATTGTGCTAGGAACATTACACAGATTTGCTTGAGTTCATTTGAGAGAACATTTGAAAGCTGTAAAGTCACTTGCAATTTCAGCTGCAGATGGCATTATTACAAACAAAAATAACTCAAAAACAAGGGAAGTCATATTAATATGAAGCAGATTATCACTCAAAATGTTTTTTTAAATTATTAATATTATGATACAAAATGAATTTAGATTACACTGACAGCTAAACATTTTGGATTTCTAAGCCTTAGGGCTAGATCCTCAGCTTGTGTAAATCAGCTTCACTGATGGACACCAGCTGAGGACCTGGCCCTTAGTTTACATTTGTGTCATTTACAATGTTTGCAAAGGTAAGTGTCACAGCTGACTCAAGATGGGATCATACAGAAAATAGAAAATGTGATGATGAATAGCAGCAAATGTCACTTTGCAAAGTATTTTTGCCTTTACTGTAGCTTTGTATTAGCACCCAGGTAGGTCAGCCTAAACTAGCTTTTCTACATAAATAATTGCCATTAATATGTATTTAATCTTTGTACAGTGCCTAATCATTACTTAGAAGTACTATTGTGACTTGTTAACCAGTGATATTTCATTTCATTCTCTTAGAATGCTTTTAATGGCTGGCAAGTTCACATTCTGGACAATGTCACCGATGCATATTTATAGCCTTACTTAGGGTCAAATAATACTTGGCATTGAATTTCTAAGTACTAAATGTTCATGTGTGACTGAAGGGTATTATGAGCATGCTCGTCTATAGAACTATTTTGCAAAGATGCTACATAGTCTACAGGCCTGATACTGTGAGGTGTCAAATACTTCTGAGAGGTCCTGAGCACCTTATTTCCTATTGACCTATTGGTGCACAGCAGTTCTTGGCATGGGTCAACACCTTGAAGGATTGGGCCCTTAGGGCAAATTCTGCCTTGTATTGCATTAGTGAACTCTATGTATGTGTATGAGGGGATAGGTGGAGGAAAGAGAGTACAGGAAACTCTTTCTATTAGTGCCTCTACAAAGGAACAGGATTGGGGCATGGACAGCGGTCACATCACTCTCTCCGTCAGTACCCAGCCCAAGCCAGGGAAGCTGATGATCCAATCATCAGACCACACTGATAATTATGTATCTGAGGCACATTCCGCATGCACTGAGACGACAGGAACAGGAAAGGATATGGCCCTAGTGCATCGTGGAGCACTTGACTGGTAGAATGGTTAATAGCCCTACAGCATTTCATGCTGGGAGTGGAGGGTGTTTGTCAACTTTTGTGCCCTGCCAAATCCCCAGTGCCTGCTGAGTGTGCTGCACTCATGCACTCCTGAGAACTGGCAGAATGGCTCTAGAATCTTGCACTTGGTTGCTGCATTGTTGCTCCTCTATCCCATACGTGGCTGAGAGGGTCATGTGCAGAATTTTGCTCTAAATGTGAACGCAGCAGACACTAGTCAGCATAATAATCCATTTATATTTTGGGATCAATTTTGGTTGTCGGGACCTAAACCACTATCTTTCAATCCAGGTATATTAAAGCACTTTACAACTTCACTTTATGAAGCCCTTTTAAGTAGGTAATTATCCTTACCTTGTGGTGGAAAAACTGAGGCACAGAGAATTTAAGAACAAAATTTTAAAATACAACTCTAATTTTGGTTCCCTCCATTTTAGGTGCCAGATTTTAGACTCCCACCACTGAAAATCAGGCCCTGGGTCTCTAAAGTGTCTAAATATTGGCCCCTAAGTGCCAGATTTTGGCAAGAAATAATAGTTTTATAGTCCCAAGCAAAACAAGGAAAGAAAGATGTTGTTCAATGTCTGCTGGCAAAGGAGCCTAGAAAGAGAACACAAAACAAGTACAATACGTGTCAGTCATCTGTCATGCAAACCACACCCCAAGATTCTCTATGTACCCAAACAATGTAGAACAGGCAAGATTTCACCATTGTTTTCTATAAATATGTTAACAAACACATTGGGCTAAATGCTGCTCTCAATCACTGCAGTTGAGATGGTTGTGAATCATAACCCTGGATCTGAACTGTTACTACCTTTCTGGAATTTTATATTTAAATTTGTATCCTAACATCACAACTTGGGCCCATCTCGACAATGGACTGAATGGCAGCTTCAGATTTGAACACTCCAGAATCTGGAGTATTTCTGATTGATTGTCACAAGTAGGACCCATCTCTACTATACACAGACACACACACGCTCACATGCCTTAGGCCAGGAGCTGGCTCATTTTATGGTGAATAAATTAAAGCATTAAGTCAGTAGGCTAATAACAGAGGAGAAAGAAATTAAAAGTCATAAGCAAGGGACAAAAGGAGATGGTGAGGCAGATAGTTACAAAGACGCTATTCCAGATGGCAAGAGCTGCAAAGGAGAGAGCACAATGGGAATGGTAATTACACCCATGTTGAAAAACTATCAATTCAGCAGCGTAGAGGATCATCAAGTTCAGCAGACACAGCTGTACCACGAACAGAGGAGCAATAATTGAGCTACTGACCCTTGAGAGAAAGCTCAGTCTTCAGCAGGAATCTACAGAGAAAGAAAAAAGACAAAATGGGGCTCTCACATTTACCTGGCAGCCTGCAGAGCTCTGCCCTCTGAAACAGGTATGAGAGCCCTATGCCTTGGCTGAGAGGTGTATAAGAGAATGACTGGAGAGGGGGGTTATGTGGTGCATTAATATGATCTGTTGGGATTTCTTGACAGTAAATCAATGATTCTGTTTGACATGAATCTTCAAATCATAGAAAAAAAAGGAAATTTTAATGGAATACTGAGATAGTTGCTAATATTTAGCTAGAGACTGACTGCAATAATCTAAACCTTATGATAGTGGCTTATTGGACTGAAATCTACTCAGACAGGGAGAAAGTGGGTGTAATTCAGTCCAGATTAATATTCTGGCTTCCCCACATATAGGATCCCTGAGACAGACTGACCGTCCACAGAAGGAGGAGGTTGATGTGACAGAAATGGGGGTGTCATCTTTCTTCTGGCAGATGTGACTGGAGGAAGACAGCTTTAGCCTAAAAAAACTGGGATGCACTGAAGAGGAAAGAAGGTGGACCTGGACATTCGAGAAAAAGAGTTTCATTCATCCACCTCAGAGTCTCATGAATGGGCTCCTACAGAGAATCATCTATAAATTAATGATGCTGGCCTCTCCCCAGCAAGCATATAACTTGAGAGTGTGCAGTGGCAGCAGTATTTTCTCCCATGTGGTGAATCCCTTGGGGCCATGCTGGTAAAGAGGGAGTGTAATTACCTATCTCTACCAACCAGCAGGAAGTGAAGACTGTTGTGGTGGACCCACAGACATAAAGATCAAAACCCATACATGTTCTGTATCAGTGGCCTCTTCTGTAGGATTATATGTCAATGGTGACCTGAGAGAGATAGGTGCATACTGGGTTCTTGGAAGTGGGTAGAGCTAAGAGCAGAGATTGCTGAAAGGCTGGAGATGAACATTTAGTTTGAACATAACCTTAGAACGTCCATACTTGATCAGACCAATGGTCCCTCTAGTCCAGTACCTTGTCTTCTGAGAGTGGCCAGAGACAGATGCTTCAGAGGCAGTGAACAGAACAGGCAATTTACCTAGGGATCTATCCCATCGTTCAGTCCAAGCTTCTAGCAGTCAGAGGTTTAGGGACACCCAGAGCATGGGGTTGCATCCCTGACTATCTTGGCTAATAGACATTGATGGACCTATCCTCCATTAACATATCTAATTCTATTTTGAACCGAATTATACTTTTGGTCTTCACAACATCTCCTGGCAACAAGTTCCACAGGTTAACTATGTGTTGTGTGAAGAAGTACTTCCTTTGTTTGTTTTAAATCTGCTGCCTATTAATGTAATTGGGTGACCCCTGGTTTGTGTGTATATGAAGGGTTTAATCTGCAGAAGAGGCAAGTGGAGAGGGATTTAAGTAATTACAGAAATGTACACTTGATAAAAATAAATCAATACATTCTCTACATCTGAAGTGGAAGCACATCTAAAAAGGAGTATCTTTGCTTATTCACAGAGACTTGGGATAGTTCTCTTATACATAGATTTTCCTTTCCTAGTAGACCTACCTTTCTTTTCATTCAACAGAATTTTAATTAAATGTAGTAATTACAGGTGAGGAGAGGTTACCATGATTTTGTGAACCTTGCCAACCTAATCTGCTGTTTATTTGTGCATTTAGGTCACAGTCTCTACCGTGTGCATTGACTATATCGGTATGTCTATCCTGGAGTCCAATCTTCCCTCTAGGTGTTTTGCTATTGATTTCAGTCACAGCCAGATCAGGCCTTGTTATCGCATTGCCAGGAGTGTATAGCAAGTGGGTTTCACAGTGCTCTAACACAGTACACACACATTGGGTATTGTCCAAATGTATCCCCTCTCCTTCATAGTTGACTCATAATGAAGGACCAATAAACCTCAGCCAGAGCTTCCTCTTGATCTGCTTCATCTTCGGATTTCTCCCTTTAAGAACCTGCTATTCTTGCCTCAGGGAGACTTTCAACCTTCTGTACACCTGGGTTGAAACTACTGGCTACCAGCTTGAGTCACCAGAGTAGTTATATATCCTTATTGCAGGCTCCTCCTAACACCACACACCAGGGTGAGTGAGCAGAATAGCTCTGCATCTCTCCACACAGGATAATTGAACATGATGAACGATCACATGTTGCATCAGTTAAATGAAAGAAGAATCTGGCCTATTGTTTATAATGGTTAAAATCAGCTAAATAAATAGTTGTGCTTTTTTTTTTTAAAATAAAGAAAATAAATTATATTACCCACCCCCAAAAGCAAATTCTATTACCCACACCCTCAGGCATATTTTTTACCCAAAAAGGAGAAGCACCAGAGACTCCATGAAATCCACTAGTGCAATAGACTTTACAGGAAAAGGCTCACATACTATGGTGATTGGAGGCATTATAAAACCCAAAGATAGATTTAATGTTTCTTATCTCTGTATAAATTAGAACACTAACTAAGAGCACAATTTTTTATGCGGTTTTAGAGCAAATTTCCTCTTCTCAGCAATGCAGAAGTAATTTAAATTACATTCAAACCAAATAGCATTAATTAACAGTTATTAAATGGTTTATAGAAATATCTTCCCTGCCCAAATAAACACCTATAATGGTGATTTGACAGCCCATGCTGAAAGTGGATATAATATTTTTAAATACCTAATGGACAATGTTTAGTAGCTGTTTCAAAGCCCTTGTAAACTGAAATGTATAATATATTTATATTGTACATGTTGCTAGAGCATATTATACCACAAGTTATAATAATTTATTAGGGGGAAAGTTATTTTTATTATAATTGATGCATTATAAATAATGCATTAAGAAATGTTGCTTTAATTTAAAACCTGTTTGATTAATGTATGTTAAATACTAATGTAGTTGATGGAAATGAATCTGAGAAAACCCAGGCATTTAAGGATATCCATAAATAAAAATCTTATCTTTTCAGTGCTAAACAGATCTGGGATTATGACTGTGTGACATATAAAAGACTTGATTCTAAACTAGGGCCAATCTGGCTGCTACTTTTTTACATTCATAAATAACTGCACCTATTTTTCTAGGCCCACAACCAATTACTGGTACAAAATATTAATAATCAAGGCCCTGATCTTCACGTCTGGCTGAGCTGCAATGGTAAAAGGCCTGGCTGGGTGGGAAGGTGAGTATATGCTACCTTTACACCCTTCCAGTCCTTGGAGCTGCCTGGAGTAGTTAGGCACAGCTACCCTAGCTTTCTGGCCACCTGAAGATTTCCCTAGACTGGGAAATTCCCAGTTGTCTGATTTGGAGCAACTTAAACACACTGTTTTATGGCTGAAGACCTAGGCCTAGATGTTCAGTTGACTGATATGTGAGCACAGACAGACAGATGTCTGTCTAGGACTAATGTTTGCTCTGTAATTATGTGTGGGTGCAAAATGGAAGCCTTTTCTGCAAATCTGAGTCAAAAGGTTTTTTATGTGAGAATTTCTAGTTTAAGAGAGGCTGCTTCCTTTGACAACACAATGCTTCCAACCCCACCAACCTGCACCTATCACTCCCAACTTCATTCTTACACAATGTGGAGAAAATAAGAACACTCATACTGGGTCAGACCTAAGGTCCATCTAGCCCAGATTCCTGTCTTCCAACAGTGATCAATGCCAGGTGCTTCTGAGGGAATGAACAGAACAGGTAATTATCAGGTGATCCATCACCTGTCGCCCATTCCCAGCTTCTGGCAAACAGAGGCTAGGGACATTATCCCTACCCATCCCGGCTAATAGCCATTGATGGACCTATCCTCTATGAATGTATCTAGTTCTTTTTTGAATGCTGTTATAGTTTTGGCCTTTACAACATCCTCTGGCAAAGAGTTCCACAGGTTGACTGTGCGTTGTGTGAAGAGGCCATGATTTTATTCAAGCACAATATTATGAAAAAAACACTTCTAATGATTTCCAGAAATGACGGTACCCAAATTTAGTGGGCCCTGGGTAGTGCTTAGCTAACTGACAGACTTTAGCTGTAACCCTTTTTTGGTCATGATTTTCCCATGTCAATCCAATTCCTAAATCAATACTGCCAGTGCATTCCAGATTCAAAGATAAATAAATCACTTTTAATCCCCTCTCTCCTTTGTGTCCTTCACATTCACTGCAGGCTTCCTTCCTGCTTATTAGAATGTTTTATTAGATAAATTGATGTCTTTTTATGTCACAAATCTGTAACACCTGGAAATCTTTGAGTTGCGGAAGTTATTCCTCCTCCTCTTTGTTGTGGTGCATTCCAAGAGAGGCGGGTTCTTTTATCCTATTCGGACTCTGGACCATAAATTTGGTTCTGACAGTATGTAGAGTAATTTGTAACTCTGATCCCTCTGCGTCAGTATGAATGTCAGCTTTCCCATTTTGCATAGGGGAGAGCTTTTTTTATCTTCTGATCCTTCAGAAGCAAGCGTAGAAGTTTAAATTGTACTACTTTTGGGAGGGCACCAGTGGGGAAGAGCACACTCCTCCAGCCCTGGGGCCCAACGATGGGCGCAGAACTCCTCCTGCTTCTGGGCTGTGGTGGGGAGAGAGAGAGAGAGCTCTTCTCTCCCCTGTGGCTGGCCGGGGCTGGAGAAGTTAGTTGTCCCTGCCACAGCCACGAGGCTGGAGAAGTTTGCTCTCCCCACCACAGCCAAGGAGCAGGAGGAATTCTGCACCCCTTGCTGGGGCCCCTGGGCCGGAGGAGTTCTGCATCCCCTAACGATTACTGGGGAGGGAGGGGGTGTATGCTCTGCTTGTCCCCCCCTTGCGCATGCCCCTGTATCCTGCAACAGCCATTCTGCACAGCTACTGCTCATATGGCAGATAAAAACTGTGTTCCTTCGCTACTGACTTCCACCTGTTCAGAAAGATGTCAATTTGTAAATGCCCTTTTTATAAACCCTTCATTGATGGGAGCACTAATTTAACATAATGAGATACTAGCACTTAACAGAAAATAAAATAAAAAAAATCATCCCTCTAGGATTACATGAACCAATCCTCATTTAATGCCAGCAACCTGAAATGGGATGCTGGATGTGAAACACTTAGTCGTTCTGTAACTTTTTAAAAGGTAACTACGGTAAGGGCAAACATCTTGGAAGAAACAACTCCCAGATTCTTTACACTTGGGCCTGGTTTTGCTTTCATTGATAAATCTCCCCTTCATTCTTAAAGGGAAGCGAGCCCCTTAAACATAGTCATTTTACTTTAAGAATAAATAACTATGAGTAGATGTGTAAATTCCTAAATTTTCCAATAAGATGCTGTTCAGAGGGTTACTAGAGAGTGCTCGCTGTTCTTGTGGCCACATCAGTTTTAATTTTTGGAGGAGCTCATAAACCAAAAGATGCACACTATTAACACTTCACTTTGCAGATACAACCATTTCTGGGTGGGCTGAACGAGAGTGGCTTCATGCACACTTTAAATAATCTAACCTCTGTGCATATGTTAGCGAAAGAGTTTGCACCCACAAAAAACTTTGGGGCATTAATACATGCACAGGGGTTGATTATTTAAAGAGCACATGTGGGCATTAGTAATATTGCACTTTGCATATGCAAATACCTGCTAACAAACTGCAAGTTTATGTGCATGTGCAATTTTGCTGATGAACTGATGGAGGCTTGACTGAAAATGTCCCTTTTTATGTGCTTTTCAAGAAAAACACAAAGTGAATAGAGGCAGTTCCTACAATTTGCCCCAAAAGCTTTTGCAAAAGGAAAAAACAACCCCCATTTTAGCTCATCTGCATCCAGGGCTGCCGGGGTGGGGGGGAAGGGGGGCAATTTGCCCAGGCCCTGCAGGGGCCCCCACAAGAATATGTATTCTAGAGTATTGCTACTTTTTTTATGGAAGGGGCCCCTGAAATTGCTTTGCCCCAGGCCCCCTGAATCCTCTGGGTGGCCCTGTCTGCATCTGAAATGGAAATGGGTCATAGCAGTATTCATCAGAACTTTAGGGTTTGGGTAAAATGGGCCCCCATGAACCTCATATGAACCATTCCCATTTTTATTCTGAAATGTCAATATTCCATTTACAAGATTTTGCAGAACTAAAATCCAGACCAATCTCCATAATTTTCCAATTTCTGATGTTAGTGTTTTAGTTTTCCAGTGTTGCTCGCATATGCATTGTGTAGATAGTGTAGAAATGTATTGGAGACTGTGATAAAATGTGTTACACTCTTCCAGATGCTCACTGAAAGCAGCTTCCCCATAAAAGCAGATACTTTAAACACTGTAGATCTCTAGATATGTCAGTAAATATTGACAGAAATTTGTCAGCGGAGATTCTGAGTCATCTCTGGATTTAAAGTTATCAAGAAACTTCATTCATTTATTAAAAAAAAAAAGATACAATTCCAAGTTACTGTATAAAGCACAGTCATATTGCAAGCTGGAAGAGCAGATGGAGTAATTTAATTCCTTTAAACTATTGGATTGGTGACAGGTATTATGTAGCGTCAGAGCAGAAAGTTCCATCTGGCTGCTACAATGATACTTAGCATGGTAAAATGATGTCAACACAGATGCAATAGCCAAGGCATGAAATTAATGTATTTTTCTGTATACTTTCATGGGAGTAGGGTCTCATTCTTTGCCCACTGGAGTCAAAGGCAATATTTCCATTGACTATAAAGAGAATTGGATCAGGCCCTCAAAGTGCAAAGACCTGAGTTGCATAGCAATAAAGGGACCGCTTTGTGAATGAGATAAGTTTTGCTTTAGTGGGCATCATGAAGTTTGGTATGAAGAGACCAGGAGGTGTGGGGGGTTATTCTGCCTGTTTTTTAAGCTAAATGTATCAAGCATGTTATGTCTAATCTTGCCCAATTTTCTCTAAAAGATCCCTTGGCGTTCTCTCAGATGTGTATTGTCAGCTGTAACACATTAACTGAAGGGACTGGAGTGTCAAAATTTTTACTATCAGAGGGTAGCCGTGTTAGTCTGGATCTGTAAAAGCAGCAAAGAATCCTGTGGCACCTTATAGACTAACAGACGTTTTGGAGCATGAGCTTTCGTGGGTGAATACCCACTTCCTCAGATGCATCTGAGGAAGTGGGTATTCACCCACGAAAGCTCATGCTCCAAAACGTCTGTTAGTCTATAAGGTGCCACAGGATTCTTTGCTGCTTTTACAAAATTTTTACTAATACGTTCTTTCTCTCAAGTGTTTAATAGGCATTGGAGTTTAATTAAACAGAGTTTTAAACCATCTGACTAAAATCCCTTCCTCTTTTAGCAGTCTCAGCTGTGATGTCATAATTTCACTAGTTCTCCAGTTGCTTCAGTCTTCCAGGGTAGATAGATCTGAATTTCTAATGTAAAATCAAGGAGAAAGCCTTGGTTGTTGTTTAGGTCCCTCCCCTTCCTGCCCCAAATTTACACATCATAAAGAAACTAAAAAGCCTAAGTGCATTTTTCCTTTTCAAGCTATTTTAATGCAAGGGGACATTTCTATATCAGTTAATGCTATCTCCAGTGTTATGAAAGAAACTGAGTTCTTAGCTAAACCAAAACAATTTGCTAACGTCATTTTGAATTCACTGGGTTTTTGCTATGAATGGCTCTATTTCAGGACTGCTTGCTCATACTTAGCAACATGACACAATCTTCATTGGCAGATGACTTCACCTTTGCTTTAAGTATCATTTAAATTTTATTTTAGCTAGATGAAGGAATTTTCATTCCCACCACTTATGCTCACAGATATGTGCTATTAAAAACTTAAGCTGAGAGCTTCCTAGCAGAGAGAAGCCTTACTGTGCCTCTTTTTCAAGTCAGTGAAATTCGCAATTTTTTGTTCTTATTGGGATGAAGTAATTAAATAAAACCTGTTGTTTTCATTGCATTAATGTGTTTTTACAGACTTGGATATTGGAAGTTAGCATTTTCAGATTTGATCTAAGAGACACCAGAATCTTTATTGTACAGGAGACTATAATTTATTTGGGCCTAACAAAGGCTACTTTTAAAAAAGACTTCATAATAAATACAAAGTTACTAATAAATAATAAAATACCTCTACTAATGTTTAACTAACTAATATTTTTTTTTATCAGCAAGTATCAAAATGCTTTCTGGTGGAGAACTAGGATTATTGTCTTAATTTTACAATGGGAAACAGAGGCACAGGCAGGCACTTAATGGCAAAATCTGATTCAGAAACTTCTTTTAGGAGTTAAATTGCTAATATTAGGTTATAAGGGCAGTAAGTATCAATTAGTAAATTTACTACCACTGTTAAAAAATCTCCTTGTATGCTGGTTCATATTTTTTATACTACAAAGAAATTTGGCATGCTAGCCAAACCTTTTAAAGCAAAGATAACTCCTATTGGGATATCATGCTAACTCATTTAGCCTTCACTAACAATTCTTCTTGCAGGATCATTGATTTATCTGGTGAACTACAATGTCTGTTACTGTTGTATTGTTCTGCCAAAGTGCTGGAATTGGCTGTTTTGAGAACCAACTAATACTGGATGAAGAGAAAATCTAAAAAGAACTATAACTCCATTTGGTGTTTTCAGCAGACAAGTAAGGTACAGGAGTCTGACTTTCCTCCTGTCTTCAGAAATATATTGAGTGATCTGCAACTAGATGGGCTGGTACTGATAACCTCTTTGTTACATCTGCAGTTCCATACAAACCTGTTGTATACAGTATAATATGAGCTTGGTTTAAGTACCAAAGGGCAAATGCATGAATAAAAGTGTCTTATATATGGGGACAAACAATTAGAAGGAAAGGGTAGCTGCAGCAGCAAGGAGTGGGGATGTAATATCTCCACAGTATTATTTGCAGCCCATTGATCCAGGGATAGAATCTTAATTAAAGATCTCTGTAACTTAGAGTCTACAGCAAAGTGAAAATGTTCAAATGCTAAGCTCAGAAATGAAAGGATCTTAGCTACCATAATGTAGCAAAATAACGTCTTTCTCTCATTATGTATAAAAACAGATTGACTTTGAATTACTGTCTAGGCTAATTATTCAAAAGCATCATTCTTAAGACTCACAGACTATTTTTCCTTCAAAACTTGTTTTTGATGGAAAACTGGGTTTCAATCAAACAAAAATGTTTATGGAAAGTGTTTGTTTTCCTCAATTTTTTGATTTTTCATCAGAAAACTAAACATTTTTGTTTGCTGGCTGAACGTTTTAAAAATTTTGATAGTTTTCATCTGAAAATTTTCATTTTTGGTTGTTGAAAACCAAAAAATGTAGCTTTCATTTTTTTTCAACGAAAAGTTGAAATTTTGTGTAGGAAAAATTCTGATAATGTTTAATAATTTTCACCATTCCACTCAGATTTATCCAGTAACATGTACATAAGCAACAAGATTGTGTAAGTCAGCATCCAGCAATCGTTACTTCCTTGAGCAAACAGTCAGAGAGTTGTGGCACTAGGATGGATTCTTAGGAAGATAAGATGTACTTATTTTTCTTGTAGGGTACAGAGATTTTTATCCATGGACCTATTTGCAATTCAAATTTGAATGTAGGTTTTGAAGTTTAATTTTACTTTATCATGTTAACTATGGTAGTTACATCAGTCACGGGTCAGGTCCATTGTGTTTTAGAGGGCACTTGGGATTTGTTTTGCATGTCAGTCTAGTACAAATTCTTTAACATCATTTATTTAATGATAGGGGAATTCAAACTTTTGGCATGTGGGATCCTTTGGCCCTCAACTTATAACTCTAAAAGACAGTGGTGAATAGCTATATTACCACAATTACTCTCAGACAGGGCATAATCCAAATCTCACTGAAGGCAATGGGGCTTTTCTCTTGATTTCAATAAAAGATAGATCAGACATGTAAATAAAATGACCTGTTCTTAAAATCTAGAGTGATTTTTTTTTTCATGCTGAAAGCTGGGCTATTGCCCTTTCAGTCATCTTATTATACTGAGGACTACATGGATAAAACTTAGCCCCCATAATAGTGTTTTGCTATTGATTTCACTAGAAACAGGCTTTGGCCCACTGTCTGTTAGCCTCTAGCTTTAGCTGTCATGGTTGTATGACTGGAATGGTTTGGGGATGCTAGAGGTTAGTTGAAGGCCTGCCCCCAATATATAGACTAATAGCCAAAATAAAACTCACCGCTGCTTCAGATTGAAACAAAAAACCCCAGAGATTTAAACACATTCCCCTCCCCACGCCACCTGTGAGAAGAATAAAACCCTTACTCCACCATAGGGAATTAAGAATGGCAGAATGCATATATATATATATATATATATATAGCTTCTTTTTAGAATGCTCGAGCACAGAATAATTCTCCATACAGGTATCTCTTTAAATAATAAGATGCATAATATTTCCACAGCTGTGCACTGCCAGATTGTTTTGCTTTTATAAGTTTAAAGTAACTTCCTTCCTTTGCAGTGAGAAAAGCCAACGCTGTCAAGATCTATAAATTCATACTTTAAGGAGCAGACGAGTTCTGAGAGACCTGGATTTGAACTTAGAAATTCAGAGAAACTTCAGATATGGGAGTTACAACAAAACAAGTCACAAGCGAGAGTCAGGTAGTTGTGTTTGAAGTACCCAATTTCTCAACTGGGTTGTTTGTGGATAATGATAACACCAATATAAAAGAGGTGTAAATAGTTATGCTGCTTGCAGGATCCAGGCTGCAAGAATGGATCCTGGATCCTGACTAGGGCCTTGGAGTGTACCACAACACAAATAGTAAATAGTAATAATAATAGTAATGCTGATGCAAACAGGGAAAAAGGACTAAATTTGCCATAAACATGTTCATAATAATTGTTAACAGAACTGTACTCAGGATATTTGAAATAATTTGTACTCATATACAATGCAACTACTCTAAACCTAGGCACTCAGGTTTAACCAGCAAAATATTTAAGAACATGCTTAATTTTAAGCATGTGAATAATCCCATTGAAGTCTTTCCTTTATTTCCTTTAGTGCCATTGCTTTGCTGGAATGGAGCCTCAGACACTATGGTATTGGGCACCAATATAAGAATCTAGATGGATAAGTATAATTTTATGGTGTCATATGAAGCAATATAAGTATATGACATGATTTTGGGGAAAGTTTTAGGGTATGTTCCCAAAGGTGAGAGGGGAGATGTATGTGAAAAAGGGTTTTTTTATTGCTTTGATTTACTGTCTGGCTAAGGTAATTTGTTACCATTTATGACCATGAAAAGTGGCTGCTGGGCTGAATTTTTAAATGGCGTTGAATGGTCATTATTATGCTATTGTAAGAATATTTAAGCTAAGGGAGTTAGGCACCCAAAATCTCATTGCATTTCAGTGGCGTTTGGACACTGAACTCCATATGTTCCTTTAAAACTTCCAGCCTTGACTGTCAGAATGCCAAGTACTTTTCATCTAGGTGGGCTTTTTTTTCTTTCTTTTTTTACACTATTGATTAAATCTAAGTAAATAAGTACATATTTTCAGTTTCTAAGCTGATCTATTTTATGCTCCTCAAACCTCTCACAAGTGTTTGCATGAGCATATTTTTCGTTTCCAGAGGTGTCAGAGTGCTGTAGAATAGCTATATAAATGACATCTACCAAAGTGAATGGAAGGTGACTTCCTCTTCATGTTCTCTCTGGGTAAAATTAAAAAATGTGTCTAGTGCCCACACAAGGCCCCATGCACCACTTCAGCTTTGCACTAAGGGCTTAAGTGGAACTTAATGAGAATTGCTGCCTCTGCACTGAGGTAAACTATGTCCTGTCGGCACAATAGCAGCAATAGAATTATTGTGCTATAGAGTCTTTTCAATAATGCCTTATGTGCTTGTAGATAGAATTTCAGTTGCTATTGAATGTTCAGGTACAGGTTTCTAAAGGATTTCCCCCCCAGTGTGTCTATTATAGCACAAAATGTTTGGCCTTGGATCTAATGCAAACACTTGCGTAATGTGCCTGTTGCTATAGCTGCTGTATCTGATCCATCCGTCTGACTCATGCCCTTAAATTATCTTGTTTTGAGCGTTTTACATGATCTAAATTTTATGAAAGGGACAGCTAAAAATGGACCAAACTATTTGGATCAACTTTGTGTGCTTTAGGGCCTGTAGTGTCCAAACAAGGCGGTGGCTGCTTTTTGCTTCATGCTGCCAAAAATCATGCGGGATATGACACAGAGCCCACTGAGGTTAATGAGAATTCTTTTCTTTACTTCAGCAAGCTTTGGATCACAACCATAGTTTGTGCTTCGAGGGCGTAGCAAGAGGGAGATACTTAATGCGCTAGTAGCTCCTGATGAAAAAATATGATTAGTCTCATAGCACTGGAGAACGGTTTAGAAGCATTGCGTATTTTCCCATCTCTTCTCAAGAACACACTGTAGAATTACTGGATTTGCATTCCTAATAAGAAGCATATATTTCCACATCTGAATTAGAGACACGCTTTGACTCTGGTATTTCTGGCTGCAGCTTTGGATTCTTAGGGGAAATCAGGAGGGTATCTCTGCTATAGTGCAATGTGTTAAAATTGTATTTAAAGAAATCTGAATGTACTGTCCAGGCAATATATTTAAAAAAAAAAACAACCCACAAGAGATCTTCAGCATAGTACGTCAGTTATTTATAGGATATCTGAAAGTGCCATACCTAGATTATAGAGCATCCTAACAGAGATAAGAAGCAAGAATTCTGAGGGCTTTTGAACACCCTGGAGATTTTTGCATTGGACCATTTATTACACAGCTGCCTTTGAGTGAAGATAATACATTAGGGAAAACTCATCTGTTCTGGGATATGAAATCCCACTTGCTGTGTGGTACAGTGGTTTAATTTTGGTATCCTGAGCTGTAATATACATTAGAAATGTACAAAAACTCATACAGGACATAGTATAGAGTTTTTCTTATGTTGTCTGGTATAGTCTGTATATCTACATTTTCACTACCATATTGAAATTAGGTTAAAAAAGGCTAAGAACATAATTATAGGAGCAGCCAAAAGTGATTTAAACATTAACAGAAAAGCTTACTTAAGTTGCGCAATGCTAGTATGTCAAGTGTTTACATGATTGATTTACAGAATCTGTACTTGTTTGACTATATACTTCAGTATTTTATTTACCAGTATTCTAGAGATATTTTAACAGGTACATGCCTAAAATTACAGGTAAGATTCTGCCATCACATATATGCATGCAACTCCCTTTGCAGTCAATGGAAGTTTCATTTTTTTTGTGAGGTAAGAATGCACCTCCATACAGTTTATTAAAACAAGGCTGTGAGGTGGCCAACAATGATATGAATATGTTTCACCAGAGGTAAAGCACTCTGCATTCTAAGAGGTATCTAAACTTCATTATCATGTCTGAGGACAGATTGATGTTCTCCAGTTTCCAAAGAAAAATCTTGCCTATGGGATGACAATGTATTTTGCTGCAACCAATGACACATGACTGACTTCAATTAAGCTTACCAAGTAGTAAGAAGTAAATCACCCTACAAATATAATGAGTTCTATTCCAGTATAGAACTAACGGAGTCATTAGTAGTCATTTTCTGTAAAATTACCTTCCTAAATCAGTCTGGAATATCCTGCATTGATTTAACGTGTTTTTGTTGTTGTTGTTTTAAAATATATAGTGTTCTCATTGCCCAAGAGTCAGGACAATTCATTTTTCCATCAGCAGAATAATCATGGAGATGAACTGTTAATTTCTTGACAAGTTGATATCACACATCAATAAACTTTGATATTCTTCATCTCATGGATTTTTAATTGTCTATTCTATTTAAAGTTTGCAGTGTTGTTGTAGCTGTGTTGCTCCCCTTGCTCATATTCAATTTAAGGTAATTTAAAAAGGTGATAGAAACTAGCTCTTCATTTTTAATTAGCATAACATATCCTCTTGCTGATTTATAGAGTTATCTAATATACACATTGTTTTCTTGATGCCTTTTAGAAGGTGTTTCCAGATGAATATATTATCATTATAAGGCTAATAGTAGGTCTACATAGCAAAAGCTGAGCAGATAGCTCAGATAGGGCTTGCCTATACACAGCTTTTGCTGTGTAGATGTACCTCAGTCAATCAGCTAACAAATGTAAGCCTCTTGCCTGAGCTGTAGTTAGCCAAACAGTACCAACATCTATTGGTGCAAAGCTTGATTTGAAAGATGACACTTTTTGTGTATCACTATAAAAAACAACAACTATACACAGTGGTCCAGTTTCTGCTCTCAGATAAAGCTGTGAAGATCTGACACATAAGCCTTAGAGTGGGGGTAGTGGGTGGAAGAGGATTTAACGACCCTTACACTTGTTGAATGGTGCTAACTCATGGAGTCAGTGGGACCACTCACATAAGAAACCACTAATCACTAAGTGAGGGTTGCAGAATCTGGCACAGAGTGAATCAGAGATTTAAGGTGAAATAGAGGAATAACTTTATTCTACTTAGAAACATTAACAGCGATAATGCCAAAACTTAGGTCCATGAGTGAGGGGTGGGAAATTTGTGGCCTCAGAGGATTTGCTGCTCACAGTGCTAGCATAGCTGTTCTGAAAGTCCAGAAACTATTACCACAAATCCTCCTGGTAACAATTGCCCTCTAGCTCCCCCTACAGGATTATTACTAGAACTGATTTGTATGTTTTCTTTTTTTTTGATAAAAACAGAAATTTTTCCATGAAAATTTCCTGGTAGTCAATAACCATTTTCATATAAAGAAGTTTCAAATGAATTTTTTGACCAACCTAGTTATTACAGTACACAACTTCCATTGACATCAGTGGCAGTTTTGTGTATGTATCTGAGGACAGAGTCTGGTTTACTGGATATATCTTAGTGTTAATGATGTGCAAGAACTTACGTGTATATCAGATACTAGCATCTGGTGAGCATTTTTACAATTGAATATAGTTTGTATATTCAGTAATAAACCTTATTTCCAAGGAAGAGCAGCCTCTTGCTTCTGTTAATACTTTGGCCACATACTTTTCCTTTGCAAGTCTCTGCAGATTTGAAAGAGAAGTTAAGATGGACACCCTTTCATGTGCTATTCCCAACTTACTGTCAGTATTATGGACATCCGCCAAGAAATTACAGATGAGCAAACTAAAGCCACTGGAGAAGTTTGATATCATGTAACATTTTACTCCACATTACACTTGGTACCTCTTTTGAACAAGAATACATTTACTCTGAGGGTTTGTGCATGAAAACAGCGTGGGACTTTAATGACAACATTGCATCACAGTTTAAAACTCCCTAATGGTCAGAAGCTGAGCACCAACCTGAACACAATTGGGAAGTTTAGATGTCAACTGGAATTTAAATCTCTAAGTTTGGATATCTGTATTTTGGTTCTGACACCCTTGGAAATTATTGGCCTGATTATCTCATTTACACCAATGTAAATCAGTCAAGAGCATTACGCTGATGTAAAAGCAGTGAGAGAGGAAAATCAGGTCCAATATGTCTGCATCAGCAGTTTAGATCCAGGTTTTTGGTCTTAGCCCATTTCTTGAATCTGTACAAAATGAACAATTTTGACTGTATAAAAATGAGAATGGCAGTTTGATTTTCTAAACTAAGATGTAACGTGGTTTGAACTGAAAACACTTGAGCCAGCTAGCTAGCTTTGGCTACTCCTAAATATACTACTTGCAAACAGGTGTTTTGGTTTTGGATGGAGGGAGAAGGAACTAATTTTTAATATCATTCCCACAGTATGGCTTTCCACAGGATACTTCCTGGAAATTACTTAAACTGGCATTGTTCAATGTGATACTTTGCAGGGGCGGGTGGGCGAGGCAACATTTCCAGGTATAGTAGCATCCACATTAACACTGCCCACTGGTTCTGAGGCAGGAGAAGTAAGCAAATTGTCTCACCAACCTGCAGGTGTTTGAACATTCTCACCTCCCCTACCTAGATTATATCAGGATCTAACATCTCCAACAAGTCCTTATCAAGCCATAAACTGAGCCTTTGTAGTGAATTTGCTCCCATCACCTTGTTTTGGAAGCTGTATCTGTTCCTTAGATTATAAATCACACTTTTTGAAATGAATGACTGCTTCCTGTCACAGCAGCATAATTAGATATAATCCTCAGATAACCTGCTTCCAGCTGCTGAAATTAAACTGCTGAATGCAGCCCCAAACCCTTTTCATTGGCTTATATTTTAACATAAACTCTTCTTTATTAATCTGACACAGCAGCTACCAAGAGAATCCCACCTGATTCTAATTATCAGGGTATCATTTATCCAATATTCAGGAGAGCTAAAGCTACAAATTTCCCACTACTAGATTTTGTTCCACAGTCTATATTGTATGAGAACTTTCCAAAATTCTGCCACAGAGCTTAAATCCAGCCGTTCCTATGATATACATTTTTAACTGATGTGCTTTGTTACATAACACACTCCTGTAATTCAATAATTCATGTGGGGAGACTCAGTAAACAGGGCACAGTTCCAGTGAAAACTTTTGCATGGCATTGTGTGTTTGGTAAAATCTATTATAGGTTATTAGTTCATAATACTTCAATTATTTTCTTTTAATCCTGCTTGGTTTTTTTAAGTTGATGTGGCAGGCTGAAAAAAAATGGATTTCCTGTTTAGCTGTGTGCTAACAAATTAGGCCTATACCTTTGTAGTCTTACAATTTGTTTTGGGGTCACAGAGACTAGGCCACTTATCTAATGACCCAAACTCTACTAGGGCAACATTGTGAATGTGCTGTAGTAAATCTTTAGGTTTAAATAATTTACTCTTTCCTCTTCAGGAAATCTCCCAGTACACATATCTGAAAACCTATTTATGGTCTGACTAGGAAACTATGGAAAAGTATGAAAACTGTTGCAATTTTTATAAAATCAGACCATTATCTCTTTATCCTAAGTTCTGTATTTTCTACCAGGGCTCAGATCAAATACAAACTAGGAAAGCAATCAAAATATTTATATTAATGGTTTTAGGGCATTAAGTATAATAATCTTTAAGATTTGTTTGACTTTAAGAAACTAGGAAATATATCAATAGCAAATCTTTCACTGTTTTAAAACTAGACATTTTATTCAATTCTGTTTTGTATTCAGACCCGATAAATCAATGTACAATACCATAAGACAGGATACTTTGGGGTATGAAGCATAATTTTTTTTTTTGAATTTATAATACAAAGGCTGCTCAAACAACAAAATATCTTTCAAAAACACATACCAAAAATACAAAGACTACAGTTTTGTCTAAGCACTAGGAAAGGAATGTGCAAAAAAATCACAGAGCAGCTGCAGCAACCTCTGTAAACTACTGTATAAAACTCTTGTAAACTTTGCTCAGAAGCTGGTGCAAAAGCCCACTGAATCCAAAGGGGGGAGTCTTTGAAATTTTTGTTTTTACAAAAGAACATGAAATGTGCATCTGTTAGAGGTATTGCTATTATGGAAAACTACCACCAAACATGTCTAGCAAAAAAATGATACAGTGACACAGACAATTGGATCAGCACAGGAGAGAATCTATTAAAATACTTTGCATAGTAAGAACACAAGATTCATCCTAAGCCTTCTCCAATGTTTATTTTTATTATTGTGTCTGACTTCATTCACCAAGAGCCTGATCCTGTGCTTAGTGAAGTTTATGGCAAGAAACCTAGGTCCAGATCCACCTGTTTTATGCTCCACTACTATCCACAAAACTTCCACTCAGCTACTCCCTAACCCTGTAGGTGCCTAAATTAATTCAGCATCTAAGTTTTCAGAGTAAAAGTTCCATAGGCACCTATGTTTCTACCTCTGGGTATGTGCCCTGCTGCCTCACTCTTCCTGCTAGATGTTGATCTCCTACCTAAGCCTCAGAGCAATCCACAACTGGGGAAAGGTAGACGGTAGCCCACCTATCTTTCCTGCTGGGCCTAATGCAGTGGGTTTGCTTAGAAGCTGCCAACCAGACTGGGCCCCATTCAAAATCCAGTCAGAGGTGGAGGTGTCACCACCCACCTTATAACTTTGAACTCAAGTGGTTAGAACAGTCAGCTGGGACATGGGCAGGGGATGGGGACTAAGCATGTCACCTCCTAAGAGAATGCTCTAAAGACTGAGCTATGGGATATTCTGATATGGGATTCCCTCATGCCTGTTAAAGCTGTTCCACTTTGGCTAAATAATGATCTGGTTTAAGATAATGACTCTATAGCCTGGTGGTTAGGGCATCCCTCTGGGAGGCGGAAGACCCAGGATCCCTGTTCCTCTGACTCTTTAATTATCCAAAGTGGAACAACTTCAACAGGTGAGACTGAGGAAGCCCCACATGTGTCTATCCCATAACTCAGTGGTTATTTCACTTTCCCGGGGGAAGGAATTTAACCTGGCTTGCCCACCTCCCAGGGAAATGCTCTACTCACAGGGATAATAGATAAAAGGTGGTACATTCCCCCTCCTCTGGTGGGTTAGTGTGGATTGAGGCAGGCACTTAATCTCACAAAAATGACTTAGCTGCCTGATTCCAGGAGAGGTTCCTGGATGTGGAGGGCATACAGAATTAGCCCTGCAGCCTGGACTTAGGTGCCTAACTCTGTAACAGGGGCAGTGCTTATGGTATAGCTCTATTCTCCGCATTCCCTATTGGCTAGTGTAGGCAGTTCCCTGCCTAACATGCTGGTTTTTGTGGTTGGTATAGGGAGTCGTATAGTGAGGCTAGACACCTAACTCAGGCTTTGTGGATCTCACTGCTGTTCTTGTGATTTTTTTGGGCTCCTGAGAGTTAGACCTTGTCATGCTCAGCATCACGATGTCCAAGTCTCCTTGTGGATCCAGGCCTCACTGATTTCTGTTGGCACTAGATCCGGCCTCAACAGAATTAGCCTTAGGCCAGAGCCCTATACTTATGTATAGGTCTCTACCCTTTCAAGAGTCCCATACCAAGCACCCAAAAAGGCAGCCAAAGTGTTATCTCAAGATCCCTGTAACGGGTAACAGGGTAATGACTGAGTGAGAATAAATCAAGTTTTCTCTTCTTGGGGTTTTTCTCAACGTGTGGGCCAAATTCTAACCTCCAACTTCTATCCAGAGCTCCAAGAACATCTAAAATAAAATGGGGTCAATTTCATCTTATCTGTCATGGATGCAGTGTAGTTGTAGCCCTGTCAGTCCAGGATATCAGAGCGACAAAGTGGTTGAGGCAATATCTTTTATTGGACAAATTTTGTTAATGAGAGAGAGACAAGCTTTCAAGCTATCCAGACCTGAGAAGAACTCTGAGTGGCTTGAAAGCTTTATCTCTGTCACCAGCAGAAGTTGGTCCAATAAAATATATTACCTCACCCACCTTGTCTCTCTATCATCATGGAAGTTTTCCCTGTGTGAGGACTGAAGAGCTGATCATATCATCCCACTGAAAGGGCCTATCAGGAGGAAAACTGAAATAATTTGAATAAGATTCTCAGTGACTCTCTCTGTATATGCTACCTCCAATGTATAAGGAACTGGTGTTGCAATGGAATGTATCCTGCTAACAGTATTGATATCCCCTCTCATCTAGTAATTTAGATTAACAAGGTGAAGTTTCCTATCTGGTAAATGTTATTTTCAACCCTCACTTAGTCTTCATGTTCCATGCTGCAAATTATAACCTGTAGACTTCATATAACATCCCACCAGACAGTGCGTAGACACTAGTGGGACTAACTGTACATGCCCTTGGGATTCTAATAGACACTTCTCTGCCTAAGACTAATGAAGTCTCCTGGGTTTCTATTTTTTGCTTTCCATTCTATCCTGTCATTCAATAATTTAACCCTTATTGGCAATAGAAGATGTTGTGATGGAGGTAATTTATTGTACCCTTCACTTTCTAGTCATCAGAGTCCTGTATTGCTATGCTGACTATGAGACTGACTTTGGTTACCAAAAAGCTAGGTGTTCTTAATGTCTGCAGCTGCTCCAATTTTAGCTCTCCTGCCAAATTCAATTTTCAAGTAGGAATTCATCTGACATCTCCTGAGGCCTTAGCTTGTCTGATTGTAATTCAAGTTTTATACAGTTGCGCAGCAGGCCTGTCAGCAAAATGTGAAAAAATAGCTCCCAGCTGTGGACTGGTACATATCTGAACCCCAAATATTCTTCCTAAGATGCAAGCAAAGATTGTTTTAAAAATGAATAACAAAGTCTTTCACTGATGATTTTGGTTCTTGTATCAAAGTGCTCAGTACAATAACATACCTAAAAAGAGACTTTAATTCTGGGAGGACATTCAAATGTATCGGTCCAAATATGGAAATCCATGTAGCTTTTGGTATATACTTCAGATTTTTTTCTTAGAATATTTTCAAATTACATTCTGCTGATATGAAGAAAGACTGCCTCAAAAACCCCTCTTCCTTTCCTATACTATCCTGCAGGGAAGTGGTAAATCTGAGCATCTGACGTTATCATTTTCATAAGAGTAGAGTAGGTTGTATAATCAAAGGATCATGATTGCACTGTGGCTGCTAGCAGAAGATAATCTGAGAGTTTACTTCTGAAGACCCTGATGTGTGTCTAAACCTGTCATGTGGTGGTCCCCTCAGAGTCCTCTCCAATCTCAGTCACTGACCACAACCAGTCCAGGTCTTCTTAACTACCACTGTGCTTTATTATATGTTATATTCACAATCAGTAGCCAGCTTCCCCACTTGCTTTTGGGGAAGAGGAAGGGAAACCATAGCCAGTAGCAGCCAGGCCTGCATACTTCTGCTTTCTTCCCGGCTCCCAACTCTCCCCCAGCATTTCCTTCCTGTTTGCTTGTATAGTCCTAGCTGCTGGGGATGCTTCCATGCATTAGCCCCTCAGGTGTAACCTCTACTCAGTTAATTGGCCTTCCCTGCCAACTGCCTGTCTTTCAGTCAGAGCTCAGTTAATATAAACTGGTGGGAATTGGAGTGACAGAGTGCTGAGTCAGCTGCTGACACCATATTACAAAACCCCAGGTATTTCCCATACAATCAAAGGATGTGTAGAAAACTACTGGCTAAGTAACTTCTTTTTGTTTCCTTCTCCAAGTTTAGCGCAGTGTGAAAGTTCTCTAAATATAATGTCCCAAAATCTTTTTAATTATGTTTTTATAACCACATTCTCAGTTGACAAGAAAGTATTTTGTTTACAAGAGAAAACAATGTGGAAAAATCCTTAATAACATAGCCAAGAGGAGAGAAAGGCTTTGATATATTACCTAGCTCTTAATAGAAAAAGAATAAAATTTCCATTAACAAATCCTAGAGGGCTTTCCTAGATAAATTTAACTTTTATGCTTTAAAGAAATAAAACTGAACAGACAAAAAAGGAAGAGCAAATGTTAAGAGTTTGTGAACAAGGTCAAATATCCAGTGTGTCTGGAATACCAGGTGTCCAATGTCTGTCTACCCGGATGATCTCTATACATCTTTCCCACACAGATCTGTACTTGTGAGTTTTCCCTAATGTGTTTTCCTTGAAAGTTGGCAATAATCTCAGCTTGGAGACTTGTATTTAACTTGTCCAACAAAGTCAGATATATATATTTGGATGTTTTGAAATGAACGCCAAAGTGAGGATTCTATATAGTGGACCATTTACCTCCATTTTAACAGTTTCAAAGACAACAAATAAACCAGGAAAATGTAAAAAACAAACATCACATTAAAAAAACCAGCCACTATAACTGAGGCTCAGATTCACCAGGGTTCTTAAAATATATTCTTAACTGTAAGCACGTAAGTAGTCCCATTAAAGCCAATGGAGCTACTCACATGCTTAAAGTTAGGCATCTATTCCAGTGGTTATTTGAATTGAGGCCTGAAAGAACAATCTAGCTTTGGTTACATTCCTGGAAATGAAAAGATCTTATGATTTTTATTAGCCAAACTTTTCTTTTTCAAGCAGCATACAGATCTAAGGGTATGTCCACAGCAACTAGACCCGTGTGGCTGGCCTGGCCCAGCTGACTCAGGCTGCAGGGTAGTTTCACTGCTGTATAGACATCTGGGCTCAAGCTGGAGCCTGGGCTTAAGGACCCTATGAGGTGGGAGGGTCCCGGAGCTCAGGCTGCAGACCAAGCCTGGAAGTCTAAACAGCAATGAAACAGCTCCACAACCTGAGCCCTGCAAGCCCAAGTCAGCTGGCATGGGCCAGCTGCGGGTGTCTAGTTGTTGTGTAGACATATCCTATATCTCTAAATATATTTGCTGAAAATATTACTTGCCTCATAGCTGGTTTAAAATACTTGCCACTTATTTCTGCTTGATTCTGATCTTAGATACAAAGTTGTAAAGTTGGAGTAACATCATTAGCTATAGTATCAGTTTAGGGTCAGATTATGATCTCAGTTACAACTGTAAAGCTAAGGTAACTTTAGTGAATTCAGTACTCCAGATTTACAGCAAGGAAATGGAGAGCAAAATGTTTCCCTAAATTGGGTCTAGAGCAGGTGATGTGATAGTGGCTTTAAAAAATATGTTCCACAAGAACATAGAAACAGACATTTTCATACTAGATAAGATCAATGGTCCATCTAGCTCAGCATCTTGTTTCTCAAACTAGCCAATACTAGATGATGCAAGAAACATAAAATGGACAATAATGTAGAAGAATGCATATAAAGAAGTTTCTTCCTAACTTCAGGCAATTAGTGGTTGACATATGTCCAGAAAGAACTCACAGTCTTTAGAACAAAATATAAAAAGCAATCATTTGACTTAGATTCAAACTGAGAGAAAAGGTGGGTGGGGTATCTTGTTGGACCAGCTTCTGTTGATGAGAGAGACAAACTTTCAGGCTTCACAAAGCTCTTCTTTAGGCCCTGAAGATATTATCTCACCCACCTTTTCTGTCTAATATACTGGGACCAACATGGATAAAACAATACTGCATACAACAATGGAAGATATTAGGATCATACAGGGAATTAAAAACTCATACAGTGACATGGAGAGAGAGAAATATTTATCCTTATGATTTGGGTAAAATTTGTTAGTCTCTCAAGTAAAGTGGGCCAGATCACCAGTGAGAATTGGCATAGTTCCAGGGACTTCAGCACAGCTCTACCAATTAACAGCAGCTAATGATCTAGTCCATTGTGTTGTAGAACAAGAGATTTGATATCCCTTATACATATGAACTGAATTTTACCAGTAGAAAACGATCATAAAAATTCTTCAGGGCTACCTCCTTCAGATGGCACTGATACAACATATGACATATGGTTGATTCTTAAGATTTCCAAACCATGCTGCATCTAGATGTGATGCTTATTGATACCTTTGACCAGGCTTCTACGCAACTCCCTCCTCATTCCCTCTGGACAAGTTCCCAAATTATTTCTAGTTTTCTTTCTCTAACCCATCATCCCTTCTGGGCTTTGGTAGTTGCTAGCATATGCAGTGTCATTCTATTTTTAAAAATCTCTTCCTTTTATTGTTTGTAACATAATATGTCTTCAGGATTTCAATGAGATTCTACCCAAGCTTCTGTTCCCACCACACATTTGCAGCTTTAGGTCCTAGTGTGAGGGGCATAAGCCTTTAGCTAGAAATTCCAGTAGCTGGGTCCTAACATTCTCATCCTTCAGCATCCAAATTGTCTTTAGCAAGTTGATATTGTTTAGGAAGTTGATATTCTTCTATGCAGTGTGGAGCCTTCCATCTCTGATCACTATGTGGCTGCTGGAGCTTTGTGAAATCTTTGACTGAAAACCTGAAAGCACAAGACAGCTTGTATTTTCTAGTGACAACAGCACATGCTTATGTATGCATGACGTGTTGCTACAAAACAGCACTGTGACTCATTCACTTAGTCCCCTAAACCCTCCAGGAGAGGAATGTCTTTCAAATGTTAGCATTCCACTTCCATCTGCTTTCCAAAACATCCTCATTTGTAAATGTTCTCTTGATTACATTTCATTGGTGGTTTTACTGAAGATGTCTTCTAGGGGCATCAGCTGTCTCCCCATGAAGTTGCCTGAATAGAATGTGTTTGGGAGATTTTCAAGGGGCTTTGAATTTCAGCTTAACCCTTTACAAAAATGGTTTATTTATTTTTTTGTTTTAGTAGGAGCAAGCCAGTGAGCTAACATGCAAGGCTGTGCTTTGTCCCATGCATAAGCACATTTCGCTCACAGATATCATCATGTTTGCTGTTCGTGTTCTGGTTGCTGTGCCAATAACTCAGGATTTTATCCCTTTCCTTAAACAGGCTAGACAGTATTGACTGTGTGGTTTTTAAAGGTCTGGCCAGATATCTCTAGTTAATGACATTTTGCTCTGCAAAATCTCCACTTTGCTGTGCCAATTAAGAACAGAACAAAAACTGCTCAACCTTCTTTAAAATGACTAAGATCATCAAACAAAATGGACCTTGCATAGAAGAACTTGTTCACAGTGCATTTAACAAACTGCCATGCTAGTTCCTGGCTGATCCTTATAACCAGGAACTGGCTGTTAGCCAGAAAGGACAGCATATCAGAGCAATCAGCTGTGGAAATAAGAACCTTATTATTACAGATCAATAAGAGACCATAGAAATCACTTTTCTTGATGTCCTTTCTTTATTAAGTTTTCTTTCCTATTCTGAGCAATAAGTAATGAGACAAAAGGCCAAATCAGAAATGAGTTACTTGGTCACAGCTCCATTGAAGTCAATGGAATTACGCGGCTTACAACAGACATGACTTTGCCCTGCGGTGTTAAAACTGTTTTAGGCCACACCGAAGCTCCAGTTTACAATGCAACCATCAAGCAGGCAGCTATTTTAAAAATGTTCCATATGCAGAGAGTACATTTGAGCCACACTCAAGGTGCCAGCAATGCTGATAACTACAGTGTACATTAAAATATGATTTTCCATTTCATATTATGTAAAATGTAACATAAGCACATTAATTCTGTGCCTTTGTTTTTGTCTTCTCTAGATATATAATCTTGCCTTAAAATGGACTTAATTTAAACCAAATGCTTACAATTCTAGTAACAGGCTACATTAGTTCAAAATCTTGACTTTTGTTTTTGCACGTTATCTCCTTGTGTTTTGAACATAGCGGTAATGTCTGTAGTTCTTTCATGCAGTGCACCTGGGTCTGCATGTCTGAGTCTGCTTTTGAGAGCCTGAAATAGATATGTGAACTGCCTATTTTCAAATTAATAGCACATGCACTCAGTCTTTAGGCTCTTAAGCATATGTTCAAAAATACAGGGATATAAAAGTTGCATGATTTACTGGACCTTTCATAGACTGAAATGATTGTCTGATTTACTAGTTCCTCCTTTCATGCCGAAACCAATATAAAAAGAAGTTAAGGGAAAGGGAAGGAAAATGGTTATTCAAAATGCATTCATACTCTTGCTAACTACAAAAGTGATATTGTAATGAAGTGATATTAGCCTTTTGGTTCATTGTGCGTGAATATAGTTGTATATTAAATTGCATATCTAACTGCCCTATGGTGGACTGACTTACATCTATATACTAAGAGGAACTGATTAAAAAAAAATGGTTACCCATATTTGAATTTTATGCAAATACCACTCTTGATGGCCAGAAGTGTATTTATCTGCTCTCACAGAACCTGGAGAAAGGAGATGGAAGCTGATATGACTACAGTTATAAAACTGCTATGACATAAGTGACCAATTAGACAGCAAAGTGATCATCTGCATTTCATTGTTTGACATATTGGCCAAAATTTTACTTAGAGATCTGTTAACATTAATGAGAGTCCTGGGTCCCAATTCTTATACATTGGCCAGAAAGTCTGCATGGCAAGGCAATTAGTACTCAAGTTCTTGGTGGCGGAATGGATGAAACCATTGATGCTAATAACCAAATAGCAGAACAACGAATGCCAGGTTTGGAAATAAGATACTAACCATTTTACTGTAGCTAACTGATCACTATGAGAAAGAGAGGATAATTAAAAGCAAATTCCACTGTAATTGCTTTTGCAGCCCTTACTTAGTTCAGACCAATGTCAAACAGCTTGCCCAGGGCTAGTGAAAGAATGTCTTGTAAGATAGAATAAATGTCAAGAGTGGAGGATTTCTTTTGAAAGACTCTAGGAACACACCCTGTCAGAGAGGCAGTAATGAAGACAGGCTCTATGGTCTAATGCTACTGCTTCTGGATCAGAATTTAGGTACTCATCTACTTTGTAGAGAGCACCTTATGTTGATTTCAAGTAACTCCATTAACTTAGACTATAAATGGCGTTAATTAATACTGGAGGCAACAGCAGCTTGGGTGGATATAAAGAAATCAAGTCAAAGAAAAAAAAGAGACCCACTTAGCCCTTATATGTGGGTGGCTAAATTTGGCTTTAGGTGCTTTACTTTAGACAGTGAAGTCTGAACATTTGGCCATTAAACTGTAATGTTGTAAAAAGAATGGCAGATACTGAGGCTTTGGCCAGTCAAAATTAAATTTGATTAATGGAAAAAATAAGTAAGAAACCCAATAATAAAAGAAGAGTCAATTCATAATTAATCCCATTTTGAGCAAACACTTTACCAGACAGCTAACGTGCCATTCACCACTGGAACTAAAATTATGGGGATTGAAATTTGTGGGTCAGGGACTGACTGGTCTTTGAACATGAAAAACAAGTTACAAGAAGCAGCATTTTTGAAGGGCGTCATATTGTTGCAGATCGTACATCTACGATTCATTTCAAAAGGATCACTTATTTAGCATATCTGGCATAGATGTATTTATGTAGCTTACAGTGCTATATGCCCTTACACCAATATACAGTTATGGAAGGCAGATTGTTATTCATTTACATTCACACAATCAGGGGCGGCTCTAGGTATTTTGCCACCCCAAGTACGGCAGGCAGGCTGCCTTTGGCAGCTTGCCTGTGGGAGGTCCCCGGTCCCGCGGATTCAGCAGCACGCCTGCGGGAGGTCCCCCAAAGCCGCAGGACCAGCGGACCCTCCGCAGGCATGCTGCAGAAGGCAACCTGCCTGCTGCCCTTGCAGCGACTGGTAGAGCACCTCCCCGTCGCTTGCCGCCCTAGGCACGCACTTGGCGTGCTGGTGCCTGGAGCTGCCCCTGCACACAATGAAGCAGGAACTGCTGTGAGATGGTTAGGATTTCACTGGGGCCTATATAAAGGCACACTGTGTTAATTCTCTAAAATGAATGATTTAGGGACTGTGGAAATGTTAAAAGTAGAATTTTATTGTTACTATTTCAGAGAACCTTATGTTCATTCCTGATTGTATTAATGAAGTGAAAGACTAGCAAGAATTGAGACATAGGTCAAATATGTGCTGCAGACCTCAGCTGTTATAGCTACGTTGGTCAGAGTGTGATGAGGTGTGACCCCTGACTGACAAAGCTGTGCCAGCAAAAGGCCCCAGTGTGCATCCCCCTATACCAGTAATTCTGCACTTTCACCGGGATAGCTTGTTTCATTCATAGAGGTGGTTTTATTATACCTGTGCATAGCCAGTACAGCTACTTCCACACTGGGAATGCTTTGCCAGTATGGTATACTGGGATTCCTGTACTGGCAAAGTGCTCCTAGTGTAGATGTGGCCATAGTTACTTCTGAAAATCTTGGCCTCAATCTTTAAGGAAATCTCTCTATTTCTGAAACAGTTTTTAACAACTGATCTGGCAAGTCTGTGCCAGGAGTATGAATGGAGAGAGCATTTCTTGTGCTTGGTCTCAAAAATGTTTTGCAGAAACTGTTTTAAAAACATTATCCTATTCAAATTGGTTGGCACTGACCAATACCATAAAACATTTGCAATATTGCGTCTTGTAAACTGACACAGCTAATTTTCTTGAGTAGAGGAAGTCAATATCTTCATATTTTAGCTAATGTTGGGAGTCAGGTGACAGATCTAGGGGTATGAGTCTGAAGAGTGCAGAAACCCTACAAGCCCTTCATCTTGCCAGCACTATTCTCCTCTCTGTATGCATGTATAGTTTGCACTAAAAACAAGATTCTGCATCTGAGATTTACATTTGAATAACTGGATCTGATTTAATGCATTACTACTGCCATATAATATTAACCACACATCTTGCCCAGCACTTCTACACTTAGCACCGGAATTCTGGAATAAAGGAAGTGGTTCATTTGATGGTGATACTGTGGCTTTAGCTTATTCAGAATATGTAATAGGGGAGAGAGAGAGTTCACCCCATGCCACTCTTCAACTCTGTACAAGACTCTTTCTGTCCATGGAGTGATGGGCTCTCTGAGTGCTGTTGGGTGGAAATTGACTAGCTCATTAAGGATTGTTATCTTTACCTGTGGTGCATTAACCATCTTATGCTATGAAGCAGCTACCATAGGCAAGATATCCTTTTCAGTGTAACTCCTGTTTACATGGGATCTAGCAATATTTGGTTTCCCATGAGGTATACCAAGCTTTTTTCATGCTCTTTGAAGCATAGCTATTTGCACTCCAAAGAAGTTAGGAATTTTAGAATAAATGCAGTGAACATTTCTTTAAACCAGTTTTTTTCCCCTCCAAGAACCAGAAACCTGATTTTGAACTCTCAGTTATTGATCCATAAGATTTATTCTGTATGGCTCTGGTGTATCGAGCTTTCAAGATGCATAGTAATTACTGACTAAAATGTCAGCACCTCCTCAGCCCATAGTCTCTGGTTTGTTTTTGTATGGTTTGACTAGGGCATGCAACATTTTATGGAGATAATTAAAAACAGAATATAGATATTTTGTCATCCTTTGTGCTTTCTATTCCTGATCTTTCTTTAAGTGCTAACAAATGTGTTTGTCTCCATTCAGGACATTAGAACTATTATACAGAGACAATTTGTTTTTCTTTCACTGCAATACGACAAAACAAAGGGAAATATAACTAGGAATACGTTTGCCCTCTAACATTTTATAAGGCTTTTTACAGTATATTTACTAGCATAATGAATGAGATTCAATTCTTAAACAAAATACTTGTGTGTCAGATGGCCAGTGAATAGGCAGGCAAGAGAATAATGGGTTAGATATACCTGCTGGTCTCTTGTAGAAGAAGCTAGCTAAAAGGGTCACATTTTCAGATGCATATATGAAATTAACACATGCATTTGTGTGTGCGCAGTGCTGGCAGCCAAATATCCTGATATGCTGTGCATAAGCTGTTGTATGTTGTGCCATGTGGAAGCATGAACTTCTGAAAATTTGACCTATGATTTCTTTTATAGAAATTCCATATAATTATATGCTAAGTGAAAATACCACACAGGGTTTCTAAGATACTTCCATAGTTACGTATGGACCCAGATACTATGAATTAGTTTTTACAGGACTGTTAAGGACTTTATTTGGCACCTTCTATTTGTTTAGCATATGTATAGTTATTGTATGTAACCTCCTTCTAGAACAATTAAGAGACTGATAAGCATAAATCATTGCCAGAGTCTGTTGTAGGGACATGGAAACCATATGAAGTCACATCTGGACATCTTTGCTTAGGATACGCCCTCTGCAGCTGCAATAATGGGGCTAGGAGTTATGGCAATAATTATTTTCTTTTTCAAATAAAAAAAGAGGAAAGAGAAATAGGAGTCTCATGGGAAGGAGACTGAGCAATGAGACAAAAGAAAGAAGGACTGAAGACTGTGACACACATAGGCATAAGAGCCTAGACTTCCTCTAAAAGGCATAAGACTTCCTTTAAAACACATCCAATGCTGGGCACTGCAGAATTGAAGAGTTATACATCCGCTCTTATGTCAGTTCTGGAAAAAGGCAGTAAAATAGGTTGTAAAGGAGACTGGCTTACCAAAAGACTAAGAAAGCGGCTTATGCATACATAATGGCCAGAAAGCATCTTACAGGGATTGTTTGTTGTAAACATTACATTGTAACATGGAGATGGACTGGTGCAAGGACAGGGCTGGTGCAACCATTTAGGCAACCTAGGCGGTCGCCTAGGGTGCTGGGATTTGGGGGGCGCCATTTTCTTTGGCAGTGACTGCGGCGGCTGGATCTTTGGCCACCCCAGATGCCACCAGCATTTAGGTGGAGGGAGCTGGGGAGGGGAGCATAGAGAGGGCCGCTTGCAGCAAGGAAGCGGGGGGCAGCAAGCAGGGGAACTCCCCAGCCCAGCTCACCGCTGCCCCGCCTCCTCCCCGAGAACGCCATGGCTGCTTCACTTCTCCCACCTCCCAGGCTCGTGGCGCCTAAGCTGATTGGCTCTGCAAGCCTGGGAGGCGGGAGAAGTGAAGCAGCCACGGTGTGCTTGGGGTGCTTGTGCTCATGCATGGAGCAGGGGTGAGCTGGGGCAGGGGGTGCCTGAGGGTGGGGTGTAGGGAGCTGCCATGGGGGGGGACACCTCAGGGTGTGGGCATGGGGGAGGCGGAAAGTGGAAGTTTCGCCTAGGGCATGAAACATCCTTGCACCGGCCCTGTGCAAGGATGATTTGAAACCCATTCTGCAGTTATGGCAGGATCTGTCACCTTCCATTAGGTTAAAAATCCTCATTTCAAAAAGCCCCTCAATGTCATCTAATTGGGCTTAGTTTTGCCCAGATATGAGAGATTTGTGCCTTACTTGTATTTTTTCCATATTTCTCTGGGTTCACATTTGCAATAATAATTTATTTTAAGGTAGTTATTTTCTATACAGAAAATACCTAAATTGTTCTTGGAAACTCCTTCCATATTGTTCCTCCAAGCCACCTAACTTGTTTGCAGTTACCACAGGACTCCAAACCTTCTTCCCTTATTCGCTCCATAAATCCTTAAAAGCAAAACCATAGTCTCTAACACAAAATGATAAAAATGCTGGTTGTTAAATTGGTTAAAGTTTTAGACTGACTGGTAAAAAACAAGTTTCCAAATAGTTCCTGGTGTAGATTTTGAACCTACATTTAAAAAAAAAATAAACTCACATTTACGAGTTGACAAGGGAACTAAATAATGGTAATAACTGCATAAAATATGCCCTCCCAGTTTGAGAACTACTAAGTTGCCAAGTACCAACGCACTTGGAGTTCTTACACTGGAGTTACACATCTTTGGAAAAATAGGGCTTAGTAATGAGAATGCTGACAGAATCCAATTGATATACCTCAGCAATGCTATGAGATAACAGTGCTTGCTAGAGAAGTATTTTGAATCTTTATGGAAGGAGTTTGTCTCTGGGAAGACTTGCCCTGAGTGTGAGGATTTAACAAGTTGCATGATTACACAGTGTGCTCCTTGCATAATCTAATTGTTTCCTCACTCAGACACTCTGATCTCCAGCCACCTTCCCTTTGACCTTAAATTTAGTTCATACCACGTGCATAACAGTCTTCTTTATCTTTATATATATACCCTTTAAAACTGCATCTCATGCTTCCTCTCTCCTGCCCCATTCAAGAGAGTATCCCCATCTACCTTAAGTCTTTCTACAGTGCCTATCACCTTGGTATCTAAGTGCCGAACCTCCCTTTTATCTGGTGTTAAGATCCTCTCCTCTGTCATCTCATTTCTCATTTTCCCTCCCCATTGTATCAGTGAAAATATATTGTGCTACCTTTTCTCTGATATTTTACAAAGGTTGTAAAGATTGCAAAGCACTTTCAGATCCATTTGCTTTATGAAGGTAAAAACTTTATCCATTTTCTTTGTCCAAAAAGTCAGAAATATTTGGTCTATGTTTGTCCATTATTTTGTGTCTACTGGTAACTAAGTGTATCTGTCAAGATAATTTGCTTAGATATTATACTGTATAAGCACTATAGTTACCAATAGATTGGACAGATAATTCATCTACCTTTCAGTAATATCATCCTCCACCCTATTCTATGTTAAGCAATCCAGATGGCTAAAGAAAGCTTTAATTATTTAAAACTAGAGAGAAAATTTGGATTTAGATTCAGCTCTGCACTATTCCAGAGTTTAAGATTCTTTGCATCCATGGTTTTGATTTGGGACCCATCTCTATTTAAAATAATGTTGACGGTCAAACAACCAGAATAATAATGATGTCACCTAAATAAACACTAGATTTCCCAACACAGTTTGACTTCATCCAGAGTAACTTTAAATTTTACTAAAAAACTATCCTGCTCCATTATGACTCCTTAGAACTGCAAACACACAGATGTATTACAAACACTATAGTGTTCTACAATACTGACACAAAACATTACACTTTTCAATAGTGTTACTGTACTATTTAACACTCTTTGAAATATACTGTATTTTTTAAAACATAAGGTATTCAGGATTATGCTTTGCCATATGTATCATTCTTTATATTATCAAGCAATGTTTTAAATTCAGTGATCGCCAAGGGAGTTGCTTGGACAACATAAAAAAGAAATCCCAGACAGCAAGCATATTTCCTTACTTTTATGTATTAAATATAAACAGCGGAGTGGATTTTCATGACATTCTATACAGTCCAGATGCAGACACAAGCTTTCTGAGAAAATCTGTTTCCAGATGCCTCATTTTTATAGTGTCTAAGATATAAACACTTGAAAAGTTGACATTTGCATTTAAAGCCTAAGCCAAGACAGGGGAACATTAGAATGCTGTGATTACTGCCACTTATAATATATGCATTAAAATAGGATATTAAAAATGAATGAGCGCGCAACCAGGTCAGGTTTATGTTCTACTTAATCTCACAGAAGACCAGGTAATTGAGAACTATTGATTTTCAGGACAGAGTAAAAAAAGAATCTACTCAGTTAAAAATATGCCACATGCACATCTGTATTTTGGAGGTAAGTAATCATCAGATGATCATTTAGTATATTTTAAGAAGATAAATCAGTTTAACTTACATTGACTTATTAAGTCCCTGGACTTTATTTCTGTTAGAACTAATTATAAGTCTGGCTTTGGTATGAACTACATCCTAGCTTTTGGGTCTGTACAAAACTTTTTCTGTGCGCCTGGGGCCAAATCATGAAATCCTCTTTCATGTGCAGTCATAACATCCCAAGAGAAAACTTGTGAAAGTTGGGTAAGGAGAAAGAAAAACATGCCACGTTATAATCATGCTGTTTCCTTCAACTTTTTTCTGAGGGTATGTGGCAGAGTTTTCTGCTCCTCTCCCCTGTGGAAGTAGCAGGAGTTCAGACCCCACAGGACTCAGAAGGCCCATCTGATGGAAGCCCTGTGCCTATGCATTGGCTCTTTCACTATGCAGTTTCTTTGAAGGGGAACCTCGGCATGGAAAGGGCTCTTCAATGAAATTAAAAAAAATGCTGTAAAGTGAAAAATAAATCAAGCCTACAGGGTACATCAACAGAGATTGGTTCCCCTAATTAAGGCTTGTCAATTCTTCTTGTGTTCTTATTAAGGCACAGAGAGTTTGTAAAACATTACACAACACAGCAGTGAGAGCCTGCTGTAAGCTTCCACCAGCTACAGCCTGTTCTGCTCCCTACAGTCCAGATCCACACCTTCCAAAATGGAGGCTGTACTTTCAGCCACATGCATTTCCTAACACAACATTGACAGCTATTCCACACACTCCCCTCTACCAGACTGAGCTCCTACTCATACATTCTGATTTATACCCTGGAAAAGGTTCTCAGCATGCCCTGCTCTTAAAGAGACACTGCCCCGAGATGGACTTAACTTCCCTTTCCTCTCTATAGAATTCTGGAAAAAGTGGGAAGGAAAAACAGAGTGGAAGAGAAATGTGTTGTTCATTGTTTAAATAGATTAAGAAAAGGGAGGAGAGTGATTATAAGCTTTTGGGGGGCAGGTACTTTTGTTTTGTGTTTGTGCAGTGCCTAGCATGAAAAGGCCCTGGTCCATGACTGGGGCTCCCAGGTGCTACCACAATCAAGTAAAATAAAATAAAAAAGTAGTGTTTATTGAAGCAGCCAATCAGATGTCAAGTCAGATATCGATAGCTGTAGCAGAGGCACATACTACAAAAATATCTACTGACTCCCACTACCTTGTCCCCTTACTTTGTCCCAATGGTCTCCAAAAGCAGAAGAGACTCAAACCCATGGAGCTCCAGCAAGACAGTCTGGCTAGATCCCAATACAGTGGGAAGTGTTTCATGAAGCCAGAGCTCCTTATTCCCCATACTTCGGCTTGGTTCCTTTGAATCAGAAGGGATAATATTGTCTGTCAGTAATTAAATTCCATACTTCATAAGCTTATTGCCTGAAGTGGAGTCAGGAAGGAATTTGTACCCATTCACACAATGTATCGCATTGTAAAATTGGTTATGTGCATTAAGAAAGACATGTCAGAAGCATCCCAGAGAAGTATCACATATGGGCCTGGCTGGATATTAGAACAGATGGACCTACAGTGTGATCTGCTATGGCAGGTTCTGTGCAATGAAAGAAATGTCCAATATGGACTAAGTTTTAAGGAATCACACTTTAGTACCTTAATCTGATTATATTATAGAGTGAAGCACTTTCAATTTTTTTTGAATCCTTCTTGGATCATTTTAGTCCTGATATGGTATATTTTGAAAGTAATCGGTATCTGTGTGAGGATCTGTCATTGTTTGACATAATATTTACATGTATTTGACTTTGTTTCTCCACTGTTGATTTGGAAAATTTCATAACTATTAGCATTGATGGCTTTCTGTGCTTTATAAATTGCTTCTATGTTAAACCACTGCAGAGTTCTAACTCTAGGAATAAGCCTATTAAAAATAACAGCTTAAATGTTTCCTACAGCACATACACGAAGATGTTAGGACAGGATGCAGATGAATAGATATGAACACTGAAGGCACAGACATTGCATGTTTCAGAAATGACTGACATAACTTTGACATGCTTGATCTCTTATTCTCTGTCATTTTACAATTCAAGGTTCTTCATTCCAAAATAAATTTCTTTGGGCATGGTGCACATTTTGCAAACAGACCTGCACCGTCCCAGTTGCTGGTAGATACTGGGCTAGATCCTTAGCTAGTTTAAATAGTGTAGTTCCATTACAGCTAATTGGATTCTGCTGATAATGCACCAGCTGAGAATTTTATCCAGTGTGTCTCACGGGTCAGGAATTACAGTGGTAACTAAACCAGAACACCAGCATGCACTTGAATAGCATGGCAATGGGACTTCTTTGCAGTTTTTATCTCACCCAGCTCCTGTGCTGTAGTTTAAATTATGTGTCATGCCTATAGGAATTGTTGGAACTTCAGCAACTTTTTATTTTCATATCTGATGGGCAAACTAGACAAGAAGAGCAGAATTCTTGGTGAGATGTAAAAAGGGTTTTGATCACTCAGCAGTCATTTAAAAAGCAACTAAAAAAACTAAAACAATGGTCAAAAGCCAAATAGCAAATTGAATTAGTTGTTAAATGTCATTAGATCCTTATCAGTATTAGCCGGTGGTCCTGATAGCATAAATTGGGTTTCTTTTGTCAGAACAGGATGTTTAGACATCAGTGAACATGTTCTCTGGTTTTATCTGTTGCAGTTTAAACTGGCTAAAGCAAAACCTCGTATCAGTTAACCGTTCAGTGGCAATAGCAGAATCTTGTCTCTGCATGCTGTTCTTTTAAGGTGGAAAATAGCAGTGTCAGCATGTTAGTACTTGTGCTAGATATGTATCTCCTAAGGTTGCTGTGGCAAATATGGAACCAGAGCTTCCCTAATAAGTCACAGCTATCTCCATCTGTCAGCCTAAGCTGTATCAGGCATTTCCTGTTAGCTCTCATGTACCTTTCCACTCTGTTGTTGAGTCAGCTAGGAAGGCAATTGCCTACATTTCTGGCAGCAGATCTGTATTGTGGGGTGCAGTTGTAGCCAATCATGAAATGTCACTTAAGAATCTGACAGCAGAATTTCTGGGTCAGAAACCTATCTAGCCCAGCAAGACCCCAGGGAAATACATTAAACTAGACCAGTGTACTTGACAGCTTTATTATGTACCCCCTCTCTAAACAGCTACAGAGGGGAGCACATGTTGGTTTACAGCAATATTTTTGATAACAAGAAAAATATGAAGGTAAGGGCTGAGACAAACCAGAGCTGAGATGGGACAAAGAGATACTTCTGATTGATATTAAGCCTGGGAAATGTAAATTATATTAGTTTACAGGGGAAAAAGAATAATGTTTTGCCACGGCACAATCTGAACTTATGTAGGGAATGTGCATTTTTGATGAATGCTGCTGTCACAGCTTAGCAGTCAAACTGGTGAAAACAGCATGCCTATACACTACCAGTCTAAGGTGCTTATACTTGCTTCATTACTGAAGTATCTGAGTGCCTCACAATCTTCAATTTATCGTCACACTGTTCCTGCAAGATAGGGAAGTGTTATTATCCCCAATTTACAGATGGGGAACTTAGACACAGAACGATAACGGGACTTGCCCAAGCTCACACTGAATGTCTTTGGTGGAGCAGGGAACTCAATCCAGATCTCATTAGTTCCCTAACCACTGGCCCACCCTTTTTCTCTGTTCCCTGGCTATCCAGCTCTCTGATTTATGATTATATACTTCACTCCATGGTTACTTATGCAGTTTAGAAGGCTTAGATCCTTGGAGAAGTATCACCTTTTTTGGCTTGTGACGGGGATAACAATGAAACAATATTTTTAAAGGAAGATGCATGTTAAAGTTAATTATTAGTGAGATTCAAGAGGACAAGCTGTATTTTTCTTAATTCATTTATTCTCCCCTGCCCCCATTTATGTTTACAAAATTAAGTCCAGAGGGATTTTAGGAATGAGACACCATAAGTCTGGCTGCTGGTTTGTAAGATTTTAGGAATAAAAGTGTAATAAGAACAATTAATAATCCACCTAGAAGCAAAACCCCCGACCCATGTGCAACCTTTTATTTATTTCATTGGGACAGTGTGGGAGCCCTGGAGAATGATAACCTCTTTCCAGCTACGGAACAGCTACAGCACGAGCAGGCGCAGTGTCACATCCCCCACTATGCTGTCAACGTGCTTCAGCTCTGAACTGGAGGGACACGTCGAGGAGCAAGAGGCCAGCTAGGTTCCAGGCCCATTGAGGACTTGCTCCTAGAGTGTCTTCCTGTGAGTTGCTAAGGGCCCTCATCTCCCACTGAGTGGGAGACAAAGCTGCTTGGCACCTCATAGGAGTACTCAGAACCTTGCAGAATTGAGCCCCTCCATCCTTAGCTTCCCTAACAAGACTGTCAGCAATTGTGATATAGGCACGTCCTATGGAACCAAACTGAGGACACCATCTTATTTCAGTAGGCTACTGAACAGATAGTAACAGCTTCTGGTCACTATTCATTACTGAACTGGATCAAATCTGAACTGGCAACAAAGAGATGAAAGACTCCAGATTCTATCACTAATACTCTGAGACATCCAGGTTTCTATTCTTTAGGTCTTTTCTCCTTAGCATCAGAACAGTCATTCCATCAATCAAAACTGTCATTTTCAATTAGCAATAGATCCATAAAATTAGAAGATAGGTGAAATGACTTGTAACATATAATATTGCAAAAAAAATTACCAAACCTTCTATAGATATTGCTGCACTCAAAGCTATTGTTGGCTTATTATGTGGCTATTTTCACTGAGATGTAATTTTGTAAGAAATCTCTGCTTGACTTTAAAACTGTTTTGCTATATGTGTTATTGTTTTTGTAACGTTATTACTTACTGCTCATTTAATTATTCATTGAACTAGATTGTGTTCAAAGGAAGGATTTTTCTAATTGTACCAAAGAAACTTTTTGATGATACCAGGAATTAAATCTTTTAAGTTCCTGGTATACAACTATGATTTTTTCTTGAAAGGCTATATAATATGATTTGTATGTCCGTATGCATTAAAAAGCACCAACACACCTGTATATCTTAGACTTTAAGCAAAACAAAATATATAATACTTTTTTTTTGGACTACAGTGGAAATTATTTGTGTGAGGGAAACACATGAATGTTAATTTTTGGTATTGCGTTGAATGCAAAAAGTAAGCAATTTGAAGAAATAACTTTGAAACAATACAGTGTATGATGCTAGCTCTAGGGTGATTATGTCCAAGTGTCTGTAAAACTATGCTACAAAAACAGCACTTTGCCTTATGATAGTGGGACATGATCTTAATGAGCCTGATTTTTCTCCTGTTTATCTCAGTGAAAGCTTTGCTATTGACTTTTGTAACAGTATCAGGCTGAATATGAATCATCAGAGGCCTGATCCAAAGCCCAGTAGACGGCCATGGAGCTCAATCGGCTTGGAGCAGACCGGCCTAGTTGAACAAAGAAGGCTGTTTTGTTGGTCTGCATTGCAGTTTGAATAGCAAATGCTAACTAATACAACAATTCTACTTGAGCACAGTGCCTCTCTCTGTCCTGAATAGACAAACAATACCCTAAGTCTGATACTATAGTCAGACAAAGAGAGTTTCAATGGAAACCCAAGAAAGAGCTAATTTTCTAAAATTGGAACATTATCTGTCATGTGTTACTACTCTGTAATTATGACTGTTTTTCAGCTTTCACAGAAAAAGATTTTTATAAGAGCCTTTTAATCTAAATGGCCAATTATATTAAAACACTGACTTCCATACTTAGATACTATTGTGTTTAGTATAAATTTAGCAAATTACATGGCTTTGCTTCTTTAGTGGAAACGTAAAATATGATTACTACCTGCTTAAGTGTAGAACATGAATAGTCTCGAGAACATTGATGTTGTTTATCATTAGTGATACAATACTTTTGCTGTGTATCTGAGATTGTGTGCCAGAGATAATGCCTTTTAGACAGTGGACGTCTGTATGGTTTTGCAAAGAGAACAATAAATAAATAAATAAATAAAATAGATGATTCGTCTCCCATTATCAGAAAAAGAAAAGTGAGTTTAAGTTGATGGAAAGTATTTTGTGGCCTGGTGGGTTGCTGTTCGGAGGAACATGCAGAAGCAGATGAGATGGCTGGAAAAAATCAAGCACAACTTGTCTTGAAGTATCATATGAAAAGTTTAGTGATCAGCTGAAAGTATCAATAAGGTTTTACGGCCCTTGAAATACCAAAAGGTTCCAGAATCTTCTGCAGGAAACTGACCTATTCATACAGCACTTTTATTAAATAAAAATGAAATGGCCACTCCACAGCTATAAGTAATGGAGTCACTGTGGAGATCATGCTGATGTTCCACAGCTCCATTCCAGGGTAAGTGCAATTTTGTTCAGTAAATCTCCAGTTTGTGTAGGAAGGGGTAGGAAGATAAATAAGTTTGGAAGATCATCTTGAAATTACACAAGTTTAATAACTTTTAAAATAGAAATTAGGTCCCAGTTCAGGAAGATACTTAAGCATGTTCCTAACTTTTAAGTATCTGACTAGTCCCACTCAACAAATGGAACTACTCGTGTGTTTAAATCTTTGCACATACCTTGCTGAATCAGGGCCATAGTACTGAAATGCTGGGGGACTCACTTATAGGAGCTTTGGTTATTTCTGTTAAATCTTTGAGCCATGATGAGTTCAGAGGTTCTTGAAATTTGCCATATTGTTTAGGTCCCAATTCTGCAATCCTTTCTTACGCTGAGAAGTACCCTTCTCCTTAAGTAGTCCTATGTCAATCATTGGTAGCATTTGCATAGTAAGTTATTACTCAATATGAGTAAATATGGAGGAATCTAACCTTTAGTTCTTACCTACAAATTAGACATTATTTGACATTCATGGAAGAGTCAGGAACACCTTTGTTACTGTTAGTAACATTTTCTTCAGCCTCAAAGCTTCACAAGGAGATCAGAATGCCTATTGTTCTTGCTCTGGTGAAATTAAACATTTGTTTTTATTTTCTTACCTGGTGTTAGGGGAAGGTTTGCCCTGTACAGACATTTATTCTGAGTTTTTCTGTTCTGGATGAAAATATTTTGTCCTCCTAAATTAATTTAGACAAATGAAGACATGGAGTTGGAAAATAATTCAAAAAAACTGCAAGTAGACAATCCTTTCTAATTAAATGAAGTTATTCATTTCTAGATTTAAGACAAATAGAATTTAATTGACTATGAGTCCTAAAAATGCATAAATATTAAATAAAAAAAAATCTTTGAATGTCAATTCTCTTTGAGAACTCCACAATGGACTGACACAGATGATTCTTTTTGTTAATTTCCATATCCTGTTATTCTATTGCCTAGATTTTAATTATTGTGGACTCTATTCAACAGAAATTTGAAAGTGTCTTCCTTTCATATAGGACTAAAGGACATTGTTCCTTATTTTGTCTAACTAGTAATCCAAAATTGGCCATCTATTGGGTGCTAGCAATTTTCCAGTCAATCTCAGGTGTGGGAAATGTCTTCTAGCTGAGTGCCAGGAACTGTGTAGACTCAGTGATTGCCAGTCTTTATTTATCACTGTTGAACAGAAAAACCCTATCTTCCATGCACAGTGACACAGATTTTATTTTATGGAAACCAAATCCTCAGCTGATTTTTAAATCATGATAACACTTTAGAAATTGGAATTATTACTAAATTTTGAGTTCCTCTATATGGTTAATGCAATTGAAAGGCTACATCTTCAGCTGATGTAAACCAGCATAACGCCATTGTCTTAATTTTCTTCACTGGAGCTATGCAGAATTTCACCAGCTGAAGATGTAGCCCTGTAATGGCACTAACCACATTGAGGATGTCAACATTTTGAAATAAGCCATGGACCACTACTAAAAGTTATCATGATATTAGAAATTGTCAGTGAATACAGTTGTTAATTTAAACATATCCCTGTAGTATGGGAGACCCAGAGACACTATCACTGTTTGAATGCATGAGAATCAGGAACTGAAACTGAGCAATCTTTTTGTTAATCAAACTAAATTAACTGCAAAAAGAAATAAACATAATAAACAGTGAACAGTGAATTTAGTTTGTAAAATATTTTAATTTTAATAATCTGAGGTGGTATTAATAACACATGTAAGGAAATATTTAAGAAAATATTATCTCGACTGCATTCTTTAAAATTAATAATAGTATCTATCTGCCATCAGAACTCATGAATCTAACTGAATTCAATGTGATGAATTGATTAGTGTGTTTTTAGCATGGCCCAGTACTGGAAGGGCTCCACATTGCTCAGATGCATTATTTAGGGTATACTAGAAATAAGGGAGTTTCTGCTTTACCTCTAGTGGGGACAGGGCCTGTACTTTTGGAGGTGGAAGGTGTCAATTCTATTCCTGCCATTGCCACAGTATGACAGCAGTGAAGATGCTACATGGTCACAGGTTAGTTACATTGTAAGTCTGGTACGTCAGTGATCATTTTATGTCGTTATTTACTGTTATTACTTTATATTTAGGTATAGTGTGTAATTTCATATTCCTATGATCCTGGAAAGCAGTGAGAAGCCCTCAACACACTGCAAAGAAGAATAGCAGATGATGCTGTTGCTAAGCATAGATAACAGCTTGGGGGTGATGTTCACTCTACAAAGAACAAAGTGTTAACCAAAACAGCAGCACTATAATAAATTACAACACCACTGTGGGAAAAACACCACTCCAATCCAATTACTGCAGTATGTTTTGTATATCAATGTATTGAGGCATGCAAACCAAAGTAATTATAAAACCAATAATTGGTCTATGGTGAAATCTTATGCAGGTAACACATGCTGAAAAAATCATGAACGGCCTGAATCATACTTTTCACTCTTCTTCTACTATTTGCAAGAAGAAATATTTTCTTTATAATAAAATAACTTTGTTTCAATTGTAGAACCTGCTTAATGGAAAGCAAACAGCCAGAAATAAGGGATCACATGGATATGCAGTGGAGAAAGCTGTAATGTTTCAGGAATTTCAAGTGTATGTGTCTGTTTTTGATTCAGATACAAAAGGTTTTTTGTGTGTGATTAAATTATTGGGGAATGCTTGTGGTTATGGGATGCACTTTCAATTTCTTAACTGCAGAGTGGGAACATCAGATTTACCGGAAAATTAAAAAAGAAATCATACAGCCATGGTCATTTTGGCACTGTTTTATAATCAATTATTTAAAAAAAATCATCATCTGACATTCTCTTAATGTTGCTTAAACAATAACTGTGTTGTAATAAGGCCAGGGATATCATATAATGATAAAAATGGACTTAGTTTGCCTGGTTTAACAGTCTGTCCTATAAACTTTAATTGATTGACTGATTAATGTACAGTGAACAAGAGAAGCCTGTTCATTTAGCTGTTGGCAACATCCTTACTGGATTGGCTAAATGTCAGTGAGAGAGTTAAATAGTCAGGCTGACATTATTGTGAGAAAATTGCATTGTCAGGGATGGGTCTGAAAAAGCACATTCACTCTGGTGAATTGTTGCTATTGCAGAGCAGGCCAATGCATCTTTTCAATAGTTTTATCAATCTCCTTCTTTATATCTCTCATACAGTTTATACTAAAGGGACACTGTCTGGTCAATTTCAGCTCCAAACTCAGGGTTACTGAAAGAGCCAAGAGCAATAAAAATTATTCTATGAATATTTTTTGAAAAATCCAATAAACCAGTGTCTTGGTTGGATTTAAATGGTCCCCGGCAAAGTTTGCAAGCCTTGTATTCTATTAGCTTTTCACCAGCAGGTGAAACTAACTAGTTATTTTTTCTAAGATGAGTGAAATGCAAAAAGGAAACTATCATCATTAATAATGAAATATAAATTTGATGTTAATGATTAGTTAAGAAAGGATCATCTACTTTCTGTTTTTTTTTGGAATTCTTTTCCAACTCCATGTCTTCATTTGTCTAAATTAATTTAGGAGGACAAAATATTTTCATCCAGAACAGAAAATCTCAGAGTAATGTCTGTACTGGGCAAAAATTTTTAATCATCTTGGGTATTATTCAGTGGAAAAAATTGTGTGGGTTTAAGTATATGTATAAATTGAGATTGGATGTCTTTTTAAGAGATGTGCTTTAGCTCATCCATAAGTTATGGGCTTGATATGGCATAGGAATTGCTAGGTGAAATTCTCTGGCCTGTGACATGCAGGTCAGATTTAATATCATAATTGTCCTGCCTAGCCTTAAAATCATAGAATGTCTGGGTTGGAAGGGATTTCAGGAGGTCATCTAGTCCAACCCCTGCTCAAAGCAGGACCAATTCCCAACTAAATCATCCCAGTCAGGGCTTTGTCAAGCCTGACCTTAAAAACTTCTAAGGAAGGAGATTCCACCATCTCCCTAGGTAACCCATTCCAGTGCTTCACCACCTTCCTAGTGAAATAGTTTTTCCTAATATCCAACCTAAACCTCCCCCACTGCAACTTGAGACCATTATTCCTTGTTCTGTCACCAGGTACCACTGAGAACAGGCTAGAGTCATCCTAGTTGGAACCCCCTTTCAGGTAGTTGAAAGCAGCTATTAAATCCCACCTCTTCTGCAAACTAAACAATCCCAGTTCCTTCAGCCTCTCCTCATAAATCATGGGCTCCAGCCCCCTAATCATTTTTGTTGCCCTCCGCTGGACTCTTTCCAATTTTTCCACATTCTTCTTGTAGTGTGGGGCCTAAAACTGGACATAATACTCCAGATGAGGCCTCACCAGTGCTGAATAGAGGGAATGATCACGTCCCTCAATCTGCTGGCAATGCCCCTACTTATACAGCCCAAAATACCATTAGCCTTCTTGGCAACAAGGGCACCACTCTTGACTTCTATCCAGCTTCTCATCCACTGTAACCCCTAGGTCCTTTTCTGCAGAAGTGCTGCCTAGCCATTCGGTCCCTAGTTTGTAGCAGTTCCTGGGATTCTTCCATCCTAAGTGCAGGACGCTGCACTTGTCCTTGTTGAACCTCATCAAGTTTCTTTTGGCCCAGTCTTCTAATTTGTGTAGGTCCCTCTGTATCCTATCCCTACCCTCCAGTATATCTACCACTCCTCCCAGTTAGTGTCATCTGCAAACTTGCTGAGGGTGCAGTCCATGCCATCCTCCAGATCATTAATGAAGATATTGAAATCAGTTACTCTGTATGTATGGATGTTTTACTTGACCACATCCCTTTAAAAGGGAGCTGTATCTTAAGATCCCACACTACCTGAATATGCTACTGAGACACCAGGGGAGTGGGACATTTTTGCAGCAACTCCTCCACAATCCTGCAGCTAAACTCTGGGACGCTAACCTTCTTGCAGCCGTACCACAGGAATTAGGCTCTGAGGTCAGAGGGGAATATCATGTCCCCTTAATCTATGGGAATTTCCAGGATATGCATTTTATGAGAATCCCTCTGGCCCCGGAATAAAACCCAGTCTGGCTTGTCTGGGTTTACAGAGACTACATCGGTCCTATAAGAGTCATGGAGTTGGAAGATGGGATGGAGACAGATTATCTGTGCATGTTGAGTGCCAATTTCCCAAACATTACTCGCCCTCAGCTTTCCCTATGCTTTTGTATTTTTTTCCTTTTTGCCTGCTTCTTCCCACATTTCCCGCCATTTTGTTCCCTTCCTCGCTCTCACCTTCACTCCACCCCCTTTGCTATGCATTTATTCTGTGACCTCTATTCACAGGATCCCAAACAAGAGAGAACTGAAGCCTCTGTGAGAAGGAACACAGTGTGCACCTTCTCTCTAGCAAACTGCTTCTGAATTGAATCCCAAACCAGATGCTTGACCACACCAGTTTCCTTTTCTCTATTTCAAAGCACTTGTTATTCTGAAGGAATTTTATCTTTTCTTTAAATGACCACACTTTCCAGGGAGGCAGATTGTGTGGAGGCACAAAGGATTCACATTTTATCTATGATCCAAGGGGAGATCCGAACAAGGCTCTAACATTCACAAAACACATTTTTTCATCTCAGTTTCTCATCACTGGCATATGTCCTCTAGCAAAATCACTGGAACTTGTCACAGGCAGGCTCACCTTGAACTGATATATCGCTAAAGAGAATCAATGTGGAATGACTGAAAATGTTTACACTGTGACTTAAGCCTTTTATCACTTATGTGTGCTTGGAGGATTGTCTTTGAAAAAAAGAGACTGGCACTGAATCAGAATAATACTAAAAATACAGATGAATATTTTCAAAAATAGAAGCCTAAAATTAGGAGCCTAAAGCTAGGATTTTCATAAGACCTCAAGGAGTTAGATGCCCATATCCCACTGATAAATTCAAGGCAGAAAATTGTAGCCTAAATCCATATTAGGCACCTACATGACTTTTAAAGTCATCTTCCTATTTTTGGAAATCTTGGGCACAGTATAATCAGCACAGAGAATATTGGGCATATGATTTCAGGTTTGCAGGCTGGAGTTATTATGCAGAGATGGAAGATGAGACTAAAGCAACAATAGCACTTACAGAAGCTATAATCTCTGTGTAAACATCCACTCTTCTGACCTCATAGTGTGAGCCCACTTCTATCACTCTTTTTAGTGTAGATGTTTTTCCCTTAGAAAAAAAGACTGTCTTGATGGTGCATGCAGTTGGCTTTCATAGCCTGAATAACACAGTATCTGCCTCTTGACATGCTCCACTACCTCCTTCTAAGGTTTGCTGCAATGAAGAATTTTGTTATGGCTTGTCTGTAAGGGTACCCTAGAAGCTCAAGTTAGCCTCAGATGTCAAAGCTGTCAGTCTTCATTAGATCACGTAATTTTCACTGGAGGGTTATTATGAGTATTTGTGTTAATGTTTGCAGCTGCTAGATTCAGTGTGAACTTTTCCACACTGGACTGTGCTGTTAATAACCTTTCTCTTTGCCTTCAGGGGAAGGGGTCTCCATGTTTTTCTCTTTCCAGGGACAGAAAATTTTGCCTGTTTATTTGCATAGTCTTAGACTTTCCCTAAATTGATTGCTGGATTGCTGAATGGTGTTAGATTCAAAGTGCTCACTTTATTCAGTGTGTTACTGATGGCAGATGAACTGAAATATACAGACTATTATAATGGTGGTGAGGTTCTCCAATATAAGTGTTATGTTCCTTGCATGGGAACAGACCGGCCTGAACTGATTCACAATCTTTTTCCTCTTGCTCCTTGGTCAGACAAGGGGTGGGCATGATGGAAATTTGGGACCAGGGGTTGGTTATGTGATTTGTGGTGCATTGGTGAGCTGCTACTTTTCTGGTGTGGCTGTCATCTTGTGCCCTTGGACCTAAACTTAATTTAAACCAATTAAATCTCTAATTGCTATGGTTGTGAAAATATCCTTCAAGATAGAATGCAATGTAACTTGGTGCACTGATGTATCCATTAATCTGCAGAATGCCTGAAACAATAGCTCTGAACTGTTTCCCATTCACCTCAGTTGTTAACTCTGAGACCTAATAATGACAACCGACAGAGGGCACATTGTTAACTATTTCTCTGCTGATCAGTGTGCAAACAGAAGAAATGTATCAGTGGGATATGCATTATAAAAACTGCACAATCTACTGCGAGTGCCGTCTGACCTTGGGAAAAGAGAAAGCAAAGCGTCAGTTGTGGGAGAAATTTGAAAAAGAACCATACCTTTTTTTCCCACTGGAGTGAGTATCAGGGGTGGTGCCAGCTAATGATAGTTGATTAAGGTAAAGAGTGTGGCCAACTTGTACCCCTAGGTTAGGGGAAGTGTGAGGTTTTGGGCTCAGACTGGTTTTAGGGCAAAAAGTTAAGACCACATCTGTACAAGGAGTGCTTTGACGGTATGGTTGCACTGGTATACTACACTAGCAAAGTGCTCCTAGTATGGCCACAGCTTGTACTGGCAAAACTGCCTTTTCCATATATCTATCCAGCACCCCAGAATGAAATACGCTATACCCGAAAGAGTGCAGCTCTGCTGGTATAATTGCATTTATTCCAGGGGCTTTTGCTGGCACAGTATGTCACTCTGGGATCACACCTCCTCTTACCCCTGACTGACATTGCTCTCCTGACAAAAGTCTGTAGTGTAGCTCTGGTCTAAGGGCTTGTCTGCATGAACAATTAGATCATAGCAAGCCAAGGCTGAATCTACCTTGCACTGCTGTGTCTAACTGTCCCTGTGAACCTGCTCACTGGTGTTAGCTTGCTGGAACACTTTGATCTCATCCTCTTTGAAATGTGACTTGCTCAAATGAACAGTTAACATGTATCAGCAGGGTCCACATGGGCAGTTGGATCACAGCAGACTAGAGCTGGGCAGAGTCACACACACAGCTTGCCATGGTCTAATTGTTCATGTAGACAAGCCCTAAGTGTCTAGATCTTCTGGTTGTAAAGAATCCTTTCAGAGTATGACCTGAAATGTGCACTAATGCAAAGCTGTCTGAAGACAATCTGGAACAATAGCTCTGACAGTGGTGTCAATTGCCCCACTCAATTTATTGGATATTGATTCTGAAGCCTAATGATGATAATGCACATTACAACCCTTTTGCATAAGAAAGGAGAGGCATGATGACCAGTGAATAACTACACAATCTGTTAGAATAGTATTTCATTTGATAACGCAAGTTTCAGTGTGGGTGATTTTGGGATAGCAGCATCACCGTATCTACCTCCCAATCTACACAGTCATACCCTTTATGAGACACAAGAGAAGTATTAGAATTTTTTAAGCACAAATTTATTGCCAAATTCCACTGGCACAAAAATGTAGAGAACATAGGAGTTCCTTTCCTTCTTTAGCAGCTCAAGTGTCTTTGGGTTTTCAAAGGCACCCAAATATCAGTGAAAACCATTAAGAATTGGAGACTTACCTTACTTCAGCCGCTTTGACAATCCCAACCTTAATAACTGTATCAGTATGAATAAGTTTTCTTGGAAGCAAAGAGACATTGGTATGAGGATTGTGCCTGTAAAGGCTGAGCTTCCCAGGCAGAGAGTCTGGGCCTTGTGCTTTGAAGCTCTTGTTGTTATATACAGGCAATTGGAACCAGGTATGGAATAAAGCAGTTCTCTTGAAAGCACCTTAAAAACTGAGTAATCAGTGAACAGCACAAGGTTATGGGAATGCATTTAATTGAATATCGCTGAATTAAGGTATTATGGGCCCAATCCCTCAGGTCTTTCCCATTCACTCTCATTGAATAAATGGGAATTGGGAGTACACAAAGTTCAGTCCCCTTAAATCTTTTATTTATATATGTATTTAATCTTATCTCACAAAGATAGGTGGGTTAAGATTTAAAAAATCCTTCTTCAAAAACTGCAATAAATATTGATGCAGTATTTTCAAATAGCGCAACTTTTCTCCTAGGACTAGCCTTTTCCTGTACACGTACTTTAATCAAAAAGTGATACACATGCTACAAAGGGTGAGGAGGAATATTGATGTTAATGAATATGTTGGAACACTGGGCCTGGATCATGTTGCTTGCATGAATGGCTGACCATTTTTCAATTAGGTGTCATTAAAAATGTTTTGATGCAAAGTCCTATTAGGCTTTATGAAATTTCCAATGAATTTCATTTACAAGGTCGACAGTAAAAAATGAAAAAAGCAAGATGTCATAGTTTCAATACCTTGTGGCTCAAAGCTTTTGTTTCTTATAAATGGACATGGTCCTTTAAGCCCTGTGATTAATCTGATGGATCTTTCAATTTATCAGCCCCTTCTGTGACATTATTCTCTAATCTATATGGCTCTAGCTTTCATTTAAAAAAATAACCCCAATGACAAGCAGGTAATACTGCTCAAAAATTCTATTGCTAATCTCCGCTGCATGGACATTTTTCTATAATTGCTTTTCACAGTGTTTTTGTGCTACTTGTTTTGTGAAGTATCTACGGCAGCATGATAGCTACTGGTTACCATAATCATGGGTTTATAAGTTCATACAAATATTGTATTAAGAAAGAACAAATGGTTGATGGTTAGGATTTGTAAGATGCATCTGTCTTTCTTCCAGCTTTTGTTGCCACATTAAATTGTGGCCTTGAGGAACGGGGACTCTAAATTCTTTACTGCTGCCTGGAAAGCATATTCAAGTATTTTTTTTTTTAAGTCCTTATTTTTCCTGTCAGTGGTTGGCACCTTGATGAAGACAGCTGTCAACTCAAGACAAATCATATTTCTTTCAGAATGGGCAGGCAAATCTGACTTACGGAATATCAGTCTGTTGCCAGATCTGTTAGTATAAAGTTCAGATCATAATTAACTAGCACCAGTATAGTTAACTACCTGACAAAAAGACAAATAATATGGCACAAAGAATGATTTTCTTTGGAAAAAAACTACACAAAGAGTTAATGTTGCTGACAGAACTGACACTGGCCCTTTAAAACCTGTCTTGATTCACAAACATTATTGATCAATAGGAGCCTGACCTTGAAATAAGCTGAAGTCTGAAACTGCTATGCTTCTATTTCTTGATAATTATCTCTCAATGTTACACAAGTTAAAACTGATCGATATGGCTGTGACATACATATTTGTCCGGTATGAAGAGTAGTTGCTTTATATTCTTTCCAGGTAGATCCCAGAGATCAGAAAAACCTCCAGAAGCTTGAAGTCCAGGTTCTTAGCCAAAATTCATCTGAACATTTTAAGGCCACCTCCTTTTGCCTTAAAACAGCCTTTGAAGGTTTGCTCTTCCTACTGCTGGCCGTACTCTCCAGAGCAGTAGCGCTGAGCTTACCATTGCCCTCTGACACCCAGGAGATTTTCAGTGTACAAATCACCAGACTCCGTGGGCCTGATTCTCCACTGCCGTAAATCTTATGTGGTCATTTATACGTGTAGCACGCAGGAGTAAAATGCTACCAAATGGAATGGAGGGTGTTAGGTTTCAGATCCTCCTCTTCTTGTGTCCTATGAGACCGTTTCAGCCATGGAATGATCTTCTCTGGAAAATAAGAGAATACTTGTTTGCAGTGGGAGCTGCATGTTTTGGATTGAATGAAAGCATCCTGGGTTTATGAAGTTATTTGTGGGCCAAGAAAATGTGGACATGACTTCACATCCTCTGTGGCAGAGGATAAGGAGGCTCCCTTTGTGTCCTTCACAGGTGATGATGAGAGCTAATGATCTGATGTCTCACTGTGAGGTTTCTGTGGCCCAGAACTGATCACGCAACTCATCAGCGATATGATAGTGGAGAGTGAAGGACTTATTGACCATAGATTTTTGCATTGATCAGCTAGGAAGTGTAACAGTGTGTGTTCTCCTGCTATGCCTTAGGTAACTCTAGGAGGTCTTGAGCCTTGCTGCAGAACAATGCCTCCAATTCACCTGCTGAGCAAATGAATCTCTCTCTGCTCCCAACACAGGCCAGAGCCTTATAGGCACAAACGAACCCCAATGTATATTATAGGATATCAGATCTGCTTTGACAATATGTAATTCATCACTCACCACAAACTTTATATAAATGTAATTCAAAACTATATGAGAAAAATGCTAATGTGGTCACATATTGCTATATGATTTGGTAAGCAAGTAAATGAAATACATGCACAGATTTTAGGCTTTATGATGTCCAGCTGACCAAGTAGCATAATTTAATTTCAGCTCATAGTTAGCTACTAAGAGGATAATAGAGGTTTGAAATACATAATCTCAAATTGCCTCTTGAGCAGAACTTACTGCTTTTTTCTGTGAAGGAAGCTGTAAAATAAAAAAAAGTGATGGTTCAGTTATTCATGCTATGCAGTTTCAATTTGATTAAAAAATAAGATTTATCGTTTTCCTCTACGTTATCATTTTAGCTCAGATATGGGCCGTAAGCTAAATGAGGTTATAGTGCATATGGAAAACTGGCAAGCTTAATATGTATTTAGCATGCAATGGTTGCCTGTTAAAATGATTTCTGTTATGTCTGTTTTTGCCTTTACACTGCATACCATCATGAGATCATTTCAGCCATACCAGGAAATCTATAGCAATAGACAGTTTAATGTTTCATTAATGGGCTTGGAACCCTGCTGGTTCATTCCCTGCAGATTTGTCAGCTTTGCTATGCCACCAAGCAAACGCTCCCATCGTGTTTCAAAAGTGTAACAGGCAAAGGGCTGTGAGGATGGTTATGAAATGTAGAGCATTTCATGCCCCCAGCTCAGTGGCCTGAGCTCAGCCCTGGTGGATATTGTTTAGGGCAGTGTCTACAGTAGATATTTTTCCTTTAAATTCCCAGTGTTGCTACTGCCAATGCAACTCCACCAGTGGTAGCGAAGGTGGGAGCACTTCTATAGACCAGCTGTCAGCATTATGATCACTATATCACTTTATCCTGCTCAGTCCAAGGCTCATGGTTAAAATGCTAATGGGCATCTGTGTGGCCCTGTCTGCACAAGTTGTCCCACCATTGCTCCAATCACTGGATTTGCACTGGTTGAAGTTTTAAGAAAAAAATCAGTATGGAGGAGACCAGAAGACATCATCACCCAGTGTTCTATGGCTTGTATGAAATGGCTCAGGGGGCTCAGTCTAGTTCTTTATGGAGAGGAGTCTACTGAAAAAATCTTTTCAAGACTAGTAATAATTGAGATTTTTGTTGCAGTGGCAGCTCACAGTCAAATCTGTGTATATGTGCACCCTTTGAGCTGGCTCTGTAAACAAGCCCTTTCCCTTACTACTTGCTTCTTCATTGCCTGTGCACTCATCAGTTCAGGATACATTTGAAAGGGCCCTTTGGTTGGCTGCTGAAGCTGTTCAATGGGGTGTAGGTGACCCTTTGAAGTTCTGATGCTTCCGCTTTGGACTCTCCTATGGGCAACACAACGTAGCTCACTGGGGTGAAGATAAATTCTCACTTTGAGTTTATTTTCTTTGTTTTCTTAGTGGGACAGTGCCTCCTGTGCCCCCTAGCAGTAGTGTCGCTGTCTGCTTGAACATTTTGGTGAAGAAGTTAGGGATTGAATGAGCATAGAGAACTGTAGAGTTGACCCTTTCTGGTTAGGGTTGAAGAACATTGCACAGTAGCATGGAGAAGCTTGACAAGGCCAGGCTGTGCTATATCTGATCTCTTAAAAATAGAGAATTTAAGATCGGAGGTACTGACCAACTGACACTGCTCATAGATATTACATTTAGAAAGAAAGGAGAAAGAAAATACTGCACTGATTGGCCTATTGAATACTGGAGGGTGGAATTAGTAATTGGTTTCCTAGAAGAACACAAGAATGGCATACTCGGTCAGACCAATGGTCCATCTAATGCATATTCTGTCAATGCAGATGCTTCAAAGAGAGTGAACAGAACAGGGCAATTTAATGAGTGATCCATCATGGTCATCCAGTCCCAGCATCTGGCAATCAGAGCATGGGTTGCATCCCTGACCATCTTGGCTAATAGCCATTGATGGGCCTATTCTCCATGAACTTATCTAATTATTTTGTAAAAGCAGCAAAAAGTCTTTTTAGCACCTTATAGCTAACAGACGTTTTGGAGCATGAGCTTTTGTGGGTGAATACCCACTTCGCAGATGTATTTTGTTGAAATCTCTGCATTCGACGAAGTGGGTATTCACCCACAAAAGCTCATGCTCCAAAACGTCTGTTAGTCTATAAGGTGCCACAGGATTCTTTGCTGCTTTTACAGATCCAGACTAACACGGCTACCCCTCTGATAATTATTTTTGAACTCTGTATAGTCCCTGGCCTTCGCAGCATCTCCTGGCAATGAGTTCCACAGGTTGACTGTACATTGTGTGAATAAGCACTTCCTTTTTATTGTTTGTTTAAAACCTGCTGCCTATTAATTTCATTGGGTGATCCCTGATTCTTGTCTTATATTAAGGGGTAAACAAAACTTCTTTATTTACTTCCTCCACACCATTCATAATTTTATAGCTCTCTAATATATCCACCCTTACTTGTTTCTTTTCCAAGCTCAACAGTCCTACTCTTTTTAATCTTGCCCTCACATGGAAGCTGCTCTGTAGCCTTATTAATTTTCTTCACCTTTTCCATTTCTAATTTTTTTTTAAATGGGGCAACCAGAACTGCATGCAGCATTCAAGGTGTGGGTGTACCATGGATTTATACAGTGGCATTATGATATTTAACGTCTTATTAGCTATCCCTTCCTAATGGTTCCTAACATTCTGTTAGCTTTTCAGACTGCCACTGCCACTGAGCAGATATTTTTCAGAGAAGTATCCACAATGACTCCAGAATCTCTATCTTGATTGGTTACAGCTAATTTAGACCTCAACATTCTGTGTGCACATTTCTACACATGATTCTGTGAATAGTCAGATGTAAAGACTGGACTATGTAAATGGCTGAATGGACAACTGATTAAGCAGACTGTGCTCAGGCAATGGGCACATATTCTTATGACTCTAAATAACAAGTATTCAGAGCACCAACCATTCATTTTCATAAGCTTAAGTTTTGATAAACCGATTCAGCTGAAGTTTTATGGTTCAGAACAAAAACGCTCAGTCACAATTCGAGCCTTGTTTTCATCACATGAGAGGGACCATATTTCCCTATGCTGAATATGGGATACCTGGTAAAATTACTCGTATTCAAGCGAGTTTCAAAGACAATCAATCAGAACTATGCAGTACAAACATTCAAATTCACATAAAGTTGACTGAACCCGTTAAAAATAAATACTGTGTAGTAGGATTCTTTTTATTTATCTTCTTATCTTTAAGGATCTAGGATTCACATACACATTCCCATACACCTCTGTCACACAGGGGTGATCGACCAACCTGACCCTCCCTGCCCAGCACTCTCCGCCTTCCATGCCTGGCTGGGCCTCCAGGATTGGACCCCCACCCCCGTCTCCTGGTACCTGGCACCACATCTTCCCGAGGCAGGGCTCGCAGGGTCACATCCCCACCCCCCCAGCAGATTTCTATCAGGATTCACACCACGACATGTCGAGCAGCAGCCTTTCGGCACTGTACAGGAGAGAAGGGATGGGAGATGCTTCCAGCCATGGGCCCGTGTCTTTGCAGAGCTCATCTCCTCCCCTCGTCCCGTTCCCCTGTGTCTGGAAGCAGCTTGTCCCTTCCTATCTGCACAGTGTTGAAAGGCAGCTAACACCTCCAGGCTGCTGCTGGCCACTGACATAACCCAGCCACCTCCTGTCCCCAGCTATAGTGTGGGCAGGAAGGGGTTAAGCCCTAAGGATGCATTGTGCATCAAGACCCAGGGAACCTGGCTGCAGGGGCTTCCGTAAACCAGCCAGAGAGGTGGCTCAGCAGGGGAAGGTGCTTAGGGGATGGAAAAGCCTCGCACTTCCTGGGGGCAGGACCCTGGGCAGGTGGTGGTGAAGAGGGTGTTAAGGCCCTGCCCGGCAGTTGCTGTGGAGCCTGCATTGTTGGGGTGAGAACAGGCTGGAAATCACTTTCTCCCCCGCCCCTTCCCTGCCACTCCAGACCTTAGCTGAGGGGCAGAGAGGCTTCTCCATGCCAGCACTGTGTAGGGCTTTGGCACATGCTGGGCTCGGCTCTTCCAGGCCAGGCTGTTGGTGAGCTGAGTGCTCTGACCAAGGGCTGGTTGTCCACATAGTACTGGGAGTGGGACATGCCCTGCCGGGGGGATATGGAGGAGCAGTGGAGCTGGGGAGGTGAAGGGGCAAAGCAGGGAGAGGACAGTGAGAGAGGGAGCTGTCATAACCTTAGTCCCAGATTTGGACCTTAGCGTCCAAAATATGGGGGTTAGCATGAAAACCTCCAAGCTTAGTTACCAGCTTGGATCTGGTACTTGCTGCCACCACCCAAAAAATTAGAGTGTTTTGGGGCACTCTGGTCCCCCTGAAAAACCTTCCCTGGGGACCCCAAGACCCAAATCCCTTGAGTCTCACAACAAAGGGAAATAATCCTTTTTCCCTTCCCCCCTCCAGGTGCTCCTGGAGAGATACACAGACACAAGCTCTGTGAATCCAAACAGAGTGATTCCCCCTCTCCGTTCCCAGTCCTGGAAACAAAAAGCACTTTCCTCTTCACCCAGAGGAAATGCAAAATCAGGCTAGCAATCCAACACACAGATCTCCCCTTGATTTCTTCCTCCCACAATTCCCTGGTGAGTACAGACTTAATTTCCCTGAAGTAAAGAAAACTCCAACAGGTCTTAAAAGAAAGCTTTATATAAAAAAGAAAGAAAAATACATACAAATGTTCTCTCTGTATAAGATGATACAACACAGGGCTAATTGCTTAAAAGAATAGTGAATAAACAGCCTTATTCAAAAAGAATACAAATCAAAGCACTCCAGCACTTATATTCATACAAATACCAAAGAAAAGAAACCATATAACTTACTATCTGATCTCTTTGTCCTTACACTTAGAAACAGAAGATTAGAAAATAGAACTACTTTTCCAAAGCTCAGAGACAGCAGGCAGACAGACAAAAGACTTAGACACACAATTCCCTCCACCCAAAGTTGAAAAAATCCGGTTTCCTGATTGGTTCTCTGGTCAGGTGTTCCAGGTGAAAGAGACATTAACCCTTAGCTATCTGTTTATGACAGGAGCATGTAAAGGGCCAATGGGTGGGCAGCAGAGGTGACATATAACCAGCTGCTGCTAGGTGTCTGCCTACACTCACCAGCCACTGTAGCTTGCAGCCAGTGCTGGCCAGAAATATGACTGGGGATGGGGCCCTGCTGGCTGACAGCCGGCATGCAGCTGGAGTTGCACTGACAGATCAGCGGCGGAGGCGGCCGGCCCTGTACACTGAAGCTTTGCCCCACCATCAGCCTTGCACACCCACCCCTCTTGCTGGCCACCGAACTGCCCCTCCCACTCACCGCTGGTGGGCAGGCAGCTGGCAAGCAGGGATCTGGCCAGCAGCAGGACTGACCAGTGCTGATGGGAGGGAAGAGGTGGAGAGCGGGAAAACAGAAAAATGGGACAATTTGCCCATTTTAAAGAAAAAGTTAGGACACCTGCAGGAGAGCTTAAATAGGGAACTGTCCCTTTAAAAGTGGGATGTCTGGTCACCCTAACCAACATAATAATTGCTGTTTCATCAAATAAACCTTCATCCCTTTATCTAACTGGATTCACTTGTAGAGTTTCAGGCTGTTATTCTCACAAATATTAGACTAGAAACTGTATATTCAAAAGTGCAAACACAGCAAATACAAATCTATTGTCAGTAGCAGAATGGAACGTTTTTCGTTGGAGCACCTCTCGATAATAGACAGACCTTTCCCTTTTCTCCCTCTCTATCGAGAGATACATTTTGAAAGTGGTTGCAGGTGAAGTTAGCTGCATATTTCTCACTGATCTTGAATGGAATCTTGTAGCTAAATAAATGCCTCTCCTCAATAGAACACACAGATCATTAGTATCCAGACTCTCACTTTTCTGGGGTTTGGCTTCACTGGTAATTCAAATAATAATGCAACATAAAGCTTACCTAAGCTGCCTCCTCTGACCTTGGCTGTCTCTAGGGTTTCCTTCTAGCACTTTCTGTCTTAGGCCTGTTCTACACTATGCGTTTAAACCGAATTTAGCAGCGTTAAACCGATTTATCCCTGCACCCGTCCACACTATGAGGCCTTTATATCGATATAAAGGGCTCTTTATATCGGTTTCTGTACTCCTCTCCAACGAGAGGAGTAGCGCTAAAATCGGTATTACCATATCGGATTAGGGTTAGTGTGGCCGCAAATCAACAGTATTGGCCTCCGGGTGGTATCCCACAGTGCACCACTGTGACCACTCTGGACAGCAATCTCAGCTCGGATGCAGTGGCCAGGTAAACAGGAAAAGTCCCACGAAATGTTGATTTCATTTCCTGTTTGCCCAGTGTGGAGCTCTGATCAGCACGGGTGGCAATGCAGTCCCAAATCCAAAAAAGCGCTCCAGCATGGACCGTACGGGAGATACTGAATCTGATCGTTGTATGGGGAACTAATCTATTCTATCAGAGCTCCATTACAAGAAGACGAAATGCCAAAGCATTTGAAAAAAAATCTACAGGCTACACAGTGCTGCGTGACAAGCGTAACTGGAAGCCAGAGACTCAAAGGATGGGTCATGGAGGGAGGGAGGGGGGTACTGAGGACTCCAGCTATCTCACAGTCCCCAGCAGTCTCCGAAAAGTATTTGCATTCTTGGCTGAGCTCCAATGCCTCTAGGGTCAAACACATTGTCCGGCGTGGTTCAGGGAATAGCTCGTCAATTTACTCCCTCCCCCCCCCATCTGAAAGAAAAGGGAAAGAAATCGTTGGTTGACTTTTTTCAATGTCACCCTATGTCTACTGAATGCTGCTGGTAGACACGATGCTGCAGCAGTGAAGAGCAGTATCTGCTCCTCTCCCCTCCCTGGTGGCAGATGGTACAATATGACTGATATCTGTTGTCACCATCAGCCCTTGAGTGCTCCTGGCTTGCCTCAGGTGAGGTCGGCTGGGGGCGCCTGGGTAAAAATAGGAATGATTCCTGGTCATTCCCAGTAAATGGGACAGAACGTCTGATAACCGTCCTCATCATAGCAACTGGGGGCTGAGCTCCATCAGCCCCCTCCCTTTCCTGTGTAAAGAAAAGATTCTGTACTGCCTGGACTATCATAGCAGCGGGATGCTGGGCTCCTCTCCTCCGCACTGCTTAATGTCCTGCCCGGACTGTCATAGCACTGGGAGGCTGCCTCCCCCTCATTTTATCTCACTAACAAGTCACTGTTTCTTATTCCTGCATTCTTTATAACTTCATGACACAAATGGAGGGGACACTGCCACGGTAGCCCAGGAAGGTTGGGGGAGGAGGGAAGCAACGGGTGGGGTTGTTGCAGTGAATGGCATGTAGCTCATCATTTCTGCGGGATCTGACATGGAGCAGCTGTACTCTTTGATACACTGCTTCTCTAGTACACTTACTCCAAATTCTAGGCAGGACTGACTCTATTTTTAGAAACCATAAAGGAGGGATTGACTTGGGGAGTCATTCCCAGTTTTGCTTTTGCGCCCCCGGCCGACCTCAGCCAGGGGCACCCATGATAGTAGCAAACAGCACAGAAGGACAGATAACCGTCAACTCATTGCCAAATTACCCTCACAGCAGACAGTACAGAACAACTGGTAACCATCTCTGCTATCATGCAAAAGCAAATGAATGCTGCTGTGTAGCGCTGGAGTATCGCCTCTGTCCGCGGCATCCAGTACACATACGGTGACTGTAAAAAAAAAAAGCTGAACGGGCTCCATGGTTGCCATGCTATGGCGTCTGCCAGGACAATCCAGGGAAAAAGGTTGCAAAATGATTGTCTGCTGTTGCTTTCCCGGAGGAAGGAATGACTGATGACATTTACCCAGAACCACCCGCGACAATGATTTTTGCCCCATCAGCCACTGGCTCTCAACCCAGAATTCTAAGGGGCGGAGGAGACTACGGGAACTATGGGATAGCTACGGAATAGCTACCCACAGTGCAACGCTCCGGAAATCGATGCTAGCCTCGGACCATGGACGCACACCACCGAATGAATGTGCTTAGTGGGGCCGCGTGCACTCGACTTTATACAATCTGTTTTATAAAACCAGTTTATGTAAAATCGGAATTATCCCATAGTGTAGACGTACCCTTAGCTCCCTTGTTTATTCTACTCCCCCTCCACACTTGTATCTCAATTGACATTAATAATGAGTTTAACAGCTTTATGCTACAGTTATGCAAACACTTGATTACAGGTTGGGTTGAGCCTCACCATCATGTTACATTCCTTCCTTCTCCAGAGCAACACTGAAAAACATGCTCACCTGTCTGTTCCTCAGTGCAGTCCAGATGGAGCCCAGTTCCAAAAGTTGCATAGAAGAATGTCTCCTTACTGGTCCATGACCCCTTGGCATTCTGTAGAGCCCAGGAAGACAGGAAAGTGCTACTAGTCTTTTCCCAAGGCATCTGTGGCACCTTATAACATACAATCGTCGGTAATGAGTAGGACTCATCCTCAGAATAAGCTCACATGACCCCTTGCTCACAGGAGGATTATAGCTGAGGGATATGCCTCCAGGGACAAAGGGAGCCTGAACAGATTCTGCTGTCTCTAGTAGTAGAGCTCTGAATAAGCTCTCTCCTACTAAAATGTGGACAGACCCCTAGTGCTTTAGCTCAGACATTATTTTCCCTCCTAATGCAATGGGTACAGTACATGATTTGTGCACTGTGGACTCACTGTCCTCACCCACAAATCTCCCATAGTCACACTTTATACAGGAACAAAATTTCTTCATATGCCCAAATTGCCCCCTATGAAAAACAGGAGTGGTGGTGCTGCTCCTAGTCTAGGAGAGTGTCTTTATGGCTTCCCTTGTGACGTATCCAATTCCTTTCATTATTTTCCATATTCATTCTCTGCTTTTTAATGGATTGTCCTTCAAATTTAGGATTTAGCTTTGGCCATGGTCATTGCTCGCTCTGACAGCCCAGGTAGTCTTCTGGCTGCCACACAGCCTGGATATCTGGGACCAGCATACTTGTGTTTGCAACCTCCCCAATAGGCTTTATACGTAGAGCTCAAATAGTGTAAAGTCCTTTAGTTCCCTATTATTTGGGTCTTGCACCAAACTAAGGGCATGGCCTCAAACCTAGTGAGGATTAAAAAAAAAAAAAGCTTCTAATTAAAACTGCTGCCAGTGTTTTTCCTCCAAGACCCTCAGCTGGTCCAAGAGTGGTTTTCATGACTTCTTAGCCTGTAGCAGTGTCCTCACCAAGGACTTTGTATGCAGCCTCTGTCTCCCCTGTCAGAGAAGGGGCCAAACAGGAAACCCAGAATATCTACTCAAATTGACCTGCAGCATCTTCCTGCTCAAACTCACCGGGAAAGATTTTGGTCACCTTTTGGACAAGGAAATGCTGGGACTTACTAGCAGCCTGGCAGGTGCAGCCAGGTTAATGAAGCTCTGAAGCTGCTGCTCCTGGGTCTCTCTCTGATGTGCTGCAAGCCAAACTTGTTCACATTTCTGGAATTGTCACTGGTGTGGCTGGGGAATGGTAAGCTGAACTTGCTGCCATTCTGTTGCACTGTATCTTAGGTCTGGTGCTTCCTCACAAATTGTAACAAGGCCTGCTGGGTTGCAGGTTGGGCAGCTGGCTGTTGGACATTAGCCTTTACTAGTTGCTTTAGCTGTAGGACAAAAGTATGAGTTTGCTGTTGCTTCAGCTGCTCCTCCAGTTATTTCAGGACTTTTTCTATTTTTCTCCTTTTATCCAGAGACCTACATTCCCTGTGTGTTTGGTGCCAATTGTGAATAATCTGAGTCCAAATAGTTCAAATTTTAAATAAAGTGATATTGTTTTGTTAATGGAAAGGTTGACACCTCTGTAGATACTGTAACGAACAACTGCAAACAGCTAGTATACAAAAGTGAAAGGCTTATTTATTTCATCTGACATCTTTTTCAGTAGCTCATATGTTAATAATCAATTACATTTTCTCTCTTTTCCAAAGATAACTTTTCTTCTTTCTTCTTTCTTTTCTTTTTCTTTCTTTCTTTTTTTTTTCTTCTTTCTTTCTTCTTTCTTTCTTTCTTTCTTTGTTTCACAGGAAGTTTCTTGATGCATTATTTAACATATGGTCTTAAGGGACTTTGCATGATTGAAGACAGGAGCTTCATTTGACAGCTTAATGCTTTTTACGTTATGATGCCACTGCATCCTTCTATTTGTGTTGAGAAATCTGACATTAGATCTGCCTTTTAAATCCTCAATATGACATAAAAATGATGTCCCTTTACCCCTGACCCAATCTTTTGGTATACGAGATTCTGGTCCTCTGAAATCTTTTAGGGTTTAGGTTAATGTAATCTGGTGATAAACAGGAGAAAAACAGGCATTTGGCTTTCACTGATAACTACTTTTTTGACATATAGTTACTGGATTATTGTGAAAAGCGCATTTAGCTGAAGTAGATTACACCTAAGCCTGTGCCTTTGATATCTAGTAAAGGCAGCAAATCTTTCATAGGATAGCTTTTTAATATCTGGTTAAATTATTTTAAGCTGTTGAATAAATAATAGCTAGCACATTTGGGAATCATAATTATATTATGAAAGGAAACGCTGTGCTGTAATGACTACAGGCACTTGCAAATATTTGGTAAGTTAGTTATAGAGCAGAAAGGAAAGCTAATAACATTTTTAGCTCTATAATGAGAACATAGCGTTTGGAATATTTTGATGTCATTAATAAGGGCTTCAGGACTAGAGGTTGCATATATAATGGCTTACCTGTCAGCACAAAATAATATGTGCACCAGCAAAAAATTTCATGACATTTATGACGCATGATGAAAAAGAGATGGCAAACCATCCATTTTTTGTATTGTTATTACCTTAGCAGCTCTTCGGGTTAGAATATTAAATAGTTTACCTTAGTGTGATCAAACTAATCCTTCTGTAAGAGCAGACTTTGGCATGCAGCCTGAAAGAGAAACAATCCGAGCTTCAGATTTTGAGGAACTGTGCTGCAAGGGGGACCAAAGAAAAAAGGAATATGGGGGCACATCATCCTTTCATTTCAAAAGAGTGAATTTAGTACTCATGAAAGTCTATGGATAGTGACTCAAGTCCTTTGTTTGTCCACAGACAAATCCACTGAAATCTGGCTGAATTCAATTTGATTTGCAGCTTTTTCTTATTCCTCAATATTGGTCCACTTAGAACCAGTACAGTGCAGGCAGAGGAAGTGCTGGTTTTCCCATACTACCCTTCCAAATGTGCCTGAACCCTGATGTGGAGGGACCACCATTAGGGTGAGAGGATAGCTCAGTCTCCATTCCTTGTCATTCCTTGGTCTCTCTGCTCAAGGTGCCACTAACTGGTATTCTTCTTCACAGTTTTCATGGAGTTTTATGTAGCAGAGAATTATACATCAGGAAATGGACTGAAGCCACCAATTCATTTCATACATGCCATGTTTACAATGACTTTTGGTCAACCCTTGGCAGGATTTGAATTGGTGTCAGAGATGAAAGGCTCCATAATCCACTTGTGAAGTCACCACAAGTCTCTGATGTAAAAAGCAAAGAATTCTGCCCCAGGTGAATCTTAAGAAGTTCAGAGGTTCATTATGAGTAAGCATCCAAAAGTGAATAATAGCTGAACTTACAAAATTTATACACATCTCTTTGGCTTGGAAATCACAAGAGAAAGCTCTTGTGTGAGCTTTCCTGCACTATCTCAAAACATTTCCTGTTTCCATTCATCTGCTTGGCAATGACTGTGCATTGCTTATTCTGTTTATCTAGGGCCAAATCAAACCCCATCGTCTGTGGTCACTGACCCAGGGGACCGGTGTGGTTCAGAAAGGTGTGGATTTGGATACATCTATTATATGCTTGTGCTCCAGAAAGTAGGGGAAGACTAGAGGCAGAGTAGGTGGACCTGCTTATGCACCATTTCTTCTTCACCAAGGAGGCTGCAGAGAACCCCCAGGGAGGGAAACAAAAATTGCATGATTCTCAGCTACTGTGGAGCTCCATAGCACTTGTGTTCAAGATTTAGCCCTGTTCCTGCAATAACTTTTGCCTCCCAAATCATTTCCACAACAGTCAGATCTTTAGAAGCCAAATTTATGGTAAATGTCTCTTTGGGACCAAGCCACTCTCCCCTTTTGGAAATGTATCTGTCCCAGTGGGGATGTGTAGAGCTTGGAAACGTGGTATAGATCCTTCCTTTCTGCCATGCCACATGAGAGGATTTAGGCCTCTATTTAGGGAGTGAGACTGAATGAAAGGTATGTTTCTTGTTTTGATCTGAACTATACTGCACATGGTGAATGATCTGCCAAAAAAGGATATCAGTGAATATGATCAACAAAAAACCTCCTTCTTACAACTAGAAAATCTCTCTTCCTATGTCTGATTCAGGACTCTAGTCGATATGAAGATCTAATCCTGCTTTAATAGGTAAGATGCAGTCCATATTCAGACAACAGTAAACTATACACTCTGTGTATAGATCTCTCTGTTTAGGTTTTACATGGGCAGCTTTTGCAGATAGGATGCTCTATTTGTGCTATAGTATGAGTTACAATATTAAATGCTTTCTAAACATCTCTAGATTATAGGTTTTTCATGCCAGCTGCAAAAATTTCAGCAAATATTCTAGGATTATATTTTTAGTCTTAAACTCATTTTTAATTACCAAAAGCACATTGTGCCTTTTTCAGAAATATTTTTGTTTAATTCAAAAGCAGTAATTGGAAAAGGCAACTCATGTTTTCCTATATTTGTTTTCATGTGAGTTGAATGATTAATTAATCATGCAGAAGTTTTTGTGCTGTTCAGATTAAAGGACCTGAAAGTGTACTAGAAACATATCTGATTTATTAGGAAGTTCAGCAAGCAGGGGAATAGGCCTCACTTTCTCTAACTAAACATTTAAAATGTATTTTTCCTTCATAACCTTTAAAAAGAAGCACCTCAGAGACTTGCAAGCTAGTCGAGCCAGGAAAAATACCCTGTCCGATTTGAAGATTTATTACCAAATCATGGTGAAAGGAGAGATTGCTGAGGAGAGAAATATCTTCATCTGGATGCCTGGGAAAAGGCTAATGTAGTACCCATCTTTAAAAAAGGGAAGAAGGAGGACCAGGGAACTACAGGCCAGTCAGCCTCACCTCAGTACCTGGAAAAATCAAGGAGCAGGTCCTCAAGGAATCATTTCTGAAGCACTTAGAGGAGAGGAAAGTGATCAGGAACAATCAGCATGGATTCACCAAGGGCAAGTCATGCCTACTAACCTAATTGCCTTCTATGATGAGATAAATGACTCTGTGGATGAGGGGAAAGCAGAGGACGTGTTATTCCTTGACTTTAGCAAAGCTTTTGATAAAGTCTCCACAGTATTCTTGCCAGCAAGTTAAAGAAGTATGGGCTGGATGAATGGACTATAAGGTGGATAGGAAGCTGGCTAGATAGTCAGGCTCAATGGGTAGTGATCAATGACTCCATGTCTAGTTGGCAACCGGTATCAAGCGGCGTGCCCCAAGGGTCGGTTCTGGGGCCAGCTTTGTTCAATATCTTCATTAATGATCTATAGGGTGGCGTGGACTGCACACTCAGGGAGTTTGCAGATGACAGTAAACTGGGAGGAGTGGTAGATATGCTGGAGGGTAGGGATAGGATACAGAGGGACCTAGACAAATTAGAGAATTGGGCCAAAAGAAACCTGATGAGGTTCAACAAGGACAAGTGCAGAGTCCTGCACTTAGGATGGAAGAATCCCAGGAACTGCTACAGACTAGGGACTGAATGGCTAGGCAGCAGTTCTGCAGAAAAGAACCTAGGGGTTACAGTGGATGAGAGCTAGATATGAGTCAACAGTGTGCTCTTGCTGCCAAGAAGGTAGTGCATTTTGGGATGTATAAGTAGGGCATTATCAGCAGATCGAGGGACGTGATCATTCCCCTGAATTCAGCACTAGTGAGGCTCATCTGGAGTACTGTGTCCAGTTTTGGGCCCCACACTACAAGAGGGATGTGGAAAAATTGGAGAGAGTCCAGCAGAGGGCAATAAAAATTATTACGGGGCTGGAGCACATGACTTATGAGGATAGTCTGAGGGAACTGGGATTTTTTAGTCTGCAGAAGAGAAGAGTGAGAGGGGATTTGATAGCTGCTTTCAACTACCTGAAAGGGGGTTCCAAAGAGGATGGATCTAGACTGTTCTCAGTAGTAGCAGATGACAGAACAAAGAGTAATGATCTCAAGTTGCAGTGGGGAAGATTTAGGTTGGATATTTGGAAAATCTTTTTCACTAGGAGGGTGTGTGAAGCACTGGAATGGGTTACCTAAGGAGGTGGTGGAATCTTCTTCCTTAGAGGTTTATAAGGTCAGGCTTGACAAAGCCCTGACTGGGATGATTTAGTTGGGGACTGATCCTGTTTTGAGCAGGGGGTTGGACTAGATGACCTACTGAGGTCCCTTCCAACCCTGATATTCTATGATTCTATGATTATCCAGTAGAGACCTCCCATATCCATCTGCTGTTCAAGCTCTCCATGTATGGGTGGACCCCTTCCCCAAAGTTTTGCTGTCAGAAATTCTTTGTGGTTTCATAATTTTCCTTCAGAAATGGGTGGCTAGAGCCAATCCACAGTTACCAGAAGAGGCACGTCAGCTTTTGACTGGAAAAACATTAAGATCTTTCAAACTGACTGAAGAAACCAGTAGGGAGAGATGAGATCCCCTTTTCCCTCCCCTTCACCTGAGTTGATTGCAACTTCTCACAAGTTTGTGCTGCATAATATATTTTTAACAAGTTTCTGTAACAAGCTGACCTCTCTGCTGAATAGGTTGGCTTGCCTCAAAGTGAGAATCTGTGATGATCCACAGCTGGAATGATAGCTCATAAGTCAAACCTAGGTTTAATTAAATGGAAGTCAAAACAATGAAAAAACCTTGTAAGTTTTTACAGAATATGTGTAGCACATTGTACTGCAGTGCAGGTCAAAATGAGATGCTGTCAGAGACACTAGCATTGGTCCATGCAAAAATCATTAATCTGACTGCCCTTTCAAACATGGGGTATAAAACTTTATGATGAAGTTGGATCAGGATGAAGTTTGAGGTAGACTGTTCTACTGAAGACTAATGTGAAAACATCGGTATTATCAGCCCAAGTCAGAACACTATAATGCAAATGTTAAATCTCATTGGTATGTAGTGAGTGTCAAATGGTGGCTGCCTCCAGGGTGTACCCTTGTGGTCTCAAGGTGGCCCTGAAAGCAGACACTAGCCTCATTTTCCCTATTCCAGTCACTTGCAAATCCCCTCTTCCCAGGGGCTGATCACTCACTCACAGTCTCCACCATATGTGATAAGGCACTCCCGGAATGCCATCCCGTGGCAGACTGCAGCACAACCTGTGCATCTGCCTCTGTTTCCCTCCTTCGAAGTCCCCAGTAACTATATGAAAACTTATCCTCTAATCTATCAACATGGCTCATTAACACATAAGAATAGCCATACTGGGTCAGACCAATGGTCCATCTAGCCCAGTATCCTGTCTTCTGACAGTGGCCAATGCCAGATGCTTCAGAGGGAATGAACAGAACAAGCAAATACCATGTGATCTATCCCCTATCATCCACTCCCAACTTCTGGCAGCCAGTGGCTAGGGACATCCAGAATATGAGCTTACATCCCTGATCATATTGGCTAATAGCCATTGATGGACTTATCCTCCATTAATTTATTTAATTATTTTTGAATCCCATTATACTTTTGGCCTTCATGGCATCCCCTGGCAACAAATTCCCTAGGTGGACTGTGTGTTGTGTGAAGAAGTACTTCCTTTTGTTTGTTTTAAACCTATTGCCTATTAATTTCATTGACCTCTGGTTCATGTGTTTTGTGAAGGAGTAAATAACACTTCCTTATTCACTTTCTCCATACCAGTCATGATTTTATGGCCTCTGTCATATCCCCCTTAGTAGTCTCTTTTTTTAAGTAGAACAGTCCCAGTCTTTTTAATTTCTCCTCATATGGAATCTGTTCTATACTCTTAATCATTTTTGTTGCCCTTCTTTGCACCTTTTCTATTTCTAATTTATATTATTTGAGATGGGCTGACCAGAACTGCATGCAGTATTCAAAGCGTGGGTATATTACAATATTTTCTGTCTTATAATCTATTCCTTCCTAATAGTCTAACATTCTGTTATCTTTTTTGACTACTGGTGCACATTGAGCAATGTTTTTCGAGAACTATCCACAATGACTCCAAGATCTCTCTCTTGAGTGGTAACAGCTAATATAGACCTCACTATTGACCAAAACATAGTTTAAACAATCCACAAAAACTCTGAAACATAGGCCTTCTCACATCCTAATGCATACATAGTCTTTAAAATCCCATTATGCGAACCCTACCTACCCACTTCAGCATCTTCTGCCACACCTAGGCTTCTTATCAGTCCTTCTCTGACTCTCTGCAGGACAGAACTCCAGCCCTTCCAGCAGGAGTGCAAAGCCTCTCTTCCCAGCAGGAACACACACAACCTCTCTTCTGGGAGTATCCTCACCAGGGGAACACCCTTACTCCCCCTGGCCCATTCATTGTTCTCCTGGGTCCAGGGGGGAGTACAGGCAAGCCTCTCTGCTGCTCCCCTGCCTATAGCCCTCTCAAGCTTTGGTTTTGGCTCTCCAGCTTATACATCAGCAGGCAACTCCTCTGATGCTCTCTGGCCTTCAGCCCTCTGGCCTTGCTTTGATGGCTTAGAGAAGTCAGCCAGCACACCCTTCTTGATGCTCTCCTGCCCATCAGCCTTCCCCCATGAACCCTCTTGGCTCTGGCAGTTCTCACCTGCCCCTCCTTGAATCTTTCAGTTAGTGCTTTCAGGCAGCTCTCCAGATGTCTGACTCATCTGATCTCATTCCCCTTTTATATAGACCAAGTGTCTTCCTTTAAAACCCAATTTGGAGGTAACTGATGAGTCCCAGGTGCTCTGGGTTCTTCCCCCTTAAAAGGCCAATGCCACCTTGTAGGTTAAAATTAGTATCATCATTTTGTGACTTTGAAATGGTTTCCAAGAGACTCTTGTTTGATATCATGTACGAAAATGCACCAAGTGGATGTGATTGCAGACGACAGTTGGTTCAGATTTAGATTAAGTTCTGAGCAAAACTGGGGGAATGTGAGTCAGTCTGATCCAATATTATGTTGATTCCCAAAGTAATACATTTGTTATTTGAAGGATCTGTAATAAACTGAGTTGTGGCAGTTATGTGGCTGTTTCACTGAAGCAATTTCAGAAATCATTAATGTATCTTATGTTGGCTACACATTACATTAACCCTCCAGTACCTCAAGACATATGACATACATTCAGTGGATAGGCAATTTTATGGACCTAGATGCAAAGGCAAACCAATGAAGATAAATTCAGGAAATGTATGACTTTACTGCACAGGTCTGTTCTGCACCATAAAAACATGAAGATTAAAAGTCCATGTAAGGCTCATAAGAAAATAAGAACTGTTCTAATGGAACAGACTAATAGTCCATCTATTTCCAGCATCCTGCCTTATATATCTTATACAGTGGCCAATGCCAGATGCTTTAGAGGCACAGAAGAAACCCATAATACCTATAATGTGCAGTACTATAGCACAGGGGGAAATTTCTTCTTGTGCTCAGTTGGTGACCTGGTCATGCCATGAAGCACAAAGCTTGATAGGCTTTTAAAATGTATGCTAGCTAGTGCAACTGTGGTGTTAGTTTTATGCGTGTGAATGAATAATCCTTATTTTTGGAAATTACTTAGCTATTTGCTTCATGGTTAGAGAAAAAAGATCTATCACAAGCCTGTCGAATGTGCTTTAAAAGGGGATAGTTCTGCAGCTGATGCATGCCTATAATTCCAAGAAACATTGTCCTTGAAAAATATTGTGATTCAGGTTGGAAAGAAAGAAACAAGTTTCCCAGGAGGTTCAGCACAGGTCAATGCCAGAAAGAGAAGAACTGAGATGAGGGGTCTCAATAAATCAAAACAAGAGAGTCTGATACACTCAAAACATAAGACCGTGCTTGAGATTTATCAGTTAATGCAGGATTGCGCCTTTACGCACTGCCCCATATTAGGGTGTGGCAAGCTACATCACTGTTGGGAGGCATTACATCTCAGTCAGCCTAACTTCAGTACCTGGTTAAGATACAGGAATAAATTATTAAACAATCACTTTGTAAGCACCTAGAGGTTAACAGCTCATAAGTTGTCATGGTGTAAATCCCCACTCTGAACCTTAGCGTCCAAAGATGGTGTACCAGCATGAATCCCCCTTAGCTTAATTACCAGCTTAGATCTTGTAGTGCTGCCAACCAACCAGGACTTGCAGTGCCTGGTATGCTCTGGTCCCCCCAAACCTTTTCAGAGGACCCCAAGACCCAGACCCCTGGATCTTACACAATGAAAGTAAACCCTTTCCCCCACCGTTGCCTCTCCCAAGCTTTCCCTCCCTGGATTACCCTGGGAGATCACTGTGATTCAGACTCCTGAATCTAAAAACAAAGAGGCGTGCACCTTGCCCCCTCCTCTTTCCGCTCCCCAAGAAGTAATACAGATTCAAGCTCCGGGAATCTAAAACAAAGAAATTCCACCTTTCCCCCTCCCTTCTCTCTCCTTGTCTCCCATCAATTCCCTGGTGAGTACAGATCAATTCCCTTGAGCCTCAACAAGGGGAAAAAGTAATCAGGTCTTAAAAGAAAAAACTTTTAATAAAAAGAAGAAAAAAAGTAAAGTTGTCTCTGTAATTTAAATGGTAACTGTTACAGGGTCTTTTAACTTATAGACACTAAAGAAAAGCCTTCCCCCAGCACAAATACATATTAAAATCATTTCCAGCAAAATACACATTTGCAAATAAAAAAAACAATCAAAAGACTAAACGACTTCTACTGTTACTTACTATTTGAATAGAAAATTAGAGAGCCTGTAGGTACGTCTGGTTACCCTCTCAGACCCCAGAGAGAACAACAAACAAAGAAAAACACACAAACAAAACTTCCCTGCACCGTGATTTGAAAGTATCTTGTCTCCTGATTGGTCCTCTGGTCAGGTGTTCCAGGTTCACTGTTTGTTAACCCTTTACAGGTGAAAGAGACATTAACCCTTAACTATCTGTTTATGACATAAGTAATAACCAACATGGGTTTGTCAAGAACTTGGCCTGTATATTTAGCACAGACACTGTGTTCAATGCAGTATTGCCTGATAAAATGAAACACCTATCATCCCAACCATGGTCTACTCATCTGGGCTCACTCTGAAGACTGCGGAGTACAAAGTTATAAATTAAGTGCCAGATTCATGGCAGTCAATGGAGTGATGCTGATATCCATGAGCTGAGGATCTAGCCCTAAGTAACACCCGAACAGCCAGAATCTGACTGAACCTGCCTTACAGAGCTGACATACAGAAGCCTGAATCAACTCGTTGCTGGTCAGGACTCTTGTCCGGCAGCACTGGGAGACTACAGGGAAGTTTGCAGGATAAGTCCAAGGACAGATGATAGGACAGAGGAGTGGTTGAAAAGTGGAGGGAGAAAGAACAGATGGAAGAAGAAAAAGGAAAAAAAACCAAAATGGGAACACAAAAGGGAAAGAAACACAATGGAAGTACAGAGGAAAAGGAGGGGAAGAGAACATTACTTTATATGCAATCAGATTTGTCCAATGTGGCACAATATTGACTGAATGACATGTCAGCCTCCTTGTTTTCTGCATGGCAAGTGAAAGGGAATGATACTACATGGCTGTGAGCAGAGGCTCTAGGAAGACCACAGTTGTGAACGCAAATTGAAATGGCTTTTTTACAATAAGAATGTATTCCATGTGTTTTCAGGTCCTACAGAGGGCATTTTCTCTTTCCAACATGCGAGAGTCATATGAAGAAAGAGATTAATATCATGAGGACCACAGACTGACTAAGAAGCTTATTTGCTGAAAAAAACATGTATTTTAGTCATAATGACAAAAGTTGTGGCCAAATCATTCTGACTGGGATAATACTGCTGACTTGCTCCCAATGAAAAGGCGCACAATGCGATTAGAACAGGCATAACTATGTTCTACTGTACATTGTAAAATATTAGCATATGTTGGTAAAGGGAAAGTGTCAAGGGTCAGAAAGGCCACAGTTTGACAATCCAGCACTAAGAGTGACCGTGACTGTTCATTTTGGCAATGAAAAGGAAATGAAAAGAAAGGCAGTGCAATTTTAGGCCGAAGGAGGAAGGATGGCCCTCTGGTTAAGGTGCTAACCTGGGACTTAGGAGGCCAAGGTCCAATCCATGCTCACTATATACTTCCTATGTTCAATTTGCAAAAATGATTTAGGAACTTAAGTCCCATAAGTGCCCTAAATCACTTTTAATAATGGAGTTTTGGAGCCTAACTGATTACAGGCTTGTATACCATGGTAAGGTATGGGCTTAGTGTGGGGAATAATTTCTAAAGCACGCTAATGTAGTGCATATTAATGTTCAGTTGGTGGTGCATGATGTAAGAACCTGTGGGACCAAACCTTGGAGATTCTAGGCTGCTGATGCATCCATATCACCATTGGAAGCTTAGGCTGGGGTTTCCACTTGAGGACCTTGTGGAGCTAGGCTCTGCAGGATTACTGCCCAGGGAGGCTGAATGGTGACCCTGCATAGCCCACTCACCAGATGATACTAGTATTTAAATCAGGAAGCCAGCATGGGGAGCTGCCTGAACAACAATGCAGACTGCCTGCTTGCTCTCCTCCAGATTCTGCTTGCTGTAGACCCTAGACCCTTGCTCTGACCCTAATTTGTCCTGCTCTGCATTTGTTGCTGTCTATAACCCAGCATCTGATCCTGACTCTCTAACCCCAACCTGGCTCACCCCAACTCTGCTGTCCACCTGCCACTTGGTGCCTGACCATGACCTTCCACCCAGCTCGACCCTGACTCTACAATCTGCTTGCTACCCACAACTTGGTGCCAGACCCTGACTTCCTGGCATTCAGATCCAGCTTGTTCCCGATCCTGCTACTCGACTCATGACAGCAAACTTAACAGCTGACCAGTGAACATAGGCTACCCATGGCCCAGCCCTGACATGTACTAAAGGTTCTCTGGTGTGTTTTTTCAGTAACAATACTATGTTAAAGACCACCAGCCAAGTCGGGGTAGGCCAACTAATGCACACCTCCTGAGTGTGCTTTAGAACTTGCAGTTCCGTAGAGTGCATTAGCCCACTGTATAGACAAGCCTTAGTGCCTCTGTGCCTCAGTTCCCCCTTGGTAAAACGAGGATCACAGCCCTTCCCTACCTTAGAAGGGCATTATAAGAATAAATATGTTAAAGTCTGAGAGGTGCTGAGATATTATAGTAATGGGGGGGGCCATATAGATACCTAAGATGTATGTAGAAGCCTTACATCACGGATCAGAGAGATGGAACTTTCTTCATATAAGGCATTGATAAAACTACCGTTCAGTAATAGAAAGATGCCAGTGAACTGAGGGGCATTCGGAAAAGTCCTGTAAATATATGACTTATTGATGTGGGCCAGTTAGACTACTTTTGAAATGTGTATCCTGGCTCCAAGCAATGACTAAGGAGATTATCATCATTCTCCACCAATCTGCTCACTACACGTATTTCAAGAGTGCACTATATACAGGGAGGAATTTGTCAGGGGGAAAGCTAGGATATAAATGAATAAAGAAACTTTAAACCGTTGGGTGAGATTTATTAGGTCATGGAAGAATGTCCCAAATGAGGTGGTGGAAGACTGAATTAATAACAGTTGGGGCTGGGTAAAGAACTGCATCGAGGAAGCAATCCTGCATTGGCACGGGATGGACAAAGATAACTTTTCCCAATCTACTTTCTGTACGGCTACTTGTTATTCTTGCCTGGCACTCTGGAACTTCACACTAAACGAGGGTGAGTTACATGTAAAACACAAAATGGTAAGGAATAAGAAGGGCAGAATCACATAGTGAAAAATCATATCCCCTTTATCTTCTGAATAACATGTAGTGCCAGTGACTTACTCGCAGCCTGGCTTAATGCTCTTATATGAAGTAGGCACACAGCTACTTCTTTAAGCACATACCTAAAAGTATCAAGGGGATCTAAGGGAGTTAAGCACCAACTCTCACTGAGGTTCCAATCCCAGTCATATTTTTCCAATTGTTTTTATTAAAGAAAGTTTAATTCATGGCATGCTTCCTTTCTCTTTTCAATTTGAAAGGGAAAGTAATGAGAATATGGCTACCCTGGGTCAAAGTTTGCTTGAATTATCTCAGTGCTAATACAAAGTAACTCTAGAGTGACTATGGAATGCTTTGGATTTACATGATATAAACTGAGAGCAGGACTTGACCTATTACTCCTATGCCTGACAAAGAGGAAAATAAAGAATTTTGAAAGATTAGCCCCTTCAGTTACATTACAGCCATCAGCAATGAAGGTCACATGAGATTTCCATCTTGCAGAAGCATCAGAGAAATGTTCACCAACCTGTTAGCACAAAATCCTGGGAGATGCATTAGCAAAATTAAATGGTATCAGGCCAGATGATGATGATGGCAGATATGACAATCCTAGCCCCTGCCAATGTGGTCTTTTTTGTCTGTTTGAGAAGTAAACTGTTACAAAGCAGCTCATACAGGTAGATGTTGAATTTTACATTTTAATCTTTGTTCCTTAGCATGAAGTGTTCTTTTTTTCTATTTCTATATTAGCCAGAACTTAGCAGCTGCAGACTGCATAATTCCAATGCATTGTCCTGCTGTTTTCTGGTACGACCAAGAAGCAAGGGTATTATCATTTGGAGAAAAAGGATTTGAGGTGATAGTTGGAAATACAAACTGTCACTGTTGCTAAATAATTAGTTCTGGTGAAACATCCTTTAACTGAGAAGGATGTGTGGGATGCACCCACTCTGACTGACTGATATAACATGTGGCACTGTGAGGAATGCTCAACTTGTGTGTCAGAGTTTTCTTTAACAGCAGCGTGCATGTGTGAATGAATGTGCTATTCTACCTGACTGTCCTTAAATACTTTTAAACCTATGTGGCAAATAATCATCAGAACAAAGCAAATGATACACTACCAGGCTTGCTTATTGCCAAAAGAAAATACGTTATATCTTTTGCAGGGGTTGGGCAAAGTCAGGGTCAGAATAATGCTTCAGTGAGCAACTTAATCTAATCCTTAAAACGAGTTTTGGATTTTCTCAGTGGAAGCTAGGGTTGCCAGGCTCCAGTCAGCACTGCTGACTGGGCCGTTAAAAGTCTCGTCAGCGGTGCAGCAGGGTTAAGGCAGGATCCTTGCCTGCCATGGCTCTGTGCAGCTCCCAGAAACAGTGGCATGTCCCCACTTTCGGCTCCTAGGCATAGGGGCAGCCAAGGGCCTCCATGTGTTGCCCCTGCCCCAAGCGCCAGGTCCACAGTCCCATTAGCCAGGAATCACAGCCAATGGGAGCTGTGGGGGTGATACCTGTGGGTGGGGCAGTGTGCAGAGCCACCTGGCCATGACTCCACATAGGATCCAGAGTGGGAACATGCTGCTGCTTCTGGGAGCTGCTTGAGGTAAGTGCTGCCTGGGGCCTGCCCCCCTCTCATGCCCCTTCGCCCTTCCCCAGCCCTGATCTCCCTGTCCCATCTCAGAGCACCCACCTGCACCCCAAATTCTTCGTGCCCAGCCCCACTGTAGCACCTGCACCCCCAGCTAGAGCCCTCATTGTCCGCGCCCCAATCCCCTCAGCCAGCCTGGTGAATATGAGCGAGTGAGTGAGGGTGGGGAGAGCAAGCGACAGAGGGAGGGGGGATGGAGTGAGCGTGGGGTAGTGCCTCGGGGAATGGGTGAGGTCTCAGAGGAGAGGTGGGGAAAGGGGTGGGGCAAGAGTGTTTGGTTTTATGCAAGTAGAAAGTTGGCAATCCTAATGGAATCAAACCTGTTTCAGAACATAAGAACGGCCAAACTGGGTCAGGCCAATGGGCCATCTAGCCCAGTATCCTGTCTTCTGACAGTGGCCAATGCCAGGAGCTTCTGAGGGAATGAACAGACAGGGAATCATGAAGTGATCCAGATTTTGAGTAAATTGACTGTTCCCCCAACTCTCAGTGTAATTGGAATAAATCCTTACAGAAATTTCAATAATGTGTATTAATCTGCTTTCCAGTTTGATCTTCCCTACTGACTGTTCCTTACAGCAGATATCTCCATATGAAAGGGCTCATCAGAAATAAAAACTGTAAAGGGTGAAGTTACCAGGAATAGACTAAAACTTGGTCACAGAAGAACACTGCTGATCTGCATTTTGCTAATCCACACACTCCATAATTCACACTCAAATGCTGACAGCCTCACCGCACTTCTTTGGCAGCGGTTTAACAGCAGAGCGTGTTAGCTAGAGCTCATATTGCCAGGATTTCATTACGTTTACTAAATATTAAAGCAGAATGAAAATTTGGTACGGAACAATTTATCTGAAAAAACGCTTCCACTTTTTTCTGCTTGTGGCATGCCTGCACACAGGTGATTCGCTCACATTTTAAAGCATTCTAATTTAGTCAATAAAATATGGTCTGAATTTGGTTTGCTCTTTGGCTCCCTGCTGTATGCGTGGGGATGCTATTTGTGATTGGTCACATAAGGACATGATATTATTTCTATTCCCCATTTGGATAAGTAACTCTCGTAAGCACAATCATTTACAGTACCAAGTCCTGACCATGTGCTTGCTACAGCTTGTGAAGACAGCCCTTTGCCCCAAAACCTGCAGTCTAAGGCCCCAGTCCCATATATACTATGCATGTGCTTAACTTTGCACATGTGAATAGCTCTATTAAATTCAATGAGTGAAATCAGGGATCTGTTGAAGTCAATGGAAGTTTTGCTTGGGGGGAGAGGGAGGATTTCAGCAAATGACACTACTCATGTTAAAGTTAGGGCCCTGTGTTAGTATTTGCATATTTAGGGCCTAAAAGACGATAGACAGGAGACTGCACTGAAAACTACAGAGGAGACGGTTATCTTATTTTTTTTGTAGCCTGATCTAATTCACCTCCTTTCCAATATAATATTTAATGTTGTAATTTGATTTTTGCCACTATGCAAGACTGCATACATGTTTGAAAGATTTGATTTGCCTGGAGGGAGTCATTTTTATTGTAGAGCAAGTAAAATATATGCATTTTTCCCCACTATCATCGAACATTATGGTAAAGGGTGGATAAGTATTTCTTGTGTCTGGCCTAGAACCTCTCCATGACAATTGTGCAAAGCTGTATGGCTGCTAAAATTTGCTTCCTGCAAGCTTCTATGCTAGTAAAACTCAAGTCTCATGAATATTCATGGAAAGCAAACACAAAATGGCAGCAAACACAACAAAACTGAAGTCATTAAAAGATTTGCATGTATATTCATGGACAAACATTTGCAGTCTCTGACCATCTCCCTCTAATATCAAACAGACTACAACACATTTACTAATGTACTAGGCAGTGAGTAGTTTTTTTGAGTAATTAAACCCAAACTAACCATGTCAAGGTTAAAAAAATAATTGTTTTTGACACTGCTCCAAAGCCTAATGGAGTCAAAGGCACATTTCCATTGACTCGGGCCCTCTGTAAAAGGCAACTTTCTTGTTTGTCATTCTGCCCCCCAGTTCCATTTCCACTTTCTTGCTAGTTTGAGAAATTCAATAATTCACAATGGGTCTCCCAGTCAATAGTGCAAATTAGCACCGTTATGCTGTATTCCTTTATCAAAGCAATCCAACTACTGTATTGCCTAGTGTTCTGCCTGGCAGGCTTTTCACATGCCTCCTTTCACTACTTCTTGCAAACAGCTTTCTAAGCTGTTCTTTCATGAAATTCAGTTATGGAAAAACCTTCACTCTTGGGAGCTTATGTGGTTTTTGTATAAAAAGATAGCAAATTGAATACAAACATTTCTCAGTTTAGGGGGAAAATGCTTTGTTAAAATAAGCAACCGCATTTTCACAACTAATCTTCCATGATAAATTAGTCTTTAAAAGTCTGTAAAGGGGGGTAAAGCCCCAAACAACAACAACAAGGAATTTTAGTGCTTGAAAACCACCATGTTACATGGATCCTGTATATGCTCGTGAATAACTGGATATTTTTGAGGAATACGTGATTTGTATTTGACAATTTGCAATTTAATTCCTAGACATTCTTCCAAATCTTAATCTACAGAGAGATGTTCAATTTTATTAATGCTTTGACAATAGCTGGTAAATAAATAAGTCTTTCCATCAGTGACAATAGCCCATCAAGAACAATACAGTCGCATAATACAATATTCATGAATGTGTCTGAAAGGTTACTCTAATTATTCCTTGTAGATCTCTACAAAATGTACATCTCAGAATGATTTGGCACAAAAATACTTAAAGGGCAAATTAAATGTCACTCCAGCTATTCACTCTTTATTCAGACATAAAGGACCAAATCTTAAGTCCTTTTTGAGGCAAGAAATTCTGTTGAAGTCAATGAGCCAGGATTTGGCCCACTGTATTTATTATAAGGATCTACAAATTATCTAACTTGTAGGACAACATGCATATATCAATGTGATACATTATTTGCAGGATTGAAAAAGAACTCTATTTTCTTTACATAATGGGGTTCTCAACAGCTGCTAACCTGTTGACTTACTTCTTTGAAAGTTCCTTGCTTTCTTTCCTGGTGTAATTTCCCTTGTAGATTTATTAGATTATTTTATGCTGCAAAGTATTTATATGGTCTTTGGGTCCTTTCAGCCACTTTCCAGGATAGGGGTACAGAAGCACCCTGCACCAGAGGTTGGTATTTGAGGCTTTGTGCTAGATTCTGATCTAACGTTAGTGTAAACCAGGGCTAACTCCACTGAAGGAAATGTTAAACCCAGGTGAAATCTGAATAATGCACGTTGCACACAATAAGTCAGATCCTGGCCCCACAAAATTCAGTGGCAAAACTTCTACTGACTTCAGTAAGGCCAGGATTTTACCCAAAGCCCTTGGCATCCTGGGGCAGCACTGGTTACAGTAGTCACCACTATGGCCGTTGAAAGCTTTCTGTGTACTGGTCTCACCTCACTGCCTGGTATAACGGGATGTGCGACAATATTCCTGTCCTTGCCCCAGCACCACTGGCTAATCCAGCCTCAAGCAGTCCTTGCATCCTGGGAGTGTGACTGTAACTAGCCCTCTCCTGTGGCACAAGGCTGGGTGAAGGCTGCTTGCTCCTGCTCTTGCACACCTGAACAAAGCTAGTCTCTGTCTCTGTCTTGCTTTGCTGTAAGCAGCTGACATTAGCTACCTATCATCCACCTTATGGGACGGAAGACAGAAACACAAGTAATAACTGGGTTGTGAGTTCAATCCTTGAGGGAGCCACTTAGAGGGATCTGGGGCAAAATGAGTAGTTGGTCCTGCTAGTGAAGGCAGGGGGCTGGACTCAATGACCTTTCAGGGTCCCTTCCAGTTCTATGAGATAGGCATATATTATTATTAAATGCATGAAAACATTGCAGCAGGGGCTAATCTTGTTGCGTGGGAGATTCGTTATTGGTTCCTGCAGGTAACCAATGGATTTTTGAGACACAAAACAGACAGATTTGCTTTGGCACTGGGCTGTGTTGTCAGATTAAAATGTAGGGAGCAAGTGCCAGAACAGTGTGATGAATACACTGGCGGATTTGGGAATCAGCCTCTCTGTGTGCTGTTTTGCAGGTTTGTTTTTGCATTTTCCCCTACATTTTCCATCATCTCTGTTCTGTCTCACTAGTCAGCTGTTAGAACTGCTCTGCCTCCTGTACTGGGAGAAAAGTAGAAGTAATGCCTCTGAATCAGGGATCTGACATTATGTCAGCTACATTAGGTCTATAATAATATGTAGCCATAGCACTTGCATATTGCTTTATGTCCTCCAGCCTCTGTACAAACATTAAATATTCATCCCCACAACACTCCTCTCAGCTCGGTGAGTAAATGCTACTGTCCCTCACATGACAGACTGGGTAACATAGACAACAGGATTCAATGACTTGCCCAAGACCCCCCAACAAGGCTGGCTCCTGGCTGCTAGTCCAATGTTCAATCCACTAAGGTCATGGCACTGAGAGACACTCAAGCCGATATATACACTTGGAATACTGCCAAAAGGTTCTCAAAAATAATTATTGTCAACTCATCTCTTGAGGCACTACTAAAGGAACTATGTCTCCCAGTGTGATATTCTCAGGAACTAATTCAATGGGGGCAATGATCACAACTGGGGCTTTTCACAACACAAACAGCAGTAACAAGATCGTCTCAGGGTTCTTGTTTCCAGACTAGCAATGTGCAAATGGTTTTCAGTTTCTGCTAATGAGAATGTGCCCCTCTGATCAGTTGGGGCCAGATTTTCAAACAACAGTCTCCATTTTTGAAAGTGTAAGTAACTGCGGACATACTTTTGTGTCTATTGTTATTTGTGCTCTATGGTATAAGCCCCTTAGCTGGCAAATTTCTTACAATGTGGGTGCAAGCAGCAGTATTGTCAACCCCCAAAATCATGAGATTGGCTGAAAAATCAAGACATTTTACAAAAATAATAGATGTGCAGTTTTTTTTTCTTTGCTTTTCATTTTCTGACCGTTTAGAGAGCACTCAGGTCATATTTTCTCTGCACCATAGGGCTAGAAACTTTCTTTTAAAATGAAAGCTGAGATTTCATACAATCACTTATCACCAGGAACTGGGAGCGTAAGTGTTCTGACACTTTTGATAAAATGACAAGCATGAGTAACAACAAATTTGGAACTTGGCTGTCTAAGTGGCCCAAGTTCAGGTCATAAGATCAGCCCTACGGACATGGAGACTCACTTAAGGCTGACCTAAAAAAGGCCCTTTTATAAGAGTTTCTTTCATCACCATTAAAATGTGCTCCTATGTTATTATTATCACTCGCATCGCAGTGCAGTTGCAAACATTTGCTGGATGTAGTAAATGTTGTTTCCAGCAATCAGCTGCAATGGATCATCTGTCTGAACCAAAGTAGATTTAACCTGCTCCACAGCATTTAAAAAGTTTTTAGGCTGGTAAATAAACTTTCCACAAGAATTTGCATTGTCAGTGCTAGAGACAGATTGCCTTCCCTCATCACTTATCTGCTGGGCTGAAGGGCAGTTCATAAGATGACTTGGATTTAAGGAGCAATACAATTGGCTGACACTTTTTTATGTTGTGTATCTCTATGGATATCTTTCATAAGTCAAAATGAGACAACCAAATGAATTAAAATAGCAGTTTCATAAGCACAATAATTCATGTGTTTGCAGTTAAGCCACACATTTTCCCAGGCAATCAGCCTTCAACCTAAAGAAAAAGCATGTGTTCAGACACACTCTGCCATCAGTTATCACTGAGATTATTTAAGGAAACATTCAAACACCTGTTTAGTTAGCAGCCTCTGACTTACCAGTAGAGAGACAAAGAGAAGGCCAACCACTGGGAACGGTATTTTATTGATAGCTCTTGAAGGGTGGGATGGACTGTGAAAGAAATCGCTGGAATGACCCCTGACTTTGTGTACTGTAGCCAGCATGTTTCCCAACATTTTTGGAATTGTACAGAATCACATTACTGCGGTCAGTCACCTTTGTCAGAAAGCCATACTAAAAGTCCAGCAAATCCTGAAATCTTAAGATCAAAAAGAAAAGAGAACAGATTGCCTTTAAGCTTCCCATATTTCTTTTAAAAGTTTTCCTCACCCCATATTTTTAAGGTCCTTGTACAGCACAGCACTGAAGCACATGTTTAAATTCATCTCTGTTTGGCATGCACGTAAGTATGTGATTAAGTCACATTGACTTTATTGGTACTAAGCTCTTTGTTGAATCACAACCTAAAATGGCCTCCCTTTTCTTCACTTTCTCAACTAGTTAAGTCTTTTTATGCAAAGAGAGACAATTCTTTTCTACACAAACCCTTCCTTTGGGAGATTGGTGGCAAGCACTGCACATATATATACACACACACATGCTATGCCTGAAGTGTTTTAAAAAATGAGGGCCTAAAGTTAGCCTGTATTTAGGCATTTGAATAAGGCCCAGGTGCTCAGCACTTTTGAAATTCAGGCACTTATTTAGTTGCCTAAATATGCATTTAGGAACTTAGCTTTAGGCCCCCATTTTATATAATTTTGACCTACTATATGTCCTTCCATATATGCTGTGTTCATGCATGTGCACACACACATTATTTGTGCCCATGTGTAGTATAAGGGAATAGGGCTTAAAAAAATCCATATGGTTGCTATTTGCTGTAAGTGTTCTTGGAAAAGGCACTTGAATTACAAATCCCTCTCTTCCTTCCCACTGGCAATGGGATTCAAAGTTCTACAGCCTTTTACAGCCCTAAGCAAACTAAGCATGAGTCTGCTGTATGCCAGAAAGAACACATTTTGGGCATTATGGGACATTCCTTATTTCTATGCTCAGGATTTGTATTCTTCTACTTTTGTGCTGTTTTTAATGAGGCTTTTTTAATATCTTCTTTCCTGAGCCGTCATGCTAAATAACTGTGGTGTTTTGTAGCAGTCTTTTTATTAGCAAACTCAGTGTCAGAGAAATCCTGACACATTTCACTGGATGCACGGGGTAATTCTGACACCCAACTCATTATACATATGTAGGATTGAGTTTCATTTAGTTTAGCAGCAAATGCATTAAGTGAATTTATGTAAAGCAAAAAAGAAAAAAGTGCTTCCTCAATACAGAATTGCAACATACGTTGGAAAAAATATCAGAGAGGCCTGGCATGCTATACAATATGAAAAAAAGGAAACGGAATACAAAATACCTTTTATATGCGTTCTTTGGCAAACCTTTGGGTATCTCACACCTATAGAGTTGAGGTATTGCCAGTCTTTGGGCTATAAAGATATTCCCTTAACCTGGCAAATTTTGCCATCTACAGATTTAGGTCATGAAGGTTTAGAGGCAGAGTGAAGCTGGATATTAACCAAGCAATAAGAATAATAAGTTTTTTTCCCCCTTAAACCACATCTGTTTTTCGTTTCCTCAACTGACACATCCTTTGAGGTACATTCCTCTAAGTAACATTAGTCATATTGCAAGATAAAAACAAAATTTAGTACGTTCTCAGTTTAAATCAGTAGTTTTAAAATAGAAAAGCTCTAAAATGTTTGACTATAAAATCAATTTTTAAAAATATTATGCCTGACAATTATCACTTGTTACATAATTCATGGAAGAAGACCTAGAGGCAAATCTTGTTTACTAGAGAAGGCAGCAATCAGGGATTCTGGGTCCCTACTCATAAAACTATCTGGAAGCTGTCTGCTCCAAATAACATTTTGGAGATTTATTTGTCAGATGCATAGAAATAAGGCACAATTTTTAAACAATGAGAGTGATTAACCATTGGAGCAAACTATCCAGGGAAATGGTGAATTCTCCATATTTTGATGTCGTCAGATCATGACTCCCATGTCTTTCTGGAAAATATGTATTAGCCCAATTCAAGTTACTGGGCTCAACGTAAGATTACCTGGGTAAAATTCTTTTGGCTTGTGTTATTACAGGATGACCAAACTAGATGATCTAATGGTTCCTTCTACCCTTAAAATCTAATAGTCCATGCACGACAAAACAACTGTGATGTGTAACCTTAGCACCCTTACTTTAATCTATAAGAGAAAAATGGCTCTTGACACAGTAGAACTTTTTGAAAGAGACTCAGAATACTGCTACTCCAGCTGAATACTTCAGCAAAGGGCACACTGAACAAACCTCTTCTGCCCAGGTTGCTTCCACTACAATGAACATATGCTTGTTAACACTTTTGAGCCACATAGAAGATCCAAGAAGAGTGTCTAAAACTGGAGTTCAGCTTCATGCATGTAGAATATGAAGAATTACTCAATAAGTGAATGTTAAGTATTGATGTTGCCCCATTTGTTATCCTCAGCCCAGTGGGGAAATGGTGTGTTTTAAACAAGTTTTAAAAGACTGCTTGAAAACTGCTGAACCAGAAGGAAAATCCTAGGAATAATTTGTCACTGACTTCTTACAGAGCGACCAGCAAAATTGTTGCATGGCAGATGTGTGGAGATCAAATTAATTAATTTTGGGGCTATAGATCCACATGTGGTGAGAGCAGGATTAGGGCCCTGCTGTACTGGATAATGTACAAACATAGATGAGGATGCAGTCTCTGGCCTGGAGGAATTATTACAATCTAAAAGGTTAGTAACTTTGAACATGAAAAGAAATTAATAGATACACTGGGAGCCGTAGTTATCACATTAGTATTCAACTAGAAGTCTGTTGGAACTTCTCTGTTTTGAGTTCATAGCAAACCCGGTTGAGGTGGGATGTCAATGGAGTCAGTGAAAAATGGAGAAAGAAGTATAGTGCGGTATCAGTGCTAAATGTCACAATTATGAGGTATTTGCTACTTTGACACTGGAAACCACAGGCTTGACCCTTAGCTGGTGTTAAAGTGGCACAGCACCTTGCATTTAATAGTACAAAGTTGATTTACACCAGATGCTGACCTGACCCCAAATAGTACCCTCTTGAGCAGAATGGCTGCTGCTTTTTGCACAGAGCTCAACAGGGAGAAATACCTGCCAGCTAAATACTATCTGAATTTCCTATAGAGGTAGCAGTACTAACATACAAGCTAAATTAAATCTATTCCTATCTATAGTAATTTGCTCCCACTCATAAAAGGAAGTAAAGTTCCCTGGTTTGGGTGCTAGCCTGGTATTTGGCAGACCTAGGTTCAGTTCCCTGTTCTTCTACAGATTTCCTACGTGACATTTGGTCAGCCCCTTAGCAGGGCCGGCACCAGCGCAGGCTATTTTTTCACTCTCCCCCGTCGCTTGGGGTGGCAAAAACCCTGGAGCCGGCCCTGCCCCTTAGTCTCTCTGTGCCTCAGTTCCCCACCTGGAAAATGTGGATAATAGCATTTCTCTACTTCACAGAGTGTTGCAAGGATAAAAGCATGAATAAAGCATTCAGATAGTAAGGTAACAGGGGACATGTAAATACTTCATTCAGATCAGTTAGATATCTACTCTGATCTATTATGATAGGCTGGATTGTGCCTCACAATGCTCTGTGTGGAGAGGAGTGCAGAGACACACCCTTCTAAGGGCTTCAAGATGGCCCAATCCCAACCCAACATCCCCAATGTGCAATGGTGTCGGCAAGCCAGCCCATATTTTAGGATGATGCAGCCTATTCCTTCTTGGTGCTCCCAGGCAACTCTGCAGGCATATACAAAGATGTTGTTGGGTTGAACCGTAGTATTCTCCCCCTTCAGCAGCTCTACCTCCTTTGGATTGATATGTTCATCTCTAGAGCCACTTGGAGTGATCAATCATTGAGCAGAGACATGTGGCTCTGACACATGTTCAGGGCACGCAATGTCTGAGGGAAAGGCTTTCTGCACCCTTCATTACCACTATCATGCAGGAATAATGTTGCTTCAGACCATTTGAAGTATAAACCATGGAGCACAAAGTTATCATTACTGCTGTTATTTCATCTAGTGCTTAATCCTGTACAGCTCAAGGGCACAAAAGCATGAGATAAGAACTCAATGGGCAGAACAGGGAGCACAGAGGGCCAGATCCTGCAGTTAGAAAGATGCAGCTGCGCAGCACCAAATTGACTTCTGTCTAGCAGAAAATTAAGGGTGAAGAGGGTAGTGTGGAGCACTTCAGCAGCAAGAGAGCCACATTCAGCTCATGTTGCCTCAGTCATGCATACACTGTGCTGATGCCCTCCTCTTTTCACCCTGCACAAAGGGAGCAGGCGCACAGGGAGGCCTTCCTGTCCTATCATAACACAATCCATCTCCCTGAAATCCTAATTTCTGAGTGTGGAAGCTGATCATTCTTTTTCTCTGAGCCATCATCTGAGTGAAGCTGCATTACGTGCATGTGTGTGGAAAGCAGGGCAAGCATTGGTGCTGTTATTCATTTTAAATGTAAGCTAATTGCCAGGCCTTAATGGGAGAGGTGGACTGAATAGATCAGCCATACCCTAGATTTATTCCTCACTCTCACTCCTTTTTTTTTTAAATATTCATCCTATGACAACATATTTTCTACAGTATTTTCTGCAGAAAGCAATTGATGATTTACTAGTATCTGTGTAATATAACTGCTGCTGCTGCATATGCTGTTTGATTTCCGTCTGAATTTGTACCTTTGATATATGTTAATGTCATACTGTAAATTTTATTTAAAGAGAAAAATAATGCTTATTTTTGATTTTAGAAAGCTAATGTTTATGTGCCATCATGAGAAATAAACTGTCACTGTATTTTATGACTATTTTGATTTCATCAGAAAGCAAGTTGAAATTATTTAGAAGCCCTTTCAGATATATGAATGGAATAAAACACGGAGACATACAGGCCTGATCCATAGGCCAATGACCTCAATAGGAGTCTTTCCTTTGACTTCCGTCAGTTTCAGAGCAGGTCCACAGACAAATAAACTAGGCTAGATTCTGTTGTCTATTACTCTGGTTAAAGCGCAGAGTAATTACAGTGGCTTTGTTGGAGTTATTCCATTTTTACACTAGTATAAATTAGATAAGAATTTGGCTCACTGAGAATGTAGAATATTGGTGTTTCCATACCAAAATAATGGCTCACCTAGTCCAATATACCATTTGTGGTAATATCACAATGCACCTTTCCAATCAAGTATTCATTAACAAGGGGGCAAGGCTCTCTGGCCTCACCTGGTGATCAGTTTATCCCCTTATGCCTAAAAATGAAGATCATATGTACCTTTTTGCTATAGCTTGTTTAAATGCAGATGTTATCCTTAAGCATATAAATGTCTAATTTTTCTTTTAAAATCTTTGTAAGCTCTTCACCTTAATACTGTATCTTACTGGGAATTAGTATCACAGGGGATCAGACATTATTAAAAGGTATTTCCAACATCCATTTTAATGATGTCACCTTTTGATGACAATGCAAAATTTGTGAAAGGTACCAGATAAACTAACCATCTTGGAGAGTGAAGCTCTTTGTTTAGAGGTACAGAACGAATAGCAGTAGTAAAATTTCAACCCTATGTCTCAGTCCTTATCCAGAAGGTCCACCCATGGGGTTAATAGTTCATTGAGTCTCCATGCCTATTCCTGTTTTGGCCTCTCTGTTGAGTCCCAACAAGGGTTCAGTATAGTTCCAGTTTTGATTGTGAGTTTTGAAACATGGACCTCTCTCCAGCAAGAATAGATTAAGATCATTAGCACATACCATGTATTGCCTTTTAATTTTGAAAGTCAACTTTTGTCTAGTATGGGGGTGAAGAACACAGTCCCCAATACCCCATCAACTTGCTTTCACTGCATTCCTACTTGTCATGAAATGACAGTGGTTAGTCATATTACTTATATCTTTTCTGATAGTTGGGAAACAGTCAAACATTCCATATGAATTTCAGAATGAGAAGTTGCACCATTCTGCATGCTCTCATTCATACGCAATTCTTGTTTTGGTTCAGCCTGTTTAAGGGTGGGTGTAGTTTGGCTCTGGAAGTTTGAAGATGATGTTGATTGGTTGCAGCAGATTAATCGTGAACCTCTTCTGTTGCCAACTATTGCTAATCAAAGAAGATTTTTTTTGGATCATGAACCCTCGTGCACTAGAGGTTAGACTGAGACTGCCAAATTCACTTCAATCAGACTGGATCTGAACACATTTTCCAAGTGTACCAATGCAGTTTCCAAAACTTTCACTTTTATCTACACTCTGAATATTGTGCATTATTAGATTATTTCAACAAAAATAATTGACATTTTCAAAGCCAGCTAGCTTTTCATTTTCCATTTCTCATGGAATCTGCTCATTCATCCCTGCCTTTATATAGCCCCTCATCTGTACAGCATATCAGAGAGTTGATTCAAACATCCTGTGTGATAGAGATATTTCTGGCACAAGCACTAAGTAGTGAGGCAGACTCAGCAGTCAGCATGGAAGCAGAAAAACCCCTAACCTGCTGACCAAAAGGAACAAAGAATCTGAAAGTATTAGTGCGCTAGGACAGAATTCTATCAAGTCACTTGAATAAGTGTTTTACTAGGAGAGTTGGTACAGTAAGTACTGCAGGTCCTTTCATTCCAAAAATAAGAAATGTTCTGCAGTGCTCAGAAGCATTTTCTTTACTCTTCAGTTACATCTCTTTATATCCCAGTATATGGTTCTTTCACACAGTTTTCTTTATAAGTGAGAAATAAACTCCCTAGCAGCCTCTCTGCCATCCAATAAAATTTTAATTTGTAGTGCTCAGGCGTATAATGAGCTTCTTTGAAAATAGGACATTGCATCTCTCCTTCAATGGATTTTTTGTAAGCTTTCGGCCACATGAATCATGAAAATACATAGACTACTGTGGCCATCAGGCTGGATCATGAGACTATGAAGACAGAACAATGCATTGTAAGTCTTTTTCTTTTGTCTCAAGAAATCTTTCCCAGTAAAAAGCCTCCTGTGACCAAGAAATTCTGCACAGAGAGAACACTAGGTTACAAAATCCAGAGATTTCCAGTATAGTAATTAGTATACATTCTGCCATGTAAAGAAGTAAGGTGCCTAATTAAAAGATTCGGAAGGAAAAATTCAATAATTATATTGTAAATGTTGATTGCTGTCTGTTGAAATGATGCCTGACTAGTGGGCATTTGAAAACAGAGTATTTCGATTAGGTAGTCTTGGAGATATCGAGCACTGTTTGTTAAGGTCACTATGAGGCATGGTGATTTGAAAGTATCTGAAAATGACAGCAAAAGGAAGTTGCCAAATCATGCATTGCCAGTGAAAACTACATGAATTTAGAGTTTTAGTGTGGGCCCCATGTCACTGCCCTTGCATCTTTGGAAGGGGAGGGTACCAATAACACTCAAGATTGGAGATGGGCGATAGTATTGGCAGGGAGCCCCAGAGGACCCTGTGTCATGGTGTACGTAGGGCCACAGAAAGCCTTAATCCAGCCCTGACCATAACTGAAGCCAGTCCCTGTATTAGACATACACATATTTGCTATTAAGTAGGCCAGCACTTCCTGCGCTAGTGCGCAGAAATTTTGTCCAAGTCCATAATTAGTGTTCTCCACTTTCCTCATATATATGATCTATTAGCCTTCCTCTGTAAGGTAGCGGGCAATGAGAGCATTATCTTTGACCTTTTCTTGCTGATTTGAGCGTATTTACTCATACCTGTAAAAACAACCATACAAGATGGTGAGCCTGATTTATATATTCAGTGTAGAAGTGCCACAGACTTCATCTGGCAGCACAGTGTAAATATCATGGAAAGGCAGACACTTCTAGAGGAGATTGGCAGCCAGGCAGAATGTTGGCCAAGGAGGCTGTGAGAAACTCTAATTCTTACACAAAATCTCACAGGATCTTTAAAGTTGATGCTGACTGGACATAGGTCTAATTTATAAAATCCCACCTGAAAGACTCTTACCTGGTAAATAGCATGGAATTCAGTTTGTCTCATCAGGAATGATGAAAGGATCTGAATTCAGACCAATAATTTCAAGAGGTGTAAGTATTTCAGACCCAATGATCAGAGAGACAAGCTACTTCCATCCTCATTGCTTGCAGCTCATTCTGTGGCTACAAGAACTAAGAAATAAAAACCACCACAGTACAACAATGGGAAGAAAAAGAGAGATAACAGGTGAGAAAACTGGGCTAAAATAATTACATTTAAATTCTGAACTGAGCTAATTACTCACATAACACTCCAAGGCAGACTTCTCTCCTCTCCATGCCCTCTGTCATGGTATAAACCCCCACTCTGAACCTTAGCGTCCAAAAGATGGGGTACCAGCATGAATTCCTCTAAGCTCAATTAGCAGCTTAGTACTTGTAGCGCTGCCACCAACCAGGAATTCCAGTGCCTGGTACACTCTGGTCCCCCCAAACTTTGCCCGGGGACCCCCAAGACCCAGTCCCTCTGGATCTTAACACAAGGAAAGTAAATCCTTTCCCTCACCATTGCCTCTCCCAGGCTTTCCCTCCCTGAGTTACCCTGGAAGATCACTGTGATTCAAACCTTCCCCCCTCCTTCTCTCTTCCCCTCCCAGACTCTCCCTGAGAAAGAAAGTAATCCTAACACAGAGAGAAAATTAACCCCTCTCTCCTCCTTCCCTCCTTTCTCCCACCAATTCCCTGGTGAGTCCAGACCCAGTCCCTGGGGTCTCACCAGAATAAAAAACAATCAGGTTCTTAAACAAGAAAAGCTTTTAATTAAAGAAATTAAAAACAGTAAAATTATCTTTGTAAATTTAAGATGGAATATGTTACAGGGTCTTTCAGCTGTAGACACTGGGAATACCCTCCCAGCCTAAGTATACAAGTACAAATTAAAATCCTTTCAGCAAAATACACATTTGAACTCCTCCCAGTCAAATACACATTTGCAAATAAAGAAAACAAACATAAGCCTAACTCGCCTTATCACCTAGTACTTGCTATTTTGAATCTATAAGAACCTGTATCAGGGAGATTGGAGAGAAACCTGGTTGCACATCTGGTCACTCTCAGAACCCAGAGAGAACAACAACCAAATTCTAACAGCACACACAAAACTTCCCTCCCTCAAGATTTGAAAGTATCCTGTCCCCTGATTGGTCCTCTGGTCAGGTGACAGGCAGGCTCACTGATTTTGTTAACCCTTTACAGGCGAAAGAGATATAAAGTACTTCTGTTCTATTAACTCCTACTATCTGTTTATGACACCCTCCCTCCCCTAAGAATATGATTTGGACCATATACAAGGATTTCCAGTCAAAATATTTTCATTTGTTCTGAAAACTAACTTGGAAAGCCTGCAAATCTACACTGCAGAGCAGAATGGAAAAATGAGCTCACTCTCACCTGGCTTTTAAGCGATTGGCTGCTGAGTCCAAATGAAATGAAAATGTCACTTCAGCCCTGGAGCTTTGTAAATCTCCAGAAAAAAGACAATACGGAAAGGCCCAACTAACACAACTGTAACTGCTTCTCCAGCAGGTATTAAATATTAATGGCAATTTCTATATTAAGGGACAGAAAACATCTCCTTGCAGAGCAGCAGTCCTATCATTTTAGTAAAATGGTTTCTCAAAAATGGGACTAATTGGCATTGCCTCCAAGTCTTTCCTTTCTTCTAGTTAAAAGATTTAAAAATACTAAAAGCTTTTTAAGACATTCTCTTTCACTGAAAAGTCTCTCTCATTAGGATTTTTGAGAAACAATAATTACTGTAACCACAACAACCGCATCCTAGCATGGCAAACAAACTGCAGGAGAGGCGAATATAGGGTGGATGTGTAAGAAAACTATTATAGAGGAAAGTCAGATTCTGATTGCATTTGTGCAAGTGAGCAATTGCAGGGAGAGAGAGGTAAGGTATCTTTCTTTTTTCACACTTTTGCATGAAGTGCCAAAATCCTAGTGTGTCCTCTGTGAACACAAGATCATAGTGCCAACAACCACACTAGCAATACCGAAGGCGGTCTAGTTGGGCAGAAGAGCCTCATTCCTTTCTCCCCTGGCTGGGAGGAGCGTATGCTGTTCCACTGTACTTCTGTGTGTTCAGCTCAGCACACATGGAAGCACTCTGTCTCCCTTTGACCTCAGCAGGCAGAATGCCCCTGGGAACTCTTACAGCCCTTAGCTGGCTATAGTTCTTAGAGCAACAATACAGTCCATTAGAGCTCCTGTAAATCACAGCATTGTGCAATATTCTGTAGTAAACGGCTCCAGGGTGACACATTGGGTGAATTAAGATGTTGCAAAAGAGAACCAGTTCCTATGCTGGAGTTGACTACTACCCGATTTTCTTTACGTTTCATGTTTTAAAAAAATATGGTGACTGCTGGTGGTAGCTGTTCAAAAACGTTAGGCATTTCTTCAACTGATGTAAATTCCCCTTGAGGACAGTGGAACTATGCCAATTTACTCTAGCTGAAAAGCTGGGCATGAAGTTTGAAATTATTCGGCAATCCTATTAAACTCTACATTGTATAAGAGACCCATAGATCAAGCATAAGAAGGCAATTATTTAACCATGATATTCGCAGGGAAATAAATATTGATTATATAAAGTTACCAGTCATTAACATGGGTTAAAAAATGGGCTGAATGCTGGTGATCTCCCATGCAGCATATGTATAATAGCTGCTGTAATCTACTCTGTAGCTATTGTGTATAGAAGAAGGGAGCTGCTATATTAATTTAGATGGAATAAAGGGGTGCAGAGAGTCAAAGGTGTTAACAAGATTCTATCATTGTCCAACATTAAATAGCTTTAAACAAGGTTTGGTATATAGAGACCTCAGCCTGCTTCATACTATGGAAAACACCCCTTTAAAACCTTTTATTAAAGATACAGAAAAGAAGGGTGGTGGGAAGCATTTGAAATGTAAAGTATTACATAAGGCTTTCATTTTAACCATATCCCATATTCCCTTTCTCTTCAGCTGGAGATAGTCTTTAGAAAGAACCCCTCTCCCCCTTGCCTCACAGTCTCTTAGATGCTATTAGAGATGGTAACAACTGTCTTTTTGGGGAAACGAGAGGAAGTTAGTTGAGATTGGCTGGAACTGTTGTTAAAATCTGGTCCCATTTCCTAGAGGAAAAAACACACACATGGACACGGGAACAGAAGAGAACAGCAAAGAGAAAACAAGCAAATTCTGTCTCTGGTGTTGACTTCCACGCGTAATCTCACCACTTATTGAAAACAGGAACAGAACAGGATCTTATCAGTCACTCCAAACCCTGGCAAACCTACCAGCATCGGGCAGTTTAGGGTAATACTTTTAGTAGCCTCTCTAATCACAGATTCACAGCAGTGTTGCAAAATATACAGTGTTGACCTGCTAAGCTACAGTCTTATTAGATAGAAGGAAAAAAGAAGAGAGAGAGAGAGAGATGGCAAAGAAAATAAACAAAGTAGGGAAGAAAAGGACACACTGAGGTGGGGTGAGGGGAGCGGTTGCATGCAACAAAGTCTCACTCCTAGCTGCTTTTTGGGATTCAGTCAGAGCCAGCAAAGGTGGTGATATCATCTGGATCCCTCTCTCTGGCCTGATCAGGACATCCATCAGGATAAGGATGACAAAGGCCTGGGGTCCCAGAAGATGGGGAGTGCCAGCCATGGTGGTAAAGCTCGCTTTAGTAGCCAGTTTTTCTCCCCAAAGTCTCTTTCTTTAAGGACCCAAAAGGGAGTGATGGGCGGACTAGCCCATCCTCTCATTATTTTGTCCATCAATAGGCCTAATTTCCTAACATACCAATTTTTGTTCATCGATTTCTGGTTCCACACTCTTGTTTACCAAGCATGATCTTAACACAGTCCTTGAGTTACATCAGGAGTCTGTAGCAGGGTGTAACATGAAGTGGTCGAGGGCCCATGAGCTGTGGTCCATAGTCGCATGAATATGTATTCCTGTCAAGCTGCTTATATTAATCTCTGGTCATGATGCACTGCCTGCACATATTCTGCATGACATATTCAAAGGCACCCAGCATTGGCCAAAGTGTTACCATGAAAGATGATGGTAAAACTCCCACGGATACGAGTAGGATCAGAGTTAGGCCAATGTTGAGTAATTTTGAAAAATCCAACCTTCATTTCTAGCCTTGACACAAATAGCACAGATGAGGGGCCTGTGCTCTCAACCAGGACATGAGTATGTATATTCATGTGTTTTTTGCAGTATGTATGTGCACCCATTTAGGGAAGGGAGATTAAACCACTCCTCTCCTCACTGACCAGACTCTGGCACAATGTAAGTAATTTTACAAGTGGCACAGGTAGTGAGGACTGTAATTAAAGTTGCCATGTTTTCACCACTTTTGCAAATTTGGCTGTTCATGCTGACATTTTGTATGCCAGGTGGTGTTTTACCTCAAGTTGAATATTTTTGGGAAGTTTCAGCACGAATGGTTCCAGTCAGTGCTGAGAACATATTTGGGAGGAAATTATTGTATTGTTCTTATCACTCCTCTAACGTGCTGGTGGGCTCTCCACTATCTATCTTATTATCTAGAAGATAGAAGTTATAAAAAGATTATACATACTGGTACCAGACTATTTTACTCAATAAATAATCCACTGTCTTTCAGTTTGAGAGGAGTAGTTGCAGTAGAGCAACACGGTGAATACGAATGAGGGCACAGAGAGCAACAGCTATAAGAAAATTGCGAACTTTGGTGTGCGTCTTCAACATTACCTGCGTGAGACTTGTATTGACAAGCCATGAAATTCCATGCAGAAATATCTATACTAGAGATATGAATCTAACATATATGGAGAAGTGTGGCACTGAGCACTTTCTCTAACACAGTGGCTCTCAACCTTTCCAGACAATTGTATCCCTTTCAGGAGGTCTGATTTGTCTTGCATACCCCAAGTTTCACCTTGCTTAAAAACTACTTGCATACAAAATCAGACATAAGAATACAAAGGTGTCAGAGCACGCGTTTACTGAAAAAATGCTTACTTTTCTCATTTTTACCATCTAGTATAAAATAAATCAATTGGATATAACTATTGTACTTACATTTCAGCACATAGTATATACAGCAGTATAACAAGTCATGTTCGTATGAATTTTAGTTTGTACTGACTTTGCTAGTGCTTTTATACAGCTGTTGTAAAATTAGACAAAGATCTAAATGAGTTGATATATCCCCCAGAAGACCTCTGTGTACCCTCAAGGGTACATGTACCCCTGGTTGAGAACCATTGCTCCTAACATACAGGATGGAACATTCTATTATTACTGATAATGCCCCTTTCTGACTAGTTCAACAATCCCTTATCCTATGCACCCCCACTATAAATCCTTCTCCTTCATTTCCTGATATACCAAACCATATATCCCACTTTTCTTGTGCATTAAGCATAAGCTCTTCCCTCAGTTTTAAGTTCTCTAAATGGCTTCTCTGACTTCAGCCTGCCCTTAACCTTCTCTCACCCAACCTGCTCCCCTTACTGTTCCTTTTATCTCCTTCACACAGGACTGACTTCATACATCACTCTGTCCTATCATACCTATCAGTCCTTTTCCTCGAAGGAGAGTGACCAGATGTCCCGATTTTATAGGGACAGCCCTGATATTCGGAGCTTTCTCTTATATTGGCACCTATTACTCCCTGCACACTGTCTTGATTTTCACTCTGGTATCTGGTCATCCTAAAGGAAATCTGTACAACACGTTCAAAAGATGAGCCTTGGAGCTTAAATTTATAACTTTGTCTAGACACTAAACATCATGGACTGAATAGAAATAGTGGATTTATGGCTTAGTACAACAATCTACAACACACTAACAACCCCCACAAAACTGCCCTCCCCAGGTCCTTTCCTCCTATGACTAGAAGAGCATTACCTGGCCACTTCACCTGAATGGTCCCTTGAAATATGGTTAACTACGTATGCTAAACAATCTGTCCATCTTGTATCTAGCTGTGACACCCAGAGGGCTACGTTTACATGAGAGACTTTACAGCAGAACAGCTGTACTGATGCAGCTGCAACACTGTAAGATCTCCCATGTAGCTGCTCTATGCCAACAGGAGAGAGCTCACCCATCAACATAATTAAACTACCCCCTAACAAGCAGTGGTAGCTATAGCAGCTAGGGAAGCTCTCCTGCAGACATAGTGCCGTGCACACTACCACTTATGCTAGCAAAACTTATGTTGCTTTGGAGTGTATTTTTTCACACCCTCAAGTGATATAAATTTTGCCGACATAAGTGGTAGTGTAGACCTGGCTTTAGTTTCCCAGACCTGAAGAAGAGCAACTTTAAAAATGTGCTCATTGTACATGTCCCAGAAAATTCCATTGTCATATAAACTACATAATATCATTTCAGAATGTTTGTGTCTAGGTATTCACAAACTTTTTCATAGCATGTGGACCACACATTTTAACAGAAAGATTGTCACATTGCCATCTCACCCATTTACAATAGCACTGTGCCATTTGTGATAACATAAGAGCCCTGTAGCTGCTACTGTCATTATTTTCAAGGAAAAGTACATGTGAATGTATTTACCACTGTTTTGTAATGCAAGTTGGTTGATGGAAACAAAGAGGAGAGTCAAAACCCTGTGACTAGACAGTTCTACATGTACATGTAACCCCCACTTAGAGTTTGCCAGCTTCTGAAACTCTGGATTGAGCTTCTAGAAGGTCCTACTCTATTGATTACAGCATTAATGGCTACCAGATCCCTCTGACACCAATTTCCAGCATAATTGTAGTTGGGGATGGGAAAACAAAATGAACTAGAAACTCCTTTTGAGGCCAGTAGGGAAGCTTCTGTATGGGGAGATATGGACAAGCAGTTTGCTGGACCAAAGATAATCCAGGGCTCAGTCCTTCAATAGAAGACTGGCTCAGAGACAAAGAGACTAGTTTTAGTTTCAGTTTTGAACTTTGACTATTGGCTGGTCTACACTGGGGGGGGGTGTCAGTCTAAGATACGCAACTTCAGCTAAGTGAATAGCGTAGCTGAAGTCAAAGTATCTTAGATCGATTTATCTTGGGTCCTCACGGCGCGGGATCAATGTCCACGGCTCCTCCATTGACTCCGCTACCGCCGCTCGCTCTGGTGAAGTTCAGAAGTTGATGAGGAGCGCGTTTGGGGATCGATCGCTACCCGCCGATAGGGCGGGTAGTCTGGACTTACCCATTGACAGCTGAGAGAGAAGCAGAACAGCTCAGATAGTCACTGGTTAACTCCCACTCCCCACAAATGGAACCTTGGAATTGCCATGGGATCTAGTGCATGGGTCAGGCTGTAGAGAAGAGTGTCCAGAATGGCAGAGAACTGACCCAGGGCCAGCTACTGAAAGCTAGCTGAGACCTCCATAGGACTCCAGGCCAGGAGAGGACCTTGCGTCATCCATGGGTGAAGACATAGTAAGGGGGCCCTTTTTTTGTTAAAGCCAGCCAATGTTCACAGCACTGCAGCACTCATATCCAGAATCATTGTCAACCTACCAAGTGCCTGGCAAGATGCCAGGCAGGGGGCTGGAAGCTGAGAAGAGTTGGGACTGTTGAAAGGTGGGAAATGTGTTGATTTTCTAGTACTTATTATTTAAATCTGACCCTTTCATTCCCCAGATCCTATTTTTCTGCTCCAATGATGCCCCCTTTATTATATAATTATTTTAGGTGTGTCATTTCTTTGCTGGGTTTATGTTGATGTATTGTATGTGTTTCATACCTACTGTGGTTATAGTTCTTGTCAGCAGTGATGGCACTGTTCATTTGCCCTACATCCTTCATGTCTTAGCCACAGTGAGGAGACACCCTTGGGTTGAGGCATGAGGCATCACAAAAAAGAGCCAGAACCCAAGACATGGAAGGAGAGGGGGAAACCACTCCAAGTACCAAGCATCAGAGAGTAGGCTGGAGCCACACCTCAGAGGAAGGGATATATATACAGTAAGGGAATCACTGAGCTAAACTAATATGTTGTCATCAACATCTCCTTATTCCATCATCAAAGCTGGCTAGGGTTGGTTTATGAGCAGATTCCATCCACATCTGTTTTGAGTCATCATCTGTTTTGAGTCAAAGCCTGTTGGGGTGTTGCTTGGATGGTTTTATATACTGTGTTATACCACAGTTTCCTTGAATATGTACAGTCTCTCCATACACTCTTCCATAGAGAACAATTCTAGGCAGTGGGGATGGGGTCATTCTAGCAACAAGGCAAAATCATTGTAGTTGGTACTTTTTGATGATTGTCATCACACACGGCACCTTCAGTCTTCTATGGATGTTGTCATTTCTTACTCTATCTAGCCTTGTCACACTTAGGATATGGCATGGGCACCTTATTTCAAATGTTTGCAGCTTTTGCTCCAGACACTTTGTCAGTAGCTACGTTTCACAACCATAAAGTAATGTGGGTGCAATAAGTGTTACATATAAATTGGTTTTAGCTGTCATGGACACTGATTTAAAGTTCCAAATATTTATATGCAGGCACATGAATGTTCTGTTCACAGCAGCTATCTGTTTTATACCAATATAATAAAAACCAGCAGGATCTTATTAAAAGGGATAAGGCAAAGATGCCACATTTATTGTAAATATAATAATAAAGCAAAAGACAAAAGTAAGCAACATTGTTTGACTAATTCCTATTACTACTTATTCCTTATACACACACATATATATATATTCATTCACACAATCATTCATTCAAGTTCTGTATAGGTGTTATATATAGTTACCAGCCTAGAAGTTGCTCATACCAAGTTACTGGCCAGGTATCTTGGTCATGAGGATGGAGCTGAGTCTGTGTCAGATGCACCTGATACTCCTGGAGGTTGGCAGCAGAACCAGAGACTCAAAGTTCTCAGTTTTTAGAGTTCATTTTTATAGGAATTTAATTCCTATGTTAGTCTATGGGAACTGTTTCATCCTGCTATTGCTGGCTTAATCAGCAGATGGCACAGTCCTGGTGGCTCCCACACTGTCTAAAGTGGCATATTCCTTCCAGGTATTTGGGGTGGATCCCAGTTTACCCTCCGGAGATTGTCTAGTGGTCCACTTGGACACATTCTTTGGCGATGGATCCTTTCTAGGCTGGCACTCCCTAACCATTCACGTACATCAAACATTCATCAACATATATTCCATATCTTAACCATATTTTAATTTACTGTCTTCACCACTTTTGGGGTGTGTGTTAATTCCTATGACACTCGCAGCCCTGTAATCACAGAGGGTGGGGGTCTGTTTGTTACATTGTATCAATTACAGCTTAAGGCTAGCATAGTGTTTACTTCAAGAACAAGTCAATTAACTTGTTTGTAAGTTTTACATAGTAATACAGTATCTTTCACAGGACAGATACAATCAGTGTTTTCTGCAGACAGGAGCCCACAAGCCCCAACAGAAGAACAAAAAGACCTCTGCACTTGGTGAAACTGGAGGGGTCACTGTCACTTGGGGGAATCACTGTTAGTACCCTCTTTAATATCCCTACATCTGCTTGTCGATGTCACCTTTACAGCTGTTGTCATATGTTATAATGGAACCCAAGTAGGAGAAACTGTCTGCTTGTTCAGTGTCTACACCATTAATGACTAGTTTAATCTGTTTCTTGATTTTGATGTTACCATTAGTTTGGATTTCTGTTCATTCATTTTTAATCTCCATTCTCTGGCTATTGTGTACAAGTTAGTTGTTGCTTTTTGATTGTATTCCTTCACAGGCATTATTATTATTATTACAATGTTGTCTGCAAAGTCAAGGTGATAGAAAATAGCTTGTCCAGCTCCCTTAGTAACAGTGGTGGAGGCTGCAGGATACTGGGAAAATTATCCAAGTATAGCACAAAAAGTATTGGTCTGAGTATGCATTCCTGATTGATTCCAATCTTCACTTCAAACCATTCTGTCAGCTCACCACTGACTCATCCTGCGTGCCAATCTGTGCTATACAGACTCTGCAATATTTGAATCAGCTTGCTGCTAAAATTGTACCACTAGAGCACTTTCCACAGAGACTCTGTTAATGGAGTCAAATGCTTTCTTAAAGTCAGCAAATGTGCAAAACTGGGTTTTGCTGAACTCTGTGTCTCTCTCCAAAATTGGAAAGAAAAAAAAAAGGTCTATAGTGATAGGGCGTATACTCCACACAGACTCCGAAGGAGCTAATGCAGGCCTGAGGGGCCAGTTGTACCACTTGACAGTACCTGGGGGAGACAGCCAGGCTTCATTAGAGACGAAGCCCAGCTAGAGAAGGGGCTGAGCAGTGATTATAAAGGTAGAAAGTTGAGAACAGAAAAAAGGCTGCAGGGAGAAAATCTGCAGTTTTCTCTGGGACTAGAAAGTGGAGAAACCAAGAAGGTCAAGGAGGAAGCCCAGGGAGAGAGTTGGCCCGGATCCTCTCCTGAGTGGCATAAGAGCTGTATTGTTATGTCTGCATAAATAATTATGAAGTAGGCCCCTATCCTGCAATGAGTGGTGTTCCACTGAAGTCCACAGACTCTGTGGGTGCAGCAGTCCACTGACATAGAGCTCACTGCAGGATTGAGGAATCAGAGAGAGAGAGAGAGAGAGAGGTTTAAAACATTTATAGTGCAATCATAGGAACGCAGTTATTAGATTGAAATCAGGCATGTACTCTAGGGTCCTGCTAGACCTAAAGGTGTTCTTTCACTCCTTGCTCAGCAAGACAAAATTGGCTTTGCACTAAGCCAATCAATACAGAGCCTGTAGTATTAGACAATAGACTCATGCTAATTAATATTTAATAGGCTTATTGATTTTTATTCTCAGCAGCTGGGGTGTTAAATAAAGATCAATTTGCAAAAGTGTTTATTAACTCTAATTACACATCACATTGTAGTTTCTCAGAGGATTTCCTTTTCGGGGGATTAAATGAAAATGTTCAGCCACTCATCTTGATCACACCATGCCACTAATTATTTCAGAAGCCATTTTTTATAGAGTGCTAGCACACCTTTTGAAATCAAAATTATCTGAATCTATTTTAGATATTAGACTGTGCTACAGAATGGTCATATTAAAGGCAGATGCCAAGATCTCTTTTCCTCTCTCTCTAATATTATATATAAACAGTATGTAATGAATTCTTAAATTTGGTCTCTTTCTGCAGCCCAGCGCTCTGTTGGAAGCCAAAGCAGGCGTGTTTAGAGCTACTGTATACAGAAATCTGAATCTGCATAAAGTACCTGAACAATAAGGACTTTTTAAATGAACAGTACTCTTCTGGGGATTAACATGCTGGTTATCTGAAGAGGTTCTAGGGACTGTGTGGTCATTGCCTGTGGGGAGGGGAAACACTGATGGAAAGAAATTATGCAGACAGCAGTCCTGCACATGCACTGGCGCATGTCACTAGATCAAAGGCCAGCACTGATAGAGCTCTGCTCCAGGGAAGCCTGCAGCACTGGCACATTCTTACTGCCAGAAGATGCTGCTCAAAGCATTTGTATCTAAACGCTCCAGCATTAGCTGGGAAAGTGCTAGATTTAAAAGTGCGCATAAAATTAAAAGTTAATCCCTCACCTCTTTGGATTTCTACAATAACATTCCAAAAAACCCCAAACCCTTTTACCATCAGCGATCATAATTCAGTTTCCTGCTCATTAAACACCTATCAAAGGCTGGTTACGTCTCTGAGTTGTTTGGACAAAAACCACACAGTCTCAATAGTGAAGCTGCAGGGTTTCTATTTACTCTCCACGTCAGATAACTGTGGCAATGCAGCATCAACTTAACAAACCAGTTCTTCAATAAGCAGGAGCAGCACTTGCACTCAGACTGTTAGTAGAAACTCAGGCCACTAATTTGGGGAGCCTCAGTTTTTGGGTGGCCAGGTTGTCCCAGCGATGTGTGGTTGTGATCTTGATCCAGGAGCAGTGCTCCATCCAGCAAACATCCCCTTCAGAGTAACTCACAGGCCCAGTTAACCTGGAAACAGACAATGAAGTCCCAATCAGTGAATTGCAGCATAAAGCCCATTAACTATTGCACTTCCTTTCCACACATATTCCTATAACACTCTGCTGGCGCTCGAAGCACATTTGTGACACTTTGCCATCCTTAAAATAGAGTTAGTTCTGAAAGTGCATTGCCAAAATGTCTGTGCTACTCAGGGAGTTATGACCTTCTCCCACAATTTCCTTTACTCTCAGAATCCCTTTCAAAATTTCCCACAAGCTACTGCTTCAAGAAGTGGTGCCAGAAATGCTGGGATAGGCACCCCTATGACAGTGCAAATGCAATGTTTGATTAGTAGGCCGTGTGTGGGCATTGGGTGGAATTGTACCCAGATCACTGTGAACACTGTTCTGCTGCTATTTACACCAGGACACTGCTTCCCGTTCAGTTAGCAATAGCACATTTCTTGGGTGTAGATCTAAGGGTGGAATTGAGCCTTGAGTATAATATAATATAATTCCAGAGACCAGCTTAACAAACACTAAGTGCAACACAGAACAGGAAAATTGATACATTTAAATTTAAGACATGTTATGCTCAGACAATATACCTTTGCATTTCTTTTACATGACTTATTTAACTTGTTTTACATTAACTGCAGCAGATTGCAAAATAATCTATACAATCTGAAATGTCCTACGCCAGTAAGTGCTCAAATACAGAATGTGCATACTGAAAATATAGCCCAGGAGAAGCATAATAGCTGTAATGAGTAGAAAATCAATTAGGAATTTTGACACAGTGATGGGCTCAAGCAATTAGCCTTGTCCCTAGCTAGGAGGCTATGGTTTTAATATGACAATGAAATTGATTGTCACTTAAAACTCTTTAAGTGGTTTGCAATGGTGCCACCCATACTGATGACAAATATTTGTTTCCTCCCTCTAGAAAACAGACATATATGCTCTTTTCTTTGTATATTTTTGATCAACAATAATTATGCCTGGGTACTTGTCCTGTTTTTTAGAATCTTTTAAAATATGGGCACCAAAGACAATGTGGATTTTCAGTACGCTATTGGTAGGCTCCAGGGTTAACCTCCTCACTGAGATGAAGGAGGAACACCACATCTATCTGAGAGCATGTTATGCAAAATTCTCATAACAGATACACCTTACTTTTATGCTGTGCCTGTCAAGCAAATATTCGTAGCGCTCAAGCTAGGAGGGACCACTCCCCCAGTCACACTACACTCCAATAAAAGACCCACAGCCTGGCTGTGGCTGGCTCAGGTCAGCTGACTTGGGCTTGTTGAGCTCAGGCTGCAGGGCCATAAAATTGCAGCGTAGATGTTCAGGCTGAGGCAGGAGCCTGGGCTCTGGAGACTGCGAGGAGGGAGGATCTCAGGCCCAAGCCCAAACAGCTCCTCTGCAATGTTTAGCTCCACTGCCTGAGCCCAAGGCAACTGACCTGGGTTCAAGACATGATGCCACAGGTTTTTTATTGATGTGTAGATATACCTGCTGTGGCTGACCCCTTGAGAGGAGTACAGGAGGGGGCTAGAGAGAAAGAGAGAGAGTCTTTCTACTATATATTCCTCCAACACACTTACCCACAATCTCCTCAGTTAGCAAGTGCACCTCATCTGATCAGTTCTTAAATGAATCATTAATCTCATTAATACTATCTGTGATTTACAGTAATCTTAATATAGCAGCACTGGTAGCAAAGCCAAACTGCAGAGCAGGCTAAAGTTAGCATTTCCATTATAAACGCGAATGATCAAGCTTTAAATACAATGACAAATCTAAAACGCATCTTTCTCAAACTTAATAAGTAGGACATGTTTTTTCACTCCACTACCCAATTATTTTAAAAGGTAACAGAAAAATTTAGAACTAGATTTTTTTTTTGTGTGGAGAGTACAGTCTATACAAAAAGTACTACAATTTTACAAAAGTAAGTGTTGCACAGAAACTCCTTCATGTGCTGAAATATCTATATGATTTTTTTGCAATTAATAGATGTATTATTATTATTATATATTCCAGTAGTTCCTACAGGCCAGTCGAGATCAGGGCCTCAGTGAACTAGACACTGTAAAAACAGAGCAAGAGAGACTCCCTGCCCAGAAGAGTTCACAATCTAATTAGACAAGACAGACAAAGTCTGGGAGAAAGGGGGTTGTAACAGAAGAAGAGAGATGGTTTGGAAATGTTATGCTAGATCCCTTTTTAATGTGTGTGTGTGTGTGTTGGGGGGGAGTAAGGGTAGTTTTTTAAGAGCCTGAGCCTCTAACTTTTACTCATGTGACTAATCCTTACTCAAGTGAGTAGTCCCGTGAAATGATTGGGTTTCCCATGATTTCTTTTGTTCTTGAAGAAGTGATATGGCATAAAATAATAAATACGATCACAAACGTTCCTTGGGATATTGTGACTGGATAGAAAAGTGTGTGCCTTTAGCATTGTGGGATGGACAGTAACTTAGCCTGTTGGTTTCATTACAAGGACAGGACTTCTATGAAACACTTGCTACTTAAAATACATGGCAAAGGAAATTTTATAGTGTTAACTTAAAACAAAGCATTAGTGCATTAATAATTATCAATCCTGGAGGAAATGAAGAAGTTTCCTATTGAATCACATCCTGCTACAGAGGCTACATTATCACAGCTGGAAATAGCACTGTCTCACTCTTAAGTCCAAGCACAGAGACATGTTCAAGTCTGTGGGTAGGACTTTCATTGATACTGTGTGTGGCACAGCTATTCATTAGGTGATGTTTAAAAGCCTCTCTGGTAAAAATGCACACGCTCCTCTTCAATGTTCAAAAAGCAATTCATGAATTGAAAACCTGGCAGATTAATAATAATAAACTAATTTCCATGCCATCTGCAAAACAATTTCCTGAGCAGAGCCTTGCTTCAACAGAAGGCTTTCTCACTCTTTCTATCTGCCAACAGGAAACAATGATATTCATCTAAAGTGATTTAGAAGACAGTATGTTAACATATTTTTATTGCCACATCAGCCCAGACTTGTTGCACAATCTGTGGCTGGCTTTTTCGTTCCTTAAGAGTAGTGAAAAAATCTGTCACCAAAAAACAGGTACAAGGAACAGCTGTTGAGGGTTTGCAAATCACATGCTGCTCAGTTAAAAAAGAAAAAAAAAAAAAAAAAGCACCAATGCTATTTTTACAATGTCCGAAAACATCCTAGTGATTTATACCATTTTGGAGAGGGGAGAGGGAATTCCATGGCTTTAGTCTGGATTTATACTGTTGTAAACAATAGCTGAATTGGTCCACTGACTGCAATCTACATCTGAATATATCGAGAGAGAGATCTATGTATATTTTTATAGTTCATTAAGGGGAATGAGGAAATTCATTTTCCTGTTGATGCAATTGTCTCAAGGATGAAGATTTGCATGCATGACTCCCATTGACCTGCTAACAATTTGCTGATATAACAAGAGCAGAATCAGATCCAGAACATGGGCAGGGATGGTGTCCCTAGCCTGTTTGCCAGAAGCTGGGAATAAGCAACAGGGGATGGATCACTTTTGATGATTATTCATTTCCTCTGAAGCACCTGGCATTGGCCACTGTTGGAAGACAGAATACTGGGCTAGCTAGACCTTTGGTCTGACCCAGTATGGCCGTTCTTATGTTCTTATATAGTGAGGATGGGGAAAACATTAAAACAAGTGACAGTTATCAGGGAGCCAAAACACAAAAGATTTTGCACATATTTTATGAGTTTAAATTTTATCTTCAGGTTTAAATTTTATTCTCATAATTTGACTCAACAATGGAGTTGCCCAATATTAGCATATTTAAAATAGCCTACATGCAGTTAGGGTGACCAGATAGCAAATGAGAAAAATCGGGATGGGGGTGGGGGGTAATAGGAGCCTATATAAGAAAAAGGTCCAAATATTGGGACTGTCCCTATAAAATTGGGACATCTGGTCACCCTACATGCAGTGAATCTAGCATGATAATGTTCCAAGGCTCTTGCATACTTCTGGAGATTTTCTAACTGCTATACGGACATCTAAACATTAATATTTTTTCTTTAAGACTATTGTTTTTATTGGGGTGTACTTCAGTGACCATATGAGTGGATACTTACAAAATATAAGTACTAATAAGGCACACCATATTCTAAGAAAATCAGTGCATATGTTGCCAGGGATAACTGACTAAATAAAGGTGTAGAACTGGATTTATGAGGCATACAGACTGAAATAATAAATAACACCCATTGTTCGTTAGAGCAAGTCAACTTTGTTTTCCTGTGTTTTGAAAGGTCAGAGTCATCAGGATGCAGAACACAGAGTTATTCTGAGACATGAACTATCTTATCTCTAACAATCACACAAGTCATACAGCACAGGGGGTTGTAATTACCCTTAGCACCAAATAGGGATGTGTCTTATCATAGTGCTCTTTGAAGCTTCTACACTGCTGTGATAATGTAGCCTCAGTTGGAGGATTTGTATTGAGAGGGTTCCTCTTGATTTCCTCTCTGGCTGATGCCTGATGTATGTGGCTACCTCAGAACTCAACTGCAGTCATTGAGTGCATGGGGCACCCCAGGTGTAATCTTTGCAACGGTGGCTTTTAGTTACTTTTGCATTGCCCTGATCCTGGGATTTCTAACTGACACCATCTGCCCACAAGGCAGCGATGCTCCCATGGATGGTAAAATGAATTAAGGGCCACTTTGCATTGTTAGTGCAGTATAAAGTGGTCTTATTGCAGCTGAAGACCAGAGCCCAATTATTTTACTGTATATTGGTAATAGACCTGACTTGGTAGCTGCTCTGTGTGTAGAACTCCCTTTGCAGGGAGTAGGAATTCCACAGGCAGAATGAATTAGGCCCCAGGGCTAGAAATTTCATATTTGTAAGTAAAAACTTGTATTCTGGAAAACACAGAGATCAGCAGTTTCATCCCTTTGCTAGAGTTCAGCAGTTCCTAATGCCTAGCCCTTTTGAATCACTTCTCAGTGAATTTGATGAATGATAATAAATAGGCAGATAAATAAAACTTGATAAATGCAGTTGAAACTGATATTGAAATCATAACAGTGCCTAGTGTTTGTGAGAGAACCAATCTTGGGCCAAATCCTGAGTAAATGGGTTTTGCACAGGTTGGCGCGAATGGAATCTTTCATGCCTTTGTCATGGAACAGCAGTGCATCTACTATGAACCCTGAAGTCACTACTACAGTCTATGAGCTGTAGTAGCAGCTAGTGCCCCATACTGCTGCCAGTGGAGCTTTTGGATAGATATGGACCCGATGAAAATGACCCTGCCAATCTCAGTATACTCAGCTCACTGCACTCCTGTGTGCTGACAAGGAACATCATTCTGGAGTGTGGCGGGAGTATGATGTCACTGTTCACTGCCTCTCTATGTAATGCAAATAAAACAGTTTGGGAAAATATAAGGGCCTGACATCCCTGCAGGAGTTGAGGAATGGCACATGATTTGACCCATGGGCAGCGGGTATCAAGGCTGGGGAATGCTGTGCCTTCCCGAACAGCCAGGCTTGGCCCTGCTCACACTCCGCCCCCAGGCCCTCTTCTGCTTCCCACTCTGGCCCACACTTCCCAGTTCCCCTGTGCAGTGGCCCCGGCTCGGGCTGGTGCTAGGGCTGCATGCGCCACCCACCTGCCCAGCGCTCCAGGGCCAGGGCTGCGCCACTTGCCTGGCACTCCGGGGCCAGATGCCTCATAGCCTTCGCTCCTAGCACTCTGGGGTTGGAGTGGGAGGGGCTGCTTCAGGGCTGGGGGCACTAGCCTAGGGCAGGGACCGGCGGCCGTGGTCATGGGTGCTTGGGTGCAGTGAGGGGAGAGAAGGGGAGGGGCCTCGGCTGCAAGGGGCGGGGCTGGAGGTATCCTTCCCCAGCTGGCAGTCCATGTGCCACCTATGATTTGGCCTCCTGAGAGATTTTAGGAACTTATTCTCATCTCACATTGGTATAAATCAGGAGTAATTCTACTGAAGTCAATGGAGTTTTTACAGCAAAGTGAGGTGAGAATTAGGCCATATTTATCCAAATGTGCACGAGTGTCACATTAGCTAGAAACAGAATATGTCATTTCACCTCATAGGTCCAATCTGTGTGTTTGAATTCTTGTTGTACATATTAGGAATACTTGTTCAAAATAATTAACAAAGCCAAAACCAATGTGCTGATTGAATAAAAATTGGTCGAACTATGTAAATAATTTTTGCAGCATTCACTGAATACAGTAACTCAGCAAATCATGTAATACTCAAATGTCTTTCTGCACAGCTTACTGGTTTATCAGTTTTTTTCCCCTTATTACTTTTCTCTCACAGCTGCTAGTTAATAGAAAGCAGCAATATGATTGTTTCCTACTTTTTAACTTATTGTGTGTGTATTTGTAGACTCAGGATATTACGCTGGGGATCTATGGATTGTTTTATTCAGTTTATTTGGAATTCAGGAGAGCAGGAAACACATTTAACTCTAATCATCATGGGAATAGGTCACATAACTCACGCAGCCATGAACATTTCATAACAAATAAACGTAGGCAGGTGTGAGAGAAAATGAAGTCCATATGTTTAAAGTGAATTGGGCAGGTTGAATTTTACTAAAACGGCATAAATGGAATGTGTATCTACTTTTGCCTGATCATATAATAAAATTATGAGCATGCAGAAACAGAAGATTTTGTACAAGTTTAATGTTTTCATACTACATTTTTATATTATCTTTCCTTATGATTTTCAATTACAGAGACTCATGCATGGATACTAGTGTGCAATTCCCATTAAATTCAATGGGATTTGTGTGTGCATTTCTGAGAGCAGAATTTTGATCATGATCATTACTATCTAAAGTTTATAAAGTGCAAAAAGATCGGAAAACACATTATAAACTTAAGAAATAGAGGAATCACTTCACTCGGTAAAATGCAGCCACAGTTAAATGTTTAACAGCGTATAGTGACACTGCAGAACTATTTAAGACAGGAAATGAATATTGTGTCCAATAGAAATCCAAATTAATGTGTCTCTCAACATTATTCTTCCATTGCTTCTTTTTCCAATATGCAATCAAAGATTAAATAGAATAGTGGCGGATACTTATCTGGATATCTGATTTATAGTTTTGTATTGCACTTTCGAACTTTTGTAATTTCTGAATGGATAAATTATATGTATATTCTTGTCCCCACAGCTCATACTGGGGTTGGAAGAAGCAGCTCAGGTGTGATTCTCTATAGGTGCATATTGAGAAAATGTTAAGGGCTGAGTCTGCCACCCTCATTCATGTGGAGAGCAACCTTACTCCACAAGTACTCTCACTAAAACCACCAAGACTACTAGAGAAAGCTTTCAAGCTACATGGAGATCGTTTGAAACCTGTGGAATGAAAATGACTTCAAAATGTTCATATTTTTCCCCTCCTTTCATTTTCTGACCAGCGCCAATACCTACTTAGTAAGGTACTATTCTAGGTGAATAAAAATGGCAGAATCAAAAATGGTGTCAAAGATGGTAACAGCTCATTATGTGAATGGCTATCAAAGGGATCATTAGTCCTCTTTGTGGATGTATTGAGCAACAGAAGGAGTCTTCTAAAAAACTGACATAAAGCATACCAGAGATAGGTCATTTTGAGGAAGACAAAACAACTGCTGTCTTATAAAACATAGGTGCTTCCCAGAACAAGGGAAACAAACCTTTGCCTGGTTATGAGACCTGAGCGGACAGGGAAAAGGTCACACATGTCAGATGCAGAGCCATTAAAAGGAAAGATGGTGTTGGAGCTATGATGGAAAGTATCATCCTGTCATGACCTGATCAGCACTCTCTACTTGGTGACATAAGGGTCTTTCTTGCACAGCAATATTTTAATCAATAATAATTTGAGGGGTGTTTATGTTTCATCTTTATTTTGATAATTCTATTTTTATCTGTAATAAACTGGTTGTTAGACACTGAATTGTACCATGATGACCTTTACATTGTCAAACATGCCCAAGAGAAAGAAACCTGAACTCAAATCTCAGACAAGGCTGAATAAAGAAGTAAAAGCCTGAGCAGTGAGGCAAAGGTATGAGAAGTACAAGACCCATTCATGGTAGGTGCTGAGATAACATTCTCCTAGATTTGTGTGGGCCCGGGGAAAGCTTCAAAACTGTAGTAGTACTAGGTACAGTTTGAGAACACTGGTCCCTAAAGTCCAATATTAGAACTGGTTGGGAAAATTTTTTTCCCGTTGAATTGGTTTTTTTTCTTCTTTTTGACAAAAATGAAAAAATTTAATCACTAATTATTTTCTTTAAATTGTCATTACCCCCTCCCCCCCAAAAAATTCTTTTTGGTTGCTGAAAACTGAAAAAAAAATGGTTTTCAGTTGTTCAATGAAAATTTTTGACAGAAATTGACACTTCTTGCTAAAATTTCTTTTTTCTCAATAAGGACATTTTGCACACAGAAAATGTTTTTTATGGAACATAAGAACATAGGAACATTTGTGACCAGCTCTAGCCAACATTCTATTTCGAACAGTGGCCATCTGGCGAGAGAAAGTCAGCACGACAGCCTCTCTTCTATCTGTGGGAGGTAGAGGATGGCCAGAACAAGCCAGCTTTGGCCAAAAACTGAGCAAATGGCCACGAAACAGCCATCCAGGGCACCCTGAAAGGGCCAGTAACAGAATTTGGTCTGTACCAAATTTGTAAGGGTAAAATTAACCCCTTCTTCGCATTCCATTCAAAGGGCCTACACAGGGACAGGAAGTCTCCCGGGAGGGTGGTTGTAACAGCAGCATAAAATCTCTCCACTCTCTCATTTGCAGGAGGGAATCTATAAAGGGGCAGAACTGTGTAGGAAGGGGTTTGGCCCTGGTGGCCTGGAGAGGTGAGGAATCAGTTTGTCTCCACTGCAGCTTTTCTTGATAGGACTCCTCTAAAATCCCCAGTAGAACTAAAGCCTAGCTCTCCTGGCATAACCCCTGGAGGAATGTGGCAGTGGAAATTCCACCTGCCCTCTCTTAGGACCAGATAACCCTTGTTTTTACAAGGCTCTGGTATGGATACAGAGATGCGATGGTGATTGCCAATTCGGTGCAAGCTAAACTACTGTGTCACTTTCTCATAGACTTTAGGGTCAGAAGGGACCAATATGATCATCTAGTCTGACCTCCTGCACAAAGCAGGCCACAGAACCCTACCCATCCACTTCTATAACAAACCCTTAACCTATGTCCGAGTTATTGAAGTCTTCATATTGTGGTTTGAAGACCTCAAGCTGCAGAGAATCCACCAGCAAGTGACCCATGCCCCACACTGCAGAGGAAGGCGAAAAGCCTCCAGGGCCTCTGCCAATCTGTCCCGGAGGAAAATTCCTTCCCGACCCCAAATATGGCAATCATTTTTGCTCAACATGACCCTATCCATATTCTGCTTAACATAACCCTATGTAAAGTTACACCTCCACTACATTGCCACTGTATTTAATTCAAAAGCAGTAAGTCACTTATTTTTCAATGAGTTATTATTCAGCTCTGCCGAATGACCAATACACAGAAATGAACATATCATTACATTTCTCAGACATTTATTTTTGCAGTGGTACCAAAACAGGTACATTGTTCTTGCAAATCTGCGTAGCCCAAACCTTGCCACCAAACCTCATGTGCAGTTTCAACCTCAATTTGGCAGGTCACACACAGTACGTTGGCTGCCAAAAGTGTGGCTGAAGAATGGGAAGCTCTAGCACATACACATGTAAATGTAAAAGCTCCTTTTCTAATTCCAAGGAAAGTCCAGGCTTGCCTACTGATTCACTTGGTGTTGGTCCTGCTTTGAGCAGGGGATTGAACTAGATGATCTCCTGAGCTCTCTTCCAACCCTAATCTTCTATGATTCTATAGTGTAAGTTTTGATTTCATTAGGTGGAGGGGATTTGGTTTTTAACATGTCTTCTGCATCCACTTGGGCATGTGTCCTTGTGCTTAAGGAAAGCGTGAGTACAGTAGCGGTTCTCCTGGGTTTATGGGCCTTCTCTGCTGTATGACTCCTGCTGTAAGACAGTTCATCTTAATGGAGAGTGGGAGCAAATGAGCTTCCTACCAGAAAATCGCCAGAGTACGAGGACAGAAAGTGCTAGGTTGTTTTCACTGTTGTTTGATATTATTGAGGGGCAAATGAGTTAGTAAGATTCAAAGTTGGATTAGACAGTTACATCGATAATATTGTCTGTAGGTCTACTGGCATGGGTAAAAATTACAAGGGTTATCGGTCTTGGTGCTTCAGGGCACAGAATGCTCACCAGCTGGGTTCAGGAACAAGCTCCCTGTCCCTGGCCAAAGGACGATATTTCACAGTGGATTGTCTTTATTTTTCCTGGAAGTGTCAGGCATAGGCCACTGCCTGAGGCAGGTTTTTGGGCTTTGATGGACCTTTGGTCTGATCTTGTGTGGCAGTTTGAATACGAATGAAAAAAACATGGATTCATGGATCACCACTTGGCCATCACCAGTAAGGAGGAATGACCTTGTAGTTTAACAAATTGCATGTGACATTTCAGGGTTGCACATCACGTGTAAATAACTCAGAGAGCACCCACAATCCTGAAGGTACACTGTGGGCCAAATGCTGTTCTCAACTGCTCCCATGCAATGCCACTGCACTCAAAATATCTTGTTAAAAATCACAAACTGATGTTCATGGCAAGCTCCCTGATAATAACTCAGCTCTAAAATCAAAATAGGTAAGTGCTATTACCCGGTAGAGAGCTCATGTTCTGAACATTGGCCACAGACAGACACCAGACATTATTACTGTTAGGAGAGACAACTCCTTACCCAACACACATCTACCCAGAGACACATTCTGAAATGGTTAGTAAGTGTTAATGGTGATGAGCAGTGGTCCTTTCATGTCACAAGCCCTTTTTCCACCTGTCACAGAAATGATCATTTGTCAGTATCAAAGACAACTAGGAGGTCAGAATCAAGTGTGTGACAAACACTTAGAGAAATGTAAAACTTGATGCACGGTCAAGCTGTGTCTACTGGCCAACTGTGCTTCTCTTGGACGGTGTTGAGCTTTTTTGTCAAAGCAGTATATGAACTTGTTTTGCTCTAACTAGGGATTCATGAACACTGGAAAACTTCTGTTCATGGAGATGGGGAAAAATCACATGGCATTTTCCAATATGGGAAATTATGCCACTTCAAGGTCCAACAACTTGGATAACTTGACAACTCTATGCTTGTCTTCAGGTTTTCAATGAGATGTGCACGTTGAGGATCATTCAAACCTTTTCAAACTTCAATACCTGAGAACCCACATGAATTGATTCAGACACACACAAAATGACAATCCTGCTTTCAACCAGTTTGGCAAGACTCAATGAGCTCTAAGTACACTTCCTGCCCCTCCTTCATCCATTCTAGCAAAGTAAAGCACTTGCTTGGGGCTGCTCGGGATTTTTACAAAACAGCTCTTTCAGCTCAGTCAGCATGGGTTGCATAGGAGAATCTTAGAGCACTACTTAAAGTGGCCCCAGAAAAATGAAATAAACCCAAACATCCTGAAGGAGATTTGCAGTGCCAGCGAGGACTTGCTGTGTGGACAAAAACAGACAAGAAACTTGATAGGGAAGCAAGGAAGAAAGCTAAAAATAGAGGGTGATGTTGTTTCAAATATTTAAAAGTAAGGCATGCATGTACACATGTATCTTCTCTTTTGCTAATCCCATAGGGCTTCATAAACTTTAGAAACTATACATATAGCGGTTGCAAAAACAAAACAAGGCAAAGAAATATGTGTTTATTTTAAAAATACATGAATGGCAAATGGAGAGCTTGGATTTTTATATATGCATAATAGAGGGAGAATTTATAAATAAACTATGGCAATTGGGGATTATTTTAATCTTTCAATCTCTAACCTTTGGTTCTCTTATTATAATATAGTACCTGGAGAATCCCACATGAAGAAAATATTGTTATGAATTTTAAACTGTTAGAACTGGAAGCTAATAGATGGTCCAAACTAAGCCACGATGAATCCCATAGCACAATATATTTGTTTATCAAAGTTTCTGTCTGCAGTGCAAAGAGAAGACAGACACTAAATTTAAGGAGCTTTCATATTCTTTTGTTTGTGTTCATTTGTGCTATTGGCTACCGAGTACTTCTAAAAATATTTTCCTGCTTTCTGATTAGGCCTCACATCTAATTGTAATACAAATACAGATGTTAAAACATTAATAGAAATTTCTTATTGCTTCTTTTATCTGCATCTTGATAAAACCGAGAACCACATGATTTGATAGCATGATTTGGACTGACCTCGTTACATATGTGTTAGTAGTAAAGTTTAGGAAATTTCCTTTGGGAAAGAAGGAACTATGCCAGAAAAGAAATTGTGAAATATAAAGTGGTTTCAGAAAAAGATTATTAATTCACAATTGCCCTACAGACTTCTATAAGTATTGAGGAAGTCTGAATTCCATTGAGATTTTCATCACTTAAGTCTGTACTGTTAGCAACGCAGCCTGAGATCTCTCCATTAGCCTCCAGAGTGGCTACAAAGGAAATGTAAAACAGATGAGGTATGTTTCCTCAGACCATGAACTGCAACAATCCGTGAGGTCCTGTACTCAGGGGGAACCGAGCACATGCAGCAACACTTAGATCAGTCTAAACTTACAAAGCTTTGACACTAAGAAAAATGAGTGTTATTTACACTGGCGACCATTTGGCTGACAGAATTTATAAGGTCAACCAGCTGGGCTGGAAACCTAATTTAGTATCTTCTATAGCCACATTACATTTATTCAAGAACAAATTCTGTTATTTATTTCTTTAAGAGCTCTTTATTTTTCGATATACAGTTAGATCAGAATGAAACCTGGAAACCCAGTAAATAGGCATCAATTACTATGTGATTGTGTGGCTCTATTACAGGTCTGAGATTTAGTTGTTAATTGTGGTAGCTGGTCAGATTAGGGCAAAATGTACGAAATATAAAGCAGGTGTCGGTTTGCAGTGTGGTTCCTGCTCCAAAACTCTTATGTAAGGACGAGAGAAAACGACATGAGGGAAAAGGGACAGGAACCAGAGATGTTTGCTTAAGAAATGTTTCAATTCAAAATGATAAATGTTTCAGTCCCTTGGAGGGAGCTTTCTGATGCAATGCATGAAAGGCCCTGTTAAAAAGAAAGCAGGGTAAGTTATGGTATCTTAATCAAGGTGCGCCATACAGCTGTGTCATAGCAGATGTCAGAAGGGCACTGCTATAAAATATCCTCCAAGGGCATTTGTAAATGCTTGATGTGCTCATGCTTACACAGATGTCAGTCATTCAACATGCTTCCACAGAGAGATGGAAGTACACACAGGATTTTGAAGAGAAAGGTAGAGATAAGGTAATTTTCCAATTTGGTACATGGTTAAACACAAACATTCAGCTCTCCAATTCTGAGAATAAAGGGTGCCAGCTGTGAGTAATCTCAAGGATTAGCAAAGGGGTATGGCTTTTTCGTGTCTAGGTCACTCATCTGAATCTAAATCAAGCCCAAAAGCTGTTGCCACATACCAATTTTTGGGTGATTTTGATGTAAAATGTTTGTATTTTCAGGCCATATCTTACTGGACAAGTCTCTGCATCACAAAAGCTATTATTCCTTGGTGTTAGTCTCAGAGGAGAGGCCAAGGACTCAATTAGTATGAAGTCTGATCTACCTTTCTAGCTTGTAGTCATGGTGCTTCCAGGTCAGAATTATAGAATACTGATAGGCTAATGTGAGAAAACTTACAGTGCTTATAAGCTTGCCATACCTATTCTAAGAGAGGACGGAACCTTCAGTCTCCAGAACAACTCTCATCCATGAACAACAAATTCACTGAACATTGAGAGCGAGGGAGAGAGCACACATGTAGCCGAGTCCCCAAAGCAGAAAATTCACAAAATATGAAGTAAAAAAAGCTGGTATTGTCATGTTAATAGTATGCTATAACACAAAATCTCCCTTTAAATAGCAATAACTAAAAATAATTCTAAATAACACTGTTCATTAACACAGCAATTTTCATCTCTTGGTCTCAAAGTACTTTACAAAGGTGGATAGGTATCATTACCCTGATTTTCCAGATGAGGAAACTGAGGCAGAAAGAGTTTAAGTGACTTGTCCATGGTCAGACAATGAATCAGTGACGCAGCTGGGCAGAAAGCTACACTACCAATAGGATTCACAAGACAAACAAGAGAGATTGCACTTCTTTTGGTAAAAGGACTATTACATGTATAAAAAAATGAATTGGCTTGGGCATGTTCTCCTAGGTATATCTTCCACCAGCATTGGCATGTATGTTCATATTCCTTCAGCGGCAGCATTATCTGTTTAAAGAAGTTCACTCTGTTCCAGGCATATTTAGAACTCAATATCTTTCATAGGAGTTATGAGTATTTTTAATAGGGGGATGGACTCCTACCGTGATCACAAAAGGAGCACAACTGTGCCACACACTAGCACTGACAGAATAAGAAAGAACCACCACATCACTTGTTTGGACACCAAGCTGAAACTGGTTGACACAGGGAAAAAGAGATCTGAGCACATTCCTATTATGAAACACATAGCAAAAGGGGTGCCTGGACAGACAGTGGCATGGGTCTAGCATTCATGTTATATATCCAGGAGGCTTTTTTTTGTGGGGGAGGGGTGGGAATGAAACACAAGCTGAACAACAGGTAAGGTCATGAAGTTAGAGCTGGTCCTGCTTTGAGCAGGGGGTTGGACTAGATGACCTCCTGAGATCTCTTCCAACCCTAATCTTCTATGATTAATGAACTGAAAATTTAAAATTATCTAACCCTGACCCCACCCACTGCCTTGGATTTCCTGTCGACCCCTGTAGCAGGGTGCTGCTGCAGACGCAGCTAATTAGCCCCTGCTCAGCCAGCCCCAATCAGGTGAAATGGATTGGGGTTGGGGAGAAACCTGGTGCCTGGCCTCTGAATGGGCTGCACCTGTGGGCCTGCAGGTTCAAGGGCCATAAAGGCTGGCTGGCAGCCAGAGGAAGGGGGGAAGAGAACAGCCAGAGGCGTGGCAGTCTCAAGGCTAGGGTAGACTCCCTGTAAAGGAGGAAGAGAGTAAGACCTGTAAAGCTGTAAATAGAATCACTGGTGGTGGGAACTGTGTGTGAATAAAAAGCCACGGGTGCTGCATCCAGGAGGCTCAGAGTGCTTTGTTGAGACAGCAGGGAACAGCAGCAAGGGAGGCTGAGGAAGACACCTGGTTACAACCCCATAAAACTGGGAATATTAAATTAACACAAATGGCAGCCTGTAGCCCAGATGACAAATAGCAGGCATGTACAACAAAAAGCTTTAGGGTGACTGCGGCAAACAACACTGGCACGGACTCTTGAGCACCCAGGTAGAACAAAATATTGTCACAAAGTCAGATGCACGGGAAACAACAATCACTCCACCAAATGGAACACTGTACAGGGGGAAATAAATCACAAACAGCTGTATTCTGTTTACAGAAATGTGGAGCACAAAATCCCTGGGAGGCATTGTTCTTTCAGTGGCCCAGCAGACCAAATGCAGCTACAGTCTTCTTTTGGCTCCAAGCTAGTCTCTCTGCTAGCTGCCAGCAAGTCCCTACTAAGCAATTAAGAATATAACCCTGAGAAATATAAAATCTTGTTTTGCCTCATTGGAAAAAAATACACTTAAAAAGAATTAAGATTTTGTTCAACAATTATCCAGAGCTTTCTGCACAGCTTTCTTCTTTTTATATTCTGAACAGACTTTTGGCTCTTAGAAAGCACAAATAAGCGGTGTAAAGAAGCCAAGCCATGTATCCTAAATGCAACAAAAAAGAGAGGGATGATAAATGCCTGGCAGAGAGTAAAGATTTTCATATTTCACTATGTAATCGCTCTCTGTTTGGGCAACACCATGTCTCTCATAGCCCTTTCCATATGGGCAGACTCTCATTTATACTAAACCCTCTTCCTTTATGCCACCCAGGGAGTATAAAGGGCCTTCAGGGACTTTAAGGCTGCCCCACCTTAGTACAATGAAAATCTGGCACATAAAATGTTGCTTTTACAAAACAATAAATGTCTGGACTGATGCTGAAGAGACAGATTCTGAATTGCTCAAGAGCATCCATCATTCCCAGAAGTGCTATATTCCTCAGGCAGTGTTTCCAGGAATGTCTGTGCAGCACATTTGGAGGGGGTATGTCAATATCTGCACATTCTCCTAACAGAAGAGAAGTTTTCTAATTTATTTACCTTGAGCACAGAGAAACCTGTGCACATGAATGTTATGCTCAACACAGCCGAGAACATGTGCACATATGACTAGTTTAAATAAAAGTAATCTATTCTGCAGAGTTTCTCTACACTGCCATAAGGAAGCTGGAAGGCTCAGCATCCCAAAAGAGGCCAAAAATGGAGAGCTGCACCGGAGCCCAAACTGAAGCAGAAACCAGTAAGCCTTCTAAGTTAAAAGGAGTACGCTGTGGGGGAGGCTAACACACATTCAGGACTAGCAATAATTAATAATCTCACAAATCACTTAAAATCATTCAAAATTCCAAGCCCCATAAGCTTTGTTCAGCCAACAGCAATTGTGAATTACTTGCAGCAGCTCTGCTTTATTGGCTAGCATTAATTTCTGGAATCGGATTCCAAGAGATAGCAATGATGTTTAAAAACACTTTTAGACCACGTTTTAGCCATTAACAAATTAATCCTTAAAGTACTCCTGGGAGGCAGGTAAGTCTTATTGTCTCTCTTTTCCAAAGGAGGACACTGAGAGAGACAGACATCAACTAACTTGCCTAATGCTATAGAGGAAAACCTCGTGAGAGTTTAGGAACTGTACCGACGGGTGTACTAGAGAAAGACATGTAATGAAAGATGGAGAGTGGGGATTGGAATTTAGAAGCTTCTGGCTCCACTGTAGATCACTTCACCACACTTCTCTCTCGATAAATTTTGCTTTCAGTCAAGAGCAATGAGCTATAGAAGAACTGCATTTTTCATGAAGCACATGCTTTGCTGATTGTTACCTTCTGATAGTGGATTATGAAGACTGTGAAACTCCCCCATACACTAGAGTCCTTTTGACTTTTTCCAGTGGAACTGTATATTGTTGCCATAGGCAATCAGTTTAGTAAGCTGTTTTCTAGGATTTCCCTGGGGAGAAGGACTGAAGGAGGTTGAAAAACATATATTTATTTTGGAAAATTGTGTGGGAGGCCATAAAGTGGCTTTAATGGGGTCTGAAATATGCAATTCTGTTACATATTAAGATTCATGACATGAAAGAGTCTGTGCTGAGTCTGGGAAGGTTTGAAGGAGCTTTGTTTGTTAAGATAAATTTGTTGGATTTTGTTAAACTTTGTGCTGTTTGTGAGAGGTTCGGTCACAGAGACCCCCTTGGGACTGTCACCTGATGTGCTGAAACTACCTCTGAGCCCATTTTCCCTACCAGCTTGGGACTCCAGAACCCTGTTGAGCCAGACATGCTACTCCTCTGCAACACAGACCCGGGTCTGGTCCATGCTCCCAAAGCTGAAGGCTTTAACTGAAAACCGCTCAGCAGGTAGACAACCAGCTCCCAATGGGATCCAAACCACAAATAAATTTGTTTTACTCTTTATAAAGCTTACACAGGGTAAACTCATAAATTGTATGCCCTCTATAACACTAATAGAGAGATATTCACAGCTGTTTGCTCCCCCAGGTATTAATTACTTACTCTGGTTTGATTAATAAACAAAAGTGATTTTATTAAGTATAAAAAGTAGGATTTAAGTGGTTTTAAGTAATAACAGACAGAACAAAGTAAGTTACCAAGCAAAATAAAACAAAACACGCAACTCTAAGACTAATACATTTAAGAAACTGAATACAGGTAAATCTCACCCTCAGAGATGTTCTAATAAGCTTCTTTCACAGAATAGACTCCTTAATCTGGGCCAAATCCTTTCCCCTAGTACAGCCCTTGTTCCAGCTCAGGTGGTCACAAAGGGGATTTCTCATGACTGACACCTTTTTTGTTCCGTTCCACTCCCTTTTATAGCTTTGGCACAAGTTGGGAATCCTTCATCTCTCTCTGGGTTCCCACCCTTCCTTCTAAATGGAAAAGCACCAGGTTTAAGATGTATTCCAGTACCAGGTGACATGATCACATGTCACTGTAAGACCTCATTCGCCATTTTTTCAGGTTTGGCATGCATGTACTCAGGAAGGTTTGTGAGTAAACAGAGCCATTTACAACCAATTGTCCTGGTTAATGGGAGTCATCGAGATTCCAAACCAGTATTAATGGCTCACAGTTTGCATAATTACAATAGGACCTCAGAGTAATACTTCATCTGTTTAGTTTCAGATACAAGAATGATACATACATACAAGTAGGACAAACAAACAGTAGATTATAAGCTTTGTAATGATAACTTACAAGAGACCTTTTGCATAAAACATATTCCAGTAACATTATATTCACACTCATAAGCATATTTCCATAAACATATGGAGTGCAACATCACATGGTTAAAACAGTAATCTGCCTAGACCTGCCTTGTGAAAACCGCATCAAAGTTTAAATAAATGAGTATTTAAATGATGCTAAAAAATGGAGTGATGCTTGCAAGATTACCCTGGACTTCAACATTTACTCTGTTAATAATCTTCTCCATGGCTAGGAGGTGGCAAATGGTATTTACTGTGACTACTGTTGCTAACTGATTTATGTCACCTACAATTTGTGTTATGTATCTAGTCTGTACTAAATTGTCTTATTTTTACTGTTATCCCTTCTCCCTCTTGACTGTTCCTTTGCTTTGTTTCATCCAACGATTACATCCTGGCTTTTAGATGTTAAGTTCTTTGGGACAGAGACTGTCATTTACTCTATGTGCATATTGCCAACAGCACGGAGGCCCCGAGTTGATTGAAGTCTCTAGATCCTGCTACAATAGAAATAAATAATAATAATAACAACAACAATAAAATCAATAAACATTTAAACCTCAGAGCAAAGGAGCCTAAGGGTGTTTGGCTCCTAAACCGGCCTCCATCACAAGTCAATGGGAGTTGGGTTCCTAACTCAGTTAGACTTTCCAAAAATCTCAATCTCAAATAATAAACAGATGTTCAAAAAAGAGAGAGCTGTTTTCAAGACTATTTTGGGTTTCAGCATTAGAGCTTTTGGGACATTTTTTGATTGGAAGAGTTTTCTCTCAGAAATTGTAGTTTTGTCAAAATCTAAGTGCATTGCAGGAATGTTTTGATTTCAATGCAATTGGAAACAGGAAAAAGTCAAGACAAATGATTGGTACTTTCTTGTTTTGATTCATTCTATTCTGACTTTTCTATTATATTAAAATATTATTTAGATATATTAAACATGCATTATATGTGAAGTGTATGTATTATATTTTATGTTTACATTATCAAAATAAAATGTTTTGATAGTTCTGAATTAAAAAATGGAATTTTTGTTCTGAAGGAACTCCAGACTTTTCATTCTGATTCAGAATGAAAACAAAATTTGAAATATTGGAATTTCCCACTCAATGGAAATTCTGGTTTCCAACCAGCTCTGTATAGCATTTCCTCTGTGCCACATTCCCCATCCAATTTAGCTTTAATAATGTGGATACCGTGATTTTACCCAAGAGCCCTCTTCATCCATTTTAGCCAGTGTGTAACACACCCAAACCAAAGCAGTTATTCTATAAACCTCGGTTATATATTGTTTTGGGGTGAAGGCAACATACTATGGGAACAAGATGAAGGCCATCTCAATCTGAGAGCCATATCAATGCTCATGATTTTCAAATATGCTTGTGGTATTTTGTTAAAAAATAGTTATAACTTTGGCCATTGCATGCAAGCAAAATTACACACCCGACCATACTTATATTATCCATTTTTATTGCTCAAATACCACAACAGTTCCCACAACTGCAACTTGTTTGAAGTAAGTATTTCCTGAGCACTGCCGAGCAGTTTGTTTGTGGGACGCATGCCTGTGTGTGGTTATGAGGAAAGTCTGCTTTGAATGAGAAGGTAGATTTCCCCCAGACACATGTGAATTTTGATTGCTTGTAAAGAAGAAAGATTTGAGAGACTCTTTCTGGTTACATATTCCATTGAACCGGGGTCAGAGGAGGGTAAAAGCTCTCAGAGATTTCACTGTATAATTCCTTTTGTCTTTAAAAATGCATTCCCATTTATTGTCAGCAGATTCTCCTTGTGCTTTTGGAGTCCATATTGGAAGATAACAATATTCTCTTTATTTGAAGGAACCCATTCATCTTCACATCCAAGATGCGCTCGAGATGGTAATTGAAAGGTTTATGGACTAAGTCCGACTGACATGGAACTTTCTTTTAATTAACATGGGGATGAATGAAAAATTCTTGCTTTTCTAAAGCTCATCCTTGTTAAGATAAGTTCCTGTCTGCATCCTAAAGACTTGCCCATACTGGTATTGCCCTGGCCTCTTCCTTTGTCAGTCAGTGTTAAAGGCATTCTGAACTATATGCATTTCCTCACCTTTTGGGGGCGAAGCCAGACTTTCAGGCACCTGCTCCCCTACTTGGTGTAAACTTTGCTTGTACCAATCAGAAATGAACACACACAGTTTTTGGGCCCCGTCCCCTATGACACTTCTATGATGTCATAGTGGGTATTTTAGGCTGGTCTGCCATGTGCAGGCAGAAGAGAACAAGGAAAAACTAATCCTGTGTACCTTGTGCACACCCGTAACCGAGCCTGATCACCTCGAAGCCTCTCTCAGCTCACATGTTTTAAGCAGAGTTTCTACGTTTGCCGGTCGTTATGAGTTGGTTTGTATTCGTAAGTATTGGTTATTACTAAATGCTGCATCTATGTTTATAACTATTGTTTACTGCATCTTTGTTTATAAATATTGTTTAATAGTAAATACTTTAGCCATTGTATGTTTTAAGTTCCATTAACCCTATTAGCTAATCTTACGCTGCTCCCCTACCCCTTGTAACTATCCCCAATAAAACTTTTAATCAATTAATTTTAGTTGTGTGCGTGCCTGCAGTTTGCATCGTGACCCAGACCCTCCTTGCATCCCTTACCTATACAGTCTATTGCCACGTGCAGCCTGGTAAATAACAGCTCTGCATTTTTCTTTCGCCCCTAAAGTACGTGGCAATCTACAATCCTTTAATGGAATTCTGACCTTGATGTGATTTTAGAAAAATCAATAGCAGGAAGCTGATTATTAAAAAAAAAAACAAGCAAAAACAATTTTCAGAAAGCAGCAAAGAATCCTGTGGCACCTTATAGACTAACAGAAGTTTTGGAGCATGAGCTTTCGTGGGTGAATACCCACTTCTTCAGATGCATGTGGTGGAAATATCCAGGGGCAGGTATATATATGCTAGCAAGCAAGCTAGAGATAACGAGGTCAGTTCAATCAGGGAGGATGAGGCCCTGTTCTAGCAGTTGAGGTGTGAAAACCAAGAGAGGAGAAACTGGTTCTGTAGCTGGCAAGCCATTCACAGTCTTTGTTCAATCCTGAGCTGATGGTGTCAAATTTGCAGATGAACTGAAGCTCAGCAGTTTCTCTTTGAAGTCTGGTCCTGAAGTTTTTTTGCTGCAGGATGGCCACCTTAAGGTCTGCTATAGTGTGGCCAGGGAGGTTGAAGTGCTCTCCTACAGGTTTTTGTATATTGCCATTCCTAATGTCTGATTTGTGTCCATTTATCCTTTTCCGTAGAGACTGTCCAGTTTGGCCGATGTACATAGCAGAGGGGCATTGCTGGCATATGATGGTGTATATTACATTGGTGGATGTGCAGGTGAATGAACCAGTGATGGTGTGGCTGATCTGGTTAGGTCCTGTGATGGTGTCGCTGGTGTAGATATGTGGGCAGAGTTGGCATCGAGGTTTGTTGCATGGATTGGTTCCTGAGCTAGAGTTATTATGGTGCGGTGTGCAGTTACTGGTGAGAATATGTTTCAGGTTGGCAGGTTGTCTGTGGGCAAGGCCTGGCCTGCCACCCAAGGCCTGTGAAAGTGTGGGATCATTGTCCAGGATGGGTTGTAGATCCTTGATGATGCGTTAGAGGGGTTTTAGCTGGGGGCTGTATGTGATGGCCAGTGGAAGAATGCAAACGGATGGACATCATACCAAATGGACTAAAGGTAAAAAATCCACGGCTATCTACATACTACACAGACCACAGTGAGAGATTATGCCATACTCTATCAAAAAAACTGAGGAACCACCTGATCAGCATCCTATACAGCAAACAGGAAAACATCAAAAAAAGAGCTCTCCAACCTGGAGACTCTTATTAATAACCAAACTTCTATACAAATGGACTTCACTAGAATAAGACAGGAGATCTACATTACTCACTTCACCTCTCTACAAAGGAAAAAGGACTGTAAGCTGTCTAAACTCCTACCTGCCACATGGGGCCACAACCGTGGTACCCCTAACCCACCCAGCAATATCGTCAATCTATCCAACTACACACTCAGCCCAGAAGAAAAGTCTGTCCTATCTCGGGGACTCACTTTCTGCCCTGCCACCCCCACCAACATGATACAGTTCTGTGGCGATCTGGAAGCCTACTTTCGCCGTCTCCGACTCAAAGAATACTTCCAGGACAACACTGAACAGTGCACTGATACACGGGTGCCCTCCCACCAATAGCACAAGAAGAAGAACTCCACATGGACTCCTCCTGAGGGTCGAAATGACAGTCTGGACCTATACATTGAATGCTTCCACCAGCGTGCACAGGCAGAAATCGTGGAACAACAACATTGCTTGCCTCACAACCTAAGTCGTGCAGAACGCAATGCCATCCACAGCCTCAGAAACCACCCTGACATTATCATCAAAGAGGCTGATAAAGGAGGTGCCGTTGTCATCATGAACAGGTCTGACTACCAAAAGAAGGCCGCCAGACAACTCTCCAATACCAAATTCTACAGGCCACTTCCCTCAGATCCCACTGAGGAATACACTAAGAAACTACAGCATCTACTCAGGACACTACCTACACTAACACCAGAAGAAATCAACATACCCCTAGAGCCCCGACCAGGGTCAAGATCCACAAACCCGGAAATCCTGGACCCCCATCATCTAGGGCATTGGCACTCTCACTGAAGGACTGTCTGGCTATATGGACTCTCTACTCAAACCCTATGCCACCAGCACTCCCAGCTATCTCCGTGACACCACTGATTTCCTGAGGAAACTACAATGCATTGTTCACCTCCCAGAAAACACCATCCTAGCCACCATGGATATAGAGGCTCTCTACACAAACATCCCACACACAGATGGAATACAAGCTGTCAGGAACACTATCCCTGATGATGCCACAGCACAACTGGCTGCTGAGCTCTGTGCCTTTATACTTACACACAACTATTTCAAATTTGATGACAATATATATCTCCAGATCAGTGGCACTGCTATAGGCACCCGCATGGCCCCACAATATGCCAATATCTTTATGGCCGACCTGGAACAACGCTTCCTCAGCTCTCGTCCACTCACGCCCCTTCTCTACCTACGTTACATTGATGACATCTTCATCATCTGGACACATGGGAAGGAGACTCTGGAAAAATTCCACCATGATTTCAACAGCTTCCACCCCACCATCAACCTCAGCCTGGACCAATCTACACGGGAGGTCCACTTTCTTGACACCACGGTGCATATAAGTGATGGTCACATTAACACCACCTTATATTGAAAACCTACCTACTGCTATGCCTACCTTCATGCCTCTAGCTTCCATCCCGGACACATCACACAATCCATTGTCTACAGCCAAGCACTGAGGTACAACCGCATCTGCTCTAACCCCTCAGACAGAGACCAACACCTACAAAATCTCCACCAAGCATTCTCAAAACTACAATACCCACACGAGGAAATAAGGAAACAGATCAACAGAGCCAGATGTGTACCCAGAAGCCTCCTACTGCAAGACAAACCCAAGAAAGAAACCAACAGGACTCCACTGGCCATCACATACAGCCCCCAGCTAAAACCCCTCCAACGCATCATCAAGGATCTACAACCCATCCTGGACAATGATCCCACACTTTCACAGGCCTTGGGTGGCAGGCCAGGCCTTGCCCACAGACAACCTGCCAACCTGAAACATATTCTCACCAGTAACTGCACACCGCACCATAATAACTCTAGCTCAGGAACCAATCCATGCAACAAACCTCGATGCCAACTCTGCCCACATATCTACACCAGCGACACCATCACAGGACCTAACCAGATCAGCCACACCATCACTGGTTCATTCACCTGCACATCCACCAATGTAATATACGCCATCATATGCCAGCAATGCCCCTCTGCTATGTACATCGGCCAAACTGGACAGTCTCTACGGAAAAGGATAAATGGACACAAATCAGACATTAGGAATGGCAATATACAAAAACCTGTAGGAGAGCACTTCAACCTCCCTGGCCACACTATAGCAGACCTTAAGGTGGCCATCCTGCAGCAAAAAAACTTCAGGACCAGACTTCAAAGAGAAACTGCTGAGCTTCAGTTCATCTGCAAATTTGACACCATCAGCTCAGGATTGAACAAAGACTGTGAATGGCTTGCCAACTACAGAACCAGTTTCTCCTCTCTTGGTTTTCACACCTCAACTGCTAGAACAGGGCCTCATCCTCCCTGATTGAACTGACCTCGTTATCTCTAGCTTGCTTGCTAGCATATATATACCTGCCCCTGGATATTTCCACCACATGCATCTGACGAAGTGGGTATTCACCCACGAAAGCTCATGCTCCAAAATGTCTGTTAGTCTATAAGGTGCCACAGGATTCTTTGCTGCTTTTACAGATCCAGACTAACACGGCTACCCCTCTGATAATTTTCAGAAAAGTACCTTTTGATACAACATAATTTCATGACAACTGACATGACAAATATAATGATATATTGTTATTTCAGCATGTGGGGTTATATATTCATTGTGGTGAGAATATAAAACCAACAATATGGCTTTTTTTGGTTCTCTATGCCCTGCCCCCCATTGTCTGCCTATCAGAGTTGGTGGGGGGAGACTTGGGACTTCTGCTCTGCAGCAGGGTGATGATGCTAGGGGCTTCTGCCAGAGATGACTGGTCCCTGCTGAGAGTAGAGTGGCACAATTCAAAGGTTTGCCTCCCCCCTCCCCACAGCTTGACTCATGCCCCTCTCTTACCATCAGCAGCCCCTCCCTGCAGCTCCCAGGTGTTAGCTCCACATGGAGAGGCAGCAGCAAACAGCTAGGAGCTGCCTGGAGGGGTTGCTGTTTTAGCTCCACAGGAGAGGCAGCAGCAAAAGCAGCAGATCTCCCTGCAACTCCCAGCTGTTTGCTGCTGTCTCTACCCATGGCCACAGCTCCCAGCTTGCCGACTCCAGCAGCTGCAGTGCAGGGAGGGGGCCTGGGAGAACCAGGTGACCAAGAGGGGCCAGCAAATCCCGGCAAAAATCTGGGGGGATACATGACCGCATGTGCCCCCCGCCCTTGTGTGGCCTCTGGCTTCTGCCTAATGAAGAGGAGTGTCTTGGGGCTTCAACTTCCTTCAGCCTCTGAAGGTCTGAAACTCTGAGCCCCCCTACAGGGATGAAGTCCCAAGCCTGGGCAGGCGTGCCTCATGAGACTGAAGCCCAGAGCCCCAGCTCTCAAACTTCCAAAGATTGTTATATGTGGCTCAGAGGGTCAGTAAGTTTGGCCACCACCGAATTCCATCATCATTTAAACATATAAGGACTTTTAAAAAGTGTGCTCTACACACCAAACAGAACTGGACAATTGCTTTGGAGCTGTTAAGATTCAATGCAATAATGGTACAAAAGGGATTTTATAAGTGTTGAGTACTTATTGATCCATCATAATGGCTCTCAATAAACCTTTATATTTTACTGTATCAATGAGTACTTAAGGACTCTTCAATCTATGTGTTAATCACAAACTAAATACTGAAACTGCCTGGCAAAATCAGGATGAAAATTCTCAATGAAAAAAAATTAGTGCAGAAAAGAAGTTATTGAAAATGCAAGCCTTAAAAAGAATGTCAGCTACCTGAAGAAACATGACCATATTATATATTAAAGATCTCTAAAATCTTTATAGCACACATTTGAGTCAATTCAGAATCATAATGAATAGGAAACTGAAATAACTGTTCAACAGATGTACACCTCACAATTAGAAATGACCAAAAGTATACTATATTTTGGAAATCAGGTTTTTTCCTGCCTCCAAGAAAATCCTTCTGAGCAGAGAGTTTATGTAAAATTCTCTGAATATCACAAATTGTCATCATGATTCCTGCTCTGCCTTAATGGCCAGAAATACTGAGGAAGTAGATCGACCCTCTGGAATATATGAGAACTTTGCCCTGCATTGGTGTCAGTGTGGAGGAGATGGAGAAATATAGGGAGTGAAGGGGAAGAAGGGGAATGAATGACATGAAAGATGCAAGAAGCACCCCAACATCCCAAATGAATAATTCCTACCTTGACTTTCCTAGTCTGAAACCTGATCAAAAGCCCATTGTAGTCAACAGGAGATATTCTGTTAACTTAAATGGCTTTGGGCCTAGGCCTGGGACAAGCATACTGAAAACAGCTGAGGGGCATGGTATTCAGTCTATCTTACTGAGCTCCTGTATCGTTCAACTTGAGTGTTTTAAGGCACCTAGATATGATGCTTGTGGAGACCAAATAAAATGCAAGAAATAATAAGTTAATAATACATAAATGCCAAGTGGTGTGTCTTCAACTGAAGAATTTAACAATGACCTTATTATAAAAGACCTATTTATCCTCTTTGTTCTATGGGCTGTAAGTCTCAGTAATTAAGAGCTGTTAAACACTGATTATGATGACTACTACCTGACCTTTCAACTAATAACACAGTGATATTTTTTAAAGGAAAAAAGATCAAGAATTCAGCTAAACTCCAATTACTCAAGAAAGGATTTCAGCAGAATCAAGCTAAAAAAGCTAAATGGTTTGTTGTTGCTTTTCAGACAAATCCTGACCACACATTCCATGTAGAATGTTGTCAGCTGCTAAGTATTTTGTGGTTGCTTTTGTCATTGTCAGTTCGTGGGTGACTGGGTTAGACAGTGGCAACTTGCCAATGAAGGCTGCAAAGTGAAGCAGTGAGTTCGTCTTATGAGAAATCGGATGCCTTCAGACGGCTGTTGAAATGCATGAAGCCATTAGGGTTTCTTGCTGTGTTAGGGTGTTGTACATGCCTTTATGCTGAGTTAAAGAAGATAAATGAACAAAGCAGAGTAGATTGAATCTATTTGCATACCTGTGCAGCCTCCCATATACCAGCCACAGAGGGGAGTAACTACCATAAGAGACACCCTGGCTCCCAGAGCCATCTTGGGAAATTGTCATTATCTTAATAATATCCCATGCTAGATTTGGAGGGCATGAGTAGTAAATCCAGTTCCAATACACAATGTTCACTCTTTCACACAAAGCAATTCACATTGAAGGAATTGCCCTTGGATATTGACTATAGCAAAATCCTAACAGTATAGGACGTCTTTACTGTGGCAAAACTCCCATTGTTCTCAAGGGAGTTTTGCCTCAGTGAGGAATGTAGGATGCAGCCCACTACAACTGGCTATTAGCACAAAACACTGTACTAGTTCTTTATAACCAGGAGTGCAAGTAGGGCAGTAGCCTCCAGTATGCAGTACCAGCAAGAAATGTTTAGTGAGTACAGGGTACCGGAAAGATTTGGAGCTAGCTCTCCCTCTCCAGGGGGCGGGGGGAATGTAAATGCAGCTAGGGAGGGCATTCATTCTTTATATGGCTTTAACAGCACAATATATATGCTAACAAAGGCTTTGTTTAAGTTTGTTAGCATAGGTATTGGGCTGTTACGTTGGTCAAGAGTCCTCAAGAGGGGAGGAGTGGCGGGGGGGACGGAATGTGTTTAAACCAGGGGTCTTAAACACAAATGACCACAAGGGCCACATGAGGACTAGTGCACTGAACTAAAGGCTGCATCACTGACACCCCCCTCGCTGCCTCTGACCCCGCCCCCACTCCGCCCCTTGCATTAGGCCCTGCCCCTGCCCCACCTCTTCCCACCCCAATCCAACCCCTTCCCCGAAGTCCCCACCCCAACTCTGCCCCCAGGAGGTGCAGAAATGGTGCAGGATGCGGCAGGGGCTCAAGGCAGAGCGTTGGTGGGTGGGATGCAAGAGGGTGAGGGATGTGGCTGGTGGCTCAGAGCAGGGAGTGTGGGAGGGGTGCGGGATGTGGCAGGGGACTCAGGGCAGGGGGTTGGGGTGCAGGGTGTGGGCTCCAGCCCGATGCCACTTACCTAGAGTGGCTCCGGGGTGGCAGCGGCACACTGCAGGGACCTTGGCCAGCTACATGCAAGAGCTGAGTGTTTGAGACCCCTGGTTTAAACAGTGCTTTTGATTCTGTTTCTCTCCCTTGGTCTGAATTATCCATGACATCCAAACTGCATCACATGAAGTCCAAATCATTAGAGGAATGCCTCTGCTTGCACTGACCAGAGGATGTTTGGATTCTGATGTCAGCCCAGTTCTGCAGCCTGCTGGGAATCAGGTGAGTGTACATAGAATTCTTCTTTGCAGCCGAACTAGTCTAACATACATTTTGTTAACTGGAACTGGAGCAGCAAAACAAAGAAAAAAATGCCTCATTTTCTAGCTTTGTGGATGAGAGAACTATAAGTGAAGATTATACTGCTGGACACTGACAGACTTAAACCAGTTGCCTCAGGAATCTGCCAAGAACTTTGCTGAAAATATGTTCCTCAACTTAGCAACAGAGCTAACGCTTATCACACATCTGCTCACCTTTATTCGAATGAAGCTCCTTCTGATCTGACAGCTCAGGCATTGTCAGTTTCATCTAGAACAATTTACAAACTTGGAGGGTCACATGGGGAAGTCACGTCCCCTTCATCCCCCTTTATGTCCCTCCCATGAGTGCAGTACCAGCCAGAAATTATTTCCACCTGCACCACTGTTTATAACTGCCCAGCACTACTTCTCTGTGATGCTGAATCTTTTTGGAAAGCTGGTTCTGCGTACCCTTATCTAATCGCTATGGGATCTTTCAAACGAAGTTGGGTTTAAACCATTTGAGCGGCAGAAAATCTGTGTTGCACAGCTACTAGAAGCCAACTTGTGATTCAGAGCTGAAAATGTCACTGCACTACGCTTAGAGAGCTCATACTGTTTTCATGGTGTACTCTCAGAATTATAAATCATACATGTGAAGCAACTTCCATACACTTTGTGATCGCAGAGGAGATACTCTCTGCATGTCTGTGGAACCGAGTAATCTCTTTTTCATCACTACAGAATATATGAAAGTTATATTACACTTATGAGGGATCCATCACTGATCAGAGTGTACACCAATGGTGCTGACTAATTTAGATGGAATGTCTAAGACTGCTTGGCACCCTATCCCCAGGCTCACCACCGTTAAATGAAAACACATATTCACTTCCATATGTCCTGTTAACAGGCAATACCAGGCTCTGGGTGCTCTAACTCAGCCTAACTACGCAATGTTGTTGTAGGTCAAGAAGTGTTGTTGGATGTGAAGAAGAGCTCTCTGTATAAGCTCTCTCACCAACAGAAGTTGGTCCAATAAAAGATATAGTCTTTCAGCCTATGTCATGCCACAATATGAGCGTCCACATACTGAGAGAAAGTGGGAGTCAATTACCTTCACCAGCTATCCACTGGGATGATTAGACGGCCAGTCTGTCACACAGAGTGGAATGAGTTTGTTCTTCTTGTTCTAATTTCTAAAGCACGTGTCCACCACAGTATTCTCTGTCTAAAAGCGGAGCAAGACTGGAATAGCAGAGAGATGAGCTGGGTTAGAATTGTGGAATGTGAGCGAGTATGCTAATTGCCAGTCTTCAACTCTAGTTGGTACTTTTTTCTTTATGTTCTCTTTCCTGCATACAGGATATATTATGGTAAATTATTTTGATAAGACTTGTACTCAGGACTTAAGTAATATCCTGCTTGATTATCTTATAACCCATTCTGCACATATGTAGAAGCTATTGTCGATAAGATTGCTTAGATGTTCACTATCAGAGCTGGTTGGGAATTAGAATTTCCATTCTATGGGAAATGCCAACATTTCAAATTAAAAATTGTTCCAAATTGGAACAAAAATTTTGAAAATTTTTCATAAAACCAAAATTCTTAATAATTTCAGTTTGGGACCACTGAAATGTTTTGTTTTTATACTGGCCTAATATTTTATTTCAATTCATTTTGTTTAGACTTTTATATTATATTAAATACAGATGTCTATCCACATATTATATACATAACTAATATAGTATTACAATATTTTAATATAATACAACAATGTAAAATATTTTGTTTTGACTTTTTAAATAAAATCATTCACTTTTTCCCATCAAAATTTTAATCAGAATCTACACATTCCCACAAAATTTAGCTATTTCCTCTAATCCAACACTTTAGGGAACATCCATAAAATTCAAAAGACCCCTCCTACAAATTAGTTTTAAATAATGAAACCCTTTTCAGGGTTACACTCATGCTATCAGTATAATCCTCACACTTTTCAGGAATGGCACAAATATTTCCAGTAAGGAGTGAATTTGTCAAGTGGAGTCACCTCCCTTCTTGTTCATGGTTATAAGAAAGAATTCTTGTTTACATGGGGAAAAAAAGAATGTCCCTAATGTCTCAGATCTCCTTGTCCCCTATGCTTTGAAAGACCCATATTTCCTCCCCATAATAGTCATTAGCTGCTCCAGGCCAACATTTATTTCCAGAGAGAAAAAAATATTTATATTGGTATTCTAGCTTTTTCCAGCAGGGACAATAATTTCCTATGTGTTTACACAATGCATAAGAACTGCCAGACTGAGTCAGACCAATGGTATATCTAGCTCAATATCTTGTCTTCTGGCAGTGGCTGGTGCCAGATCCTTGAAAAGGAATGAACAGATCAGGCCAGTTTCAGGTGATCCATTCCTTGTCATCTAGTCCCAGCTTCTGGCAGACAGTTTTAGGGATACTCAAAGCATGAGTGTCAAGTATCAGAGCGGTAGCTGTGTTAGTCTGGATCTGTAAAAGCAGCAAAGAGTTCTGTGGCACCTTACAGACTAACTGACATATTGGAGCATGAACTTTCGTGGGTGAATACCCACTTCAGAGCATGAGATTACATCTCTGACTATCTGGGCTAATAGCCACTGATGGACCTATCCTACATGAATTTATTTAATTCTTTTTTTGAACCTAGTTATACTTCTGGCCTTCCCAACATCCCATGGCAACAAGTTCCACATATTCACTGTGTGTTGTTTGAAGTGCCCCCTTTTGTTTGTTTAAAAACTGCTGCCTATTAATTTCATTGGGTGTGTTATGTGAAGGGGTAATGAACACTTCTCTATTGATTTTCTCCACACCATTTGTGATTTTATAGATCTGTATCATATTCCTTCCACCCTGCTGGCATCTTTTTTCTAAACTGAACAGAACCAGTCTTGTTCTTCTTTCCTCATATGGAAACTTTTCCATATCCCTAATAATTTTTGTTGCCCTTTGCTGTATCTTTTTCAATTCCAATATATCTTTTTAAAGATGGGGCAACTAGAACTGCACTCAGCACTCAAAAAGTGCAGGCATACCATGCATTTATAGAGTAGCATTGTGATATTTTCTGTTTTATTATATCTCTCTTTCCTAAAGGCTCCTAACATTTTGCCAGCTTTTTTGATTGCTACTGCACATTGAGCTGATGTTTTCAGAGAATTATCCACGATGACTCCAAGATTTCTTTCCTGAGTGGCAACAGCTAATTTAGATCTCATGATTTTGTGTGTATAACTGGACTTATATTTTCCAATGTGCAATTCTTTGCACTTATCAACAATGATTTTCATTTGCCAATTGTTATAGTCACCCAATTTAGTGAGATCCCTTTATAACTCTTCACAGTTACATCCAAAGTTGACTATCTTGAGACGTTTTGTATCATCTGCAAATTTTGCCACCTCACTGTTTCCCCCCTTTTCTAAATCATTTATGAATATGTTGAACAGCACAGGACCCAGTACAGCTCTTTTCGGGGGGACCATAATATTTATCTCTTTCCATTGTGAAAACTGACCATTTATTCCTACCTTTTAATCAGTTACTGATTCATGACAGAACCCTCCCTCTTTTCCCATGATTACTTAGTTTGCTTAAGATCCTTTAATGAGGGATCTTGTCAAGGCTTTCTGAAAGTCCGAGTACACTAAATCCACTGGATCACTCTTTTCTACATCCTTGTTGACCCCCTCAAAGAATTCTAGTAGACTGGTGAGACATGATTTCTCTTTACAAATGCTGCGTTGAGTCTTCTCCAATATTGTGTTTATCTATGTGTCTGATAATTCTGTTCTTTACTATAGTTTCAATCAATTTGCCTGGTACTGAAGTTAGGCTTACTGGCCTGTAAACATCAGGGTCGCCTCAGGAGCCTTATTTTAAAAAGCGACATTATATTAGCATCAGTCATCTGGTAGAGAGGCTGTTTTAAGCAATAGGTTACATACAGAAATTAGGAGTTCTGAAATTTCATGAGTTCCTTTAGAACTCTTGGGCGAATACCATCTGGTCTGGGTGACTTATTACTGTTTAATTTACCCATTTCTTTCAAAATCTCCTCTATGAACATCTCAATCTGGGACAGTTCCTCAGATCTGACATCTAAAAAAGATGACTCAGGTGTGTGTGTGTGTGGTGGGAGAATCTCCCTCACATCCCCTGCAGGGAAACCTGACACAAAAATTAATTCAGCTTCTCTGCAACGGCCTTGCCTCCCAGAGTGCTCCTTTAGCACCTTAATGGTCCTGTGGTCCCCTTGACTCTTTGGCAAACTTCCTGCTGCTGATGTACTTAAAACAATGCTGTTAATTGGAGTGTTTTTAGTTAATTGCTCTTCAATTTTTTTCTTGGATGGCCTTGTTATACCTAGCACAAATGAGCCCCAATCCTGAGTGAGCCCTCTGGGCACTATTTTAATGCAAATGAATAATAATGATACATAACAGACTGGACTATTCACAAACTAATAGCTAATGACAGTGACACACACCTAAACATGACTGATTTCACTAGGACTATATCATTTATGACAGATCTGAAGAGGTCTTAAAAAAAATTTTATTCATTGGCAGTATAAAATAAATTTTCAGAAGCAATGGATGGTATGTTTTTCTTCACTAGGCTACTCCTTGACTAAATAAAGTATTTGTTAGAACTTACAACTACAAACATTTTATATCCCACTTTTTCATTTTCTTAGGGATTTTTGGAGGGCTGTTTTTCTACAGAAAAAGGAAAATTTAGAATAACTGATTATGGTAAAAGAGAAAAGGAAATTCTTTAGCTTAAGAAGAAGAATTACAGAGATGATGTGCCAAGTAATTGGAACATACTTTAATTACAGAGCCAGATGTGCAGGCAAAGTAGCCAATCCTACTTCCAATTTACTCAATATTAGTTTTCATAATGACTTCAGTGGGATCAGAATCAGGCCCAATGAATTGTTTTTTCCATGTATTTTCAATGGCTTTCACTTAGGAAATGGATTGATATTGTTCCTTTTCAACCAGTTCTCCTCCATCTGACCCAAATGTGCACTTAGACCCTGTTGTGCAACACAAACATACACAGATTCTGATCTGATTCAGATTCTGATACCAGTGTAAAGCTGGTGGAACACTACTGAAATCACCACTGAAAAAATTACCTGGAGGAGCTTTACAATGGTATACATGAGAACACAGTTCAGCCCCTAGTCCTTTTAAAAAATCCAAGTCACGTGAGCAAGATAACATGCATTGAAATATTTTGAAGTTGAGTTCTAATCTGATCAGTGTGAAAGCAGTGCTCTCTCACTCAGTACATGCAGTGCGTACTCTCTGTGTATCTAAAAGAATTTTTGCTGATTGATGTGACAAACTACTTTTACCTCTTTTTACTCTTGTTAGCACTCCAGAGCCAACACGGCTTCTCTGTGCTGCTCCTCTTCAGCTCTGGCCAGCCTCAGGCTTGGGGTATTGTAAAGGTAACTTTAAAGGCACCTGTTCCTCCCATTTCTAGTTTTATGCAGCACATGTTGACAACTGTCTTCATACTAAACAAAATCTCAGATGATGAAATTAATGTGATAGTCCTTCCTTGAGCGATTCAGCCATGATGACTTGGCGAGGTAAGGAGCAGGTAAGGCTCCGCTCCCAGTGTTCTTTCCCTGTCAATCCATGTTTACCAAGGGTGGTGAAGGCAGGTCCTTGTATGATGGCACATTAGCACTGCACAAGAATGAACTGCCGGTTGCCCTGCACATTCCATGTGACTGCTGTATCTCTCTCTCTGGATAAGTCCTAGAATACAGTTCTCTCACAGGAGAACACACAAATCCACTTGCTATGGACAAGTGCACTTCGTAGCCACTTCCAGCTCTGTATTTTGAAGCATATTTAATTGAATTATAAATGATGGTGAACTATGACAAATTACAGTGCAGTGTTTAAGAGATGCATTGCTAACAATGCAAAGATTTTTATGCTAGCAGTAGTTTCAAGTTGATTGTTATTAAATCACTGCCTAGAGTAAATGTAAGTTGAAAAGCTATAAGAAATTAAAACCCCACCAAGTGTAGTTGGCATGTTAGGCTGAAAACAAATCTACTTGGCAGCAATCAAGAATTAAAATACGGTGCCATTTGAAGTAAAATTTAGAGGCTGCATAGTAATACTGACTAATACTAATGTAGTGTTTTCCATTTTCAGACTCCTATGCAACAATGATCTAATTCACAATTTACTCCTTAAAACATCAGTTTGATTTCTTTTTAGGTTTCTTACTTTGATTGTGCTGGAGTTACTGGGCCTAGGAAAGTGTGGTGACTTCATTGAGGACTATTCTCCTAGACTGACTCAGCATGAAGCACAGACACTTCAATAACAGCCACAGATCCGGTTCTGTTATTACTCCCTACTTTGGATCCTCGTCAGCCTACTGCATACCCAGTATTTGAGCTGAGGAAAGGATTTTGTCCTATGAGTATATTGTGTTGAACATAACTCCAACACTGTTAATGAGCAACATATGTCTACTTTGTGGTTATTGTTTTACAGTGTTCTATTTTCAAAGAATTTCTAATATAACGATAAAAATTTAGCTGTCATACCAATCTCTGGGTAATGGTTACCCAAGCAGTGGATGTTAAGAATCCATGAACAAGGTGTAAATCAGTCGCAAATGTATCCTGTAGTCTCTAAATTACCATGTAGTCAGCCAAAGGCAGTTACAATGGTACCACATGTGGTTCACAGCACTGATAGCCATAACTTGCAAATAAGATTCCTCCTAGAACTGAGGACTAAGAGGGGTGTTGTTGCATGACATAATTTGAATCCAGTCAAGTTAACTGTACACAGAATTTCAGATCATCTGAGCATAAAATATGCAGAGTTATTATTATCTGATATTTCTGACTTTGATATGGACATTTGGAAATGTTACTGCAGGTCATGGATATGCAAAATGATGAAAGTGAAAGAATGAATTACAGCAAATCAAACATCATGTTGATTAGACAAAGGAGGATATGTTTGCTAAACAAGATTTCCACTCCACTTCAAACAGTTGTTAAAGTTAAACAGAAATCAGAGGAATTGAAACAGCAAAAGGAGAATGTAGCTGATCCGAGTTTCTTTGGGAAATATAGAGCAACATAAGCGAGCTGAGTAATAATGATGTATACTTTGGGCCTGGACCACTCTAAAGGAAATGAAGTAAAATCTTGCCACCTTCCTTATAAATATGGAGAAGGCTGTGATGGTAATTTTCTGAGGTATGCAATTAAATCTGTCTGTCTCAGCAAATCTCATTTGAGACATTAAAAAGAAATGAATGTGTATTGATCATGAGGTGATTTGTAGAACCAGGCCAAATCTCTACCAGACTATGCTCAGTGGCACAGAGTTTCCCACAGCTGCACAGCAGAGCTTAGCTATGCAGCCACTGAGTCTACTCTCATCCTGCAGGGGTATCCCACAACTGGGACAGACACAAAGAGTTAAAATGGCAATCTGACACCATGGGAGGGTCCAGGACTGTACTCCTAGACATCTTTGCATGGCTGCTGTACACAAGGAGTTATGTGAGAAGAGACAATGACTTCCTCAATTTTCCACAAGGTGTGGAGGTAGTTTTTTTCTGGACTGAGCGGGTGGTGGCCTTTGGGGGTGATTGAATGTATCATATGACCCACAGAAAGAATTCTGACTAACTTCTTAACTAGAAATGCTTGCTGGAGAAAGTCTCTTTCCTTTCTTCAACTCCTGATCACTTTGAGCCCAACCATGTGGTGGCAGCACTTGTAGCATTAAGGGACTAATGTGGTTTTTATACAGAAACAGTGCCTGGATTTGACACAAAGGCTGCTATTCCCAATACAGTGCCAAACATTGCTCTAGATACCGGCTAACCAAGCCTGACTGTCAGTCTGCAGTTTGTACAATAGTCACTTTCCTACCTGAAATGCAGATTTTTTAAATAATATCATTATAGATGCCAAACATGTGGCTGCAAAACTTGTTCACGGGGAGCAGTCAAAACAATTATTAACACAAATTTCTGACTCATTATCTCACAATGTGACATGTCATGTCATGTACGGTAAAGTCATAACAGAACGTAACCCGATGCAGCGTAATACAATATGGCAGAATGTGCACAAGGTTTGGGAGAAAACTGCTAATTTAATGCCTTTAAACTGCTAATATAAAGATCAGCCACTGTCAAACCTCAGGATGGGTGTTTCATGCCTAAAGCATTTTAGAGAAATGTTGAAAATGAAAACTCTCCAGCTGACTTCTAAATGCTAAGTATTTTCTGGTATATGTAGTGATGTTGTAGCCATGTCGGTCCCAGGATATTAGAGGCCTGGTGGGTGAGGTAATATCTTTTATTAGACCTACTTTCTTTGTTGAGAGAGACAAGCTTTTCTGCTACACAGAGTTCTTCAGAGTTCTTCAGGGAAAGGTACTAAGAGTGTCCCAGCTAAAAACGAGATCAAACAGATAGGATATGTGCTAACTACTTATGCTAAACTGTCTGATCTTGTATTTAGCTGTGACACTACTAGAATCCTACCCAGACTTGAAGAGCTCTGTAGCTCAAAAACTTGTCTCTCTCTCACCAAAACAAGTTGGTCCAATAAAAGATATTACCTCCCACATCTTGTCTCTTTTATTTTCTGGTATTAGAGTTTTTCTTTCATTGCACTTGGAACAAGATTTTTATATATGTATATAAATGAAATGGAAACCATGGACAATATTTCTCTGTTTTCAGTTTGATTGGTTTTTTATTCGGTAAGTGTGGTGCAATTCCAGTCATCAATCTAGAGGCATGTGTGTTCAAAATGCATCTTGCAGGATTGCTGTTCAACCCACTTGAGTACTGAGAAACATAAGCAATCAGCAAGGCTGTCATTGTTAGGAGTGCTGAATTTTATTATTTTTTATTAGCTCTGCAGTCACTGAGTCTACTCACATCCTGCGGGGATATCCCACAGCAGGGGCAGACACAAAAAGCTTCAGTGGCTGTCTGCAAGCCATTTTTTGCAGAAACCTAGCTCTGATATCTAGGGCCTGATCCTGGTAGCTGACGTCTGGCCTGACATGAGTAAGTAAACACATAGAGGGAGGCCTCATTTTTTGGAAGATTGAATTAGGGAAGTAAATGAATCATTAGGTTGAAAACAGAATGTTTTTTGCTAAATAAGATAAGTAAATAGGTCAGTAGGCTAAGATGACAGAGTACCTGAGCCAACTAAGATAAGAGGGAGAACACCCAGGGAACTATTTACTATGGACTAGATAACAAGGGACAAAATATGTTATGAATGTAGAGATGAGCTAAAGAGGAAGTCGAACCATGGACAGTGCATGCTGCACAGCACATGCTGTACACAGTTTGGTTCCTGCAAAGAAACCAAGCCAATCCAAAAATGTGTAATTCAATGTATAGTAAATGCAATGAAATGCGTAATGTATATAAAGGGAGAGGATTTCTGTCTAACTTTGGAGCTGTGACAAATCCTGCATCCATCCCCCCTCTCCTGAATATGAGTCTGATCAACGCAGTGTAGCACTGCTGTATGCCAGATAAAGACACCTGAGTGACGAAGCTCTGGGGAAGTGGAAAGCCGTCTGGGAGGGAATCCCAATGATCCACGTGGTTTCTGATGCTCTGACTTTTGAATGTTGGGTTTAAATGAAGACAAAGACAAAGCAAAACAGTCAGAAAACTGCAGTTTCATCTGATTTTGCCGCATAACAACACTACTGAAATTTTACGATTTGATGTGAAATTATATATCACCCTACATCTACTCAAAACTGGCTCCGAGTTCTCTCTAAAGCATTACTTTTCCTTTCACTGAGATTGTTTGAATTTATAATTAGAAATCTGTTAACAACAGATATTTTTGGCTTGCTAGCAATTTAAAAAAAATAAAACAACCAAAATTCTGGGTCAAACCCAAACCTATTTTTTGGTGACATTTTCAGCTAATCAAAAAGTTGGGGAAAAATAATTTTAGGTCAAGTGAAATATTTTGTTTGACCCAAAATTAAATGTTCTGTTCTGTTTGTGCATTTTTAATTTAAAATTAAAAATATATAATTAAAGGAAATTCTGAAATAAAATTTTGTTTCAAAATGAAAATCAAAATGTTTCATACACTGACACAAAATGTTTTGATTGTTAAGGTTTTTTTTTTGTTTGTTTGTTGACTGAAACAATTTGGTGAAACTGACATACATTTTCAAAATGTTTTGGTATCACTGAATCCACATGGGTGCTCCCCAAAAAGCTGTGGTCAAAAAATGTCATCAACTGCATTCCCAATGGCATTTTATAATATTTCTCTTTTGTGACCATTTGGATTTAAAAAGCTCTGCCCTTATTAGCCAAAAATACTGGATATCGCTTTTCTTTGTTTTAAATATGAAAACTTTTGTGCAAAACATTCCTAAATCCTGACAGCCAGTTAGGGCTGGTCTACACTGAGAACGCTAAAGCACTGCCGTGGCAGTTCTTTAATGTGGCTTGTGTGGTCGCGGCACAAAGCTGGGAGAGCTTTAAAAAAAACCACCTCAATGAGAGGTGCAGCTCTCAGTGCTGGTACACTGTCTACACTGGCGCTTCACAGTGCTGAAACTTGCTGCGCTCGGGGGCTGTTATTTCACACCCTTGAGCGAGAAAGTTGCAGCGCTGTAAATTGCCAGTGTAGACAAGCCCTAAGTCTGTAAGGTTAATTCAGCATCCTTGAATCCCAAATAAACCATCCTTGGGAGGGATATGCATTAGTAAACATCTAGGACTGGATTCTGAGCACTTTACAGTCCATACAAAGACTTCTATTGGCATCAGTGGCTTTTGAATCAGGCCCTAGTCTTCAGTCTCTATCACATTTCCCTTTTACTTGAAGATGGATGTGTAAAATAAAGGGTAAAGTGTTTTCTTTCCTTTACAAACAGTAACATTATGCTGTTGCATGCCTGTACAAATGACTAAAACAAGCAGTTTTCATACACTAATAATGTCCAAAGGGACACTCAAACAGCTAAGACACATACAAGTGCTGCCATTTGCCTTTGCAAATGCATAGAAAAAATAGGTATATTCATCACAGATGTTTTGAGGTTTTTGGATGGAAAATATCAGCTGCTTACCTACATGGAAGCAAAGCAATGTGTGACTTTTGTAAAGGCACGGGTCAGTGCACAACAAATACTTTATTTACAATACTGCAGGCTAGGAACATGCTGCTTTATTAATCTATATACAGCATAGGGGAAACACACAAGCAAAGCAAACAGGAAGACAGGTTGGGGTGGAGCATGGCTCCAAACCATAATCCTTGTGGTAACCCAGTTAACGCCTTGATGACCACTTAACGACATTCCTCCCCTCTTAATTTACAGTCTGGGTGTATTTTTTTAACTAACTTGGAGCTCTTCTATCTTTTATGGGTTAACACCTCTCTGTGGCAGCCAGGGTTGTCTCCAAGGGAAAAGACCCATTTTCTCCAGTCTCCTGGTTCAGGTATTCCTGGCAAAACTGCTTCCCCTCTTGACGTAGGCTCCGATTCTTACACGTCACTCCACAAGTGGGCTTGATCCTGATATCTTATGACTTGACCATCACTTAAATGGACTTTAAAAGACAAGGATCCAGTTTGCTACTCTAGGATAGTACCCAGAATCCATGTTGCCTGATGAGTATTGAAACTTTAGGCCTAAAGCTGGTACTTTGGGCCCAACTCTGTCTTGAGTATGATAGTCAGTTTTCTTTTTGAAAAACGTGTTTCCTTGTTTCCCCCTCCATACTGGGATGGAGTAAGTCCTAATGTGTTCTTATCTTTCTTCCCATCAACCACTGGGTTGAGCTCATTGCTATCACAGTTTGACAAGTGATTCTGTATTTAAAAAGAAATTGAGACAGCTTCATTTTCAAGCTCCAATTAAATCATCTTCATTGCTTCTTTGCAAGTTCACACAGCTCTCTATGATAGACCCTTGGTGGCTGGGTGATATAGGGAAGTTTGAATATGTTTAATCCCATTTTTGCTCAGAAATTCTTTAAACTCCATGCTCATGAAACTTGTCTGTGAAAAATACTGCCAATAGTCTGTGTATGGCACAGGTCTGTCTGAGTTTTTCACAAGTGCAGTTGAGGTCATCACATGCACTTCCAGCCATTTTAGATGAGCATCCACTGTGATTAGAAACATTTCCCCTGCATATGGACTGCAAAATTTGGGGGTCCTGGCCATTCCCAGGGCCAGTGCTGGGGTCTGCTGGTATATGTGACATTGGTGACTTTCTCTTACTACTTTTTCCAGGTCCTCATCCATGTTTGGCTACCATAAATAACTCAGAGCCAAAGATTTCATGTGGAAATCCCAAGATGTTCTTCATGTAACTCAGTCAGGAGTTTAACTGGTTCTTGTAGGGGAATAACAACTTGTGCCTCACAATATACCTCCATTCTTTATGCTCAGTTCTGTACTCCTGGTCCTAACTGGGCAGAACTTTCCCCCTGTCACACTCCAGCTTTATCTGCTGGTAAGCCTGTGCCATGTCCAGCTTACTAAATGTTTGACCCCCACCTAAAACTGCCAGCAACGCTTCCATCTATAGAATGGGGCAATTACCCAACTCAGAGACCTGACTCACAATGACTTTATAGTCCCCACAAATGCAGATGGTCTTGTCTGGTTTAACCCTGGGCATGATTCAGAAAACTGCACTGGTGAAATGATGCCCTCCTTTTCCAGCTTGTGTCTCTGTCTTTTCACTGAGGACATAAAGAATTATTGCTTGAAAGGATTCTGACTTGACCCTATCCTCAATGTAAATCTTGGCTGTTAAATCCTCCAGGGCCCCTAACCCATCTTTAGAAGTGGCTGGGTGAACATCCAGAACTTCCTGCAGTGCTGGGCCTTTGCCTTTAATTTCCACCCTTTAATTTCCACCCAGTTCAGTTTTAGAGCTTTCAACACACAGCGCCAAGGTCCTTTGGGCCAAACTCTGCTTTCACTTATACCCATGCGACCTCTTTGTCACATTCCTAGAACTCTGTATACCCATAGGCAGTTTACTCCACTTCCACACTGCTGATCCCATAAACCTTTGACTCCTAAATTCTAGAAAAGCACCTGAAATCTTTGCATTACATGACTAACTAATTAATGGGATCATACCACAGCACTCTGAGATGATGTAAGCAGTAATCCCTGTTGCCCTAACATGAAACAATTGGATTAAATCAGCACAGTGTGATGGAGAAAGGTTTGCCAAAGTAGGCAAACAGCAATGAATGTGGTAGCCTAAGCTTGCAAGGCAGAATCTCTGGTGAACAATTTACTGCATTTACTATTGGTTTGGAAATTTGTTCTGGCTTAGCAGCCCAATGTTATGAAGGTTTACTCTTCATGCCTGCTGTGTTCGAGGTCAGGTGTCCTAATGAGTTTTTTCGTTCTTGGTCTGTTGCACTCTAAAATGGTACTGGGAGGTAGAATTCCTGACATACTCAATAGTGTTGGAAATGAGCTATTAAGGGCAGCAGAATCAACACACCAGTCCTTGAGTTCACTGAACCCTAACTCAGGCACATGCCTTGACTTTTATGATTCTAGAATAATGAGGTTGCACTTTAAGAACTGATTAATGGACTTAAAAAAAAACCCACCAAAAAAACCCACAACCTGTCCTGTTCCAAGTTTCACCACATGGTAAGATGAATTTATTGCACCTGTCCAAACAAAAATGTGCCTCTATTCTATCTGCATTATTGTCTGTCTATGATCTACTGTATTAGGTATGCATACGCTTGAAATAACCTCAGTGTATGCTGAACTTTCACCCTGGTTTGCTCACATTGTTGTTTTCCCATGCCTAGTGTGACACACACCTGGCTTTGGCCTTCCTTGTGGCCCTTTCCCAATGGGGCATGTAACTCAAACTGAGAAAAACAAAGTGAAAACATGTATTTATATTTATTTCACTCATGGAGAGCTCAGGTGGGCAATTTCAAGGATCATTCACTTTAAGACCAGAGAAAGATCCCCCTCTATTCCAGACCATGACTTTGGAGAAAAGTAGAATCAGTCTGTGAAAAATTCATCCCAGGTTTTATACAAGACTCTGTGCAATGGAGACAAGACACTGAGAATTTTAATCATGTTTGTGTAGACCTCCAGCCAGAATTAATGTATTCTGTAAAGTTGCTAGTTCTTCATATTAGCACTGAGTATTAGTGTATTAATTTCAAAGATATCTGAGAGACAATAGAAAATTAAATTGTGCAGATCAGAGAATCTAAACCAGGGAAGAGTCTAGAGGATTCCTATTACACAGGAAAATTTAAATGAGCAGCAAATTATTACTTGAGATTTAAATTTGAAAGTGTTCCCTTAGCAAAGCAGTTCACAGTTTCTTAATGGCAGCGGAATGATTCAATGTCAAATATCTTAACATAACTCACTATATGTTGTAGAAATTAAGGGACCAATTTTCCCCCCTGGATTGGCACACACCGTTTTCACTGAAGCAAATAGGAGCAAGATACATGAATCTGAGGGAAGAATTTTTTTCACCCACTCACTTTTCTGCAGTTCTTATTGAGTTCTGTGGGATTTTGCCTCAGTAAAGACCGCATTGCTGGACCAGAGTTTTAGTTTTAACTCTGATTTGACTGGTCTTTGTATGGCAGGCATATTACACGTAACCTAGGTTTTGTGGGGGAAAACCCACTTTCTTTTCAGTGTGGAGCTTTTCTTTTTAAAAGAAAATCTTACTTGACCCTCCTAAATCACAGGAGGGGAGATATGCTGGGCCAGATCTGATTTTTAACTGATTTTAATCTGGAATAATCCTATCAGTTTCAGTCAGGCTACTCAATATTTATAGCACTGCAACTGAGATCAGAAACTGGCTCACTGCAGCCAATCCCTGGATGAGAGGTGAGTTTTCTAGCTCTGATTATCTCTGTTTTGGTAATAGATTATCAGAGTGCCATGTTGATCTCTGCTCTGTATTATCACTCTTGCTTTTAAGTAAAAGATGAAAGGTTAGGTCCTCAGGTCTGGTTGAGCTCTGCTCACCACAAGCCCTGAAGGGGTACAAAGGTACTTTATGCTAACTTTGTATTCTTCCTGATACAGGAGCCAGTTTGGGGGGATGGTTTTGCTCCCAGTGCAACTTAAAGCAGATTCAGGGCTGCTCTAAATTATGTTCAGCTGAAAGATCTTAAAATAGGTGTGTTGGAGGTTCCTAGAGTGCAGCAGCAGCATTCCAACCACATCCCCTTTACCTAGTCCCAGCCGTGCCCCCATTTTGCTTCTTACGCCAGTGGCTACTAGGGGTAGTGGTGTAGGGCTAGCTATGCAGGCTTTACACTATTGAAGAATTTCATTATATAAAGAGACTCATCACCTGCCTATTTAGATCAGCTTTAAGTCTGGTTTGGCTACCAGCGTGGTACAAAGCAGATTTAATGTGGGACAGGAACAGACAAGTTTAAAACAAAATAACTCCTAGACACTTGAGTCCAAAAATGTATAAGAATTCTTATTGCTAATAATTTCACAGCTCTATGTGATTGTGCACAGAAATAATATTTTGTAGCAAAATGAGATCAGAAAGGTGGTGAATTAACTTCATACTTGAAGATCAAATATTCTCCCACAAAGCAGAAAATGAATGAAGTCTCTTTGCATTATATTCAGTCCAGTTAAAACATCTAGAAGCTGGTGGAAAAATTATAAAACCTCTGAGGTGAGGTCTCTGATCAAAAATACTTCTGAAGGAAAAAAAAAACTTATGGAAATTGAAAATTTAGAAAATTAAACTACTTGAATAAAAGCTATCACAGTGAGACATCAAATGAGGGGCTGATGGAACTTTGGAAAGTTGAAGTATGATCATAATTAAATTTATAACATGAAAGCAGAGCAGGGCTTGTTTACACTACAACCAAGCAAAATCATTAGGAATATGGCAATGAGGCTGGCAAACTACTGGTTCACCAGGTCAAGAAATTAGCAAGTTCAACCAGAATTTCAAATTTAGAAGCAGTTACAGGAATGCAAACTTCTGACCCTACAATAATAAATGAAACCTCTGAGGTGTCTTGAAAGGAGTATTATAAATGTGATCTTCTTAACAACAAAGATAAGTGTGAGCTATTTGTCTCAAAAACCACATTAGCAAAATTATTAGGAAAGAATACAAATAGCCTGGAGCATCTGATGAAATGACAGAAGCTATAAAGTGTCTAACGGTAAATCTTCTGGCAAAGTAAGACTACTGGGGAAATATTGTAAAACATAGTGATATATTATTGTCATCCTGCACAAAAAATATTATTTCAATAAAATCATTATGAAAGGAGAAGTGCCTCAAACCATGAATAGGACAATAGTATACATGGTTCCCATATCTGGTTGGGACCCAGCAAACTGTAGATGCTCTCTGTTAAATGTTCACTATGAAATACCAACACACTTCCTGAAATACTATAGCACCCCCAGCTCTATCTGAAAATAGTGGGAGCTGCAGGTTTGCAGCACCAATGAAAACCAGGCCCTAAGGCTCAAGCATTAGCTTGATTGTCCAGTCTTACAGTAAACCCATAGAAGGGAATTGGCAGGAAAAGAGAATTCTCCTTGTTGAATTCTCAGACTATGTTGCCACATGGTTCTCCCTAGTCCCCAGAAAACAAGCAATTGTTTGGCCCCAAGAAACTGTAGATCTGCCAGAATGTGAGGCTCTGGGCCTCTGCCCTGGCTCCATGGTTCCCGAATATCCCACAGTTCCCTGACATTGTGGTTCCATTGGGGCAATGAACTCCTCTACCTGATGATACCTTAAGGTGGGTTCTAATACAGAAAGGCATCCCATGGAAATACTAAAGCAGTCTCACATTTTCAACAGATCCCCAATGGGTTGGCGAGTGGAATGATGCACATCCCACTACAATGCCCTTCATCTTGCAGGGAAGCCCCGACACTCGGAGGCAAGAGGCACCATCACTACCACCCAGGGAGAAAGGGGGGAAATAATATATGTAGAGAGGATCCTATGCACATTTAGCTTTCAAGGGGATATCCAACCCACTCGTCTAAATACAACAACCGTTGTATACATACTGATCACATTGGTATCATGTTGAGCACAGTAGAGAGACAGGACCCTAATACTGGAGTCATCTACCAAACTATTAGCATATGCTGATGACCTTCTTTGGTGCCTATATCTCAGATTTATTCTTGCACCAGGAAATGTATCTTCTGCTGAGGAACAACAAACTAAAACCAAATTTGGATACAGAAGACAGCTGTCTATAGATGCTACAATAAGCTGCATGTCCAAAAGACTCTAATATAGGAGTGACCTTTAAAATAGTCCCCCTGAAATCACATTGTACATCTCAGAAGTACAAACTGCAATAAGACTTTGAGATCAAAACTCCTCATGATGGGGACTGGACTAGATGATTTCTTGAGGTCCCTTCTGGGCTAAGATTCTATGATATGAAAAGGTTCTGGGTGCAAGAATAAAATATTAGTTCTAATGAACAGGTCTGGAATCATAAGTGGGTTTTAAAATACAAATCAGTAAGGGATGGCAGCCAAATGCAAACCCAGAACAAGTTTTACAGGACCTCAGGAAAAAAAAAAGGCATTATAGGTTGGGGCCCTGTGATTCTAACCTATTTGGTTGGTTGTTTGTTTTTTTCCCAAAAAGCTAAAAGACTCTCCTAGTAGAATGTTATCACATTGATATCCCTGAGCCTTTCAAATAAAATGCAGTTAATATTTTTCAGTCAACAGCTTTTCACCTACACGTTTGGGTTTGTCTACAGGTGAAAGGAAGATAAACATACCTTCGAATTAAATATCAACATGACACAGCTCTGAGCACTGACTATCTGCAGGTTAAAATCCTTGAGGAATAAAACTCTTTACAACTCAGATGCTTGAGAGTTGATCCATGACTTTCTCAATCTCATTTTCCCTTTCTGGTGGTAAAAGGAGTTCTGCCTGAGCATAGATGGTAGTGTCACAGTTCAGGGCAACTGCACTTGTATTTCCCCCTGTAGATTAGCCTGGGCACCTGTTCTAGGCACCTGGATCCTCAGCCGTCACTCTACTGGGTGGAGACATATGTTCTCTCCCTCCTAACCAGGGTATTTTCAGACTTTATAGTTCCCTGACTATGCTGTGATATCCCCAGAAAAAGACAGTCTAAGTAGGCCTGCTTTGCTTCTTTCCTCAGAGATGGTACACAGTGTAATTGACACAGTTAAGTTACCACACAGCTCTTTCTAAGGAAGCTCATTTATTCTTAAAGTGAAAGTATTACAGAGAAAACAATAAAAGAGCCTACACATATGTTAGCAAGCTTACCAGAGATCACCTCCTGCCTCCAGCAAGGCCTTTGATTGGTGATTACTCCTTGAAGCCCACAGAGGGGTTTTTCCTGTGGACATAAGTTCATTATAGCTTTAGCTCAGAACAAGCCCACAGCCTGGGCTAAGTCTTTCCAAACCTTCCCAGGAAGGATTGGGGCCCTCTTTGAGCAGAAGGTCCTGTTCATTTATTGGACCAGAAGGAAGACCCTGAGTCAGCTTACACTCAAGCTATTTATCCAAAAATCCTTTCTTTGTCAGTTGGTCTCTGGAGAATCGAGTTTGAGCCAGGATATGCAAGCCTTTCTCCTGGTAGTGGTAGCTCTCTAGGTGTTACAACCTGAGTGAATTTGCCTAATCACCCTGCACTGTAGTTACTTCCTGGATAGCTGTGGCCCCATCCCCCATGGAAATATATACAAACCCTCAATAGAACATAAACATTTGCATTTTTAATATAACTAACTTCTAAAATACTTAAACTTAATTCCATAAGGTTTGTCCAGGATATTGCCATATCTGTAACAGGCTGGATCAGGTCTATTGCGAGATCATTCACAGAAGTCGGGCCTTAACGAGGGGACATATCTTAAAACAAGAGTCCCACTGTTTGAACTAGGTAAGGGATATAGGGGAATGAGATCATTTGCAAGGAAGGGGGAAAGCTGGACTCTGTGCCACGTTTAATTCTGTGATCACCCATTTCAACATATAAATGTAGACAATACTATTTTATCTGTTTTTAAATGGGAAAGAAATATCACATTAATAGAACAGGCCATTCGCCTGTGAATCTTTTGTATAACCCTTTAAAATTTTTATGTGAGAAAGATAAAAACCATATAATGGTGCTAACTTGTGAGATAACTTTGAAACACTTTTATATGCATTCTTTTTGGAATGCAATCATAATTGCAAACATCATTAGTTTTGCAGATTTGCATGATCTCCACATAATAAAAATGACTGAGCCACATTTTAGTATTTTTTTATGGACATTGAGATTCTCTGCAGTATTAGCTTTTGAGCAGATCTTGTTGCGCTTTTGAGACAGAAAGGACACAATGTTTTATACATCATCTTCCTCATTAGAAAATGAAAGCAAACACCATGTCCTAAATACAGTTGCAGTAAGGAGAGCTGTTTCTGCTTTTTCTAACAGGAAAGTATAGACCAAATCTAGTCAATGCTCATAAACTACAGATTATATCCATTAAATAATATATAATTTTGACATGTTACTTTTTACTATGGGCTGTATAACAAAAGAAGCACAACAAACGAGATGGCTAGAGAACAGTAGAGCAGAGCTCACTGTGGAGGGAATTCAGAGAAGAAGGGGATCAAGGTGTGCTAAGACAGACGTCAAGGTGACAAGGTGCACCGCTGATGCTAAGGTAGATGAGAGACAGGAATAGGGAGGTTGCAGAGGAAGTTGAGGAGCTAAGAGGTCAAATCAAAGCAGATTGATTCTGGGAGAGATGTGTCTTATTATAAAAACAAAATAGAGGATAGGGGCAGTGCAACTTTCATGCACCTTCCCAGAAAAAAAACTGTCTTCATGCAAGATGTGGCCTTCCTCAGAATTGCTAATATTAAGGTTGGGAATTCTTTGAGAAGCAAATGCAGAGAGAGCGAGAGAAAGAGAGAGAGAACATGAAATGAAGAATTTTGTTTACTTCATAATGTAAACCTCTGTTTAAAAAAAGCTCACAAGCAGAATTGTTTCTTATTTGTACCTTATGATAGCATCTAAGGTGGACATGTTAAAATAAGTTGCTTCAGCTATGATGTAAATATGACGGAAAACTGAGCCCTTTAATCAACTGCCAAGGCTATTCACTGGAAATACACTAAAAAGCAATAGAGATTGCTATTAAACAACTTGTCTGTCATAGTGTGGCTTTCTTACAAACTGTATCTCCACTGGAGGAAACAGTAGCCAGTGAAATCTCTGTGGAAGAAAACCACATAAAATAACAGTTTCTGTGTCTTGCTTTCTACATTCTTCTTCCCCCCAAAGCTTTATCTTAATTCTTCCTTGAGTTCCAGTCAGCGGCGGCTCCAGACACCAGTGCTCCAAGCAGCAACCCGTGGGGGGCACCCTGCCAGTCCCTGCGAGGGTGGCAGTCAGGCAGTCTTCGGCGATGCACCTGCGGGAGGTCTGCTGGTCCTGTGGATTCGGCGGCAATTCGGCGGTGGATACACCGAAGCCGTGAGACCAACAGACCTCTCATGGGCATACCGCGAATCCGTGGGACCAGGGACCTCCCACAGGGGTGCCACCAAAGGCAGCCTGCCTGCAGTTCTTGGGGTGGCAAAAAAGCTAGAGTTGCCCCTGGTTTGTTTTTGGTCTAACTCCATCTACTTCAGTCAAACAACACCAAGAATGAATCTGGTTTACACAGTGTTATGACAGTCTTGCCACTAATTTCAGTCACAGCAAGACTGATCCCGTGAATCCTAATTTTATTGCATGCCCATGATGTACATTTAGTCTTGCAAAACTTTTTTTTTTGCTTCAGACCGAACACAGAAAAACCATGTTAATCAAAGTTCTATGAATGCATAATTTTATACTTGCATAACATTCTGCATGACCCTTTTTTTGTTTGACATAACACTGGTCATGTTTGCAAATCCACGACCTAATCTGAGAGAAAATCAACTGATATGAGATTTGAGACATAACATATGGGCAGAAATACCACGTCTCATCTTGTAGCTTTAGTTACCGCTGAAAAGAACAACTGAATTTGCAAGCTTGTGGGAACTATGTCATGATTATGGATCATATCAAGTTATACTATCCCTTACTCCTAACTTAATGTACTTTGTATTCAGTGTTAAACTGAGGTTGCTTTATAACTAGAAGACCTTAGCATTATAAGCATTCGTGACATTCTCAGGCACACGTATTTCTTTTCTACTTTGTGTTGTTTATCAGTGAGATTAAGATTCCTGGCTGTAGAATAAAAGAATCTCTCACATTTATTTGTTTCAGAACATGTGGAGTACATTTGTTTCCTAGCAGGCAACTAAATTGTTCATGTGCATAATGTATGTCTTAGTGCCAAGAGAATGTAGCAAGATTCAGATCTCTTGGCATAATCTGAACATTATTGCAAGGAATAAAATTATTTTTTCCAACATTTTATTCCTATATTTTGTCTGAAAGACTCTTCCTGTTTGTTTCTCCAAACTTGTTAGCTAATTTCTCTATTTAAATATCTTGCAGTCTTGGAATAATGGATACATTGCAAAAGCCTGGGGCCAGATCCTCCGCTGGTATAAATTAGCTTGACTGGGTATCTGGTTCATGGTCTGGACAAAATTTCAGTTTGAATAACAAAACATTTGCCCATATCTAGTCATCAGCATATTTGTTTTTTGAAGTGTTTGTTGTCCCAGGATATGATGGAGTCAAGATGAGTGAGATAATATCTTTTATTGGACAACTTTCAGTGCATTCAGCTTTTCTTTTGTTGCACCTTGTATTTAGCTATGACACTTTCTTTCCAATACATGAAGAAGAGCTCTGTGGAGCTCAAAAGTTTGTCCCTTCACCAACAAAAGTTAGTAAAATAAAAGATATTACCTCACCCGCCTTCGCTCTCATCACCATATCTGTCATACCATATTACACAGTAGGAAATTTAACAGCCTTCAACATACTGAGAATCTGGAAGATCCAAACCTGTGAAATGTCATAAAAGTGTGTATGTGATGGATGCCACCATTGAAACAGTCACTACAATTTGCCTATTCACAGGACTTCACCCTGATACCAACTCTGCTTCTGGCATTTACTATAAAAATACATTTCTGTTCCTTCATAGGAAGCAACAGCATGATCAATAATATATTTCCAAATCCTAAAATTTTGTGATGAGTTCAATTTTGTCATGGACCCTGACAAACCATTTCCTCTGCCATTTTTAAACCTCGCCTCCAACATTCCAGCTACATCTTGAAATCTAGAGAATTTGTAAAGTATCTAATTTTTGTAGGTGGAGCCTGTGTAATCCTCGCATTAAAGTTGGCCTGGAGTGGAAGCCAAGGTCTTATCTGATAGTGTGTGAACTCCACTTGGGGAAAGAGCAGCTCAGGAGGCCTAATTCTCCTCTTTGTCTGAGTGATTTGAGACTAGTGTAACTCCAGTGACCAGGGGGATTTCTCCTGATGTAGAATTATTCACACATCATGGGGTTGGTGAGGACAATCGGGTCCCATACTTTCAGAAAGTAATTTTTTTTTTAACAATTGAGTTTCTACTCCAAGTGAGGTAAGCAGAACATTGTTTTGCCCTAAAATAGGTATAAGGTTTATGACCCAACAAGATAACATTTCAACACCTTGCCAAATTACAACAAAGCTGCTTTTGAGCAAGAACAGCTGAAAAATGCATTAGTTCCCTTAAGCACCAGATTCTGTCCTCTTAACATTATCTGACTGGGGCTTTTAATCCTGAAATAGTTCTTCTATTTCTATACATCTAGGGTCTGATCCAAAGCCCATTGAAGTCCACAGAATGATTCAAAATGCACCAATGCTAAAGAGAGTCTGTTACATTCTGTGCTCCATTTAGGCACAGATAGTGCTTAGCCCCTGAAAGTGTGCATGGGGGGAGGAATAATCAGTGATCAGAACAGCTGTTGGCCTGTTCCTTAATTTCATTGCTAGGCAGTCACTGAGCCCAGTCTTTCTGCCTTAGAACTCACTGTGACTGCAGCCCAGTTCATCAGATAGACGGGAGTGCCCAAGGGAACAGTCTGACTCCATGGCAAGACTGTTATAACTCTTCAGGAGTTCACATTTGTTACTGGGTTGGTGAATTCTAATTATAGAACATATAATCAGTTTGGGGTCTCTGCCCTGAGGCTCACACTTATGATCATCAACCACTCCAGACAGTGTGACACCTCAGGACAGAATTCAGAAAGAAGCTTTCTAGACACCGTTATTGACTGCTTCTTGGAGCAGTTTGTTCTGGAACCCACAAAGGAAGAAACAATTCTGGATTTAGTCCTAAGTAGAGGACTTGGTCTAAAACGTGAATATAGTGGAACTGTTCAGTAATAAATGTAATTACACTATGGTTTCTAATATCCTTGGGTGGGGAGGAAAATTCCCATATTTGACCCATTCTTTTTAGGTGACAAATCTGAGAAACTATCCCAGACTGAAGTGTGGGAGGAGTTTTTGGAACAAATTGATAAATTAAACATTAAAAACTATTTAGTCATCAGGACCAGATGATATTCACTCAAGAGTTCTGAAGGAATTCAGATATGAAATTGCAAAACTGCTGTGGTATGTAAGCTATTGCTTAGCTCAGCCACTGTACCAGATAATTGGTGGTTAGCTAATGTGATGCCAATTTTTAAAAAAGGCTCCAGAGATGATCCTAGAAGTTTCAGACTAGTAAGCCTAACTTCAATACTAGGCAAACTGGTTCAAACCATAGTAAAGAACAGAATTATCAGACATACAGATGAAAACATTATTGGGGATGAGTCAATGAGGCTTTTGTAAAGGAAATCATGCCTCATCAATCTGTTAGAATTCTCTGAGGCTGTCATTCATGTGGACAAGAGCAATTAAATTGATACAGTGTACTTGGACTTTCAGAAAGCCGTTGACAAGGTCCCACACCAAAGGTCCTTAAGCAAAGTAAGCAGTTATGGAATAAGAGAGGAGGTTCGCTCATGCATCAGTAAGTGGTTACAAGATACGAAACAAAAAGTAGGAATAAATGCTCAATTTTCACAATGAACAGAGGTAAATAGCAGCATCCTGCAAGGATCTGTACTGGGACTAGTGCTGTTCAATATGTTTATAGATGTTCTGGAAAAGGAGGTAAACAGTGAGGTTACAAAATGTGCAGATGGCACAAAATTACTCAAGATAATTAAGCCCAAAGCTGACTGAAAAGTTACAAAGGGATCTCACAAAACTGGGGGACAAAATGGCAGATGAAATTCAATACTGATAAATGCAAAGAAATGTACATTGGAAAACATAATCCCAACTATGCATACAAAATGATGGGGTTTAAATTAGCTGATACGTCTCAAGAAAGATCTTGAAGTCATCATGAATAGTACTCTAGAAACATCTGCTCAAAGTGCAGCAGCAGTTAAAAAAGCTAACACTGTTAGAAACAATTAGAAAAGGGATAGATAAGATAGTAAACACCATAATGCCGCTATGTAAGTCCATTGTATGCCCACACCTTGTATACTGCATGCAGTTCTCCCCATCTGAAAAAAATCCAGGGGTCACCCAATGAAATTAATAGGCAGTGGGTTTAAAAATAAACAAAAGGAAGTACTTCTTCATGCAGTGCAATCTGTGGAACTTGTTGCTAGGGAGTGTAGTGAAGGCCACAAGTGTAACTGGATTAAAAAAGAATTAGATACATTCACAGAGGATAAGTCCATCAATGGCTACTAGCCAAGATTGTTAGGGATGCAACCCCATATTCTGGGTCTCCCTAAGCCTCAGGCAGCCAGAAACTAGATCTCAATGGCAGAGGATTGATCACTCTATATTTGCCCTGTTCTGTTCGTTCCCTCTGAAGTATCTGGCATTGGCCACTGTCAGAAGATTAGGACACTGGGCTAAACTGGTCATTATTCAGATTCAGTATGGCAATTTTTATGTTTTTAAGCCTTAGTGCATAATCTATTACTGCAAGAATATCAAAAATATGAAAGAAACAAGTTATCACTGCAGTATAATTAAAGTTTCCCCTAAAGGGAAACTCATTCTAATTTTTCTGAATATCACTCGCGTTTCTGAAAATAATGTAAGCGAAAAAGAACGTTTGGTAGAAAACAGAACTTTGTTGAACAGAGAGACCATGTAGTCAATACAGCAACTCTTAATTGTTAAGCATATGCTTGTAAGAAAGGAAGCGCAGTAAACTCAGAGTTGAGTAATGTAGCTATAGCAACTGAAATTTCCAGTTAATACTCTTTGATCTTGAACATTAGATGGTCATGTCAGATTGCTGCTTACAATCTTTTGCCAAAAAGAGGTTAATATGTTCTTGCTGAAGCACTTCAAAGTCTTGGAGGCCTTAGAAATGCCTAAGGGTCCCAATACTAGCAACTCCCATCTTTGATCAAATTGAACAATCCCGGCTGCTTGCAAAGTTACTTAACTAAAGCCCTCTTGATGTCTTGTTGCTAAAGTAATGTCACTTGAGCCACTGTAATAAAGAATGTGTCAGATTTTCTATCATAAACCTCTCTCAGGGGGTATAACTTGCTACTAAGAATTCACCCTTAACTGCAACAGGGCATACAAAGGCATTAGTTTTGTATCTTTGGATCAGAGGCTTTTGTTGCTTCTTAACAAAATTTGTGGTAATGGGTGACAGATACACTTGGGGGGTGGGTCCCATCTATCCATCCCTGCCCCTCTGTACTGGCAAGTCACATATATATTTTTTATTTAATATTTGTATTATAGCAGCATGTAGAGTTCCTAGTCAGACACAGTCCTTGCTCTGTAGAGCTTATGATGTAAACATACAAAACAAAAAGTGGCATTAAAAAGGAATATTATCCCCATTTTACAGATGAGACTCTGGAGGCATCAAGTAATTAAATGATTTGCCAAAGGTTACAAGAAAGTTGTGACACCTCTAGGAATTCAACCCAGGTCTCCTGAACTCCAGTCCAGTATTTTAGCTACAAGGCAATCCTTGATCTCATGAATGATTCTTACCAACTTGCTCTACTTTTTCTTTTGAAAAGAAACTAATAAAACACCAGAGTTTATCAATTGTCTCTCATACTAATTAAATTATTCAAGACCTTTTCTGCATATAGCATAAAAATATCACAGTTCCTGTTCCAGGACTGAGTTCTGAAACTTCAACCTGTTATTCTGAACCTACCCGTTTCCCATTAGATTCATACAGTTAATGTGGACATCAAAGACACATCCTGTGACTAAGTGACAGCTTGTCTTGTCAATTTGAACACATTATAGTCCCTCAAATATACTTGAATCTAGACATCACAGTTTCATACCTCTACTACAGTTTACATAAGAAGAAAAAAAGGCTATTTTGCATTTTAAAAAGTTCACAATCCACTAGTCTTTATGACAACAATCTCAGTAGATCCTCAATATGGGCCATAGCTATTGTTTGTCTAGGCAGGATGGCTTAGTTCTTCCTGTAGAATGCAGTACTTGGGTTATGTAACAAAGAAACCAACTGTCACCACTAGAGGTAGCTTTTGTGCTCACAATATAGAACACTACTTTTAGCATGAAGCAAGAGCTGCAAATCTGACTGACTGAGCAGGTTAACTTGTATTCCAGGCTTTAACCAATATTTGGTCTGATAAGATAATATACAATGGAAAAATGGGACTATAGCCATTATTTTCTTAATTTGTATATCATTTAATCTAAGAAAATGATCTCAAAATAAAAATGGTATAAAACAACCCAGAATTAGTTATAGGTAGGAATACTTAAATTTTTAATTTGCCATTTGTCAGAAAACAGTCACACAGTTAAAAACAAATTCCAAAAGCCAATTTTTTAAAATCTGAGATTAGGTTATTTAGGCCCATAAATGAGAATGGTCTGATTTTTAAAGTTGTCCAGTAATCAATCTCTCAATTGATGCCACTCTCGTTTGAATAATTTGACTTTTAATTTGGTAGTCTTATTGTCTTAGAGGCCTGAAGGGAGGGAAGCAAGAGACAAAAAGCCATATCCTGTCCTCTGGAAAGTCAGTGACAAGAAGAGTCCTATTGACTTCAGTAAGAGCAGGGTAGTGCCTGAAGGATTAATCCAGAGGATTATTTAAAATCTTAAAAACAAACATTTCCTCTTTTTAGCAGTTTCATTTCCCTGTTTCTTTTGTACTGGGTTTTCCCTGCTTCCTTGTTAATTCTGGAGCCTTTCTGCTTCAGCAGCAAGGAGTGTGATGCTCAGATGGTATCTTTGTACTAGGAAGCAGCTTGAAAATTTTGACTGCAGAAACAATCCAAGCAGGGCCAGTGCAACCCATTAGGTGACCTAGGTGGTTGTCTAGGGTGCTAGCATTTGGGGGGTGGGATTTTGGGTCCTTCAGCAGCCAGATCTTCGGCCACCCTGGTCGCTGTCGGCATTTAGGCAGAGGGAGCAGGGGCAGGGGGGTACAGGGAGGGCGGCCTGCAGCAAGTAAGTGGGGACGGCACACAGGGGAACTCCCCACCCCAGCTCACCTCTGCTCCGCCTCTTCCCCAGAGCATGCTGCCCTGCTCTGCTTCTCTCCCTCCCAGGCTTGCGGCGCCAATCAGCTGATTGGTGCTGCAAGCCTGGGAGGCAGGAGAATTGGAGCGGTGATGGTGTGCTCAGGGAGGCGGAGCAGAGGTGAGCTGGGATGGGAAGCTGCTACGGGGAGGGGCACAGAGCGGAGCAGGGGAGCTGCTGCAGGGCGGAGCACCTCAGGGCGGGGGGGGGGGCGGAGAGCTGCCACAGGGCTAATTCTTCAGTTTTGAACAACATACAGAGATGCAGCAGTGATTGCACAGCACTTTGAGCCCTGAGGTTATTCCATGTCCTACCTACGTCATGCATAACTTGCAGCTTTGTCTCAAGGAAGTCAGCACACATCTATCAAAGGAAGTATAATTTACACCTTTGTGATCCCTTTCCTAATGTATCTTTTACCAGCTAACCAGGAAATGCATCAAACACCTATAAACCATATATGTACAAACATATTTTTTAAACTTTAAAGTATTTAAATTAGTTCATTTACCTCTATATAGGTTTCTTTGTTAAGCTAGTTAATCATTTCATGAATTACTTAGTAATACACTTGTCTTAAACTTAAAGTATAGTGAATGCTTACGGGAAGAGGGTAGGTTTAGAAGAGAAAATAAGAAAAGAGCAAGTAAAAAATCACTTAGAAAAGTTAGATGCCTGCAAGTCACCAGGGCCTGATGAAATGCATCCTAGAATACTCAAGGAGTTAATAGAAGAGGTATCTGAGCCTCTAGCTATTATCTTTGGGAAATCATGGGAGATGGGGGAGATTCCAGAAGACTGGAAGGGGGCAAATATAGTGCCCATCTATAAAAAGGGAAATAAAAACAACCCAGGAAACTACAGACCAGTTAGTTTAACTTCTGTACCAGGGAAGATAATGGAGCAGGTAATCAAAGAAATCATCTGCAAACACTTGGAAGGTGGTAAGGTGATAGGGAATAGCCAGCATGGATTAGTAAAGAACAAATCATGTCAAACTAATCTGATAGCGTTCTTTGATAGGATAACGAGCCTTGTGGATAAGGGAGAAGCGGTGGATGTGATATACCTAGACTTTAGTAAGGCATTTGATACAGTCTCGCATGATATTCTTATAGATAAACTAGGAAAGTACAATTTAGATGGGGCTACTATAAGGTGGGTGCATAACTGGCTGGATAACCGTACTCAGAGAGTAGTTGTTAATGGCTCCCAATCCTGCTGGAAAGGTATAACAAGTGGGGTTCCGCAGGGGTCTGTTTTGGGACCGGTTCTGTTCAATATCTTCATCAACGATTTAGATGTTGGCATAGAAAGTATGCTTATTAAGTTTGCGGACGATACCAAACTGGGAAGGATTGCAACTGCTTTGGAGGACAGGGTCAAAATTCAAAATGATCTGGACAAATTGGAAAAATGGTCTGAGGTAAACAGGATGAAGTTCAATAAAGATAAATGCAAAGTGCTCCACCTAGGAAGGAACAATCAGTTTCACACATACAGAATGGGAAGAGACTGTCTAGGAAGGAGTACGGCAGAAAGAGATCTAGGGGTCATAGTAGACCACAAGCTTAATATGAGTCAACAGTGTGATACTGTTGCAAAAAAAGCAAACATGATTCTGGGATGCATTAACAGGTGTGTTGTAAACAAGACACGAGAAGTCATTCTTCCGCTTTACTCTGCGCTGGTTAGGCCTCAACAGGAGTATTGTGTCCAGTTCTGGGCACCGCATTTCAAGAAAGATGTGGAGAAATTGGAGAGGGTCCAGAGAAGAGCAACAAGAATGATTAAAGGTCTTGAGAACATGACCTATGAAGGAAGGCTGAAGGAATTGGGTTTGTTTAGTTTGGAAAAGAGAAGACTGAGAGGGGACCTGATAGCAGTTTTCAGGTATCTAAAAGGGTGTCATCAGGAGGAGGGAGAAAACTTGTTCACCTTAGCCTCCAATGGTAGAACAAGAAGCAATGGACTTAAACTGCAGCAAGGGAGATTTAGGTTGGACATTAGGAAAAAGTTCCTAACTGTCAGGGTAGTTAAACACTGGAATAGATTGCCTAGGGAGGTTGTGGAATCTCCATCTCTGGAGATATTTAAGAGTAGGTTAGATAAATGTCTATTAGGGATAGTCTAGACAGTATTTGGTCCTGCCATGAGGGCAGGGGACTGGACTCGATGACCTCTTGAGGTCCCTTCCAGTCCTAGAGTCCATGAGTCTATGAGTTATACAAAGTGGGCCAAATTCAGAAGTGAAAGATGACGATGGTTAGAATTGCTAGCACTAATTTGGCCTTTTCTTCATACAAACTTGAACCAGTTTCACTAAAAGTGTGTTTTAAAACTGATTTAGTTATGAATGAACTTTGTGTAGACCATACTTTAATCTGAAACAGGTCTATTAACTAGAGTTGTAGGGAAACAATATCCTCCCCTTTCCCCCCCCAAAAAAAAAAGAACCTGACCATTTTTTTTTTAGTTTGCCAAAAAATTTCTTCAAAATATTGGTTTTCAAAAAAATTGAAAAAGTGTATGGCTTTTGGCAACCGAAAAGTAAAAAATTTTCAGCAACCCAAAACTGGAATTATCAGTTTCTGTGTTTTCAGGAATTGCATGAAAATGGAATTTTTTTGCAAAAGTTTCTGTTTAATCAAAAAAGCCATTTTCCTTGGACAAGATGTTTTTATGGAATACTTTCTGTATGCTTGAATACTTACTCCTACTCACTGATGTAAAGCCTAAGTTAGAGTAAACCACTTCATACCTTAATTGGCCCGTGGCATGCGAGTTACACCACCTTACATTTCCTTTGCCCTTTTAGAGTCAAGGTAGCCATATTCAAAAGGAGGAGGAGTTTTTAAGATATATATTTCATAAGTGGGAGAGTCTAAGACCAAAGTCCTGAAAGTAATTCAGCGAAAGCAAACGCATATATCTACACAGAGACACATTGAAGTCAATGGGGCTTCAGGCTGGCCCAAGGGCCTGCTAGGTCTCATTGCAGGTTCAGGGCTTAAGGGAGTCTAATGTCTTGTCTGCATTGTCTTGCAGTTTGGATTATGCAGCTGTGAGTTGCAGCATGCACTAGTGTGCTGAACTGTAACTCCTCCATGTGGATGCTGCTGGTGCGAGCCAAACGGTACCTAGTTTGCATTAATAAGTCCTGGTTGAAAGGGTATTATGTTAACATGAACAAGGCACCTTTTAGTTTGCACCAGCAGTGTCCACACAGGGGAGTTACAGTGCAGAATGCTAGTGCGTGCAGCAATTCTCACTCCCCACCCACCCATACTCCTAGCTGTGGGCACAGGGGGACACAGCTAAGTAAGGACAGGCTACAGATGCAGAGTGCTGTGAGTTAAACTCGCCTTCATAGAGCGCAGTAGGGAAAGTGCTGCAATCTGTCCACACTGACAACTTCAAGTGCACTGGCATGGCACTTGCAGCGGCATTGGGAGTGGTGCATTATGGGCAGCTATCCAGGCATGCAAGTGACTGCACTGTGCTTTTCAAATGGGGGGGCTGGGGTGGAGTGTGTTGTGTGTATGTGGAGGGAAAGAGTGGGTTTTTGGGGTTCTGTCTTGTAAGCTCAGATCTCCCTCCCCCTGCTCCTCTTTCACTCACTCAAAGCAAACAGTAAATGTTTGCTTTTTCTCGGAGCTGATAAGCAGCCAACTTCTCCTAAATGGAGCTTTCAAATGGCATTTCCGCATTCCTGCAGCTGATTTCACAACAATGACAAGAGTGGCCACTTGACTTAAGTCAGGGCTGGTCTACACTACGGGGGGAAATCGATCTTAGATACGCAACTTCAGCTACGTGAATAACGTAGCTGAAGTCGAATATCTAAGATCGGATTACTCACCCGTCCTCACTGCTCGGGATCTATGTCCGCGGCTCTGCCTGTCGATTCCACAACTCCTTTGGGGTTGGTGGAGTTCTGGAATCGATATAAGCGCGCTCAGGGAGCGATATATCGCGTCTAGACGAGAAGCGATATATCGATCCCCGAGCAATCGATTTTAACCCGCCGATACAGCGGGTAGTCTAGACGTAGCCTCAGTGGTTCTCAAACTGGGGCTGTCACTTGTGTAGGAAAAACCCCTAGCGGGCTGGGTTGGTTTGCTTACCTGCCCCGTCCGCAGGTCTGGCCAATCGCGGCTCCCACTGGCAGCAGTTCACCGCTCCAGGCCAATGGGACCTGCTGGAAACAGCGGCCAGTACGTCCCTTGGCTTGCGCTGCTTCCAGCAGCCCCCATTGGCCTGGAGGAGCGAACTGCGGCCACTGGGAGCCGTGATTGGCTGGACCTGCAGACGGGGCAGGTAAACAAACCAACCCGGCTCATCAGGGGCTTTCCCTACACAAGCAGCGGCCCCAGTTTGAGAAACACTGACTTAAGGGGATTATGGGATGTTTCTGGAGGCTGATCAGAGCACAGTAATGCAACAACAGGTTCACACTGGAGCCATGGTGCTCCAGCAGGGGCACACAAAATGTTATTCCTTTCACCGAGGTGGAGTACCAGCAGCACTGTAGCTGCAGAGTCAGAGCGCTCTATGTGCCTTGCCAGTGTGGACAGCAGGGCCGGCTCCAGGCACCAGCATAGCAAGCAGGTGCTGGGGCGGCCAATGAAGAGAGGGGTGGCACGTGCGGCCTTTTGGCGGCGAGGCTGTCACTCCCTCTAGGAGTGAATGACCTGCCACCAAATTGCCGCTATAGAAGAAGCGGCAGTAGAGCTGGCATCGATCATAAATGAGGTTTTTTTTGTTTGTTTTTTGCTGCTTAGGGCGGCAAAAACACTAGAGCCAGCCCTGGTGGACGGGGCGTGAGCTAGGGTGCCTGGGGCTGCTTTATTGCATGGTAACTTGCAAATGTAGCCAAGTCCTAAGAGTAAATGCAGCTAAGGGAATTTAAGTTGTTGTTGTTGATGATGATGATGATTGTGTGTGTGTGTATGTGTGTGTGTGTGTCTAATTCAGCCTAATTTGTCCTGCATATAGACCACATTTTTTGATTGACAATATGATCCCCTTTCTTCTCAATAAACAACCACATTTTAAACAAGAGCAAAATCAGCACTCTCTCTGAAACTCTATCATGAAATGAGCCACTACTTTTAAAAACAAATATACAAGAATGATTAAAAAAGAATATATCAGATTACCATATTAGAAGTAACTAGGTTACTAAGACCAATATCCGCAGATAATCTTAATTACTTTTAATTTTCTTACTATGGACTTTGAAATTAGGTCCTCAGTTTAAACATTTATATCACATAATTTGTTAAAAAGTAGTCACCATTAAAGATGACAAAATTTATCGAGCTAAATCTCAAGGAACAAAGTTTATTTTTTGTGGGGAAGAAACATGTATTTGGTTTCTATCGTAAGGCTGTGTCATCCAAGAGCACTGGTAAGAGAAACTTATTTCCTGGTCCCTGTCTCCTGTCCTGGCTCAGGATTTCAAAGGCTAATCTCAGGTTTCAGAGTAGCAGCCATGTTAGTCTGTATCTGCAAAAAGAACAGGCACCTTACAGACTAATAAATTTATTTGAGCATAACCTTTCATGGGCTACAGCCCACTTCATCGGATGCATAATCTGTCACACGACAGGAGTCAATCAGTATTCACTGGATTCTAGTAGCTTCTGCGACATTTTTAACAGTTGACAAATGATTGGAAATACTAAGGCTATCGTAGAATGCTTTAATATGGGAGGAACATTTAAACTGCAAAATACCTCAGCTCTGCATAGCTGTAAGATACTTTCAGTTAATTGATTATATTTTTTAAATCTTGTAACATAGAGAGACTTTTTAAAAAATGAATACTCTTTGCAAGATCTTTTTCACAAATTCTGTATTGCTGACTAATCAAACTAGATGCTAGATAACTTGCTCTGGTTCAATGATCAAGCTAATAACATTACAGTACATTTTTGAGATATGGACAATTTTTTAAGATGAGAATTTCAGGAAGTACTATGAAGTCAGATTTTAAAGGGGTCAGTGAATTAAAAGAAAGCTTTCTCCTCATAGAGGCTATAGAAAAGTTGGAAGAGAATTCTCTTAGATTTTTCTTTATAGAATACCAGGATGAGATACATGGCATTGCTAGTTTCCTAGGGCAGATAGGTTGAGAAACTTGTGATATTTGGTATTTCTCTACTAATTTTAGGGCCAAAATTTATAGCATGCAGAAGGTGCACAAAAGACCTATAAGGGAGTAGAACTAGCACAATTCTTCTGTGGGTCTAGGATCTGTTCTCTGAAATTTCCACAGTAAGGGAAAAAAAAAGTGTCTTTCTCTGGGTTACCAGTATACAGGGGGATTTGAGCATATAGCTAGAGATAAGCAGACTTGCCTATCCCACATTAAAGATTATCATCTCCACCCTTTTCCAATCCCATACTAAATGGGTCCACTTCCCATCTTTTGGCTCTGATGACCTCTAGCAAAGGAATGCAGTCCTCTGCAATGCATAATATTTGTGATCACCTGTAGTAATGATTTACTTGGGCTTGCAATAAAATCAAAGTCAATTTTACATAGGGAAAAGCCCTGGAGTGCTGCACCACTATACTGTAAACTTGAGAAACTTGCACTGAGGCATTAGGATAGTCATGAAAGATAGGATCAGAGGAAGACACCAGGAAAGGGAAATTCAGCTATGATAGTGAGGGCACGGAAAGGAGATGAGTGGCTCAACAACTGATACTATATAACTATAATATCAATCTCAGTAACAAATGATTTCTAAAAGTCAGCAGATGCTGAAAGTAAAGAGAATTTGGAGATTGTTTTATGGAGGCATTAACTCAGCATAAGTCAAGACCTCTAACCAATGCAGGTTAGTTTTGAGGTTCACATTTACTTATTGCATTCAAAATTTCTATGGTTGTCAGATTTTTTTTATTGTTTTTTAAATGATGATAATCATAGAAGAGCCAGATATTATTACTCATACTCACCAGTAGAATCTTACTGCAAGAGAGGTCCCATTAGAGCATAAGAACTGCCACAATTGGTCAGAACACAATGGGTCCATCTTTCCCAGTGTTCTGCTTCTCACAGTGTCCCATACCAGAGCTTCAAGGAGATTGTACAGAATAGGCCAGTTATGGAGTGATTCACCCCATCTTTCATCCTGGCTCCTGGAAGCTGGAGGTTTAGAGTAGCCTAGAACATGGGGTTGCATCCCTGACCTTCTCGGCTAATAGCAATTGATAGACCTATCCTCCATGAACTTATCCAGTTCTTTTTTGAACCCAGTTATACTTTTGGCCATTACAACATCCCATTCACCCAGTTATTGATCCATGAGAGGACCTTGCCTCTTATTCCATGGCTACTTACTTTGCTTAAGAGTCTTTAGTAAGGGACCTTGTCATAGACTTTCTGAACGTGCAAGTACACTATACCAACTGGATCATCCTTATCCTCATGCTTCATAACTCCATCAGAGTTTTCTAATAGCTTGGTGACGCATGACTTCCCTTTACCAAAACCACATTGAGTCTTCTCGAACAAATCATGTTTCTCTATGTGTCTGATAGTTCTGTTCTTTATTATAGTTTCAACCAATTTTCCTAGTACTGAAGTTAGGCAATTATGGACCAGTGAACCAGGATCTCCTCTGGAGCCCTTTTTAAAAATTTACAGTAGTTCTCATCTGGTTCAGAAGCTGATTTCAGTGATAGTTCTGCTTTTTCATATTTAAGTTCCTTCAGAACTCTTGAGTGAATACCATCTGGTCTCTGTGACATATCACTGCTTAGGTTATCAGTTTATTCTAAAACCTCTTCCACTGATGCATCGATTTGGGACAGTGCTTCAGGTTTGTCACTCAAAAAGAAAATTTTACTTTGCAGCTTGAGAGACTTGTCCTTGCCAAATTCCCGCTGCCTGATAACTGCAACCAAAAGGTCCCATTTGTTTAAAGAACTTAATTCACCCCAATCAAATAAAATGTAAGAACCTTGGGATGTCTAACTAGGCAGCCTTTTTGTCATTTTGTACCATCATGCTAGTTTAACTCCACACATATTATAAAATACATATATAAAAATTGGAACTGGGATAGGGACCACATCCAAGGAAGTGTAGGTGTCTGCAGACTGTGATCCTTAAAAGAATTTCAAATGTTTCCAAGCTCTCATTTTGAAGAACTACTAGGATCAGAATCATGCCTCAAGTCTGAAATATGTCTGTCTAATTTGTTTAAGAACCTGTGGAATCTGAGTCACAGCCACTGGCCAGACGGAAAATCTCTTCATTCTTACCCTTGTGCAACAATTTTCCCTACATCATCTTCATCCCAGAATACATAATGCTTTGCTTGGAAATAGGCAGTAATTTGTCAGAACTGAAGGGCAACAGTACATATTTAGATGAATGAAAGAGAAGTTATCTCAGAATGAAGAGAATGTAAATAGTGAAGACACTACCAATGTTAATGCAGAAGGCTCAGAAAATAGTAATGAAAACACTTCTAATATTGTAAATGCATCAGCAAAAATAAGAGATTATCTGACATAATGCCAAATTGAGGTTATTTACAAGCAAACAGGACAAATGCTGAACAGACATTATATGACAAATGTTAGTTAATGACATGAAGGAATTTAAGCAGACTGTGAATCAGGGAGAACTCAGTGAACAACTTACTGAATTTAATATTACAGAGCCAACAAGTTATTGCTCAATCTCTAGGTTGTGTATTTAACATCTGGGCTGCTTAGAGAGACAGCTGTAAAACCAGCAACGTATGTTGAAAGAGATGCCTCAAAATATCTTGCCCTCAAAAGTTCATTGAAAAAAAAAACAACCAATTTATGAAGCAGCAAACTGCAGAGAGGATATGGTCTGCAAATTGCATTTGCCTTAAAAAACCCCCTAAAATAGCTACAAACTATTTGCAAATGCAGGGGCCTACTTGAGACAATTTAAGCAAAGTGTATGACTTGCAATGCTAATCTCTGTCTAGTGATATGGGCAAAAATAGTATTTCCAAGGAGGCTGCATCATTTGTATCTTGAAATCCTGCTTTGAATTTTTGCAGGTAAGTAATGAGGTCTGAAACAGGTAATATGTTATGATTCACATTTGGGATAGGAAGTTTGTACTTCCAACTTATTGCCCATCTCTCCCTTTTTTAATCTCCCTTGGCACCTATTGCTGGTCCTTTCACCACCATAACAGATTTTATTCTTGGGATCCAGTGTGTTATCACAAGAGACATTAGTAAACACATCATGGATGTGTATTACGATAACCCTTTAGATATCATTAGGATAGCTTATTACCAGAGAATGCCTCCCACACTCATGAGGATTTGCTTTTTTTACACTAATCAGTATAATCAAGGGTGGGGTGTTGTATCGCCATGTCAGCTGGGCTTTCTGATAACTCATTCTACAGCTGGCAGTTAATTCCAAATGCAGCTGGCTGGCTCCTGACCCTGACTAATAATGATCAGCAAATTACTTGTATGGAAGCCTCTTTATTCTAAATATAATAATGTAGGTCTAGTATAAATAATATGCCCTTGTTTTTAAACTTACAAACTATTGACTGTGTTAGTCTCATTGTATCTCAGTTTACTGTTCCTATATCAAAGCATGTTCCTATAGTCTAATCATTTCTGATGCACTTTTTTAATCCTTAAGAAAGCTGCATTACAACTCTAAGCAAGAAATGTGCTGAAGGGTTCGGTAGAGCCCCTTATTCACTATATTTGCAAATGTATTTTGTGTATTGAATGTCACAAAAACATTACCCCAAATGTTTTACAGAATTAAAAAAAATAGCAATAATCACACAAGGAAAGAGGAGCCAGGATGTATAAGCGAGGGGGGGAAGGGAAATACAAGATTTCAAATAAGATGGTTAGGCAGAAAAAAATACAAGATCTGCAGGGGGAAGGCTGTAGCACTGCCATCAGGATGTAGAAGGGCAAAGAGAAGGTAAGTATGTGCTTAGGATTATAAACTCCTTGGGACACAGGCCATCTTTTTGTGATGAGTTTGCACACTTCCTAGCACAATGAGATCCCAGTCTGTGGTTGGAACTTCTAGGTGCTATAACAATACAAATAAATAAAAAGTGCTAGCTGAATGACAGAAACCAGGATGAGATGCAGAGGGACACAAGGTCTTTGAAATCTGTTGCACAAAGTGTATGGATGGTTCTGAAAACAAGGGGTTTGGTTTTGTAATCCTTACACAGTGAAAATGCACATTAGTGTCACAGTGAGGGTTGCTTCTCACAGCACTGGGTCTAGGATAGCACATTCTGAACTGGATCCTGCAGTGAATAATGAATAGTGAAGCACATTATAGCAGGAGTATTTCCAATGTGGAAGATGGGTTATGCAGTCTAGATAAAAAGATTTGCAGAATTCCTTCCTAGTAAAGTAGTTTTCTTTCACAGCAGTTTCAGAAGTGAAAGTCTTAAATTTCAGACTGAGGTATATGTGGTGTAACATCCTCATTACTCATTTGCTGAAGTTTACTTTTAAGGAAGGGGGGAAAAAGATCTTTAAAGTACTAGTGGGAAGTCTTAGTCACAGAACTGGGGCTTGGAGTTATCTTCCTGGCACAGACTTTCTACATGACCTCAGGCACAAAGAGGTAGAAGCAGATATAAGACCAGTTTACTTCCTTTCCTGCTCAGTCTCTTTCCTCATCTCTGCAGGTGCATGCCTAATATTTCCTCCTCTTTCATGTTGGTGGGCAGAGACTGGGCCTTCATAGGTTCAATCTATGGTCCCATTCTGACACTCACCTGGGGTGCAACTACTTGTGGCCACAGCTGGGGACTAGGTCTGCCAGTCTGACACTTCATTCTGCAGGTGCTCACATGATCTTTTTCTCAGGACTTGACTACTCCCTCTTTGTGGCTTGACCCTCTGGCCAGCTCACTGTAGTTTTCCCATTCCAGGGCTATGTGTACCAAAGTGTCTCTGTACCAGTCATCCCAGGAACTCTTCAAATTCACTGCTCCTCTATGGTGCTACTTCCTCAGTGGCTGGTAGGGGAACCCAAGCCCACCCTCTTCTCTAGGTTCCAGCCCACAGACCCTACAACTAACAGTTAAGGTCTGCTTTGTTTCCCACTTTACTGCTGCTTACACTGTCTCTATCAGGCTCCTTCTCCACCTTCCTCTAGGTATGCACTTCCCTTCACGCCAAATGCCCCTCTCTGCCTAACCTCAGAGAAAATGACTACAGCCTTTTTCTGCTCTCAGCTACCTGGCTTTATATAAGCCTTGCCTGTTCCTGTCCAGGTGAGCTTCATTCTTTAATTAGTCCTCATTGTGCCCTGGCTTCTCCTCCAGGTGCAGCCTAGGCAGTTAATTGGCCCCTTAACTCCTTGAGAGGCCAGTGTAAGGTGAACACCCCTTCACACATGCCTTTATATGGGCGCACAGGCAAGCAGAAAGAGCCTCTTTTTTCTGTGTGCCTCATGAAGGTGCCTGTCAGAAATGGAGAAAGGAGTGCTGGGACTGCTCCCTTGAGCACTCCCAGAGGTATGTAGCTCTACACAGGACACGGAGGAGACAAGCTCTCACCTTTTCCTTCAGCACATGTACACATACACATACAGCTTGTGGAGCAGAGCTGGTTTATGCGGGGGCGAAGCAAAATGTATCCAATAAAGGGTTGGAGCATGGGATGCACTTCCCTGCACTGAGCACTGATAATTCTTTCCCATAATGTGTTTATGCTGATGTTCATGTAGGGCAGTGGATACCAAATCTTTCACAGCTGGCAGATTTTTCACTCCAGAACTACTTAAACATGGCAGGAAGGCAAACTGGTTGTCTGTAAATTTTGTATGCCTAGCAGTAAGACTGTTACTAGTTTGTGACTTGGTTCATTTTCATTTCCTTTCTTGTATGGAGCAGTATGGCAGTGGTCATTAGTTTTCATTCAACAGAGAAACTCCTCATATCATGCAATTAGCATTCTCCTGCAGCAGTACACTGTACACTCGGGGCCAAATTTCTACCATCTGGCAAGACAATTGTATCTGCCAAAATATGAATGCATTAAGACATTCACACTTGCTCCTGCATTGAGCATTTGTGTGTTTAAATGATTTAACTACATTACTACTTGATATGTTAATTTAGATCTGGAAATTAGAGGGTTAGTACATTTGCATACTTTTGCAGAGAGGTGCCTACTGTGGCTAAAGGAGTAATAAAACAGACAATACCAGACATTTTGTTATCACACTGGTTGCCCTTTAAACACTTTCCAATAATGCCGCAGATGAGTAAATTACTCCAGGTGTTTGAGGTATATCACAAATAAAGAGGTAATATTATTTAGTTATCAAAGGTAATTAAAAAGTGTATACTGTATGCATAAACTGCTGGTGGGTAGTTTGTATCCCATACATTTTATTTAGGCCAGAGGAGAAAATAAATTTGTCCTTACTGTTGCATCTAAGGTTGCACTACACAAATTTTTTAGGAAGCAAAATCTGCTAAAATTCCACTGTGTTTGCAAATTTTAACATAGCTGAGCAAGGAAGTTGAAGTCACTTGTGGAGACTCAGGCAAGGAGGGTTATGTAAATGTTATTTTTAGATGTGATCAAATATGTTATTTAAAACTATAGCTATCAGATTTCCCCCACTAGTTTTTTCAAGATGAAAGGCCATTTTGTAGACTTAAAGATTTCATTTTGCCTGTGACATAAATTTACATCTGGCCTAATTGTGTATGTGTTAATGCCCATCCTAGTTACTGATGTTAGAATAAGAACAAGAATCATAGAAATGAGGGACTGTAAGAGATCTTGACAGTTCATCTTCTAGTGTGGTCCCCTGCACTGAGGTAGGACTAGACATTATCTATCCTAAAAAGGTGTTTGTTTAACCTTTTCTTAAAAACCTTCAGTGATGGAGGTTGCACAATCTCCTTAGGTTATTTGTTCCAGTGCTTAACTACCCTGACAGTTAGGAAGTTTTTCCTAATGTCTAACCTAAATCTCCACTGCTGCAATTTAAGCCCATCATTTCTTGTTCTGTCTTCAGTGGACAAGGAGAACAATTTAATCACCCTTGTCTTTATAACAACATTTTACATGCTTGAAGACAGTTATGTCCTCCCTCAGTCTTCTCTTCTCCAGACTACCCCAAGCTAATTTTTTTCAATCTTTCCTCATAGGTCATGTTTTCTAGACATTTAATTGTTTTTGTTGCTCTCCACTGGACTTTCCCCAATTTGTCCACATCTTTCCTGAAGTGTGGTGACCAGAACGGGGAACAATACTCCAGTTGAGACCTTATTAGTACTGAGCAGAATGGAAGAATTACTTCTCATGTCTTGCTTACAAACACTACTGCTAACACATCCCAGAACAATGTCTGGGTTTTTTTTTTTTGCAACAGTGTTACATTATTGACTTATATTTAGTTTGCGATCCACTATTATCCTCACTCCTTTTCTGCAGTGCTCCTTCCTAGGCAGTTATTTCCTATTATTCTCTCTTAAGTGTATTACTTTGTGTTTGTCTTTATTTAATTTCATCTTTTTTATTTCAGACCATTTCTGCAGTTTGTCAAAATCATTTTGAATTCTAATCCTATCCTCCGAAGTGTTTGCAACCCCTTCCAGCTTGATATCATCCACAAACTTTATAAGTGTACTCTCAATGCCATTATCTAAAGTATTTATGAAGACATTGAATAGAACTTGACCAAGGGCACATCCCTGCAGGACCCCACTTGATATGCCCTTCAAGCTTGACTGTGAACCACTGATAATTACTTTTAGTATATTTTCCAATTAGTTTTGCACCCACCGCATAGTAGGTTTGTCTAGCTTATATTTCCCTACTTTGCTTATGAGAATGTTGCATGAGGCAGTATCAAAAGCCTTACTAACATTGAGATATATCACCTTCCGCTTTTCCCCATCCACAAGCCTTGTTATTCTGTCAAAGAAGGATATTAGGTTTGTTTGACATGATTTGTTCAAGACAAATCCAAGTTGACTATTACTTATCACCTTATTATCTTCTCGGTTATTGATTATTTGCTCCATTTTCTTTCCAGGTACTGAAGTTAAGCTGACTGGTCTATAATTCCCTGGGTTGTCCTTATTCTCTTTTTCGCAGATAGGTTCTCTAATTGCACTTTTCTAGTCCTCTGTGATCTCTCCTGTCCTCCACGACTTCTCAGATAATTACCAGATAATAAACTCTGGTCACCAATAATTTGATTTTCTACCATATAGTCTCTGTGATCACATGTTCCCTCTATATTCACACCCTGCACACGACTGTAATAAACTTTGTAAAAAAGTATGCCTCATGAGGTATCATTTGATAACTAAACTCACTGGTCAATAATATCATGGTGAAACGCATTTAGCAACATTATATGTAAAGTTATGACCATACATGGAAGTAACTATTGAAATGTGCTTACCAGACAAATCTGGGGAGTGGATAAACCAGGTACTGAAAGACAAAGGACAAGCTGACACCTTTCTAGGCGTTATCATTGTTGATTGGCAATCATCTGTCAAGTGGCCATTCTTTGGCAATGAAGGGGAGCAGGAACAGATCAGTTTGGATTTTAAGAACCACCAACATGGAACCTCTTTCACCATCTTCATAGCTGATAGGAACTTTATCTAGGGGTAACCCTAGATAAATACATTTCAATGGGTGCTTGAACTATAAAGGGGAGGGACAAAATACCCTAAGTGTTTTCTCTCAATCTTTCTCCTGAAAAGACAAAGGAACCAGCGTCTGTAGTTTTGGAAGGTTTCTTGCCTAAGAATTTGGTTAGCCCTGTTGCTGGGAACATGTGGTCAGGATTTCACCTTGAATGAAGTCTAGCTCGTTATGTTTTGGCTACTAGAAAATGTTTTATCTTTATTTCTCTTGTAACATTTCTGACTATAATGCCTTACACTTGTGCTCACTTAAAGCCTCTCTTTTTGTAGTTAAAGGAACCCTGTTTTATTCTTTAATAAAAACTAATTCAGTGTTGTGTTTAAACTGAATTGTTTGGTAATTCCTATTAAGGTAGCAAACTGTTGTATACTGATCCCTTATAGGGGCAATAGACCTATAATAACTAGCTGTTCAAGAGAGGGCTGAACAGGGGAGAATACATGATTTTAGAGGAAAATCTGGGACTGGGAGTGTGTTGGGGTCACCCTACAAGTGGTATTGAAGACTGTGTGACTGGAGGGTGCTGGCAGGCTGCAACTATACACAGACTAGGGTGACCAGATGTCCTGATTTTATAGGGACAGTCCCAATTTTTGAGTCTTTTTCTTATATAGGCTCCTGTTACACCCACCCCGTACCGATTTTTCACAGTTGCTGTCTGGTCACCCTAACACACACAGTTGGGGTGTGAACTTCATACTGTCTGGCTATTTGTGAGGGGCCCATGTTGGGAGTTACAGCAGAAATGCATTCTGAGGCACCCAAGTTTGCAGGGAAGGCAGTGACACCACCACTGAATAGTCTGGATTGCACCCCAATATGTCATAGTCTCTTACGCTGTAGTCACCATTATGCTACATGTGTATACACTTACTGCAAGTAAATGTGCATGGGCTCTACTCGGGCATTGGGGTCTGCCCATGCCGAGTCAATTCCAGGATCCAGGAAAAATCAAGGCTTACAAATTTGTTGTTATTTTGGAGAAATAAAATACTTAGTTTGGAACATTTAACATTGTTCCCATTGCATGTGAGATTGGATTTAAACAGTAAATGATTGTTCACTGGGTAGTTAAAGCCCTTTCTTATTGCAATGTATTGAAAGAGTCACAGCTCTCTGTGTCCCATAAACTTTTACAAAATTGTCACAGTCCTGGCTCCCCATCTAGCTGCATGTTATGCCTTAGAAGACTTTTCTAGAGATCTCTAGCTGACTCCACTTCCAACACTGGGTTTGGGACATGGCTCTGAGATGTTGAGTCTCTTTCATATTTTTCACTTAAAGAGACCAGCATGCCTATGGGATAACAACTCAGCAAGGATCTGGCTTAGCATGCCCTTCTTGTGTGACTGCCTGCAGTACTCAGCGAATGCAGCTCATGGTTATTAATTTTCTAGTGTGATATCATAACAAAACCCTGCAGGTTACCATCTGAATTTAGAATCTTTGTTTTGCATTACACTTCTCAGCATGTGCACTAATTACTGTGATTGCTGTTGACCTTATACCCTGTGGTTAAAGTTTGTGTGTCAAAATTCTCCTACAATTTACATGGTCCAAATCTGGAGCAACTTCACTGAAAAAAAGAGATGAATTTCTCCAGCTTACTGACACCATTCAGAATAATGTCGGCCAACTTTTCACAAAAGAGGACTCCCATTTGGTCATAGCAGCAAATCCCTATCCAAACAATTCACATGCTATCCAGTGTTATGTGTGTTGGTGTAACACTGACAGACTCTGGTAACTGGCAGGCAGGATCAAACCTGGGATCTCTGGGACTAAATGCATGAGCTTCTACTGCATGAGCTAAAAGCCATATGCCTGTTAGCTAAGCCTGTAGAACAGACTCAATCTCTCTCTGTAGTGGTCTCGGTGCCACAAAGTGGGACAGAGCAGCACACCCAGAAGGTGTGTGGGTTACATTAGTATAATACCTCCCAGAGCTCCTGTGTAGAGAACATCCACTGACACACCTTGGGAACTCCATGGAGACCCAGGGGAAAGTGCAAGGTTTGCTCAAGTTTCTGACTTCTGCATATACACAGATTTATTGCATCCTCTATTTGCCTTGCATATCCATACAGGAACCAGGCACATCCTGTCCCTAAAATGGCACTTGCAATAGCAAAGAACTAATACCTCTTTTTTGTGCAGAGCCTTAAATAAATAACTTGCTTTTGGCTTCATTCAGGGTATTTGAATTATTCTGACATATTATTCTACTTCCTTGCACTTAATATAGTATACCCATCAGTGTTAAAATAGCTAATTTCTAATTTTCATTAATTTTGACAGATTGAGAAAAATCCCTGTTTTAAATTAGAAACAAATATCTCAGTTATATTCAGAGATTATATATTGAGAGAGTTGCCAGCTGGCTGAACTGTAGCATGCTTGTCTGCTTGGTTCTCCCTAGTGCTATCTTTCAGTTCCAAGAGAACTACAATGTACTACAGAATCATTTACAAGTTGTACAGTTTTGAATTTATAAAAGGATATTCAAAGAAGAATTAGTATAACTCTAGTCCTTGCTTTAAATGAAAAAAATATTGTCTGGGGCCTTTATTATACATTTTCTATATTTCTTCTCACTCCTTTCATAAAAGATTCCTAAGCAGTAAACCATCTTCTTTTCTCATTCTGATTATTTTCTTCTCTCTCTAGGCAGGATATTTCATTTTGAAACAGTGCAGGTAAAAGTAAATACATACTACATTTGGGAAGCAAAGCCTATATAAAAAAAGAATTTAGTTCCTATAAATACACTCTCAAAGCAGAATCAGAGTCATTACCTACCAAACAAAATTGCCCTCTGGAATGTGATTGCCAGCCATCACTGGAGCATAGGCGTTACATTCCGTACCGTCTTGGCTAATAGCCATGGATGGACCTATTCTCTCTAATCTTATCCAGATCTGTTTTGAACCCCATTATATTTCTGGCCTTCACAACATCCCTGGCAATAAGTTCTACAGATTGGCTGTGCATCTTGTGAAGAAATACTTCCTTATGTTTGTTTTAAACCTGTTGCCTATTCATTTCATTGGGTGATACTTAGTTTCTGCGTTATGTGAAGGGGTAAATTACACTTCCCTATTCACTTTCTCTACCGTTCGTGATTTTATAAACCTCTATCATATCCCTCCTTTGTTATCTGCTTTCTAAGCTGACCATCCTTGTCTTTTTAAATCTCTCTTTGTATGGAAGCCATTCCATAACCCTTAAATCATTTTTATTGCCTTGTTGGTACCTTTTCCAATTTTATTCTATTCAAGGTACAGGTGTACCATGGATTTATGTAGTGGCAATATAATATTTTCTTTCCTATTATCTATTCTTTTTCTAATAATTCCTAACAGTGTTGGCTTTTTAGACTGCTGCTACACATTGAGCAGATGTTTTCAGAGAACTATCCATGATGACTCCAAGATCTTTCTGGAGTGGTATCAGCCAATATAGAGTCTCATCCTTTTGTATGTATAGCTGGGATTATGTTTTATAAGGTGTATTACTTTGCACTATCAGCACTGAATTTCATCTGCCAATTGTTGCCCAGTCACCCAGTTTAGTAAGATCCCTTTGTAACTATTTGCAGTCAGCTTTGGACTTAACTATCTTGAGTAATTTTCAAATTTTGCCACTCCCCTATTCACCCAATTTTCCAGATTGTTTAGGAATATGTTTAATAGCACAGGTCCCAGTATAGATTCTCAGGGGATCCTACTGTTCATCCCTCTCCATTGTGAAAACTGAGCATTTATTCCTTCCCCTTTGTTTTCTATCTTTTAACCAATTACTGATCTGTGAGAGAACCTTCCCTCTTTTCCCATGACTGTTTACTTTGCTTAAGAGCTTTTGGTGTGGGACCTTATCAAAGGCTTTCTGAAAGTCCAAGTATACTATATCAAACGGATCACCTTTGTCCAAATGATCGTTGAGACCATCAAATAATTCTAATAGATTGGTGAAGCATGATTTCCCTATTCAAAAGCTGTGTTGACTGTACCCCAAAATATTGTGTTCATCTATAATTCAGTTCTTTACTATAGTTTCAACAAGTTTATTTGGTATTAAAGTTAGGCTTACTGACCCAAATTGCCAGGATCACCTCTGGAGTCTTTAAAAATTAATTGGTGTTACAGTAGCTATCCTCCATTCATCTGCTACATACCACACTTAGTAGTTCTGCAGTTTCATATTTGAGTTCCTTTAGACTACATGGGTGAATGCCATCTGGTCCTGGTGACGTATTACTTTTTAATTTATCAACTTGCTCCAAAGCCTCCCCTATTGAAATCTGGGATGGTTCCTTTCTAAGAAGAATGGCTCGCACGTGGTAATCTCCCTCACATCCTCTGCAGTGAAGACCGCTGCAAACAATTCATTTAGTTTCTCTGTGATGCCCTTGTCTTCCCTGAGTGCTCCTTTAGCACCTTGTTTGTCCAGTAGCCCCACTGATTTTTTTTATAGGCTTCTTGCTTCTGCTGTACATTTAAAAAAAAGAGTGTGCTGTTATTTTTTGTATCTTTTCCTAGTTGCTCTTCACATTCTTTTCTGGACTGCCTAATTCTAATTTTACACTTAACATACCAGAGCTTATATTCCTTTCTATTTTCCTCAGTAGGATTTGACTTCCAATTTTTAAAGGATGCTTTTTTGCCTCTGACTGCTGTTTAGCCATGGTGGCTTTTTAAAAAAATCATCTAACCATTCCTTTTGATTTCGGGTATACATTTATTTTGACCCTCTATTGTGGCATTTTAAAATAGTTTCCACATAGCTTGCAGGCATTTTATTCTAGTGATTATTCCTTTTAATCTCAATTTAACTAGCTTCTGCATTTTTTGTGTAGTTCCCTTTTTTGAAGTTAAATGCTACTGTGGTATGTTTCTTTGGCATCCTCCCCATAAGGATGTTAAATTTAATTACATTATGGTTGTTATTACTGAATGGTTCAGATATATTCACCTCTTGGACAAGATCCTGTTCTCCACTTAGGACTAAATCAAGAATTGCTGCTTGTAGATTCCAAGACTGGCTGCTTCAAGAAGCAGTCATTAATGGTGTCTGGAATTTTTATATCATTGTGACACCAAGTTTCTGTAATGCCTGTTGTATCAATAACCTCATTTAATATCAGGCAGTCTAGTTCACCCATCTTAGTATTTGGACATCTAGCATGTCTGTACAAGCATTTATAAATTTTGCCAATATTTAGTTGTCTGCCTTTATCTGATGAAAAAGAATGGGATTTTTTTGTTTGACTGTTTCTCTTCAGTTCCTACCTGTACTTTATCAACTTCTCTCCTTTCCTCTTTAGTAGGTTATAGAGTATCCCCTTTAATAAATTCTCCCGTAAGCAATGTCTCTGTTTGAAGTGTGCTCCTGTGCACCAGTCAGTTTTCCCCTAGCCCTTACTTTAAAAACTCCTCTATGACCTTTTTAATTGTACATGCCTGAAATCCGATTCCATTTTGGTTTAAGTGGAGCCCATCCTTCCTGTGTAGGTTGCTCCTTTCCCAAAATGTTCCCCAGTTCCTAATAAACCTATGTGCTTCCACCCAACACCATCATCTCATCCATGCATTAAGACCTTGCTGTTTTTGGGGTCCAGGAACTTTTCCCTATCTTTCCCTATGTCTTTGGTACCTACACATATCACTGCCACCAGCTCCTTCTTGGGACACCTAGATAGACCTAAGTCTATCTAGATGTCTTGATAGGTCTGCAACCTTCACACTTAGCACACTGTGTGGTTCTCCCAGTAATCCCCCATTATTATAACCTGCCTCTACTGAATAATTGGGGTTCCTGTCCCAATGGGGGTTTCCTCAGTGTGTGACGATACCATGATATCATCAGTCTGTGACAGACAAATAATCCCTCAAATTCTCCTTTCCCTTAGTCAGGATCTGGTTCAGGCCTGTCTGGAGGAGGAGAAGATGAAAAAGCAGCTGCTTTCCCTCATGAAACTCACTTCTCTCTACCTTCACCTTCTTGGAGTATCTGCTTCCTTTGTATTACTTCCCCCACATGGTTATAACAACCCCCAATTCTACCTCCCAACAGCCTAACAAGCCACAGCTGCCAGTTTCTCTTGCAACATCTGGCAGCTCAATCTTAAAGGATTACTTCTGTCTTTCTACCCCTGAATTCTACAATTTTGAAATTTGATTTTGTTTTGAATGAGAATGAAAACACAGAATTTCAAAATGTCCTGGAAAACAAAAGTCTATGAAAAAAATCAATCCATTCCATTCTGAAAATGTAAAAACAAACAATGTTTCAACATTATTGAAATGCTTCTTTTTAAATTTTCTTTCAAAATAAAATTTTGTTAAATTAACACTTCCGTTGGAAAGTAAAATTTTTGACCAGCTCTACTTTAAATACTTTCTGCCTTACACAGGGATGTACAATAAATGGAAATGATACATTTATTTCCCTTGGAAGTTGCTTTTTGTATTTTGTTTGAAACAAATACATGAAACAAAGGGGAAGAAAACTTGTAAATATGCTTATAGGTGAAAACTTATTTACATGGTATGGACAGTATTTTACCACAAATAAAATGTAAATGACTGTGCTGTCCACACACAATGTATTAAATAAATATACTACATTAAAATTATAGCTGGCTGGAAAATTAAACAAATTTAAAAAATGCAGTTTTATTTAAAAAAAAATGCAAAGATATTTTCCTGGTTTTAAGTTTATTTTTTAAAAAAGAAGAAAATTATGATCAAAACAAAAAACTTTTCCATGAAACATTTTCTATAAAAGTTTTTTCTTAGAAAAAAACAATTTTTCACCAAAAAGAAATGTTTTGACCAACCCTAATTAAAATATAGATAATTATGTTTAATTTTAGAGCAAGCTTATGGTACCCTGATTTGCACAGAAATATCTTACTCCATGAGCAGTCCCACTGAAGTCAATGGGACTACTTAGGAAGTAACGTACTACTCAATGTGCGTAAGGGTATGACACACTGATGCTTAGTTGTTTTAATATCAACTTTATTTTCTACTTTTATATTTACTTTGCTTTTCTATATATGCTCTTGGAAGACAAATGTTAAATTACTCTGTTTTTCTGGATACCAACACTTTTCTTTTAAGATTATCTCCATGTGAGCACAGGGCAAGCAAATGGATTTTACAGTTGTTAAATAAGCTTAATGAGGTGTCAAGAGCCAAGAAATATTCTCATCACAGCAAGGTTTTCAAGTAATGAAACATTGATTTTTTTCTCCCCCACTAAAGACATTTCTCTTACTCTAAGGGTAGTCAATGAAAAATAGTGATTCATTTCCAAGAGCATAATCCGTTGTCTGCAACTTAGTTTAGTATTTTAAAAAATCTTTATGAGATTTAGTACATTTATTTGGTAGTACTGGTAGTGTGCTTTGTGTGGTGTACAGTATACATAATCTACATAAATATCCTGGCAGAAAAAAAAAATCATGTAAGGAGTATGGGCTGTAATGTAAATAGCTTCAAAACAATTTAAGCAGAACATTATAGTTATTTAAAAACAAACATTTGAACATCAAGACATTTGAGGTTACAGTTAAAATGCAAGTGTGTGAAAGTCAGTAGAATTAAAGAAACTTAAAGGTCCCAAAAATCTGGAAATGCTCAGCTTCCAGCCAGTGGTTAAAGTGGATTGAAAAAGAACCAGGAACTCTTACCACACCAGCTGAGGTAGGGTGGTGATGGGGATGCAGAGATGCTTCCCAAGGCAGAGGAATGGAAGCTGTGCTCCCTACTGCTCCTGCTTACTCCAGTGCGATCCTTAACTTTGCTCTCTCACTTTTACTATCATCCCCTGCCTAATAATCTAACATTCCACTACAGGCCTCAGGCCTCCACTAACCCAAAGAAAACTCTACATGCTGTGAATCTGAAACCATTGATATTGACATCCTCTCTCATGTAAAGTAGTACTTTAAATCCACCTTGGAACTAACTCAAGCACCAAAGTACTATTCAATAAGTGAAGGAAAGGTGTAAGAACTGGCCCGCTGTAATTAGAAGCTAGAGATTGGATGGTTTCCTTTCCTCACAGCATGGACTGGAGACCACAACTTCTCATGTACAGTAGGACTTCAGACTTATAAACATTTTGGGACTGGAGGTTGTTCATAACTCTGAACAAAACGTTACGGTTGTTCTTACAAAACTTTACAACTGAACAGTGACTTAATACAGCTTTGAAACTTTACTATGCAGAAGAAAAATGCTGCTTCCCCTCCTCCCCCATTTTTTTTGTAGTTTATGTTTAACACAGTAGTGTACTGTATTTAGGGGTTGGGTTTTTTTCTTTTGTCTCTGCTGCTGCCTGATTGTGTGATAGTGTACTTCTGCTTCTAAATGTGAAGTGGGCTTGACTGGTCAGTTTTTAACTCCAATGTTCGTAACTCTGAGGTTCTACTGTATTACTCAATGCATATGGTCCACAAAAGCCACCGTCCCCCTCTACCCCATTCTACCTCATTCACTCAACCAGTATTGGTGCCAAGCCATGATACAGATCCAGATTAATTTAACAAAAAAATTACCTTTTCCCCCATTTCCCTTTGCACATTTTGGCACATCTCCCACATAATATAGGGCATCTTGCAGGATGCCCTCAGATATCACTGTGCCTAACATGGACCAGAAAGGAAGGTGCAAGAGAGAACATGATACAACATACTACTATAAATCATTCATGCAACATGGAAGTTGTCATGTGACAACTGTATAGTCTGATTATCCCACCAGAAGATGGAGGATAAGTGAGTAAACTGAGAGTAAGGGAGTAAAACTAAGGTAGATGTGGAGGAGGCAGTGAATTTATTTAAGTCAAATTTTCAGAAGCTGTCTGAAGCCTGCATCCCAAAGCAAAGGGGAAAATTTCATAGGGAAAGATTGCAGATCAAGCTGGATGAGCAAACATCTCAGACAGGTGATTAAGAGAAAGCAGAAAGCCTACAAGGAATGGCAGAAGAGAGGGATCAGCAAGGAAAGCTACCTCTTGGAGCTCAGAAAGTGTAGGGATAATGTGAGAACTGCCAAAAGCCAAGCAGAGCTAGACCTTGCAAAAGGAATTAAAACCAATGGTAAAGTATTCTATAGCCATATAAGAAGAAAACAAGGAATGAAGAAGTGGGACCACTAAACATCCACAAAAGCTTATGTTCCAATATGTCTGTTAGTCTATAAGGTGCCACAGGACTCTTTGTCGCTTTTTACAGATCCAGACTAACACTGCTACCCCTCTGATACTTGACATCATACACATAGTGTAGATCCAAATCTCAGGTTTAGCAGCCCATACTCATTTCTCTAAGACAGATCCAAATCCCCTAAGAAGAAAATCAAAAAACTTTGTGACTTGGTCCAATCTCAACATTTAATCTTTCAGGTATTTTATTTTGATGTTAGACAATGGCATAGATATCTATATATTCAATATTCTATGTTTTTACATACATACAAACATGTGGTCCTGGTTAGGGCTGAGAGCTCATCTCTGGCCAGGGCCAAGCTCTCAGCCATCCCCGTCCTAGCCAGGGCCACAGTGGGGTTGGAGGGAGAGGGGGCTGAGAGCAGTGAATGGTGGCATGGCCTCAGCCAGAAGAGAAGCTTCACCCGCCGCCCATGAAAATGCTATATCAGAATTAGTCTTATTGTGTGTTTTTGTGCATGTGCCTGTCTCCTTTGACAATCTTCATTGAATTCAGGGAACAAAATGGCTGCTGGACCTTGCATGCAAGGAGAGTATATAGAAACTTGTAAAGAGCAGAAACCGTCTCATGATAGTTACATTCTACTGATAAGAAGTTTTATAATAAACTAAATTTTCCCCAAAATAAGTCTAAGAGATGAAAGTAAGTCATCTTCAAATGACAAGACCGTGATGTTAACAACTTGTTTAACTACTAGGTTACAGACATGTGAAAACAGGAGTTTTAAAGTTGAACAACAGAAAGAACCTGAAGGACGATAGCATAATATGCCATGATAGCAATCAAAGACCCATTGCTCATAACTGAGCTGCAATGGTGCTGTGAGCTCAGAATCCAACTCTTCAACTGCCAGGCTGAAATATGTCCAATCTTAATCTCAGCTGTGATTAATTGTGAGAAATTATTTTTATTCATGCTGTCTCAAACATTTATCACCAGCCTACGTGGGTTCATGCTCAGTTAAAGGAGGCTGTTCGTGCTAATTGCTCCAGTGTTAATTTAGTCCCTCAATATTAGTAAATATATGGGAAGTTTTACATGAATCAGTTTTCAAACAATAAACTGTATTTACAGTTTAAACACAAAATATGCTGTACAGCTACTTTGCCCTACCATGTGATCAAACCTCATGGAAAAATAAGACACCATGCCCTTGGAAGTTATGGGTTTGATCTTAGTGTGTGCTGAACACCATTAGATATTGTTACCTCAATGGCACTCAGCATCTTGGCAGGATTGGGCCTGACATCATAGAGACCTCTTAATAATAAAATTCTTATTCGTAGATGTTCGTATCATTGTAAAATGATCCTGACACTACCCTCTCAAGGTCACCTTTTATACACAAAGTAATTTTTCCATATGCTTGGGATTACCTGGTATCCACAGTAATTCATTTACCTATTCTGATTGTTACTTTTTTTTCTTTTGTTATCTGGGTTACATGCAGATTACTAATGTGTAATAAACGTGATGGGAGTGTTTGATTTGTTCTTGCCTAAATGATACTTTTCATCAATGAATCAGTTTCTGTTGCGCCAGTATTTTACACAGCCTGATGGGGTGTATAAACGCCACACTGGACAAAAGAGGATTAAGGAGGTGCTCTGGGCTGAGGTGGGACCACCCCCACTGCACCTGCAAGTCATGTCAAGAATGGAGAGAGAACTCAAGCAGGAGAAGCTCAGCTCAGTTCAGTTACAGGCAGTTCTGGAAGGAGAGCAGCATGCTGGGCTTCCCAGCTGCCAGGGAGGGGCAGGGCCTGATGGAGGGTAGAGCCTGCTTAATTGCCTCAAAAGAGAGTGTTTAAGTCCCCTGAGCTGAGGGAGGCAGTACCATACTCCACCCCTGGTTAACCAGCACACTCTGAGCCAAACTGCAGCCCGTCTTGTCCCCCGCAAAGGAAGAGAGGCCTGTGGCCCAGCTGAGGTTGATGGTATATTTTCTTTTTCTTCTTTTATTTTCCTGCTTTCAGTTGTTTTTTCTCCTGTAACACAGCACGGAGTAAGCATCCAGAGGGACTCAGCCAGCAGGTTGAGACTATGTCCGTGCACAGTGCTATGAGTGCCCTCACAGAAATGACTGGATGTGGAGTGAGCATACAACCCTGGCAACACTCGGAGGGGCGCTGTTTAAGGATCAGAACCTTGACACGTATGTTTTGACAATGTAGTGGTAAAACAAAGAGAAATTATTATCTTGACAGGAGTGAGAACAACGCTCATTCTGATCTGAATTAGTATTTCATCCTTATTAAAAACCACCATCATAAATTCAAATTTTTAGACTTTTATAATTAAAATTGGATGCACTCAGGCTTAACTTGGTTTTGAGCTAAGATACAAAGGAGGGGCTTTCAAGAAAAGAGTGTCCTAGACAGTGGTATAAAACGTTTGCAAACCTGAAGGCACAGAGACCCTGACCCAAAGCCCATTTAGTCTCTCCATTATTTTCACTGAGCTTTGGATCAGGCCCAGAAAGTTAATCTGGTCTCAGGCTTCATTAAAACTTGAAATTCAGAACCAGATTAATCAAAATGTTGACTGAATTTCACAAGTCTTTCAAAGGAAACAGAGTGAAACTTAGTTTTTTGAAAATGTATAGATGATCTCTTGCTAAACAAAAACTGGTGTGCTTCACAGCCCCAGTTGTTCAGAATTCGTCAATACATGCACCATGCTTGTTTTCAACTATGCATGTCCTGTAATGAGGAACAGGGTTGTTTAGATAGCTGGGCAAATAAAGATCAGTAGAGGCATACAATCAATCCGATTCTGCCCTGGAAGGTCAATGGGAGCAGTCTGTACACATCTCAGGACAGTATTTGGCCCCAAATAATTAGTGTTGGAGCAAGGCACTAACCATGCTTGGGAAAATTCACCCAGCATACTGCTAAGAAAAAAGGATTAGGCCTTTATTGTGGAGAAATAATTTAAGCTATTAGCCCAGTGCACAGCTGCAGTAAAGAAGGCAAAGATGATAATAGGTTGTGCAGGAGTGGGATAGAACACTCAACACGGAAATGATACTGCTGATGTATAAGGTACTTATTAGGTTGTCCTCTGAAATACTGAGTCCAGGACTAGGCACTACATCACAGAAGAATATTGTTGCCTTGGAGAAAGTACTGGGTAGCGCAGCAAAGATGGTACATGGTCACCTGAACCTAGATCATGAAAACAGTTTAAGACAACTGGTTGCCATGGGGGAAAAATTTGATTTTGAAGTTACCCAATATAGAATTTAAAAAATAATGATGAAAGGGACCAAGATAGCACAAGGAGAACAATTAGTCTCTCTCAGAGGCAGGGGGAGGCCTAAAAAGCTTAGGGGATACAATTTACAGATTAGGCAAAACTATTTGATACAAAGGATAACAAACACATAGAACAAATTAATAGGGAATAAAGCTAAAGCAAATAAGACCTTGGAGAAGGGGAAAAAAGGAGGAATATGGCAAAAAAACAAACAAACCCCAAATGGTGGAATTAAGATAAACTAAACAAGGAAAGAGCAAGTAAAATGAGCCAGAGGCACATTTCCAGTTCTTAACATTGCTTATATTTTTCTTAACCACGGTCACAAAATAATACACATTTCAGCATGTTATATCCATACTCCTAGAGATATACAAGCACTTGTGCAGCTGCCAAAGCAAACTTTTCAAAGACTATCAAAACGATCCAATTTTTGTGGTTAAACTCAGCAAGTGAATAACTGTCCTCAAAAAATTTTGTTTCAAATGTCTGATAATTAGATGTTTGTTGCTCATGGAAAACATCTGGCACAAGCATTTTACTTTAGGTGACCAGGAAATGGGTTAGAAATATATAAAAACAACCAAAAAACATCAAAACGGGTATGTTTGTAACTTTCGTTAATTAGGAATGACTTCAACCATCAAGTCTAATGACACTGGCAAAATGAAGAAAAGATGCAAATGTGACAAAGAGAAATAGAAAAATTCCTGAGGGCCCAAGCCAAACTACTTCATCACCTTTAAGACCTTCTACAATTCTACTCCATCAAGGCACAGTGTGCTCAGCCAACTTGGTACTGTATGGCACTTCCTCAGGCATCTCCTCTGATAGGCCACTCTATGACATTAAACCTCATCCACTGACTCTGTGCCATGAGATCTCACTTGTTTCGTTCAGATCTCTGCTCAAAACTCTCTTTTTGGATTAGCTTTCCATAGCACACTGCTACCCCTGCCCTGATCCTCAACTTTGTTCCCTCAAATTATAATAGTAATTTATAAATTTAAAAAAAATTAAAGGAACTAACAAGGTATGCATTGGAGCTAGACACAGAGATAAGCATATGTTGTGGGGAGGTTATTTTTGTTTTTAGAAGAAAGTTTCACTCATTTTTAAAAATTATCTTTTTCTGATTTGTTTTTTGACAAAATGTTTCTAAGTAAAATTTTTCATTTTGGAAGGAAAAGATCCCACTTTCCTTTAATTAAAAATAAATGCCACTGGAGAAAGCTATGTGTGGGAGATTAAAAAGAGAGAAAGTGGAGAGAGAACACCTTCTCTCAAAGCATTTACTTTTTCCACTGAGGGGAAAAAAGGGAGTGGAGTGGGAAAGATTTTTTAAAAAAGAAAAAAGTGGGATTTTCCCACTATTTCAAAACAAAATAAAATTAAACAATTGTCAATATTTTTCTTTTTTCAAAATTTCAGATATAAAATGAGTATTTTTGTAGTCAATGAAACCTTACTTTTGACAAAAATATCACTTGCAATGATTTTGATCAGCTGTAATGTGCATGTAACAAAAGGATCTTTCCATCTCTTACTGCCCTTCTTGTCTGGGTCACAGAATTAATTGTTTGGTTATTCGGTTTGTAAATGCAAATGTACCTGAGAGACAAAGTTAGGAGTTATTTTTTGCATCAAACCTGTACAAGCATTTATAATCTATTTCAATGAATATTTTTCTCCAAAAAGTTCTAGCTTTTCAAATCTCTTCTGCCAGAGCTTTCTCATAATGGTTCATTTTCTACCTGTTTCCACCACCCATGAGATCAGCATCAGACATTGCTGTCCCTTGGTACTTCCTACCAAGAACCAAATGTCTAAGACATTAAGCAAGCATAGGGGTTTGTGTGGGTCTTATGATGCCAATGGAGTCTATAGGAATCTTTTTTTAGTTTTCATTCCCTTCTTATATGGAATAGCATTTGATCATTCCTACTGCATAGTCTTGTTATTAGGAGAGATTCTGTGATACATTCAGATACTATGTTCTCATATCTCAAAAGGAATCTGTGCAGCACAAATCACAATGAGAAGATCTTGCTTCCCTTCTGATTACCTGGTCCAAAGTTCATTAATTTCAATGGAAACATACCATTGACTTTGATTCAGGCCTTGATTTTGCACACTAGATTTCTGTCCATGCTATGGCTTATACTTTGCTTAACCAACTAATGCCTTTAAAAGTTCTTTTCAAGCTTGGTTTACCAGTGCAGTATACGTACAGCATTAATGTGGACACAGTGGCAAAATAAGGACAGATGCATGCATGGAATTAAGTGGCAGGCTGCAACTTTTATTAAACATTAAGATGGGGAGGGGCACTACTCGCCCATCACCCACACTGTCCTACATTTAATTGGTTCCAGGGCAGCGGTTCCAGGGCTCCTTACCATTTAACCTGTACCAAGCACCAGGCTTACAAGGCTCCTTACCATATAACCCATAACATGGGTAGAATCTCCTCAGCCTACCCCTCAGGACTCAGCTCTGAGTCTTCCCCTCTTGCCCCCCACCATGATGGGAACAGAGAGTGCAAGAAGATGGGGAGGTTGGCCCACGAGGGCTACAAGGTCTGATCTCAACCCAAAGGCCACAAGGTTTCATACTGTCATGTGAGTCCAAGGCCCATCACCAAAATCCCAGGTCTTCTACCTCTGGGAACTATTGATTTTATTCTCTTAACTGCACTGGAAACCAACTAGAAGGTGTGACAAATAAGTGCCTAAATAGGTGACTGGCTAGACCTTCAGTATCTGTCAGGCTGGGTTTCCATTCCTAATTTGCGTCGATAGCGTGGGCTGCTGGAATGGAGCCGAAAGAGGCTCCACGTGGCTCCTACGCTGGGCTAAATCCTAGGAGCTGAGGAATGCTGACCACTCAGCATGTCTTTCCCTCAGTGGCCAATGGATACCACTGCCGGAGACTCCCAGAGAGAGGAGCTACCTATTGTCTCTCCCTTGCTACTAGGACTGTCCCCCTTTTTCCTATGGCCCCATCAAGTTTCCTCACCAGTGACACAGGTGGGTGGCATTTATTTGTGCTCATTTGAACACCCTGCTAGACAGCAAAACCATTCCACAGATAAGTACTCCACAAAGAATCTGTAGCATACTTTCTAAAATGTTTAGATACCACTAACAAGTGTAGGTACAGACCAAGTTAGGCTGTAGCCATCTTTGACTATTTATTTCAGACTTGATCTCAGAGACATGGTGGGCCTATCAATATCCAGTGAGGAAGTCACTACGGAGACACTTTGCATGAAATTATTCAATTGTCTTTTCACTGGTTTAATGAGTTTACACAATAGACCTGGTTGCCAGAGCCACTCTGGGAAGCGCACACGCAGCAAATTTTACAACCATGATTATACCACTCGATTCTGGGATACCTCAGAACTCACACCGTAGTGCCCAGTCCTGTTTCTGGGAGCAGGGGGTTTCAGATATTTCCAGATGGGAGGCAGTGCATTGTGGGACTGAGTTTGAATGAGTATCTCTAAAGCTTGGGGGTTTGTTTCCAGAATTGGGAGAAACCAAACATTATAACCAGTGCATATAGCATACCTAGCATGACTTGCGTTTGGACTCAAGAATACATACAAGTGTGGTGGGTTCAAGGCTTTCCAAGCAATAGTTTTTTGCAATACATTTTCATTCAGAGGAGACAGAGTCATTGTGGAAAGGGCTTCAGATGATACTGAAGCTCTGTGAGATAGGCAGATGAATATTAGGTATTGTGTATTGTATTATTGTGGATGTTGTCCAGTGTTAGCCCTGCCCCCTCATGCGCACACACAGCTCTCTCCCCTCCTCCCATATTATACTACATATGAGCAGGATTGTGCCTGGTCTTTGGCAGATGCATAAGGATAGAGAGAAGACACAAGATGACCTTCTCTCCTCCTCTTTCTTCTTCACCCAATGCTTGTGTACAATCTCATTGGAGAGTATACACGCTGCTCTCTGCTAGTGTCTACGCAGGTACCAGCAAGCTGCTCAAGCAAAAACAGACATTCAATACTGCAAGCCTGAAATGGGTGGCAGAATTGTCACTTCGACATGCGCTTGCTGAGTCAGCCAGAATTCCTCTTGAGGGCTCGCACTGAAGCACAGACTCCCTGCACCCTTTCTAGTGCAGGCTAGGTCTACAATATGCAAAATATATTAAAATTATATATTTGTTTTGTGGACTTGAGATTCATACTCCAGAGCTGAACTTGGTTTTCGTTTGTATTGTAGTTTGGGAACTCACCACTTAGACAGCTTGAAGTTTCAGGAGTCCTGACAGGAAATGAACTGTGATTACTTAAGTGTTGTACTCTGTATGCTATGCCCCTAATGCAGCATGCTATTAAGTCAGCTATATTATTTGCCTTATTACCTTGCACCCACTTTCTCCCAAGTCAGCTGACTCAGCCTCTTCATTTATAGCACCATCAATGTTTTGTAAGCATCATTCTTTCACTAAATTGAAACATGGTGTTTGTCTTATGCACTTGCTGGGAGCAAGATTTTGAAAATGTCTATTTTGTTTTTCACTTGCTTTCTCATATCAGCAGTTTTTTTACAAAGTAAATTCCCAAATAAACAGTGTATGACATGAACCCATATAAATAATTTACTTAGCTTCATTTTATGCAGAGCAGTTATCTATAATTCAGCAAATTAGAATGTGGGGTAATGTAGCAGAGCCCTTTATATAATCAAGCTGGCAAATTATTTTACAGTAGATGCCTTTTTTTTTTTTGCTCAATGGATTCATCACAATAATGTGGAACTATTAGAAGTAGCCCGACTAATGGTTACTTACAAATGTTATAAGCATAGATTTACAAAGAAACCTCTAATTGAAAGAGTCATGGTTAACGGTGAGACTGAGCTTGTTGTAGGATGCCAACAATATTTCACATACAAGCTGCACTGGCAGTAAACGACAGCTGCACCTTGCTGCTGAGCTAAAATAGCAGCCTAATGGTTGCTTTTATTTTGACATTTCCTGCAAACCTGTTAGCTGCACCAATAAGGTAATCTGAAAAATTTGTACACACATTAATCTGCAATAGAGCATGCTTTGTAAGACAAACTCATTTGCTAGAGAAAGAAAATATTTGGTACAGGGACACTTGTTTTTATCATATCTGCATAACGTGTTTAGATATGCATTTATCTGAATAGCGGTCAATGCCAACAAATACACCCATGTGTGCAGGTCAAAACAATAGCTGATTCCAAAAGACAGAGAGGAAATGGCTCTTAATTTACAGACATGCTTAAGAACTAAACATGGACTTGGGAACCACAAGTATTTTGAAAGAGAAATTCTATGGAGCTAAGATATTATTTTCCACAGTGTTTGGAAGGTATGTAGCAATGCCTCTAAACTTGGTTCTAAGTGGGCCAATACAAATTGTTTGCAATGCAACCATATTTAACTTACCTTGAGTTTCATTCTAAACTCAGAGCTTAGCTCAGATTCACTCAGTTTTCCAAAAGTTCAATGTTGAGTAAATCTGGGGCAATTTATCTTTTTTGCTTTGAAATCATAGAATCATCAAATACTGTAAAATCAGGGGAAACTTTCCCTCTCCTTAGGCTCTTATCCCTCTTATCCTCATAACAGAGGTAACTGGGCACTTGAGGATTAAATAGCTTCAACTGAGTTTCATACTGAAATTGTGGTTTCATTAACAAAATAACACTCAGAAAAAAGATACATAAATCCCTTTGAATAGGCTCCTCTCAGTGCATTAGTGTCATTTAATTGTTAATAGAGTTCTTTATGTTCATTTACAAAAGAAAATAAGTCTTATACTCATTTTTAAGGACGGATCTACCTGTTTCAACATTCAGTGTCTGGGAAAATGAACATGTACACACACACACACCCCAAGTTATCCATACCTGTATTTTTTAAAAACATTTCTTTGTTATGTGTTAAGTTTGTATTACTTTGCCTAGTATAAATAAAGATGGCAATTGTCATTCCACTGTTGTAAAATCTGTTTCTTTGTAGAAACGAATCACAATTAAATAAGACTTTTTGCCGACTTGCTACTCACGTATCTTTTACTGAGTCAGTTTAAGTTCCTAACATCTTTCGTGTAATTTATCAATTGCATTTTTAAGTGTTTGCCTGTGAATGGATGAGATGAGTCAGAAATTTACTATTGTGATGGTGGACTAGGATATTTCAGTCACAATATGAATCTGTGGGAAAATATAAGAGTCACTGGGGGACATCAAGAATTCTGTTAACTGTGTGTGGTTGTTTAAGTGGCAGTAAGTAAATGGGTTGCCAAAGGAGACATTCCAAAGGCATGGAAGTCCCCAAGCACACTGTAATCACCGGTTCAAGCTAAACAATCAACAGAAAACTTCCTGGTGTCACATCCCATATTTACTCTTCCAAAGGAAAAAAAGAAAAGCAACAAGGAAATCCTAACATTTTGTACTCCCACAAAAGAGGCCCCCGGGGTGCAAAAGCAAACATAAGGTGTAACCAAAGGAAATCATATGCTGATTATATTTAGCTGGCTTGTTTATCAGACTGGTTCCACCTAAACACAAGAGCCTGTGTAGCTCACTAGATGTTAGTTATATAGCAGGGACCCCTATGCCATCTGGCAGAAACCTTCAGATTATGCACACTGCTTTCCCCCTACCCAGTACAGGTCAATGAACTTTAACTCAGTTTGGCTAATGCTGGTCCAGACGTCTAATCTGATACTGATTTTTGTATTGAGACACTGCACTGTAGAAATTGTCAAGGGGAATAAGAGGTTTTGGCAACTTGGTGAAGGGCATTTGTGGCTTTGGCACCCTGGAAGGTGTGGGATTCAGTTTTGGCTATTGTTTTTTGAGACTGGAGGCATCTTCTCTTTATCTCTTTGTTTTGAGCATGGACAAAAGTGAAGCAACCAACTTCTCCACTTTGCTCCCACCCCACTAACTCCTTCTATAGTCAATGACTGCGAAGAACTTTAAAACTGATACTTCTGTCAAGGTGATCGGCAGTGAAATAATGACACTGGCATTTAAAGCATCATCGACACTGTATTGACATGAAGGAGTGATCCATACTTTGCTCAGAACTATTGTTTCAGGCTGTCAGCAGACTCAGGTAGATATCACTGCATGAATTACACTCCAAAATGTTAATTTAATTCATCTTCATAAAAATGAGGTTTAAAGATATTTGATTGAATAGAAGCTTAGATTCAGGAACAAAATTCAGAAAGAAAAGCAATTGTGGCAATTGGCTTTGCCTCATTATTGCATTATACACAGGGGCCTGCCACGAGCATTCCTTTAGTGTATCAAAGGCACTTGCTTAAATAACATCATTAAAACTCACTAAAATCATAAATCAAGATTTTGGATTTAGATGAGGTTTCTTTCAAGTTTTTTTTTTCTTCAGAAGACATATTGCTTCTGACAGATGTTGGCTTGACAATCCTGGATACTAACAGCTTCTCTGTAGACAACTGGTGCAGTAGTAGTGCAAGTTACTTTGCCTTAACCTGAATGTTGAGAAGGTAGATTGATCTCCATCACTCTCAGTTCTTAGTCATTCTAATAAGGCTGCCTACAAATTAGTCTGAAGATGGTCGTGACATGATGGTTTTTGTTTGTTTGGAACCATAACCTATAAGAAGCTCTGGTGTTTTGGCAATGAGCCAGTCACCACATAAGGTTAGAAGTGCAAACCAATCTCAGCAAAAGTCTTTGCTTGGTTACAGTCTGAGCCTTAAATCATCTTTGGCATTTTTCCAATCTCAGGGTGATAACCTCCATAGTTACACATAAAGAATACATTTTCCAAAGAGATTAAAGGATGTTTGTCTGTAGCTACCGTAAAAAAAAGCAACACCCTGATCTACATTTACAAAACAATACATTAGTGTCAGGGTTTTATGGTCATTTTGAAAATCCTCTCCTCCCTTAAGATTATTTAGAGAAGAATGGGGCATTCAGAACTTGAGGCAATTACTTTTGAAGTCAGTGGGAATCTTCCCATTGACTTCAGGGGGGGATGATGCATCTGGCTTTCTTTTAAAAAAGAAGAAACTGCTATCAAAGCACTTAATGTAAACAAGGACAGGAAAAAGCATCAGCATGCACAACTAAAAGCAGTAGCTGGGCTTCTAATGAATATCAGACAAAGAATTACAAACAACAGCTATAAATACAGAGGAAATAAAACAGACCACTGCTGGAGGTAGTCATATAGGAAAACCAGCGCTACAGTCTGAATGGGCAAGAGAAGAATTGTGCAGTATCTATACTAAGCTATATAAAACCCAAAGCCTTTAGAAGCAGCGACACATATTCTATGCTAAGGGTAAATGACGACTCACTGAAGTAGGTGTAAAGTGCTACCAAATCAGAATTCTCAGTTCAGTCAAACTCACTTTGCACACATGGAAATTATTACACAGAGAGGCAAAGTGGAGAATCAGGACTTAAGGTTTTATTTTCAGAAGAGCTGAGCTTCCACACTTCCAGCTGAAGTCAATGGGAGCTGCATACTCATCATCTTTGAAAATCATGCCTTAAGTATGTTAGCATATGACATTCCCACAAGAACATACAGCGGCAATAATAAGGTGGGTGGGTAGCAGTAGGAAACAAACTCTCACCAATAAAATACAAGAGTAGCAGCTCTTGTGCGGCATGCCCTACAGCTGTTTTCACCAATGCAATTCAGCTTTCATCTCAGAACTATTCTTTAGTTACCAGAGATATCCTTCTCCACCATGCCCACACACAGATAAGAACAAATAGACTGCACTTGATGTTGCTTCACTAAACCAACTACGAACACCCATTATGAGGTTCAGATTTGAATTTTTTCCAAGCCCAGTTTTAATTAATATTTGTAAAGCACTTTGAGATCCTTGGATGAGGTGTACTGTATGCAAAGAAATAGTGCTCTAGTGATAGCTGTTTATAGTAGGTAAGTAAAGAACAAACAAGTGAAGTATATGTAGATAGCTTCTCCCTTATTATAATCTCAATACATATTGGATTGTTTCCTTGTCTGTCTGGAAATTTTAGACCTCCACAGGGCTCACTGTGGACATTTACCAAGTTTTCTAAAGTATCATGAAAGATTATGATGTTTCCATTAGAAAACATCTAGCATTATACCTCTAGAGTTGGGCACAGAGGAAAATACCTTGTTCTTATCAGTGTAATCTATTTTACCTCAGAATAATAGCTCATGTCAGAAGCTTGTCTCTCATAGGCACCCAATATTAGTAATGTGTGTGATGGCCTTGCCAACTTCTTTGGAATAAAGGTTTTTCGTAAAACTGGGAAAGGGGATCACCCTTAATGGCACTTGATTGCTTGCAATATAGAAAACAGCCCTACTGCTAGCCTTCCTACTTTTTATTCCATGGCAATTTTCTCCTGATGTACTTTTTAAGGAGAGTTGCTTAGTGGTTAGAACAGAGGACAGTCAGTCTGGACTCTTGGGTTCTATTACCAGGTCTGATGATGGCAAGTTTAATAAAACTGCTGATCACGATTTAAGCTTGGTTTATGAGAGTGTGTAGGTCTTCTACTTAGCAGGCTACATCATGACACAAAATAACAGCTGCCCTTGCAACAGAGAAGAAACTTCTCTGTACTTAAAAAGGTTCAGTACAACTAATAGATACAAACAACACACACTAGTCTACAAATGCATTGAAGATCTAGTCCTCAGTTTGTTTTGTAAATGTCCAGCCCTAGGCTCTGAAAACCACATTGAGAAAATGGATGGTTTGCCTTCAGTATTATTGTTGCATTTTTTTTGTTTTAGGAATGGTTGTTTAATGACTATGTGGAACAAAGGGAACATCTGACTCATCCCTTCAATGCCTTTCAGACAATTTTTGGATGAGGCAGAGTGGATGTCTGTAGTTTAACTACAATGAAAGTGGTTTCCAAAATAGAAGTTTCCCTCAGCTACACGGGGCACTTTGCATTTCATATTAAAACTGCAATATATTATTTTAATTATTTTTATTACAATCATTTTCTGGAACAATTTTGATGAGGCTAAATTAAATTCATGTGATTTATCCTCTTCAGTGCTAGCTTTGACAAAATCTAATCTTTGCAAAATGTTTGAGCAATCAAACTGTCTGGGATTCAAATGCCTTTTAGTCTCAAAACCTTTTAGATTTCCAGCTGCTGCCAGTAGTATCTTGGCCAATTGGACTGAGTTAAAGAAAAAACTGTCTGTCATTTATTGTCTATTTTATCTTTTTTTAAGCTAGTAATGTTTGGGTCAGCTGTATTCACTGGAATATCTGGTTCACTTACAGGCTTCACTGCCTGTACTATTTACATATTTGATATTGTTTCATCTACACAAAGCTAACCCCCTGTAAATCAAGTTCAAAATGTGATGTTACCTGTTTGTGATGTTACAAAGGCTGCTGTGGCCAGGATCAAGTAAGTATTTGCTGCTGGAGCATAAATAAACTTATCTATTCATAGACAATCCACTTGAAATGTTCCATACTAAAGTCTCTGCTTAAGCTGTACTCCAAGAAGACCTACATGATAGTCTGCATTTTTCTCTAATGAGATAAAGGCAGAAGAAAAGCAATGAAAAAATCACTTTGCTAATGTCTACAAAAATATCTTTCTGGTAAAAAAAAATAGTCATTTCTATGCTACAAACTATTTTAGCACTCAAATATCATAGCATAATTTTTGTCCCCTAACAAGCTACTCTAAAATTGGCTTTTTATCCCAAATTGTAGCACATTTGTTCTGGTTTTCCTCCATACTACTCTCTAACCTGCTACACCTTCCACAAATACCCTGCCTCTAAATCAGTAAAGGAAATGAAAAGTAGCTGTTTAAATAGTAGCCAAGTCCCGTCCCGTCCCTCCCCTCCCTTCCAGCAGTATGCTTTTTACTCTACTTAGGGTTCTAGCTTTCTCTAGTGTGTGCCCTTTCTAATGAGCTTCAGCTGGATCACATCACTAGTCAGGCGCTTGCATCAATACAGGGATTTTATCTGCCCATCCCTTTCTCTGAATCCTTTGGAAACTATGCACTCCATATACATTGAAACTGCTGTATATAAGGGATGAGGACACTGTTTAATCTACTTTTGATAGCATATAAATATTGTGGTTTTGAAAGTTTGATGTAGACATGAACATGATCATATTTCTGTTCCAGCTAGGTGAGAAATGAAATGTGAAAATGAAGAGCAAAGAGCAAAAATCCTAAGAAAAACAAGAACAGGGGAAAGGGCCCTAATTACTGGACTACAGAGTCAGTATCTTTCTCTCTCTAGCTCCAGGACCTATTTAAGTATTTATCCAAGGTAAAACAATCATGGGGTCAGAGAGAGAAGGAATGACTCTGTAGTGCAGACCCAGGGTCCAGTCCCCCTGGTCTAATCAAGTATCCCAGTGGTTAGGGCCCTGATCAAACCCTTTTTTCCTCTCACACAGGGAAAGTGAACCTGTGTCTCCCACATCCTAGGTGAGTGCTCTAACTACTTGGCTAAAAGTAATAAGGTGGGTGGCCATTTTGTAGGGAGTGAGGAAGGCCCCTAATTCATTCCAGCAAGAAATGGCTTAGGCACCTAAGCCACCTGACTCTAGGCAGGAGGTTCTCATTCATGGATCACTGAGCAGAGATAGGTGCCTCCCTGCTCCCTGGACTTAGCTACATATCTCCAGGAGAGGGACAGGGCTCAGCACCAACTCCTGTTGTCACCATTTCCCATTGAGTAGCTTAGACAACTCCTCACCTAGCATGCTGGCTTTTGTGAATCACAGTCTCCAGTGCCTCTCTCTCCCCATTCATTGTGTAGGGAGAAAAGGCATCTAACGCAGGCTTTATTTATCACAGTGGGTTCCAGTGTTTTTCGTTAGGCACTGTGATGCTCAGCACTGCAACACCTTAGTCTCTTTGTGGATCATGGTCACAGCCTGCCTCACCATTCTCCACTCACCTCATCTTTAAAAGTCTGTGAAAAAATGTTCAGCTCTTTATAATGACTTAAAGTTAAAAGAAATCAGATTAAGCCCATGGAGTTGGGGAGGTGCCTTCACTTTGAAGCAAGGGGCTTAATAACCTTAAAACCTTGTGGAGTTCTCTGCTGCCTAGCATTTTATCCCAGCTGCAAACCAAACCAAAACAACAACAAAAAAAGAGATTTAAAAATGCCCCCCTCCCCTTTTCTTTAAAGGGCAAAAACCTTATTATCTGTAGTTCCTCATAATCCAGTTCTGAAAAGAACAAGCAAATCAATACTGAGGTGTGCTGCGTGGGCTGAAGGAATGAGGAGTTTGTGATTCTTAACAATGGAAGCACTACAGTGGAAGCACAAGAGGCTGTTTTTGAAAGTGAAGGGGTAGTTTTCACTAAATCATAAATCTGTTGGTCCTCTTGCTAAGGTCTCTGGATAATAAGAGCACAGGAAATGGTTTCTGTTACTGTTCCAATGAAAAATGTAAACTTTTTGTCTTTTAGCTTATTTGTTTGACTACAGTGAAAGTGAACAAAATTTCTGCACATTGGTAGAAAATAAGAAACAGACATCGACATCTCATTTCTCCCTTCCAGCCATTTCTTTCATATATTATGGGAAAAGATTAATAGATGCGCAATGTCCATTATAACCCAAGTTTGCAACCACCATACCCACTCCAGAAGAGTACTGAATCTGACACATTCAGGTCTGTAAAGCAATAGTCAGTACTAGATGTACACTCCAATAGTGAGTATATCATAACCCAAGCAAACATTCCCTTTGTGTTGTTTAATTCATTCTGAGGGTTAATTTACTTTGAGGTTCCAGGCCAGAAGAAAGTAAGGAAGCCTCTCGCAGTACATCTCCACAGTGGGGAGTTGAATGGAGGGTGGCTTCAGGAAGATTGCAGAGGCACAGGATCTTCCAGCACAAGGCTCTCACAAAATCCATGCTGTCCTCAGGAACTGCCAGGTTTTAGGGGGGCTAAGATATTCATTCCACAAATGGGCAAATCCCATCTCACCGCGTATGTGATTCGAAGGAAAATCTTTGAGGAAAATTTAATGGCGTTTCCAGAATTTTAGATTTCCCTTATGGGCTTCTCCTGCATAAATCTGCACGGATAATCTAAGCCAATACTATAATAATAGGTAGCACATAAAGGATGGGATTTTCTAAAGGATTCAGCATTGACCTAACTCTGCTCACTTGACTTACACCCATAGGATCTTACAGTTTTAAAGACTGAATAAACATTAGTTAATTCAACTTGACAACACCCATGTGAGGTACATTATTGTTTGAGAGCTAAATTATGTTTGCTTTACTTTTGTAAAACCCTCAACAAAGTCAACTGTGCAGGGACGGATTTGCATGAGAAAAGTGAGCAGAGAAGTTAAGTGACTTGTTCAAGGCCACACATTGAGCAGTACTGGGATTAGAATTCAGGAATTCTATGAATATGTATTGTATAAATAAAGCAGTAGATCCATATGGTACAGATGCTAATAATGGAAAAAAGTAGAAATGAATATGTGTTGAAAGATCTTCCGCCATTGGGCTTCCCAAGAATACTCTTGGGCTGTTACATCATGAACTGACATCATTCTGAGGAATGTCAATTTTCAAAATAAGGATTTCTACACAAGTGCCAATGAATACATTTTTTTGGATCAGTGTTGACATTCCCAGAAGTATCATCTTCCAGAAAAAGTCTGATTTACTAGTGACTGAGTAGCCTGAAACATGCAAGGTAATTTTGGAAATATCTCATATTTTGAGCATAGAATTCATGTGTGTTTATCATGCCTAAATAACCCTAATCTTTAGAGATGACCAAATTCTGGAAAAAAATACTTGTGAACTATTAGCTAGTAGAAACAATACCAGGTAACTTAGAGTAGATGCACAAAAAAACTACCAAATAGTAAAGACATGGTAGAAGTGAATAACTCATATACAAGCCATCTGTTGAAATATGTTTACATAAATGTAAATAATGAATACATTTATGATAGTCAAAGTCTGTTCATGGTTGTGTGGTGTACGGAATAAAATGGCTAAATCCATTAAATAGAAGCTTTCCTACCAATAGTTTTTCCTGTTCTAGTACTAACATTATGATCTGCACACAGCATCTTTTCATGTATGTCAGAGCACTTTATAGATATTCATTAATTAATCCTAATAAGACATCTGTGAAGTAGATAATGAATATATAAAGATCATTTTACCCACTAATGAAATGCAGTCACCTCTATGGTGAATAATGGAATCTGCACAGGAAACAAAGAAGAATATTTCAGTATATCCAATTAAAACTGTAAGGCTGGATTTTAGCTAGAGCAAGATGTAATTTAATTATCCAAATTGTAATATGAACGGGATACTGGAGTTAACAACATCTTTATTCTTCTAAAAGTGCCCTGTGATCTTTACTGGCCACAGGTGGCCTTGGCTTTACATTTCAGCTTAAAGATAGCACCTACTGTAGCATAGGAACTCCTAATAATATGCTGGAGTATTGACTCAGAGGCAAAATTGACACAGTGTTTTCAATGGTCCATAATATGGTCTGGATTAAGGGCCAGTTTACTTGATAATACTTATTTATTGCTTCTCTGCCCACATGCCAAAGCATGGATGGCCTGGCCTGTGTTTTCTGTTGTTGATATGACACTGATATATAATAATTTCGAGCACCAGTGTACTAACATTGTTTGGGCAGATGACTCACCTTTGAAATTACATTTTTCTAGAACTTTTAACATGCAGAAATCAATACTAAGATATTTAAGAGAAAAGGAAATAGATTTGTAGGTTTGACACCTTAAATAAAAATATCCCTGTCCCCCCAAGTAGGTAAAGGTGTATCAAAACATTTGCCCCCAATACAACATTTCATTTTGGAGCACAAATTCTCTGGTCCTTGAAGAAAGCTGCATAATCTACTCTGGGGCCTGATCTAACTCCCACTGAAGTGGATGAAAAAACTCCCAATGACTTCACTAATAGCTGGATAGAGTCCTTATGGCTTAATCCTTCAAGGGGCAAAGGGCCCTCAAACATGCCTTACAATCAGTGTGAGTTGACGGTGCTCAGTACCTTACAGAAGTGTTCAGCTTCTTATCACAGTTGAGCCTTTATTGAGCAAGAGAAGATTCAGCTAACATTACAGGCAAGATCCTCAGCGAGTGTAAATCAACATATCAGCGTTGACTTCAAAGCAGCTATGCTGATTAATACCAGATGAGGATCTGGTCTTCCAGCTTAACCACTGCCCATGCCACATTGCCTCTCTTCAATATATATGGTTAAACATACATGGTTAAAAATTCACTTATGCTACCAAAAAATGAAAATCCCCACATATCCCCCCAAAACACACACACAGCTTTTTAGTCCACTCTGGAGGCTTCCCACACTGCTGAAGAATACCATTAGTCAAAAAGACAACATCTGCAATTCATAATTATGTCAAACATAGATTCCAGCTGTGGGATTTTTGTCCATTCTGCCAGTTGTATGAACATAATGACTTCCTATTAAAAAAGAAAAAAGTTAGTTAAGGTCAAATCCAAGCAAACCAGTTTTACTTAAAAAATAAATAAAAACTGTTCTGAAATCTGATAAAGGTCATTGTTTTACTTCTCTGTAAACAAATATTATCCATTTAAGGAATGGAGCTGAAAGCAGCTATCAGAACAGTAAAAACAACAGCAAAAGCAGTGAAGAGATCATTCTGAAAACTGTTTAGAATAGAACTGACAGGATGTAGGTCCTATTTTCATTGAATTTTTGGGTGGTTACCAGATTGCAACACTAGATGGAAGATAGCTCATTGTGCAATGCTTTCTGTACATGAGACTTTTCAGACATGCTTTGGAAATAGTATATTATACAGCTTTCTTTTCACTAATTAGCTGATTTGGGCTCCATATTCTGGGAAGGAAAACTGACTCCTAGGTTTCTGAGGAGGGATTTTTATGGAATAGTCTGATCACCAGTTTAGTGGCTAAGCTCAGTTCAAAAGCTTTTTTTAAATCCTTAGGGAGTCAGATTCTGTCACACTACTATAAGTAGGGCTACCTGTGGTGTAAGGTGCTACTCAACATGATTAAGGCCCTGATTTAGGAAAACACCTTCTTCAGGAAAGCACTTAAGAACATGTTTAAGTGCTTTCTAAACAGGGATGTACTTGAGCATATGCTGAAGTGCAGGGCCAAAAGGCTGACTGTAAACTTCTGCTGAAAAAGCACTGATCAGTTCATAGGCAACAGTTACTATTGGTCATTAATTTTCTCACTTGCTGGTTGTACATATGTCAGCTGATTTACAGTCAGTCCTGTCCAGATAATCAGCATGTGTATTGATGTGGATAGCAGTCAAGTCCTTGAGCATGTTGATTTCACTAGTTTTTAACACTTTCTAATGTAGCTACCTACAAAAAGAGAGGATCAAGGTGTCTTGCTCATGTTTTCCGTTTTATAGTATATTTTCCTTTTGTATCCATATTTCATAACTGTATCTAAATCACATACTTAAATGATGGTTAAAATAAATTTAAAAAGTATATAGAAGGATAAATTAGCAGGTTTAGGAAAAGGAGGAAAGACACCTTTACAGATGAAATTTAGAAAGAGATGGGAGAATGGGCAAGAGGAAGAAATACAAAAAGCTGTTCTAAATGTCAGGAGCTGCAGAGAAGATTCTCACACTAATAGTAACCAGATTGGGGGCAGAGACAGAGACAGAGACAGAGAACAGGTCAACAACTGCCAAGCAGAGGGAATCAGACCGAGTTATAAAGAGAGAGAAGATCCGCCTTCAATGGCCCTATTACCATAACATCTGAGCACCTGAGACTCTTTAATATATTTATTCTTATGCTAAGGTAAGGAAGATAAGGTACTATTATCCCCATTTCACAGATGAGGGACAGAGCTGGAGGGCTGGATTTTTAAAGGGATTTAGACACCTAAACATGCAGATGGCCACCTAGTAGGATTTTCAAAACTCCTAGATACATTCTCACACAGAAATCAAACACCGAGCTAACACCCCAACTTCTGGACCATCCGTGTCGATGAAGACTATGCAAGACTATGAAAGATATTGAAAACAAGAGAGGCAATTTGAACTGAATGGAGCATCATTTGAGGAAAAGAGTGATGTGCTCATGGGTTGTGGGGTTGTTATTCTTGTATGGGTAAAAAGGCATCCTGAATATGATGCAGTCTGGAGAACTGAGGCAAGACATTCCATCAGGGATGGTCTAGATAATAATTAGTCCCTTCCAGTCCTACAGTTCTATGATTCTGTAACAAGTGAGTTGCAGAGTCCAGGCAGGAGCAAATGAACCCATGAGTGAAGGTTTTGGTAATGGAAAGGTGACGTGGTAATTCTGTTTTGAAATGTGGATTTCCAGAGATATGTGTGAGTAGAAGAAAAGTTGATGCTCAGTCATGATAATAAGTTTATTTTCCCTTTGAGGTGTTGGAACTGGGCCATGGTCCTTTTTTTAGTGACTCATTATTAGAAATGGGAACACTGGGGACTCATCTTTGTTGCCATGAAGATACATATGTTATAAAAGCAAAGGTGCATGTGCCTTCTTCCTTTAGAAAGACACTGAATTCTGTACCTGATAAGTAAGTATCTGTACTGTTATACTTCCATAATCTTCCCACAGCTTTTCCTCTATTTTTTTTTACCATTTTTTATTAGAATTTAAAAAAAAACATATTCAGATACATTTGTGCTGCCAAGATAAACTCATAGAAAAGTCACTTTGATTCATCCCCTAGGGCTTACAAGATTGGATCCACAATATGCTTATGTAAATTAATACCTCATTGGATTATAAATTGCAAAGAATTTTCTTAAATATTCAACATCTGCCTTTTGCCACAACAGCCTTTTATACATTACTTGTTTTCAATCACAAAGCATCTGCTCTGTTTATGAACTGAAAAAGTATCTTTTTTTTTAAAGCATATATTTAGGGCAAACCTTGTAGCACATCACTTGGAAGCAGAGTTTAATTTATGATCTTCCACAGTTTAACAGTATAAAACTAATGGTTGCTATCAGCAAGGTCATTCAGTATTTCAGGAAGGTATAAATCATCTCAAACCCATTTCCAGATATAATATAGAATAGCATTTCACATTTGGCTGCACTGCAGGCTGTAGATAGGAAGATATTCCTAATATTTTACAGTGTGTGTTACACAGTATATACATCAGTTTTATGTATGTGTGTAAAAATATATATCATCTTAGAGGGAAATAAAGTACATCAGTGACTTGTTATTTTTTCAGCATTACTAGTAACATGAACAATTAGAGCTATAACCAAAAGTAAACATGCCCATGGATAGACTGAGACTCCTCAGAGCAACTAGGGGAGATTAAGGGAGCAGGCAGCATACAAGTATGTAACAAGATGAAATTTAATATAAATAAATGCACAGTAATAAATCTGGGAGGGAAAAATAACCCATATAAAGACAAAATGAGAAATGGCTATTTGGAAAGCAGTGAGTTAGAAACAGACTTTTGGGGGATTGTAGATTAATTATGAGTTCACAATATGATAGTGAAAAATTTCAAGGACATTCATTTTGGGTGTATGTGAATCTGTGAGACTATGGGCAACTCACTCAACCTTTTTGTTTCTCAGTTTCTCCAAGTATAAAAGAAGGATAATAATATCTGCCCTATTGAGGTCCTGATCCAAAGCTCACAGAAGTCACTGGGCACTGTTCCAGTGAAGGGCTTTGGCTTCCCAGTGGGCTTTTTAGGTAAGACTATGAGAGTTCTACAAGATTCGGTTCACAAAGATCTGAACTTAAAAATTCCACAGCTGCTCCCTCACTTCTCATCACACTCTCTCCTCTCAACCTCCCATCCAACATACAGGAGTCTCTCTTTACCATTCCCCCTGTATTTTGCTGTCTTGAAGATACCTTGGCAACAGAGCCTGACCCCTCCTCTAAGGTGGGAAGGAAGTTCCATTCTTATGGGGGGACTGAGAAGGAGTGAGGAGGGCAGCTGTGGCTTCCCAACTATATAAACAAACTGAAGAGATGGTGACAGAACTTTTGTGAATATAGCCTGAGGTTCATCGGCACATCAAACCTTGAACTCAAGCTCAATTCAAGGCTCAGTTTGAGGTGTGATGTGAATATCATGCAGCACTCTATTTGCAGGTGTACTTGGGACAACAGCTAAATCACATAGAATTCAAACCAACAACATTTACCACTGGCCACAGTTGACTTGTCACTTGTAATGGATCATATGCAGGCACGGTGTCCGCAGATCTTCCATCCCAGAAATACTGCATTGTGAAGGCAGATAGTCTTAGACTTAATACAGAGTCACACCCGGGATTTATGTGCGTAAAAGCCCGAGACAACCTTATGCTTAAGTGTATGGAATCATGTTTATTTATTTGTTGCACTGAAATCCATTCATTAATTACTCTGAAATATATCCCTGGAAAGCCAAACCCCTCTACCAACATCTGTGACCCCTGTTGCCTACTGAACGTTTCTAGTTGAAAATAATGGATGAAATCCTGGTCCCATTAAAGTCATTAGTCAAACCCCCATTGACTTCAGTGAGGCCAGGATTTCATCCAGATTTCCTAAAACTCTCATCTTCATCTATGCTAGTATGTCACTTTAGATAATGTATATTGCATCATGTTCTATTTGTGCCACTCCATTCTGCTATTTTACTATCTCATCTCTTTTGTCTGTTTAAATATAAACCTCTAGCTGAAGCCCTTTGCTGTCACATGGGTGTAATTCTAAAGTCATGAGTATAAAAAAAGGCAAAAATGGCTGAGAATTTAAGAAATGGATTAAAACAACTGTGAATCTTAGTGATGACTGAACCTGGTGATATTCTAAACAAAAAGAGCTCTCAGTCTTGCTTATAGCTGCTTCTATAGGTTTAGTCTGACTCCACAGACATAGTAGGTATCAGAGTGATATTTGACAGTATTGCGTGTGCTGGTTCTGTTCTTGCATGAGTGGTTGTGTTTATTTGTGTGGGGGTTCTGTTCTGCTGGGAGAATTGTGTGGATTTCTGGTAGGTGACAGTTGGGCCCAGTAATCCACCATCTGTGCCATGTCCCTTATAAAACCAATGAAATGTTTGCGTGCAAATTAGCAAGGATGGTGACTGATTCAGTTATCTCTGCTATCACAGTGGTCTAGGATTCTTGGCATGACATAAATACATGTCTTGCTGTAGTGATATATCATATCGGTGTAATTTGTAAAGTCACAATGACTGAGAACTTAACTGGATGGTGAAAGATCACAAAACCCAATGATGATTCAAGTTGGTGATATTTTGAACAAAAAGAGCTCTCAGCCATGCTTGTAACTGCTTCCATCACTGCACGCTGACTTAACAGACATTTTAGGCTTTAGACTGACACACAGAGGGACACTACTGGAATCTTCTTGTAGAGATATTCAATAAAACATGCGAATTGGAACACCTATGTTTTAGCTGTTAGTATCAATGTGGCTGTTACTATTTCACTAGTCTCTTTTGTGGGATATTCCTGAAGCATGTGTAACATTGGTTTCATCAGCATCACTGGCTGGCAATAGATCATTCACAAGGATGACTATCCATAAGTGTATAGAATTCATGATACTTTCTTTTTACATAGCTTGCCTTTTCCCCCCTTCTCTCATGATGAGGAGATAACCTGATAGGTGATAGCATTAGTGTTGAGCTTACATTCTCATCAAATGTCCATTTCATCTGGCTGATAAAATCCCAGTGCATTGACATGAACACTGCATTTGTCAGGGGTGTCAAAGGGCCTGGTAAGAGTCCAGTTGACTTCAGTGGGTGTTGGATCTAATCCACATACAGTCCTTTATAACTCAAAAAGTTTCTCAAACAGAAAAAACAATAGGTTGGAATTTCCTACTTGCAAAAGTGAGATCAAATTCTTTTCTGGTGTAAATGGGAAAAACTCCACGGGAAAAACTGCAACTGCACCAATTTACACCAAAAATTGACCCATTGTTTTTGTCTTGGAACTCTGTTAAGATTCTTCTGGCTTTGACTGGGTGAGAGGAAAGGGCCTACCGATTTCATATCCTGCTCCAACATATTTTCAGATTCTGGTTAACAGACAGATGCTAAGGCACAAGAGTAACATATCAGTATATCATATACTGAAGCCTGTTCCTTTCTGCACAACTTGCAACAGGCATACAGCACTACATAGCATAATGAATCTGATTTCAGAAACTTATGGGTGAACTGCAGCCCAAATTGGTGCTGTACCTGCTTCTTTATTTTGACACTGTAGGGCAGTCTTTTTCAAAACCTTCAATAATAAGCAGGGATGTGGTTCCTGAAAGTGTGTTTGAAGCATGGTAGGGATGAAATATTAGTCTCCAAGATTGCCCAGCATACTGTGACTGATGTGAAATTGACTGGTCAAAATCTCTGTGATAACATGAACACTATCTTCTGCACTTGTCTTGAGATCATGTATCGATCTTTAATGTAAAGCTTCAGAAAGTTGTGGAATGACCTTGATAAAGAACAAAGATCAGTGGGTATCTGCTGCAGTCATGAATTTTGATGATTGCATCTCAGGCCTACATATCATGTATACAACTCTCCCATTGTAAGTCTGTGTAGATGACTGAGTTGAATGATAGAGCAAGGGTGAGGAAATGGTTCTGAGTAGAACGAGAATCCACAGTCTCAGTTACCAGACAGTCTGTTAAAAATCTTTGTGAATAACTCTGGACAAGTTTGGCTTTCTAGACTCCTCTTATGATGAAAATATTGAAAGGAAAAGACTTCAGTGAACTACATCAGGGAAAAAAACCCCTGTGCCTGTGCTGTGCTGTGAAAAAAAACCCTCCTGTCTGTGCTACAAGTATCATGGAATCAAACTATGCACACAATACTGCTAATGGTCACTACACAGCCACCTGCGTACAATCTGACAGGTAGTAGAAGCTGAAAAGGAAGAGAGAGACAAAGAGGCCTGATTCTGTTCTAATAAGCCAGTGGGAGTTTTGCCATTCACATTAATAATACCTGGCTCTTATATAATGCTTTTCTTCTGTAGATTTCAAAGCACTTTGCAAAGGAGGGCAGTATGATTATCCTCATTTCACTGATGAGGAAACTGAGGCACAGAGAGGTGAAGTGACTTGTCCAAGGTCACCCAGAATCCTGGTCTCCTGAGTTGCAGTCCACTGCTCTACCCACTAAGCCACACTGATTCCCTTTTGATCCCATTATTGAGCAGCAGTAGGCTATGTAGTAGGTAACAAAGCAAGAGGACAGCTGGAGTAAGATCAAGATGTATTTCTTCAGTCCTATGTCTCCCATCAGCACTATTAATTGTACATCACCAGTTTCATCAGTCGTGCTTTGGGATTAGGTTTTGCCATTTACTTGTCCTCAGTCTGTTAGTTTTCACTCTGATGCATTTATTGTGCATTGTGATAAATTAAAGCCAAAGTCTGTTTACAATCTACAGGAATTCTCTACTGGGGTAAAATATTCAAAAGAGCCTAAATGACTTAGACTCCTAAGTGTCACGTTCAAAAGTGACTTAAATACTTAAGGCCAGATTTTTAAAGGTACTTGGATACTTAAAGATGCAGATAGATGCCTAGTGGTATTTTCAAAAAAAATCAAGGCCCTACATTTCATAAGGAGTTAGCTTATTGCTGCTCGTATTAGGAGTCAGGGGCCTACATGCTTTTGAAAATCCCACTAGGTGCTTAAATATCTTTACAAAAAATCTGTCCCTTCGGACTCTAAATTTCATTGATTTTCAGTAAGATTTAGACACCTAAGTGCTAAAATCACTTTTGAAAATGGGATTTGGGCTGAATAACATAGACACTTTTGAAAATTTTACCTCAGGGTAAAAGTTTAAAGTACTGCAGGTTAATGTTGAGATTTGAAATATTTGTCAGAACCCTTAGTATTTGCAGAAAAAAAGTTTTTTTTCAAATAGCTCAGTATAAAGCAACCAGCTAGCTGCAAAGAAGCATTACATTTTAGTGTCACATCCATCTTCCAAAGGAGCTTTGTCACTTACCAGAATTTGCTGTTCTGTAATGTCCTTGTCTTGTCAAAATTGGTTTTAATATTGCTGTTCAGAGTTGGCAGCAGTAGAGCTTTTAGAAAATCTGTGAAAACATTCATTTGAGTTTTGGATTCTGCTGAATAAGTTTCAGAATTATTGACAAAAATACTGATTTTCTTTTTCTAACTACTGTGGAGAGTGAATACGAACTTTAACTTTTAATAATTGCAATCACACTTTGTGGGATGTTTTTGTCTGGCTATACCAAAAGAAGGACAGGAGACACTGCATATAGATTAATTAGGCTGCAACTTTATTATTAACTATCTGGGAGTATCTGACAGATAAAAGTGTACAGTGCAGATAAATCCATGATCATTCAGTGTCGACCCTGGGGGCTTCCAACAGCCCACCTCTTTTCCATCCTAATCCCCAGCCAACTCACTGCTGGGACCTTACCATCCCCCCCACCCGAAAAGAGGGTTAAGGTAGACTATAAAGGAGGTGGGGAGTTGGCTCCCTACCTTATCAGTCATGGGAGCCCCTCTGTTTCCGCTCCTTTAACGAACACCTCCTTTAAATCTGTTGCCAATCTATTTATCTGGTCACTGTATCCCTTTCCTATGGAGTACCTGCACTCAACATCCATCCTATACTTATATAATGAATTGTGACATCATAGCCCAACTTCTGTTCCACGCTTGTCTCAGTTATGCCCTCCAGAACCTGATGTGAGGAAGACGAAAAAAGAATCCATTTTGCCTTGGCCAATCTTGCAGTGAGGGAAAAATTCCTTCCCAGCCCCCTGAGAAAGGAGTGGCTAGTGCAATGCTCACAGTGAATCCTGACCAAAGATGATATTTCATCACATCCAAGGGTAGGACGGTGGCTGCTGCTCCACTTGGTCCACTTGAGACAGGGCTTTTTCCAGCTGGCTTACCCCTATATAGTCTCCCCTCCCTTCTGGTCAGATAACCACGGAGGATGAGTCAGCGTCCCCACACTGATGAGCATCCATGTGTCTCTACGTCTTGAAGAGGTATACCCTTTCCCCTGGCATGCCAGACAATGCCCCCACTCCCTGTTTAAGTTGCGGTATGGACATTTTTCCCAAAGTCAGTGAGAACTTTTCTCTTTTATCCTCTGGTCATATGACCAGGGCTTTCTAATATCCAGGCAATATGTAGTAAAATTGATTTCCCAAATGTTTTTTCATGTTCAAGTTTTTAATGCTGGTTTTGTACATAATGGGCTGCATTTTTGGACATAAATAAACATTTTCCCTTGACTTTACTCCATTAATTGTGTGGGGACTAAAGCAGAATTTGGATGTACTGCATGTATTGTTCCTCCAGTTTGAACTAATTTCTCACAACAATAATAGATCAATTAAGTGCTCAATCTCTGGATAAGGAAATATCTTATCTCTGGATACGGAAATATAATCATTCCTTTTCCAATAGTTTACTAAGCACATGCTGCAAGATTCCGTTCTTGGGAGGTCTATGAAAGTGGCTCATTTGTTTTGGTTCACAAGGGGTGGAAATTAATGGATTCTTACTGATTCACTTGAAAGGTGTAAGTGATTCAATACATATGACCTAGCAACAGGACTAAGATAATACCCAGGAAAGATTATTCCTGTCCTTGAGAGGAATAATTTGCATGGGAATGGTATCAATGGGATGGCAACAAGACAGATTATGGGCATATATTTATTTGTTGGCAGCATTAATACTTGCCTCTTTTGAGGTGAATAAAATGTGAATTTTGACCCCTAAAATGGAACATTCAAAGTCAGAAGCATATTATACCAAAAGTATAACTACCCTGCAACTTGAGTTCTTGCAAAAATGACACAGTCCTCTGGTGGGACAGTAATAAATGTTGGTAACCTACAGTGGCCATATGTTCTAATAAGTTTATATGTATTATGTTACCATTGTGTGGTGTACATCTTAATTGGTTTATGTTGATAATTACTTTCCCTGAAATGTTTCACATTTCTCCATATCTTTGAAGTTTAATTGCATATGGAGTGAGCTCATCATCGGTGATCCCTCGGAGTTTGAGGATGATTGTCTTCTCATAAAATGAAAGCTGGTTATGGCTGGTGGATCTGCAGGTGACTAATGAGACCTATCTGGGATCCGCAAACCTTGTCACAATTGGGGCAGACATTTTGCAATGGAAGGGCAGATCTGGATTGTTAAATTGTGCTGCGTTTCTCGTTTCCCGTTTCTCTGTGTCCTGTTGTCTCCATTGGATCTCAAAATATGGGCATCCCTGCCACAAAGTCCTTTTACATTTTGGTTGATATAGGGATTGGATTTCCTATGAGTTTATGTCAATATTGCACTTTTTCATGTTGGCTTTGAGGGTGTCTTGGAAATATTTTTTTTGCCAGCCTCTTGATCATTGGCCATGGCTCAGTAGTGAGAACATGACCTGCTTTGGAAGTCGACTTTCTGGCATTCAAAGAACATGACTAGCCCAATGGAGTTGTGGCAGATGACCATAGCTGGAGGTTTTGGTTTGGGACAGAATACTGATGGTGCATCGGTCATCCCACTTGATTCAGAAGATCTTTTGGAGAGAACATTGATGGTATCTTTCTAGAACCGTGAAATGTCTACTGTACGTGACCCAGGTTTTGGCACGGTACAAGAGAGCAGGAATAACAACAGCCTTGTGCACAAGAAGCTTGGTTTGACTCTTGATCTCATGATCTTCAAAGACACATTTTCTCAAGCATCTGAAAGCTGCACTGGCACACTGAAGGTGGTGTTGAATTTCCTAGTCAATGTCAGCTTTCTGTGACAGATAGCTGCTGAGGCAAAAGAAGTGCTCAATGTTCTCCAGGGACTTTACTGATCTGAATTATGGGAGCAGGATCCTGGTGATTTGGAGCCTGTGTTGGTAAAGTACTTTAGTTTTCTTGGTGCTAAGTGTGAGGCTGAGTCGGTTGTAGGCCTCAGAGAAAGTGTTGATTATTTTTTGAAGATCTTCATCTGAGTGGGTGCACAGGGCACAGTCATCTGCATATTGGAGCTCAGTGACTTATTTAGTGATAGTCTTTGTCTTGGACCAGAGGTGACTGATTTTAAAGAGCTGGCCATCCATTCTGTATTGGACATCAAGTCTGGAGGGAAGCTTGTCAGCAATAAGTAGGAGGATGACTGCAAGGAAGATGGAGAGAAGCTTTGGAGCGATGACACAGCCTTGCTTGACTCCTGTCTTGACTAGGAAAGGATCCATTTCAGATTCATTGCTGATCACAATGGAGTGAGCTACATGATTAAAAAACTAACCCTTTTAAACCAATGAAGATATAATAAAGAAACACACATGGTTTGAGTTTTAAACATCAGATTCCCTTTCTGTCCCTGCAGTTTGTGACTGTAATTACACATTGCAATTATTTGTATGCTCAAATGAAATCATTCAACTATCTATTTCCTGATTGCATCAGCCAGTCTAGCTGTTTCTCTTTTCTTGTCATAAATTCAGAAAGTTCTTTGCATCTTCTAGGATGTGTTGTAAAATGCATGAGAATGCAGCAGTTCTCCTATCAAGTTTTCAAAGAAAAGCACAGCCAGTGTAATATTTTTATTCAAGAGCATCTTTTAATGTTAGACAACACTTGTCTCCTACACAGTGTATATAGATTATTTAATGTTTAGGAACACAGGGAGATTCACAATCTGGGTAATCAAAATATGTCTCCTCACTATTTGTCCTCAGAAGTTTCTGCTCTTGTATCCTTCAGAGAGTAAGTATATGTAAGATCCCGCACAGCAATGTTTAGTAGGCATGAGAAATCAAGCTCATTTAAATTCCAAGGGTACAGAGTGTATCTTAATCCATTTAAAACAGCACATTGTTACAATCACTCCAAAATATTGGATGCTACTCCTCATGACATAGCCTCCAAGATTCCAGCAACGACTAACAATTTTGCAAAGAGCTCAAATTAAAGTTATTTAATGACATTAATAGGAACATGGGTGTCTGAGAGCCATGCACGGACATGCTATGGAAACTTCCACATAGCTATTAAATCTCTGGTTACAAATTATCCCATTGGACAATTGCAATTAATATTTCTATCTATAAGCTATGACCAAGATAACTGGGGGCTTCAGTTAGGCTTCTAAATTCATATTTTGGCACCTATTTAAATTAGGATATTTTCAAAAGTGATGAGCATTCAGCAGATCACAGAGATTTCAATGGGACCTATTCCATGCTCAGAGCTTTTGAAAACTACTTATTATTTATTTAATATTTGTTTTGTGGTACCACCTAGAAACCTTGATCATTGTGCTAGGTGCTGTACAAACACAGAATTAAAAGCTGGTTCCTGCCCACAAGACCATACAATCTAATTATAAGAGAAGAGACAACCGGAGGATAAAAACAGATAGGGGAACCCAAAGAAATAATGAGATAATATTATGGATGTGTCTAAATATAGGGTGAAATCCTGGCTCCAATGAGATCAATTGCAAAACTCCTATTAACTACAGTGCAGACAGGTTTTCACTTAAGGATTTGCAAACCAAGTTAAAACACCCTGTTTTGAAAATATTGCCTTACATCTACATATCTAAATAGCTATTACATTGACTGCAAGGGAAATGTCAGTGAAATATTGCTCTGAATGGAAAAATGGTGCCTGTGTTTGTGATATCTTACCCAATAGTTAGGGCAATTTGCACAATCAAATGGAAATCCATCAACCGACATGCATCCAATGAAATGTGTATTCACCCACGAAAGCTCAAGCCTCAAAACGTCTGTTAGTTTATAAGGTGCCACAGGACTCTTTGCTGCTTTTACAGATCCAGACTAACACGGCTACCCCTCTGATACTTGCACAATCAATGTTCATCATTTTTTTTCCCTGAGGAGTAATTCCTTATCTCTGCTATCCACACAGCCAGTCTGTATTAATTGTATTCTCTCTTCCTGGTTGTTATCTCTTCCTTCCTGCTTCCTCAACCATTTCTTTCTCTTTTTTCCCTTGTCAACTAATTGTACAAGAACCTGCTGAACTTGAAGACATCCAGCATAGTCCGTTTCCCCACTGTATGGTCTATTTCTCTGCTCTGTGATATCTCTCTGTCTGGCTGCTATAACAGAGGGAAACAGCATATTTTATTGTCATACACATGGTCTGGTGTAAATGAATCACACTGATAAATAGCCAGGCAAGGCAAATGGTGAGAGGGTAGATACAAAGACAGAGTCATGTTCTTTCAAACACTCAAGAAAAGATCAAAGGTCTTAGAGTTTACCCAAGAAACTGGATTTGCAGTTTTGTAGATACATCTGTAGATTATAGTAATGATGTAAGGGTGCTCATCTCAATGGAGTCTTTGGGCATGTCTACACATACAGAGCTGCAGCAGCGCACTGCACAGATGCAGCTACACCACTGTAGCACATCTGGTGAAGATGCTGTATGCTGGCGTCTCTTTCCCTTTAGCATAATAAAACCACATCTGCGAAGGGCAGAAGCTATGTCAGCAGGAGAAGCTCTCCTGACAACATAGCACTGGGCATAAGGTGCACTTATATCAGTGTAACTTAAGTTGCTCAGGGGGACGGTTTATTCAAGTTATGCTGACAAAGGCTGTAGTGTAGACATAGCCTTATGAACTTGATGACACAGTTTGGCTCCTTATCCTTCCTGCCTATGGAGACACAGTTCTACTGGAAAATGTAAGGAAGTGTAGGAAAAGAGAGGCAATGAGGAGGGTATGAGGTCTCTTATGGGAGATCTAGCAGTGTTATGTTAGACACATTGGGGGATGCTGAGAACATGTCTATTTGCCACTACAAGCTCCTAATCGGAAATGAAGCAGATGCACATTCCCAAACTCAGCTCATTACAGTAAAGTCAGATGATTCCCTTTCCACAAAGCATGCACCGAAGGTGATGGATTCTGCTCTTATGCATGCAGCACACAATGTATGTTACTTCATTTTTCACACCACTTAATTGATATGGGTCTAAGCTACTTGAAAATGAAACAGGAGCTTCTTGAAAACATTGACAGTCCCACGAGATGCAGACAGAGGAAGATGGAAAGATGGGCAGTGTTTTAAATCAGATACATAATGGCCTCTTCCCACTGATGTTAGCTGTGCCCATTGACATGTTGGTTGTACCTACATAGTTTCAGATGACATTCATCTCCACTGGGGGAAGGCCAGAAACGTGAGGGGAGTGATGGGAGAGATTGTAAAGAAATAGCTAAGTAAAACAAAGGGAGGGCAGTGGGTGAACGAGCAAAATGATCAATGTAATTATATTTTCCATTTGCAACCTCCCTTCTCCCCCAAAAAATCAACAAAAGCTACCCAAGCAAACAACCTAAACTAGCCCCATGCTATAAATTAAAGTTGATTCTGGGCAATTCTGATAAAATTCTCACTGATACCAGATGTTTTTTAATAGGATACCATGTTTTTTAATGTCAATGGAACTTCTTTAGACATTATTCAGAAAATGTAATATGTTGTCATAGCATCAATCACTGATGTCTAGTCACACTCCTCAAAATCATACTATACATAAGGTGCCCCCAGCCATCGCCAACAAACACGTCCTTCTCACCCATGTTCAGGAAGAATGCTTATAGCAACAGTCTAGTCTTGCAAATGAGAAGTTGTCTATTTTCTACTGGGAAATAAAGATACACAAACAAAATATCAACAGAAGCTACAGGTGCAGTGATTATCTTTTCACCTGCCCCAGTAGTTACCTATGGAAATAGCTAGCTAAAGCGCACCTGAATACTGCTGTAGCAATAAGGAAAGAAAGATGGTATATTTTGAAAAGCTAATATATTTAAGCCTTGGTTTCTCAGATATACCAGATGACAAGTTGGAGGCCTTACAATTAGCTACTTCAAATGTGCCCTTCTCTTGTATACAGTGAATCTCCATGCTCTGGATGATGCAGTGTGTCAGACGGAAACACAGGGAAACTTACCTATGGTGATCCAAGAGCAGAGCAAGGACTGAATGGTGACATTCACATTTAGGTCCCCGTTTCTGTCCCATGGGGAAAAAAGCAGCATCACCCTTTTCTCTGGCACAGCCTACTTCCCCTCCCCTCCCCCCCCCCCCACCAGCCTGACTGGGTTAGCTGGCCCATTCAGGGAATGCAGAGCCAAAGTTCCACACAGTCTCCACCTACCTATATGGTAAAGAGAGTAACAGCTTAGTGATAGCTGTTCTCCAACCCCCTTTTCCCCATTAGGCCACACAGTGGAGTAAGGTTACTTCCTTACTGTCTGCATGGAAGCATAGCTGGGGTCAGGATGTGGCCTGTGGTAAATTAGAAGTTTCAATTTAGCTGAAACTTGCAACTGAAATATCCAAGAATCCTAATATCACAGCTCAAAATGTGATATAACTATAAAGGATAGTCATAAAATGCCTAGATAAAAATTAATTTTTCAAATTGCCATAACAACAGGACAGAACTATCTGTAGGACATCAGAACATTTTTATTCCCACAATATATCACACATCTTTATCTGTAAAACTTTAAAAAATAACACAGCAAAATATTCACATTAAAACTATTCCTCTGTTGGGCCATATCCAAAGCTCTTTGGACTCAATGGAAAGTCTCTCTTTGTCTTCAGTGGATTTTGGATCAGGCCCATAATCACCACTTTGGCAAATGTATGGAAACAGAGTCAAATGTGAAACACCAGTCAGAACATCTCATAGACTTTAAGGCCAGAAGGGACCATCACACTCATTTGTACCAATCAACATCACAGGGCATATTTTCAAAGAGTTTAGTTGTACATTTACGCACACAATCAAATAATTGCAGAGCAGTGGCTAATAATAATTACTTGCACATTAAATTAATCATTTTGGTAGCTGCATCTGTACCTAAGTGGCCTGATCCTGCAGATTCTCAGGCAAAACTCCAATTTATTAATTTAGAGTTCTGTAAAGGTCTTATCATTTATGGCTCTGTTCATTTTTACAATAAAAAAAATTCTCCCCATGCAACCCAGCCAAAACCACCAGCTGGGAATAACATGTGCTTCTGATAGCACATTCACCCATTCAGAAATATAACTCTTTAACCTAATGCCTTGCCAGAAACTTAAGGGAAATATTAGTTTGAAGCTTGCCCTAAGTTTTAACAAACCCAGTCTCTGAAAGACAAAGGAAAGGAATGAGATTTAAAGTCAAGAGCACCTCATGGAAAATATTTTGTCACTAGTTCCCATCCCTTTGTTTTAAACCAGCACTAAAGCACCTCTATAATCACGATTGTAGTGGCATTCCCCAGAGAAGACAAATGAAGCCAATGAGAGTTTTGAATGAGTAAGAATTACAGATCTAACCTTTTTATCAGTTGAAGCCATGCTAATAAAGAGCTGAACTGAAATATGTATTTGGAGGAATCTACATTTTCTTAATCCAACGACGGTGCCACCCCTGAAGACAAATGCTCTGTTTCTGCTTAGTGTCAGCCAGATTTCTTTCAAACACCCTTGCTGGCCATTTTGTGGGATAGCAATGGTGAGACCTAAGTAATCTTAAAGCTTTGCATTGCTCAGAATGGGAAAACAGATCACATCTTCAGACCACAGAAACTGAGAAATTAGGTACTGCAGATATTCAGACAAACTCTGTAAGTTTAACAGTCACAGAAGGATCTGAATAGAGAGACACTTATTCTAGTCACCTCTTGCATGACTGGAATAAGTGAATAACAGGGAGCTAGATAGTTTGTTCAGTTACATTAGACAATCAATGATCCAACCAGCGGACTAATTTTGGTGATGAATCCTGGTCACATGCCACCAGAGGCATGTTGCTCATACGCTAAGAAGATCTGAAACCAGGCTGTATCTAACACTTTGGCAGAATAAATGGTTAAATGCTTAAATGAAGCAAATCTATTAATATCAAATAATGGCACAGACAGATTGTCTCCTAACTCTAGCTTTCTTCAGACTAGATTCTCTCCTCAGCACACTAAAAAGGGGTGGGTGGATCATGCCAAGGGGTAGCTCCGCAGTAACAGTAGGTGTTCCTGGAAGCACTGCCTTAGCTTGAGTTCCTTCTGGGGCCTCCCAGGGAGTGCACTCTGGTGCAGCTGATCCTCCATCCTTGAAGAGGGTGTAACATACCCTATTTTCCCTCCTTGCATCCCCAAGCAGGGGCTGCCCAGAGTTCAGTATAGATTATAGCTATAATATCTAAATATCTCCACGTTATCAAGACCACTTGCTGAATAGAAGGGTTGAACGCGTGAAAGGAAAGAAAATCTGCCACTAAATAGCTTTAGATGTGCTCCAAATAAATGATGATAGATAGAAATTAAGGCCCAGGAAGTTCTGATATCTAACTAGTTCTTTCTCAGTTCCTCAAAATCTAATTCAGCCACAGTTTTTATTGCAAGGCATCAACACAACTCTCATCCCTTTCTTGCATCTATATTCATAATCGCTCAACAATCATGTCTAACTTTTGGGGCGGATGAGGATGACATGTGTCAGGTGAAAGAAACTGCTCTTAGTCACAAACAAGGGCCACAAGCTTTGTTTATTTAAAGACTTGTTTACAGCCTCTTCCCCTCTGACTCCTGACACACAGTTTTCTCAGCCAAAATGTCCTCAAGTCAATTGCTCAAGTTAATCCTAAATGTCAGCAGGAACTGGGTATGTTTTATTACCTAGAGGTATGCATGTAGTTAAGATCTAGTATAAGACATTAAAAACTGAATCTTAAGATGGAGGAAAACTAAATCTGAAAAATAAATAACAGATCTGAAGAAAAACAGAAAGGATATTTAGGGGCTTAACATGCATTAAAATACTACTACTACTACTACTAATAAAATAGCTGCCAGTGCTTTCTGTTCAACAGTTTACACGTTACATTATCCATCTGAGTTTACATCATGTTGCCTCTGGTAAACAATTAACATGTCAGTGGCACTAGCTTTCAGGGTGATCCAGTGAAACATAGCAGATCACACAAGCTGACTTACTGTAGCATGTCAGAAAATAATGGAGGCAGCAATATCAGCACTACTCCTCAGACATTTTGGTCACACTTTAAAAAGAGTATTTCCAGCTTCCTTTTAACTTAAATGGACAATTAGTGGGAAACCAGCCTGATCTAATGTTTAGTGCATGGGTGTGGGAATCAGGAAGGAGAGAATTTACAGCACTAGGAGTGAGGGCCTCTGGGGGCCTTAAGTGCCTTTTGTGCCCTTCCCATTCTGGACTGCTTTGTGGGCTGGCAAGGCCCCAGTGAAACTAAGACTGCCCTGGGGGCAGGTCTAAGTTACAGCAGCCTCCAGGTTGCCCTAATGGTGACAATGCTCCCTGCAATTTCTGTAGTGCTATGTGCTGCAGCCCTGCTGCAGCCAGCACATCCTTACTGCCTCTAACCCTGCCATCAGCATGCCTTCCACACCAGGGGGTTAGGGGGTCCTTAGAAGGCAGCCTTAAGGTAATATCCCACAGAGCTTGCAGGGAGAAATCCTTCTGTGGGCAGATGTGCAACTTTTCAGGCTCCTTTTCATTGTTCCAGCCCTTTTACCCTTCATAAAGATTCAGAGGGGGTGTGTGTGTAAGGATTTCACCACTAGGCGTTCTGGGTTCTCCTCCTGGCTCTGGCAATGACTCACTGTGTGACCTGGTGTCTCGTACAGTAGAACTACTTACCATGCCTACACACAGGGGCACAATGCTGCTTAATGTTTGTGATGCACCTGGAAATACACAGATGAAAGGTGCGATACTATGGATTGGTATATACAAGGCAGTTAGGTCAGTATAACTACATTGCTGAGGTTTGTGAAAAATCTACATCCCTGAGCGAAGCAGTTAAATTGACCTAACTTCCAGTGTAGACAGTGCTAGATAAATGGGAGATGCTCCTGTCAATCTAGCTACTGCCTTTCAGGAAGGTGAATTGCCTAGGCCAACAGGAGAACCCTTCCAACTGGCATAGGTAGCTTCTTCACTGCAGCACTGCAACAGTACAGCTGTGTTGAGCCACTGCAGTGTTTTAAGTGAAGATAGACTAACTCTCATGAATTGATCGTGAGAGTTGCAATTTCTGAGTAAAATTATTCCACACTCACGATCTTGCGAGAGAACTCTCAAATATCAGGTTTTTTTTCCAGCTGTGGCACAAATGTATTTCCAGTCAAACAGGAGTCTTCCCCAACACCACCCCATTAAACAAAGGAATGCAGTTTCTCTCCTGGATAGTTAATTCCAAAGTATATTTAAAGACAATATTTTATATATATACTGTATTTTCCACTTCATGCATCTGATGAAGTGGGTTTTAGCCCATGAAAGCTTATGCCCAAATAAATTTGTTAGGCTCTAAGGTGCCACAAGGACTCCTCATTCTTTTTGCTGAAAGACAATGAGAATTGCTGATTTCTTATCAAATGTATTGTCAAAGTATCTATATGATTTCATCAGATCTCAGGCACTATGAGGAGTACCTGTAAGGGGGGCCTCCAAGGGAAACTTGAATCTAGTGATTCAGCACATGGTAATCTACCTTCAGAGTCAGTACTCAGCCAAAGACCCATGTGGTGATAAAGGCACTGTCTTACTCTGGCTTTTATTTGAGATATAAAATCAAAGTCCTAACATCTATGGTCATTAAATGTCTCTAGCTTCTTAACAAAAATAGAAATCACAGCTCAGTCCTGCCCAAACTCTGGTTTGGGTGACTTCATTCGGTGAGGCAAACCCACAGCCAAACCAGGGATGCTTGCTCAGCAGTCCCTACAATGGATCACCTGGTGGGACTCCTACCACCTATGAGGACCCCCAGTTGGCCAGTCTGTATTCTACCCTGGTCTCTTGGCCCACCGGGAACATTAGTTGGTGGCTCCTTCATGGAGCCATGAGGACAGGCATATACCTGACACGGTTCACCTCCTGCCCCAACACTTGCCCCTTCTATGGTGTGAGTGAGACCCTTGCTCATATCTACCTTTTTCTGGCTCCTCCAGAACCTTCTCCTCAGGTTCTGGGTGCACTTCTCCCAGCACCTGCTGCTCTATGCACACCCCATCTGTGACCCTACAAAGTTCTAGGGATAAATGAAGCAGATAAGAGGTAAGCGATTGATAACTGAGCAGTAAAACAAACTAAATAAAACAGAGGGAGAGACAAGTTCCTCTTAAACAACTAGGTCCATCATATTAGGAAGAGGATGCTGGACGAGAAGGGGCTTGGTGACTGTGGGGCCTTTTTCTGCTCCTCCCTTTGATCATGTATCCGGGCAGAGTTCCTCTCGGCTGCGTCCACTGGCTCCCTGGATGCCTTCAAAGAGCCATTGGTGCTGTCTGGGGTTCTCAGCTTGGTGTCCTCCTCTGGTTCCTTGATTTTGACTCTATGACCTCACTCCAGTCCCTGTTTTATCATTTGTTGCCCCCCACACTTTTTCAACACTTGGGTCCAGTGTCTCCTCCCCTTAGGCTGGTGAAGGAGCCTTTAGATGTGGGTGAGTTGTGCTCGCCCACCCCTGGGAACTCAATAGGTGCCCCTCCACCTGGTGAGTCATCACTCAGGCATACTGCAACAACTCATCTGTACTGACTTACCCTTCCAAGAGAGCCTAAAGTGACTCAGCCTGGAGGCATGCAGCAGCAGTCTGCCCCAGAGTCGAGCCTAGCTTAGATGACCCCCATGCCCAAGTATTTCCCCAACCCCACCAGAGCTGCAGATCAGTCTGTGCAACAGCACTTCCCTGCTGAGAATCCTCATACTGCCTCACAGCCTGCTCTTGATCCTATTCCTGCCAGCCTTGCCCAAGCCTTGTTTCAGCCTTGTCCTTGCCCTACTCTGACCTTTCTCCTGCCCTGTTACTGACCCTCTTCAGCCTTGCCTCCACTTCCTGACCCTCCCTGGAGCTTTGGACTCTGACTACCCAGCTTCGACCTCTGGCATGCACTTGGACTCCAGCTACAGTACTGATTCAGGCTTGTCTATTGATTCTGATCTGGGTTCCAACCCAGGCCTGTCCCCAGATCTTGATTCCAGCACTTCCTTTGGCCAAGTCCCAACCATACTTCCAATCACGAAGCATGACTACCAATTCTAGTGTGATCCTGCTTGCTGACTATATCCAAGTAAAGAAAGAGTTACAGACATGTCATCACTTCTTCTATCCCACAGGATCGTTAGAACATAATGGTGGAGAAATAAATAAAAACATGACAGCTAGGCAGTTTCCATCTAGGTGGTACATTGTCCGCATCAATTTTCTCCTTACATACAGTCACACTGTATGCAACTTTCAATGGTTCCAAGAATGTTTCTCACAGAATTGCAACAATCTGAATTAATCCCTTCCACATGTTTACAGACTTTTTTCAAGTTGATGTTCTGCAGAGGCTCATTCTAGATTCTTTTTTACTTTATCACAGAGGCAAAAAATGGCAGCTACCCAAAACATTATGCAAGCACATCTAATGTCAGAAATGTGAGTGCCCCAGAAGAGAGGCAGGGATAATTGGAAGCATTATAATGATGCATTTATCCTGGTTTTGGTACATATTTTGCTGACTTCATTGACTGGTCAGAGAAAAAGATGCTGGTGGAAAGACATCCCAGGGAGTCTTCCATTTAGACTGAGCTTATTGGCTGAAAGGTCTGATGTTATTATCTATGTAGATGTGAGGTGAGGCTTTGCAAAATATGATGGGTTGAGAGCTGGTCTAAGTTACTCCAATATAAATTATTTCAGGGAAGTTACTCTATATCTACATTTGGCTAACTGAGCTCAAAATATGGCCTTCTATTTATGTGCCCTTTCAAACTTCCACTAAAGTCATTGGGAGTCTTTCCATTGGTTTTTAAAGGAATGGAATAAGGCCCTATATCAATAAAGAGACGAATGTATCTCCCTACCTCACAATGATTTGAAGTTCATTTTGGCCCTTGTGTGTGAGAATGTTTACTGCATTATGATCTTTTAAAAGCCTGCAATGCTAGGTATATGCACTTCCTAAGACTGTGTATTTTGGTTTTGCTTTCAGGTGGGGAAAAAATCCCAAGTGTATTATATACCCTTTGTTCTACATATCAATAGAGAAGATAAGTTAATGGCCTCTGGCTTTTTCATATCATGAAGGACTCTTTCATATAAAAAGAGTTGCATAGCTGCAGAGCTTTGTTTCTCCAGGGTGAAATCCTCATACTCAGCCTGAGTAACTGGGCTGTTCACTCAGTCCCAGTCCCAGGGAGCAGCATTACAACCACACATTTTGATTACCAATACAAAAAGTTTTTTTTCTCTCCTGCTGGTAATAGCTCACCTTAACTGATCACTCTCATTAGAGTGTGTATGGTAACATCCATTGTTTCATGTTCTCTGTATCTATATCTATATCTATATCTATATATATATATCTTCCTACTGCATTTTCCACTGCATGCATCTGATGAAGTGGGCTGTAGCCCATGAAAGCTTATGCTGAAATAAATATGTTAGTCTCTAAGGTGCCACAAGTACTCCTGTTCTTTTTGCGGATACAGACTAACACAGCTGCTACTCTTAAACACAGTATAGAGAAGAACAAAAGCCATACTCTGCACACTACCACATCTGCTTTTGACTAATGGATGTACTGCTCTCCTGAATTATCATAAAATGCACTTTCCTTCTGTAGAAAAGGCAACTGTGACAGCATGTAATGTTTGCGGCCCTACAGCATAGCCTTTGGTCTGCCTCAGCCTCTGCACAGCAGAAACTCACAGTTTCTTTCACCTTCTGGGTCTGCAGTGGATAGCAAGGATCATTTCTCTTAGACAGGCAGCTCAGTCTCCTCTTTGCTTTTCTCCCTGAGTCCAAATTCTCAGAAATTAATGCTGCTCTTAAAATAATACTTTAATGAAGTTTAGTCATCACAAACTCATTAAATAAATTATGTTTTTTCCTCCTAGTGACACATCAAGGGATTGTAATGCATGAAGCAATGCATGTGTGTGAACTGTGCAAAAAATCAAGAAGTGCCTGGGTGGTCACTTCAGAGGTACCCTGACAGTACAGAGCCAGCACATTCTCCTGAAAACATTGCTCTAATAAGCTCCCCCTAAGTTATATTTACTGTTGAAAGAGGTATGTCATGGATTATAGCACTGCAGAGAAAATATTCATTCTTTGAATTTGAATAGGTCACCCCTCAGCTCATGAAGTAACTAGTGTGAGAGTCTCTCTTTCCATTTATCTGCAGTTCCCTTTGATACTCTGTTAGGGAATGTCTTTTTAGCTGAAAGAGAACAATGTTTCATTCTTATTCAAACTGCTGTTTAAAGCAGTTGTTTGTTTAGCATTCATATTTCTTAGCTGTCAGTTAGTGTTTGTATTTGCTGCTTAAAACATCAGCACTAAATTTAGGGAGCTCTTTATATTCGGTATTTGGACCTGTTGTAATGCCCAGTGAAATCAATGGACTTTGGATTAGCCCCTGTGTACATGTGCTTCACACAGACTCTTTTCAAGAATTTTTCATTTTTTTTAATCCATAGCAGAAAATAAAATAATAAATATTATATATATTTTTCTTTTATCCTAAAGGATCCCAAAGTGCTTTACAAACTTTACAGAATCTCTTCACCTACCACTGAAATGCATCCACATCTGAGGCTGCACACAGCTGTACACAGCAGATTCTGTTTAGTATATACTTCCCAGAAGTCCTATTTTTTATAACTTCCAAGACAGAAAAAATCTCAATAATTATTAGCATCTTCTATTGGGCATTGTTAATAAAACCTTGATCTTCTCCTTTAAATTAAAAGTAAAGCTAGCAGCTGTAGAACCTCTAGCTAATGACTAGTCTTATTTTCAGAGATGCTGAGCAAAGAAAGAAATAGTTATTATAAAGATCCAGTACTGGGCACTTCTGATAGTAAGTCCCACTTAGGATCTAAATACGGATTTAGGTGCTAAAATTTAAGCACCCAAGTTTTAAAATTTTGGTTTAAATGACTTGCCTTAGGCAACACATTGTGACCGTGACTAAGCCAGCATGCAGCCCAGGATCTGAATACCAGTCCCTCTCTCAAATGCAACTCTTCTTTTTATGAAGAATATTTTTTAAATCCACTGACACAGGAGTATAGTAACTGTTTGTTTTCATATCGGAGCACCCAAAAGTGTGTGAGGTGCTTGCTCCCTACAGCTTTCACATTTATGATTTTTCTGTGATTGCAGAAACCCATGAGCTACTATTTTTACAGCTGCTTCCAACTCTGGAGTGGTATTGGAAGTGAATTAAGGGTTCCATTTTTATCAATGTAGCCAAGGCCTATATGCCTACGAAAAAACCCTTGCTGGTAAACAAGTGAATATAATCTTTGAAAAGTCATGGATGATGGCAGACATTTCAGAAGACTAGAAAAGGGTATAAATAGGGCCCATCTATAAAAAGGGAAATAAGGACAACCCCGTGTATTACAGACCAGTTAGCTTAACTTCTGTACCCTGAAAGATAATGGAGCAAATAATAAAGCAATCGATTTGCAAACACCTAAATGATAATAAGATGATAAATAACAGTCAGCGTGGATTTGTCAAGAATAAATCATGTCAAACCAACCTGGTAGCTTTCTTTGACAGGGTAACAAGCCTTGTGGATGGGGGAAAGCTGTGGATGTGATATATCTTGACTTTAGTAAGGCTTTTGATACTTCTCACATGACCTTCTCATAAACAAACTGGGGAAATACAACCTAGATGGAGCAACTATAAGGTGGATGCATAACTGGTTGGAAAATTGTTCCCAGAGAATAGTTATCAGTGGCTCACAGTCATGCTGCAAGGGCATAGTGAGTGGGGTCCCGCAGGGATCGGTTCTGGGTCCAGTTCTGTCCAATATCTTCATCAGTGATTTAGATAATGGCATAGAGAGTACCATTATAAAGTTTGTGGATGATACCAAGCTGGGAGAGGTTGCAAGCGCTTTGGAGGATAGGATTAAAATTCAAAACAATCTGGACAAACTGGAGAAATGGCCTGAAGTAAATAGGATGAAATTCAATAATGTCAAATGCAAAGTGCTCCACTTAGGAAGGGACTATCAGTTGCACACATACAAAATGGGAAATGACTGCTTAGGAAGGAGTACTACAGAAAAGGATATGGGGGTCATAGTGGATCATAAGCTAAATATGTGTCAACAGTGTAACGCTGTTGCAAAAAGAGTGAACATTATTCTGGGATGTATTAGCAGGAGTATTATAAGCAAGGCCCTAGAAGTAATTCTTCTGCTCTACTGCATACTGATTAGGCCTCATCTGGCTTACGGTGTCCAGTTCTGGGCAATACGTTTCAGGAAAGATTGGACAAATTGGAGAAAATCCAGAGAAGACCAACAAAAATGATTAAAGATCTAGAAAACATGAACTATGAGGGAAGATTGAAAAAACTGGGTTTGTTTAGTTTAGAGAAGAGAAGACTGAGATGGGACATGATAACATTTTTCAAGTACATAAAAGGTTGTTACAAGGAGGGAGGAGAACAATTGTTCTTCTTAACCTCTGAGGATAGGATAAGAAGCAATGGGCTTAAATTGCAGCAAGGGCAGTTTAGGCTGGACATTAGGAAAAACTTCCTAACTTTCAGAGTGGTTAAGCACTGGAATAGATTGCCTAGGGAGGTTGTGGAATCTCCATCATTGGGGATTTTTAAGAGCAAGTTGGACAAACACCTGTCAGGGATAGTTTAGATAATACTTAGTCCTGCCTTGAGTGCAGGGCACTAGACTAGACTAGAGGACCTCTCAAGGTCCCTTCCAGTTCTATGAATCTATGATTCTATGATTACCCCAGGGCCTTAGACACAGAGCTTGCTGATTCTGACTTTCTGACTAAGGCTATGTCTACACTACCGCAGTAAGACGATCTATGCTACGCAACTCCAGCTACGTGAATAATGTAGCTGGAGTCAACATACCTTTGGTTGGGTTACTGCGGGGTCTACACTTTGGGGGGTCGATGGGAGAAACTCTCTCGTTGACTTACCTTACTCTTCTTGTCGGCGGTAGAGTACAAGGGTCGACTGGAGAGTGATGTGCTGTCGATTTGGTGGGTCTTCACTAGAATCGATCTCAGAGGATTGATCTCAGAGCATCGACCCCTGCTGTAGTGCAGGTATAACCTAAGTTTTTTAAAATGTAGGGCCAGACGCTTGTATCCTTAGTCATGAGGAATAGATTTTATTCCACAATAAATCCCTCTGAAGTCAATGAGACTACTTCTGGAGTAAAGTGTTACTCAATGCAAGTACGGATATCGGAATTTGGCTTTCAATTTGATCCTACAAATGATTTAGAGAGGAAAGGTAGGTTAGGTAATAGCTTTTTATACTTTCGTGCATATTAAAAGAAAATATTTCCTGAACACACCTGAACAAAAAAATGCAGAGTCAATATGGTCAACTTTTATGATGAACTTTTATGTAACATACTTTCGTATGTTTCTGTTTTTTCATGTACCTAGACTGTAAAAAATACAAACAAATCAAACTTAAAACTTTAGTCCAAAGGAAAATGAATAAAATAACATTATTCCAGAGAATAAGAGCTGACATTAAGGGATTTAGCCAATTCTTCTGTAGTATACTTACTATACTTTTTATTGAAGTTTGGAAGCCGAAGCACACATCAGAGCATTTATTGTTAATTCAAGTCGAAGTCAAGGAAAGTCCTAAAGACATTGTAGAGGAAAATAATAACCTTACCTCTTTTTTTTTCCAGGTATGCAAGCAATGAAGCTGACATTTCATCCCCTAAGCATTTTTGCAAGACATAACATAGTATAATACCTAACAGTGGCCTGAGAATGACATTAACCTTTCCAGCTTCCTCTGTTTGTCTTACCCCAGTTCTTGTAATGTTTGTAGAAAGAAAAGTAAGGGTAAGTACTCATTCTCTTTGCATGTAATTTTAACCACCCCTTCAGCTCTGGAATGCTACAGACTTTCTGCACATTGTTGACCTCTATTCATCATTCTTCCCATGAAGGCAACTTCACTGATCAATAAGCTTGCCAAGCATACCTGTGATACAAACTAGACTACCTGCTTCCAGATGGATAATTCTGACACTCAGTCCCCAGATTTCTGACTCTTGTGCTATTGCTATCATATGTCAGATAATTAGAGGGGGTGAAAAATGTTTATTTTTTAAATTTGTAAAACATTTCATAATTTTGAAGTTGTTTCCATTTTGCTTTGAGCAAGCAATCATTGGCCAGAAGCCAGAGGCCAGAAACAGGCGGTGGCTTCTTTTTTTCTTTCAATTTTTGAAGATGGTGGCCTGGCTTGTTTCTCCCAGTTGGAACACTTCCTCAGGAGTCCTTTTGTGAATCAGAATAGCGCATCCACTGTCTGAGGTCACTAGCATCACCCAGTAGGGTTGATTAGGTCACCTTTATGTAAACAAAGAACCTCCTCATTCCAGTCATTTCTGGTTCAGAAGTACATGGACCCAAAAATAATACACTCATTAGTCAGTCAGCAGGTCTATAGGTATTTGGAGACATTTGAGGTCATTGGTCAGTCCATAGACATTAGCTCATCCATTCTACAAATCTCTCAACTCAAAAATTATTAAAATATGCAAAACTAGCAAGAAATTTAAAATGAAATCATATAAAACACCAGTCATCAAGTCATTTAGCCAGTCTCAAAGAGGAACTGTATCTTTTTCTTCAACTGTCCTTGTTCTGCAGACAGCTGCATACCACTCCCCTTTCTGCATTGTGGTACTCAGTGGCCCAATTTTGAACAGCATTTTTGACACAAAATTAGGGTACAAAGTTAGATTTTTATGGTATCAGGGGAAAGAGCTCTTTAATCCTAAAAGCACAGAATCTTCCTCACACCCATACCTACTCCACTGCTAGCAGAAAGCTCAAGGAACAGGAGCTGATGACAATGCCACCAGCCTCCTACAGGATGGACTTGCCCACCTGGCCCACGAGCCTCAATGTAGCTTGCCTGTGTCAGGTTAGGTGATTCGAGCCCTGTATGTTTCATAACACCACTCCACAATTTTGTATGTGTGTTGTTTTCCATCTCCACAGCTCTTCATTTATCATTTGCAGGAAGATTTCTGAGGGCTAAATTAACACACTTAAAGTCACCTGTTTTTTCTCAGTAACATACCCTGTTAATCTCAACCCATATTTCCATGGGCAGCTAATGGGCAGCTAGTTCCCTCCTGCTTGGCATTGTTCTTTGTTCTGTATGTGAGAAGATTACCTGTGAGTCATTATTAACACCTTACTCACCTCTGTGAGAGACGGAATGTGGCAGAGATTTCTCTGAAAACCTTTTGAAGGTTTATTTTCCTCTTAAATGTTTACTACACTTTTTTTCATTTCTCTCTCCTTTGAGGCCTTCAACTACAGGACTGAGTCATCTGTTTTGACACTATTTGTTCTCTTTGATGGTATTAACAGCACTTTTCTCAGTTTGTTACCATAGTGGCCTCAGCAGTGCAGCTTCTACAGATCTGTTGTTTCCATTGTAAAATTATTATAAATTATAACAGGGACATTTTAATTTTCATTAGTTTGTAACCTGCTGCACATTTTATCAACTGGGGTGTTTATGTACTAGAAGAAAACTCCATCACTCCACTGTTAATCAGTGACTGGTGCAATTTGTTATTTTAAGAGAAATAAGAGAAATACTTTCAAAATGCATGAGCTATTTAGGAATTAAACCCTTTACATAATAATGGATGCTCCAAAATAACAATCTTTTGTTTCTTATAACACATGAAAGGGGCATTTTGAGGTCACTAAGGATTAAAAAGTACCCTGTGTTGACAGAGCTCCTCTAATATAATCAATCACATGTATTTGTTTGTTTAAAGTGCAGCAAGCAGGACGGTACCATTCCTTCTCCTGTCCCATGTTGTGTCTGAGTAGTAATGCAAAAGGAAGGTGCCACTCTCAAAGCCAGGGAAACAGATTCTTCCCTTAATGCCAGAGTGGTAGCAGAACTGCTCCGCAGGTGCAATAGAAGCTGCAGCTCTGACACAGGGAGAATGGTGAGGTGACTGACATGTGTGGTAGCCCTTACTCCAGCCCTGCCACTAATCTCCTTTATGCAGGCAGCCCTACAGAGCTTAACTGTGTGGCGCACTGGGTGCTGCAAGGGGTATAGGCTCCAGCATAGATCCTCAACTCCTATCTCTTCCCCTTTAGTGGAACCTCACCAGTTCTGCTGCATCCAAGACCCCCTTCTAGGAATGGGTGAGGATTACTCCTTTAAGTAGGTCAATTCTATCCTCCAATATGTCCATTGAACATCACACATGATTTCTTATGCTATGTTCCTCAGGGAAAAGACTAGCTTTAAAGCTCTATAGAAGTTCGTCTCCCTTGAAATTTTTCCAAGTTCCCATTAATTAAGATGATGCTACCTCAGTATTTGCTTTGTTCCCTTGACCTCCCTATACTAGTACAGGGAATATATATGACATGGTGCAAAACCAAGGTAAAGGTGTTTAGTTATCTAAAGTAAGTGGAGGAAAATCATTGTGAGTACTAATATTAATTATTGCTAATATTAATTATTATTATTATGAGCAGCTGTTTGTGATCTTCATTGGCTAACGAGTAAATATTTGTCAAGTATCAGAGGGGTAGCCATGTTAGTCTGGATCTGTAAAAGCAGCAAAGAGTCCTGTGGCACCTTATAGACTAACAGACGTTTTGGAGCATGAGCTTTCATGGGTGAATGCCCACTTCGTCGTTCACTGCATCCGAGTAAATATTTGTTTGCCACTTCCTGAATTATGAATGACAAAATTCATCATATTTGTAACACAAAGGGACTCCATTATTACACATCCAAGAAATCAGAGTCAAGTGCTTCAGTTCTCCATAAAATATCCTTCCAGGGGTGAAAAGGCATTGCCTTTACAAAGAATTTGAATTGTAAATGACCCTGGGCAAGCAGGAGCTCTGTAATAACCTGGAGACTCAACTGAGAAAAAAAGAGTAGTTAGCTTTCAAATTGGATATCCAAGGAAGTAAGTATAATAACCCATTTTAAACAGAACAAAGGATTATTCACCTAACAGAGTTTAAAGGATGAACCAGGCAGACTGCTCTCAACAGTCGTTTTCATGTAACATGGAAAATATAGTAGGTAGTGAAAGGATATGGCTACACTTGAAATTTCGGCAGTGCTTTGAAGTGCAAGTGTGGTCGGAGCGCCAGCGCTGGGAGAGAGCTCTCCCAGCGCTGCACGTAAACCACATCCCTTACGGGTGTAGCTTGCAGCGCTGGGAGCCGCGCTCCCAGCACTGTGGCACTGATTACACTGAGGCGTTACAGCGTGGTATCTTGCAGCGCTCAGTTTTTTCATACCCCTGAGCGCGAAAGTTGCAGCACTGTAAAGTGCCAGCGTAGCCAAGCCCCAAAACTGATTTCAACTGTTTCCGGAGTCAGGTTTCAGAGTTGTAGCCATGTTAGTCTGTATCAGCAAAAACAACGAGGAGTCCTTGTGGCACCTTAGAGACTAAGAAATGTATCTGGGCATAAGCTTTGTGGGCTAGAACCCACTTCATCAGATGCATGGAGTGGAAAATACAGGAGCAGGTATAAATTAATGAAAAGATGGGAGTTGCCTTACCAAGTATGAGCTCAGTCTAACAAGACAATTCAATTGACGGCAGGATACCAAGGAAGGAAAAATAACTTTTGAAGTGGTAATGAGAGTGGCCCATTTCAAACAGTTGACAAGAAGGTGTGAGTAACAGTAGAGGGAAATTAGTATTGGAGGAACTGGGTTTAGGTTTTGTAATGACCCAACCACACCCAGTCTTTATTCAAGCCTAATCTGAATTCATTCATGGTGAAGGACTAAAAATGGTCATGGGAATGGGAATGGGAATGGGAATGGGAATAGATGCCCCTTAGATACATAAATAGGAGAACAGGAATAAATGTTCTGTTCTAAGATGCACTATATTGTATAGGGCTAGTTCCTTTCAGACAATGGGCATAAATGAATGCTGCAGTAATTATTTCTGCTTCTAAATCCATCCATTCTGTATGCCATTTGAGCCCTGGAGTTCTGCTAAGCAGTACTGTGAATGAAGTCTAAATGTTTTTAACTCTTATGAAATTAACAAATATCGACCGAGGTCAGGTTTGACTCTCACCCACGCTCATTTATTTCACATTGATTGTGTTCTTTACCCTAAAAGTGAACATTTGGCAGCGACTGCAGTCCCACTTCCACTGTCTCTCTCCTTTTGGACTACTTCTGCCAATTTGAAGTTCTCTGAATTTTCCTTCAGTGTTGAAGTATAGTATAATTCATGGCTGTCTGGTGTGGCCGTACATTTAATGGAATATGGACATTTTGTTACCCTTAGGGTTTGAAACAAGTATAAAGTCAAAAATACAAACTATGGACCTACTCCATTTCTGCCCTAGGGCTTTATGCCATTGTAACTTCATTGATATCCATGGAGTTGTTAGACTAGTGTTACAAATGGGAGATTTTAGCACTGTATATCTTACTGTATCTTACAGTAATGTATTTATTGCTATTAATCTCATTAATCTATATTGATATTAATCAGTGTTTTTCACATTCATTTCACCATAACTTGTCAACCCTGATCAATTATGCATTTTAAATCTCTTAATTTAAACTTGATTTCTCATATTGCTTTCCAAAATATACACAGCAGTATTTGGATGTTTTTCTCTTTTGTGAAGGCAAAGTTGTACAAGGCTAACTCTGTAAATACAATGCCTTTCCAATGGGTGTTGCTAGAGTAACTGTTTGTGAGCAGCTCTTAGGAACAACCTATAAAGAGATTACCGCTAGAGAGCCTTCTCAGGTTTTTCACTGAACCGAGTGAATGCCTGAGAGGACAGTTGAGAGATTATAACTCAGTGCTATGTGAATACTCATACAGGATGTAATTCACTGGTGTATGCACTCCTGTGCAGAGACTGGCATTAGCCATATGTGCCGCTTAGTTTCCATTGAAACCCTATTTTGCCTAAATATTCTTACAATTGTGAGGGCTTCAGTGGGACTTAAGCGACAATGCAGGTCTGATTCATCTGTGTGTTACCTCCAGTAATATATATTGTAACTCCTGTGAAATCAGTTTGAGTTACACCAGTGTAAATCTTGTGTGACTCAGTGGTAGTTGTTTCAGTTTGCTTAAGGTCAAAATGCCCTAAAGTTGTTCTTACTGGTTTAACTCCACCAGTGGTAGATGCAGGAGGAGATAGACAAAATACCAGTGGGTGTTGCCATTGTTAACAATGTGTCATCTACCAGCTGTGAGCAGGGTCAGACAACACAATGGCACAAATGTTGGCTGCCGTGGAAGCATTTTTATGCTATGGTGTGAAAAGATCTCTGGCTCAAGGAATTTGCAATTGAAAGGCCTTATCTTGCATGGTTAACATGAATGAGAGTTTTGCAGTTGACTTCCATGGGGCCTTGTGTGAAAAAATCAGTTACATGGATATTTCTGTCACAGTACCATTACGCCAATTTAATGTAGCATATATATGAAAATAAGAATCTTAGCTACAAGAATAAATATGCAAAAGGATATTTTAATATGACAATTTCTTTAACAGCATTGCATTTTTTACCAATAAGAAAATTCTATTATTATTGTAATTATTTTCTAATGGTCTAGTGTAGCCTGTGATTTCCAGTGAGCTCTGAGACAAAAGTAGATCAGTTTTTTTGGTTTACTTTATAAAAGGCTTATCTGAGAAAAAATATGGATTTCTGTCTAAATTAAGGCATTCTGTATTAAAATGCCAGGACAAGCCAGGCTCAGGCTCTGTATATTCAACAAGATACAGCTTCATTACTTCAAAGGGTTCTCTGTGCTCCTGATTAATATTTACCATTGTCATTTACTTCAGAAATTACTCTGGCTATTTGCTGATTTATAAATTAGTTTTCTCATGTAAGACTGGTTATAGTTCATACTCATTTGAGTTTAACTCCTTATCAGGGAGCTGGCTACTGTGCATAATAAGATTTGCTTTAGTTGAAAAATTAGGGAGGGTTATTCTCATCAGAATCTTAAAATAAAATATTGTAAATAAAATTAGGTTTCACATGCTACTTAATACCAACTAGCGTCTACTGTTTAATGGGTTTAATTTATTTTGTCTCCCAGTCTCTCTAACAGTTAAAACCATGTTTAGCCATCTTACATTAACTCAATTTCTCCTTTATTGTACCTTCTACTTCCTATTTCAATAATAATCTAATGTAGTATGCATCTCTGCACCAAATGAGTTTTAACCTATTTCCTCTCTCACCTAGGATTATATGAAGCAAAACAGAGCAAAACAAACATTTAAGATTTAACAAACTTCTTCCCAAAAGAAAGCTCTCACTTTACCACAAGTAATGGGCTTGATGCAGGAATCACTGGGTGACATTCTATGCCTTGTACTATGCAACAGGTCAGAGCAGATGAAGGAAATAGTTCTTATGGCCTAAAATCTATAGATGAAATCCCGGGCTTGCTGAAATCAACCACAAAACTCCCATTGACTTCAAGGGGTCATGATTTCACCCAATAATATACAATCTAAATAAAAATATTACTGTTTGAAATGTTAACAATGCATCCTGTAAATAACAATCCTCAGATGCAGTTTCGCCTCCACTCTGCATTTCCAACATACCCTTCCCAATGGTCTAGTATACATTTATAAGTCTCTTTCTTATTGGGGACATCCAACCATCACCCATTGAAGTCAATATCCAATTATATTTAATAGTGCAGGATCAGCCCCTTAAATTGTAAATCCCTTGAGCTGGAGACTTTGGACCTGATTCTCATTTATAGTAAGGCCACTTTACTAATCACTAGTCATGTAAAGAACCCTCAAAGTGGGTTTAAATGGGACCATTTGCACTGTTGTCTTAATATACAAAAGAATTGGGATTTTGTCCTTATTTATCTGCATAGCATTTTACAAACTTCTGGTACTACAAGAATAAAGTAAGTAACAGGTATACTTCATACCTCCATACTGATAACTTCAGTTAGGTAGCAGATTTCCTAACTTGTCTACTCTGTTTTTAAAGCATTGTGTATCTGATATTCTTGATTCAAAACAAAGGAATTTTAGATGCTTTGATTAGTTTAAGCCATACCTCCACACTAAACAATAGTAGCAATTTTCTGATTGGGTCCAAGACAACTCTACCAAAATAATTTACTTCATTCCTTAAGAGCTTCGGTTTCTGAAATGAGCTTTTCACTCTTTGAGGCTAAAATAACAGCTTTGTTGGACTTGCCATCTGATACCTATGCATTAGGCTTCAACTAGATTTTCTTACTTACTATTAGAAGTGTGCTAGGGAATAAATACAATGGAGGTTACAGTTACTTGTAGGGTCATGGGAAACTTTCCAAGCACAAAGGGCACAGGGAGCTATGTAAAATATATGTGAACGGAATCATATCCCAGGGTGATAAAATACTAATATTTTATCTTGTAGGTGCAGTGAACTGTTATACCTAGCACCATAAACAGAAGAAAAGCCCCAAGAAGCTTCTGACCTCACCTCAGAGACTTGCTCTTTATCAGAGGTCCTAAATGCTCAATTCAGCACACACTGAAGAAGACATTTAAGGCACAATTATCTTTTCCAATTTGCACTGCAGGTCTCTTATCTACAATGCAGATATCTAACCCCTTAGGGAGGGAGCATGGTGTAAACCAGGGATTGGCAACCTTTGGCATCTGGCCTGTCAGGGAAAGCCCCTGGTGGGCTGAGCCAGTTTGTTTACCTGCTGCATCTGCAGGTTCGGCCGAATACGGCTCCCACTGGCCGCGGTTTGCTGTTTCAAGCCAATGGGGGCTGTGGGAAGGGCGACCAACACATCCCTCGGCCTGCGTTGCTTCCCACAGCCTCCATTGGCCTGAAACGGCGAACCGCGGCCAGTGGGAGCCACAGTCAGCTGAACCTGAAAATGGGAAGGACATAGTCTTTAAGCATCCATTTAAAGACACAATAGCTCAAAAATGAGAATTAACAATCATGTATTTGCCCATTTGAAGACTATACCCACACAGAATTGATTACCACTTATAAAAACCCATTTAGTTCCCCTTTTAAAAGGGAATTTATATGTGCATTACTTAAGTCACACTTATGCTTCTTTAGCTGTCACATTACTGGTATGTGCCATTATGTATCTGACAACGAACAGCAAGGGAGAGAAATGCATTCATTTTGATACCTTGTACAATCACATATCTACAGTTATATCAGTTACATCCCATGATGAGTATGTGTGGGATGGACCTGCTTGAAAAATGTTCCCTCGAAAGGGTGTCTTTGATCATTTTCAATTCATCTCAGTTGGAGGATATCATACATGGTAGTTTCCTTTGAAGACACGGTGTTTGCTGCTAATACATTCCATTCTCCTCTCCTTGTGTTGACAACCAAAGTTGAAAGCCAATGCCTCCTGTCTTGCTCCTATAATTCTACAGTATGTCACATTAGACTGTGCAGATGGCATAAAAGAAAAGGAGCAAACATGGTATCAAAATGAATGTATTGTATTCCTTTGTCTGTCCATTGGTGCATGCATAATGGGACATACCAAGACTTTAACGGCTAAAGAAGAACTTTTATCAGGTCAGGAATTTGGAAAAGTGACTCAGTTCAGAAAAATTAAGAAAAGACCTGAAACTTCCCCCAAATGTATACAAACAAGAGCACAAATCAAAATGTACCTAGATTTTTAAAAAGTTCAGATACTGAAATACACCATTTAAGTCTATGCTGCCCAGGTTTGTCTGACAAATATAGCTGTAGCATGAAAAACTAGTCCATTGATTTTTGGATTATTTATTTCTAGCAGTGTTAACAGTGTGCTGGGTGCTGTACAAACACAAAGTAAGGTATGTTCTGTGTCCTGAAGAGTTTACATTCTGAGAAGCAGGACAAATAGGCAGAGAGACAGAGATTAGGGAAATGAGTATAAGACACTAGTAATGTAGAAGATGGTAACTAATTGGCTACAACCTGAAAACAAAATGCATTATTATGATAAAGTATTCATTTTTTTATTATTTAAATGTAAAATTCACAGACTATTCCCAAGTGCCCTGTAGCTTCAGCCTATTCAACAAGCTAATTTCGTGAAGGTGCCCAGGTACAATCTTTCAGGAATAACTGGAATACAAAAATGGTAGTGAACGTGCATTGTGAATGAAACAGGGCTCTACAGACACTGCACTTGCCTTGTGGAAACTATAACACGTGCTGTGTGTCTTATAGAAAAAAGCAGTACAATATTATAGCAAATTATTTGAGAAATAGGATGTGATCGTGTAATTAAAGATGGTACTGTAATGTAGGCAGTAAAGTCTACCGGACAGGACACTACATTAGGATTCAGGACTCTTGGCTTCTATTCCCAGCTTGGCCACTGATATGCTGTATGAAGTTGGACAAATCTCTGCCCCTCTGTGTCCCCTCCACAATTTATCTGTCTTGTGTATTTAGATTGTAAACTGCTTGGGGTAGAGGCTGTTTCCTACCGTGTGTTTCTACAGTGCCTAGTGCAATGGGACCATGATCTCAGGTCCTGCCTTTACAATGGACAATGCTACTACCAGGGCCGTCCCTAGGGAGGGTGCAGGGCCCAGTATACAGGTGCTGAGTTTCTACTCTGCTGGGGGTGCTCCCTCTGGTTCCACTCAGGTCCCGCCTTCACTCCATGCCTTCCCCCAAGGCCCCATTCCCTCCCCCGCCGCATCCCGCCCTGCCTCTTCCCCTCCCAGTTCCTCTCCCTCCCCAAAGTGTGCTGCACCCTCTCTCCTCTCCCCAACATCTCCTGATGCCGTAAAACATCTGATCTGCAGCAGGTGGGAGGTGTTGAGAGAGAGGAAGAGGCGCTAATTGGTGGGGCCTACTGGTGGGCGGAAGGCATTTGGGAAAGGAGGAGGTTCTGGTAGGGGGGCTCCTCCTCGCCCCACCTGCCACTTGTCTCCCTGTTTGCCTTCTCATGCTGCTCATTTGCTCACCTGCCTCCTGCCTCGTCTCCCTGCCCAAAGCACGCCCTCCTGCAAAGTGGGAGGCCCATGGCACTCACCCCGATTCGCTCAGCGCACGGCTCTGTCTACTTCTAATATGTACTATATTTTGTGTGCTTAACTGTGCAACCTTAATATTATCTTAACATAGCTTACTTTTCTGTGGAATGTATATACATTGCTACTCACCAAAATGACTGAGGCCAGTGAGACTCAGAAAATACTTATCTTTGGATGGAACTTAACACCTAAACTGTTCAGTATAAAAGAACATTGGGCATCCAGAACACTGCTTTGCCTCTCCTTGGATTAATTTTTAGAGCGCATCAGTTCAGCTGAAGACCACTTAGGAAATTACAGTGAGAAACAGCTGTAGATGCTACCAAATGGCCCTGAAGGAGTTTTACCCTGAAGACCAATGTGCATGCCCTTTGACCTCCAAATAGGCAATATGAGAGAAAATGTGGGAATCTCATTTTTATATGCATAAATTGACTCTCATTTTCATGCTCTTTCGCAGCGAGTGGAAGCAGAGAGCTCATCTGGGAGAGGGAGGTATTTGGAAATTCGGTACTAGCAAGTGATTCAGTAATGCGGGTATTGCATTTCATCACCTGCTCATCTTTAATTCAGAGCGGTGTGTATTGTTAGGGGGTGGCACAGCACTGTCAACAGTTTGGTAGCAATCAGTAGCTGCTCCAGATGTTTCTTTTATAAGCTGTGACCAAAAAATGTGTGTACAGTAAAACAATCAGTAAAATAAAGAAGAGAAAAAACAAACTGTAAAAGCAATTGTTGGCATGACTAGTCCTGATTTATCTAAATGCTGTAAAGTGAGTGGGATGATTATTTGCAAGAGCTGTGTTTGGAGGTGGCTAACGCACATACTGTATGCAGTTGTCATTCCAGATACAACACTGTTTAATAAACAGTGGTGAAAAAGTTGGCAATTTATTTTAGAAAACCAAGCATAAAACTTTGCACCCTTCAGTTATTAATTTCTCTCACTAGCTGCTGTTTGGGATTCGATCTGAATGGAAAATGCAAAATACTAATGTTAGGTTCTATTGTAGCTGTTGAGCCAGGTTCTCAGATGCTGTAAATAGGAGGGTCACTAAAGTAAATGCTCTTTGCTGATTCACACCAGCTGAAGATCTGGCCCATTCTATTTTATTGTAACGTAAAGGGGAAGAAATGACCAAGAAGTCAGCAAATGCATCATTTGTTTTATAGAAAGAATCTAATCCTAAAATTGGGGTAAATAGTAATTGAAAAATCTTTTAAATTTACCTGCTTCTTGGCAAAAAATCATCACATAAATTATATTGATTTTTATATTTTACAAAGTCCTGCTGGGTTTATGGCTTATTGTTCTTTGTAAACAAACAAACAAACAAAAAACACCCAACAAAAATCTGTTGTTTGACTGAACAGGAACAGAACATTTAAAGTTAAAATCTGCTTGAATCCTTACTGCCTTTGGGATTGTAAAATATTCACATATGACTGATTTGCAATCGCCTATCAATTTGTCCATCACATTATACATGATGAACTGGAGGAAGACAAAAATCCTCCATAATGCACCTTAGTCAGTTGTGCAATACTATACCTGGAGATAAAGCACTCCTCATTTCCTATAATGATCATGCTCTTTGAAGCATGAGATTTGATTTCCCTTATTATAGCTTTCATAATTGCAAGTGACCTCATTGGTCACAAGATTGAAAAATGTGAAAAAGTGTGCTGTATGCAATGACATATTTGTATATGGTTAACAAATTTAAATACAGACGCTCCCTGAGTTACGTAAACCTGACGTACGCAAATCTGAGCTTACAGAAAAAGTTCCGTAAGCTAGAAATAGGAGAGGTGGGATTTTTTTTGGGTTTTTTTTTTTGCATAATGATTGGAGATACATTTCCAATTTATGCAAAATTCGAGTTACGGAAGGAGTTCTGGAACGGAACGCTTGTGTAAATCGGGGAGTGTCTGTATAAATATTGTATGTTGCCTCTAAACAACTATTCTCATATTGGACCAAAGTCAGCCCTGGTGTAACTCCATTGAGGACAATGGTGCTGCACTGGCCCATCAAATATTATTCATGTAGCAGAAGATTTTGAGAAATTTGTATAATATAAGGCATTTTGGGGCATACGCTGGTAACAGTCTGGGGCAATTCTATTAAATTTAATGGAATTAATCTAGATTTGCATCAGTGGAATTAAGATCAGAATTTGGCCCAAAAGATCTTTACAGTTGTTTTCCTTCTACTGATAACGGCTTTAATGAAAACATCTTCTCCCTTCTTCATAAATAGGCCTGTCAGACTGAATGACTGTACTGGAGGTTAGTAACAGATCATGAATTCTTACACTAATTTTAATTACTTATCATAACTCCTCTTGGCTGTGTGACTCAGCTTCTTTCCTATCAGTGTTTCATTGGAATTGTTGTGCATTTGTTTACCCAAACCTCTCTTTTTCTTTATATTCTTGGGATGTAGCTTGAAAATTAATGGATAAATATTTTAAGTAAAGCAAATATAAGTTTAAAAGCCCCTGAACACTCAATACTGGGGCCTGCTGCTTTACCAAATAGTGCTGTGATCTCATCAGATCTCCCAAGCAAAAATGGGTTCATCTGGGCTAGTACTTAGAGGGATGACATGTATGAAACACATAGGTAGTAGTAGCAGCAAAGAATCCTGTGGCACCTTATAGACTAACAGACGTTTTGGAGCATGAGCTTTCGTGGTGTTCACCCACGAAAGCTCATGCTCCAAAACGTCTGTTAGTCTATAAGGTGCCACAGGATTCTTTGCTGCTTTTACAGATCCAGACTAACACGGCTACCCCTCTGATACTTGATAGGTAGTAGTGTTCACTCAGTGGGTAACATCTCTCTGAGTAACTTATTGGTGTTTAAAACACCATGACACTTCATGAAAGTAGGAATTTTAATCCTGTAAATCTAATTTAGGTTTAGTAATTACATTCTGCCTACTTAAATTCCCTCTACCATCATCAACCGTCTAAAGTTGTTTTTCACTTCCTCTCCTAAACTGTTGCATATTGTTACTGTACACTGCTAAACAGTTGCATGTTTCAATTTAGATCTGAGTGCATTTCAGCGGTTAACAAAATAAGGTGCCTTATGTTGCTGTACAAGTAATTAAATATAAAAATTAAGAAATTCCAGAATATTGATTATCAATATGTTATAACTTTAAAGAACTTAAGGATAAAAAGGTGTTATCTAAATGTAAGGTCATCATCATAGTTTTGAAAAGTGAGGTATTTGAACATGGTGCCCCAAACCTAGAAAATGTGGCATAGTTGTTAAAAGATTCAAATGTGAAAAAAGCAACGTGCTTCCTCAGAAATGCAAGGAGTCTTGTTTACCACAAGATTACTGAGCAGCAGTGTGCTAATGTCTAAGAAGCACAAAGGCCAGCTATGTGTTCTCCAGACCATCTGAAATAACAAAATAATATTTAGGGCACTGTAATGCCCTAAGAAGATCATCTCCTGGTCCCAGATCTGAAATATAGAGAGTCTCTAAATATAGAGAGTCTCTAAAGAATCAATTCCTAGTTTTAGATGAGAAATTGTGAATTGAGTTGGTAATAGCCAACAAAGTTTTAGAAGAATAGAGTTTGACCTTTAAAGGCTTACAATATCCTGAGCCATAACAGCACAATGTTGATAGCATTTTTTCCTTCTTGTGAATAATATTTAGTGATAACTGCCTTCAAGTTGGTTCCAAGCATTGAATCAGTGAAATTGATAGGCTTAAAGCTGAAACTATTTCTAGATATGTTTTGATTTACAAGCCATCTGATATGATTGGGGTATTCAGTCACTGTGACTGTGGAGGTCTGGATCAAATTTTCCTTCTTTGGAGGATAGCATTGGTTTTAATTAGATTGAAATATTCAAAAGTTTTAAATCTTTGAAACTGGGCTATGAGAGCTTATGATCATGGAATCATAGAGATATAAGATGCCATTTTTTGCAATATGTCTTAAAGAGACTCCACTCCATTGTGCAGTGTTCGTGAAACTTCAGAAAATGATCCCACATACAGGCCTGATTCTGTAGCTTCAATGGGCCAGTGCAAGGCGGATGCATCACAATAAGGCCTAGTGCTGGCCATCTCTACAGAGGAAAACTTTACCCTACGTGTGGTTGAAATCTATGGGAGTCTGGCTCATGGAACAGCTGTAGAATCAATAATACGATGAGGGCTATGATCATATAATATTCAGATTTCTTCATGACACGCAGTCCTCCATTTTTCCTTTGTATTCTTCTATTCCTGCCACTTGATTGACACAAACTTCTCAATGCCATCTCACATCCTGTAGCCTGACCCTTGTAGCTCATAGCTAGCTGTCTGACAAAGGTTATGTTTTACTTCAAATACTCAACGCACAACACAAGAGTCTGATTCTCATTGAGCTTACAGCCCCTTTACACTTTTCAGTGAGACTTAGTTCTCAAATCTCTTTCACACACAAATGTGAGTAATAGTCTTTCCGTTGGTTTCAGTGGGCTTTGGATTAGGTCCATAGCATTTGCTCACTTTTATTAGAAAAAGTATATACTGGCTCAGTTTGCTCCATTTAAATCCCTTTACTCAGAGGCATGTATACTACAAAAGTCAGCTGTTTTCCAGACCATATTGATTTCTTTAGCATAGCAACTGTTTTCTAGAGCTGCGGAAAGAATTCTGTATATATATGGGAGTCAAATACTGGTATGTTTCTTTGACTGTTCCACATGCAGGTTTGTAGGGTTTCCCTCCTACAACTTATAAAAAACATCATCCATTCCTCCTTCAACCAGGCACATGATTTTCAGTAATAATTTTTATTTCTTATAGTGTACACAGCTTACAAGAAAAATGCGACATATATCTGAAGTAGTCAGGCATGTGACAGAAATTAATCAGCTGTGATGGGTTTCTTGATTTTAAGTGCCATTTTTAAGAAATGAGCTTTTAATAAATCAGCCAGAGGACGATGATGAGGACTGCTGATTTCCCATCTTGAGTAAATACTGAAATTCATATTAAGAAAAAAACCAATCACTGGGTTTGGGGAGGGGCGGGGTTGATTTTTTTTTCTTTTAAAGAATGTTTTAAAAAAAACTTTACAGAATCTTTTAATGGTATCTGTAGTATTAATGCATTTGTTTCGATGCCAAGGAAATGGATTCTTTTTTTGCCTGTTGTGTATATTGTACCTTCAAAAGTTACTGTCAGTTACAGTTTTTGTTTAATATCGTCTACTACATAGTGTTCCACATTTCAACCTTGAAACTCATAAATACTACAGGACAATGTTGTGCATGTCTATTGAGAGCAAATGCTTAACCAAATTAGCTTTGTTCTGATCTGTGCTATTCCCTAGTTTACAAATGCTTTCCATTTTCAACAAGAGAAGTTTAGTTAGATTCAGCTTAATTTAAGAAGTAATAAAGGAGCTCTGGGTTAGAGCTAGGGAATGAGAAATGAAATAAAGAGTTCACCAAAACAATCACAACACATTTTTTACTATGTATGTGTTTGGTCTGCTTTGCAAAATCAGACTTGTATGTAACTTTATCAAGCAGGTATATCAATGCTGAATGGCTAGAGAGGGAATTTGTTATGCTCTTGTGCTGGATGGGAGTTATAGCTTCAGATTACTTTGAATCCTGTTCAACTATTCATACCTAACCTCACAAATTTAGAGATTCCCATTGCTTTATGAACAGAAAGAACTGTAATGACAATGTCTGTGGGACAGGTACAAATAAGGTGGAAATCTGAAATTTCAGATAGTGTTTAGGGGCCCAACCTAACTCTCATTTATTTCAATGGGAACTGGAACTGCCACAAGAGGAGCCATTTACCAGAGGTTGTTTGTGGTTTTGCAAATATCTGTCAGGGCTGAATTGCTACTGAGCCCTCTTTTATCTGAGTCCCTAAAGTTCAGGGTGTTTTGATGTATAGTTCTGGTTTGGGTTCCTCTCCACTCCTGAGATCACAGTGCAGGATAGATAGGGTTAATTTTTATTAGAGAAATCATTAGTCATGGCCAGTCAGGACTCAGGAGTTCCTTGTTATATATTTCAGCTTATAATCTAGATAAATGACATAGGCATTTTCTATTGTTTACCTCCAATTTATTAGAAGAGAGTAATGTCTGAATATATAGGTCCAGAGCTTCAACTGGTGTAAGTTGGCACAGTTTCATTGACATAAATGAAGCTTTGCTGGTTTACACACCCACTGAGTATTTGGCCCATCCATTACAGTCTAAGTCTCATTCCAAAGCACTAGTGCCAATTCAGTTTATTTTTTTTGGGGGGAGAGCAAATTCCAGAGCTCCTGTTCACCCCCACAGAATAACCCTGAGTCTCCCTCAGCTAGGGAGTCTCCCCTCTTTCTTACTCACACAGTGCATGAGCTGGTGCCAGCAGGAGTCAAGTTCTTGGTGGACTTCCCTGTGCTCTGTCATACAGAAACAGACTCTCCATGCACCAGACTGTGACATAATTTGGCCTAGTTGCTCCTATCTCTAGATGGAGGGGCAGTGGGGCCAATCTTATGTGGCATTGCAACCCTGTGTGCCAAGTTACAATGCCACTCACTGAAGTTTGGTTCGGACGTCCTTCTGTTTGTACAGAGGAGCAGACAGGTTGAATTTCAGCGGCATTGAGACCATATAGCTGGAGCGATGCTCCAGATGACTCCAGCAGCAACTGTACTAATTTAGTACATGACCACGATTCATCAGCGGTTGGAAAGTGCTCCCCACCCCCAGCTCTGCAATATATGGAATTTTGAGCAAGTGCAAAAAAAACTGGGGAGGGCATTTTCCCCCCCAACCCCCATCACTATTCCAAATAATTCAACTTTGCTTTCCATTTCTGATGACTTATAGCAAATATAAATGAATGTTGACAAACGTTCACAAATACACTCAGATCTCTAAAATAAAATGATTCACGTGTAAGCAAAGATGGTGAAAGGGATTCTTCAGCAATAAGAGACTTGACCTGGACTCCTCTGTCTAAATGTCTAGACAACTTGTAGACATAATTAAACAAGCCAAGAAAATTATAAGATACACATGTTTCTTTTGTAATAGTTTGTTCTATTACAGTAAAATCCATTAGATTAAATATTATTTAGAAAATCTTATTTATTCCTCAATTGTTTTTAAGAACTATATCTGTTAATGATTTTTTAACTGAAAAATAAAAATTCTCAAAAAAAGGAAATAGTGCTAGGAGCTAGAACTGGGTGGAAACACTTCAGTGAGACAACTTTCTGATTGAAAAAAATGCCATTCTGTCAAAATCGAAATGCTTTACAAAATCACATCAAATTCAACACCATTTCAGTTCATAGAAAAAAATGCAGAAATGTCCCTTTTTTTGACATTTTCCTAATGAAATGTTTTGACTATTCATTTTGCAATGACTTTCATTTCATTTTTTAAAAATGTTATATATTTTAATGAAATGTAAAATAAAAAGTCAAAAGAGAAACAAAACTTTCAATCAATCCAGCACAAATTTTATTCCAGAATTCTTTTTCACAGAGAATTTCAAAATTCACCTAGTCCATATTTGATTTGAAATAGATTAGCAGAAACAACAGACCCTACGAACAACTTCAACTTTCTCTCATTTACTAAGGAAGTATATGTGACCTTGTGAAATAAAAAGCATGTTGCCTCAGCATCCTAACACTGTTTGGTTTGTTTACTTTAAATATCACATACTTTTCTTTACGTAGAGAAAAAGATTCTGCAGAGAAGGTCCATAGGAAATTTACTATTATTACGTACTTACATTGCAGTAGCACACAGAGGACCTATTCAGAAGTAGGGTGCCATTGTACTAGGCACTATACAAACATATATAAAGATATGGTCCTGGACCCCAAAGAGTTTACAATCAAAGAAGGTAGCTGACATACTTACAGATGATTAAAGAAGCCCCAGGTGAACTGTGGCTATATCATATCTGTACATAGATGTATAACAGGTGAAGTTCTGGGAGTTTTGCCATTAACTTCAATGGGGCCAGGATTTCACCCAATGTATATATGTGTATAGAGAGAGAGTATGATTTTCACTTCACACATTTAATTCCTGATTTACACCAGTGTGAGGAGGATAATCAGACACTCTGTGTGTGTGTGTGTGTGTGCGTGCGTGCGTGCGTGTGTGTGGGGGGGAATATATAGATGACATTTATATACTCAGTTATCGCATCCTGCTAGCATAAACCAGCAAAACAGATGCCCAATAGACTGCAGCAGGAGACAAAGCATTATTGACTTTATACTCAATGGCATATAAACAAGTGAGACAATTTTTGTTTTTTCCCTGCATGCTGATACATCAGATACTAAAATCTCTTGTGGGATTTAATTTGCTCTATGAAAATTGTTATCCCCAAAGTGTAAGTTATTTACATAACAAAATAAATGGTATCAATGAGACACACATGGTTATTTGAGATATTTTATCATTCCTTTAGAGCATGTGGAGAGGATTATACATTAAGCAGATTCCTTTATAAGCTGTCAATTCCTGCTCCCTCTACCCTCTCATTCTTTCTCTCTCCTTCACCTTTGAAGTCAATTGGTTGCTTAGCTAATTTTGCTGTCTCTTTACTTTTTAAAATCCTTTAAGTGTTGTTATGGAGATCTGTTTCCATTCATCTATTTGCATTACATTCTGGGTTTCATTCCAAATGAAAAGAAATTGTGTGCAGTTTGCTAATGAAGTGTAATGTATATGTATTTCTAGTTTAAAATCACTGATTTGGTTATTATTTTAGGTCTGTATATATAAAGAAACAGAATAATAGGTATGTTTTTTATACTGAACATGGATTTTAATGGAACATGAAATCCCTTTTATTATTTACTACTTTAAATTGTTTTATTTTTATTTTAAATTGTATGCTACAGTATACATGTCACTGGCTAAGATTCGTAGATTCCAAGGCCAGAAGGGACCACTGGGATCATCTAGTCTGACCTCCTATGTAACACAGGCCATAGAACTTCCCCTAAATAATTCCTAGAGCAGATCTTTTAGAAAAACATCCAATCTTATTTAAAAATTGTCAGTGATGGAGAATTCACCATGACCTTCAGTTAATGGATCCAATGGTTAATTATCCTCACTATTAAAAAAATTTACACCTTAATTCTAGTCCGAATTTGTCTAGCTTCAACTTCCAGCCATTAAATCTTGTTATACCTTTCTCTGCTGGGTTGAAAACCCCATTAAAATATTTGTTCCCCATGTAGATATTTATAAACTGTGATCAAGTCATCCCCTTTCTTTGTCAAACTGAATAAATTAAGTTCTTTGAATCTATCACTGTAAAGCCTGTTTTCTAATCTGTTAATCATTCTCATGGTTCTTCTCTGAACACTTTCCAATTTATCAACATCCTTCCTGAACTGTGGACACAGTATTCCAGCAGCTGTCACACCAGTACTGAACACAGAGCCTGTTTATTTACTCACTTTCATATCCTTCATTGCTGTTCTATTATTTGCTGCTTTGTGATGTTTTCCTGGGTAACTGTACAGCTAGAACTTTAAGACATATTGGGGGGAAAGTGTAGCTAACATATCTTTTGGGAACTCATGAACTATATGAGTTTAAATAAGAATGTCAACTTACCACTGTTTCTTTTTTTAATATTAAATCTAGGGGATCACAATGTTCTGATGATACAATATAGTGAAAGTAGGATTTTAAAGATTTGGGCTGGAATGTCATTCAGCAAAATCTTTTCTCCTTGAGAATCTACATACAGCATAACTCATTGGTTTGCCTGATGTTTTGCCTGCTATTGTCACAAACTGACTAAAACAATTCTCAAATCTGGAATTATAGTGGCTTGAAAGCCGCAGATTGAAAACTGAAAGATGGAATTCATATGTTGGAATATAAATATGCAGAAATTATAGCTCATTCTTAAACTCAGTTGAGAGCACCATATAATCTGCATTCACAGCTATTTTGATGGCTGTTTTTACAGTTCCTAATTTGTTAATGTGTGTTTTGCAAATGCAATTTTGATTGGCTCATCTCAATTCACCAAAAAGAAAGCACTTCTAATAAAAGCTGAAGTGGGTGAAGGATTTAATTTGACTTTGCATTTCAATATATTGGCTGGTATTTATTTTTCTGTTTTATCCTGGTTGCGGGGGTGGGGGAAGAAGAGAGTATTGTGGTGAAACATATAACCCATCCATTAAGTAGTCTGATACAGTATGTCCAAGAGAAAATATTGTTTTACTAGTATGGTTGTTTGTCACTAAGTAAGGTATTGTGTTGAAATAATTCATTCTACAAGGTGAGTAAGTCCATTGGTTCATGGGGAGCTAAATAGTTTGTGTTCAAAAGACAGAGTTTCAACATTCACTTTGCATTACCTTTTATGCGGTTATATATGGTGATCTTGCCATGTGAGGAGCAAACCTTATATAAGCTGATCGGATGCTTTGTGACGTGTCTTTTGTTTAAACATTTTGTCTGGCTGACTTCAGCACTGGACCAAAATGCTGCTACAGTGTTTCTTCAGTGAGGGCACTTGATTTAACAGCTCAATTCAGCCCTATTTCAGTGGCAGTCTTTAGGATTCATTTAGCATTTGAGATTTAAAAGGGGTCAGACAATAATAGCTCTACAATACAGCATTTGTGTGCACAGTTCACATTGGCTAAGCCAAACCAGACATTGCATACGAGAAAATAAATCCAATAAATTATTAAATTCTCTAGTCTTCCCAGAAATGCTCTCCTTTCTGTTTCTATCTACTGAAGTTTATACATGCAAAGACTCATAGACTTGAGTGACTTTACTCATGTGTGTTAATTGTACTGACTTTCATGTGACTTCTCATGTGAGTAAAGTTTTTTTTTTTTTTTGCAGGATCGAGGCCTTAACTCTTCAGGAAATGGATTGTCTTCATTTGGGGGGCTACAACAGCACTGAGCTCATTGCTGGTGTGTGCTATTTTTTTAATTGTTCTTAGTATTATTTATTATGAAATAACACAGTGCATGCCACAAGCCCTCCAGTAGCTGGTGACCAAGAGTCTGAGAATCTGTTACTGTGCTGTTAGCTGGTGGAGTTTCTCCTTTAGCTAAAACACTAGAGTTCTGGGTGGTTCTAGTATAGGTATTTGGTCCAAACCTTGCTAAATTCGGCTAGGATGCAAGGGAGTCATAAATATCTTGCTCGTATTGATAAAACGTTTATTTAAAAAAATGAAACTAACCTTTAACTTACTGTCTTACTATTTGAGCTGCATATATCATTTTAGCAGTTCCCTCAGCTTGAATAATGAAAATCAGTTAAAGCAGTTTCACTTTTGTTTATAGTCACTTTTACCATTAGATTTTCAGAATGATTATATTAAGTTTGAAAATTCTAGAGGGGAATATTTATGTATTGAACACTAGTAATGCCACTGGAATTTTAAAGAAATCATAAAAACACTTCTCTTGCTGTATGTTTGTTTAAACAAAATCAAAATGTTGGTCTAAATTTGAACTGATGGTGCCCACTTAAGAGGAACAGATAGATTTTGTTTCATCTGTGAAAATTGGAATAAAAATAATATTGCCGGTGATACAAATTACGTGTATGTCCATATACAGTAGATACGTTTTTACATAGACAGTCATTGTGAAATTTAATGGAATAGCTCCATACCCTCTATTTTTGCCTTCCCCCTCTTAAGGAAGGTTTTCTACTTAGGCTTTCTCTAGACATTTTGATCAACAACTGATTTCCTTCTCTGTTCCTCAGGTTGTTTCAGGATTGTTTGAACTGGCTACTTTCCCATTATCTCATGTTTTGCTGATGTCGCTCTCGTCTTCAAAAGGATTTATCTTGCACTTCCTTCAAATTATATTGGTGTTACTATATATTAAGGCTGATGACTCTAAGGAGCATCATTAATCATAAAGCTTTCCTTTCTGGATGATTATGAAAAAGATGAGCCAGATAAACCCATATTGTTCTGGTTATAGTCTTCAGTCTTTTGAGATTAAACTGCTTTGTTCCTGTTAACAATTCAATATTTCTTCCCTATTGCTTGGGTAAAAATGTTTTATATAGAGACTTGCATAATACCTTTCAATATAGGCCTTAAAATACGCAGAAAAGTATAAGTATCCTTTTGCCTCCAGAGGCTTGAGTTCAAACCCAGCTTTAGGTGACAAGTGAAAATAACGTTATTAGCTTTATTCTTACTCTTATAGATCCACATCACAAATGAATCTGGCATAATAGGCAGTTATTGCCTAACAGACAAGACTAACGGGGGAGTTACAGGGGATGATGATTCAGGTGCCATTGTCAGAGCGGTGCAAGGAAGCTAGCAAAGAGTCTGCTTTCTTGATGGCTGGCTCAAGCTAGTGCTATTGGCACCAAATTCAGCAATGAAACCAAAAGCTGATGTTCTGACTAGGAGTCCGACAAGCATGTCCAAAGTTCAGAGAGGTCTTGGGGCAAACTCTTTCAGAAAATACTTCCCATTTTAATTGTACTGAAGGCAAAAAAACATAAAGGGATGTGTGTATGTGTGTGTTGGTGGGGTCTGGGGTGGGTGTTTCAGTTTTTCTTTTACCTGATAGTTCTGTTCTGAAATTAAACACAACAAGTAGGAAGCTCCTTAATGGATTTCAAATGAGTTCTTATGTACATGTATTAAAGCACTTATTTGGTGGCTGAAGCTGTATTCCAGGATTACATTTGCAAAAAGGAATCTGGTATTGTCAGAGAATACAAGGTTCCAGCCTGGGATATTTTGAACAGATTGTTACCTCAGTGTGGATCTTGCATTTCTTTGTGTTTTCCAAAGGACAGGAACATCTGCTTTTGTGCAGGACAGCGAGCATGTAACTGAACCATAATTTTCAAATGTTTCCTAAAATAAAGAATCTTACTAATTTACTCTGACATATGACAGCTCAGCCTAGGGTATGTGTTTATACCACTGAATGACACTACATGAACTTGTCCTCATCCTGAGGCTGGAAGGGTGTAAGAATCTTCTTCTAGAAGAAAATAGCATGTAAGTAACCTCTGGGCCGAATGAACCCTTGTGTTGCTTCGGTTTTATCAATGTAACTCCATTGCCTTCAGTGAACTCAATTGATGTCTTCTGGGTCATATATTTTGCTGATTTATTGCTGGCTTTCCCCAGGATTTCCATTATTACAGCTACATCATTTCATGACATAATGGTAAAAATGGCCCAGTCTTGTTTACACTAACAGTTACTTTGTTGCTACCAACAACGCGGCACCAGCATTGCAGACTGTTGATGTAAGAGAGTGCACATTTTTTCTACCCTAGACAATGTGTAAGTCATTTTGCACTGCATGTTTCCTCTCTGTGTTCTAACTTGCAGTGGCTGAACTCCATCAATTTCAGTGGATTTACTCCTGATTTGCAATGGTGTCACTGATCAGACTCTGTCCTCCATTTTTCAACTTTCCAATCTTCCATGAAGTGCTGTAACTTTCAAAATATTCTTTAATTCCTCCAGAAAAATATCAGTTTTCAAGCATCTTTAGGTGAAGTGCAAGAAAGTTACTGAAAGTCAGCTCTCCAAGGCCAAATGTCTTGGCCTGAGACACACAGGACCGAGTCATTAAATTTTGCTTCAGGAAGAAAATGAAAGGGCTGTGCTTTAGGGACTACTCACAACACTTGCCCTGCCAATGTTACTGTCTAACCCACAGTGAATTCAGGAATCTGGCATGCCTGATCTAAAGGTATATTAGGATTTGGAATTTTGAAGAGGATTGATGTTGTTTTTAGCAGGATAATAACCACCAGCAGCTGAGTGAGACAAGAGGCTTTGTTTCTGAAAATCAAAGGCACAGACATACGATACACACTTGGAAAAGCTGATAATTGAAAGGAATCAGTATCATTTTAGCTAGGGATAGATAAACCAGTATAGACAAAATAAGAATCCCCCTTCCTCTTGAAAAGGCATACACACACACTAGGAATGTTCTCTCATTTCTAGACTGGAAAGTCAAAGGCAACTCTTTGAAGGTTCTGAAAAGTTGAACTTTTCTCAATTTTCATTCTCACTTCTTCTTTGGGGTTGGGTTTTGGATCAGAGATGGAAATGCAGAAATACTAGAAGAAAGGCTTTTATTGTGCTACTTTTGCTTGACTGTTGGCAATACTCAAATTTCATGAGAGACAGTTCTCATGAGACATGCAGACACATTTTACAGGCTTTAGAGGTTTGGGTATGTCAAGGTTTCTTTCCCCACTCTGAACTTTAGGATACAGATGTGGGGGACCTGCATGGACACTTCTAAGCTTAATTACTAGCTTAGATCTGGTAACCCTGCCACCACCCAGAATTTCAGTGTCTGGGGCACTCTCAGTTTCCCCCTGGGTTGCCTTGAGAGACTTTACCAATTCCCTGGTGAACACAGATCCAAACCTCTTGGATCTTAAAACAAGGAGAAATTAACCATCCCCCTCTTTCCCATCCCCAGTCCCTGGTGAGTCCAGATCCAATCCCCTTGGATCTTAAAAAAAAAGGAAAAATCAATCAGATTCTTAAAAAGAAAGCTTTTAATTAAAGAAAGAAAAGGTAAAAATTATCTCTGTAAAATCAGGATGGAAAATGCTTTACAGGGTAATCAGATTCCTATAGACCAGAGGGACCCCCCCCCCCAAGCCTTAGGTTCAAAGTTACAGCAAACAGAGGTAAAATCCTTCCAGCAAAAAGAAACATTTACAAGTTGAGAAAACAAACATAAGACTAACATGCCTTGCCTGGCTAATTACTTACAAGTTTGAAACGTGAGAGACTGATTCAGAAAGATTTGGAGAGCCTGGATTGATGTCCCGTCCCTCTCATTCCCAAGAGCGAACAATGAACAAAACAAAGAGCACAAACAACGACTTCCCTCCACCAAGATTTGAAAGTATCTTGTCCCCCTATTGGTCCTCTGGTCAGGTGTCAGCCAGGTTTACTGAGCTTCTTAACTTTTTACAGGTAAAAGAGACATTAACCCTTAACGATCTGTTTATGACAGGGTAAGTATTCAAATGTTTGTCTGTATTTCTAAACCAAAAACAAACTTTGAACTTCTTCATGATCTCCATTTATTAGTTAGAGCCTTTGAGCCAAATTCTGCTGTGACTTTCCACATATACAATCCTGTTGATTTTAATGGGATTTCACAAGGAGTGTAAATCAGCATAGAGCAGTGCCCCAGTATGTTCATCTTTCTATTGATCTGATGAGTTGACATTGCTTGTAGAAATTAGTAAAAGAATAGCTAAATAATTAAGGAGTCAATACTATTTCTAGTATTTATTTAATCATTAGTATGAAGTGCACTGTTTAACATTGTATTTATTTTAGAAATTAGAGCTCAAGTTAATGCAGAGTTTTACAAAGCTAGGAAACTGATAATGATTTCTTATAATATAATATCTGATTCAATGCCCAATACACACTGTTGTTTACATTTACTATTACAGACCATTCCATGGTAGTTCCCTTTTATAACTATCAATGACACATTGTGGGTAACTGTACTTTTATGTCATATTTGTTTACTTTAGTATGGGCCAGATTGGGCTTTGAGATCACTGGGCCACATTGGAAGGGGTGGAGTTGGGATGTTCCTAGGGTGGCTCAGAAAGGAGTTTTAGGATTCCTATGAGATAATTCCACCAGTTCTGGAGTTTCAGGAAGTAGAGGGAGAGTGTGCATGTGTGTATCATCCATTAGGATGATGCAGCTTTCTCTCTTCTTGGTGCCGAACCACCTTACATGGCCAGTGGGGTTGGCCTCCACCCCAGCCCTTCTTGTATCCTTTCAGAAGGCTGCTACCCCTGAGGTGCAAGGAGAACTGAGTCTCTGCGCTCAGAGAAGTGAATGGCCAGCAATTGCATCAGGTTCTTGCACAGATGGTGCAAGATGCACATGTGGGAAGCTCCTTGACCCCCACCCACCGTCCCCATGCATCTGCCCAATAGCTGGGCCTTTTCTAGTGCTAAAACAATTAAAATAAATTCAATAAATAAATAATGAAGTGTTTGCTATTGCTGTTTTTCTTTTGTGTCTGTTTGTGACTAGACTGATCTCCTGGCACAGACCCCACCAGAAATTCAGCAGAGGGAGGGCGCAACTTCATTGATATAAAGCATTTCCTCTTAATTTAATTTAGTAATTTCAAAGTAGCAGCTTTGCATTTTGGTACAGGATTAACAAGGACAAGACCCCTTTTAACCTTCATTGACCTAAAGAAGCTAAAGAAAATGCTTGGCCTGCCACGATAAACGCTCTGGGAAGTAGCAATGTCATGCATGAAGACCTTTCGCGAATACTAACTAAATGGGTTTACAGAGAAATGCCTAGTAGAAAAGAACTGTATTAGATGAGTTTCTGATTTCAGAAGCATTTATTGTTAACTAAATTAGATTCTGTTCACCAGAGCAAAATCAATCCAATTAAAATCAGAAAAATATTTAGAGCTGGTCTTGAGAAGATTACTAACCTTTCCTTGTAGGCTTTTTATTGAATATAAGTTCTATTTCTTCCTGACTTCGCCATTGACTACACGCTTCATTCTGATTTTGGCAATAGGAAGATTTAAAAGCTCAGAGTTTTCAGAAGGCTCTTCACCTCCAGGGCACTGGTCCAAATCCAGCATCGTTTGGTAGTGACCAAACAATTATGGATTTTTAAAATAGTATGTGCCTATAGCATATATAGAATTTGACATATTTTGAATGCATCCCTCTCCTCCAATTTTCATAGGTTGCTCATTGTCTTAGGTTCTGAGCCAACAAAGTTCTTAAGCATGTTCTTATCTTTAAGCATGTGAGTAATCCCATTGACTCTGTTAGAACTACTGGCATACTTAAAGTTAAGCACATGATTAAGTGGTTTGCTAGGCCAGGGCATTAGAGCCTGGTTCAGAGCTTGTTGAAATCCAAAGAAAGACTCCCACTGAAGCCAGTGGCTTTGGAACAGGCCTTTAGAATCTACGCGCTTCAGGGCAGGGTCAAGGTCTCCCTGCGTACTGCACCTACCACAATGGGATCTCAATTCTGGTGGGGAGAGTGTCTCTGTGTTTTAGTACAATAGAAAGAATAAACAATAACTACAATAATAACTGCAAGGTGGTGACCAAATGCATTAGTGGCTAGTGTAGGTCAAATAGACTTGTCTGTTACAAAACTATCCCCACCACAGTTGAGAGACAGACTCAGATACATATGAGGCGCACTAGTGGTCTTGCCTTTGCACTGTTCCTGTCTGTGGATAAAAGCCCTGATCCAAAGGCCACTGATTAGAAGGTTGATTAAGATCCTTATGACATCTCACACTGTGGCAAACTATGTCCCTGATCCCGCAACCTCATCCAGGCAGGCAGACCCCCTGCTTCTGTGTGGAGCCCCATCAAAGTTAATGGGATTTCCCTCACATACAGAGAGGTTCACCTGCCTGGATCTGATTGCAGGACCAGGACATAAATAATCTAATATGACACCAGATTACATTTTTCAATGCGTGGCTCATAGATAACTCCAGCAGTTGGTAGTCAGTCAGAACTACTACTTTGGAAAATTAGCTCTGAATAATATTGATGTGTAGCCATAGATGTGTATGATTAATTATTTTACTTTGTGAAATATTCCCACTTATTTAAAGGAGTATACACTTCTTGCTGTGCACGTTATTTTTTATATTCTCTCTCATGGTTTTAGCGTTAGATTTCTGAATAACATATCTTGGGTTTTTTTATTTTTATATTTGTGTCACTGAAAAAGTTCTAAAATAACTAAATTGAAAAAATACTGGTGGAATGTGTGTGGGTGTTTTCCTCTAGTCAACATTAAATTGTTAATGTGAAGTCTAGCATGTCAGGACACTTTTCTAGTGGTGATAAAAATAATTCTTATTGAAAGTCTCACAATACCTTAAGGATGTAATTATGTTATGCTAACCACACCTCCTGTCATACCCTACTGCTTAATTATACTGCTTCACTAAATTGTTATTCTGCTTTGAGAAACACAGAACAGAGAGTGAGCAACGGTGAGTGTGTGTTACAGAATAACAAAGCAGACATAATTATGAAACTAGTTCTAAAACAAAATCATCTCCAGACAGAGCTGGGAAACCAAATGGATGAAACTTAAAGAAGCCAGCGACATTCGGAGAAACTAAGAAACCAAATAGGAGTCCTGGAGAGGCATGCAGTGCTGAGCTATAACTGGGCAGTATAAATAACAAGGAAGCCATTGATCAAATCTAAAATCCTCTTAACAAAAAGGGGCTTTTAAAGCCTGGAGCAGCAACCCAACTTGCACAAAGAGAGTAAAATATCATGTTGAGCTGGGTTGAGCCGGGTTGCCCACTGCTGACAGCTTGGGCTATGTTTGGCTACTCATTCTAGCACACAATTAAAAAAAAATCCCATAAATAAAACAAAGGGAGTGAAAGACAAAAAGACTACTTTGAAATAAAAATTAGGCTTAAACTTGCTTCCATGTTCCTTTCTAATGCCTCTTGCTGTGCCCAAGTATTGTGAGGGCTAAGAACAATGTATTGAACTATGTCACATCGGTTCAGCTGTCACTTTCAAAGCATGGTGAACCAGTTTCCTCTTTCATTTAATCTGAAAGAACCTCCCACACAGTTTCCTAAAAACTCCCTTCTCCTGTCCTGGGAGTCCCTGCTGCTGCACTTTGCACTGCAAAGGCATACATGAACTAATGATGGATGGCTTGAGTCATATTGGATAAAGCCCCAAAGATAAATATGGAACCTTTGACACTCTCTCATTCCTTCCCAATGGTGTCCCATCTGTCTCTTTCTTTACTCCTCCCCTCATTAAATCCATCCCCAAATATTTGAATTCAACTCCCTCATCTCCTTATCTGATTCTAATCCCCTTTTCTCCCCTAGTGTCTATCCCTGTCTTGAACCCAGTAATTCCTATCATTTTCTATCCACCCAGACTTCCTTCCCCTCTCCCTAACTGTATCATCCTGATACTTTAGCCCCCCCACGTTGCTATTTGCATTCTTGTGAATCAAGCTCTCAGCAAATTCAACAATCTCTGCTGAGCCTGTGCCATCACATGCATTTAGACTGCCCTGCAATTATGCTTTAATGGCACTTCATTAAAAACTGCTGCTACTAAAACATTAGCCCCCACAAAAAAGAGGTAATAAAGTACATTTTAAAAAAGGAACAGTCATTGGTTTATCACTTCAAATACACGTCTTTTTCTGACAGTATTAATAAAGTTAAAATGTTAAAGGTATTTTTAGGAAGACAATGGAATCTGTATTTAGACCATTGCCTTATCGACACCATCACACAATATTTTATTTTCAGGTAAAAAGACTCATGTACACTCTAATTTATAATGGTTTCCTCTACAAAATTAATTCAAGTAAAATGCAGAAACCACTGATTGCTATAATAATAGGAGTATTTTACATGCAAACTCTAGCAAACACATTTGTTATCAATGTGAAATATCGGCATGAAAGAATAACTGCTGGAACCAACAAGCAGATATAAATCTAGCATTTCAAGGGAGTTTAATGCTGTGTTTTTTTCTGCCTCTGTGGCAGGGTGGATCAGGAAGGTGACCTTCCTATTTCTATTTTGCTTTTTAATCAGGAAATACCATTTGCATCATAGACACACATGCTTTAGGTTGTCCCATTTGGCACATGTGTCAGTGTCTGCAAAATCTGGGCCTCATTTTGCTAAGTACTTCAGGAATGGTGCATTGAAAGCCTGGAAAGTTTTGCCACTAACTTTAAAGGGAGCAGGATGCAGCTCTTAATAAGAAAGACTGGACTTAGTCTATACTGAGATGGGAGGTGCCTATGGAACACCAAGAGTAGGTCCTGTAGCAACAGTAAGTTGCTGGTGGCACTGTTCTTTGGTAAGTCATTTGGGGCCAGATTGTCCCAGGATCTTGCAAAAAGGGGAAATTGAAAGGGGCTTTTCCCCAAATAACCTATGCAAGGACCAAAGACAACCATAGACCCTCTAAATTGGGATGTGCAGGGACTGTTCTCTACATATTAATGTAGAGAGTACAGATTTCTCCAAAGGAGAAAGAAAGGACAGGAGAAGCAGCAGCACCCTGGCCACCATTCTGTACCTACCTACCTAGAATCATTCTTGTTGCAAAAGAGGGAGGTCTGAGGCACAATCCCTGATGAGCTGTGCCTGGAGCAGTGCCACTCTGCATCACTTACTGTCAGGGTGTTGCCTAAATTATATAGTCTAACCCTTAACTCCTAGCTTCCTTGTTCATAAACTAGGGATGGCTATTCTTCATTACTTCAAAGGAGCTTCTAGAGTGCTTTGGAAATATCAGGTAATATATAAATACCAAGAATTACTGTTATTACTATTTGCTAGTATTGCGTGAGCAGTAAATCAGTGTGCCAGCATATTATTGGGGGATGTTAAGCTATTGGAGAAGCCATTGTTCAAAAGGGGTAGCAGAATGAGGTCCGATCTCTTGTAGCAATTAAAGATCCTTTTGTACTTTTTGTAAGAGCAGAGAGGGTAACTGTGGTGTCCCAGCAAATTGCAGATTGGGGACAGAAATTACAGTGGACCAAACGAACAAGTGATGCATCTCTTTAGATCCATGGGAAGGGATTACACACAGGATGAATTTGGTGCGTGCTTTCACCTAATTCTGCAGCAGTCTCAGATGTATAATATATCCTTTACTAAATATTATCTGGTCTACCCTCAAAAATTAGATCCACCTAGCTACATCACTCAGGGGCTCTGAAAAATGTCATGCCATGTGTGATGTCATTAGGTGGACTTAACTCCCACTCGCACATGCAGCAAGGTCCATGGAAGAACTCCCTCTGTGAACCTAGCTGTTGTCTCCCAAGGGGTGGATTTACTACAGCAGTGGAAAAACCCCTTCCTTCATTGTTGCAATTGTCTATATACATGACAGCAGTGAAGCTGCAGCTCCGCAGCTCTGCCACTTGAGGCACATGTAGTGTAGACATAACCTAAAACTGTTGTATAATGTTTTTGCATGTTGTTAAAAAAAAAAAAACTTTCTGTGTTCTATCATAGTGGTTACTGCATGTCACTGGTGGATGAAGTGATCCCTATTATGTATGAATTCCAGAAAGCCCTTAATTGGGTTTATTTAGGGCCAGTTTGTGGCATGTTTAATGCTCCCATATCAAGGCAATATTTGAAAGTAAGACATCTTAGGCCTTGTCTACACTGGCAAGTTTCTGTGCAGTAAAGCAGCTTTCTGCGATGTAACTCCCGAGATGTACACACTGCCAGCCACTTAGTGTGCAGGAACTGCACAGTTGCAGTGCTGTAAAAAAACCACCCTGACGAGAGGCGTACAGCTTTCTGCGCCTGGGCTACAGCACTGTGGTGCCGGTGTAGCCATCCTGGTTGATTACAGCACTGCAATTGGCCACCAGGAGGTGTCCCACAATGCCTGTTCTCGCCTCTCTGGTCATTGGTTTGAACTCTACTGCCCTGCCTTTAGGTGAGCCCCACCCATTAACTTCATTGGGAATTGTGAAAGTCCCCTTCCTGTTTTTTCAGTGATGCATGCAGTGATCTCAGCACACCTTTCCAGGTGACCATGCCTGCTCCATGCACCAGGTAATTCATAGATTCATAGATTCATAGACTCTAGGACTGGAAGGGACCTCGAGAGGTCATCGAGACCAAATATTGTCTAGACCATACCCTAATAGACATTTATCTAACCTACTCTTAAATATCTCCAGAGATGGAGATTCCACAACTTCCCTAGGCAATCTATTCCAGTGTTTAACTACCCTGACAGTTAGGAACTTTTTCCTAATGTCCAACCTAAATCTCCCTTGCTGCAGTTTAAGCCCATTGCGTCTTGTTCTATCATTGGAGGCTAAGGTGAACAAGTTTTCTCCCTCCTCCTGATGACACCCTTTTAGATACCCGAACACTGCTATCAGGTCCCCTCTCAGTCTTCTCTTTTCCAAACTAAACAAACCCAATTCCTTCAGCCTTCCTTCATAGGTCATGTTCTCAAGACCTTTAATCATTCTTGTTGCTCTTCTCTGGACCCTCTCCAATTTCTCCACATCTTTCTTGAAATGCGGTGCCCAGAACTGGACACAATACTCCAGCTGAGGCCTGACCAGCGCAGAGTAAAGCGGAAGAATGACTTCTCGTGTCTTGTTTACAACACACCTGTTAATGCATCCCAGAATCACATTTGCTTTTTTTGCAACAGTATCACACTGTTGACTCATATTAAGCTTGTGGTCTACTATGACCCCTAGATCTCTTTCTGCAGTACTCCTTCCTAGACAGTCTCTTCCCATTCTGTATGTGTGAAAATGATTGTTCCTTCCTAAGTGGAGCACTTTGCATTTATCTTTATTGAATTTCATCCTGTTTACCTCAGACCATTTCTCCAATTTGTCCAGATCATTTTGAATTTTGACCCTGTCCTCCAAAGCAGTTGCAATCCCTCCCAGTTTGGTATCGTCTGCAAACTTAATAAGCGTACTTTCTATGCCAATATCTAAATCGTTGATGAAGATATTGAACAGAACCTGTCCCAAAACAGACCCCTGCGGAACCCCACTTGTTATACCTTTCCAGCAGGATTGGGAGCCATTAACAACTACTCTCTGAGTATGGTTATCCAGCCAGTTATGCACCCACCTTATAGTAGCCCCATCTAAATTGTACTTTCCTAGTTTATCTATAAGAATTTCATGCGAGACCGTATCAAATGCCTTACTAAAGTCTAGGTATATCACATCCACTGCTTCTCCCTTATCCACAAGGCTCGTTATCCTATCAAAGAACGCTATCAGATTAGTTTGACATGATTTGTTCTTTACAAATCCATGCTGGCTATTCCCTTTCACCTTACCACCTTCCAAGTGTTTGCAGATGATTTCTTTAATTACCTGCTCCATTATCTTCCCTGGCACAGAAGTTAAACTAACTGGTCTATAGTTTCCTGGGTTGTTTTTATTTCCCTTTTTATAGATGGGCACTATATTTGCCCCCTTCCAGTCTTCTGGAATATCCCCCGTCTCCCATGATTTCCCAAAGATAATAGCTAGAGGCTCAGATACCTCTTCTATTAACTCCTTGAGTATTCTAGGATGCATTTCATCAGGCCTGAGCCTCCTCCTCCACTGGTGTGTCCGATATACCCTGAGGCATCTCCTCCTCCACTAGTATGTCAGTAGTCCCGTCAACTGGGACAGCTACGTCAGCTGTCTCCACATGGATACTGTCCAAGAATTGCTCATGGATATGGATGTTCCTCAGCCTAGCCACCTCCTCCTGTAGCTCTCCCACCTGCTTGGAGCAACTCTGAGCTGCTGGACCTCATCAGCATTTGGGGAGAGAAGGCTGTCCAGTCCCAGCTGCGCTGCAGCTGTAGGAATTATGATACCTATGGATAGATTTCACGATGCATGACAGAAAGGGGCTATGGCCGGGACACACCACAATTCAGGGTCAAGGTGAAGAGCTGCGGAATGCCTACCACAAGGTGCAGGAAGCAAACCACCACTCCGGAGCTGCTCCCACGAGCTGGTGTTCTACAAAGAGCTGGATGCAATACTTGGTGGTGACCCCACCTCCACTGCAAAGTCCATTGTGGATACTACAGTGACTCACGTGCCAGTCAAGAGTGGACCAAGCCAGGAGGAGGAAATCTTGGACAAGGATGTGAAGGGGGACCCAGAGGCAGAGGATGGCTTGGAGGTCAGTGATGCATGCAGCCAGGAGCTCTTCTCTACCCCAGAGAAGGCTAGCCAGTCAAGGCTGTTGGAGCTTGGTGAAGCGCAAACAGGAGAGGAGGCCCCTGGTAAGTGGCTTTGATTTTGGGAATCGCTGAAGCAGGTTGTTGGGGGTAGGAGGATTGTAGAAAGCAGGCTTGTGTCTGTATGATGCATGTACCACCACATGCCTAGTCTGAGCGGTGGAATAGGGTGTTGATTGACTCCCTCACTTCATGAGAACCTGCCTCAGAAATCTCCACGAAACTCTCATGGAGATGCTGGGCAATCCACTGCCACAGGTTCCTTGGCAGAGCTGTTTTGTTTCTTTCCCCATTAAGGGTAACTTTCCTGCGCCACTTTGCTGTCACTGGGGGGGGGAGGAAGGAAGGGACCATTGCTGCACACAGGTGAGCTGCAAAAGGGCCAGGGCAGAAGCTGAAGTCTTAGAGAAGACCCTCCCTTGGTCCCCTGCTCACCCTCAGCAGTGAGATGTCTTCCATAATGAACACAGCCTGTGGAAAATGTGGGGATGGTATAGTGCTGACTCTCCCCAAGAAGCACATGCCCAGTGTACAGTACAGTCCTGGAACACTGATTTCCCCCACCCCTACAGTTACTCACCATTTTGGGGGTCATGTGGCTCATGTGTGCTTGCATGGGGTCAGCCAGTTAGTGATAGGTATCTGAATAGTGACTGTTATAAATCACTGAATCAGTGGTCTGTGTGTTGCAAATAATACTGCTTCTGTAAAATGTTGCATTTTGGCTTCACAGATATGACCTTGGGAGCCCAGCCTCCCTCTTCGTTATCGCTGGCTGAACGGCTGCTCAGAATTAGAAAGCGGACACGGAAAACTAAAGAGGACTTTCTGCATGATGTCATGATGCACTCCACGGCTGAAAAACAAGAATTGAAGGAGGGCGGGACAGCAAGAAAAGGGACTGGAAGCAGAATGTGGCATGCCAGAATGAAGTCACAGAGCGGCTCTTAAACATTATAGAGTGCCAAGCGGACATGCTCCAGGTGCTACTAGCACTGCAAACCTAGCAGCTCCGCACCCGCCCTCCTCTGCAGCCGCTGTCACAAATCTCTTTCCCATGTGCCCGCCAGACACCACCAACACACTCTTATCAACCTCCTGGCTTCAGTCTGTACCCGCTGCATTCCATTCCTGCCCTGTCACAGTCTAGCCCTGCAGACTCCCAGTACCCACTGCACTCAACACCTGTCCCTCTGCAGTTTAGCCCTGCTGAAGTACAGTACCCAGTGCACTGTACTCCAAAGGACAAGGTTGCATATGATACTTGGAGATACACAAATCTTTAAAAATCCCGAGACCCCACCTCCTCCTGGGACCCTCCTTTCCCCCATCCCCCAAGATGCTGATGTGTATTTTTGTTTGTCTCTCTCCTCTGGTTGTTGTTTTTAAATAAAATAATTGTTCTGGTTTGAAAGAAATCTTTATTCCATTAATTGAAAGCAAACAAAGCCTTGCAAAACAACCTTCACAGTGCATCGTCTGCACCAAACACAATCACCTCCTAGCATTACAAGCACTGAACTCCCAAGCCTAGCAAGAAATATTAGCGGCTTTCAGCTTCAAATTTCTGCCTCAAGGCATCCCTGATCCTTATGGATCTGCGCTGCACCCCTCTAATAGCCCTGGTCTCTGGCTGTTCAAATTCAGCCTCCAGGTGCTGAACCTCAGTGGTCCAGACCTGAGTGAAGCTTTCACACTTTCCTTCACAAATATTATGCTGCATACAGCGTGCAGCTATAAGCATAGGAATATTGTCATCAGCCAGGTCCAGCCTTCCACCAGCAGGCCTTTAAACGGTCAGAAGCACACTCAACCATCATTCTGCACTTGCTCAGCCTGTTGTTATTAAACTGCTCCTTGTTGCTGTCAAGGTTCCCCGTGTATGGCTTCATAAATCATGGCATTAAGGAATAGGTGCGGTCTCCTAGGATCACAATGGGCATTTTGACTTTTTCTATGGTGATCTTCTGGTCCAGGAAGAAAGTCCCTACTTGCAGCTTCCTGAACAGGCCAATGTTCCAAAAGATGCATGCGTCATGCACCTTTCTGGATCAGCCTGCATTAATGTCTGTGAAACGCCCACGGTGATCCACAAGAGCCTGGAGAACATTGAGAAATACCCCTTGCAATTAATGTATTTGGTGGCTAGGTGGCCTGGTGCCAGAATTGGAATATATGTGCCATCTAGCACCCCTCTGCAGTTAGGGAAGTCCATTTGTGCAAAGCCATCCACAATGTCACGCACGTTGCCCAGAGTCACAGTCTTTCAGAGCAGGACGCGATTAATGGCCCTGCACACTTCCATCAACACGAGTCCAATGGTTGACTTTCCCACTCCAAACTGGTTAGCAACTGATCGGTAGCAGTCTGAAGTAGCCAGCTTCCATAGTGCAATCGCCACGCACTTCTCCAATGGCAGGGCAGCTCTCATTCTCTTGTCCTTGCGCCACAGGGCTGGGGCAAGCTCATCACACTGTCCCATGAATGTGGCTTTCCTCATCCGAAAGTTCTGCAGCCACTGTTCATCATCCCAGACGTGCATGATGATGTAATCTCACTATTAAGTTCTTCTTTCCTGAGCCCAAAAGCTGTGTTCCACTGTGGTCAGCACCTTCGTGAATGCCACAGGCAATCTCATGTTGTAGCTACTATGCACAGCGAGATCAATGCTGAATTCCTCCTGCCTTTGTAGTTTAAGGAATAACTCCACTTCCACTTGTGACGTGTTAGTGAGAGCGAGCGGCATATTGGTCAACAGTGCGAGATCCATTCCTGCAGACCAAAGAGGCAGAGTGCGCAGTACACAAACCATTGAAAGATGGCGCCAAATGCGGATGGATGCACAGGATTTCTGGGATGTGAAGCAATGCATCACAGGGCATTGGGACAGGACCCAGGAAGCCCCGCGACCCCCTCTGCCTTCCCACATCTCTTAGAAGCAGAAGAGGAAGAGGTGCTCTGTAGGATAGCTGCCTAGAGTGCACTGCTCCGAATACCGCTGCACGTGTGAACACACTATTGCATAGGCAGCTGACAGTGTGAACGCACAACAGTGGTTTCCCTTTAGCGCTCTCTGAGCGGTGATGTAACTGCCGGCGCTGTAACTCTGCCAGTGTAGACATACCCACGATCTGCTTCCCAAGCTGTTTCTGTGACAGTGTGATAATGCATTTCTGGGGAAAGCCACAGTTTAGCCCTAATATCCTGGGACCAAGACAGCTACAACAGCACAGCATACAATTTAGCCCATAGTCAGTGTTTGTTAAGCACTCCAAAATCACACAATGAAAGTCACTACCGTATAGCAGTGCATAGTTTTATTATCATTCCTACTTCTTCATTATAAAGCTGAACTGGTGAAGATATTTAATGGGTGAACAATTTGGTGATACGTGACAAAACTGCTGTAAGAATAATGGGATTTTTTTCTCAGAGAAGGAATGTCATACAACTAGTTTGGGTTTTTTTTGTCTCTCTTGTTTCAGAGGTGTGTTATGAAAAAAACAAACACTTGCACAAACTACTGAAAAATGAATTGCTTCCATGTTAGCTATGCCTCTACTGCCAAAATGAACTTTAATTTAAATGTCCATGGCTACCTTATGAAAGTCAGTCTCCAAAGTCATCCAGTACTGTAACTAAAAAGTATTTAACTGCAGAAGAGGGAATGTACATGCCATGTAGAAAATAACATATTCAACACGTATTACACAGTACTGAAATATTTTCCTCAATGGCACAAAGTATACTGATCTTTTCTAAGTAAATATATACCTATCTTTCCTTGTGTAACTTGCATGATATCAGCCCTTCCTATAGTGTGTTTTTTGGGCTGTGTTTTTTAAAAGTTGTGTCATCAAATAGTTGGAATTCCAGCAGAAACCAGACAGCATTCTTACGCATCTCAGGACTGAAACTGTAAGCTTCCTTACTGTTATATCTCTGAATAAGATGATTAGAAACTAAAGATGAAACCAGGACCTTCACTCGTGTGGAAGAACATAACATTCATGCTTTGTAGGGTACTCTGTGTGTTTATTGTTCATTAGCATTGTTTTACTCTTCATTGCAACAACTCATGATTAATCCCAGTTTATTCAGTTCTCCTTGAAGAGAGTATATAAAATACTAATAAACTGTGATATAACCAAAACTATTTGAGAAGAGTGTGGCTTGAGCCATGATGTCTACTGTGGTGATATTGGAGAAGGGCAGCACAACTCTTCTGTGGGCCCCTGGAAGAGTTCTGGCTAAGTCCTCCCTGGACTCCAAGGCTGCACAGTTTTGGTTCTGACAAATCAGCCTTTTCTGACAAACAACGTTTCATCTGAAAATTCCTGACCGGCTCTAACTCTACTTTCCATTGGAGGAAAGGGTGATTAGTCCAGGATGAACGGCTGGAAAGGAGTCCATCCTAGGCATGTGGAGATATTCTAGCAATGCAGAGAAAAACATCATGAGTAGGGTACTGGAATTTGTGGAGAAAACATTTGAACATACCTTTGCCATCTTTTTTGCTTGTTTTTGTGCCTCCATAATTTCATATTTTTTCTTTATTTTAATTTTGTGAAAAAACGTAATTTTCCTGTTGTAAGCTGCTGGAGTCCCTACCCAGCTCCAAATGAAACTATATAACACATGGAATCAGAGTCATCCCACCTGGGATCTGTAATATTAATAAAAAGATCATTCCAAAATGATACTATATAAAGCCCAGACTCAACCCTTCTCCTCTGAGTTAACTGCTCCCATGGTTCCTTCCCTGCGGACCTATGTGTCCCAGCCCTCAGTCAGAGAGCTCTTCTCACATCTATTCAGTGTGAAGTCTAATGATAGTGGGCTAGCAGCATTAGTTAACCCACAGCTCCTTGCAGATTTCCAACTCCTGCAATTGGAATGTGGTGACAGGAGAATTCTGCCACTCTGTGAAAACATGGAGCTGTGCAACATTCCTTGTGTTAATATGAACATGCCTCAAACATGCGGCCAATTTTGACTTTGCAGTGAAATGTGAAAAAGATCAGATTTCAAGTATTTCATATTTCATCATAAATATTTCACACACTTCTATTAAGCATCTCTTTCCTTTCTGCTTCTTGTCTAAGAGGAACTCCTGGAAGTAACCTAGATACTGTGGGAAGCATTCATTACCTGGCAGACAGATAGGTCTAATGACCCAGCCTAACACCCCTGTACTGTGTAGAAAGCAAACTCTTATATACTGGGAAACTTGTTATAGTGTATAACAGGGTATTATGCCTTTAAATAGTTTGTGAGAGGGGTAGTGGAGCTTACTATATTCTATGTTTTAGAGCAGGGGTTGGCAACCTTTCAGAAGTAGTGTGCCAAGTCTTCATTTACTCACTCTGATTTAAGGTTTCACGTGCCAGTAATACATTTTAATGTTTTAGAAGGTCTTTCTATAAGGCTATAATATATAACTAAACTATTGTTGTATGTAAAGTAAATAAGGTTTTTAAAATGTTTAAGAAACTTCATTTAAAATTAAATTAAAATGCAGAGCCCCCCGGACTGGTGGCCAGGACCCAGGCAGTGTGAGTGCCACTGAAAATCAGCTCATGTGCCGCCTTCATGCCATAGGTTGCCTACCCCTGGTTTAGAGGCTCCCAAGCACCAATCACATCAGCAGTATGTACTAGCTCCTGAGCATTACATGTTTTGTATATTTAGTAAACACAGTTATCTGGGTTCCTCCTGTGTCTGTGTGGTTTCTTCATATTTTTTTGTTGTATAAAGAGAGGGAAATGCAATGCTTGTATAACCACAGAGCACAGTGGGTTTTTTTTTCAATCTGACATTTATTTTTAAACGTAAACAATAAACATTGTACTGTATTATTTTTGGTGGAAGCTTATGGCCATGAAATCTGGCCTAGACCTGTACCTTTCCTTTCAGGGTTAATGGTCCCTTCCAAGCAAATAGGATGCACTTTCCAAAAAACAAGGGGAAGTTTCCCACATAGTGTACTGGGAAACAGTATGTACCAGATTCATGCTGCTGTTCTTTGTGCAAGCAGTTTGCATTACATCATATGAAATCAGACACTGTGAACAACAAGCCTGACTTGGATGCAGCACTACTAAATGATATTTACCAAACAAAAACAATAAAAATTAATAGTGAAATCGTTAAATATTGAAACAGAACACCCATTTCTTTGCACAAGGTTTTGGGCCTGTCATACACTGTCTCTAAAAGCCAGATCCTGTAAGAATTACACAAGTGCTTAACTTTATGCTCAGTGAGTAATCCAAATGATTTCAATGGGTCTGCAAGCTTAGCCCATGCATAAGACTTTGACGGAAAGGGGGCTAGTTGTGTAGGTAATTAGACACTGGGTGCATGGCCCAGAAGAAATACACCTTTGTAGACTTACTAAAATCTACTCCTAATACCAAGGGACCAATATCTCCTCTGCTATGGCAGCAGAATACCAGATTAGCATTTGCATTGTCTTTTCCCAAGGATGGTGTCTCTGATTCATGGATTGTAACCAAGCTCTTAGAGATGCCATTGAGGAGTGCCATTTATTTTTATGTATTCTTTCAAGGTATATTTAAAAACACCCATCCATTGCTCTGGGCACTTTCACTATAATTAAAAATGCACATTAAGACAGGGAGTTTCCTGATGTCCATGCGGGGTTGGGTTCTTCCCTCGTTGATGGGATGACAGTCAGCTGCAGAAGAAGTTTAAGAAGTTCACAGTATTCTGCTTTTCCTTGGCTGACAACTCCAGTGGATAGTTAGCCTGTGATAAAGAACAGGGATGGACTGCTTGGGGGGTTGTATGTAACACTTGCAGCTAGAAGATGGACTACAGCTCTTTCTTGTAATCAGATGAGGAGCAACCCCTCACACACACAAAAGGACTCTTAGGTAATTCTTTATTATTCATTAAAGAAAACGAAGCATGTCCTGAGATGAGAAAGCCCATCCATTCCCTGACTACCAACCATGCTGGATAGTTACACAAGCCTGTATAGGCTGATGATTGTGGAGTGGTGGAGGCTGGGATGTTATAATGAGAGATCGGGGTTCAACAGCTTGTAACTATTCTGGGCAACCTATACTTCACAGTCATCGGCCATAATGGAACTCAGAACCTTGTCCTCCAATAATATAGGCCCCTACCACTTGTACTAGCCTCTGTAAAACATAGTAATATTAGGTGACATCCTCTGCAAGCAGCCGCTGGAGGGTTGCCCAGTCACACCCTTGAAAAGAAGGCAGTGGTTCACATTCACAACAGTGTATCTCAAGGGCATGAGGACAGAGACCCTACTCACATGACAGACCGTCCTTGGGAGCAGCTGCAGTCTTCTGCTAGAGATTACAGTTGAATTGGGGGGACGGGGGTTGGTGGAAAGAGGAGGATAGGAGGATTGTTTCTACGGCAGGCTAATCTGCTATGAAGCTAGATTCTGTGTCCCTGCTAGGTTTTGTGCTATTAGGAAGGCTATGGATAACTCTTGATTGCTTGGGCATATGTTTTCATGTTATTAATGGGCAGATGAAAATGGGTACTTAAGACCTCACATGTCTGTGTTGTTTCATACTCGGCACAATGTGTTTTTCATTTTTACCCTCACAGTATGAGGTGAAATCTGACCCTCTGCAGAAAGCCACCACAACTCCTGGGTAATATTTAAGCCCAGTGCTGCACAGGCCTTGCTCTGGCCCAATGCACACATTTAAAATCAGATTTTTCTTTTCTATTTGAAATCAAACTGTAAAAATCAAAGATGGCTTGTTTGTTTGTTTGTATAAAGATATGCAAGAAAATGTATGAACATTTAGAAGCTGTTATGTAAGGAGGGAGGGTAAGGATTGGAGAAAGAAGTTTTAAATGAAGACAGATGTGATCTGGCTATAGCAGAGCAGTCAAACAGTGACAAATCCCTTCTGTTTACCAGTGCTCCTGCCATGGGCTTGGAAACTGGATTTGTTAACCAGATTGGTTTGAAAGCAGTGAGGAAATGGCACTACAAGATTTAGTCACCGTTCATTTTCTACTCCTTTATCACGTATTCAAATGTAACTATGGTAAAAAATCCCATATCGTAGGCCTGTTAGATGGCATAACTCATACCAGGCATGATCAATTTTTGGATAACATTGTTTGATATATAGCAACACGATCCTCATATATTTATGCTTCTCATCTAATCGCTCTACTTGGCAGCTCATCAGAATCTGATATTCTTAGGCAGAGAACTGAATACATTTTGTTCTGTTATGAGACAGGCTAAAATATGTGAAATGTATCTGAAATGTTTTCTCCTCCTCTCTTTAAGGAGGTGGTGTTTGGCTACATGGCCCATTGACAAGTGGATTGAAGAAGGCTGTGAAACCCACACATGCAGCTGTCATTAAGTGAGCTTACTATAAAAGCAAAATATGCTGCACTGTATTATAAATTCTTAAAACCATAACATGAGGGGCTTAAAATATTCTGGAATTTAATTACACTACTGTATATGCTTTAAATACATGAATATATAATACAGACTAATGCTGTTCCCGCATGTGTGTGGGGAGGGAATATAAAATAATTTCAGATTACAGAGTTGGGGGGCTGTACATTTTGGGTTGTAGGGCCTGCTTCTGCTTCCATTGATTGCAGCCGGAGAAGGATTAAGTCTCTTCGAAATCAGGGGTTGTGCAGAAAAGGGAAAGGCTGATTTATAGCTGAGAGTCTACATAAATGATTTTAATCCCCAAAAATCCACGTTTGGGATAAGAAATTTCAAAATAAAGTTTCATTACAGAAGAATGCTTTTAAATATGCCTACATTAAAGACCAGGAGTGGAATCCTAGCTCCACTGAACTCAATGACCAAACTCCCATTGACTTCAGTGGGGCCAGGATTTCATCCTGGATTGTTATAGAGTCATAGAGTTCAAGGCTGGAAGGGACCATTAGATCATCTAGTCTGACCTCTTGTGTATCACAGCCGTCAACACTTCCCACCATCTACACACTAAACCCACCAATCAAAATGAGACCAAAATAGATGAGACCCACAGGAGACTAGACTTTTATGTGCTACAGGCCCTCGCATAGGCGTTCAAGAAGCCTTCCACAGAAATGCTGCCTGTGCTCTCCTCCTCCTCTCCAAGGGGCACGATGGTTGGAGTGTGTCAGGAAACAGCTGATGTCATGGCCTTCTCCATCCCCCCTTCCACCCCCACTCCATCCAGGTCAGTTCACTGCAGGAAGTAATCTGAGCTGGTCTAATAATAGCTGGTGGAAAGTGCTCACCCCAATGAGCATGAAAGGTTATGTCTACTTGTGGCACAATCCCACTGGTGCTCCTCCTAGGGCAGTGTAACTGCATAAACAGTGCAATCTAGCTTTGCGTGGGGCAAATTTCATACCCAGAAACCTACAGAGAAACAAAAATTCTTGGCCTTTGTAATTGGCCTTTCAAAGGAATCACTGAACATAAACTAATTAATGCGAACACCACCCAGGTGAAGTAGGTCAACATTACTACCCCCATTTTACAGATAGAGAAACCAAGGCAGAAAGGTTGGGTGATTTGCCTCAGCCAAAAAGGGAAATGGTGTTATCTCTGTGATTGGAATGCACTAATCACTGGCTCCCAGTCCTACATGCAGGCCACTAGACAACACCTCCCTCCTTAACAGCCTGTCATTTCAATTACATTAATACATATCCTAATCGAAGATGAGACTACTTTAACTTACCGCACAAATGCCATATTACCCAATAAATGTCAAATGTAAGTTATCCAAATATCACTAAGGTTATCATCTGTTTAGATTTCTCTTTTTTGTTCCCTTTAATTCTACAGAAGTTTGACTGTATTAGGATAAATCATAAGCATTTTCATATCACCAGTCCTGAATGTCAAGTGGCATTATTTGGATATATCTGAATGCATCTTCAAACTGGAATAGAAGGTTATAGTCTTCTACCAAATGTCTGGTGCATTTTGTCCACAAACATGAAGAAACTACCTAATGCCCAATGTCATGGTTATACATAATGGCAAGAAGACAAAAATATAGTGATGGGAATTAAGGCACTGCAAATCGCTCCATGTGAATGAACCCCTGTGCTTATGTAAAGCTCCATTCACTCCACTGAATCAGCCATAGGTGCAAGGTTCTGCCTGCACACAATAATATGATGGATCAGGGACCAAATTAGTACTATTTCTACTTAATGGTTAATGGCTGTGAGAAAGATTAACAGAACATGGAAACAAACACTTGCATTCTGGTATTAGAGCTGCTGACATAATATTGGTTGGATAATTTTTTAATGTTACTTTTTTTTCAAATAAACTTTTCAATTAATTATTATTTACCCTGCATTAATTGATATAGAGAACTAAAAATAAAATTTTAAAACAACGGAAATTGTACACATTTCTTAAGGAAAGGAAAAAACTTTTTGTAAAGCCTATGACCCATAAATAGTGCTATCACGCTAAAAATTTCAGTGAAAAATGAATTACCCTGGGAAAGATCATCCCCTCTCACAGTAAAATCCCTGGAATGCAGGTAAGTGACAGGAAAATTCCACTATGGGAATTTCCCACATGCTGTTGTTCCATTGGGAGGCTGGGTTTCTGTCCCCAAGTAATAAGCCCCAGATCCTCAAGACCCATAGGAGACAAAGTCCATTGTGTGTAGGCAAGCGTTCCCCTCCCTGTCCTTTGTATCATGGCTCCAATGGATGAACATGCTCAGCTGCCCACATGACTTTCGAAGGCTTTTCAGGAGTTGGCAATGGCATCTGTTCCTGCCATGGAAATGCAGAGGTCCTAAAAGTGTGTGCAATTTTTTTCAGAAACCGGCATCTAAAATTAGACTTTCAAGTCTATCTTAAGGCACCAAAACAAGTAGCCTGAGCTTCAAAAGTACTGAGCATCCAGCAACTCCCATTTGAAAATCAGGCCACTTATTTCAATACCTAAATATGGACTTGGAAGACTAACTTTAACCACTCATTTTTGAAAATCCTTGTCATTCAAGGACAGAGTCATCACAGACTCTTGTCAGCTACAGTAGATAAAGCAGGAAATGGTTTTAAAATATTTTAAATTGAAATTGTTAGTAGGAATGTTCCTAATCCAGACATGTTCAGGGGAAGTCTGGATCCAGATCTGGACCTTACAATTCAGATGCATCTCTAAAAGATAAATATGAAACACAACATTGGATCAGAGCCCCTTCCTGCTTTGCAGAATTCTAGCTCTAGATCAAGATGTTATGGCTTGAGCCCCTCTCTATTTGTTAATAATATTTAAATTGAAATATGTATGTTATTACTAGCTTGTTATTTATTACTTAATGCAAAGTTCTCAGCAATGCAGTTATTCAACTGTCAGAATTAGAAGTATGGCTTAGAATAAAAATAAACAGTTTGTATCATATAACCAAAAGGACGTGATTAATGTATGCAGCTATATCATAGTCTCTGAATGTCACCAGTGACGATCATTTTGAAGGAAATGCACTAAAAAAAATCAAAACCAAATATGACAGTTGTGCTTGTTATTTGGTAATCCTCGTGGTTATACACAATGCTTTATTTGATGTGATTTTCTCATATGAGAGTATTCATGCTTTTACGCACTGTGTCAATTGTACTCAAACCTAAAGAACCACAGGGCTCCATGATCAGGGAACAGACTCACAAAACAATTATGATACAACATTGTTTGCACTGTTGTTGTGGACGTGTTGATCCCGGAATATTAGAGAGACAAGGTGGGTGAGGTAATGTCTTTTAATGGGCCAACCTGTGTTGGTGAAAGAGCTACACAGAGCTCTTCTTCAGGTTCAACATTGTGACATTATTTAGCTATGTTTATGTTGCAATGTTCTTGTTGTACATAATAGAAACTCTTAATCAAACCACCCAGGAGCTTAAAAAATTCAACTGGTAAGGGAGTGTTAGGTTTAATTTGGAGATTCATTCATTGGCTTCAGAGTAGCAGCCGTATTAGTCTGTATCCGCAAAAATGAACAGGAGGACTTGTGGTGCCTTAGGGTACGTCTTCACTACCGGCCATATCGGCGGGTAGCAATCGATTTCTCGGGGATCGATATATTGCGTCTCATCTAGACGAGATATATCAATCCCCGAACGTGCTCCTGTTGACTCCTGAACTCCACCAACGTGAACTGCGGTAGCAGAGTCGACAGGGGGAGCCGCGGAGGTCGATTCCGCACCATGAGGACAGTAGGTAACTCGATCTAAGATACTTTGACTTCAGCTACGTTATTCATGTAGCAGAAGTTGCGTATCTTAGATCGATCTCCTCCCCTAGTGTAGACCAGTCCTTAGAGACTAACAAATTTATTTGAGCATAAGCTTTCATGGGCTACAGCCCACTTCATCAGATGCATGCAGTGGAAAATAAAATAGGAAGAGATATATATATATACACAGAGAACATGAAACAATGGGTGTTACTATACACACTATAATGAGAGTGATCAGTTAAGGTGAGCTATTACCAGCAAGAGAGAAAAAAACTTTTTGCAGTGGTAATCAAAATGGTCTGTTTGCAGCAGTTGACAAAAAGTTGTAAGGAACAGTGTGTGTGTGTGTGGGGGGAAATAAACATGGGGAAATAGTTTTACTTTGTGTAAAGATCCATCCACCAACTTTTAGGTCTGTAATCGAATGACATGGGAGATTGGTTTGTTTTCTAAGGGTCTAATACTTCAGATCTTAGGAAGCACTGTAAGAGTTATTAGAAGAATTAAGCAAAATTCACATTCACAACTGATTGCATCATCCAGCAGAATTCAACCTGAGCTGGCCATGATACCATGGGAAAGACTGCTCTTATAGTATTGTCCCATAACCAGAAACTACAATTAATAGAAATGCTGAGTAAAAGCCATTTAGCACAAAATTTCCAAACTTGACTTCAATGGGACCACTTGCATGAATGAGTTTGCATGGTCAGGCCCCAATTTTTCCTAATTCAGAAGAAGTTCAGAATAGTTTGGAAAAGCATTGTTGCTTATAGGCACTTAAGATGTTATGAGCCCACAATTGACTAGTAAACTCATGCTAGCTCTTATCCTGCAGCATTTATGATATTTCAGTAGCTTTTTTTGCCTTAACAGCACAATTTTCTGTTCATTGTTTCTTAAAAGCATAATAGATGGCAATTGGAAACACAAGCTTTATGGAAGTTACCTGTCGAATCTCACTGAGGAACTAAGGCTACGTCTTCACTACCCGCAGTATCGGCGGGTAGCAATCGATTGCTCAGGGATCGATATATCGCGTCTCATCTAGACGCGGTATATCGATCCCCGAACGCGCTTATATCGATTCCGGAACTCCACTAACAACCCTAACAGAGTTGCGGAGTCGACATGGGGAGCCGCAGACATCGATCCCGCGCCATGAGGACGGTGAGTAATTCGATCTTAGATACTTCGACTTCAGCTACGTTATTCACGTAGCTGAAGTTGCGTATCTGAGATCGATTTTCCCCCGTAGTGTAGACCAGCCCTAAGTTGTTAATCTCTATAGAATGCCAGCTTTAGAAATGTAAAGGGAACATTTGTACAAAGGGTACAAAAGCCATTATGTGGCTGGGGAGCCCAAGTCCCAATAGGCCTTTTAAGCAGTTTTAAAAATGTTACTCAGTCACTCAACTTAATTGGGAATCAAAGTCCTGTGGAACTCAATGATACAGTATATCATAGAGGCCAAATGTTCAGAGGAACTCAAAATAAGGTTAGATATTTTTATGGAAGAGGAGAGACAATCCATTACATTAGACAGCATTTTTAAAGAGTATAAATAACTCCCATGCTTCTGTCCATGAGCTAACACCTAAATGGAGTTTTGGAAGGAATTTCTCCTGTGGGCTCCCATTTCATCTCTGTCCATAACAGAGATTCTAGCACTATCCTCAGAAGCTTCTGGAACTTCAACATTGTTGAAGACAGAATATTGGTCTAGACAGAACTATATGTCTGATCAAATATTGCAATTCCTGTGTTCCTAACCAAATAACACTAATTAAATTAGCATAGCAAATGAAAACCAGATAGGCCACAATTTTATAACACGATTTCAAAATGGCTAATGACATTTTATGTATTATTTTTATGGTACAAACTAAAACCAATTTTGATCTCTCCTGAATTTTAGGTACATTCACATTCTGATCTGAATATTCTGTTTGCACCAACTCTGGTTTAATGTTATTTTTCTGAATATAAATAAAGGTGCTATAAATGATAGTACTAAACTGTTAGATAAAAATAATATGTCAGAAAAGTCATCTGAGAACAAAATGTATGCAGTTTTTTTAAGCGCATACATCATACACATATGCAAATCACATTTCAGTCTGTTTGTAACATTCCAAAGCAGGAAGATGCTGACTTATCTGGTTCTGAATCCATAGGTATGTCGAGAGAAAGCACCACCCAGTGAGTCATATTCACAGCAAAATTAAGTAATTACTTAGAAGAACTTCTGCATTTAACATCTTCCCCTAACTATTTACATAAACTGTATAATCCCATAGTTACCTGAAGGAAGCTGCATACTTTCAACTGTGTTGTATATGGATCAAAAGAACACCGGAGACTGAATCTAAGGTATCCAAATGTCCTGAGCTGAAATTTTCTGCTGGTTTCATAATTTAAACACAAGATTTTTTATATCCCAAGTTACATCTCCATTTTCAGTTGATACGTTATATATTCTGTTTGGGTCAGATTGTACCATTTATTAATGTATTATTGTTATTAATAATAACTATTTTTATAGCACCTAGGAACCTAGTCATGGACCAGGACCCTACTGCTAGGTGTTGTACAAACACAGAACAAAAAGACAATCCCTTTCCTAAAGAGTTTACAAACTCTTTGCATAAGGCATTAAGATAGCCCTCAATAAGGAGGAAGAAGCTCCCACTGGGAGCTCTGGAAAGGACTGAGTCTCAGCACAGTGCTTCATGCACATGTCTGAGGGCAGACCTGGACCAAAAATATAAGATTTATATTATGCACTTTTATTGTGCTTTCCAGTGGAGGATCTCAAAGTATTTACAAACAAAAGGACTAATCTTGTGCTCACAGGTGTTCAACATTTTGCTGGAGCAGGCCATAATGATTCTAACTGCCCAGTGCCCCTATAACATAGGGAAGTACTGTTATCCCCAGATGAGGAAACCAACACACAGAGTGGTCAAGTGATTTGCTCAAGGTCACATTGGAAGTTTGTAGCAGTGCCCAAAATAGAATCAGGCTTCTGGCAGCTACTCCTGTGCTTTAACCAGAAGATCCAAGAAGCTTGATAATATATACATTACAATAATTTTTAAAAGGTATGAACAGGACAAATTATTTTTTCAAATTATTCTTAGTTTCTTACTGCAATGGAGGAGAGGATATTTTGAATGTTATTTATTATACTTATCCTATAAGCATACGTCTCATTAATCAAAGTTGTTGTATTTGCAGGTTTTAGATTTTTGACTTAAGTATGTTTTCTTAAAGGATTTCTATTCCACATTCTGCTGATTTTCATGTGACTTAGATTGGAAAGTAACTCTTCTTAATTTCCATGAAACCACCTCCTCATGCACAATCACTACTATCATTGGTTCAACAGAACCATCATTTGTGATGGAAACAAGAGGTTGTCAGTTTTGGGAAGCAAGGAACAACCATTAAACTATTCTGAGGTGTACGCTGACCTAAACAAGTTTGGACATTAAAATAATCATCTTCCCCCCAACATTAACTTGCAGTTAGAGATAAGAGAACATTTCCAAGGAAAGAAATGTCCAGCAATAGAAGATAAAAACCTAGGCTAAATTCTCTGGTAATGTAATGCTTTTAAGTACAGCTATGTTTGAAAAGAATAGGGCCTCTGATGCTAGCATCAATCTTTAGGTCTTTAAAGGAAGCCTTATCAAATATGACTGATTCTCCTATCACACCAGCCTAAATCAGGAGTAACTCCTCTGCAGTCAATAGTTATGCTGGCATAAAACCTAGGTAAGTGTCAAGAGAGCTAGGCCCTGCTTCTGTGTCAGTCCTTATGACATGTTATTATATATATTTAATTATAAGCTCATACCAGAAAATGTTTGTTAACTTGCATGGACAAGTCTAAGGGAGGGAGAAAGGTTCTACAACATCTGGAACAGAAAACAAATACGTAGGAGGAAGCCACATTCTTTTCCCACGTTAGTGAGCAGTGTAACATGTGAATTCACCTTTGGAATTTTGATACTTACCTTTTATGGCTAAAAAATGAGACTTGACTTTGACTTTGTAAATACTTGTTCAAGTTCCAGTCCAACCTGCCTATTAATACACACCCATATGTGCACACCACACAACTAAATGCTGGGCACAGGTTCATGAAAAGTGAAGGCAGTGCTTTAGTGTGACAAAAGAGTGAGGACAAATTCTACCATCATGACACTGGTTTTAATTTACAGCAAGATTTGGTTCTTGCTGTTCAGTCTTGCCTCCTAAATAAAACACGGAAACTAAGAAGTTAATTTTCAGTGTACCCCATCTGTTAGGTGGTAGAACAATAATTTTTAAATTTGCATGTATTCAGGATTATGTCTTCAAAGCTTTCTCCTGAGCCCTTTGAAGTAAATGGGAATCCTTCCATTAATTTCAATGGGCATTAATCAAACCCTAGTTAAACATATACTGGGCTATGTTTTGTTGTCTTTGCTATACCAGAGTAAATCCAAAGTAATTTATATGAAGTCAATAGAATCAGTCTGGATTCATACCAGCCTTAAAGGAATTTGCCAACTAAAAATAGAGATAATAATGGAGATTGCAACTAAATGTTAGGTATAGCACATGCTAGGATGAATGTTATAATATGCACATTATGTTAAAACCTAACAATACACATTATGTTAAAACCTAACAATCACAAGGTGATTAAGTTATAGTATTTATGGGAGACCCAGCCTGGCAATAGTCAATCTTGTATTAGTGACAGGTTTGATCCCTAATATCTTGTGACACTGCAGAACTAGAGATGGGAACACATGCCATTGGAAAGGTGAGATTCCCAGCTTTCCAATGAGATAGCACGTGCGTCTCTTCATAGAAAGTATGAGATATCAAATTGAATGTTCTGATTTCTATATATACAAAAGCTGTTTTACAACACTTTTAGAAGTGTCTTAAAAGTCCAGACACTTAAACCCTATCAACTTGGCACTATTCTGGCAGCATAAAGGGGATGCTTTGGTAGTATCAGCCTGGTATAGGCATCTCTACAGTACTCACTCCTGGGACTCCAGAGTAAGAGCTTTCCAGGAGCATGTCCTGGGTGGGAAGAGCATAGCCAAAGCATACAGCCTATTGCTACCCTGGGTTCTTATTGATTTGTGATTGCTGACTCAAGTTAGAGTAACCTCAGGCTGTTTAATTTGTGCCCCAGGATCGAGGGGCAGAAAGGTTGCTCAAAGCCACCTATGCCTGCCTTCCTCCTCAGATGCATACCACTCACCTCCAGCATAGCTGAGGATCTGTCCAGTGACTTCATTTTGCTCTCTCTTTGAGGGCTGTACAACTGGACTCATGCTAACTGACTCACCTAGTTTAACTGTGGGAAAGTTACAGTAACATTTAAGGCTTCTGTAAAACATGTCTAAAATAATTTTGGTTTTTTTTTCTGGAAAACGTAGCATGCGCAGAAAGCAGGACATGTTATTTAATATAAAGTTTTTATCAGCACTTCTTTGACACAATGTGCATAATTTATGCCTCTCATGCAACCATCCCAAAGTTACACTAATAAAACTTTTGTACTTCATCACATTGCCATGTTATATTCCACAAACTGTATGCTTATATAATATATGACATGTGGTACAGCCAGTCAAATGGTAAAGGAAATTAAACAAGTCTTGCTTTTTGTCACCTTTAAAAAATCTTTGTTGTCTTTAGTACACACTATTGGAGGAAGAGTACTTTTAAGTTTTTTATTCGTGCATTTAAAAATGTCTCACTAGTGACACAAACACTGAATATGCTCTAAAGAACATTTTTCAGTTCTGAGTCAATTAATTAAAATGATTAAATTATCTTTTTCCTATCTGTGGAAATCCCAGATTTGAAAGTATGTGAAACTTGTTGAAACCCAATTACTCTCACACTTGCCCCCTCCCTGAGGAGAAACAAATTGTGTGTAATCTACAGATGGTCACACTTGTTTACTCTAATCTGATCTAAGAGCTGATGATATAGGACAGAAGCCAGACTTGCAAAGGTCATCATTTTTTTCTGGCTCTAACTGAAGAGCTGGATTGCTATGACAGTCACAGCATACTAAGTCTAATGGCCAAACAGTATAAATAAATGTATGTGAAAGTGTTTACTGAGAAGAGGGTTAAAATAGCAATACAAAATGTATTATGTTATACAACATATATATATATATACGTAAACTTGATGTGTATAAGAAAACTGTTTTGAAGAGTTCTGGGAAGTGCAAACTGAGTTCACAGGGATGGCCTGGGGGCTTAAAACACGGCAGAATGAATCAAAGTTAAAGCAATCCCTCACATATCAAAATTACATTGAGGGGCATTTGATTATATTCTGAATGTTACTTATAGCCCATAGAATGCAAAGTGGATTAATCCAGTATGTCCATAATCATGTGGAAATGAATTTCCAGAACATATTCGTCAAGGAAATAATGAGGCTGGCAAGGAAAACTCTGGTCCTGATTCTGATCCCACTGGGGGCAGTATTAGGCCCAGAAATAATGCTGTATAAATCTTTACATGATTCTCCTATATCTTGCAGTGAATAAAGAAATGAAATAAAGGCCAATATTTTATCCTCTGTGCTGTTCATCATCCTGTCTAGATGGGTCTTTTAAACTTCTATGAAAATCCAGGAGAGGTTCAGACTGACCTAGAAAGATCCTTTGACTCAGGGCTTATTAAAATCTAATGTTTGCTTTGCAGCTGCAACTTGCAGTTTTATTCATGCCAAAATACACCCCAGAGAGATCCTCCTTCCACAGTGGGCTCTGTTTAAACAGTAACCCTTTAGTCAGCATGGTGATATCGAAGTCCATTATACTATTTTTCTGCTTTAAAATAGGCAGGTGTTTTAGTTAGTGAGAATATTTGACAAGGATCCCAAACTAACAGGTTTTCCTCTTTAAATGATTTGGTAGGAGGAAGTTTATTAAGACTAAAATGGTTGATTTTCTGTATAATGTGAAGACATTTAACTAAGCAACTCATATTAACATTACCAAAAGTTCTATAGTTAAATCCCTTTGAACTGCTTTAAAAATATGTGTTCACTAGTAAGTAATAGCTGGCTATTACAGCTCAAGTTTGTATTCCTCTGAATTTTGGTACCAGAATACCTGTGTTTAGAATAAATGTGTCACTAATCATTCAGTACCTATCTTGAATGAATAGGTGGGACAGTATAGGCTGTAATAAAAATTGCTTTTAGAGGAATAGAGTAAAGATAAGCCATGTCTTTCCTCAGAAGCCAATCCTTCAATCATGTTAATTGTAAAAAGATGTAGAATATCTTTATGGAAAAGATAACTTTTACATACGTTTGTTTTAGGCCCTCCTGTAGAATTTAATAAAAATTATATCCCAGCTATAGGATGGCTAAAAATATATAGAAAGGGTCTCTCATTAACATTTTCTTTTATGCTAGACATACATACATGTATACGTTACACATTCTCTATAAGTTTCTTATTGCATTCCTATAGAGTCCTATTGGTTTCATCCCCATTAAATTATCTAGGTTTTTCCCTAAGGGGATGGGACAAATTCTGGACAAATGTGCACTCCATGCAATCCCACTAACTTCATGGGACTTACATGATGTGTACATCAGTACAGAATTTGGCCCCCTAACTGTATGACAGCAGCCTGTTTATGAGACAGAAAATAATAAAAAGAAATTCAAAAGCTTACTGAAAAAGTTAAGAGTTTTAAATGGCATTCTATGAAAGCAACTGTTTGGTGGATTTACAGCCACCTTCCTTTGGTAGAAGCCCTATGGAGTGCAATATCTATAAGAACTGGTAATGTATTGCCCTAAATCATTTCACCTAATTGGAGGCTATTTTAATTTCCCCATAATTGCAATTACATATTTAGTCACTGGCAGTAAGTGGAATATTAGTCTGGAGTTTCATAAAGAAGTTTTATTGGAAGGCTTTGCACTATCACCACCTAGGAAGGTCTACTGGTACCCTATAGTTTATTTCTTTATTAATTCCTAGGGTTTGGTAATATAGAGACTTTTATTTTGGGGCATTTCCACCACACATGTGGAAACAATTTGATGCCTGATCCAAATTATGTTGGACGTTAGTGGGAAACTTTTCACTCATTTCACAGGGCTTTGGATCAGTTTCTGGGTCAATCAAATATCACTTTAGTTTCAGAATTCGTTTCTGTATTTAAAGGTGAATATGAAAAAAGAAAAATTCTCATCTCTCTTTATTACAACTGAATCCCACATTATACTCTGGGAATCTTGCAGGATTCAGGATTCAGAGCACTTTGAGATCTGTGGATCAAAGCTAAATATTAGTATATGAATGATAAATGCAGAATACAGCTATGGGAAACTAGACAAAATGTATCATTTAAATCTATGACTTTTTATCCTGATTAGGACTCTCTATTCTCCCCTGTATTGGAGTGATGTGTACCCCATCACACAACCAGAAATATCCTTGAGATGCATGTGATTTCATGGATGGCAGAACACTGGGGATGTATAATTTGTTCTCGCTAAGAGCAATGGCAACTCATACATAATGTAGCAGTGAAGCAGCTAACATCAGGTCTGCGCAAGACAATTTAATTTTATTCATCCGGATTTTTTTTTTGGTAATTTATTTAACCAAGATAAATATGTGATACTTCAGTGAAGTCCTATCTTTAAACTGTGTCACAGCTGGCCTGATTGTGGCACAAGAAGGTCAAGTGGCCTTAAGTCACAGAAAGAGTGATTCCTTCTGGATCTGACCCCTGATCCCTTCTTCTAACTAAGAGACAATACTGCCTTTGTTTGAAGAGGTCTCTGGCAGGATTTCACTTGGCTCTAACAGAAAAAATGTCCCTGTTTTCCCATGCATCAACTCTATAGGAAACAGAATAAAGATATGTATATGAAAAATGCACATGAATTTGTGATATTAACATGTTATCAACACATTAACTTAAAAGGTGATGTCATTCTATGACAATATATGAAATAATAGCAAAATTCCCACATAACCTACAAGTCTCGTAGTAAGGGGGCTAGCCTGGGACCCAAGTTCATTTCCCAACTCTGCCACAGACTTCCTGTGTAACCTTAATGAAGTCACTTAGTCTTTCTGTTCACCATCTATAAAATGGGATAATAGTATTTCCCTATGTCAGAGTGGTGTTGCGATGATATACATATGAAAGAGTGTGAGGCTTTCAGATACAATAGATGGAGGGGCATATAAAAACCTTTGGTGTCAGAATTTCAAAATAAAATAACAGGCAAATTCAACTGACACATAAGCCAAGCCTATTTAAACTATCAAAATAGAGGTAATCATGCAGATTAGGATTAAGCTATTAATTTTGGTGTATTTTTGTAATTCTCATAGCACCAGAGAGTAACATATTAGGCATGTCTACACCTTCTAAGGTGATATAGATTTTGATCATATATTCAGGTTCCAAGTTCATTTAGTTGCTTACATTAAGGAAATAAAATAGAATATATCTGGGGAAGGATAACTCTCTGTATCAAAGTGTTGTTATTAAAATACTGGAAGTTAATAAGAAAATTTCAACCTGCCAAATTGTGTCTGTTATGAAAATTTTAAAGCTTATAATTATTCTTATGGAAGGTCTCTTGTGAACTCTATCAAAAGCATTCTGCATATCAGACTCATAATGATCCCCTTTCAAACATTTTTAAAGTGCATCAATTTATTGTTGAACGTGAAACCTTTCAGATTTTAAAATGTTTTATCCTCTCTCTTAAAATCCTTCTTTAAGTTGTACAAAAGGGTTCTGAAATTACTTTAAAGGCATCTCTAACATGGTCAAAGAGTTGCACCCAGAATACCTTGGAAGTTAGAACAGCTCAGCTTTGTTTCACATCAGAGTCTTGGCATCCAAAGTACTCCCAGTCCACCCACTGTGACTGAGTTTTTAGGTGCTCTGAATTAATTTTATAAACTAGCCTTTATACTTAATTCTTTATCAGTAACTGAGAGAAGGTAAATGCTGCTAAATATTGAAAGACAGATTATATGACTTTCAAAGTTCATTTTGTTTTCAATCCACACTTAATTAAAATTTATGTCTATACAATTATTGCTGTGTGGGAATTGTTACTGCATAGTTACTATTTAGAAGTCTTTAATCAGGTTTGGTTGTTCATTACTATCATCTCAATATTAATACATTTTAAAACACCTATAAAATACATGAAAGTTTGTAGGGATGAGATTTGTTTAGGCAGCCAGAACTTTGGTCCTTCAGAACTGGGGGCAGGGACCTCTATTCAGCAAAGCACTTACATACATGTTTGTGTGCTTTTCTGAATCATTGTCTCTATGAGTGTCAGAATCTGATCCAGAGTTCATTGATGTCAATTGTCCACTAACTTCAGTGGGCTTTGGATCAAGCCCTTAGTATCAGAGACACCAGTGACCAAAGCACCAATCATTTCTGTTACTCTCTAGCTCAGATCATTTGAAAACTACTGGTTGTGGGAAGAAACAGTTTAAAGGTGCAATCTGGATCCCACTGAACTCAATGGCAATATTCACATTAACTTCAGTGGGTGAGTGATTGGGTTCTGAGGCAGGAAATGAAGGCTTGAAACTACAGGAGGAATTTAGGAAGGTGAAATGTAAATACCTGAACTGGAATTTAGCCAATAAAGAACAACATAATTGTTTGTAGTTTGTAACTTGTTTTCTCTTTGTTCAGTAAATTTCCCTGTGGACAGGAAATACATTACTATTTTGTAATTTGCTTGAAATAATGACATTCTTTTAGAAGTCATGCCAGTGATTCCTAGGAAGAATGCTTTGTCCCAGCATAATTGCATTCAGACATGAGCGCTCTGGCTGAACACCCTGAGTAGTCCGGACATAGAGGAAAGCAGAAAGTGAATAGTCACGAGAGCTTCAGTAAATCCTGCCATTTATTCTTCTTGCCACAACATATTCTAGCCTCCCACAATTGTGCTGGGAAAGGGCTACAGATATCAGAAAAAGAAAAGACTCGAGGAATATGGGGAAAATTCTACATTTGATGGAAAGAACTTCTTCAGACCTGAAGATATGGGACAGAAAGTGGGTGACATAATATCTTCAGGTCTGAAGAAGCAGCTTTGTGTAAGCTCAAAAACTTGTTTCTCTTATTGGACCAACTTCTGTTGGTGAAAGACATTACCTCACCCATCTTGTCTCTCTAATATCCAGGAACAAACACCGCTAAAACAACCCTTCATACAACAATGCTGTGGGCTTCATTCCATTAGTGTAAATGACTCATTCTACAGCTGAAATGTCATGATTCTTTATTTCTGATACAAATCATTTTCACCAGAAAACATGAGAGGACTCCTCCTTTCCCCCATATGTTGTGTGGAATATAGGTAAGTTTGGATCTACAGTGAATGACATCCCTTGAAATAAGGGACATCGGAAAGGTATCTTTATCACTTGGCTCCACAATTTCCTCCCACTGATATCTCCTCTACAAATCTACCTACCCAGATACTTATGTAGCCTCCAACATGTATCATAGCATGTCTCAAATTTTAGAAATTGAAAACATAGGTTTCATGGAAAATAGTATGTGATCATGTCATCAAAGACTGTATCATAAGGCATATGTACAAAGGGGCCAAATTAACACCTTACAGGAAACCTTAATTCTGGCATTTCCTAACTTAAGTGCTTGACTTTCCAATGCAGTTTTTTTGTGTTTAATATATTATGTATGGAGAGAAAATTAATGTATATATTTCTGTCATTGGCACTGAATGTGGTGATGATGGCAATTTTAGATGAAATTATGAAGCAATCACTCAGCTACACAGGCACCTTTGTCAACTATTTCACTAGAATCATAAAAGTAATGTCCAGACAAATTACCTGTGGGGAAAAAAACGTGTCCTGACAGTCCCATACAACGTTATGCAAAATCAGCATTCTTTAACATAGATTCTATAAACCCAACAAGACTTTAACGTAGACTCCACATAATAAGGTACCCTTAGATGGAAGGCGGAGAAAAATATGAAAGTCTAGAAAAGGGATTAGAAATGAAGAAAAAAATGAGAATTTGATCTGAACAAAACAGCTAATTCTAACTCATAAATCAAAACCCAGACTGTATGTGAAAAATACCAGTGGAGATGTTAACATTATGTGTTATCCCCTTAGATATCAAGACACCTTAACAGATGCTAATCCTCACAGTATTACATGAGTAATATTTTCACAAGGATTAACTGCTCTGGAATAATTTCCCCAACAAAAAAGCTCTTTCAGCAGCAGACATGATGCATGTTTTTTAGATCAATAGGTTTCTGAAATCAACATTCACTTATACGAGTTTTCTTATATTTCCCCTATCAGTAACCTAGTGTACTTATCAATTGTGTACCATCCTTGTCTTTTTTGCCCCTTTCATTACCCCAGTGTCTGTATTCCAAAGAGAATTTGGTAATGTTACTGGCTGCCTCTAGTGATAGCTTCAGGATGGCCGATGAATGCTCAAAGGGTACTCTGTTGAAATACTTTTTGATAAAGAACATGTCATTCAGTAATGCCTGAAAAACACTGTCTCATCAGAAGAGGGAACATCAGCATTTTATGGTCCACAAAAATGAACATACTATGTTCAATAGTTCTGTGCACTGTGTGATAACTGTTCTTTGGTGATAACTGCAGACAAGGTGAGTAAAGTGTTCTGTCTGCATTAAAGTTTGTGCATTCCTAATACAGCCAGATGCAGGAGATTTTTTCATGTTACCCACATGCCTCTGAAAAGTCACCAGCCACACCTGGTAATGTGATGCCTGAACATTTGGAATTTTTTTCCTTCTCAGCTCACCGGTGGTTTGCCTATGTGCATTCTGGGAGGGAAAGCAGAGCCACAGCCAATAAATGAATTTACATCAGGATCAGATTTTGACTGCATATCCTATTTTACCCTGCGTTGACATTTTTGATGCAGATAGGATGTTGACACTCTGCATTCAACATCTGCTCAAAATTACCCCTGTGCAAAGGGCCAGCAGAAGCAAGGCCTATGTGCCATCGAAGTCCTCAAAATATGGCTTAAGTTGGACTTCAGAGGTATATAGATCTTCTGATAGCACTTTAGTCACGGATAAATTTCACCCAGTAAGAACATTTTTTCCTATCCAATACACATCATTGTAAAGTATAACAAACATTAGGTCACCTAAACATTGGCTCCTATACAATGGCAACCACTTCACTATGTATTTGGATACCATAAAATTTGGATACTTCAGTTTTAATAAGGGGAAGTGCTCACATACCAGCAATGGGAGACGGATTCTAAATAGTGACTTTAGCACATTTGAACATGAATGCTCCCTTAAATAGTAAGATATGACATAGAAATAAATAAAAGCTATCATAGGAGGAACTTAAGCCACATTTACCCTTATTCTGTACATAAAACTGCTTTGATTTCATTGAAAGATAAATGCAGAGGTTGTGGTTAGAATGTGGCGAGTTGGTTCCCAGGGGAAAGAAGGAAGGACGGAATGGACACACACACCCGTAGGCTGGTAGCTACATATTTGCCCCACTTGCACCCTCCACTTCAGGGGATAATGGTGAGTTGATTCATGAAGCCACAGACTGGCATCTTGACCCTGTTCCTTCTCTGCTTCATCCCTATTGTTTGCTATTTTGTTCACATTCATGTTTAAGGACATGAATATCTATGTTTGAATGTAAACAGGGGTCTTTGTGCCTGAGCAAGTATTTGTTACTTATTTGTCATTTATTATTCTCCTGTTTAAAAGTTTAAACCATCCAATCAGAAAGCAGAAACAACATCACAGCATATGGGAGACCCATCACAAATATGAAGAGTGAAGAGCCGACATCAACTGTTGACATATATAGGCTGAAAGCTGTTTGTCCAAACTATTTGATGACTCCTTATGAATAAGGAATACGTTTGCAAAACTCAGGATCTTTTTGCAAATGATTCGTGAGCAGAAAACAAGGGCTAAATTCCTCCAATAATTTATAAGTGATGAATCATCTGACCAGTTCTAGTTGTGAAACACAGAAACAAAAGAAGAAAATGTACAGTGGAGTTTGAACTGTTAGGCTTAGGATGGTCTATTACCCCTGAGTACTGATGGGACTCCCTAATATTTCATTTGTAAAATGGTTTCATAATAATACTAGCCACATAAAGGTGTTGTGAGACTTTATTAACTTGGAGCACTTTTAGCTGCTTAGATGATACCTGGCTATACATAGGGCTAGATTATGACCTGGACTACATGCACACGTAACGCAGAGAAAGACCCTGCCTTAACTACCGTATGTGAGATGCCTAGACCTGAAGTCTGGATATGCAGAAGTAAGCAGGGCTAAGCAACCCTCACCCCTGCATACCTCCAGTGCAGGACTGCAGGCAGGGTTGGGAAATGGGCACAGCTTTGGCTCCACATCCCATACTTGTCGGCCAGCGCAGGTGAGCCAGTAGTCATTTTCTGCTGGTATAGGCCAGCAAATCATTGCTTCCCCTGAGCAAAGAGAAAGCAGGGGAGGAACTTGACTCAGAGGTGTGCGTCTCAGCTTATCCAGGGGTGATCTGGTTTACCAAACCATGCTTTTCTCACGGCTGTGCCTAAAGTAATTAGTTAGTCCAAACTGTTAGAAAGTCACTTTTCAAGACTCTACAGTGAAGATTGCATTTGGGCTTTTGTAGAAAATATTCAATATGATTTGCTCACATAATCAATTAAACAATAAATATTACTGAAAAGTGTTTGAGTTGTTGCCTCTGCAACTAATTTCTTATATGGCACAGATGTGTTTTTGAACTGCAGATTAACGCAATTGTCAGGGCTTAGATAGCTGCGTATCTCACTTTGCAGTAGAAATCATGCACTCGTACCACACTCACTGGTCTTTCTGTCACTTACAGTGAGTTTACCTTGGTGTTGATTTGTACTAGAGAATTAAGCCTACAGCTGCACTTTCACACTGCAGCAGAAACGCTTTTTCCATGCCAGGCTTAATTTGTCCTTTCTCAGCCCTGGGCCTTCACTTGAAATGCAGATTCTCAACATTTGGGAACCTCCCGTGGCACGTGGCTGAGTCTCTGTCCCATCCTTAGGGAGCTGTTGCTTCTACTGCCTGGGACCCCTGTCCTCTGCCCGTCCCATAGGTGGCGCTACACAGAGACTGTCCTAGTAGTCTCCACAAACAGGCGAGGAGCGCTGCAGCACTGTGTAGTGGCAGATGGGTTGGAGAATGAGCAGAAGCTGGGTTGCTCCTAACAGGAGGGGATGAAGGGGAGGGGGAAACTCTTCAGAGGGAAGAATAGAGGGGAGAACAGGCCTAGAAGGAAAGAAAGATCAGAACATCCCTTGTGCAGGGAATCGAGAGGGAGTGAAAGTCCTAGCATGGCAACAGTGGGGGTGAATAAAGGGACACGCTGCAGGAAAGCTCTTGGGGGGCTCGGTGCTGGGGCTAGGGGGAGCTGCAGGAAGGGTCGCGGGGTGCATGGCACTGGGTTAGGGGGCGCTGCAGGAAGGATCATGGGGGGCACGATGCTAGGGTTACTGCAGGAAGGATCGTGGGGGGACGGTGCTGGGGTAGGGAATGCTGCAGGATGGATCACAGGGGGCACAGTGCTGGGGCTCTGCAGGACGGATCACGGGAGGACACAGTGATGGGGGCGCTGCAGGATGAATGGCGGGGGGCACAGTGCTGGGGTTGCTGCCAGAAGGACCGCAGGGGTCACAGTGATGGGGCGCTGCAGGATGAATGGCGGGGGGCACAGTGCTGGGGTTGCTGCAGGATGGCTGGCAGGGGCACGGCGCTGGGGTTGGGGGCGCTGCAGGAAGGATCGCGGGGGCACGGCGCTGGGGGCGCTGCAGAAAGGATCACGGGCGGAGCGGCGTTGGGGTTGGGGGCGCTGCAGGAAGGATTGCGGGGGGCGCGGCGCTGGGGGCGCTGCAGGAAGGATCGCGGGGGGCAGAGCCTTTGGGCTTCGCTTAGGGGACAGCGGGGCGCTGCTGGAGCGGCAAGACAGCAGAAGAGAGATAAAGAGACAATAGGAACACGAAGTGCAAGAGGGAGGCGAGCCCGCGGGGGGTTAAGGAGGGAGGATAAAAAGTGGGGGGCAGCGAGGGAAAGGAGCTTCCTCTTCCTCTCACCCAGCTGGGGGCATTTCCCTGTGAGTCCAGGCAGCGGGTCCCGCCGCCCCGTATGAACCTGTCAGCCCCACACACGGTGTATCAGCCAGGGCTTCTCCCGAGCTCCGGGGAGCTCTGCCCTGCATGCACAGACTTGTCCCGGCAAAGCCTTCTCCGGCCTTCCAGGTCTCCCGGCCCCGGCCCAGCGGCGTGGCTCTGCGGTGCACCGCGGCGCTGCTCCCCTAGAGGGCGGGCTGGAGGCAGCCAGCTTTTACAATCTCCCTGGGCTCCATAAAAGGGGAAGAGGCGGATCGGTTTCTCCCTCATTGAGAGGAGACAGGATTGGAAGAGGGGCCGTATAAAGTCGGCTAAGGAGGAGTGAGACAAAGCAGTCGGCTCGGAATTGGACTTGGGAGACGGGCTGCGCAGCAGGGATCATCTTGCGAGGGGAGCGCGGGGCGCCAGGCTCCTACTTAGCTGGGTGTTTCGGTGGCTTTATTTCTTTTGGGCAAACTCACTATTTTTTGCTGCGAGAGAAAATAAGGCAACATCAATGAAGGAGAGAAGAGCGAGCCAGAAATTATCCAGCAAATCTATCATGGATCCTAACCAGAACGTGAAGTGTAAAATTGTGGTGGTTGGTGATAGCCAGTGTGGGAAAACAGCGCTTCTCCATGTCTTTGCTAAGGACTGCTTCCCAGAGGTATGTCTCGCGCTCACGCTTTGTCTCCTAGTCCCGAGATGGAGCAAACCCTGCACAGCCTCTATTTTTAACCTTCACGGGTGTTTCTCTCCCGGTCAAAGTCTTTTACAATTGTGCAGACGTATGTTTGCTTGTAAATCAGCCACTGTGATTTCAATAACTGACTCTGCAGTGGAAAAGGAAAACGCTTAAATGTGGGGGAAAGTGCATTTCTGAACCCAGCTGTTCGTTTCTACAACTTGTTCTCCAATGCAGTGAACGATGTCAGACGGGCTTGCTGGGATGTTTGTGGATTTAAAAGACAATAACGTTGTCCTTGTTTCTCTCTCTCTCTCTCTCTCTCTCTCTCATTCAGAATTATGTCCCTACAGTATTTGAAAATTACACGGCCAGTTTTGAAATTGACACACAAAGAATAGAGCTGAGTCTGTGGGACACTTCGGGTAAGAGACCTGCAGCATAGCAAATGCCTCGTGATTATTTCTGCATTCATGGCATACTTGTGACTCTGAGCAGTCTCTTAATCATGAATATTAATAAGTGATTGCTAAATCTAAATATTTGCTCCTGTGTGACACAAATACCCATTGAGCTTTTACGGATTAATTCATTCTTTCAAGCAGGAATTTCAGCTGCTTTCTAGTTTAATAGTCACCTATAACGGGGAGGCATTGTTTTAATTTGCCTCAGTTGTATTCAGCCCCCCCCTAACCAAAAAGTTCGTGTAGTAATTAGCCCAGCAGATGAGAGAAGGTTATTATTGCATATCATGAGCCTTTCATTTTAATATTTGTCATCACTGCTGTGAAAGCCAGCAGGGGTTCTTCTTGGGTAAAACGTGATTATACAAAAACAGTGAGATTAATAGTCACACCAGTATCTGAGTGGGTTTGGGGAGTTTTGCTGAAGTGTGGTTTTTAGGTTTTTTTTGCCTACTATGGGCCCAATCCTCCAAACACTGCACAGAAACAGCTGTAACTCGTGCAAGGGGTGTCTGTCTTGGGGAAGTAAAGTTTCCCAGAGTGTAAATGTGCAGGATTGGGTTCTAAAGCCATTAGGGGGCTATCAGCTGAAGAAGTGGCCTGAGAGCAGGAACTCTGTGATACTTCTGATGCCTGGAGGGAAGGATGTACAGCCATATGTGTAATTATAGCAGGGTACAAAGAGACCCATCCCAAACCCTTCCCCAACTTTTAGCTTGGGAGATGGGAGGACAATAGTGCATGGCCCCTCTTTCAAATTTTTGTTCAATTTCCCACTACTCCACCAGGCACAAATGGGTTAGCATCTAGTCCATTCTTCCCCCTCCACCACAACCCAGTTCTGCAGCCTGCAGAGAGAGGAAGCCCTGCCCACAGCTCAGCTGCACTGCTTTTCCTCCTCTTCTACTGCAGGGTGTGTTGTGAGCAGGGCAGTGAGTCTGTGGATACCTGATCTGACCCTCACCACAGTCACAGGATGAGAACACTGGGATCAAAGAGTGGACTCAGCGGGGGCTGGGGGTTAGAAGGGAGATAAACAGAGCTTTTGGGGGACACAGACTTGTGAGGGGACAGGAAGTGTGGAAAGGACAAACCTCCTAGAGACAACAGAACACATGATATAGGAAAGGCTTCCTGATAGGCCAGAGAGCATTGGGGTAACAAGCCTCCTCAGGGAAACAGAGAGCATGGGGAATGAGAGAATATGTCAGGAACTGACCTTCTGGGAGAATCAGAACCAAGGGCTGGAAAGGGAAGGAAATGTGGAAATCGGGCACTGGGGAGACAGAGCTCTGACAGGAGGGGCAGATGGCTGAGAGCGGGAGGCAGGAGGTAGTTTTTTGTAGGGGAGTGGCAGGAGAATCTTTGGAGAGTGGCAGGTAGAATGAGAGGGCACTGAACTCCAGAGTAACAAAGGGAATGGGTAGAAATGCAGAAAGAGATCACTCAGTGAGAGGAAGATAAGGGAGTTGTAGAGAGCAACCAAAGGCAGGAAAGACAAGTGAATGTGGGAGTTGCATCCAGCACCCAGTGGTACAGAGACAATGGAATGTGGTAAAGGGACAGACCGCCTAGTGAGTGGAGAGGAACATGAGTCTAAGCAGGAAACAGAGCAGCACCCACAGGGCAGCAGAATCCAAGGAAACTGAATTCAATTTATCTTCTCATTGCATAGCCTGGGGAGCAAGTCCTCTGTCAAGAGTACTGCCTTGTGTGGCTTTAACAGAATCAGATGAAAAACAACATAGTCAAGTCCTTTTCTGGCTTTGCAATAATTTTAAGACTCGGGAGACTCTGCATGAGAGCATCAAGTGCCAAAGCAAGTGGCTGTTTGTGTTGTACATGAGGCTAAGATCAGGAAGGGAGTTCAGGGACAGATAAATCATTTTCTTACAATCCAGCATTCAACTGCAAAGCAGCAGCCTTTGTGGGATTCTTGATGGAATCCACTATAAGACAGGAACTAAACATCCCGCACTGCCTTGGTGACCAACCCTAAGGAACACATTATTGCTGTTCTCATCAATGAAGTGTTTGCCTTCAGATGTGAATGGCAGCTGTATGTGGAAGACAGCTGCATCTGGCTCTAATTCTCTTTATCTACAGAGAGATTCTCCCAGCCATCTACATTATGTGAGAAAAGGGAGGGGGAATAAAAATCTCCATTAATGAAAAGATCAGTCTATGTTGTAATGGAAGGAGAATGAGCATGACAAGTAAAAACACAGGATATTGTTTGACATGACAGGAAGGGCTGTCTTAAGAATCTGTGCTCCCGGATCATCATCCCAGCTTTGTAACCCCTATTCTCCTTACAGGACACTAGGGGACTAAAAGATAAGATGTGTGTGCACATGGGATAATGTTAGATGAAGTCAGCTGATGTTCCTATAGGATTTTTTTTTTAGTGGGTTTTTTTGTGTTCCAACATTTGACAAAACATAATGCTTGTCTATGTCCCTGGTGTTAGACCCAATGTTAACAAGCAGGATGTTGGAGCTGAGCCTTAGCTAGTCATCAAGCGATGACAGAATATAATTCCTCCTCTCCATTGTAAATAAGGACACCACAAAAGCAGTATTTAGGTTGGTTTGTTTCCCCCCTTCCACTGTGTTTCCCACTCCTGTTTCAGAAATACTGACTCAGATGCCTGGTCATGGATTCTATTTCAAAGGTTAACTGGCATGCTAATAGTTTCCCAGGGGTTCAGCTTTTCTGTGTGCTGATGTCTATCTGAGGGACCTTGCATTCTCTAACTACCAGCCAAGTAGTTAGATCTTACTTTAGATCAGTAACTTCCCAACATTTTAGGGCCTGCTGTATCAGTTTATCAGATGAAGATCTCAGCTGTACAGACCTCTGCCAAATCCCCTATTCAACTGTGCCCACCCTAATTTGCCATGGCACCTAAGTGCTATGGGAAAGACTGGAACTGAGAACAGCCCAAGAGCCACTGCAAATTAGAGCACCAAGACGTGAAAGGAGCTAGTTAGAGATGACACATTAAGGCAGAGAAGGGGAAGCTGGGAATGACAACCACAAAAGACTGCAGTGTCAACAAAGGTTTGAGTATCTGTGATTGGGAACCACAGCATTAGATTAGTAAATCTGGGTTGAGGAAACTGAATAGGGCATACAACTCCTTTCTCAAATATTTTTTCTTTGTCTGATCGTTAGACAGGTGCATAGTTTATATGGATGACCTGTCTTGGTGCTGGCCCTGATGAAGGCAACTCCTTCTCCAAAATGGCAGGATGATCCTGATACTGGAAATTAAATTCATGTAGAGATTTAAAAAAAATATATTGGTAATTTTTGGACTTAAGATAATTGACTTTATTCTGATTGGCCAGGTGTGGTCTCTGATTTTGTGCTGCACTGTTGCCTGGAAAAGCAAGTAGTTTCATAGCCCAGGCGCAATAGTATTTTCAAAAAGCAAGATGGCTAACAATACAAACAAGTAAGGGTTACAAACTTTTAGAGTGTAATAAAACATAGTACCAGGTCTGAGTTTTCATTTTCGTTGCAGCTCCACAGCATAAGATAACCACTCATTGCACAAACAAACTCTACACTGTAGCTTTCTGAAGTCATAGAAAATCTCCAGTGAGCGGATTTATATTGAAACATACATCTTTATTTTTATTAATTAAAAAGTAACCCATTCTTCACAGGTCAACTTCTTTGACATATAAAGGTTTGAAATCAGTGTGAAAAAATAGATCAGATGTATTCATGTAATGAAATATACATTTTGCAGTATTTTAAAAAGGGAAGAGGTAGTCTTACAGGAATATATACCTGAAAATGCTTTAGAACTCCTATATAATACACTATTTGGGTTCTGATCAGGGAGCTAATATTTGCGTGAGTCAAAAGTGCAGGATCACAGGGTTAATATGCTTGCAATTTAAAACTACAATTGTCAGAGTGGTAAAGCTGAAAGATCAAACGAATACTTTGTTTTGTATAAAGCATTGCTGAATGCTTGATTTAGTGATTTGGGGTTATAGGTAAAAACAACCAGCTCTCATTGATTGTTAGAATAAATACTACCACAAACCTGGGCCACTCAATACAAAAATCACACTACCAGACAAGAAGACTTCAAAAGATAAATTAACATTTTTGTCTTATCTCAAGTTCTTCTTGATTTGTCATTTTACAAATCTTTGTCCTGTTTTTATCTGTTGAATTACAATATAGGCCTAAACTCCCATTAAATTCAGTGGTGGCAGGACTGGGCCCACAGCAAAATTCAAGCTAATAAAATTATTTTATGTCACTGGTTAATTTTTGCAAATTATTATTGATTTTTAGGTTTTTATATTAAGAAAACATCTAGCATTCAAGGTATTAGAAAATCACATTACAACACATTGAGACAATGATGCCACTCGGAATACATTTATATATTTTACATAAAAATGATGCCATTTAGTTGACTTTGACAGCCATAACCTGAGACATTTCAAGATGACTTTATCAGTCTCCAATATTAATTTTTGATTGTGTTAAACTGTCTTGTGTGTTTTCTTTAAACTACAGACAGCTTGCATCGCGATTCCAGGCTGACTAATCAATACCCTGTACCTCCAATTAATTGAAGTTGATGGAAGTCTTGCCACTGAGTTCTTCAAGAGCCAGATATTGCGATTTCGAGGCCTAATTCTGCTCCCATTGAGGTGAATGGCAAACCTCCAGGCATGGATAAAGTAGAATCTCATAATCCTGCCTCAGAGTGGTATCAGACCCCAGTGTTAGCACTGGTTTTGGTTACATATAAAACTGACCAATATATAATGTATGGTCTAGGACCACAACTACAAAACACTGGGCACCACATACTGGATGTTTAGAAACATTTTAAAGCCAAGCATAAATTTATGTGGAAAGTTCTTAATGAATTTCCAAGATGATCAAAGTCTAAATATGGAGCTAGGACATTATATGTTTAAAAATGTGGATGGGGTAGGAAGAAAGATTATCTAAAATATTTTCTGGTGCTGTCTAAACCTATAAGTCTTTAAAAGGATTAAAATTACTCCTAACATAAAGAAAAATTCCTATCAAAATGAGATTTAACTAGTATAGAACTACCAAGCCTTTTTTTCAAATTAGTGCTATCTGGTTGCAATATCATTCTTTAGAAATTATTTCACTCTGTAGTGATATTGTATGATAGTCTCTAGCCAGTTAAGGTGCAATATGTTCATTTTGCTAAGCAGAATATTTCACAGGACTATTCCATTTGGCAGCTGAAGAACCTTCACAATGTTCTCATGGAAACTACGATGAGTAGCTACATGACACAGACTTTTTTCAGTCTATCGTTCATACATCAAACTTTAAATATATTCTGTTAGCAAGTTTTTGCCTCCTTACATTAAAATTACTTTTTTAAATTCAAATTTTTATTTGTACAGCAGAACGCTGCAAAGCAGTAAGAACATTTGGGGCTTTAAATATGTCTGTCTTTCTCTCCATGTCTAACTATAGACTGTAGGTCATTTTTGTAGCATACATATGAAGTTGAAATGTGGGCTTTGTGCCGAACACTCTAATAAAATAATTCTCTACAGGACCAGAAATAGTATTGCAGTGCTGAGGATTAGCATATAATTAAATTCAGAAGGGCTTTAGAGCTTCAAACAAACTAGCTTTACTGTGATTTGCATGTGCACAGTGTGCTTGGTGTCTGTGTAAAAATGTAACATTAATTACGAAGATCTTTCCACTGAACCATTTTGCAAAATATATAAATTAGAGTTGTAACATACCAGAATTGCATTTAATAGAGAACCAACAAAAGCAGAAAGCACCATAGAGGTATTTCAGAGTTTGAAATCTTTGTCTTTCCGATCACCTACTAGTTGGTCAAGTTGGGGCCTATACTCTTTGGTAATAGCTGAAAAACACATAATTGCCACATAATTTGTTTTAATTTTTTTAAAAAAGTATTGTTGATAAATGGGAAATGGAAAAGATTTATAAGAGGTCAGGGAAAAGACCAGCATTTAAATAATAGTTTTTGCTTAGAGTGAAAGATTGCTAAATCCATAAATACACTAAATTATTGTGAATGCTTGTAGTACTTCCTGCATTTGGAGGTGATAAATCATTGAATTCTGCTACATAATAAATAAAATGGCCTTCATTTCCCCAAAATCGTTCAGTGAAGTATTAAAAGAAGGATGCCAGCAAGAGAGATTCAGTGAAGTGTGTACTTCTGATAGTTACCACCCCAGTTTTTTAACACATGAAGCTAGTAACTAGACAGTTCAGGGAGTTGATATGGGATAAGGCAATCCTTCACTTATGGGTCACTGGCTATTTGACCGATCAAAAAAAAAAATGGCCACAAATTGTTAACATCTGATGGCTGTTTGATGGTCTGTAAGAAATGAAATAATGCTACTGTACCAGTGTCATGTATTCCATACAACATGAAATGACATCCTATGGGCAGTCTCAGTAGAGCAGCCAAGAATTACATTGAGAAAGAACAATGAACTACCTAGAGTTGGTCCCTCCTAGGTAGTTAAGGTTAAGCCACATTGTTTAGGCAATGTGTGGAAAAGCTTTGTGTGTTCTGTGGATAAACAGAGGATTTCAGTAGCCAGTAACAGTGATCTGGCATCTTACACTATCACTAATATCCTGCTCCAGCAAAGCATTTAAGCACATGTCTAATTTTATTAAAGTTATTGAAAGTACTCACTGGCTTAATTTTAATCATGTACTTCTGGATCAGGGCCTAAATGTATTTTTAAAATGACAATGAATACGAGTTTTGCTCATTTAACTCTATCTGAAACATAAGATCTTAAAAAGGCAGTTATTAAAATATTTAGCCAATTCAGGCTTAAGCTCTTTATGTAATTTACCAAATAGAACTAAGAAATAAAAAATGCTTTTGGAACCAATCTCTGCCACAGAATAAGATGATCATGTACTCTGTCAGGCAGGTTTTGGATAAAATGTAAAATTAGCCCTGACAAAAATGTGTTCATGGTTGCCACCAATCTGCTCTAACAAAATTGAAATAAATGTTGAGTTTTGATGGGAGTATGGCCGCTCTGTTTGTGAATTCTTCTCCTATTCTCTAGTCTTGGCATGGTTTCAGATTGGTACACTAACTTGAGAAAAAGATTGAACAGAGTGATATTGAACTGTATTCAGAAAGTCTGTATAGACTTGATTCACATTCCTAAGATTCCTTTTGGTTCTGAGAATTTCTTTGGGATAAATGATGAAATGTTACATTGAATTGAGTCATGCAGTTAGGTTCTTAGATGTTCTTTACTTGTGTAATCACAAAGATTTGGTTATTGCTGCTGAATGAAACCAGTAAATGTATTTCTTCGGTTGAAACATTCCACACCGTCAATATTTTAAGATTCCTATTAATTCTACCACACACGTCCTCAGAGAAAAGAATGTGTCAAGTATATCTAGTTTACAACCAAACTGACAGATCACACTTAACTATCTTAGTGTTCAGCATTTTAACATGAGAGACTCAAAAGGAAACAACATAAAAAAAGAAACATCTGGAGTTGGTATGTTGAGTGGAGTCACTAAGCTGAATGCCTCCGTATGCATAAATGCATATTTATGCACATATATGGTATATGTTGTATCCTTGAGGAGTAGTGACTGAGCAGTTAGGTATGTGTCTAAGAAATTAGTTTTTGGGTGTGGCTTTTTAAGATTTCTCTTTAGCTGGCAACTTTTATCTTTCCCAATATTAATGATCTTAAAGACAAAGGGCTAATCCTGCTCTTACTTGTCTGAGCTATGCTGAGAGGGAGGAAAGGTGGGAGGCATGAAGTGGTTCACACAACTAACTAGTGAGCACAGAGCAGGATGGCTAGGCGTGGAGTTTGTGATACAGTACACTTTTCTGCTGTTCTACAAAACAGCATAGGTCTCATGATAGCATCTGTGACGTATAACAGAATATCTGCCAAGGATTGGGAGCCTGGCGTGCAACCTCTCTGGCAGATCATTTCCCTTGAGGCAGATTTAACAGTAGGGACAGATATTGGTGAGGAAGATGCCCCATCACAATACCCTTTTACAACATAGAACAGGATTTGTAAGAAAAGAATGTATTTTATTGATATGATTGGCACAGCAGAAGCATAATACATATATTGGAGCAAACTCTTCCCTTTCATTTCAATTGAGTTTCACCATGGATGAATTAGTCCTAATATGTCTTATGTAGAAAGCTAAAACCATTTTCTCTGTTTTTTTTTTGGAGTAGGAGGGAGGGCATATGATTGTTTCCTTCTTTGGTATACTTATCCATATGATTTTTCCTTTTTGAAAGGTCAGCTAAGTTGCAGTACTGGTCCAGTACATACGTCAGATCTTCTGATGCAATAATAAATATAGAACATAGTGTCACTGTGATTGAGAGCCCACAGATATCAAAATATTACACAAAGGAGGTTAAATAAGCAACTATTGAAACTATTTTGTAGGACACAGAAATCTAGAGGCAAAATATGGGCCTTGTACATTCCACAAAGAGGCCAAATTTAACTCTCCTTTACACCAGAGTAAATGCAGAAATTCAGCTGAAGCCAATGTAATTTTTCCAGATTTATACTGGTATAATTGAGAGCAGGACTTGGCCCAGTATTTTGAATATTTACTTAGTCAGACCTACTATAGCTGATATTTTTCCTCTAGTATTTTGTTTAATGTCAGAGTGCTAAAAGTTTTTGAAGAGCAGCATTCTGAAGCTATGAATATTCATTCATTAATTCATTGTGGGATTGACATTGTCTACAATTCTTCTGGGGGAATTTTTGGAGGGGAAGCCCAGTTTTGTCAAACTACCTTTTTCTGCCTAGTTGGGTAATGCTTCATTGCCCATAAGTTGCTTCTAATTTCAAAAACAAAATTCCTAGAATTCTTGCAGTTCTTTTCTAGCATAAGCTGTCCAGCTGGAATGCACTGTGATGTGTTCTTACTCTTTCTCTTACTACCTTGTGTAACAGCATGAACTGTTTTTCTTTCAGGGAGAAACTTACGGAATTTTTCTATTCCGGTTAATCATGATTGTTTTTCAGCTTAGCTGTGGATAGTTTGAAGAAAATAAAGGATCTAATTAGCTGATGAATCATACAACACACTTTAAAAAAAATCATTATGCTATTGTCTCATAAAAATGTCATGTGCCATCTTTTTAGGTCCATGGAATGGAGAAATACAGAAACTTAATTATTTGTTTTATGTCCTAGCTTTTCTTAAGCTATAGGTATACCTTTCTTAAATCAAGCCCTCAATTCAGTCCATGGGACTGCTCATGTGCATAAGAACCCTGCTGAATCAGAGCCCTAATGAGTGAAGTTTTAACAGGTCTAGGGCCAAATTCTCTGCTAATGAAGATTGACTTCAATGGAATTTCATCTATGGATATGCACCTATTTACACTAGCAGAGAATTTGGCCCGTAGTCACCTATCTCAGAGTCCTTTAGTCGATACCTATTATAGCCACATTCCTACAGAGATTTGTGCTCATGCTTAACTTTACACACTGAGTAATCTCAGTGAAACCAATGGTGCTACTCACAGTGTGTAAAGCTTACACCACGTATAAGTCTTTGCATGGTTGGGCCTATGTTTATATCACATACATTTACTGGAGTAACTTCTGTACAGTATCCTAAGGCTTTCTTTCATTGAGCAAACACCATTTTATTCTAGTCTTGACCATTGAAGACACCTTTAAAATATGCAATGGTGGTCTGTCCTGCCATTGTTGAGAGGCCTATGTGCTCACGTGAGGGGATTCCTTCCAACTAGGCTTCTGAAAAACATTAAGATCTCCCAACATTCACCCAAGACTCATTGAATATACTGCTTTTGAGGACTGAAAGTTTAGTCCAGCTTCTGGAGGGGTCCAGAAGTAGAGTACAAAGTATGTGTGAAAGAGCCTTCTGTCTTGAGAATACTGCTGATTTTTGCCAACTATAGGGATTCAGTCAGTTCTGATAAACAGCTGAGGGACATTCAAACTTTTAGAATCATTGGCGTAAGAGATGGAAAAGACATGTTAGATCACCTAGTCCAGCAATGGGTAATGGCTCCCACACTTCCTGATTTTCTATAGTCATAAAAAAAGAGACACAAAAAGCTCATTAGGTCACACAAGCCTTTGGTGGGATCATACCCAAACCCAAACTTTTCTGAGAAATGCCTGTCACTTGCTCCATACTCTATCCCAGACCTGATTTCACTGTTTGGGCTGTCAGGGAGTGTCACAGCTGCGTTCAAGCTTGGAAAGGAAGTTTAATTACTGGGCTACTAACCTGATTAACTACCCGAAGAATAAATCGCCCTTATTTAGGGCTAGGCCCAAGAAGGAATTGGAGAAGTGAGCACCAAAAATAATCTTGGAAATGTAGTATGTTTTGGAGGAAGGGATAATGACATGCCATTCAAGAGCTTTACTGTAAACCTTCTGAATAAGTTTGCATGACTGCAGAAGAAAAGAATATTTAAGCAATAAAATAATTTCTTGTTTCTGGACAGGGTCTCCTTATTATGACAATGTCCGCCCGCTTTCCTATCCAGATTCCGATGCTGTCTTGATTTGTTTTGACATCAGCCGGCCAGAAACCCTTGACAGCGTGCTAAAAAAGGCAAGTGTATGGGACTATATTTTTTAATTCAAAACTGTTTATAAATAGAATCTGTTTTTAAAACTCTGAAATGTGTCACTATTTCCAAGTGTATAATCTTCATCATTGGATTGTTTCACTAAAATAATCCCATAACTGCACTTTGCAGAGCTGGAATTTTAGTCCATCGTTTGAGAAGACTGAAAAATACTCAGAAGAAGAGGCATTAGGGGAGTGGAATTAAGTAGAATATTCACTCCCAAAAGCCCTTTGCAAGTATTTTAGTGTCAAAAGGAGGAGTGGAGCCATGAAGAAGCTGCCTTTCAAGGCATGCTCCTCTAGCAAAGGGGATTAAAGACTCTATAGCAATTTGCATTGACACAGTTAATACTAGTTAATACTAGTCTGCCCGGCATTAAGACCTCCACCATAGCTTTTACTCCATGTTATAGGGGTGGTGATACGCAGTGAGAGTGGAAGAGCCAGCGACATGACTCCTGAGGAAGGGGACTCAAAGCAGTGTAGAAGTGCAGGCCTTCCTTTCAGATGCTCCATGGTCTGCAGGATTACTGCATGATTTCTCAGCAAAACTAAAGCTCAGCTACATTTGAGGACCAGGCACCTGCCCCTTTGTGACTTCTCAGACTTCTCCCCTTTCTTGATGCAGCATGAATCAAGAATTCTGCAATGTTAACTTTAGAGTTTACTGACTACTTTGTCCACTAATACAGTTTTTTCCATGAAGATTAGGAGTTAGGCCACTTCTGTTTTTCCTCCTTTATTTGAATGGATCTGAAAGTAAAATAACTCATTTTCTTGTCTGAGCATCACCATCACTGACAATGTCAACAAAAGTGTGGGAATGGGTTTGGGTTTTTTTATTAATGTCTCTTCCTGTCTAGCTCTCCATGTACAGAACACACAATATTTTAGATCCTGAATAAAGTGGGTACTGTGTTTTCACTTGTTTACAGAAGTGTGGTAGATTTTTTTTTCAATACACATGTAAAAATTAAAGTGTTCGCCATCAAATGTTAATGATTCTAAGATTTGACAGATTTAGTCTGAAGAAACCTGAAAAACACCTTTATGTCCATATTCACATACAGTATTTGCACAAGATATACAGTACACTATTGTGTATTCAGGATTAAGCATATTATTTGACCACAAATTGATTCTCTGCAGATTAAACGGCTTTGAGTGCTGTAAAAAATCTGAGCCAATATACGATTATCTTTGTTTTATATTTGTCTGAGACCTGCTTCTAATTAGTCATTTGAGGAACTGTTTGAATTAGCTCATGGTAACACCCTTTGTTATTTCTACTGCAATGTGGGTAAAACCAGTGAATCATAGGGTGAGAGAATGAGATTGTATACTGTTTACTGACTGTAGGCGGGATCAGGGCATGGCTCTGACAATCCTCACTCACATGAATGGACATTTCAATTCAAGTCAGCAGGACTAGCGGGTGGGTAGGGGTTGCAAGTTCTGCCCTAGATTGGAAGCTTCTAGTTCATATGCTCTTAAATCATCAAAGCCAATTTGTAGCATGGTTACAAGTTAAATGAGTACCAATGTCATGTATATATGTAAAAAATGCTTTTTGTGATTTACCAAACTCTAATCCTGTTTCCATTGCCTCTTTTCACTAGCATGCTTTAATTAATCTAAATGTACTGAATTAGTATAGTAACAAAACAATATTTTACAGTGGAAAGGTGAAATTCAGGAATTTTGTCCTAACACCAAAATGCTTCTGGTGGGTTGCAAGTCTGATCTGCGCACAGATGTGAGCACATTAGTGGAGCTTTCCAATCACAGGCAGACACCAGTATCATATGATCAGGTATGTCATGTCTCATTCTTTCCACTTCTTACTTGGTGGTGGTGGGAAATATGCAGCTCGGTAACATTGCATTCACTTTTAAGAGAAACAGCACTCCCTCTGCACTGTGCTTATTTACATTAAAATAGTTAGATACACGCTGTTACCTAATGATCACCATAGGTGAGTCTGAAAACATCAGAGGCTGTGTATTCTGTGCCTGCAGAATTCACATGTTCCTGCAGACTTGTGTCCCAGAAGTATAAGCTTCACATAAATATGTTTCTAGCTCTAATGGTTGCAGAGAAAATCTTTAAAAAGTGAACTGAATGTAAACTAATGCAGTCATTTTGCTGAGTCTATAGGCAGCCTGACACAGCACTCTGTTAATGCACACTAGGGAACTTTTAGTCTGGGCCAGCAGGGTCTACACAGACCACTTAATGTGCAACCTATTGTGCTTTGAGTTCACACACCTCTCGTGTGCATTGCCACTGATGTGGAAAAAGACATTTAACTACAAGCAACATAGTGCAATCAGCAAATCAGCCTGGTCTTTAAATTTGAGTGCCCAAATCAGGGATCAAGGCAGCTCTGATGCTCACTTTGCTAATGTCTGTTGTACATGCAAAGCTGAATTTTGGTGAACCCCAACATCAGGGCAGATTTAGTGGTTGGTTGGTTTAAGTCCTTAAAAGTAAATTGTTCCATATATAGTGAAGTGGTGGCTCATTTTTCACCCAATACTGTACTGTCAGTGTAACAAACCTATAACAGGGCACCAAGGCTCTGTGATATACAAAAGCACCTTGAATTTTCCTCATACCTCACCACCTCCAACACATTTTCTTTGCTTGATGAATTTGAAAAGTGCTTTGACATTTAATAAACCTTAAAATGTAAACCGAAAGTCTGGCAGAAACTGTTAAATTATCACAACAAAAATACTCAGTTTTATTTATTTAGAACATTTTGTGTTTAAAATGATCAGAGAAACATTCTGTTGCAAATTTTGGCCAAGATTCTTTTCTCATCTGCATGGTGCATATGCATTCTTGATGCCAAAGTTCTACCCTTCCAACATGCTTGGACTCTAAACTGTGTCCTGAGGATGTGATATCAGAACTGAGATCAGCAGTGTGAATCTAAGAACCTGGACAGAGTAGAGTAGCACTGTCATGTATTTGTTACAGTATAACTGGGGTATGTAACACAGTTGTACATGGGGTATTAGGAAACACTTGTATTATCCATGTAGTTTATCATTATTATTCTGAATTAAATTTTAATTCTCTTTGCTGAGGGTGTTTTCACTGACAGTCCTTTTTAATATATAGCTGAAAGAGAATTTATTTTAGAGTATGGTGCATTGTTCAGCCATACTGCCTTTGATTGTATAGCCATTTACATGAGGAAAGTGCATGGCTGTTGCTCAGTAACTGAGGACTTACAAAAGACTGTAAATAAAGCATTATAATGGTATAGTGTCAGCTTGTTAAAATACTGGTTAATCACAGCATGTTTGGTAATGGAATATGCAGGCTTTCCTCTCTAGTTCATTGATTTGAATCCAGCCCACATTGACCGAGACCAAATGTTGATACCATCTGATCATTGTTTGATAGGTTACCTGAAAGGGTTGGGAGCGGGGGCCAATTTGCTAGCGGAACATTGTGCACAAGTTGCAATGAATAAACAGTTCCACCCCAGTACCTCAGTTTGATACTAAACATGTCCCTACTTAACTCACTGCTGGAAGAGAGTCAAGAGAGGCTCCAAGTGGCCCCTGCACCAGCTGGGAGCAGGGGAATCCTGGGAGCAGGGGAATGCTGGCCAATCAGCATCTCTCTCTCCAGCTGACCAACGGGTTCTAGAGACTCCCAGGGTCAGAAGATAAATATTGGCCCTTGATTAATGTCTCCTTCCCTTACTGTTGGGATTGTCCCCTTTTCATTTTTAGCCCCATCAAGTTCCCCCACCTGCTGATGCGGGTGGGTAGCATTTGACAGGGCTGTAAGGAAGTGCTGCTGCTGCTGCACAACAGGTGCCTTTCTGTGCAGAGATAAAGATTTGATTTTTTTCAGGCAGTCAGGCCAGTACCTTTCAGGATGAATATGAGTCTCCCAAACCAAAAAGTACATATTTTCTGAATAGGAAAAATCAGTAATGTTTTTGTTTTCAGGTATAGACAGGTCATTGTCCTTATTATGTATAGCTTTCAAATTATTCATATTTCCTCACAAGAAACAATTCTTAGATACGTGTATAATGCATTTTGGGTGCATATCCCTATCTCTATTTTGCAAAAAACCCAGTGAGTTTGTTTGTCACTTTGTTGTTTTAGATTTAGTTTTCATACAACATTATGTATGCAAACAATGCTGAAAAATAACCATATGGTTTACTTTGGCTTTGTACAAAACCTCCTTATTGATTGCCATTTCTTTTTCTCTCCCCCCAGGGTACAAATATGGCCAAACAGATTGGAGCAGCCACTTACATTGAATGCTCAGCCTTACAGTCAGAGAACAGTGTAAGAGACATTTTTCATGTTGCCACATTGGCATGTGTAAACAAAACAAACAAAAATGTTAAGCGGAACAAATCACAGAGGGCAACAAAGCGAATTTCACACATGTCTGGCAGGCCAGAACTATCTGCAGTTGCTACAGATTTGCGAAAGGACAAAGCAAAGAGCTGCACAGTGATGTGAAGGATCTAGGTTTCCTTAGGAAGAGACAATGTGTTCAGGAAAGGTGAAGACTCAATGAAGTACACAGCCAAAGTGGTATATAATGTGTGGGCTTAAGTCAATACTTTAAAGGATACTCTTCACCTTTTGTGTGAGATTGTATTTAGGGATTCAGCATGTAGACTAAGCAGTGGGAAGAGATGGATCTGAATGAGATGACTGTCAAAAATGTTACATGGAAGAAATGCCAAAAAAGGAAAAGATTTGAATGTGCTAAAGAAGAAGAGGAAAAGTAGCACGTCAGAGAAAGAAGATGTCCTTGACAGTGGTTGTTTGTTTTCTTAAAGATCTGTTCCTGGATACCTACTTTGATTTAATTAAAAAAATATTTTAATGTTCCTTTTTAAAAATAAATTAAAGATGTTAATAACACATCCTCCTCGTTGGGGAACTAGCCCCATGACCTTACAGTTAGTTTTGCCACAGGATATGATCTAATTTCCTTGTAGCTCATCATTAAAATGGAAATTATATCAAGACCCATGGGTCATCCGGAGAAAAACTTGTATATGAAAAGCTTGGAAGTCATGCCTTCCTGCGATGGCTGCACAAGCTAAATTGAAACATGTTAATGACGAGAACCTGTTGAGACTTCCCATTATTATAAGTGCCCTAGCACAACAAAAACATTGACTATTTCTGCTGATCATTGTGATTGTATTTAAAAAGTAATGCTCTTAAACTTTATTGTTTTACATCTTCTGTGTAAAGATATGATGTACTGTATGGATATGTCATTGTAGGTTGAGTTGCAAAATCAGATGAAAGGTGCTATCAGTTATGATTACAAATGATCCTCAGTTTAAAACATAATTCTTACAGCTTTAATACCCAATCCTGTTTAGGTGCTGAGAATCCTCAGCTCCTAGTCTTCAGGAGTGGAGGTGCTCAGTTCTTCCCAAGCCCTATGGCTGTGTAATGGAGAAGTGCTATTCTGTGGTATGGTTCTCTGCAACTATGTTTAAGCAAAAATAACAGTACACACATGCACCAACATAGCCAAGTTATCTTGTATATGATACATTCTAACAGGGCTGCCTGTGGTGACCATCTCTTATTTCAGATTTCATTTTCTTATAAAGAGCACTGTAAGGAAATGAGGCCTTAAGGAGCCCCCAGTGGAAACTGGATACTATTTTAATCCTAAGGGACTAATATGTGCATACCCAGACAGTGGTCATTAAACATTACTTCAGTGAACCGGGTTCAGTCAAATTCTTTTTCACTTGCTGATTGCTATAGTTACATGAAATAAATCAATCAGCCTTTAAAATAAGTTGCAGATGTTTACTGGCCAATTATTATCACGGCTTCTTTTTAAAAGGATACTCTGACCAGTGTTGCTCTAGCTTGCTGAAAACAAGCATTCTTTTCCAGTAATAATGCTTCATTTTTGAAGTATTAAAGTGGTGTTTGCTTTAAGCTGTGGCAGGGTAGAGGATGATGGTAATTTAAGCACTCAGTCCTACGTGTTACCAGCACCTTGCTTTGTTTCTGCAAAAAAGAAAAAAAACCATTCCAGTCACTTCCCACAACCACCCCCCCCCAGCCATTTTACCACCATAATATGCTTTTGACTGATGCAACAATATGCTTAGGGCAGTATTACAAAATAGCTGGCAAGTGCTTTCTGTATTTAAGTATTGTAAAAAGAAAATAAGTTATAACTGTTATAAAACAGGACATTCATTACTTTTCTTTTTTTAACGTTGAAGTCACTTTGTATGTTTGATTAATGTTTCTGCAGTATTTATTAAAATACCCTTTTTTCTTTGAATAAAAAATAATAACCAAGTCTTAGTGTAAATGACCTGTGTGGCCCGTTCTCTGTAATTTGTGTTTGTTTTCCTGACATTACTGTACTGAATCATATGCTGTGTACATCTTGGAGTTTTTATGCAGTCTGAATGAAATTGTGACCTATCCTTGTTGCCTCTCATTTCAGTTATGCCATTTTGGTATGTTGCCATTTAGAATTGTGTGTGTTTATTGGGTTACTAGTCTGAATCACATTTCCAGAAAGTTACAGAGAGATGGCAGGGAGTAGAAGGGGAGTAAACTGGTGCAAATGAGTGAAATACATTCTTCTTTTTGTCCTTTAAAAAACTGAATGCATGTTAAGGAGGCTTCCAAACATTCACGGTTTGTCTACACTACAAAGAAAGGTGTGTTCCTAACTCATTTTAGCTTACCTGGATTAAAATAGCCGAGAAGACATGGCAGCTTACTTTTAATTCAGGTTACCAGCTGGAGTTCAACCCCCGGCTTCTCTGTTGGCTTTAACTTGAGCTGATGAGTTTAAAACAGAATACCAAAACATTTTGCAGTGCAGACATAACCTTAGACTGCTGTAAGTTGTGAGTCTGCACTTTCTGCAGAATTTCCTATTTTCCACTGACCTTGGCAGTAATAGGTGGGTTAATATTTTGACTGTGATGAAACATTCTTCGCTGATTGCTCTGTATTAAGTAAAACCAGACTTTTCTTTAGCATTAGGCATGCATGTCTTCTCTCATCACTATATGACATATTTACAGTGGCCTCTGAAGGAAAAACTCCCACTCCACAAGGGAAGGTTGAGTTTCCAAGCTTCCTCTTAAAATATTTCAGGATAATGGTGGAACAGTGAGACTGAACTCCTAACTCCATTCAAGTCAATGGATTTTGTCACTAACTTCAATGGGGTCAGGATTTCACCCTGAATGAATTCTTAAAACTAGCCCCACTTGAGGAGCAGCAATTGCTTGAAAGTCAGACTCCATTTCCAATAGTCACGTTTGTCCCTCTTCTCTAACTCTAGTTCCTTTTATTTGTGGGATTACAATTTAATAATATTAATCATGCTGGACCAGCCTTATGGTTGGAAAGTCCTTAACCAAGAGTTAGCTGAAGCTAATAGGAGAAGGTTCTGAGTTGTGTCCTCAAAGCCTACAAAAAAAAAAAAAACATGAGTTGGTTTAAGTTTCTTTAAAGTTGCCGAGGGTCCCCAAGCAGTTGACTATCTTGTTAGTGTTCAAGGTTGTAATCTATATCATGGGGAAAGGGTTATCATATGCCATCTCCCAGGGTATTCAAAGTAAAGCTGAAGATGTATAGAATGGTGGATTTGATAATCTTTTATTTAATTGTAGATATTGAATGAAATACTGTATCTAATGTATCATTTAAAACATGGGTCTCTATTCATAGGATACTGTACTTTAGTTTCTTGGCATCAAAGCACACATGAGCTGGTCATGGGTGCACACATGGAAAAATATTTGTCCTTAATATTGAAACTATGGGTTTAAAAAAATGGTGAAGGGTGAGGGGGCAGCACCTGGTACCTTTTTAAGAAACTATTTCATGAAAAGCCAAGTAACTTGCATTCTATATTTTAAGCCAAGAAATATGATCAATAGAATAGTTTTGCTTTTCTCAAATGGAGTAGCTGTGGTTAACGGTATGCACAAAAGTAGAATCCACATCAGTAACAAAGAAAATGTTTTGTTTGCTTTTTAAGGACTTGAAGTTTGTAAAAGTATCATCCCCTTCAAACTTATAGTTAAGCTTAGTGAAAGAAGTGGTAAATTGCAAGATCTTTTATTTGTAATCACTGGTAAATGTCTTAAGTGCCATTTTGGTCCTAGGAAATACATTTGGCAGATTTGCATTTGTTAGTGCATTCCCAAAAAACACTTGGCTTCTGCCTCTGTATTCTTCTATTGCACAACTGGGTTATGCAATCATGTATAGCAAATGAATTATCTCACTAGATACATAAACAGCAGAAAAATATCAAAGGGGCTGCAAGAGAACAGTACTGCAAAATACTGCAATATTTTATGATGCTGAACTAGAATTGACACTGGAATTAGGTGACTGTAAGGAACAAAGAAAGATCACCAGGTTGCATATGTGCTATTCAGCAAACATAAAAAGACCTAGACAACCTGTCTGTAAGACAGGCATGACTAGTCAGTTACTAGTCATCAGAGTGGCAAGAGTGAGGCAGAGAAAAACCTCAGACTGTTTTAAGATTTCTGGATGAATTCAGGTCAACTCAGCAGAAGTGAAATTTAAAAAAAAATAGGCCAATCATTGTATAGACCATTCTTGTATAGACTTCCCTCCACCTGTAGTGGACTTGTTGCCTCAAGGCATTGGTAACATACAGAGACCTTTTCATCAGTAAGTCACTGGTTCAAAACACTGGCACTCAGTCACCATCAGATCATTGCTGTTTGGTGACTTATCTGTGAAGTGAGTTTACAGTCTCTGCCTGGTGCCCAGCATGGAAAGAAAGCAAATCTACCATAACAGATGCTCTTGCTCACACTCTCAGAAGAGAGACTACAGGCTGAGTAGGAATGGAAACGGATCTAATTCTTTCATCCTCAAAAAATGGCTCCTCTGTGCCAGAATCTGCAGAGCACAATGGGGAAGCTGGCACTATTGCTGCCTTTTTGACTAAAAGAGATATCATCTGTGACTCTTATTTGGCATATCTTTGTACGTACAGCACTTAGCACAGTGGTGAGTGGCTGGGCCTCCAAAGAACTTCAATACATGGTAGAAATCTCGCAACACATTAAAGTTTACTTTAAGGAACATCTTCCTTTACAAAGAAAAGTTTGCTAAAACATCATCTCACAGACCTTCAATCCCACCCAAATCTATCCTGAGTGCTGATCAGACTTATTAGTCTTTGCAAAGGCCACATCTACACTAGAAATAAAGCCATGTTAGAAGAACTGACTTTATATATAATCATGCTAACAAAGCCACTGCAGTTTCTATATAGGTTTGTAGAAGAGTTATGTCCAGTCTATATACAGGCCTGGCAAAGCATGTTTAGAACAAGTTTTATCTCTGGGATAAATAAACCAGAAAAATCTTTTATGCTTTCCTGCAGACTGACCAGCTCAGTCTGCTGACTAGGAACACTTTATATCCAAAAAGATGATGATTTATTAGTTTCTTATTAGGAAATGAACTAGCGCGGACCTCCTATCCCTACAGAATTGCACAAGAGTCTTGGAAAGAGTAAAGTTGTTCCACATCCAAAAAGAAATGTTCTGCCAAGTGTCTCTATTTTCCTCTAAAAATAGATCTGTTTACAGAGCTACAGCTAGGGAAGGAGAGAGGAACTCTAGAAAAAGGTCTGTGCTTGCCCCGTTTTTAAAAGTAAGCAGTGGAAAAGGGGGAAATCCTACAGCATTAACATATTTTGTATTTCCTTTCAGAGCAGTGGTTGGGAAATCTAACACTTCACCGTTACCTATTATGGGACAAATCCTGAATGAATAATTCAATTTTGATTCAGCTTTTCAATTTCAAATTCCTATTAAAGTTAATAAGGGTTTGCCTAAGTAAGGACCAAGTAAAATCTGAGTAACTGGACTGGATTGAACTCAGAAGACCTGGGGGTTCCTGGTTCTGCCAACAATTTGTTCTGTGACTTTGGGCCAGTCACTTCACTTCTCTGTGCTTTTGTTTCCCCTGCCACGCGTTGTCTATTTGGATTATAAGCTCTTGAGGGGAGGGAATGTATCTTACTATGTCTGTACAACTAGGGTACCAGGGATCAGATCTTCAACTGGCACAATATTCCTCTTTGCTGATATAGCAAAATCACTCTAAGAAAAATTCTGACTGGTATTCCCCACAGTGCTCCCCTCACAGCCTCAGAGCTGTGGGGAGGCTTTATCTGGGCCAGCAGAGGAAAGAAAACCCCTGGCCCATCTGAGGATTTCATCCCTTTCTCTTCCTTGAGGAGGACCTGGAAGCTGATTGGTTGGACAGAGGAATAAGCCTATTGGCTCCTGTGAGCTCAAGGAGTAGGCTTATTGAACATCCCCCTGCCTGGGGCTCCCATTCTGTACCAGGAAGAAAACTCCTCCCTTCCTCCTTGAGGTTAGAGTAAAATATATATATTTGCTGCGGGCATCATGCTAGTCATCTTCTTGGGGCTGGGAATTGGGAAGGAACTTTTCTCTGCCAGGGTGGAATGAGTTTTTTGCCTTCCTGTAAGCAGCTGAGGGGTCTGGTGGGTTAGGTTGTAGAATTAATTTTGTCACAATCTGGCAAGTACCCAACACAATAAGGGTCCCAGTTCCCTGGTAAACTGGAATTGGAAGCGACTTAGGAGAAGGCATCTCCTAAAGAAGATGGGGAAGGGGACTGAGGCTCTTAATGTGTGATACAAAGAAGCGACAACCCCCTGTCATAGCTTCATAGAATATTAGGATTGGAAGGGACCTCAGGAGGTTGTCTAGTCCAACCCCCTGCTCAAAATAGGATCAATTCCCAAATAAATCATCCCAGCCAGGGCTTTGTCAAGCCTGACCTTAAAAACCTCTAAGGAAGAAGATTCCACCACCTCCGTAGGTAACCCATTCCAGTGCTTCACCACCTTCCTAGTGAAATAGTTTTTCCTAATATCCAACCTAAACCTCCCCCACTGAAACTTGAGACCATTGCTCCTTGTTCTGTCACCTGGTACCACTGAGAACAGCCTAGCTCCATCCTCTTTGGAACCCCCTTTCAGGTAGTTGAAAGCAGCTATCAAATCCCCCCTTATTCTTCTCTTCCGCAGACTAAATAATCCCAGTTCCCGCAGCCTCTCCTCATGTCATGTACTGCAGCCCCCTACTAATTTTTGTTGCCCTCTCTTGAATTCTTTCCAATTTTTCCACATCCTTCTTGTAATGTGCGGCCCAAAACTGGACACAGAACTCCAGATGAGGCCTCACCAATGCTGAATAGAGGGGAATGATCACATCCCTCGATCTGCTGGCAATGCTCCTACTTATACAGCCCAAAATGCTGTTAGCCTTCTCGGCAACAAGGGCACACTGTTGACTCATATCCAGCTTCTCATCCACTGTAACCCCTAGGTCCTTTTCTGCAGAACTGCTGCTTAGCCACTTGGTCCCTAGTCTGTAGTAGTGCATGGGATTCTTCTGTCCTAGGTGCAGGACTCTGCACTTGTTGAAACTCATCAGCAGGGCCGGCGCTACCATTTAGGCAGCCTAGGCAATCGCCTACGGCGCCAAAATAAATGGTGGGTGCCGTTTTGCCAGAGGGGGCAGCAGGCGGCTCCGGTGGAGCTGCGCAGTGGTGCCTGCGGAGGGTCCGGTGCTCCGCGGCTCCAATGGACCTCCCACAGGCACGACTGCAGCAGCTCCACCGGAGCCACGGAGCACCGGACCCTCCGCAGGCACCACTGCGGCAGCTCCAGCGGAGCCGCGGGACCAGCGCGTGGGGCGGTGAAATTGCCGTCCGCCTAGGGCGCTCAAACCCCTAGCGCTGGTCCTGCTCATCAGGTTTCTTTTGGCCCAATCCTCTAATTTGTCTAGGTCTCTCTGTATCCTATCACTACCCTCCAGTGTATCTACTACTCCTCTCAGTTTAGTGTCATCTACAAACTTGCTGAGGGTGAACCCACACCATCTTTCAGATAGTTAATGACGATATTGAACAAAACTGGCCCCAGGACTGACTCTTGGGGCACTCCGCTTGATACCGGCTGCCAATTAGCCTGATGATCTAGCCAACTTTCTATCCACCTTATAGTCCATTCATCCATTCCATACTTTAACTTGCTGGCAAGAATACTGTGGGAAACCATATCAAAAGCTTTACTAAAGTCAAGGAATAACACATCCACTGCTATCCCCACTCCCTAAGTTCTCATACAATGGATGGTGGTGAGATCTCAGTAATGGTTTTGGGATCAGGTTAACAGGGTCACCCACCACCAGGTGGAATAGATTACAAAGGGAGAGTGACCTGAGCTGAATGAGTTATTGCCAAATAGTTCACAGATGTGTTATTTAATAAAATTGCAGTCTAGTTAAACCACATTCCTCGTATCTTGTCTTTCTTCTTGTCCAGGACAATTGGTGCCTTTTAAAATGACCATATTACAACAAATGGCAGATTTCAAGCTAATATCTACCCTTTGTTATACCAGTGTCAATTTGGAGTAACTATTGCAGTTAGTCTGGACTGATCCTGGTGTAAATGAGTGCAAAATCTGACCCTCTATATGGTACCCAACAAGTATAGTTCAAATTATTAGTAATATCACATATGTCATAGTGTACTACTTATTTATGACAAAATATATTAGACAGCTTCCAATATCACTTGTCTACTATGATCATCAACAATTGCCTTGCCATTAATAGTTCATGGACGACAGGAGAAATGAAAGCAGCCATCAAATGCATTTTATGACACCTTCAAGAGAGGAAATGATGTATGTGACAGTCTTGTTTCTAGGCTTATGGTTAAATTGTCATTGAATATACTGGAGTTCTTCACTCTCCTCACTTGCTGTGCAACACACATCATTAGTTTGCAGTCTGAAGCCGTACTTCACATACTCTATTATGATATCGAAGGGGGCCAGACAAGATAAGCTGCTTCAGAGGTTCTGCTGAAGCCCTGGCTGTTGCTGAATGTCCAGAGAACAATGGTGGCCATGAGTTGGGGTTTTTCTCCCATTTGTGTTTGGCTGAAAGCTTGTGATTTTTTTCTCTTCTTAGCCATGCTGGCTTTGTCTCCTTCCCTTTGAATTACAGCAGTGAGTTTACTTCAGCCAGTACAGAATGTTATTGCCTGCTTACTTACCTGTGTCTCATGCAGGGAACACATTACACCTGTTCTCCTCCCATTCAGTCCAGAAGCAGGAAGTCCTCCAGGATGCCAGTAACTTCTCTCCACCACAGTAGCCCACCTGGCCCAGGAGGACCAGGCAGTTACTTTTTCCTAGTGTCTGAATTCATGGTCATGTTATTTTTGTGAGCTGCTTTTAGGCAGCTGCTTCACTTACATTAGCAAGAACACTTTGCAAGTTGTGTATGATTGGGCGAGTGCCACCACACTCTGGTGCAGCAGGATACATGGCCACTGCTGGCAAAGATTCAAGAGAAGATCTAGGGTGGTCCAGAGGAAAGGAAAGCCAGTATCAACATGCACTTCCTTTCTCCAGTAGGAGAGACCAATGAGGGATTTCACTGGTACCTCTGCCAGCAGAAAGGATTTCAGGATGAGATCACCAGGCCACTAGCTGTCACCCTCCAACAGCAGGATGTATTGTGAAAGCCAATAAAAGCCCACTCCCTTCTTTGTGCAGAAGGAATCCACTATTGACCTGCTCCCTGCTCTACCAGTAGGAAATGCAGAGGCAGAAATTTGCTTATGGCTCTCCCCTGAAGAAACGTCTCAATTCCTCCTGTCCTTTCAATACCAGATCTAGGGTTAAAAACCTACAAACACTCAGCTTTCAAGAGCAGAGATCGTTCATAATCCAGGGCACTGTGACTCTTGCTTTAGCTTGACTATAAATCAGGGCAGCTTTAGGGGTCCCTTTCACACCGGGCCAGGATTAGGGTTGTGGTGCTGTGGTGGAGGGTGCTCATGTGTGTGATTGGTGCCCCCCTTGACAACTCCAAATCATGTCCAAGAGTTCAGTATAGTTCATCCATTGAATCGGGAGGCTGCATCCACTCTTGCTTTAAATCATCCTAAAATAATAGCACTAACGGTGATAAATGTGACAAGAGTTTTTATTGTTTTGCTTATTATATGTTCTGTGTATAAGTAACGAAACAACTATTATGTTAGTATTTGGGCTGATTATGTAGTACTGCCTTTTTTATAGAACACCAAGCAGTTAATTTATAATATAATTAAAGTGGATTTTTATTCCTAAATGTTCAACATCTAATTGTGATAGAGAAGAGGGTGACTATGTATATGAACCACTTTATTAATACACAAACAAATGTATTGGTGCATTTGAGACACAAATGTGGATTACACACACAGATTAATGTCAATTTTTACAAGTGCTCAGTACAGTGTTGTTTGCATGATGTTCATCATCACAAAATCATGACATGCAGTTATGTACAAATATCAAAAGAGAAAGATTGGCAAAATGCACCTTTATGTGAGGGTTTTAGCTTCAAGATTAAAATCTGCAGGCCAGGCCCTCAGCTGGGTTTAAATTAATGTAGTCATTGGAACTAGACTCATTTTCATCAACGGGGGGTTGGCCCTCTATTTTTTGTCTTTATGTGCAATGTATATATGTAAATGTGTTGTATTTATCAACCTGGAAGTCGCTTTCACCAGTGAGTAATAGCTTGGAATAGTTCAGCTAGCAGCATCATACATTCCAAATACATCAACAGAATCTGTGGCTATTGCTGTCCTTGCTGAAATCCATTTAACTACAAAGGAGAAATTGCTACTTCAATCTACCCTGCTGCTGGTGCTGCAGCAGGAAATTGGTTGATGGGTCTTTCACATGGCAGGCAGAGGGAAAAAATTTACTCTGGAATATGTGCAGCTGCAGATGTAGTAAGTCACAATTAATAGTAGTTATAGAATAGTTGCTCTGTAGCACTGGAGACTATCAGAGCCTTGCAGGGTATCCTCCCTAACCATAGTATTGAAGGTAGGTGAATTTCAAGGTAGTGAGGGGTGTGGAATCAGCCATAAATAACTCTTAGAGAAAATAGTGAGGATGATGGCGGCAACCACCCTTAGGGCTAACAGAAAGTCTATCTGTTCATAAAGCACCATAGGAAGTGCTCAAGAAAATTCCAGTCTTGCAAAATGAAGAAATGAATGCAATATTCCTTAGTAACACTGACTGTCAAGATCATTTTTGCAGACTTGTGTTACATGCTGTGTAAGTGAGTCACATAGCTAAGATCTGCAAGGGTGCATATCTACTTATACGTCTGAGTTTCCTAAAACAATTTCTCAAGCTTTTAGTGCTTGAACAGAGACATATTTTGACTATTTGTTAGGTTGTAGTGTCCTGGAGTCTTCCCTCCTTTAAGCCTTCTGCACAGCTCCTTTTTCGCATACTCAGTTGGATACTCTCTCTTTTGCCTATAGAATAAGCTATCCGTTGGTGCATACCAGCTCACATGGTAGAAGCTAATGACTGATCATTATTTGTGACTTATGTAAAAATCAAGATAAATGACTTATTCAATGTAAAAATAAATAAATGTAAAATAAAAATCCCTCTCTACATTAAAGCAATGTTAAGGCTTCACAGTTAAACTCTCAAAAATCAGGAGATGCCGAAGTTAAGGTTAAGTGTGTGACCTTAACTTTGCTGCCATGTGTATATACATTACAAGGCAATCGTTAATAGCATGATCACATATTATTCCTTAAATAATACAGTAAAATATCTAAATTGATTGTGAACTTAGGCCAATATTTTCAAATTTAGTTGCTTAACGCGAGGCATCTAAATCCATATTTAGGTATCTAACTCAATGGCACGATTTTATGAGGTTCCAAGTATTTATAATTCCCATTTTAGGCAAGCAGTTTAAATAACACACATTTTTGCACAGAGTTACACATACACACAGGGACTAAAGCATATGGACTATACTTTTGTGATTCCTTGTCTATTTAGTCACTTAAATTTATATGTATGCACTTAAATTTCTGACCCTGGGTATAGGGGTACTTAGGCATCAAAGGCACACAGTTTTCAGAGATACTAACTTTAGGCAACCAAGTTTGAAAATGTTGACCTAGGTTCATTATCATAATGGTGCAATGTTGTCTTTGGTGTCTGTGCCAAAGGTCAATTCCCAAGATCACTGACTTTTCCTCCCTGTGGTTTTCAGGGATGATGCAGATTGATTTACCTCATTTTGCCAGCAGCATGATGGACAGCAGCATTTTGACAGAGAAAGATTTTATTTCTCTCAGAAATTCTAATCCTGGAATTTTAATAGTCATATATCTAGGAAAAATAAATTTTGAATAGTTCTACTCAAGATTATGTGTTTTTAATCTTTTTCCATTACTTCCTGTCAATTGATGTTGGAACTCATTGGCTGACTACCAAAACCTTTGACAAGCTTTCATCTATACAAATACAATTGCTTCCTGTACCACTAACCTCTGGAATGTAGAACCCGCTCTTCCAGTCTAAAATGAAAAACTTGCATAGTATCCTAAATATCGCAAGTCTTCTTTGTCTGTTTCTTCCCTATTTGTCCAGCTCCTCTCTGTCCCCCCCCCCCCAAAGGTTCTTTTATAAAAGAACTCACTGCACACAGAGACATGCTGGTTGTTTTTCCTTCTTCAGCAATCCTAAATATTGGCTACATTTTTCTCAATTGGTGTGACTTTCTTGCCTCCATTCTTTATGCACCAATTCGATTCCCTTCTAGTTAGCAGAACTAATGGTGATCAAAGTATTAAGTATTAAGAATTCAAAGATCATTTAGAATAGTGAGCAAGGAAATTACTCATAATCATAGAGTAACTCTGTGACACTTGTAAGAGCGCCTCACTTGCAACTGGAAAAGGGTTCACTGTTCTGTAACAGTGACTCTTCACAGGCCCAACAAACTCACTACATCTAGCATACTGCTTTCATATTATTTAGCCATAAAGAATGTCATCTGAGGTCTTCAGTAAAAACTGGGGTCAAAATGGTCATTAATATCATTGTGAAATGTGTGTATAACTATCATATAAGAAGTTAGGTATACATATCCTGAAAATATGTTCTTAAGAGAGTCTGAATCAAGGCAGGGATAGCAAACCTGGTATTTCTGTCAGTAGCCAGTTTGGGACTTGGGAACTGGGTTGCGCCTATTGGTAACCGGTAAGGCAAAGTAAGGGCTGGCATAGCCTTAAGGGGATTGTCTGAGGGGCTACATCCAGTAGCACAAGCAAGTCTCTCTCTCTTGATGGAGGCAGGAGGAGTAACAAGATGACTCAAAGTCATGGGCATTCCGAGAACCATCACACTCTCTCACTGACTTCAGCTGCAGAACAACATTTCTGAAATGCTGGTGTATCAATGGCCTTTTGTGCATATTTTAGCTAACCAATTAGTAAGGTCACAGCAAGATTTGAACTTTCAGCAGTGGAAACCATAGTAATTAGGAGACAGTTGAGCCTTGAGATGCTTTAGAGCTGGAAAGTGAGAGATGTGCCCAAGCTGCACCATTGTACAGAAAACAGGTTGGTGGCCATACAGGGTGCCCAGCACACACAGAGGGGGAAGCTGACTGGCATGCACTAGGACCTGGGAGGCGGTGTCCAGCTGCAGAGACAGCGAATACCTGGCAGGAAAAGCAACGCCGGACAATCACCCTCTGCTCCTGGGCCGGGCCTCTTTTGCGGGTGTGTGTCAATGTCTCCTCCAATCTACACCCATGGACTGCAGCTGACACTGCTGGGCCCAATCCTGCGGGGGCGGGTGGGGGGAGGAAGAGCTGATGCTGCTGGACCTCATCCTACACTGCCCCATTTTTATGCCCTTGCCAGTTCTGCCCCCTTGGTGCTGCTCCTCTTGTCCCACCTAGTTACAGCCCTGAGACTGTGCATTAACTAATCCATGTTAACTGACTATGCAGGGACTGATTCTACTGATTATAACAAGACATATCCACTGATTTCTGTGAACTCAATCCTGATTTACACCAGGAAAAGTGAAAGCAAAATTATGCCCTTTCTAGAATTATTTTGATTTCAGTGGGACACCTCGTGGTAGAGGCACCTCTATTTACAGGGTCTGAGGTGGTGCCTGTCTAACTCAGAACCACGTGGGTTTGGCACTTACTACATTTTAACTTGAAATGACTGAGCTAGTGATAAGCACAGTGGACTTTAAAGGAAAGCTCCCTAGCAGGAAGTGGTTCATCTTCCAGTAATTTGGTTGGACGTCACTCTCGCAACTGGAGGCAGATTTGTAAATAGTGATTCACCGGAACTTGATGTTTGCTGAATAAATACCTCTTTAGAACGGAGGTTTATGGGTTTTTTGGTTTTGTTTGTTTGTTTTTTCTGCGAGCTAGGAGGAGAGGTATTAGCTTTTCACCTCTAGATACCTGGGTTCAGGTTTCACTCGTGCAGGATACAAGTGAAAATGAATCTGGTGTTTTTTCAGCCTTTTCCTTACTAAATGCCTGTGACATCGCAATTGGCAGTCTCTGCTCAGAGGAGCCCCATTACTGGGACGGCAAGGTGCTCTCAGGTTAAAATTAAAGTTCCTGGGTAGAACTGTGCAGAAGAATTTGTACAATGTCTGCTGTATATTTACCTTTCACTGTTGCTCTCACTCCCTCACTTACATGGACAGTAAAATGACCTTTTTTTTAAAAAAAAAAAAAGAAATGAACCACCTTCTCCAGGAAAGGATTTCAGATGTACCTCAGTTCCAAAACACACTCAGCTGCATAAACATCAGACTCTGTTTACACATAAAATTCACCACCCTCCGTACTGAGGATAAACCTTCAATGTAATATATATGATTTATCTAATTTTTAAATGTTATATTCAATTTCCCTGCTAGCCTGATTTTCACGAGACAACAGCCTCCAAAACCAATGACCAGAAATTTTAGCATGAAAGTCCCTGCTTATGCACAAAAGTACACAATATATCACTGTAGTTAATATGTACCTGTTCAGGGCATGCCCACGGAAAGGGCCTGGCCTGAGCACTGCTGAGCTCCAAAGATTTCCAGCTGGTGTAATTGCCCCTTATGGCCCATTATCATCAGACTTTGATCAGGATATCATGAAGAAGATGTACAGCAACCTGTGACCCCCACCCCTTAGTCTTATGCTGAGCAGAGCCCAGTCAGACTAAAAGATTTGCTCCATTAATTCATCAGAATTATAGACTTTGTGTAAAAAATATGCCAACTACTAAATGTGTCTTCAAGTGGGTTTTGTTAAAAAGTGAAAAATGTAAAAATATTTAGAAAAAAAATACAGAGACATTTAAAATAAGTCGCATTGTTGAGCACAATTACAGTATTTGGTATATAAAGTTATTTGGATTTTCATGGTAGCCCACGGTGTAAACTTCTAACATCTCTGCTGCCTCAGGGACTCAGCTTCAAACTCAAATTCTGGTTGAGACAATGCTTTGCTGCTGTTGTGGAGCAGTGTGTTTCTGGACTTTGAGCAGCACTTGATTTGAAGGTAGGAAAAAAAGTAACTGGCTTAATGTGCAAGAAGGGAATTTAAGAGTAGATATGAGGGGAAAACACTTTGTAACAATAAGGATAATTAAGTACAGGAATAGATTACCAAGGGACATTGTGGAATCTCCATCACTGGAAGTGTTTAAGAACAGATTAGACAAACATCTGTCAGGTATTCTTGATCCTACCTCAGTGCAGGGGGCTGGACTAGATAACTTCTTGAGGTCCTGCCCGACCTATATTTCTTTGATTCTATGATTCTCAAGGAGTAAATATCAAACACAGTGAGTATCTTTAAGAAACAGAAAAGTCTATGGAAGCTATAAGTTGCAAGCAGCAGAGTGATGGGTCAGGGGCTGGGTTTGATCAGAGCTTTCATGCATCAACAGGAGAGATCACTATCATCAGTGGTAACACTGGGGATCAGTTAGCCAGAAAATAACCACAAGCAAAGCATTTTGAAACAGCTGGAAGGAAACATTTAAAAACATTAATACATTGTAGGTGATTATCGTTGCCACGCAAAACAAATTGCAAAAGTTAATGGGTCACATTAATCCCCAATATAACACCTCTGATGAGGATGGAGGTACAGTAGTTTTGTATTTGGCCCCCTGTAGTGTTTACAGAAGATATCGGTCACTATGGAGGGAAGAGGAAAGAATAGATTAACAGAACAGAACCAGATGAAGATGAAATAGTAAAGCCATTTGGACTACAGACCTCCAACAGATTTTCCCTGATACAACACGGAATATACAGAATGGACATGAAGTAAGCATTACAATACTTTTCAAAGAAGATAAATGGAATTCTGAAGTAATATGATCCCATCATTAAAACTCTATTAATTTATTTGAATAGGGCAACTTGTTAAATATGAGCAGAGAGAAGCCAATCTAATTTACAGAGCTGCAAGGCAGAGTTGTTTTTTTTTAAAGTGATTGTACAGAAGAATGAGATGCAGTGAGTTTTTGAAAGACTTTTTATCATGTCAGTTTGGCTACTTTGAAATTACACGAAATGAACCCAAAAAGCTTATGCTGACTGTACTAAATCCAAATTAAATTCGTGATAGTGCTTTAACCAGACAGTGAGTCATTTATTCTATGTCTGACATTTAGGGAAATATTCTTTGTTTGATTTCCAGGACTTTAGTCACTAATGCTAAAGGGAGTTATATGATTAAAGTCCTGCACATTATGCTGACAATATACCTCCTTAAGCTTTGCATGATAGAAAGGTCTATTAAGTCATCTAGCCCTTCTTCTTGCCAATGCAGCCTGGCACTTTGTAGTGTAATTACTAGTGCTTTCTCCCATCTGCTTTTAGATAGCTCAAGAGCTTCCACCTCTTCCCTACTAGACTATTCTAAAGCAGCTATGCTTAAAAGGTATGATTTTCCACAGTATTGGCCCTTTGACTTCAATGGGAGCAGAGTTAGGCCAGTGCTAAATGCTTTTGAAAATCCAAATATGTTTTGCATTTTCTGCACTTTACTCGTTCGTGCCCATTTACCTATTTAGTTGATCCTCGCAGTTCCCGTAGTCCACTTAAATAGTCTTCATACTCCTCAAAAACGATCCTCTCATTTGCAATTTAGTAGAGTTATTGGCATAAGAAAAATTCCAGTACTTCTGAGAAGCTGGTATCCCTTCCAATAATTACCCATTGTCATGTAGACTTTGTAGAGTAGTTCAGTTAAGAGACACAGTCTTGTCTTTTAAAAGTGCCAGTCTCTTGATATCACTCTTATAGCCTCAGCCAGGGCTTGATAAAGCTTGAGCTTTACCCCTCATTGTGCATGTATGCAGGCACAAGTCACAGCCTGGCATATCATGGTTACTATATTTAGATATAATGATTCAATTATCTAAGGTGTATTTTGCTGGTGGTGGTGGTGGTGATGGTAGACCGGAGTTTAAATCAGAGAGGATGGGCATATCTCTGTCTTGTGGAAATTTATCCTTAAGTTTTGTACATTTTAATTGTTGTACAAGCATCCAATGCTTGGACTGATGCTTTTTAAAATAAAAGTAAAGAAATTAATTTAAAATAAAGGAATTTCAGTGCAGATACTCATTTCTAGAACATGAAAATGAATATTGAACGTACATGTGTATTTTAGGAAGAAAACATTCTGGCAGTCATCATTTCCACATTCCTCCAATGGGATTCCATTTTAGCTTTTTACCTAGTCATATACCCTACTGACTAACTTTTCAGAAGTGACTGCTGATTTTCAATGTCCACCTTTAAGACACCTTAAAGGATGTGACTTTCAGAAGTGCTCAGCACCTGCCTTCTGAGAATCAGCTGTATCAGATTGAGCATCCAGAAACAGAGGCTCCTGAAACCACTAGTCACTCTTGAAAACTTAGGGAGGAATTCTCTGCATGCTGTCAACGTACACAGAAATGCAAAACTAAACCACAGGAAAGACGAAGATTCAGCAGTGTCCACCTCTATCAACAACAGGACATTGATAGGCCCAGATAGTCCTACTGATTCTTTTCTCAGTGCTCCAGAGGACAATTGAAAAAGAGCAGCTCAGGTCCCCAACTCAATTGCTGTGTGGGAGATGCCTAGATTTAAAGCTAGCCCTGAATCTTCCCTAATTTATGTTTTCTCAGTTTTTCTCCCAATATTTAAGATAAGAGAAACAAGATAAAAACACTTGACTATTGTAGACTAAGAAGAGGTGTTTGGCTAGAGGTATTGAGATAGTAGATACTTGTTCATGTTTTATATCACAGCACATCTGCTGATTGTAAATTTACTGGACCTAATTCTGATCCTCTTCAAACTACTTTGTGTAATTCAGTGAATTACTCTTGATTAACACTGGTGCAAGTGAGATCAGAATCTGGCCTCAAAATCATAGAAGTTGGAACTGAGATCTGAAGACCCACTGAGCACAGGAGCAAAGCTCCACTCTAAGAAAAGTATGTGCAACTAGGCCACTTTCACCGTAATTGAATTGGCTCATTAGCACTGATCCCCCACACACACACACTTGGTAAGGCAACTCCCATCTTTTCATGTGCTAGAATATATATTCTGCTTACTGTATTTTTCACTCCATGCATCTGATGAAGTTGGTTTTAGCCCATGAAATCTTATGCCCAAATAAATTTGTTAGTCTCTAAGATGCCACAAGGACTCCTCCTTGTTTCCACAATCTATGTAATTAACCCTTTTTTCACTAAGGCTGAATTAGGGCCTGGCTGTTTATCTGTTATATATATCAATTAAAATAGTTAACTTTGTCTTGATTTATGGACAAAAATTTGTTGGAAGAATTTAGGTTCTTATTTCTGGTCTAGTCATCATGACAAACAATGAACACAGCACCATTAACTGGTGTGAGTTGAGTGCTAGGGATCTCTGTAGAGTTAAGGAGAAAGACTCCCCTTCTACACAGACTGCTGAGTAGCCGTCACTACTCCCACCTAAGGAAACAGCCTAATTTAGCACATTTAAGTGATTAACAGAAGGTGCGTGAAGATTCCTCCCTATTTATATAGTAAGGGCATGGCTACACTTGCAGATGCAGAGCTCTGTGAGTTAAACTCACCTTCATAGAGCGCAGTAGGGAAAGCGCTGCAATCTGTCCACACTGACAGCTTCAAGTGCACTGGTGTGGCTACATTTGCGGCACTTGCAGCGGCATTGGGAGTAGTGCATTCTGGGCAGCTATCCAGGCATGCAAGTGACTGCAACGTGCTTTTCAAATGGGAAGGGTAGAGTGGAGTGTGACAGGGAGTGTGTTGTGTGTATGTGTGGGGAGAGAGAGTGGGTTTTTGGGGGGCTGAGAGCATGTCAGCATGCTGTCTTGTAAGTTCAGACTGCAGCAGACCTCCCCCCCACCTCTCTCTGTCTCTCACACACAGCATTCCACAGTAACAGCTTGCATGCCTGCTGTCGGAAATGGAGCTCTGAAAGGGCATTCCTACAGCAGTTCGAAACAATGACAAGAGTGGCCACTTGACTTAAGGGGATTATGGGATGTTTCTGGAGTGTGCCAATCAGAGAGCAGTAATGCAACATCTCGTTCACACTGATGCCCGGGCATTGAAGCCAAGGCACAGCAAACGTTATTCCTCTCGCCGAGGTGGAGCACCAGCAGTGCTGTAGCCACGAAGTCAGAGAGCTCTACGTGCCTTGCCAGTGTGGATGGGGAGTGAGCTAGTGCACCCGGGGCTTCTTTATTGTGCTGTAACTCGCAAATGTCGCCAAGCCCTAAGAGTGCACACACCAGTTACACAGAGACAACTACACTTGAAAGAACAAAGATGATTGGCCAGCTTTGAACTTAGACAAATGGCAACACTTTCAAACATGTCAAAGTGACTTAGGTGCGTAAGGCTATGTTTACACTAGCACTTTTGTCGGTATAACTTATGTTGCTCAGGGATGTGAAAAAAACATGTCTCTGAGCGAGATAAGTTACACGGACAGAAGCTTCTGTGTGGACAGCACTATGTCAGCAGGAGACTCTTCCCCACTGCCCCCAATAACTGCCATCATTTGAGGTGATTTAATTACGTCAGTGGGAGACCTATCTCCTGTCCACATACAATGGCTACACGAGCGACCTTACAGCAGCACAGCTGCATTGGTACAGGTGTGCTGCGGTAAGCTTGCTAGTGCAGACATGGCCTAAGACTTTTGCTGGGACTTGGGTTTTGAAATCAGCCTGTTTAGAAATACTTTGCCCCCCGCCCTCCTCCCCAAAAATACCCACCCCCCCAACCCAAAATGTGTGAAAATGATTGTAAAAGATCTAGTAATGGTTCTGTGTCCATAATACCTGATTTGCCATATTACATGTATGCAACTTATGTATATTTAAATAATTGTTTACCAGTAATTAAAAAAAATAGATTTGAACTCTAAAAGTTCCTCAATATTCTGATTACCTTTTTATAACTTGCCTTTATACTTTTTATGACTTGTAAACAATACTGCAAATCCTAGGGTAAGGTTATCTGCTTGTAAAGGCAAGAGTGTAACTTTTTAGAATAGCTAAAAATGTAATGGCAAATTAAAATGGAACTATCTGTTGGGGGTTGACAAGTGTGGGGAATCAAGATCAAAATAATACAGATTATAGAAAGAATATAGGAGAATTGACACTCTTGTCAAAAAGTTAGACTCTGTAAACCTCTTTCCTCTGTAATGACAGAAGGGGCTAAACATTTAAATACCAGCCACCAAGACACTGTGAAGGTGCATTTTTAGTGGGCAATGAGATATTTTGATTCTACTTTCTAGCTGCTGTCTACTTTTATCAATGAAAGTGATATTGATTAAAATATGTATTCCTCTGTAGAGATAGATGGCTATTCCATTTCTTTTTCTTTTTTTTTTCGTTCTAAACAGAAGTGGAGTATGCTTGATCAGACATGCTCTAGAACTAACGTGTTATCTTTAGGGAAAATAAAAGGGATTTTGTTAAGATTAGAGGCTGAAATGGTGCAGCCACATGAATTGAAGTCGTTTCTAGAGATGAGGAAGGTTTTTCATTTCTGAATAAGTGCTGGGGGAGGGAAGGCCTGGTGAACCATTCAACAAAATTCACAGCAGGAAGAGCAGAGCTATGTGAAATTCAGTGGGATCAGCAAAATCTACCAAGTTCAGTGTAAATTTGTGTCTGTCTTCCCCTTACCACAGAACTCCCAATAAAAATAAACAATACACAGCTTTTCTGGAATTCAGTATTAGTAAATGAATTTAAAAGACTTTGCTTCACTTCTTGTTGGGCAACGTAAAACATATATTCTGCTTTTGCTGGAAAACAAGGTCAGTATTATTGTTCTGTTGTCTCTGGCAATAGGAAGGCCATAAGGCTCATTTGGTGTCAGCTGCATTCATGTGCAAAGTAGAAACTGAACTGAGCCCATCTTTGAAATGAATTTGGTCTTTCAGATGGTACCAGACTCTTTAAGGGATGTCACACACTTGAAGGTTGGTTATTAATTCCAAATGTTGCAGTAGCATCTGCTCTCAACTAGCTAGAAATCATGTTTAATAACAAGAAAATCTACTTCAGCCAAATCCCTGTTGGGAGGACTTTAGCCTGAACAAAAGGCCCCCACTACCTCTGATTTCCATAACAGATGTAGTATCTGATGCATGACAGCTCAGTGTAGGGTTGCTCCATTATTCCTCTCCATATCCATCTGCAAGAAATGGTTCTTTCATTTTATTAATTGCTCTAGTGTGCTACACATTCTATTGTGTTGCTGGGAGAGTAAGTTTCTGTGCTAAACTGATCATAACAGTAGTTTTGTTTTTTTATAACCTTAATGTTAAAGGTTATTAATCCTCCCTTTTTATTTTTCAGTGCATATCTCATATTCAGAGAAAATAGTGATGACTCCCTGGAGTGTCAAATATTTCACTTTAAGAGAAGGTTTCCTGTCAAAATAATAATATTCGTCCTCCCCCTCTCTCTCCCCCTCCCAATGGCTGCTAGCTAATCCTGATATCGGTAGAAAGTTCTAGTTTGACAGTAATATGTAGTATATTTTTCAACTATATTTTCTATAAAGGCATGATAAACTTCTGACCTGAGAAAAACTTGAGTCCATGGTTCCCTGAATTTGTTACATCATAATTTTTCTTGCAACATTGGCTTATCAACAGATATGTGTTTTTCAGTTAATTTGTGTTCAATCCCAAACCATCTTCTTGTCCTCTTCGATCCTGCTAGGAAGTCAAGATGCCGAAGCTGTGACCTCATATTCTTCACCAGGGCAACAAACTGATGTCACAAAAGACAAAATTGTTATGACTTCAGAGTAGGATCAAGGAAGAGAAGAGAGAGAGAGAGAGAGAGAGAGAGAGAGAGAGAGAGAGAGTGTGTGTGTGTGTGTGTGTGTGTGTGTGTGTGAGAGAGAGAGAGAGAGAGAGAGAGTGATAGAGAGAACTTTTAGCCATACAGAAATATATGAAATATTAGACAAGGGAATTCAGAACATGAATAGTCAAGCAAACTGATTTAAGTACAACTGGTCTCTTTTTCCATATTTGCTGCTGCAGTAAGTGGAAGTCCCTTTTTCTATGTGAATAGAACACCCTCCCCAATGTGCATCCAAAGGTACGTAGTCACTAGTTTAGAGTTAAAGCTGTGTCAAGGTTTGAAATATTATAATAACTTGAATGAATTAACATGAAAAAAGGAAACCGGGGCTAGGTTCATGGCTCATACACAGTTTGAATGCAGCTTTTATTCCATATCCTGAATGAAGGCATGATAAATAATAGTGCCTTGCAAAGTATAAAATTGGTGAGAGAGGAACAGAGGCAGTTTATTTTATAGCATGTGCCTTTTCTTCTTCTGTGGAACATTTTTTCTTTAATTTAATGTAATATGCTCAGGCATGACATCTTAGCTGTTGTCAAGGTTCCTTCCCCACTCTGAACTTTAGGGTACAGATGTGGGGACCTGCATAGACACTTCCAAGCTTAATTACTAGCTTAGATCTGGTATCACTGCCACCATTCAGAAGTTTCAGTGTCTGGATCACTCCCTTTCCCCTCAAAACCTTCCCCTCCCTGGGTAGCCTTGAGGGACTTCACCAATTCCCTGGTGAACAGAGATCCAAACCCCTTGGATCTTAAAACAAGGAGAAATTAACCATCTCCCCTCCTTTCCCCCCACCAATCCCTGGTGAGTCCAGATCCAATCCCCTTGGATCTAAAAACAAGGAAAAATCAATCAGTTATTAAGAAAAAAAGGCTTTTAATTAAAAGAAAAGAAAAGATTAATTAATTAATTAAAAGAAAAGAAAGATAAAAATCATCTCTGTAAAATCAGGATGGAAGATACTTTACAGGGTAATCAGATTCATATAGCCCAGAGGAACTGCCTCTAGCCTTAGGTTCAAAGTTACAGCAAACAGAGGTAAAATCCTCTCAGCAAAAAGGAACATTTATAAGTTGAGAAAACAAAAATAAGACTAACACACCTTGCCTAGCTGTTACTTACAAGTTTGAAACATGAGAGACTGGTTCAGAAAGATTTGGAGAGCCTGGATTGATGTCTGGTCCCTCTTAGTCCCAAGAGTGAACAACCCCCAAAACAATGAGCGCAAACAAAAGACTTCCCCCCACCAAGATTTGAAAGTATCTTGTCCCCTTATTGGTCCTCTGGTCAGGTGTCAGCCAGGTTTACTGAGCTTCTTAACCCTTTACAGGCAAAAGAGGTATTAATAGTTAACTATCTGTTTATGACAGCTGTTTATAATTGATTAAGACAATTCAAGCTAAAAAGTTACAATTCAGGTAACTTCAAAACTTCAGTCCTTCAAAATCTTATTCTCGCTCTGTTTTATCTACTCTACACTGTAAATAGGTCTTGTGCCTTCTCATATGTTTGGGTAGCACCTAACAGACTATGTGCACTACCAGAAACAAATAATACATTTTAAAAGTGATTAGCATAAGCACCTTCCTGTAATCTGTGATAATGAGGATGGGCACCTTGTCCAGAACAGACACTAAATAATGAATGAATGACCATGGGCACAGTGGCAGAACATTATGCTGGAAATGTGGGGTATCTTAGAAAAGATTCCGCCTGCTAGGTTCTTGGCCTGTGAAGTAAATATACTGCAGAGAACCTGTAATATGAGAGGAGACCATGTCACCTTGATTTGTATTTTAGTAGCCAACTGTGTTTATGTGTGTATTTATTCTGTGTACTTATTCTAATGGCAAGCAGGAGGGTTATGCCTTCCTGCCATCAGGCACATTTCCTCTTATTATTTACCATTTGTAGTACAGTATTAATATTATTATTCCTTGCTCCTGTTCATTTGGACCAAGACCCCAGTGTATTAGATGTTGTAAAAACAGATAAGAAAAAGACTGTTCTCTGCCCCAAAGACCTAACAATCCATACAATGAGAAGCAACATGTGAACACAACACAGACAGAGCTCAGGGAAATAGTGAGAGATTTTTTATCAATACCATAAGCAGTTGTCACAGCACCTCAGTAGCTTGATGTTAGAGTTTTATGTCCTGCCCTATGTCTATCCCTCCAGGAGGAGAAAAGAAAAGAAAAAAGCATTTTATTTGTTTCTTGTACATACCCAGACTAGAGCTGATCAAATAACTTGTAATGGTTTTATTCAAAAAATGTCACATCTTTTTTGTGGGGTCATATTGCTGTGAACAGATCATTATTCAAAATGTTTGCCAAATAATTATGGAGAATAGTTATCAATCACAAGCATTTTGCTGTGAGTATCCTGTATTGGGAACTGAAGCTGGATAAGGTTGGATTGGATGACCATAACTCTCTCTCTAAACCGAGATTCTAGTGAAAAATCTCTCAATTACAAATTTAAAATTTGCTTTCTACAAATATTCCCCAGTATTTGCTCCTTCCGACAAGATTTCTGCTAGCAGATTTGGTCACTAAACTATATTTGGAAAGAGAAGATAAACCACTTTTTTCTTTACAATTACTGAGAAGTGAATCCAGTCTGACCTTTCTGTTCAGCAAAGGATGCCATCTGCTTTCATGTTGTGTAGTTCTTCTCTAGTCTCTTTGTAGAACACTTCAGGCAGCATATGTAATAGGCTCTGAATCTTCTCATATCTTGCCAAGAGACATCACTTTCCTATGACTAGCCTCATATGATGCTCTTAGAGTATTCATGTATGATTGAGGTTTGTTCCCAGAGTTATTACAACTCCCTCGTGTCAGATACTAATTGACGTGGCTGACCATAGAGTAAGCATAAGACTTTTTTTTGGTGTGGGGGAGGGATTGGTAGCATTACCACAAACTCTTGTTTTATTATTTTACCTTTATAATCCAGTAAGGGTTCACACTCTCCTAGGGTTGGAATTTGTTCCTCACTTTAGTTCAGTCTCACCTTTTATTTTTTCAGGTTTTATACCACTGTTTCAGTTTCTGTTATTACAATCTCGTGCACTCCAGTGTCTATTTTGTATGTCACATGGAGGGCATTTTCACATATTAGCCATTCTTTGAGTTGTCAGTTTCCTTCTTTGTTTTCTGAATAATTCTTCCCCCTTGCCTTGAGGACTCTTTACATTTGAACTTTAAACCACATATTTTTCTGCTTTGTTTACACATTTAGGCAAAGGGGCTGGGCTTATCACTGTTTCTATATTTGCCCCAAAGCTGGACATCCTGTAAAGTCATGGCAGCTGTTTCATCACTGATCGCATTCCTTACTTGGTATTCTTTCCACCTTTGCCTTTTTATTTTCTGGGCACTTTTTTCTTACTTGTTTGATTGTAGTGTTCACAGTCCTGTTGTCTGTGCCACTCCAGAAGGCCTTTATTTGCACTTCTGTTTGTTCTGCTGTTTGGTGTATGAATATTCCCTATTCAAGTGTCAGGTCCATGTCCCTGAGTAGCTTTTCATATTCATTTTCATTACTGCATCCCCAAATTCACTCCAATTCCAAATTCCATTCCAAAATTCACAAGACCATCTGTTTAATTTTAAGTCTGTGACAAACTCATACTTCTCATATTCTCCAGATCTTATCTAGATATCTTTAATAATTTTGTTTCTTGGGGACACAATGATCCTCATGCACTTTTTGTTCTCTATAGCTTTCTTTCCCTTCCTCATCATCATTCTCAGTATGAAATACATTGTCTAGACCCAGTGATCTGCACCTGCTGACATCAAAACCACAGCTGGGGTTTTTGTGTGTGCTCATCTTCCATTTTTACTAAGCGCCATTGCTTTCATGCACATTTCAAATTGCTGTTTGAACTTTATCCAGGTCTCATCAACATTCCCTGTCATTTTCAAGGCTGGTATGGGATAGCTATTGTTATGCTGGAATTTGTTAATGGCTGCCATCAAGTGAGTCTTTGATTCAAAAACAATCAAAGACCTGGTTAATAAGCAAATGGGTATATTAACTGCCTTGCATTCAGACTAAATGGAGGGAGGAACTAATCCCATATATGTACTGAGATAGCTGGACAAAAATAGAAGTCACTATCCAGGACAATGGGCCATATTGCAAAGCCTGCTCTGAAAACTAACCCAGTTCATTAGGTGTTTTCCTAAGAGTATTTGCAAACACAGGGCTAGGATATTTGTTGCAGGTGTGCGTATGTTAGAAGCAGAAAACCAGGAGATAGCCAGCAGAAAGCAGGAAAAGCAGTAGCAAACATGACCTTGAACAGAAACAGAGAGCCAGAGCTTTTGGGGAAGAACTCGCCAGCAAAGCAGGCTTGGGTATTTTAGAGGAAGGAACCTGCCTGCTGTTGTTTGTTTCTTCTGTGTTCAGGAAACAAGACTTTGTGTAGATTCTTTGTAAATAAACAAGATTGCACCAAAGAACATACCCAGCTCAGATAATCAATATCTCCTCCTCCTGTGAAGTCCTGAATGTTGGTTACCTGCTTGGGCCAAAGGGGCAACAATATACTGCAGTTGCATGGACTCTCCAGCAGTCTGTGTTTATTTATTTTACCTTTCTCCTCCCTCCTGTCAGAATCACTTACATGGAATATTTGCAATCTGGTTGCTCTTTTCCTGGATTTAGCAGCACTCTGTGCCTTCAATTCATGGCACCATGTGGCATTTCAGAGGAGATGGAGGATATTTTTTTCATTCAATTAAAGCTTATATATGCAGTACTGACAGTGCTATGACTCTGACTCTGTCTCATTCTTTACAACTGTTTCCATTCTTAGAATGGGTCTGAGTTACCAGGAAGTGCAGCCCTACTCAGCATTGCAGAAAGCGTAGGATGGAAAAAAATTAGTGGGTGCTTAGCACCTACTGGCAAACAAGCTCCCTCCTCCCTCCAGCACCAGCAGTCCTGCTGATCAGCTCTTCCCCCTTCCTTCCCAGTGTCTCCCACTCTCCATAATCAGCTGTTTCGAGGCATGCAGGAGGTGCTGGGAGGGACGGGAGGAGCGGGGATGGGGATAAGGATAGGGCCATGGCGGGGGGGGGGGTTTGAGCACCCCCTCGGTAGAGAGGAAGTTGGTACCAATGGCAGAAAGTATGGAGCTTTAAACTTCCTGAATAAATGTAAGCCTGTGTAGTACAAGGATCAGAGGAAGTGAAGAAAATCACAATCATCATCATCATCTTGATGTTCCCATTAAACCTCTGATGTTTAGGGCTGTGACGAAGCTCCTCCACTCCTGTCTGTTTCTGGCAAGTCTTTCAGTGGTTCCCCACCCGTGCCCCAGGTTTTTCAGCTCAGCTTTCACAGCTCTTCACCATGTTGTTTTCAGGTGGCCTCGTTTTCGCTTGCCTTGAGGTGTCCATCTTATTGCTACTCTGGTGACGGAATCAGTTTCCATCCAAAGCACATGACCAATCCATCTCCAACGCCTCCTGGCAATGATGATGCTCAGATCCTCTTGGCTGCCCTTTGTCAATAGATCCTGGTTCGAGATTGTGCTCGGCCAAAAGATGCGAGAGTTTTTCTGAGGCAGGTTGTATGAAATGAAGACAGTCTGGACATGTCATACTTTCTCATTCCCCAGCATTCTGCGCTATAAAGTAGTGTTGAAAGTGCACAGCTCTGATAAATGATGAGTTTTGATGTTGTATTTTGATGTTTTCCAGACTGTATTTAAGCTCCCAAAGGTATTCCTGGCTTTACTGATTTTGTTCCGATGTCACAATCAGCTTGCACATATTCTGCAGACCAGAAAAAGGGTTCATTTCTCAAGTTATTTGTACAGCTCTAGGTTTTCTGTGAGACAATGCTAATTTCCATAAAGCCAATGGGTGGAGGGAGGGTTTTTAGTGTCCTTCCCTTGACACTTGCAGTCACTTCTGTGCCCAATTCATCCAGTTTCCCAAACAATGAGAAGGATCTATTTCTCTGCTTTCTTTTTATTGTGTTAAAAAGGTGATTTTGACTTAGTGAAATCGCTTAGCAAAGAGTAAATGATATATGGAATGAAGAAATCCCACTTCAAAACACAGTGAGAATGCAAATCACACTTAGTGTTCTAATGCGTTATTATCTGTGTGCTAATAGACACACTAGTTAGACAATTTGATATGGTAAAAAGAAACCTTTTCAGAGATAGTGTCTAAAGCTGAGCTGTTGAAGCGCTTCAGCATAAGCTTGGCAGGGCCCACCAGTGGGCAGGAGGCATTGGGAAAGGGGGAGGCTCAGAACCCACCATTTTTTCCCTGCTCCAGGCCTAGAGCACCCATGGAGTTGGCGCCTATGCCATCCCTCACCCAATTCCCTCCCGGCATGCCAGAAGCTCAACCACCCCTTAATTTTATCCTCCTCCCTTCCCCACCACACCACTATCTCACACACTTTACAATATTTTTCAGGTTTAGTTTTCTTACATCTAAGTCTTCTCAGAAATCTCTCAGTTATAAGATTTTTTGCATACGATCATGTATACCCCCATCTTCTTAGCGAATGCACAACATGCCTCAGTTGGCACATGACCAGGATTCATCACCGAATTTGATCCACTGGTTGGATCATTAGCTTCCCTGGTCCGGGCCAGGTTCTGACGGGAACTGTGACATGAACACTGATCCATGCCCCCGTGTTCCCCCATGAATCCTGTAAAATGAATTATGTGCCATATAGTAAGTGGAACCTTTCGTGCAAGAAAACCTTTCATAAAAAAAACAATAGCTCCCCCCACTTCAAGTCTTTCAAAGTGCCATGAAAACAAATAGACTAAAACTTCCATTTGCTATGGACTTGAACTTGATATTACTATCTCACAGTTAGAAACAAAGCTAAAATGACTTCTAGCAGTGCTGGGAAGTCAGAGAAATCACCTGACAAAGAGAATGGTTTCTCAGGAAAGTAAAAGTTTTAATTTATAGGAATTTAATGTCCTCTAGTGCGGGCTTGAATAATGTAATAAACTGATTTGCCTCCAAAAATGTGCTCTGTATGTAGGACAGAGAGAGCAATCAGAGCCTCCTTTTTCTTCCTGAGTCTGTCCTAGCTTTCCTGTCTGCTTCCATCTGTTCAAAAAAGACATCTGCTGATGAAAATAGCTAGGGAAAGCAACCTTGGATTGATAAAGTACATAGCGTGTGGTATTACTTAAGCCAGACTGGTGTAGAACCAGTCAAAAATATGTAAACCTAAAGTAATGAAATATTTGATATTCACAGGGCACTTTTCATTTCATAGTGTTATTTACGTGCCCAAAGCAGTAAGTATTAACAACCGTCAATTCACCCTCCATCGAAACACAGTCAAATCTTGAAAAGGAACCAGCTACACACCCTAGCAGAATGAGGTCAGGAAGAATGTCATCTGAGTCCACTGTGGAATTTGCTTAGGACACTGAAGTTAATGCCTCATCTCATGGAAATGTGCCAAGTGATCAGGTCTAGAGCAAGACAAAATATTTTCAATGAACAATTTAGTCAAGAAATTTAGCCCCTTTTTCAGTTTGTGAATAATCCATCCACAAACTGATTTCTACTTATTCGTTAAAATTATTCCACAGATGTTTTCTGCCAACATATTCCATCTTATCAATTACTTGCAAACTATCCACCATGAATATTGTGCTGAGCATTCACTCTTTGAAACTCTCCCTGTGTAGTTGGTCATGATATTGTTTATACTTCTTAACTGGATGATTTTCAAATATTTTCAAACTTTTTGAAGATTGTCACATTGCCAGAGTCATAGAACTTTCTCCTTCCATGAATATTTAAATTGCCAGTAGAAATGATAATAAAAAGCCAACAACAAGGGTTCAAATTGCATCAAAATGCATTTACATGATTGTTCAAACAAAATGTTTATTAATGCGTTTTGCAATTTTTACCCAGCTCCAGTTGGGACCGTGGTTTTATATATGCAGTTCAGCACTTCTAGCAGCACAATGACATTTCAAAGTATGCTGGGAGATTGAATCAGTACTGATTCAAAGTCGAGAACTCCACTAGATGAATAACCGACATCACTTCCTGTAGCTTCTAGGTGTGCCATGAAGAACTTCCATCTAAGCCCAGGGTAATCTGTTAAGGCTGTGAGATCTGATGATGGTAGAACAAAGTGGTATGACAGAAATTGTAACAGTTAAACAAAGAAGTGAAAATAAATTGGGATCTCTCACTACCAAAAAAAAATGATTAAAGGCCTAGAAAACATGACCTACGAGGAAAGATTGAAAAAACTGGGTTTGTTTAGTCTGGAGAAGAGAAGACTGAGTGGGGACATGATATTAGTTTTCAAGTACATGAAAGATTGTTAAAAGGGGGAGGATGAAATATTTTTCTCCTTAACCTCTGAGGACAGGACAAGAAGCAGTGGGCTTTAACTGCAGCAAACAAGGTTTAGGTTGGCCTTTAGGAAAAACTTCCTAAATGTCAGGATAGTTAAGCACTGGAACAAATTACTTAGGGAGGTTGTGGAATCTTCATAATTGGAAGTTTTTAAGAACTGGTTGGTCTAGTTCTTACTTAGTCCTGCCTTGAGTGCTGAGGCCTGGACTAAATGACCTATTGAGGTCCCTTCCAGTCTTACACTTCTATGATTCTATGATTATTCCTATAGCCAGACATGCTGGCAATGAGTGAGTAAATGTTATAAGATTCTCTCTCTCTCTCACACACACACTTTAAGGATCTTCATAGTTTAAAGATCTCAGGGTCTACAAATTAGTTTGTTCCATCTCCCATTGACTTCAATGGGGCCAGAAGTTCATCCAAAGATGCCTCACTTGCAAGAATTAGGACAGGTACTACACATCTCCCACACATAACTGACATATTTGCAATGCTAGGATGCATAAACAGAGGAATCTCGAGTAGGAGCAGAAAGGTTATTTTACCTCTATATTTAGTGACCACTTCTGGCATACTGTGTCCATTTCTGGCTTCCACAAATCAAGAAGGATGTTGGTAAATTGGAGAGGGTTCAGAGAAGAGCCAGAAGAATGATTAAAGAGTTAGAAAACATGCCTTAGGCTTAGCGTGATAGACTCAAAAAGCTCAGTCTATTTAGTTTAACAAAGAGGAGGTTATGGAGTCACTTTATGAGAGGTATCTACATGAGGAAAAAAATATTTAATAATAGGCTCTTCAATCTATCAGAGAAAGGTAGAACAGGATCCACGGGCTGGAAGTTGAAGCTAGACAAAGTCAGACTGGAAATAAGACATACATATTTAACTGTGAGAGCAATTATCATTGGAGCAATTTACTAAGGGTCACTGACCATTTTTAAATCAAATTCAGATGTTTTTCTAAAAGATCTGCTCTAGGAATTTTTGTTAAGAGTTACATGGCCTGCGTTAGATAAGAGATCTGACTAGATGATCACAATGGTCCCTCTGGCACTGGAATCTAAGATTCTACATTTGGTCAGCACAATACCTGAAAAAAAGTGCACCAAAACCATAATCTTCCACAGTACAAGCAAATCCATTGCCAGCATGCACAGCTTTTATACTAGATGAGCAGCGAAAAACTGCAGTTGTGAAGGTTGCAATGATGCTTCTAAGTCCATTAAGCATCCATCCTAAGGTGCATCTGTGCCTATGTCATAAATATAGTCATTACTTTACTATCTGCTTTACATATATTTTAACTGAGGAAGGAAACATACAGTAAATATAGTAGATAAAAACCCAAGTGAACACAGATGGCAGGTCCACAATCTTAATTAACATTGTGGGCCCACCATCTGTGTGCACTTAGGCTTTATTTCTTCTCTGCATTATTGAAATAACAGTAATTTAAATAAACAAAAACATCAAGTTAGAGAATTCCTCAGACATTAGCTATTTAATAATGAACATATATAAACAACTTAGAAGGCCAGAAATGCTGAATAGTTAATAAAGTGGATATGACATGTCAGTCACATTCTTTATAGGTAAACCTATGGATAACTAAAACAAATACTGGGATCTGAAATGGATGGGATGCCACCAATGGATGGATGGAGGCAATGTAGTCCCATTTCCATGTCTGCCTGAAAGGATGAGCTACTGCATTTTGGATAGTTTGAAGTACCACCTTGGGAAGATCATGGAAAAGGAAATAACAGTGGAAAAGGAAAGCATGAAAAGTAGTTAGAATTGTGTATTAAGGAAACTGTTTCAATGGCGAATAACAGAAAGCAAGCAGGTTTACAAACCTGAGAGGTGTGGGAAAAGCAAACATGAAACGAATCAATGAGTGAGGCGGAGGTATAAGAATGCAGACAGAAGTATAAGATCAGTTTTTAATGGATTGAGTTGAAGGCATTTACTGCAGGGTCATGAGTTGACTAGGCTGAGAAATGCTGAAAGGATGAAAGGAGAAAAGGAAGTAGAAATGTGGGTATCATCCACACAGAGTGATACTGAAGGTTGAATTAACAGAAGGTGGCCAAGAGGGAAGAGATAAATAAAGAGTAAGGTTGATCTCCTGAGGAACATTAAAAGCAGAATATTAGTGGTAGAGGAGTGTCCATTGCCAGGTACAAAAAAGGAAAAATAATATAGAAGGAAAAGAAGTAACAAATGCTGAATGAAAATCAAAGTAGTAGAGAAGGAGATCATGGTGCGTACTATTAAATAGACCTGATTGATTAATATTAATCAAATTCTTTATACAACAAATACACAACTACACAGAAATTGTTCTGGATGAAATTCATGTGGGTTTGGACAATGTATATCTAGATATGTATACCTTTATACAATAGGATAAATCACAGTGGAAGACATATAAGCCCTCAGGCTTCAGAGCACAAGCCATCTTTTAACTAATGGAGTTTAGGAAGAAACTTTTTCTATGGAGAGGTTATTCCATAAATTCCGACTGCAAGATTTCTTGTACCTTTTGTTCGAAGCAACAGGCATGGGCTAGCAGGAAACAGATAGACTAGATGGACCACTGGTGTGATCCAGTATGGCTAAAATTTGGATATTTCCTCATTTTTTATTTGCATTTCTATCTTTTATTTTATATAACGACAGTTATTTTAATAGCAGGTAATATAAAGATTGAGTGAACAGGTTTGTGAATAAGGAAAACACATACCTACCTAGGGTGTGTCTACACTGCACCTGGGAGGTGTGATATCTTGCACAGGTAGACAGACTCACACTACCACATCTTGAGTTAACATGCTAAAAATAGCAGTGTGGACATTGCAGCACAGGCAGCGATTCAGGCCAGTTGCCAGAGTCCAAGTCTGCCCTGGGTTCAAGTTTGAGTGGCTAATTTGTCTACCTGTGCTGGGAATCACACATCCTAGCTGCAGTGTGGACATAACCTAAATCTGTAACTTGGGGTTTCTTCCAATTTATGGCAAAATTTCCCAACGATTGTTAATCTGACAACTAAACAGTACATGTGCAGGCTTTGCTAACTTCTCTTTCTCTGTGTGCTTGGCTACGCAAGCCTATTTTGTACATGCACACTTTTCCTCTGGTGGGATCTGGGTCAAGTCAAATTTGCTCAAATCTTTTCCACATGTTTCTCTAGCATGCCAAGTTTCCCAAGTGCATATCTGGACACACTTTAAAGTGTAGTCTCTAAGACAAAAAATAGTTGCAGTGTTACTATTGGTTTTTCATTCAGACCAAATGAATACATGATGTGTGAACTGCTTTCCAATCCTGCTGGGAAATTCACTGAGATAATTCAATGCTGTGAATCTGCCACCACACACCCCAATTCTGGGTCAATTCTTTCTTAATGAACCAGAGCCCAGGTTGCAAAAGACAAGAGTACTCAAATAGTATCCACCCTTCTTCTAAATCCTTTCAAGGAAAATTCTAGTAGGAAATTTTAATACTAAATTCTGATTCCACAAAGTAGCCTATTGCAGTCCGTGGAATTGCTCATAGTGCATGGAGTGAAACATGCAGAAATCTTTGCAGAATCAGGGCTTTAGATAGTAAAATAAATGTTTCCAATTATGGTACATATCTGGGGTTATTAGCACCACTCATTATTAGGGTTGCCCAACATGTCTCATTGGACACTGTTTTCAGTTACTTATAACTGCCAAACTTTAACCATTTTGAATGCAATTCCCCCATCTGCCTCCAGCTGATTTTTCTGGAAATTTTCAGCCAAAATGAAACATTTCTGACAACAATATGTGTTTTTCAATGTTAAAAAATTCTGGTGAACTTTTATTTGAGAAGCTGTACCATCCTCATCCTTTGGAGTAGGTACTTGACATTTGGCAGGGGATGGCTTTTGAATCAGGCATGTACCTTTTGCTGTTCCTGTAAAAATCCACTTAAATTTGGCAAGTAGTAAGCCTGAAAATCACAGTCTGCACATGCTCAGAATAGACTTCTTAGATTTTAGCAGCTAAAAGCTCTGAAAATTCTAGATGGTGCATGCCTAGACTGGTCCCATGTAGGAGCATGCTTGAGCCTCTCACAGCTTCTAGTATGACCAGGCTACATGTGCACAATCCTACAGAGCAAATGATCAAGCTACAGCTCAGGGCTCCTGGGGTGAATCTGGATTTATCCTCTAATGGCTGTTCTAGGCCAGGGTCTGGCTGGGCACTGGAACTGATAGTAGGGAGCTAGTCTCTCCTCCACACTCAATAACCCCCCCCGATAGTGCCCACACAGTGTAGAGGAGGAAAGCCCCTGATTCAGATGGAGGGAGGGAGAGAGAAACTGGGAGTGGAACTTGGACGGATGAAAGACTGGAACTGTCAAGGCAATGGGTTTGAATAGCCAAGCAGGGTTTGAATAGTGTGCAGTAAATAAGGCACAGGACTACACACTGAACAATGAGAAGAAAACAAAATACTGAATGACTGCTCATGAAGTGAGCATAGTCCATCCTGTGCACTGAATGAGGAAAGGGTCCTGTGAAAAGAATAATATGTGATCACATAAGGAAAGATTGTATCCTAATGCATACACCTGTGGTCCCCAAACTCTTCAGGGTCACCCCCCCCCAACTCCCCTGAAGCAAGGAGCGAGGCCGTGGCTCCTGTGACGGGGAGGAGGATGTGGAAATGAGTAAGGGGGTCAAGGCTGAGACCAGGAGTGGTGCCAGGAATGGAGTCACACCTGGGGTCTGCTCTTGGCCCCACCCCAGCCTCGGCCCTGGGCTGGGAACAGAGCTGCAGCCAGGGGCCGAGGCTGGGGTCAGGGGCAGGGATGGGAGCTAAGCTGCAGCCAGGCCGCAGTGGGGGCTGGCATAGCCACAGCTAGGCCAAGTGTAGAGCCAGGAGCTGGGGGGATGCGGCTGGGGCTGGAACAGAGCTGGGGGCGCAGTGGAGCTGGGTAGTGCCCCGTCCCCGCCCCCCGTGCAGGCTGGCCCAGGCCCTACTATGCCTCCCCCCAAAATGTTCCTCTGCACCCCCAGGGTGTGTGTAGGGGATGAATTAACATTGCATCAGGTAACCTTAATTCTGTCATTTCCTAACTTTTGAGTGCTTGAATTTACAACCTGAATGTTCTTTTTAACATGTTTTTTTTATGTATAATATATGTTTTAGAAGGATTTTAGAAATACCTGACACTTTGAAAATATAGTATCTCCATTAACTGAAGAGAGCTATTGCCAAGAACCAGCAGGGCTAGTTTGGTTCCTACATACTAAGGTAATGGATGTATTAGAGAGAGACAGCCAAATTGATTTTTTCAAACTAAGTCTAAAAGGATAGGTTTTCCCAAGGGAAAATGTAATAATTGCTGTAGATTCAATACAAATATTTTAAACATTAGTTTGGTTCATTTACCATTTGTTACACCAGCTGTTCAATAGACCAAACAGATTTTTAAACAAAAAAAAAGATAAACAAAACTATAGAACTTAATTGCAGTAACTTGGAAACAATCTGATTTCCAAAGATTTCAAATGGGGGAAAGCCAATTATTTTAGTCCTGCCTCATCAGGCTGTCAAGAGGTCAGTTTTCTGTTTGATTGTTAATTATTTCAATTATTATATTTAAGATATTTTAACAAAATCTTTTTTAGTGACTCACTCTTCTTTGCAATTAGATCTGGTAGGCAAGACATCTCTTGTATTACACTTGACAATTCTATCAAGAAGGGAACATGAAGATCAAAGGATGCCTTATTAGTGACACAGACAAATAACCACACACATTTGCTTGATAAGAGCTGGAGTATTGGATTTCACCACAATGCTCTGCACAATCTATTGATTTCCTGGCAATCAAAGATAGTTTGTACAATATATGGAAGGTTATTTTCCATCTTCTCATCAAATTTCTATCATTTCAATGGCTAAAGTCTGGCTTTTTTTTTTTTGCCTCAGTAGAAGAGTGTCCTTGCTGATTCTTTTAGAACTGTCAGCAGCCTTTTAGACCTTTGAACATGAGATTTTGTGGATGCATCTGCAGACTCTAGCTGAGGTAAATAGGATTGTTTTAAGTGATTCCACACATTCCTTCTAGTTAGATCTCAGTGGGTGGTATTGGAGAATTACACGCCTGTCTCCATTGCCCTCTGGTACAGGATGTTCCCCCGGGATCCTTTCCAGTTCAATGTGTATGTGAGGCTGTTGGAAGAGACAGTGAGGGAATTGGATCCTGATGCCACAGTAGAATGTCACACAGTTACTTCTAACTCTCTTGTTTGGTAAACTCAGATGGTAGAGTGACTTTGCTTTCAAAGTGCCTGGCTGAGATCAGGATGTGGATGTGAGTGAGTTGGCCTATGAAGAACATGTTTTGGGGCTGGGGGAGCTTCTAGAGTAGTTGTTTTCAAATTGGGGTACGCATACCCTTATGGGTACACAAGCTCTCATCAGGGGGCACATGAGAAAAATCCTGTAATGGCAGATAATGCATTTTATTTAGTACCAAGGTTTTCAAATTGTGGGGCGCACCTCATAGGGGAGCTGCAGAGGAACGTTCAAAGGGGCGAGCAGTGACACCAGGCAGCTTGGGCCAGCCTAGCGTAGCAGGGCTCAAAAAGGGAGTGCCAGCTCCACCCCCTGACTCACCTCACGCCCCACAGTTTGAAAATTTCTAGAAGCTATTGCTAAATGGAAGGCAGAAATCTGGGGCGGAGCATGTGATCGTGCATGGCCGCCCCCTCCCTCCCGGCATCACCTCTGCCTATCTCAGATGGGAGTACATGGTAGACTACATTATTTGGAAAAGGTTACGCAGCCTAAGCAGTTTAAAAATCACTGATCTAGAAGATATGGAAGGGATGGTGTCTCTTTACTGAAAGGTTCCCTTTTTCTAAGAAGTCGATAGTCCAAAATAACTTGTGTTATGATCACTTCTATCTTGTTTTGAACCATTCTGTAAACATGTTTGTAGCATCTGAGGTATGTCAGAGAGTGGATCTTAGGCAATAGCTTACTTCACTGTTTCTGCTCTTTCTTCCTTTACCTTTTCCCCTTCTAAGCTTTTTATCCCCTGCTTAATATCTGTGCCTCTCTGAAAGTCAGCTGGCCAGTGTTAATCAAAGAACAATCCCTTTTAGAAAAAATATATGGGCTCAGATTATCTCCTGCACTGTGTTCCCCTTTGTGCAGGAGGGAATAGGGGGACTTCCAGGAGCAAGTCACACTTTCAGCATATGCATGGTGCATAAGTGGCAGCGGTCTAGAATTTCTACATGAAGTACAGTGGGTGCCATTCAAAAATGGAATTTTACTGCACCCCACAATATTAGCTTTCCACATTGTTATTTGTGGTAGTTTTCAGGCTTAGTATAAGAAATACTCCGAATATTGAGCTAAATGTAGCTACTGCAGATGGAAAAGGACATGTTTCAGAGGCACAATTCCCTCTCTGCTTCTCCTTTGCTCCACGAGGTAGCAATTTATTGCTGGTCTATACTTTGAGCCCATTACTACCCTCCTGGCTGATGCTCAGCAATTTTGGCCAGTATTTGGGCAGAAGAAAGGGGAGCAGGAGCAAAGGCTTTGCCCAATCCTCATTGTTCCCCACCCACATCCTGCCCACTCAGACCCAAATTCCAACTAGCCTCCACAGGGGTGGATGCAAGAAGGGCTCTCACTTCCCCGTACGCCTCTGCACAATTCTTTAATGCAAGTTACAATCTAACCTTATTAAAATCCTGTTCCTGAGCTTTGTTATTTTCAAATCCACTATTCCCAGGCCCAAAGAAGGCTCCAGGCTTTACATTCATATTTAAGGCTGCCTGCAGCAATTTGGATAAAATACAAACTAATCCAGCATATTTCCCAGAATCAGAATGAACCATTTATGGAGGTTTGAAATATCCAGATAGTGTTTGTGTCTTTTGAGGGCACTGTCTGTTACAGCTATCCCCCTATTCCATTTGTTTCTTACAGCTGTCCCCATACTCCATTTTGTTTTTGTTCTCCTCCTGTGGCCGCCCTGCCCTGGCTGTTAAGTTGGTACAGGGCCACTGCCCTTCTCAAAGGGAGGGCCCTTTAAGTTGTTTAACAAGAGCCATTGCCCTGCTCAAAGGGATGGCCACTTGTGCTGCGTGCTAAATGGGACCACTGCCCTGTTCAAAGGGTTAGTCCCTGTTATCACCTCGTTGAACCTGGGCTCGGTGTAGGGCAGGCAATGTCCAGAGCTGCAAGACCTATTGTGTTTTTAAAATCCTGGGCATGAGTCATAGGGCTCATGTGCTTTTGAGTCACCTATTGCACAGGACTCTGCCCAGACATGTTTCTGTGCTCACCTGCCTGGCTTTTCCCTGTGCCTCCTCCCTTGTGACAGAGGGAGCCTATCAGGATTACTGGTGGGAAACTGCCTGAGTTTGCCTTTAAAAACAGACATTTTTGTAAAAAACATCAGAAAGGTTCCTGCATTGCTGCCTGGTCTGATCAGCCAGGGGTTCTGGGGGGGTCCTTTCTCCGCTCTCTTTTTATTTTTTGAGCACACCCTGGTTTTTTGAACCCCCCCCCACGAAGAACGAATTGCTGCCTGAGAGATCTCCTGATTATCGAGACCGTACCCAGCCTTCTCATGTTCTTGCTGCTTCTGCCTTTGCTGCTGCCTTGGGGACTGGTAAGAATCCCTCTCTGAAACTTTCCCTACGTTTATTTTATTATTTTAGCTGCTGGCTCTGTTTCCCCAGCACACAGATTCAAGCTAAACCTTGGTCTGTGTCTTAAAACCTCTCTTAAACTCTGTGGCGCTTTGCTGCTAAAAATAAGTTTGTGCTGCTGCTAAGCTCTGCTCCTGTGGGCTTTGCCTCGGGGCTCCCTGCTTTCAGCTGTATCCACTGCAGCCACCATCCCTTGGCTTCCTTGGGAGCTGGATCCTGGGCACATATCACTCTGCCCTCTGTAACTTCCCCATAGCATAAGGTTCACCATAGGTTTTGTTTTCTTAGTTTAATAAGTCATAGTTTGTTAAGATTGTAGAGCTTGTAAGTTCACCTGCCTTGTTATAGTTTACTGTTTTGTTGCTCCCTATAGTTGCTTGTTATAGTTTTGCTTAGAATTGTGATATTTGTTGTTTTGCCTAGTCGTTGGTTAAGATAGATAAGGTTTTTGCTGCTTAAATTCGTCTTCCTGCTGTCCCGTTCTCTCCCTGAACTTTCCCGTGTCTGTTTTCCCCCCACTCCAATCTCCTCCTCTGTGTGCTTCTCCGTGTCTCCCTGTTATAACCCTTTGCTGATTTTTCCCCCGCATCTGCATCACCCTCCGAACTTCCCAAACCCCTTGCTGCTTCTCCCCCTGTGAAACTTCCCAAACCCTTTGCTGCTTTTTCCCCCGCATCTGCACTCTCTCCAAACTTCCCAAACCCCTTGCTGCTTCTTCCCCTGTGAAACTTCCCAAACCCTTTGCCGCTTTTTTCCCTTTGTTTTTGGTGTCTGCTTGTTGCTTAAACCTCTCTCTAGCCCTTCTTTACACTTCTCCGCTGCCCCTCCCCTACCGAAGATCACCATCACACTGCTCCATTGTCCTTACCCTGCAGGGCTTCAGAGTCTCTCTGCTGCTTCCAGCCGCACTCTCCTCTCATCAGTTGACACTAATCATTCACTTCCCTCCCCCTCCTGTTCCTTGACCCACTTCCTTTTTACACTCTTGCAGATTATCTGGTATCCTAGCCTCACAAATTAAGTCATTACTTTTCTTTTATATTGTTACATTGCATAATTTCACTTTTCACCCATATTGTATTATTGCACTGTGATTCACATTTTACTTGTAATTATAACACCCCATTGGTTGCTTCCACTTTTCTGATATACTTTGTATTCGCATTGATACCATTGTGTTACATTGTGTATAAGGCCACTAACCACTTAATACATTCTATCTAAGATTGTTGACCATTTTATATAGAAGCTACCATTTTATTTTGCATTTCTTTTGATACGCTTATTGACTGTACTGTATCCCATTGTGCTGAACCCCACTTACTGTACCCCAGTGTTAGAACTCCCTACATTGTTCAATAAGAAGAACCCCCCCATCATTGTCTATTGTAAACACCCTATACATCCCATCCCATTTCATTGTTAAATTCCCACCACTTCCTTTTTCCTTTAATAAAGAAATTAATTGGCACCCCACCTGTGTGGTAATTGCTCCCCAAGATCCCATATACCTGCAGGCAGGGACAGGCACCTCTGAATTTCTTCATTCCAGCTGTGATTGAAAGCAGAACTGACAAAAATATCACAAGCAAATAAAAAACCAAGTCCATCTTGCAGTATTTCTGGACTAGCTAGATGGAAGTCCTAGACATTTCACAAGAAAAGTCTGTTCTCATGACATTTCCAACTCATTTGAACAAAAAAAGAGTATGGAATAGTTTGGGTTAGGTTTAGATAAACATCTGAATTTCTGGGTGCTTAGCTCACCTGAACCACTGAACCTTAAGGTTCACCCATGATTAGTTCTTTCCTGCCATGAGTTTTGTGCTTCTGCCATTTCTATTTGTGACTATTGTTCTACATGGTTTAAGCAGCAACTCTGCTTTCAAAAACCTTTAGGGATATAAATCTGTTAGGGACTTTAACCCCGACGGCAAAGTTTGTTGTTTGACCGCGAGAGAGACAGGCAACACCAGCAAGGTTTGATTAAAAGCTTTTTATTGACAAGTGCACGCATTAATAGAGAGCAGCTTGTTTTTAGAGAGAACCAGCCCCCTTTTACATTTTAGTATAAGCTTATATAGACAGTTTTGTTGTGTTATAAATTATTTACTGGAGCAACCCACCCCCTTTTTTTAACAACTAGAAACTAGACACCTTTAGTATACAGGCATGCCTAAAGTTAGAAATGTAGGGGAGTTAAAAACAAACAAAGAACAAAACCAGGGAGTGAAAACAAGGAGGCTGCGAAACTAGGACTTTTATTAGTTTTTTGAAGGAGCTGCCCGAACACAGCACATTTGGTACTATGCCAGGAATGCAGCTTTTTTTTTATTTTACTTTTTTTTAGCGCTTGTGAGACATGCTGCTGCTTTTCAGTGTTTTCCACTCAGGGATTACCCACAAACCTCTGTTAGCCTGACTTTGGTCAGGTTGGCATACCTGGTTTTGTCTGCTATATCTTTATTCAGGCCTAACAAATCCATTTATATCCCTCATCACCATACAATCTGAGTACTGTCCAAGTGTTAAAGAAATAATAGCACAAACCTCTCTCTCTCTTCCTTCCCACTTTGTGGGAGAATATAAAATAGCAGGCCAGTGAATGAAAGAAATATAGTACAACTTTTTTGAACAACATGCAGAGCACCTAAATCTTTTTATGAATGCTCATCCAACAACTGACTTTTCAGGTAGGTTGGGATATGTGTTCCATATCCAGGCATTTGCAGATGGTTCTAATGTGCATCAATTCAGAAGGCATCTTAAATTGTGAAACAATGCAGCCAGCTTATAGGAAGTTAAGATTATTTAAGCACAGAATTTATAAATGTCTGACTTAGCCTTGGAGAGTTGGAATATGACAGATGTGGTCTGATGCAGACAAATAGATTGGATAATAAGTCAGTGCAAAAAGCTCTAAAAGTCAGAGTGTGAAAGGCCTGGGAAGGTGTTGTAGCATACTGATAAGGCAATAGATTTGGGCGTTATTGTAGGAAACTTCTTAAATCCATCAAAATGAGTGCAAGACTATTGTAAAGAAAGGAAAGCACAACACTGTGGTGCACTGCAGAAAGGACAGAACATAAATCAAAGAAGGTGGTATTCTAATTACTTATTTCCCTGATTAAATCTCCCATAAAGTAAGATGTCCAGTATAGCAAAGGTCATTAAGACTTAACCAGGATATAACTCAGATCTGTCAAAATGCCTGAAATATTCCCGAAGGTCACTTGATTTTTTTTCCCAATTAATGAGACTGGAAATCCATAGACCACCTTTAAAATGAAGAAGATCTCCTATTTGTCACTTGATTATCATGAGAGACAAAGTGGGTGAGGTAAAATCTTTTATTGGACCAACTGCTGTTGGTGAGAAAGACAAGCTTTCCAACTATAAAGAGCTCTTATTGACCTTAACCTGAAGAAGAGCTCTGTGTGCCCCGAAAGCTTGTCTCTCTCACCAACAGAAGTAGTCGCATAAAAGATATTACCTCACCCACCTTGTCTCTCTAATATCCTGAGACCCACATGGCTACAGCTGTGCTTGATTATCACGACAGACTAACTTGGTATGTACAATAACCACCTTAACAAACACTTTCAAGGGTAGCAATAGTGAAGTTAGACCTTCCAGGTTGAATAAGTGGTTAGAAAATCTTAGCATAGGTGCTCTCTTGTAGCTGGAAGGAATATGTTTGAATGGTGATTTAAAGGTTTCTTATTTTTTAATTTTCTCTTTATTCAGTTTTGCATGAAGTAACTCTCACCAGACTTAATCAAAAGTAAGACCACTGACATCAATAGAGCTGAACCAGTGTAAAACCAGTAAAGAGAGAGTCAGTCCCTGCATTTCAAGTTTGTGAAAGGAATTCATTTTTCTCTCACTGACAGGTGAGCAAAGATAAAAAAGAACAATCTAACAATATGTAAACAAAGATCTTTTAAAACTTTCTTTCCTATGTGCATAAACATTGGGCTGGTCTACACTACAGGGGAAAATCGATCTTAGATACGCAACTTCAGCTACGTGAATAACGTAGCTGAAGTCGAAGTATCTAAGATCAAATTACTTACTGTCCTCATGGTGCGGGATCGATGACCGCGGCTCCCCCTGTCGATTCCGCAACTCCATGCGGGTTGGTGGAGTTAAGAATCGATATAAGCGCGTTCGGGGATCGATATATCGCGTCTAGATGAGACGCGATATATCGATCCCCGAGCAATCGATTGCTACCCGCCGATACGGCGGGTCGTGAAGACGTACCCATTGTATTTACATTATAACATTCATGAGTTCAGCGCAGAGAAAAATGCTGTAGAAAATGTAGCGGTGTTCAGTCCAGAAGATTACACATCTCAGCAGCAATGAAGGGACACTTAAGCAAACAAAAAAAAGAAAAAAGAAAAAGTTGAGTTCCTAAATGGGAAATGACAGGTTTCAGAGTAGCAGCCGTGTTAGTCTGTATCCGCAAAAAGAACAGGAGTACTTGTGGCACCTGAGAGACTAACACATTTATTTGAGCATAAGCGTTCGTGGGCTACAGCCCACTTCATCGGATGCATGCAGTGGAAAATGCACTAGGAAGATATATATACACAGGGAACATGAAACAATTGGTGTTACCATACACACTATAAGGAGAGTAATCAGTTAAGGTTAGCTATTATTAGCAGGAGGGAAAAAGAACTATTAGTAGTGGTAATGAAAATGGCCCATTTCCAGCAATTGACAAGGAGATGTGAGGAACTGTGGAGGTGGGGAGGGGAGGGGAATAAGCTTGGGGAAATAGTTTTACTTTGTGTAATGGCCCATCCACTCCCAGTCTTTATTCAAGCCTAATTTGATGGGGTCCAATGTGCAAATTAATTAATTATTTTCCACTACATGCATCCGATGAAGTGGGCTATAGCCCACGAAAGCTTATGCTCAAATAAATGTATTAGTCTCTAAGGGGCCACAAGTCCTCTTGTTCTAAATGGGAAATGTATCAAATGTAGAGGCACAAACAAACAAACCAGAGATTAGAAAAATAAAAGATATAGATCTGATTATTAGGAAGATTTTTTAAAAATTCCCTTAAAAATGTTAGCTTAGCACTTATACAAAATGCTGGATTGTCAGGCCGGGGGTATAAATTCCTTTATTTAACTACTGCAGTCCCAGTGGCAATGTGAACTTCTGCCCATCAGCCTTAATCCTGTTCTAGTGAGTTTTCAGTCTCTATCCCAGTTCATTCCATGCCTGTTTTATGAGAGTACCATAAAGGTGCTAGTTGGTGGTGCAAACACCTGATCATTCAGAACTTGGTGATGATCTGTGTGGTGAGACCTTTATTGATCCCTGACCTTTATAGTCACACAGGGACCATTTCTTTTTAGCTGGGGAAAAGTCACTTCCTATTTCCTGGAGATGACCTGGGAGCAGAGCCCAGATTTAAAAAAAAATAATGTGTGTAAATACAGAGATCTGACACATTACCCAGGGTTGTTTTTTTTTGTAAAACAACACTTAATCCCCCCAAAGAGGATACATTTATACTGAAAAAAATATTACAGTGCTTAACATCACTTGTGAATGTTACAGTACTTTATATTTTTGGCAAGAAAAATCTGATGATTCCAATCTGGAAATTGACAAGTGTTTTCCTTCTGCCATAGTTGTATAATTATGTTTACATTTTGCTAGAGGAAAAACTACACTATTACTAATTAGCAGCATTAATGCTATAACTCCCACATACAGATTCAACATGGAAAACTGAGCGTTTGAGCTGCTTGATTTTTGTTTCTTTGTCATATTTCTCTGCTCTCCTAATTCTCTCTCGTGCAGCTCTGATTTAAAAACCCAGTTGGGATTTGTTCCCTTGTAATAAGCATAATTATATAGCACACAACTTTGAGTAGACATTGTTTCCACCAAGTGATTGAATATATCTATATATCTATATAGATATATAGATATATTCAAAGTCTGCTTATGTGGATCCAGTTGTAGTTTGTACTCTGCAAATATATGGGGGGAAGGTGAATCTTCCAACAGAAACTCCAACAAGGAAGGAAAAGTTGTAATTCAGTGGTTTATAAAGGAAATACACCAAGGAGAGAAGTAGAAGATAACAAAATACGACACACTAGAGGTTATCTACTGAACCACAAAACATCTGTGGCATTTCTAGTGTGTTCTGTACTATCATAGAATCATAGAATATCAGGGTTAGAAGGGACCTCAGGAGGTCATCTAGTCCAACCCCCTGCTATTAGGGCCTTGGTTGTGCAATGAGCTCTGTGCAGAAAGGCAGACCACTGTGTATACACAAAGCCCAATTAAAGCAAAGAGAACTCAGGGTGTAGGTTATTTAAACATTATTATTTATGTGCATTACACTAACCCCTAGAGGCCCCAGTTCTATTTGCTAGTCTCTGTGCAAACACATACAAAAAAATAGTCTCTGCCCTAAAAAGCTTACAGTCTAAAATGAGAAACAACAGTGGATACATCTCTGACTCAAAGTTTTAAGATGTCCAGATTTGACCTAGTCTTGTCTTCTTGCCGTGAACCTTCTTCCCTGATTCTCCCAAAAGAGAATTATTGTGTTGAAAACAATATCATGTTTGGCAGGTTTGCCTCTGCTCCCTCAACCATAAAAAGTATTGTTTGTCTGTTTTGTGTATGTGTGGTTTTTTTTCCATCGAAACTTTTTCTCTCTTTCCACATCACAGAACTCAAATCCAGGTACATACAAATTCTACCACGTGTAAAGTAGTGGGTTTTCTTTAATCAGTCCCAAAACTTTAGCCAAAAGCATTTCAAAATGTAACCAATCCAAGGATTCTTTCCCAGTCAGGACTCAAATTACCCTTGTGAGTGTGCATCTCGTTTCTGAGAAGTTCCAGATGGCACTCTAAAATATTCCTTTTAAATGAAGCAGGGTGAATTTATTCATAACTTATTTAACAATATTGCGTCCTTTCTCTTTTATGAGTTATCTGAGAACAGATTGTGATTTTCTCAAATGTATTTGCTAGTTGTAATACTCACCCAATAATTACTATAAATAATTCTTAGTTTGTATTTGCTCATGAGGAACTCATTGAGAATATTCAGTATTTTTAATTAGAGCTGTTTTAATTGGACACACAAGTCATATGGCATGATTTTATTCTGTGATTGGATGAGCAGATCTCTTAGAATCAAGTTACAAATGTAACCATGAATGGGGGGCAAACACAGAAAATAATGCATTCAAATGTACATGGAAAAAAATGGCTTGCTGTTTTCACCCAGCTTTACTTATAATCCATACAGTCCTTTTAGTTTTAGTGCACAGAAAAGTTAGCCAATAGTTAAGCACAGAACTTTAATTAAGCTCTAGTGGTGGAGTAGCCACCAGATGTTACTGTCAGTATCTTTCGTTCACTCATTGTAGTCACTCTTTTGGACAAAAAACTTCAGTTTTTCCAGCTAAAAAAATGATGTATATTGTTTTTTTGTCACAAGGATTTGCTTGGACGTATATTTGTTGTTTCATACACCTCCAAAACCTTCATTCCTAAAGTAAAGAAGCTGGCAATGGCAGCAGATTTGACTGGAACTCTATTCGCTAAAACTTAAAAAAAAAAATTTAATCTGCTTTGAATTTTTTAGGCATTGTGAAATTAACTTACTAGTGATTAATTCTTAGCATGTAAGTGACTTCAGTGAGACTACTCACAAACCTGATGTAAAGCAGGAGTGTAAGTGTTTGCCGGATTGAATACAAAGTAGTATTGTTTTCTCATGCTTGCAAATTTCTATTTTTTTTTTCATTTTTGCTATCTCTTGATATTTCACATTTCAAGCCAAAAAATAAATTGTCAGAAGGTTTCAAAAGGTAAAATGATAAGTATATCTACCAGCTAAAATAAAACAATGTATTTTTAAAGGAAATAGTTCATTCAAGAGCTTACACTTCTTTGGGAGGGGGCTGAGTTGCTGCATTTTTGTCATTGTGTTTCCATCAGTACTATTTTCTCTGTAATTTACTTGTCAGAAAGATCAGAGGAAACTGGTAATTTATTTTGTGCAAAAGACATTGTGCTGCTGCTGCCGCCGTCTCTTATAACTCTGTAATCTCTCATTTGTCTAAATGAAATGATGGATGAGCAGATATCATCACTTGGCATGCCTAGGCTGCTAGTCATACAATGCCTCTTCTGACTTACTTGGCACGTTATATCCCAAAAAGACAACACTCAACCATATTGTGATATTGACAAGACACACTCTAAAATGAGGAGCTCTTGAATAGGTTTGGGGCAAACATATTTTGATACCAATTGCAGGAGACTTTTTGAAATCTCATTTCCAACCAAAAAACAAGTAGAGTCAGCCACTGCCAGACCCTCTCTAAAAATGCATTATTCATAGTCCCATTGAACACTGCACACAAAATCAACAGAGAGAAAAAATAATTCATTTTAGTAAAACAAAGTTATTTTGAGAGAGTCATTAGTGATCAGTGTGCGTGGTGCACTTGAAAACACAGCTCTAATCCCAAGAACCTTACTGTCTGCAACAGCTGTATCCAGTACAATGGAATGCCAGTTCAAATGTGAAATGATCTTTGGAGAGGTCAACACTGAGAAGCTTCGAAAAAGAATTTTATTTTCAGAAGAGAATGAGTGAATCAAAGAGCTGTTGTTTGGGGCATGAGAAGAGTGAAGCAGTTCCAACTAAACAAGATGGGCTTGAAGGTGGCTACACAGCAGGGGCCTAAGACCTTGGTCTTGCAAGATGCTGTACACTCTGGTCCTAGTCCATACAAAGTACTTAAGTTAAAAGACAGACAGGGAGGGGTCAAAGTAGGGAAGAAAGCAGAGATATTGGAAAGGATGCAAACTACTGATGTAAATCAGAGCTCCAGCTCAATACATCTTCATCACTTAAATCAGACCTCATCACTAACTAACAACTGAGAATATTTACACTTGTTGCAAACACTTTCCCATCCTCTATTAATTACAAACCACTGTGAGCGTCCATCCTGTTAATACAATATGGAGTCCTGATCCATGGCGGAGACTCCTAGACACTAGGACGATGACAATAAGTTAAAAATCACTTAGAAACTATTTAAATGTGTTGATCTGTCTAGCAGGTAGCCTGAACATTTAGCTACATCTTGTAAAAAATAACTTTTTATTTCATCATCTATACTTTTCTTAATATAGTTTTGTGATTTTTAAAAGCACACTGATGCATTTACCATATTTTTTTCAAAGTATTAAATAGTTTAATGAAGTAGTAAGCCAGTATCGCACTGGGAGAGCAATACTAGATTTATTCCACACAACATTTTACACATTTTCTTGAAGAGTTTATTGCTTTATGATGGCTAAACTTGTAGAGAAAATGTTCTTTCAGTGTTCATTTTTCTTAACTAATTATGTCATAGTGCCATTTTCCTAAAGTCCATGAAGTATAATCTTCACTCAACATACATATGAAAATCTCATTACTATTAGTGAGATTTACTCTGTACACAAAAAATAAAATGATTTTTTTTATATATATTGAATGTATAATGGTAGTACCTAGAGGCCTGAGTCATACTGTGTTAGGCATTGTATAAACATGAAATTATATTTTTAGGAATAAAAACTAAATATATCTCTAAAATGAGACAATATATCAGTCCAGTTCAAGACAAAGCCCAACCCTGTGTTCCTTTTAATCTCCTTCTCACCTACAAATAAATACGCAAATAAATAAATAAATCCCATTTTCAATTTAAAAAGTCAGTGATTAATGAGTTTATCACATCATGTGCCATGATGGCAGGAATCATTTGGCAGACAGTGTGAATGGTCAGGAAATGCAGGATCAGGCCTCAAATCTAAGTAGTTCATTTACTTTTTCTGTAATAATGTTTGGTAGAGGAAATGGCACTAGAAGTGTCTGTCAATTGTCAACTTTATTTCTTTTTAAATTGACTAATTTAAAGACATATCCATTTTCTGATACAAGCACTTTAAACAGTATGTCCTGATCTGGTTTTTCTTTAATTCCTTAAAAATTTTTATAAGGGTTTTCTTTCTCCTCATTGATGTTTTGAAGATGCTTTTAAATTAGTTCTTTCTTTGTTAATTGACTACCAACAATAACAACAAAAGTTGTGTTCAAGAGCTTCTTCATGAAGCAGAGGCTACGTGGCCGCAGTTACATCGTTTCATTGTGTATACAATGTGAAGTCAAGTATGCAAAGTAAACTAATGAAAAAACCTTTTTTTCTGCTAACTCCTTTTATTCTCAAACAAGTAGGTACAACATTTTCAGATAAATCTGTCCATTTCAAATCAACAGTGTCCCTTTAGTGACCATTAATGCACCAAGGGTTATGGTGTTAGCTTTCAAACCCATTGGCTTTGCTCAAGAAGGGTCCAGATTCTGTTAAGATGTTGAACTCCCTCATTATAGACCACTATAGACCAAGGGAGCTGGGGTCACAGAAGTCCCAGTCCTGTCCACACTGTAGTTGATGTCAGGATCAGACTCTATGGAGGCACTGAGCCCTTTGACCCTGGTGTGGGTAAAAGGAATACAGCTACATATGTGAATTTGAAGGTTGCTTTTAAAATCCCTGGCAACTTTCTGCAGACCAAAATACCCTCATGGAGTGCATTGGACTTGGATTTTAGCTATTAAAGCATCTCTGGATGGTCTCAAAGACCATTTTTATCTCCAGCCTCTGGTAGGATGGGCTAGGCACTGCCACTAATCTTTCGTCAGAATAGACACCTTAGATAAGTGAAGTTATTTCTCACAGATACACCAGGCAGACACTGTCATTAATCATTGTAACGTTGGAGGTGAGATTTGTGGATTGTGAAGAACTAAAATATTATAATTGATAGGCCTTTTCTAAGCAACAAAATCAAACATAAAAATGTTGTCTGAAAGCTGTTAACTCCTTACCTTTCCATTTGGAGGGGGGATCAGAGCGTCATGCTTGTGAGGGTGTATTTGAGGATGAGCTGCTGTTCCATTATTAGCCCCATATTTCATATTATTCTACAATGTATTAAGCCAGTTGTCAGCCTCATCTATTCTTTGTAATCGTTTAAATGAGGGGAAATTTTTCTTTCTACATTGAAAATTTGCTGGGGATGTTCGGTGGTGACATGATGTAGCTAGAGCTGTTTCCAGAAAGTGTCCATTTATTGCTTGTACCTAATGTAGGGTATTCTGATGCACAGCTTGGTGTCATTGTTTTCAAATCACTTTGTATCTTTGTTTTCAAATCAACTTCACCCATTTTACAAATAAATTAACTGAAGGGTTGCACAAAATCACTTCAGCAAGAGGTGGGATTAGAAACCAGGTCTCTACTTTGGCAAGTCTCACACTACTTTTCAGAATAAAAGTGCCCAGTTTATGTGCTTGACTGTTCTGTCTTTAACTACTAGACCACACCCCCTTCCAGCAGAGGTGACATACAACTATTCTTAGGGGGCATAATTTAAAGGTTCAGGGCAGGGACATAACCGCCTCTCAGAGGTTTTCAAACTGTGGGGCGTACCTCCCCCCCAACCAGGAAGGTGCGGAGGGGCATTTGGGAGAGTGAGCAGTGACACTAGGTGGCTTGGGCCAGCAATGTCGTGGGGCTTGGGGAGGGAGAGCCACCTCCACACCCTGACTAATCTCAGTGGGCCACCCAGCCTGTCTGATTTGGGGAGTGCAACCAAAAACTCAGTGGGGGCACATGACCCCATGTGCCCCCCACCATGCCTTTGTCCCCCAGAGCTAAGAAAAAAAAGACATTTATGGAAAAAAATGTTTGGTAATAAAAGGCAAATCATAAAGGACTCTAATGGTCAAGGAGGAGAGAATGTGATCTAGTATTAAAACAAGAAACTGGTAGCCAGCCCAGGACCTTTATGCATCAGTTTACATTTTTTCCAAAAATATGTGTCTGGTGATAGCAGCCTTTCACAAGCATGCTATATGCTCAATTAATGTTTGAAAAAAGCACTGAGACGCTTGGGATGCAATATACTAAATGCAAAATAGTATTACGCCATATCTGTATCTGTTTGTGCAGATTCGTTTCTCTATGAGTCTGTTTATGCATTTCAAGCTCTGCAAAGACTTGAGCATATGCTTATCTTTAAGCACATAAGTAGTCTTACTGGATTAATGGAACCATTTGTGTTAAAGTTAAACACATGCACAACTCTTTTTTAAGCACTGGGCTCTAAAGACTCATTCCTGCAAGGTGCTTAGCACTCTGGCCCTGACCCAGGCAGGCACTTAAGTCAGTGGGACTATTCCAGTGCTTAACTTTAAGCAAGTGCTTCACTGGATCAGGGCCAGAGTGGATAAGTCCTATAGCAATTCTTTTTGACCTTGGGCAAGTTCCTTAGGGCTGTCTCCTGCAGGGAGTTGAGCATGTCTCACTGACATAGCGGGAATTGCGAGTGCTCAGCACGTCACAGGGGTGCTTAACAGCTTGCAGGATTGAGCAGTTTCCTTGAGTTTCCTTGAATGGGGATAATAATATTTGCCTAACTCACAAGGTGCTGAAAGACTTAAACAGTTCGGGGTTCACAAGATAAAGTCGCTACACGAGTGCAAATCTTTACCATACAACCAATAATAAAACAAATTTAGTGTCAATGATGTGTTTGAACTACTGTCAAATGTATAACCACTGATACATCTTTCAAACCAGTCACTGGAATCCTGGCAACTACATCAGTTTATATCGACTAAGGATCTGGCCCCCCATATCTAACGCATTACCGAAAGTGCTTTGTGATACTTTCAGTGTGCACTGTGCTATATATAGTAAGACGAAACTCTATATTATTCTAAAATCTCTGTTCTCAAACAGTACCTTTTCACTGAGACTTAAGGTATAGGAGAATATAATAAGTAATAGACAAGGGCTGTGAAACCTGTCTAGAAACTGACACTTATCCAGTCAATCAAATGACAGTGCTAAGCAATTTCTATAGAACGGAGCCGGGCACTGTAATAAAACCAAAGTTGGATTTTCTCCCTCTTTCCATGAGTATGTCTTAAATTGTCAGAGAGCAAAGTCATAATTATATTTTTATTTAGTTTCGTCTTTGAAACATTTAACACTATGAAACTGATATTATGTGAAAAAAACAAGTTTCAACAAAAGAAATGCACGGATGTTTAGTCCATTATTTATTTTTCATATCTGCATGTATCCCCTATGTCATTTTATGGGTTTGTTTTCCATTCCATGTTTCCATAATTGGAATTCCATAACTTGGCTCTTGTTTCAACATGTAGAATTATAACAGATCTCCCTGTTTGTCATTGTCTTCAAATTTCCTGCATTGCCCATGTCACAGTTCAGGGCAATTACTCCTTGGTTTCCCCTCCATGGTCGACCAAAGACTCCTAGATCCTCAGCCACCACCTCACTTAGGTGGAGACTGGTGTCTCTCTCCGTCCTGACTTGGAGTTTTTTAGGCTGCACAGTTCCTGGCCTATACTGTGATGCTCCCAACAAACCAGACTGCTTTGCTTATTTTTTGAAGGCTATGAACAACGTAATTGCCAGTTATCATGCAGCTCTTTATAAGAAAGTGTATTTATTCTAAAGGTGTAAGCATTACAGAGAAAACATTAAAACAGCAAAAGTTCCTATATTAATGCTAAAAGCTTACAAGAAATCACCCATTGGTCTTATGGGGCCTCAGTAGGCAAAGCCCTTCCAGCTCTTCCAAGTAAGGATTGAGGCCCCCTGGGATAAAAGGTCCTGTCCATTTGCTGGATGACAAAGACAACCCTGAGTCAGTGTAAACTCAGGCTATTTATTCAGAAGATCTTTCTTGTCTTTTGGTCTCTGGAGAATTCAGTTTGAACTAGAATATGCAAACCTCTCCAGGTCGTTGTACTTCTCTGGAGTACGTTCTCTGAGTGAATGTGCCTAATATCCTACACTGTTCTTAGCTTCTGGAGGAACAAAGGTCTTCCTCTTCTGCAGAATTACATACAATTCCTGGCCCACAGTGATACATAAACTTAATACAGCAAGATCTCCCAAAGATATTGCAAAAAATTGCAATATCTATCACAGTTCAGAGCTAACATCAGATTGTTATGTGATTTTAAAATAATAAAAACTGATCCAAAGCCTATTGAACATCAGTGGACAGAGTCCCACTCATGTCAAAGGACTTTGGAACAAGTCCCTTCTGTTCTGTTAATATAATGCAATTTTCTAGTAGTGGCACAAAGGTTAAAGAAAGTCTATGTAAAATCTTGGAAGATGGTAGAGCCCTCCATATTAAAAAGCTTAACCCCTCAAATGGGGAGGAGCCCACAGAGCCAGTAATCAATTAAACACAGGGGATAACAAATGATAAAACCAGCACGGGAGTGCATGTCATAGGCTGAAAACAAGATAATCTGATTGTCATAAACAGATAGTTAAGGGTTAATGTCTCTTTTACCTGTAAAGGGTTAAGAAGCTCAGTGAACCTGTCGGACACCTGACCAGAGGACCAATGGGGGGACAAGATACTTTCAAATCTCTGTGGAGGGAAGTCTTTGTTTGTGTTGTTTGTTTTTGTTCGTTGTTCACTCTTGGTGCTAAGAGGGACCAGATGTGCACCCCAGTTTCCCCCAATCTTTCTGAAACAGTCTCTCATGTTCAAAATAGTAAGTACTAGCTAGAAAAGGCGGATTAGTCTTATGTTTGTTTTCTTAACTTGTGAATGTGTGTTTTGCTGGAAGTATTTTTACCTCTGTTTGCTGCAACTTGAATTTCAGGCTGGGGGTGGCTGGGGAAGTCCCTCTAGTCTATATGAGCTGAATACTCTGTAAACATTTTCCATCCTAATTTTACGGAGAAAATTTTTACTTTTTTCTTTCTTTAATTAAAAGCTTTCTTTTTTAAGAACCTGATTGATTTTTCCCCTTGTTTAAGACCCAAGGGGATTGGGTCTGAACTCACCAGCGATTGGTGGGGGGAAAGTGGGGGGTTAATTGCTCTCTGTTTTAAGATCCAAGGAGTTTGGATCAGTGTAGTCTCTCAGGGTAGCCCAGGGAGGGGAAAGTCTGGGAGGGGGAAAGGAGGGGGGATGGTTTATTTCTCCTTGTTTTTAGACCCAAGGGGTTTGGGTCTTGGGTTCCCCAGGGAAGATTTTAGGGGAACAGAAAGTGTGCCAAACAATATATTTTGGCTGGTGGCGGCGCTATCAGGTCTAAGATAGGAATTAAGCTTAAAAGGGTACATGCAGGTCCCCACTTTTGGATGCTAAAGTTCAAACTGGGGGGAAAATACCTTGACACTGATGAAGACGTCAAGCAGAGAACACTGGACAGTGCCCACTGCTATGTGAAGGAGCCCAAGGAATCAGCAGACACTGCCCAGGGGAACTCTGCCCAGATATGTCCGACATATAGGGACTGAAAATAGCCCCCTCCCCAGTTGCAGAGAACCTCCTACTCCTGGATTAATGGATAACCATCTGGCTAGCGCCAGGAAGAGGTTGATGAGGAAGTGCTATGACTTTATGAGGCCATGGACAAGGCATGCATAAAGGAAAAAATGTGGGGAAAAGAGGTTCAGCCAGAGGTCCTGGAGGAGCTGAAAGAGGGACCGCAACCTGGCTCACTAGAGGTAGGCATTCACCAGGATCAACCTCTTGCTGGGGAAAGGGAAGACATCAGGAGCTTCCATTAACCATATCAGCCATGTTTCCAGTGGGCTTAGGGTCCTGGGTGGAATAAAGGGTGGCCCACGGTGATGCCTTACCATTTCAAGGTGGTCGAACACACTGCCATATGGTGTCAAGGTAGAACAAAAAAAAACAAGGAATGGCACCATACGGTGCATGAGCACATAGAGATGGTTTGGTGACAGATTGGTTGAATATCAATCAGCCTTGTCTGGTGGTATATTGGGGTGGCTGGGAAGGAGGGGCTTGCAGTGCAGAGACCTGATTTTCATCTCTGAAGGGCTGAGGAGATAGGCAGATGGGGAGCAGGGGCAAGCCATCCTTCACCTCCTGGAGCCCATGCTGGGGGGATATCAGAGGTGGGCAGCCCCATGCACTGGGTGTGCACCAATCTCTATGTCTGTAGTCTATGAGGTCTGAGATTGGTGACACAAACCAGGACCAGCCTCTGGCACACTGAGGAGGATGGCTAAGGCTGGTTTGACATAGGCAGGGTTTAATTCTCACCTCATTTTGACTTGGACTGAGTAGATATTTGATATGCAATTTTCAATGCAGAGGTCCTCTGCTCAGAGGCAGGGAATGCATATAGTTTTTTTCTGGGATGACATGCCTTTTCAGCACAGAGCTATTTCCTGTGGGAATATACTGTCCAAATATAGCATGAGTTTGACTTGGAAATGTTGCTTCATTTAGACAAATAGACTTCTGAATTAAAAGGTGTCTCCAGTTTTTTTCTTGTGAGGACTGCAAACCTCTCACAGAGGGGATTGGTTATTCTAAAACATTAAATAAATAAATAACCCCCCTTCCTCTGTGCTGGTTGTTGAACATTAATGTTATAGGACAACCAGTGCTTGTTCTCCTATCCCCAACGAGCCTACGGATATGGTCCCCCTCCCGCTCAAGCCTTTACAGGGGCCCAGGCATGTAATCATGGTGAAACTAATGTACGGAGAGGTTACACTCTCTGTGCCTCAGTTTTACCAGCAGAAACCATCTCACATCAATACTTTAATGCTTCCAAAGAGCTTTGAGTTCCTCAGATGGCAGAACTGAGTGGAGAGTATTTTGATCTGCTGTACAAAGTTGAAGCCATAAAGGATCATGTCAGAATACCAGATGGAAAGGAAGTTCTCACTAATTTGTAGAGGGGTTGTTTAAACAAATTAGTTACTTTCACAAAATTACATGCAGTATAGTGAATAGGATTTCAGTTTAATTGTTTCCTTATGTGGCCAGCTAGAGCTTAATTCAACTTGTCACCCTGTTTTTGAAAACATTTAATGTTCAGATAAGAATGTGAAGTAGATCATAGTAGTAAAGGGTGCTTTTAAGCTTTTTGAGTATGTGCAAGTGGATAAGAGGTTCCATGTGTAAAAAAAACTATTATTTTTGTATTTACACTATCCAAAGTTTATCCAAATTGTTTATACAGTCCAGCCATGGGGGAATCCTTTTACATCACACATTAAATCATTCAAGTAATAAGATGCGAACTCATCAAATAATGACTCATTCAATAAACATTTCTATTGGTGACTATTGGGTTTTATAGTAGTGCTGGTAAGGAAATGAAAAGAAAGAACAGATTTGCCCCCCTTGATATTATCCTTAAATCTGGGTGCTATGAATGAGTTTTCTTCATAACCTGACCTAATGACTTAAAGACAACACCTTAAGCTGAGGAAGACTTGAGGGGAGTAACCTCTGTTCCCTTGTACTCTAAGCTAGTGACAAACAAGCCTTTAACAGAGGCGATGCACTTTGACTGTGGTCATGTACCCTTCCCATATCCCCCTGCAGCCTACCACAGAATAGTCTTGAAAGACGCCTCTTTGATAGGAGAATGTGTGATGTGACTATTTAAGCCTTGGTATGTAACCTCCTCCAAACTACACTAAGCTAAAAAAAACCCCTTCCTCACCATTGCACTAGCACAACTGCAACTTCCGTTAGACCTAAGCAACAGTAGAAATGAGAATATAGGTCACCCACAAATAGTTTTATCATCTTCTGGCAAATGCTATTCAGAGTAGGTCTAGACAATACACCAGTAAAATTGTAGTTTGTCAGTCTAGTGCAAGCACTATTCCTACATACAACACAGTGAGATACTTTAAAGAAAAGCTCGATGTAGATATGGTCAGACAGGAGAGATTATTCATAGAGAAAAAATAACGAGGAGTCCTTGTGGCACTTTAGAGATTAACAAATTTATCTGGGCATAAGATTTCGTGGGCCAAAACCCACGTCATCAGATGCATGGAGTGGAACATACAGTAGCGAGGTACAAATACACAGCATATGAAAAGATGGGAGTTGCCTTACCAAGTGGGGGGTCAGTGCTAACAAGCCAATTCAATTAAGGTGGAAGTGGCCTGCCACTACTCTTTTCATCCATCAGTGTCACAGTGTGCTCTACTGGACTGCAGACTGGGCTTAAGTCAGGAAGGAACTTGAGTTTTATCCTCAGCTCCCAGACTGTGTGGACCTCAGCAACTCACTTAACCCTTTTTGTATGTCAGTTTGTCCAGTTATTTATAGAAACCTACCTCAAAGGGGTATTGTGAGGATGAGTTAGCTAAAGATTGTACAACAGTTTTATGATGAAAGTTGAGATTTTTAAAACCACCAAAGGGATCTGGATGCCCAAATCCCTTAGATAGCTTGGGCTAAATCTCAGTCATTAAGTGCTAAGTATTATTATCATTATTAAAAATACTATTGGGAAGAGTATGAAATGTCTCCTCCATGATAGAATACAGTACTGCTACACAAAGAGACCAAGAGAAAGTCTGTATTGCTTTTGCCCCTATTAAATTCTTTAGGGTTTCTTATTAAGGGAATATTAATAAGGCAATAGCAACCCATGTCGGCAGTAAGCCAATCAAACTTTTGATTACTTTGATGTCACAGTTTATTTGAGTGAATTGTATCTGTGTTTTTATTGATTAGGCTCATGATCTAAAAATTAGATGAAAAATAATTAAATAGTACACTTTTCTGTAGATAGCTTACTTCTTTATGTCATGCCATTTTAAAAACTCTTTGTTTAAAATCTTCTGCTGATGACTTTGGCATTTCCCCATGAGTCATCTTCTGAAAGATTAAATATTGGCTGCTAGAAGGTAGAGTTCAAACATAACAGGTGCAAAGAGAAGTCATTGTTTAATGTTCCTGACACAGGATATTACATCATAAGTTTCAGTTTAAAAGAAGAACTGTAACAAAAGGGGAAAAGAGTGATTGGATAGTTTGTTATTATAATTGCATGGTGTAGTATGTTGCATTCTTGTTCTGAGTTGAAACGGATTTTATTGGGACCCTTTTGCACTGTAGTTGCAATGAGCTGTACCTTAAACATTTTTAACAAATATTCTGTAGAGATTAGAGCTGTGCAAGTATTAGACTTCGATGGAAAGTTTATGAAACAAGTCATATAGGTCCTGATCCAAAACCCATTGAGAAAACAATGGGAGCATTTCCACTAACTTCAATGGGCTTTGGATCAGCACCCATAAGCCTTTAAGCAGATACGGTATATGTGTCTAAAATTATCGGTCTTCTGTTTCATTTCCTTCTGTACAAACACTATAGAGAATTTGTCTGAGCTGGGCTTCTTTATACATATACATCCCGAGGCTGAGAAATGAGAAATTCCCAGTTACACTCCAAGGAAAACAGGTGCAGTGAATAATAAAAGTGGGTGTTTTCTGTAGGGATATAAAAGTATGGACCTCAGACAAATATTGAGTCAGATCCTCAGCTGGTAGCTCCATTGAATTTACAAGAGCTAAAGTAAAGATCTTGCATATTTTCTTCAGTTCATTTTAAAATCAACCTGCAGTATTTTTTTTTCCCATTAGAGCCTGATCTTGCATCAGCTCTTGCTCATTTGAGTAGCCCTCACTAGTGCCTGTAGTCTCAGTAAGGTCAGTGTAACTGGTCACACAAGTACCCATGTGAGTTTGAAGGATGAAGACCTTAGTGAGTCATGTTTATATGACTTGCAAAGAATGGGAAAGATTGGTGAAAGTAATATTGCCATAGTATTGAGTGGACAATTTTGTATGCAATCAAGTTGCAGGGATCTGCCTTCTAAAAAAGTATGCTTTGCTTAGTTTGATTGAAATAGAAAATAGGCTGCTAGCAGATGGAAGGAAATTAGAACAATTTGGCTGACATGCCTGTTGAGGCTGTCATAATAAATAAACCGATAAATGGGAGGGGAATGGAGTTCCAAGCCCAGCAGCTGTTTTCTGAAAATTCTTTATCCCCAGGAAATATTGGAACTGGGCACAATAAACTGAAATTTGCATATATTTAGCATTCCTGAGGGACAACCTAAGCCCTGACATATTTTTTATTCTGTCCTTAGGCATTTAACTTCATTGGCAGCTATACCTGAATGAATCCTCAAATTAGCAACTAATACTTAAGCATATGCTTGACTTTAAGCATGTGAGTAGGCACACTGCAATTAAGCCCATGGTATTTTCATATGTCATTGAGATCCAATGGGTCTGTCATGGGAAAGCACAGTACAAAGCCAGTAGCGAAAAGCCAGGACTTTGCCTCTTGGACAAGAGGTAGAGTACAAGAATTTTAAATGCCTGGCTTCACATGCAAAAAAATGAAATATGACAGTGTATTTTAACACACATTTGAGCTAGTGTAGTTATGTAATGAAAAATAATATAATAATGAAAACACTTCTCTAAAAGCCCTTCTTATTGGTGAAAGCTGTTGTCAAGGTTCCTTCCCCACTCTGATCTTTAGGGTACAGATGTGGGGACCTGCATGGACACTTCTAAGCTTAATTACTAGCTTAGATCTGGTATCGCTGCCACCATTCAGAATTTTTAGTGTCTGGATCACTCCCTTTCCCCCCCAAACCTTCCCCTCCCCAGGTAGCCTTGAGATACTCCTTCACCAATTCCCTGGTGAGTCCAGATCCAATCCCTTGGATCTTAAAACAAGGAGAAATTAACCATCCCCCCTCCTTTCTCCCATCAACTCCTGGTGGATCCAGATCCAAACCCCTTGGATCTAAAAACAAGGAAAAAATCAATCAAGTATTAAGAAAAAGACTTTTAATTAAAGAAAAGAAAGGTAAAAGAAAACCCTCTGGGAGAGATTAGCATACCAGCTACTCTCACAGACAACAGATTCAAAACACAGAGGATGTTCCCCTGGGCACAAAAAAATACTCAAATACCAAATTTGATTCTACCTCTAATTGCATAAGACAGGTTACAAAGAAATAAACATAAACCTATTTATTCCATTCTAAAACTTACTACTCTGATAAGAGGCTAGTTCCTTGATCTTTTTCACTCTGGCTGAAACTGAAATTCCAAACAAAGAAAAAACTTCCCTCCTTCCTTTTGAAACATCTTGTTCCCCCATTGGTTCCTCTGGGCAGGTGTTAGCTAGGCTAGGTGAACTTTTTAACCCTTTACAGGTAAAAGAGGCATTAACCCTTAACCATCTGTTTATGACAGCTGTAGATGCCCAAGTTGATCTGCAACAGGCTTTGATGATGTGTATGACACAGACATCTTAAAAGTGAGTCAGAGATACCAGTTAGACTCTAGTACATCATTTGGTTTGTAAAGAATCCTTGAAGGACTTTGGGTCAATGAACCAATAACTGGATTATATCGCATTATTCATTCAGGATTTCCATTTATGGATTATACCGTTCCATCTTGATTTTATTCTGTTCACTTTCCATCCATTCCAAAGAACCCAATGCATGAAGACCACATCAGAATGGAAATTGCTTATAGAATATGTTGCAATAAATACATGCCAAGCGTGGCACATAGCTGGAGTATATTTAATATTCCATTGCATTTCACAGTGATATATACGTTAGCTCAAAAATTTACTTGTAGCTCTCATTTCGGTCCTGGAAGTAAAATGTTATTTGAAAGGGCAGTTATTTCTACCACCAGTAGCATTGCCTTTCTTACAAACTATGAATAGCATTATCCAATGAATAATCAATGGCTGTATGAAACTCCGTGGTCTCAACAGCTTATCATAAATCATACATTATTTGACAGAGACTGTTGGACTAGATTTACATGACCTTTGAACACATCCTTCTGGCATGTTAATATAGAAATGGCTTCTTAATCATTTCTTTCCCTGCAGTAGCAATGGTGACCTTACTAATGTTAGTTACATTATCTGAAGAATAATCAGTTTTCAGCTGATTCTCTTGGGGTCAGATTCCACACTCAATTACACCAGCTGATGGGTTATTCTGGATTTACATCAGTGTAACAGAGACACTAGATCTCAAAAACAAACTGTAAGTAATAGTAATCTATGGAGAATTCCAAACAATAGTTAGAACAAATGCCACATTGTTTTCAAAACAGATGTAGTCCTTTGTTTCCTTTCCCTTTACATTCCTCCTGCCTCCCTTTATTTGAACCTCACTAGTTCCCTGATCTTTCAATTTTCTCATTCCTGATCCCAAATAGGGCCTCTGATCCCCATCTCCCTCTCCTCAACTGGTACCAGGCTTCTGATTCCACAGTAAATCCTCCCTACACCCAACCTTATAGTCCTTTGCTATATCTTCAGTAATATGAGTCGATTGTGTGGATGGGCAAGAGGAAGGGTTGTGGCTTTCAGGTACGGTACTCTTTCTCCTGAGCTAATTCCTTGTTGTCCTAGGTCAGAGGTATCCCAGAATACCCCCCACCCCCCACAACCTGACTCTGGAAAAGTTTTTACTCTTATAAATAATAATACTTAACACTTACAAGCATCAACCTATCTTCACTCCACTTCTGTAGGACAGGTAAGTATTACTATCCCCAGAGTACAGAGATGGCAGAGAAGTTAAGTGACTAAACTAAGCGGTAAACAACAGAATCCTTTAAAGGAAAGCTTGGCTTTTGTCCACCTTATTCTTGTCTTGTATGTCTAGATAATTGTGGGTGCAAGGATTAGATAGAGAGAGTCAGTCAGTCAGTCAGTCAGTCTATGCAAACAGCTTTGTAGTCGATTTTAGTAAGCCAGTGGCTACAAATGCAGATGCAAAGTCAGAGATTCAGCTTGGCTCTACAACTCTAAACCCAAGCCAAGACACTGGATTTGAAAGCATGCACATGAAAGAAGAAATACGCAAGTTGATATAAAATGTCACTGTCAGCATGGCTAGAATGTTCACACTGGCTTGGATTTTCCATGGCTAAATCTCATCCTTGTACACAGCACAAGAATTCTCATTTTAATAAACTTTTAATCTTAACAGGATTGCCAGTATCCTCTTCTGGATTTTACATTCTCTGTCTACTGGCATGGTGTTTATCAGCCCTGCCTGGTTTCTATGTTTAAAAAAGATAGGATGGTATGAATGCAGAGTGAGAGTCAGAGTGGGAATGTGACCTGTTATTTGGGAAACTTAAGGTCAGATGTTACACATCTTATAGAAATAATAAATCATTACTAGTTGTAGCTGAGGCATTTACTACACAACTTTTCATCAGTAGATATCATAGAGATTAAGGCCAGAAAGGACCACCAGATCATCTAATTTTACCTTTTTTATATCACAGGCCACTAGACACCATCCAGCCACCTCCCCAACAAGCCATCAACCAAAATTAGACCAAAGTATTACAGCCCTCGGGAGACTAGACTCTTACTAAGTACAAAGTCTTTTATAAATGGACAGCAGCTGGCTGAGGTTTCAGAAAAAACCTGATCCTTAGGAGGTAGACAAGTTCTATGTCCAACTGTTAAAAGATTGCTCTGTGGACATTGCTGAGATAACTTCATATGAGCATTGTATTTATAAGATGACAAAATGGAAACATGTCACACAATATGGGAGGAATTCCTCTCTTATGTAAATGAAAGCACAGATGTGCAAGTGAGAAGTACATGAGATGGCCAGGGGCTAGCTGTGATGCAGAAATCCAGAGCTTTGCTTTTGGGAAGTGTCCTCTCCATTGGAATATCTTTTTCAATGGTGCTTTGCCAATTACGGTGGTTTCAGAACTGGCGTATATCTGCCTTTTAAAAAGTGCAAAACAAAACTAGCTGCTGGTAGATTGTGGTGTGTATCAATTGAAGGGGCACTGAAGTGAAAGAAAAAAAATCTCATTGCTTTTTATATACCTTTAAAGAAAAGGGGAACCAAAATAGAGATCTATCCACAGATGCATGTACAACAAGAAACTGCAGACCATCTGCACAAAGATATTCCATGTTTATTGGGAAATAGTGTCATCATAAAACTCCTTCTGAAGGTGATGTCTTCCTCACAGGGTCTCCACCCACTCTAGGCAAGGCTTCTATCTTCTGGGAAGAAGTTCTCTGGTTGTAAGCAGGAGACCTGTGTCTACTGCAACACTTTTGGGGATCATCTCTAGGAAGATAAACCCATATGATAAAACAGTCTGCAAACCTTGGATTCAGGTTTTAGAAAAATCTCACAATGCAGGAGGAATACATGTACACTAAGGAACTGATAAATCACACACGAGGACAGTAAATACATAGAAATTGGGCAATCTATCCCAAGTGGCTTTATTTACTCTCACTAGGGCTAAGAAAGTGAAAAGTTTGAATCAATAACTCTATTGCAGATAGACTAATATTAAATATCACAATCCAAACTTGTCCCCAGGCACTTTCACCAAACAGATCCCACTTATTCAAAGATGTAGTATGTGTTAGCAAGAGCTAACTCATTTAACTATGAAGAAACTCAGTCATAAAGACAGACAAGCTGACTAGAGGCATATGCATAGTGGGGCATATTTTCACAGGTAAGGGACTGTAGTGTTGGGATAGGAGAAAGAGTACACTACACCGTAACAGGGTGGAGTTCTCTAAAACCTCAGCGAGCCTCTGTCAGTAAGAGTAAATCTGTTCTTGGACACGGTTCAGATTCACTCATTGTTTTCTTTCTCCAGGTTTTGGCAGGAGATAAGGTGCCTCTCAGGAGGGCAGAATCAGGTAGCTCCTCTGTCCTGCAAGTCTCATCTTTTGGGTCAGCCAACCCTGTTCAGTTATGTCTGTTCAGCTACACCTGCACTGGCAGTGGGACTTAAAAGGAAGACAGCCCAGCAGTGGAAGGCTGAGGCTAGCTACACACCTGGGGAAAGAAATGAAATATCCAATAACATGTAAAGTGGTTTTAGGAGGGGATGATGCACAACTGATCATATTGTAAGATTAGAAACAGAAATACAAAAAAGTTTGAGGAACAAAGAGTATATAACTGTTGTTTTGGACATTGAAAAAGCATATGATACATTATGGAGGGAAGGTTTGCTCACAAACAGGGAAGAATTGGTAGGGGAAGTAGGAGTGGGTGGCAACCTGGGCAACAGTGACCATGAAATGGTTGAGTTCAGGATCCTGACAAAAGGAAGAAAGGAGAGCAGCAGAATACGGACCCTGGACATCAGAAAAGCAGACTTTGACTCTCTCAGGGAACTGATGAGCAGGATCCCCTGGGAGGCTAATATGAGGGGGAAAGGGGTCCAGGAGAGCTGGCTGTATTTTAAAAAAGTATTATTGAGGGCACAGGAACAAACCATCCCGATGTGCAGAAAGAATAGCAAATATGGCAGGTGACCAGCTTGGCTTAACCGAGAAATCTTTGGTGAGCTTAAACACAAAAAGAAAGCTTACAAGAAGTAGAAACTAGGACAGATGATTAGGGAGGAGTATAAAAATATTGCTTGTGCATGCAGGGGTGTAATCAAGATTGCTAAAGCACAACTGGAGTTGCAGCTAGCAGGAGATGTGAAGGGTAACAAGAAGGGTTTCTACAGGTATGTTAGCAACAAGAAAAAGTCAGGGAAAGTGTGGGACACTTACTGAATGGGGAAGGCAATCTAGTGACAGATGATGTGAAAAAAGCTGAAGTACTCAATACTTTTTTTGCCTCAGTCTTCACAGACAAGGTCAGCTCCCAGACTGCTGCACTGGGCAGCACAGTATGGGGAGGAGTTGAGCAGCCCTCAGTAGTGAATGAACAGATTAAGGACTATTTAGAAAAGCTGGACATGGGTCTGGATCTAATGCATCTGAGGGTGCTTAGGGAGTTGGCTGCTGTGATTGCAGAGCCATTGGCCATTATCTTTGAAAACACGTGCTTATCAGGGGAGGTCCCGGACGATTGGAAAAAGGCAAATATAGTGTTCATCTTTAAAAAAGGGAAGAAGGAGAATCTGGGGAACTACAGACTGGTCAGCCTCACCTCAGTCCCTGGAAAAATCATGGAGCAGGTCCACTAGGAATCCATTTTGAAGCACTTGGAGGAGAGGAAGATGATCAGGAACAGTCAACATGCATTCACCAAGGGCAAGTCATGCCTGACCAACCTGATTGCCTTCTATGATGAGATAATTGGCTCTGTGGATATGGGGAAAGTGGTGGATGTGATATATCTTGACTTTAGCGATGCTAAATAGGTGCAGAACAGTTGTATGCAGTTAACAGTTTTACATTTCCGGGTATACTGCTTGATAATAAACTTACTTGGAAGGACCATATAGAAAGTATTACAAACATATGTAAAGATGGGATTAGTCTATTAAAAAGTACTTCTGGGATTAACTGGGAAGCAGATAAGTGCTTACGATGCTATGTAGAACATTAATAAGATCAGTCACAGATTATGAGTGTCAAGCTTGTAGTTCTGCATCTGGATTGGAGCTTTAAAAGATAGAGTCAGTTCAAGTCGAAATGCTACAAACTGCATGTGGTGCATTTCTTCAAACACCATAGTTTGTAATGTTACTGAAGAAATGCCTATCAATTTAAGAATGAATATGTTAGATCTGACATTTTGGGCTAAAGTCAAGGGAGGTAGCACAGATAAGAATACTGAACCTATATACAAGAAATGTTGGGAATTAAGGAGATGAAATGTAGCCCGACAGAGTACACTCATTCATGGTCTTAAGGTTAAAAGAGTTAAGTGAAAAAGAACAACTAGAAGAGATTAAAATCTATAGTTGTGTGGCAGGAAGTTATACCTGCAATATTGTATCTCTGGGTGTGGATTTAGAATAATATAATAAAACAAAGGGAAAGTAAGAGACATCCTATATGACAAATAACATTTATGAGTTGATATGTGGTAAATGAAGCCAACATTGCTGAGTATATGCTGATGGATCTGAAGCTGAAAGAACAGGTAGTGTGGGAGCTGCCTTTTGCATCCCTGAGCCTGGAGTTCAGAGAACTGAAAGCATATCTAATTTTGTAGCCATTATGATAGATGAGTTGATGGAAATAATGTTAACATTAAACTGAATAAGGTATGTACGGCTGTTATCTTTTCAGATTCATTATTAGATATTATGGCAATTAAAAGGGGTACCTCAGAAAGCAGAAGTTGAACTAATGAACGAAATATTGCTTTTGACAATACAATTAGTATGTTTGAGTGTGAACATAGTAGCAGCATGGATTCCATCATGTAGCAATGAAATTGCTGATAAATAAGTGAAAAATGCTTTAAAACATAGAGAAATAGATATAAAAACTCCTTTGAATAAACAAGAATTTAAAAGTTTAGTTAAAAAAGGATTTTTTAAAGAATGGCAAAAATTGTGGACCAAGGAGAAAAAAGGAAAAAGATCCTATGGAGTATGCTCCAAAGTAGAGGATAATGCTCTACTCCAAAGTTATTAAAGGATCAGGGAAGTATTCATATTAAGATTGTTGGTTTGAATAATAATGTATAGTTATTGAATAGACACCAAGATGGATTATGTTACGCATGTGAGGTTAAAGAAACAGTTGATCACCTGATATGGGAAGGCAGGGAGTGTTCCTAGGAAAGAAAAGTTCTTAATTAAATTTTTTGATGCTTTAAAGTGACCGAATGTATTATCAGGCTGTTGGGAAAGTGGGCTCGACACTTAAAACAGATCTACTATGTTTTTTAAGGATAAAGAGCAGGCTAAGAAAGTATAGTGGAATGAATGTACAAGGAATATAGTAGGTGGCAGCTACTACTGACTCAGTAGATGAGCATCCTTCACCATAAAGCAGAAGAAGAAGAAGGTGAGGGTTGACTGGGGAAGACAGTCCCTGAGCCACAGGGAAGAGGAGAAGAGGTCCTTCCCAAGATTGAGATCTTAGGTAGGTGGTCCTGGGAATTGCTGCTTGACAGAAAGCAAGAGGGCAGCTGCAAGAGAGTAGCAGTGAGCAGAAGGCACCTGCAGGAGACCTTAAGACATCAGGAGATGAAAAGACTTCAGGCAGGTGGGACTATAAGTGTCCTGCCAAAGCAGGAAAGACTCCAGACAGAAAGGCCTGGGAGTGGGTTGAAGACTAGCCCAAGTGGGATGGAAGAACTTTTGTTACCCAAAAAAGGTGAATGAACACTGAGAGTGACCCAGCTGTAGGGCTGAGCCATGTGAATGCCCAGGAGAGATAAAAACCTCTGGTGAAGAGAAACTGAGGAAGAGTGCTGCAGAATGACCCTGGCTATGAGGCGGCAGTGCGTGGTGATGGTTACCGGCTGTATACAGGATCTTAGCTCCCTTTTGTCAGCAGCAGGGACAGGATTTTGCAGAGAATAAGGTAAAAGGTTTTTTTTTTTTTTTCAGATTTCTAAACCAGAAGGGAACACTGTAGTAATCTAGTCTGACCTCCTGCATAGCACAGGTCATAGAACAGCACCAAAATAATTCCTAGAGCACATCTTTTTGGAAAACATCCAGTCTTGGTTTAAAAATTGCCAGTGATGGAGAACTGAGCCCTCCCTTTCTGTTGGAGCTCCCCATTGACTTCAGGCTTGCTTTTTCCTCAGCCTTTTAGTCTTGATCCTGCCCCTTAGATCGAAAGGTCACTGCGGACTTTCACCACCTCTACTGGATACTTTCTGAAGATGTAAGATCTTATTGCTATGACAATTGGGGCCAAAAACCACTGCTCTAATCAGAGAACTTTGAGAGCAGCCTGCTTCTGGAGTCATTGTTGCAGGTGGGACTACATGTACAGGAACTGCTGCTTCTTCCTTTTCTTACTGCTATTAGATAAATAATAACAAAGACAGTACCGCTGCCCTTTCTTCTACAGTCTAAAAGAAAGACACATAGAATACAGGTTGCACTGGGAAATCCAGAGGTAGGTGGGGAGAATGTAGAAGTGAGGGTGAGTCTGTATTTACTTGTTGATTATAAGATGCTTCACAGAATAAGAGATTGTTTGGGGTGTTTTTTTTAAGAAGAACTTAAAATGAAGAGATGATAGTGGCTTGGTAACCTGGGGCAGCATGGGTATCCCACGCATAGGACAAACATGGTAAGAGGATACACATGGGCAATACAACTGTTATCACTGACAGAGCAGAAAGGTCATACTGAAACCTATTTGAATAATCTGACCACTGTAAATAGAGTTCTATTCATCTTGATTCTGCAGATGTCATGTACCATGTCTGGGTTCATTACAGTGCACAGGGATGTACAAATACTTAAATTAATATCATTGGATTTTTTAAAAGTCCATTATAAAACTGTTTCCCCAGAAGTTATATGGGAACATTTCCATTCACACTGAGTTAAGTAAAGCCCCCTTCCCCTTTCATTGTTTACCTACAAAAATGAACTACACGAGGTAGGGGAAAAAAGTAGTTGACAGTGTCCCTTTAAGAAATCCTCTAACTATGATATTATCAAATATTTCCATTCTGTTTTCTACATGGAAATATGTCTTGCCAGCCCAGCTTGTTGTCAGCAAAGCTTTATTTACCCTGAGAAGGTGAAAGGATTAAATATGTTTACAGAATTAAAATACCTGAGGAAGATTTGAGAGCCAATGAACCAGAGAGGAGATTTTAATTAATAATTCACAAATAGGAGCTAATCTCCTCTTTTCACTGTAGTGAAAAATAAATAAAAGCTTTCAATGTTCCTTGGTAGTGAAGTTTTAGACTTGAAGTGCCATTCCATTGATGCACCAATTTCTGTTTTCTTGTCACATGTTCTCCTGCTGCCTTCAGGTAGAAGCAGGGGATATTTGAATATTTACATATAGTAGCAGCCTTTGCACAAAAAGCGCTATTTTGCTGTAGGTTACATTCACTGCTTTATAAGAGTTTTCCAATTATGGTGCTGTCCCAACAGATTGTCTTCTAGACAAAACAAGCGTAAAAACTTCTCAAATCTGTAATTAACAGACCATCTGTGAGAACAACACATCACTGAACTTATAAGGAATTGTGGGTAATATTTAGAAAATCTGTTGCTGCCTAGCAAAGCTATTCCCTTAGCTTTGTGTGACTGAGCATTTGTCTGAGATGCATAGAGGTCTTGGGCCAAGTTCTATTGTCAGTTAATGGAGCTACACAAGTATAACTAATAGTCAAATTTAATTCCCTCCCCTCCCAGTTTGTGGTTCCACCAGCAGCTTTAATTCCATTGACAATTGCTATGTACTGTATTCCTATTTATTTATGTAAGTGCATAATGACCTCTGGTGACAGGGTTTACCAAAGTACATATTGCAAAGCAAAATCTAGTCATGACCTAAATGACGCTAGCCTTGCTTCCTCTAAAGCACAAGTGCAGTCTGTAACTGCCTTTCTCAGATGTTTTGTTTTCAGGTCGTGGTGTTTCATCCTGGATCCATCAACTATGCCTATACTAATTACCTTGTTCTGACTGTTAGGGCCCCATTGAGCAATCTGTACTCACATTGAGTAGCACTTACCCAGGAAGGCAAGACCAATTGTACTATTTTCTATGTATACGGCTTATTTAGTAACCATGTGATTTATTAATTATTATTATTATTCTCATCCTTCCGCTCCCTTCCTCCTTTTTGTCTGTTTAATGAGCCTCACTTGTGTCATGTTGAGTTTAGGTTGTGAGTACTTCAGATTATCATGCACTGGCAATTCCCAGGGCATATATGATCCATCCAGCCCATGCTTCTGGAATTGTTGTTCTGGGATGCAGGAGGGGAGTTCATCTTCCACAGAAGCTGCCATGATGATATCAGCAATAGTCATGAAGCAGCTGTATAGGCAAACAAACAGCAGCCAGTTCAGTCCCAGCCTGAGGGATGGCTGAGAACTTTCTCAAGCAGAACAGCTTTACTCATCAAGTCTGTGAAGCACTTTTTTGCCACCCCAAATGTAACTGATATTCTTGTCCATTGTCTAACATTATCTCACTGCTGCGCACAAGGTCAACATGAGGCTGTTTTGAGGAAGGAAGGCGCCACCTAACTTTTTGGGATATACCCCAATTTAAATGAATCATAAAATTGTGTGCCTATTTGTAGGTTCTTTCTAGCATCTCATTGCAGCAATGGAACTGAGCTGCTTATCTAGCATTCAGTCTACATAGTTTCATGTTTTCAAGGCTATGTTTGCAAGAAAAAGGATGAGAGTCTTACTTTTTATTTTAAATGAAAATTGAGATTCTCCTTCATGGAGTCCAAAAGGCAGTTGTGTTCATAGTGGTGTCATGTAAGCCCCCCCTGGCCAGTCATTTTGACTAAAGCAGGCCTCAGCAGTGCTTTCCTTAAAACTCTGGTTTACATTTCATTAATTTATTTTCTAGAGAATTTCAAGCCAGTCTGACAGTTCTGGATACTGATATCCTGTGCTTATTCACAAGTATCTGTTTGCCAGAAGCTGGGAATGAGCAACAGGGGATGGATCACTTGATGATTACCTGTTCTGTCCATTCCCTCTGGGGCACCTGGCACTGGCCACTGTTGGAAGACAGGATATTGAGCTAGATGGACCTTTGGTCTGACCCCCTACGGCCATTCTTAAATTCTTATATAAACAAGAAGAGCACAGGCAGCATACAATTTCCACACTGCTCTTCCAATGAACTGGAAGCAGGCTACTACAGAAATGAGAAGATTGTTTGTTTTCCATGCAATTGAATCTTTAAGCCTCTCTGTAGAGACTGCCAAACAGTGTCAAGTGTGGTGTGGGTCTGTGATGTGGACATCTGCCCACGAGGAACTGGACTGAGACCACTAGCTCCTTTAATCTAGTTGTGAAATTTCCAAACTTTTCCATAGCGGAGACCATATTGAAAACATGAATTGTCTTATGCCTTACTCCTTTCACATTCACAATTACATGCACTATCTCCCCTCTGATTCACAAACTCATGACATTGTGGAGACAACTGTAGCAATTGATTAGCTGGAAAAGTAATATTGGGCAAGAATTTAATATATATTTTAGCTGTCTTTTTAATGCAAGTTAACAGCTAGGAATGGGGGAATTTGGATCCAGAGGACTCTATTGGCCATACCTATAGGAACTTCTGATTTAGACCATCAAAAGCCATTAGATGGTAATTTTATGTTTACATATTTCAGTCATAACAAGGTGTGAACAGGCAACATAGAGGTATGTATTTCTATGTAGCCACCATGTTCTCCTGACTTTGCACTCCCTCCCCATTCACCTAATAAGGAATATGTTCAAGTTTGACTTATATGATGAAATTTTATGAATAAATTCATGTTTTACATATAAAATAAATTACATTTGTTTGATTTGATACAATATTCCTTATTTCTTTTATTGAGAAGCAAGAGTAATAAGTTTCTAATGATGCAGAGGCGTCAAATAAAGTTTCCCCTTTCAAGATTTTTGGTAAAGACTGAAGTGACAGGTCAGGGGTTCTCTTTATTGAGAACATAAGTCAGACTCATTAGTTGTGATGACCTGTGAAAAATTTTACACCACCAGCAAAACACATACTTTGGAATAAAGCTATAAAAGTTAACCTCTCACGGATGCAGAGATTTCAGTTCTGGGGCAAAAAAAATGTTTTAATTGTCAAAATTGTTTTTCCAATTCACAAAACTACCATCTCTACAAAATTACACTTGTCAATATATTTTTTTTAAATATTTTTATAATGGAGCACCCACAGCCCCCTTAGTGATATTTTCAACTACTTCCAGCCCCTTCCCCTTATTATCCTGTTCACTCGAGTCCTGCACTCTACGTGCTGTCTTGAGGAAAGTAATCTCTCTCTCTCTCTCTCTCTCTCTCTCTCTCTCTCACACACACACACACACACACACACACACACACACACACACACACACACACACACACACACACACACACACACCCCTACCTGTATTTTACTGGCAGAGTCCCAGTTGCTTGCTTTGCACTCTGCCACATCTCATCCATGACATAGTTCTGATTCCATGAATTTCCCTTCCTGTGTCTGAGGAAGCTCACAAATAAGAGAGATCACTGAGGGGGAGGAAGGAAGTGGAGAGATTGGGCAATGGAGGAAAAGAGACATTGTTTCCCCTTCCCACCTTTCCTTCTTTGACCTGGTCCAGAGGTCTCTGAACTGCTACCCTGAGGCTCTTAATAACCTCCACAGGAGTAGCACATGAAGACAGATAGACTGGGATCTATGATGGGGGAGCTGAGCTTGTCCCTCGCGAATGACAGTACACTCTGATTCTCACTGGGTCTGATTAGAGCTGGTTGGGAATTTTTCAACAAAATATTTTTTTCATTGGGAAATGTCAATTAGTTAAAACTGAATCTTTATGTTGAAAGGTCAGTTTAGACTAATTTTTCAACCTGAAAAAAAATGAAATTGTTGAAACATTTCATTTCAACATCTTCTGAACAACTTCCCCACCCCCTAATTTTCTTATTTGAAGGACTGTGACACTCTCTATCCCAAAGCAACACCCTGTCACCCCCACATCTATATGGAGATGTATATTGTACAAAGTATGCCTTATGAGGTATCATTTTAAGTCTTGATCTGTTGAGCTTTAATATCCTGTTGAATTATATGGGCTATAACTGAATGTGAAGTTATGATGTTTGATATATATGTGTTGCTGAAATATGTTGTGAGGTTGGAAACACTCACAAGCAGCCTTTCAGGTACAACAATGACGAAACCAGACAGTGTTGATGGCTCATTAAGGGGAATCTGCTCTACCAAGGATTATCATAGGATTCATGTACAATGAAGACTTCTCAGAAGGGCACATCAAAAATGGACACTGTTTGACGCATGTCACAGCAAAAGATATTTTCAGCAAACTAGAGGAACCTATTAAAGGGGGAAGTGACATCATTGCTTTCTCCTCGCTCCCCCCACAGCTCAACACCCGGATACACATCTAGAGAAGAAAGATTGAACTGGGGAGTTGGTCCCAGGCTGAAGGGGTTTTGCAGCCTGTGTATGGAAGATCTGTGATCTGCTTGTATTGTCTATCAGGGTTAGACACTGCTTGATTCAAATCCTGTCTAGTCTATAGAACTCAGATTGCTTTTTTACTTTTATTTCTTAGGTAATCAACTTTGCTCTGTATGCTCATTACTTATAATCACTTAAAATCTTTCTTTTGGTAGTTAATAAATCTGTTTTTTTTTAAATCTAAAACAGTGTGTTGTTTAAAGGGAAATATGCGAAGGGATAGGAGCTGGTGCATGTCCACTCCAAATTAAGGAGGGGCGGACTGGGTAATAAACTTACCCTGGTCAGAGCTGTACCATCTTGCCCTGGTCAGAAGCCTGGAGTCCTAGACTGGGGAGTTGGGGGCAATTGGCTGGAGCCTCTCTATTGTTGGTTTATGAGTGGATGGACAAAGCATTCATGCAACTCGGCTGCCTGTGAATGGCTGTGTGAGTGCAGGACCTGGAGGGATCTGCAGCTTGTCACAGCATCACTGTGTGAAATAGAGCCCAGGTTGGTAAGACAGTGGGCTCAGCAGTACCCTAGTTCCTGGTTGCACCTTGGGGAACTCATCACAATGATGTTTAGTTTAGAAATTTAAGCTTAAAAAAATAAATGGTCAAAATCAAAATGGAATGTTTTAATTAACTGGAACTGAAATTTTTCCAGATTCTTGTGGTGATTGAAAAGTTTCATGGAGTGGCAAAATAGTCACATCTAAAGCTATGTGAGAAACTATCTGCAAGGCCAGTCAGACTGGGTGGTGAACTGGGTTACAGAGGACTGAGGGGCTAATGTGCCCTTTCCTTCTGCAGAACCATTGGCGAATTATTTGGCTCTGTTTCTGAATTGCTTATCTGAATTTTTAGTTTTATTTTGTATTACCCTTTCTTGTCAATCACTACTTATGGTTTCTGACCCTTTAATTCAGTATGTATTTATTGTGCAAGCTAGATCAATTTACTCTCCTGTAGATCTATGGTGCATTACAACTTTCAGGACAAACTTATCCTACCTGAGAACTAAACACATATGAAGTCCTTCCTTCCGCTTTCAACTGCATTTCATTAACTAACATCCATATGTGATAACCGCAACATTTCTACATTCCTCCTTACCAATAGGTATTCTTAATGGATATGCCAAGAACTATGAACAAGGAAGAGTCATTCTTAGCTTTGAACTGTTTCTAGAGAAATGTATCTTTATGCTCACATTTTTCTTTTAACTATACCAGATTTAATGTGGGGTTTTTCCTCCCTGTGTATATTGGATGGATTCCAGAAAATCCTGTTCTGCTTAGATTTCAACCCCAGACTCACCTACACAATATATTTGCAGCTTTTCCTTGGGTGTCTCTTTGCATTGATGTCATTAAATGACTCAGCTCTAAAATAGTGAGTCACCAATGTCTATTGTAAGTGTGTGTGTGTGTGGGGAAATTACAATCTGGTAAATTCAAATAAATGCACTGACATCTTGATTGCTGGAATATATTAATGTGGTGTTTTTCACCCCTCCTACTATTTCAGATTATTTTCAGCCTTCACAGTCACAATGTTAACAATTTTCTATAGGGATGTGGCATGTCAAAAAACTAAAAAACTCCCTGTTGAACCTTCCAAGTCCTTTGGGGGGAAAATGACTAATCTCTAAATGAGAACTAGATAGCTCTGGTGAATGGTAATAAGATCTATATCCTTTTATCATTCAGTTACTAGACCAAAACCAGTCCCTAACAATAAGCATGGTAACATAAAGCATTATTCTACAGCATATTAGAACCAGAACTGCCTTTAGTAGTGACAATGATACATTACTTGTTGCACTTCAAGTGATGCAAAATAAAGGACCGAGCATGGCTGCCTCCTGGTGTAATAGAGCCCATCTCTTGGCTGTTTGTTGAATAAAATAAAGTGGCTGGTCTTAGCCTAAGTAGTCATAAAAGTGATAATCAGAATTAGCTTCTGTTGTGGTACTCTTCTCAGCAAAGGCACCACATGGCAAGGTCAGAAGTCTGAACTACCCAATAACTTCTATGCATTCTCCCTCCATATTCGAATTCAGTGACTTTGGCAGGTGGTGTGGAGAATTTTATATTCACCTAATCCCTGCTATCTGTGTTCTGTGGTTATATGGAGGGTTCTAGTCTTCAAGGTTAATAAAATGCAACTATAACCCCTACTTAAAGTTTGCCACTTCCTGGAACTCTGGACTGAGGCTCTGGGGAGTCCTACCCAAGGGACTTTAACAATAATGGCTACCAAAGTCATCTGACACCATTTCTCTAGCTTGGAGTCATGGATGAGTACAAAATGGACTAGAAACTCCCTCTAAGGCCAATAGGGAGACTTCTGAAGGGGCTGATATGGAAAAACAGTTTGTTGGGCCAATAATGCCAGTGCTGCTCAAGGGACAGCCTGATGCAGAGACAAGAAGACTGGGTTTAGTTTCTGTTTTGATCTTGGATTGGGGCTGAGAGAGAAGCAGCACATCTTAGGGAGTCTCTGATTAACTCCCACTACCTGCAAATGGAGGCTTTGAACTGCTGTGGGATCTAGGGCATGGGTAAGGCAGTTCCTTCCCTGAGGAAATCAATGTCCAGAGTGGCAGAGATCTGACCTGGCACTTACTACGAAGAGCCAGGCAAGACCCCCACAGGGTCTCAGACTAGAGAGTCAACAAGTCTGCTAAGAGGTAGGAGAGGATCCTGACGCACCCAGGAGTAAAGACACAGTAAGGAATCTGTGAGTCAGCAAATGTTCACAACACTGTAGCACTTTTCTCAGGATTCAATCTGAGTGTACCATCTGCCTGGGAAGCTGCCAGGAAGGGAGCCGGTGGTTGGGAAGAGCTATACGTTTTCAGAGGTAGGAAACTGGTTTCCTTCTCTAGCTCCAATTTTCCTGTTCCCAGTAAAGTCACCCTTTTGGGGGTGACTGTTGTTTTGGGGTGCATTTTTGCTGAGGTTTGTGTTGATATACATTTATTGTTTCCTGTGTACTGGGTTTTATGCTCTTTGCCTGTTGATAGCATTCATTTTCCCAGGGACAGCACACTCTGTGTATTGGGCACAGTGCGGAGTCACCTTGGGTGGAGGCACAAGGCATCGGAAAGAGAACCCAGACCCCAACCTATGGGAGAAGTGGAGAGAAGCCACTCCAAGTAGCAAGCACCAGGGAGGAGACTTGAGCCACATCCTGAGGAAGGGCTTATATAGCATTTCATAACCCCTATAGCCCTGTTACAAATTTCACTGAAGCCAATGGAAATGCTCTCATAGATTTTGGGTAAGTACTTACAGAAGACTAAAAGAGAATTACTAACTATAATTTTCCTGTAAGCAAGTACTATGTGGTACAGATAATGAACGATCAGTGCTGGCAAACGTGCAGCTACTTTAATGTATCTGCCTCAGATTACGTGAAACTTTAAATATCTGTTTAACGCTAATAAATTAGTGGACTCACTGTAGCATGATATTGGTTAATTTTAAAATTACATTATAGATTCCTAACTTTAAAAGGTGACTGTGCTATGGAGCGTTACATCCACTACAATGAATTCTACATTACAGCCCCTTCAGATGCTTCACCAGATTGAAGGTCATTACCAATCGCTGTTTAATCTACCAAGTCATGCATATAGACAAAGGTTAACTGAGCGTGAACCAATTTGACTTCCTTTGTCAACTCAAGACAATTTGCAGCATAATAAAGCTTTTCTGATTGCACTTAACAACACCTGCTTTAAAATCCAGCCTCATTAATATTGTGTTAATGAGCTAGAAATCTTCTAGCAAGGGCAGGATCAAAGAAAAATGATTTGCCTTCAATCTCCATTGCATATAACCTACCCCACACAAACTTCTGTTATGTTTATTCAGACAAGCTGCTTTGGAAATAAATTCTTCACGGTCTTAATGTTTTAGGAATGAGATTTATAGATATGGTGGTTCTTAAGGTTCCCCCCCCCGCCAATATTAGGATTCAATTTTAGTTTTAATGACAGTATTTTGGTGGTTCAAAACAACAGTTAATGGGGTTGATCAGATAGAGAATTTTCCTATTTATCAGATTTTCTCTCTTTTTGTGATATTAAAAGTTCAGTCAATCTGAGAATTATTCTTCATCAAGCATTCTAATTTAAAAAAATGAAATACAGGCACTTGTAAATGTTAACATTTTCAGTTTACATTTGCTAGCTGTGAGATTTGCTCAGTTGCTTTCAGGTAAAGCCTCTGGGCATATCTAGATATTATTACTCACTCTAACAAATATGGTCAACTTATACGTTTTATATCCAAATTGTGATCTTTCTTGTTGATTTCCTCTTGTCTAGCTTGCTAATTGCAAACACCCAACCAAGCAAGCTTGAAGCAAGAGAAATTGTCACTGGGAAACCAGCTTAGCAAAGCTTATTCAGGCTTGGTGAGAGGATGGAGAATCTCTTGGTTCACCTGTTGTAACAACTGCTATGGACCACAAGCAATAAATATGTGCAAGATGCATCAAGTCAAAATGTTTTAAAATATTCAAAGGCTTAGTTACATTACACAAAAGTTCTGGTATACAAATTACAACCTGTTGAAGATCCTGCAGCCATACATATGTAGCTCTCCCTTTAAATCACTGGAAAAAATTGTATGTTTCAGACATAAAATATTGAAGAATTATTTTGTCACTTTTCTCCCCACAGAGATTCCTTGTCTTTATTCTTCATTCTGTTTCTTTTGACTAAAAGCAGAAATCCTTTCCAGAGAGACATTAAGCCATCTTTGTCATGGATGTTTCAACATTAACCAGAAAGGTGAATTAGCTATGTCCAAACTCAGGCAAATCCTCATCACTTCAGAGTTTTAAAACTAGAATAGACAAAATGCTGGAGGATTGTAAGGAAAAATCCTGCACTGTTCCAGTGAAATGGTCCAGATGACCTAATAGGGTTTTTTCCCCCTTCATTTTCATTGTTTCCATGAACCTTTTTCTCCTCTTTTTAAAACTAATTACTACTTTTCTCCATTCATCATTCCTTTAAAACTCTTTCCCCCCCAAAAGGAACTATACACTTTGCTCCTCCCCCTCCCACCAAAAAAAGATTAAAGAAGAGATGTTCCCTGATACAGTTACCATCAGAGATGATCAGTTAGAAAGACAGGAAAACTTATTTCACTGACATTAGGGAAGTACTTATAGTAAAAGACATAAGGGGAAAAAAAACCAATAAGTACATACTGAAGTTGTTGCATCTGGTCAATTGGCAGGAATTGGGCATCCACCTTCTGGATCAGCTTATCACACAATTGTTTCCATTACAAAAGTAGGCAGAAGAGAAATATAAATCACATAGGGAAAAGAGAGTCTAGTGGAAAGAGCTGGGGCCTGGAGTTAGGAAGTTGTGTTTTATTTCCAAGTAACCATTTTCCAGGGTATTTAATCTGTGGGTGGGTGCTCAGCACCTAGGGAAATCAGCTACTAGGTGTCTCAAGATGGGTATTCCAAAACGAAGGCATCCAAAATTAATGGCCACTTTTGAAATTGTTATCATTATCTTCTCATACAAGGATGCTCTGGGAAGAATTAATTCTTTAAAATGTTTAGAAAGTGTTGTGAGATCCTTGAGAAAATATACTGTAGAGGAATGAATTATCATCATCATCATCATCATCATTCTTATAAAGGAGCAAGGAACAGTTCCAATTGTAGACATGCTGATTTCACACACTGAAACTAGAGCAAACCCTGAAGATTTCTGTTTTTTCCAGAAGTTTATGCTTTTACAGACATAGGCAAAATCCTAATTCCAAGTTTTCATGGGTGCAACTGAGAGCAGATTTTTGCCCTAAAATTCTACATCCCTCTGAAATAAGTAAGGTGGATTATCCACTTGCAGAATTTAGCATCTTGCTTTTTAAATGGCTCTCACTGAGAGGCAACTGACAGAATGTTTGCTCAAAGAGTACTCCTTGTTTCCAGTGGATTTTTATGTTTAAAGGACCAGATTCATGTCTGGTGTGAGCAGGCTATACTCCAGTGACTCTAATGGATTTGCATCCACTCACAAGTGCATGCCCAAATGTCTGAAAGAGCAGCTCATTTTTCCTTGTAAAATGTAATTATATTGCAGTTTGTAAAAGCCTTTTCTTCTGATCGCAGTAACATTCAGTAATAATATTGTGCTGCCAAAGAACAAAAAAGGTGAATAATTGCTTAATCTCTCTTCTGGATGCTGAATTCAGATTGAAAGTGGGGAGTTCTGTGCTCCTTGGTCTTTATTCATAAAGGGAATTGAACATGTAAATCACATGGCACCACAATAAAAAGGTTGGCCTCTGTTGTCAGTGAAGGAGGCTTTCTTATCCTTCTCACTAATCATCTGTGATGCACAGATGGTAATTGTATCTGGGAAATTCTTCCTGTAATGTTCTAACAGCAGAATACATTGTTAGTAAATGGTATGGTTGAACACTGCACAGATCAGCCATCGATTGTGTGCCAGCACTCTGGGCAATCATGGCCAGATTGCAGCCTTAAACCAGAGCCTGCATTGTGTGCTGCAGTAAACATTCATAAAATAAATTCTAGCTGGCTCTGGCAGAATTCTTCTTGGGGCTATGGATACAGACCACACACACACTTGTTCCCTCCATATGGCTAGAGCACAATCTATGCCTTAATTTACAGTAACACAGGAGCTTTTGGGACAACCTTCTGAGTTACATTACATTAGTTTTACACCATTTTACCCCCATTAACATCTATGGGACTGATTTACTTTGCTCTAAGATAAAAATAAAGCTGAAAATATTTAATCTCTGTAGTTTTATTCTAGTTGTAGGAGAGAAAGAAGGGTATTTATTACTGTTCTTAAAGGATTCCTATAATTTTATCTATTTGAATACTTAACTATCTACTCCCACTTGGAAATCACCACATGGTGCTCTTACAAGTCCCGTTTGAGTGAATTTGTAGGCAACTGGATCTTGAAGAAATACTTATTGTTAGTTGTGGTGCAGTTCTTTATAGAAGCTGTGCATATCAGTTAAGTCTATTTACTGCCTTAGTTTCTCACTATCTAAAATTCATTTCTAAGTTGAAGCTGTTACTTATTAGATATGCTCATCCAAACAAATAAAAATATTATATGGTGTCAAAACATAAACACACATCTCAAGAGTTTATGCTTTAGAGTCCTAGAGTCTATCATACCATATTCTTCAATTAGCCAGAGAAACCACTATTGAATACATTCTGGTATTTAAAACAATAGATTTAAAAACAAAAAAAGGCTACATGCTTGATCCTTCTCCCACTTATGTTGAGGGCAGAACTTCTTTTGACATTAATGATTCAGGAGCAGGCCCTTAAATCGTATATTGTACACCAGCCAGCCTGTAGTCAATTACTTGAAATTGTTCTTTGTGAAGAGAATGGATAGTATGTTCCTATCTCACTGCAGACCGTAATACAATATATTGAGCTGGATTTTCCTATATTATTCTTACTTTCCAACAACATAAGAACCTGTGGTCCTTATTTTCATAAGTGGCCTCTAACTTCAAGTACAACTGTCAAAACCATTGGCCACTTTTGTACATTTGGAGTGAATGTCTTTCTTGCAGAGGCAGGATGAGGGTTTTGCCCTTTGATTGATCAGCTGACTTTTTGCTGACTTGTTCAGATTATAAATTGAACAGGCTATAAAAACAAAGGAATGTACTCAAAGGTTGGATAATCATATTGCCTAAGGGATTTAATAGGTAAGGACAAACCCAGTACACATTAGATATCAAGAAGCAACACTTTTATTGCACAACTACATGCACCATAGGGATTTCCTTCCTCTTCTGGAGCAGCTAGCATTTGATACTGTTGGAGACAGGACACCAAATTGATTACTGGTCTGTTCCAGGATGGCAATACCAATATGTTTTTAAGCAAAACTTGGAGAGACAATGCAGCAGCCTACATGTTAAAGGCCAAATTTTCAGACACTGGCTTCTTTTTTTGACCTCGGAATTTGCCACAATAAATAATTGCAGGAACAATTTGCATGGGTGCAGGTTAGCTCATTTAGATGTCTAACTACCTTATTCTGTCTACAGATCAGATACTATGAAGTCCCCAAATGACCTCAGTTGCAGCCAGACAATTATGTGCACCCGTAACATTATTCTCTGAAATAGGCCCATTTTTCAAGTACTTCCAAATTTAATACATCTCCAATTCAGTATGGACCTTCAATCATTTGTATGGGAAAAGCATCATCTCTGCTTCTGAATGTTATAATTTATTTATTTTTTCCACTAGCTGTTGCCTTTCTACAGCAGCTGAATCCAAGGACACATAAGAATTGCTGTCATACATGCTATTTTAGTTGACTATTAAGGCTGTTTTAAGGCAATGCCTACTGCATAAGCAGAAATAATTTCTAACATTCAACCTTTTTAGTTAACCATCAGGGTTGTTTGAGTTTGTGTGGCATGAAGGTTCTTGAGCCTTCTCTATAGAGGACAGTAATTGCTAATTCAAAATGTTAAACAAAAGAATTAAATTACATGAAGGAAACTAAAAATCCTGCACAAGATCTGTCATTTCACATCCAACTGCGTAGATTGGCCCAACCTAACAACTTTCTATTCACTGAAATGTGTACTTGCATGGAATCTTCACAGTAAGGTTCTCTCATGTGACTTCGCAGTAGGATTCTGTTCTATGTACACTACTACATATGGAATACATCAATTTAATATGATCATCTTTTTATAGCAAAATATGTCTTATATAATTAACGTAAGGATTGCCATGCTGGATGAGCTGGTTCATCTCCAATAGTCCACTACCCTGACCTCTGGCTGTGGCTAATATACTTATGTTAATACTTAGATTTAATACTTAAGATATATGCTTCAGTTGAAGGCAAATCAACTTCTCCGATAATTTAATTATTTCAATAACATATAAAGTGTCCATCTACTACGCCGGACAGTTTTACCATTATTTCAAATAAATATTATTACCAAAGCAAAATCAGCAGCAGGCCCCCAGAAAAATCCCACCCAGTAGGAGGGACTTTCCTCACCAAAACTGTGCTCCCTTTCCCGCTCACAGCATAATGCACATGCTCAATTGAGCACCACTGTGCTGAGGGTAGGAAGATTATTCCAGAGCCCCACAGGTGTTCAGTTTGGGCTCTGAAGCATGAATCTATTCTTAGCTTGATTGACTACATATGAAATTCTTAAGCTCTTACTGAAGTTTTGACATAAGATTTGGATGAACCATTAATTTCTAAGGAGAACTCTCCCACTTAAAAAAAAAAGAAAAAAAGAAAAAAAAAAGATTTCTTCTTAAAAGTCCATGGCACAATGTGGCCGTTGATATGTGCTGTAAGGATCTCCTCCTGGAGATAGCCTAGAATGAGGAGTTTCCATTTGCAAGGGATTTGCAAGCAGCAGGAATATAATCATTTCATGAATTCCTGTTTTCTATTGAAGGTTTGGAATATCACTTCAGAAAGCAATCCAAGCTTAAGCATATTCCATTTACATTTCATTAGTTCCATCTGTTTTGTTCAAGTTGGAATCGTAGGATGAAATTAATGGACATAAAATGGTATAATGAAAAAAAAAGAAAAGCTTGAAACATACTTCTTTTTGGCTCAAAATACTGATTTCAATTCAGATACTGTGGTGTCATGCCAAAACCAATAAAAGTGGCACATATTGTGGGTCTGACTCTCATTCCTCTTACGCTGGTGTAAGTCAGGTAGAACTCCATTGAAGTCTATGGAACCACACTGGTGAACAACTGGTATATGATCAGAATCAGGCCCTTGGTTACTAATGAGCTAGAAAACCAGCAAAAAGTGGCTGATATCCAAATTATGAGGGAACCCTTTAGCACATTTGAATTTGTATTAAACTGTAAAGTGTTACATAACTCTGAACATATTTCTTAAGTAAGACAATTAGCACCTCACAGTAAGAGGTAATATATAATACTACATTAAAATGCACTGTAAAAATATTCCTAGCCTGAATAGAGTGACTTAAAATGATAGAAACATGTCCCTAACTCAGGACTAGACTGTGTCTGGTCATTACACACAGGATTTCAGGGAGGAAGTGGAGGATGAATGAGGCAAGCAGAGTTGCAGTGTTTGTGCTTTAGAAGGCCTGATCCTGCACTACTGATTTCAATGCTCAAGGCTAGTGTCCATAGTTATATATTAGCCTCTTTAGAGGGGAAAGGGTGTGAATGGGACCTTGGTACAGCTCCTCTTTCCCATGAGTTCCAGAGGAGAAGCTCAGTGTACTCACATTCACAGACAGCACAGCAGCTCATCTTCTCCACTATGAGTCCTGAAGGTGTTGTGCCAGGCAATGCTTCCATAAGCGACTCTGGGGTTAGTGTGTGACTCTTAGCTACCTGCTGTTCATTTTGGTCATTGGGTTTAGTGCTGCCCAATGTTTAGTGGCCTGACAAGATGATCTGGTGCTCCTTTCTGGCCTTAAACTCTATGTCTCTCTTCAGGTTTCTTTTACAGCCTCATCACCATAGTATCTGAGGCCATGTCTACACTTCCAGTTTTGCAGCGCTGGTAGTTACAGCTGCGTTCGTACAGCTGTGTAGGGCCAGCGCTGCAGTGTGGCCACACTGACAGCTACCAGCGCTGCAGTGTGGCCACATTTGCAGCACTTGCAGCACTGTTGGGAGTGGTGCATTGTGGGCAGCTATCCCAGCATTCAAGTGGCTGCAACGTGCTTTTCAAAAGAGGGGGGTGGGGTGGAATGTGACAGGGAGCGTGGAGGAGACAGACAGAATGGATTTTTGGAGTTGACACTGTTCTCAGCTCCCTGCCTTGCAAGTTCTAAGGACTGTGCCTACCTTCAATCATTTTAAACGTTCTAACTCCCTTCCCCCACTCCTCTCTCATTCACTAAATGCAAATTATGTACTGCTAAATACCCGTCAGACCAGATAAGCAACTGCTCAACATGGACTTCCCCCTCCCCCTCTGCCGTGTGAGCGTGCTGTTTCTCTCTTCAAGCAAACAGCTGTGAACATTCCAAAGTAATTCCCCTGCCTGCCTCCGCTCGCTCAGCAAACAGGAGCTGTGTTTGTTTTTTAAATAAGCAGTTTGGCTGAACTCCGAGCTCTCCCTTTCTTCCGGTTTGTTGTGGACAGGAATTCTGGGATACCTCCTTATATCCCGGAGGTCAATAAAAGTGCTGGTGGGCGTCCACACTTGCTGACCAGTGCTGGATCACCAGCGCTGGAATCCCTACACCCGAGGCTCGACCGGGTGTACAGCCAGCGCTGCAACCAGGGAGTTGCAGCGCTGGCCGTGCTTTGCAAGTGTGGCCACATCCTAAGTTGCAGCGCTGTAACCCCCTCACCAGCGCTGCAACTCTCTAGTGTAGCCATGGCCTGAGTGCGTTCCAGCAGTGCACTAAAAAACTTGATTACACATCTATCATGTGTGGTTCATTATTTCTCTCATCCTCTCCTCCCACAAGGTGAGAACTGTGTGTGCAATGTAGTGTTTTGTCTTGGCCAGGTTTATATACATGCACACTGTGGCATTACACCCCATATTCTTCATAGAAATACGGTTATGATATGAATATGGCCTAAGATATATTTTATGCAAGATGGCTCATGTAAGATATCATTGGAAAAGTTATGATTTACTGAATGTGATTATCCAATTTGTATGCCTGTATTATTTCTGTATCTGAAGTTAGGAATATTGACCATGTATCTGTATTTCAAATGTGCTGCTTCGGGTAACACTCACAACCAGCCCTTCAAGTACAACAATGAAAAAGCCAACCCGGGCTGATGGCCCATCAGCAGAGACAATGGACTGTGCAAGAGCTTAGTCTTCCTGTGGACACACCAAACAGCCTGCAAGTAATGGCTGCTATAACCCTGCAGAGACATGTGACTGAGTCACCTGGTATCGGTCCCAACCTTGGAATGCCAGTGTTTTTCCACTGGAAGACAAATGGTTCTGGCCATACACAAAAGCTATATAAGGCAGGGGAGTGACATCATCATGGTTTTCCCTGCCTCCCCGCCAGAAGAGACACTGGAAAACACTTGGAGCAAGAACTGAACCAGCAGGAGAAGAGTTGAGCCCAGGCTGGAAAGGTGTCTAGCGTGTGAGTAATAATACCTGAAGTTTCATGCTACAGGCCAGTGCAGCTGCATTCAAGAATCTTTGCAATCTGCCTGAAACAACATTTAGGGTGAGAAATTACTATTTGTAGCCAATTTTTTTAGTGTATTAAGTTCAGTCTGAATGTTTTGCTTTATTTGTTCAATAATTTGCTTTGTTCTGTTTGCTATCACTTACAATCGCTTAAAATCTATCCTTTCTAGTTAATAAACTTGTTTTTGTTTATTCTGAAACCCAGTTTGTGCAATTCATAATGGGGGGGAGGGGATAAGAGGCTGTGCATACCCTCCTCCACATTGAGGGAGGGGGCAGATTTCATAATATACCTTTGGGTCTGCACTCCAAGGGAGGTGGGCACCTGAGTACTGAGGGGTAGTCCCTTAAACTGAGTCTTCACAGAGCTGATCTCAATGTCTGTGTCTTTCTGCAGCTGGGTGTGACCCTGCCTATGTGTGTGCTAGTGGAGGTTTAAGAGCCTGGCTCAGCTAGACTGGTTAAAGGGGGCCCAGGCTGGGAGAACAGGCAGGCTCAGTGGTATCTCAGTACATCAGGTAGCACCTTAAAGGAGGGCAACCCATCACACACACTTAGAGTCTAAGCTCGTTGGGGAAGACACCATCTTGTAGTTCTGTGTTTGCACAGTGCCTAGCATAATGGAGTCTTGGTCTGTGACTAGGGCTCCTAGGTACTATGGCAATACAAAGAAATAATTATGTATGTATACACACACACGTACAGATAACAGTTTGTGTTAGAGAAGGCAGGGCTAAAGAAATGTACTTTGCACTTGGAGCAGAAAGCGGTAAGTAGAGCTGAAGAGAAAATGAGTTTTTTTCTGCAGAAAATTTTCGAACAGACCCAGTGATGAAGATTTTGATGGTCTTTAGTTCATCCCACAGTCTCAGACCAGCCCCTTTGCACAGACAAGCCCACTCTCACAGGTTCACTTCAAAAATGCTGCAACCGAACCCTTGACAGGTACAATTGTTTAGAGTTTCACTTGGGATAGAGGGTACTTTTGTAATGGACTATAATGTCAGTATAATATTTGCTTGAAGAGTTCTTGCATCATGGTATCAGTCTCTAAAATAAAAAAAAATAAATAAAAAGCCAGATTTCATTTTGGATTTGTAGATCTTGCAAATGATGTGCATGGAAATAAGGGAGTATGCAGGACTGCTGATCTCAAAGGAGCCACAGCTGTCTTTGGAAGAAAACGGCAAGCATATGTGTACTCAACAATGACACTGAGGCAGGAAGCTGTTCATACTTGACAAATGAAAACATCTTCTCAATCTAAATATCAGTGTAAAAGGAGGATACTAACTCCAAAAGAGCTGATGATAATGTAATGAAGTCATCTTGGGATGCATTTGGTGAAAAGATAAATACATGCAAAGTGGATAAGATGTTCTGGCAGAAGCATACAGCTGTCATTAAACCCTGTTGGAGGACCCCAAGTGTTCAAAGCAAAGAAGTTTAATTTTTGTTTAGGCAGGCAGCTGTTCTGAATAAAAAAGAACATTTCCTTAACTCAGCCAGTGTTTGTTACACACTTGCTGACAGTTGAAATAAGAGAGCTGAAGCAAGCCTCGCATCTGGGGAGGTGTTATTGTGCTATCAGCATCACTGATATGGCTAAATCTTGTAGTTGGAAGCAGGGCCAGCTCTAGGCACCAGCACTCCAAGCATGTGCTTGGAGTGACACTTTCCAAGAGGCAGCACTCTGGCTCCTTTTTTTTTTTTTTTGCTTGGGGCGCAAAAAGCTGGGAGCTGGCCCTGAGTGGAGGTGAGCTGCGGCAGTGGGGGACACGGAAAGGGCTGCAGGAAGTAACCCTGGGTGGGGGGCAGAGAAACCGCTTCCCCCCTGCTCACCTATGCTCCACTACCGCCTGCTCCCCTGAGTGCGCTGCTGCTCCGCTTCTCCTCCCTCCCTTCCAGGCTTGCCACAAAACAGCTGATTCGTGCAGCAAGCCTGGGAGGGAGGGTGAAGAAGTGGAGCAGCAGCAGCACACTCAGGGGACCAGGCAGAGCAGAGGTGAGCTGCGGTGGTGGTGGGTGTGGGGAGGGCCGCAGGTAGTAACCCAGGGGGGGTAGAGGAACCACTCCCCCCCCGGCTCACCTCCACCTCCTGGGAAGGGAGGGAGGGGTAGGAGGGGAAATGCAGTATGCCCAGGGGAGGAGGAGGGGCTGGGGATTTGGAGAAGGGGTTGGAATGGGGCAGAGAAGGGGCGGAGTTGGGGTGGGGCCAGGGGCACATGGGAAAATTTTTTTTCTGGGGACGGCAAAAAACTTGGATCCAGCCCTGGTTAGAAGCCTGAGCTAACATTCTCACACCTCGGGGCTGATCCTCCTCTCACACACATGCCAATCCAATGAAATCAATGAAGTTACACTGGTGTAAAACTAACATGAGTTGAGAATCAAGCACTTCAGTTTTTTATAAGACTAAATAATTTACAGAGATGGTGACTTTTATTCAAGGAGATCAGAGAAAGCAATCATTTATTAAAAAATAGGAAAAAAGTCTTCATTTTTAAAACTTGTGATTTTTAAATCTAGTTCTGTATCGTGTTTCTCAGTGGCTAGTACCAATAACTCCAGAGAAAGATGGATGTGATGTGTTGTGGCAGTGAGTTCCAGGGACTAATAAAGTAGGTCTGACTTTGCAAAGATTTACATAAGTATTTAATAGCAGCAAAGAATCATGTGGCACCTTATAGACTAACAGACGTTTTGGAGCATGAGCTTTCGTGGGTGAATACCCACTTCCTCACATGCATCTGAGGAAGTGGGTATTCACCCACGAAAGCTCATGCTCCAAAACGTCTGTTAGTCTATAAGGTGCCACACGATTCTTTGCTGCTTTTACAGATCCAGACTAACACGGCTACCCCTCTGATACATAAGTATTTAATGTTATGTGATGTGAGTTATCCCATTGGCTTCATTGAACATGCCTATGCATAATGATGAAGGGCAATAAGGGCATCCAATTTCCCTTCTCCAGGTGATTGGTTTGTATTCTTTTTAACAAACCCCTTCTGATTTGTATCCTCTCCAAACTAAAAAGCCCCAGTATTGTCAGTCTTTTCACATATGGAAATCTTCATCTATTACAAGGCCAGAAGGGACTTCTGTGATCATCTAGTTGGCCCTCCTGCCTAACACAGTCCCTAGGACTTCCCTGAATTAATTTATTTCATTTAGACTCAGCAGATCTTTTAGAAAAAAAAAATCCAATCTCAATTTAATAATAGATCGTGATGGAGAATCCACCACAATCCTTAGTAAATTGTTTCAATGGTTAATTACCCTTACTATGAAAAATGTGCACCTTATTTCCAATCTGAATTTGTCTAGTTTCTCAAAGTCTTTCTTTGTTTCTAATCAAATTCTTCACCTGTCTCTGAACCGCTTCTGTTTCTTTCATGTCCTTTTTTGAGAAAGGCTGATCTGAACTGAACACATTAGTCAAGGTAAATGTGTATGGCATTTTAATTTTTTCAGTATTATTTTTATCTCATTATGAGTCTTATGAGCCACTCAGTTTGTTGCAAAGGGAGAGAGAGAGAGAGAATAAATGGGACATAAAATGCTGTATTAAGGTACTGGAAGACAGCTGGCATGACTTGTTCTGTGATATCACTTAACGAAAAGCAGGATAATTCAGCCAAAAGTCAGTATTTTGGCATATGTGGAACTCAGGGTCATACTCTTGAGCTATCAGGAATAGGTGGAGATAGTTTTGTTTATGACTCAGTCATGACTCAGAAATGGCTGAAGTATTGATTTTACATATCTTTAAAACAAAAATAGAGACAAGAAGTTTGAATATTAAATAAGGACAAATTATACTGTCAAAATATATGTTAATATAGAGCAAGATAGTACTGAGAAAATTTGAAGGCATACATGATGTTCACCTAAAATGTTAAAGGAATTAGCTAACGAATTTATTACACCACTAATAACTATATTTCCTCAAAACTGACTTAGTGTTAAGACATCACTGAGATGTTTAAAACAAACCAAGCTTGAGCAAAACTGAAAATATGGGGAAATGTGTTTTTAAATATACAGAACTTGATAACTGAACAGGTGTTTTCCAAGCTAACTCACCTCTGGGCTATGAGCAAGCCTAGACATTTTTAGCCAAAATAAATTTGTTTCAGAAAGTTAATTAGCAACTAAAATTATATTATAATGGTACTTGAAACGTAACCTTCACTCACATTCTCTGATCAAATTACACTGCTCTACAGCCAAAATGCTTCTGAAATAAATGTAGTCCAACTTTACTAATCCTGGGTCACTGAGAATGAAAATGATGCTTAAAATTGTTGATTGGCTCTAGTTTTCAAGATACGCTATTGGGTCAGTATATACGACCCTTGACTTGGGAATGGCGGAGGATAAGTGAGTTATAAAGGGAAGGGATCTCAATTTAAACCAGAAATGACTAAAATACATCTTTGACTGGATCTATGAATCAATCTATGACTGGGTTTGGACAGTACTTGCTTTTTAGGCAAAACAATGAATGATGCAATCTGAAGCTGGTATTGCATCATACATTATATGAATTGCATCATGTTATTCCTAGAAGTCATGGATGATGCAATCATAACAAAGCTTACATCACTCTGCTGAACAAATTGCCCTATATCAGCTCTAGAAATCATACAATTTCGTGCTCTCTTCTTTGTCAGTGTTTGATTTTGCAAAGGGACACATTTCTGTTTAGCCAAAGTGAGCAGAGATGCCTCGTACTTGTGTGAACAGTGCAGATAACTTCTGCTATGTTTGTGGTGAAGTGACTTTTGCATCACAAAAGCGCAGTATAACCACTATGGTTAAGAAAACCTATCACCATTCTTTTGGCTGCAAAATTGGAGATCAACACTGCAACACTTGTGCAACAAATCTTCATCAGTGGTTGAACAGGAAAAGGAAATCTATGCCTTTTGCAGTGCCAATGATTTGGAGAGAGCCAACAGATCATACCAGCAATTGTTACTTCTGCATGGTGCCTCCAGTTGGGAAAGGTTTGTCAAAGAAGAAAAAGTGGACTGTGCATTATCTAAACATTCCATCAGCTGTATGCCCAGTACCCCACGGAGAAGGACTGCCGGTTCCTGATGCACCAGAATCATTCTCACTTGAGTCAGACGAGGAAGAGGAAGAGGATGAAACTTCTGGTCCTGAACCATCAATGTCACAGGACCCACATTTTCTTCCATCCTCCTCCTCTGAACCACACCTCCTAACACAAGGTGAACTGAATGACCTTGTCAGGGATTTGGAACTACCCAAGAGTAAGGCAGAGCTGTTGGGCTCCAGACTACAGCCGTGGAATCTCCTGGCAGGCTATCAGGGCAAATGGAACCCATCAATGCTTGCAGACTATTGATGGACAGTGACAAGAGATGCTCCATTTAATGAATACAAGAGACAAGCCAAGAAGCGCCTAGTAGACACTGAATAGGACTAAACTATGTACATAACAGTTTTTTGCCTTTTGTTTCATAATGAATTTTATTTATATAACCCTTTTGCTGATTTTTAAATTGTTACATAAACAGGACAGGTGAAATATTATCATGTAAAGCAACCATAAACACATGAAAAGACCTAGGTTTACAATTTATGATTAAAACTCTACTATCTACACAATATACATAGACATAAAATGTAGAAACTTAAATATCTTAGAAACAGTAGCCAATCAGTTGTTTTAATTGTCATATTTGAATTCAGCACATCAAAATACATAATAAATAGCACATTTTATCTCTGAAGCAGATGACTTCTCAAAAATTGTAGACCAGTGTTACATGTATTTTGCTGACAAATATTTTTTAAAAGATATTGCAGATCAAGTTTGAGACTACAAAAGATGCAGTGTCCCATTTAGTTTGCATTGTATGAGATTAAATTAGAGTCTGACTGTATTGTTTATTCAGATAAAGTTATCCACGTGGCATTTGCCACTCATGAATTCTTTTCATGCTGCATAAGAGGTGGTGGAATAAGTTAGAGTTCTGTGGAAGAGAAAAGTCATATATATGTCTATAAATTATCCTCTGCAAAATGTTCTTAACAACATTTATTCTTCCTAAATTTCACCTTATTGCCCGGCCTGTATACAAATTCCATTAACAAAGGCACTCAATAGTCCACTGGCCCCTACACTTGCCAACCTATAGGAATTCCATTTCATACCTTTCCAAGATCTCCATATCCCCCAAATATAATTTCCCCCAGGTACTACTTGCAGAGATCCATTAAGCTGAGAGGACAAGGGACAGAGTTACCCTATGTTCTTTAGTATGATTCCCCATAGGAATTCTAAGATAATATAACACGTCGGGACTGGCAATATTTTATAAGAATACTTCAGCCCTAGAGTCCTTTCAATTTGACTGCCTCTTGAGAGCCTACAAAAGGTACAAAACTCTAACAATTTACCAGATGACCTGTCTGTTAGAAGCAACAGAGAGAGAAGCAGATATGTCCAATAATATTATTTTGTTTCCTCCCTGGGGTACTGTGAATGTTCAGAAATTTTAAAATTTAAATGTTTACATAGAAAGTCTTTTTACATTGCCCAGAACACCAGCAGGACTTCCTTATATGCTCAGAAAGCTGAATGTACTGTTTTCTTCATAAATCTGTGTAATCACCTTTAACCCACTGCACAGCCTAAGGTATGAGTTCCTCACATCCTGTGTGAGGATGTGTTTGGTTATTGTTTTTCAACCAGCATTATATTTCTTAGCTCTGACACAGCTATCAAGAGACTATGCTCATATGAATCATGAAAAAAATGACAAAATGAAGAGCAAGAAAATCTATGGAAAAAAGGGAAATAATAATTTTAGCAATTAATCTTTTGATGTATATTCAGAAAATTTTATTTCAATTTAAGTGTGTGCATGTGTGGGTGTGTTTATTTTAAAGGGGGAAGAACAAATGTGATTCAACACAGTACAGTAATTACCAGCAGACATAGTGCTTACTCCCTTGAATGTTCCTACTCAAGTCAGTAGGGCTACTCATTGTAGTAAGTATTATATCTAGTGAGACTGCAAGTGTGGGACTTTAAAGTTCTCAGTATTGGCCTAACTCTGCTCACATTGACACCACTAGTAAAACTCCCATTTATTTAGGCTTGGCAGAATTCAATTTTTATTTTTTAAAATAATTTTCATAATATTGATGTTTATGTTTGAGGTTTTGTTATTTTTATTGATTTAAAATTTCATAGTTGCACAAAATTATGGGTCTTAAGCTTTTTAAAATTTTTTAAATTATAATAGATATTGAGATTCAAAAAGTTAAAGTTTATAACCATTAACTCAAATTGTTACACGTCAAAATATACAAATATACCTAAATTAAACGAACACATTCTCAGGTAGCATTTTTCTTACTTCGCCTGTCTGTAAATTTCTATTATTATTGACGGAAATATTTTTTTGGTTGATTTGTGTGTGCACAATGAAATTAAACTTTACTGATAAAATTCTAATCCTTTCAAGCCTACATTTCTTTTAGTAGGAGCTGAGTTAGCCCAAGACTGAATGCTTTCAAGAATCCCATCCTAAGTGTCTACAGGATGGGGCTTTTACTTTGGGGCATCTTTAAGACAAACTGTATCCTCAAAGAGTGTTAAAGTGGGGAGGAAACCAGAGGGTGGAAAGAAATAAAGGGTATAAACAAGTGAGAAAACAATTTTTAGGTGAAATTCAAGATTAGATGGAGAGCTGATGAGGGAGACTGTATAAGGAAGGCACACAATACGGACACACAAAAACAGAAATCAGGTCATCAAATTTGTGTCTGGGTATGTATATATTTGACCTTATCATGCAAAGACTGATACACATGCTTAACGTTGTGCACAAATCTTTGCATGATTGGGGACAAATACATTCACTAGACACAAATGAATTGCAAAAAGTATTAGGATGATGGGGACAAAGCTACAGTGAATACATATCACTAATAGAATATGTGTTGTACCTCATGACAGTCCCTTGCAAATTATTTTTGGTAAGCTAGTTACTGGCATAAAATGAGTGTGAATCACTGCTTTGCATGTTTGTCTAAATTACCATCTTTTTGGCAGCAAATTTTTCAAGCTTAACCTCTAGATTAACCATCCCCAGCTGGGACTCATTGAAATGCAGTAGGAGTATTCAAAGTGAGTAGGGTCCCTCACACCAAATCCACAGTCTGTCTAAGAGATCTGGAAGCAGATTCTCTGACAGCTCTTGTCTTTCCAGAATTACTAACCATTTTGCAGTTTCGATGCAATGAGTTCAGAACATTATGATGTTGCTCTCTCAGCTGCATGTTATCTGCTGTCAGCCATGATTTGATATTATAGTGCATGGAATATCTTACATAGTAACTCTGTTTTGCTCAAGTGTTGTACTTGCTAAATAGTTTTGACATGGAATCAAGCTGTATTGAAAGTTTAAACCCAATACGAAGAGACAAGGAGGAAATAAAGACATAAAACTGTACTAGTAGGTGGTTTTGGAACTGAAAAATATTTTAAAAGAAATCTGAACTATTACATAGATAAATTACATTTTCTCCTTTCAAATTTCCTTTCAACAGATAACAGACAATTTTAAATGCTAAGCCCAGAAATATGTTAGGGAGAAAGATCTCAATTTTGATGAAAAGGTTTATTAATAATTATTATAGATTAACTTTTATAAATTAAGTAAATACAAACTTGCCTTCATCTTTACTGAATTTTAGGAAATACTGCCAGTTATGTTCAGGACAACTACGCTTATCTTTTTGGATGCTCACATCGTGAAATAAAAATGTATCAACCAATGAAAGGAATCACTAGGCAATGCTGCTTTCTGCCAACAGGTGACAGAAATCAAAGTGCTACTGAGGATGACACCTCCTTAGCTATAAAACCACATTTACTACCTCCAGATCTGTTTACAAAGACCCTGGAATGCAACCTTATAACTTCTATTTTGCCTTAGTAATCTATATTATTTTCTTTTATAGTTTGAAAGACACATGCTTTTATATATATTATTATGATTTATGCCTTGCATGAGTATTTGAGAGGAGTTTAATTATAAATTGTAAGACTATTTGGTCAAAAGACAAACAAACCAAAGAGTGTCTTCTCAATGAGCAAGATACCTTTCCTTTTCTCTTATTCAAGACACTAGTCCGGTATAGCCTGGATCTACAGTTCAGTGAGTGAGATATTCATGTTCTTTCAAAGAGGTCTGTTTGTGTAAAGAATGTAAAGATACTCTTTATTTAAGAAAATGCCAGAAGGAGCGTTTAGAAGCTGATGTTATACAGGCCATAAAAACCTAAGCTAAAAGGCCTTTATTGTTTCCCATAAACCTCTTCCTCTCATACACCTTCTCTTTTCAAAGAGACTGAATTCAGATTTAAACCCAAACGAAGAATTCTAGAAATAGTCTTATAGAAACAGACATTTTATAAATACAAGAATTACAAGAATAAAGACTTTAAAGAGAACATTTATGGCTGGAAAACATTTTATAGAAGTGCTTGGTTACTTCATAACTCATATTCCACTTAAAGTATACTCTATGATAATTCTTGATATTATTATAATGTGAATAGTGAAATGTTTTATTTACAAATATGGAATTAAATGACCTTACAATAATAGGTTACTAATATAAAAATGCATTTGAATATTAATATAGTATTATTAACTGGGGAATAAGTTAATTATCTGGCATGCTTGTGAAAATTCACAGAGACGAGAAGGCTCTCTCAGAGGATTAAAAATAAACCAGTAACTTCTCTGATAATAACTTCTGTTTAAGAAACTATTTTCAAAGTTGAAAGACATTTATATATAAAATAAAAGCATTTGGACCCATTCAAAACAGAATTTCGAGTCCTGTTGAACAACATCTCTGCTACATATGCACTAACAAATTGCCTGTTCGTGAGAAGATGCTACCAAAACAATCCCCATGAGGGTGCTGAGCCAATGAAAGGTGACCATAGCTGATATATAAATCCAATCAAGACCCTGAAAGAGGTGTTTTTCACCTTCAGTGAGACTATGGAAAGAGAAGAAATAAAAGCCAGGAAGGCTGGTGATCCCTCAGCTCTCAGCGGCTACTTCTCTCAGCTACAGTGTTTTTAAGCCTACCTCATTTCACACCTTCAAGTCAATACCTCTGTTAGCAAGGAGAAGACGCAAGAAGACAGCATCTGCATGAGCAGAGTCCAAAAGAAGCCACAATACTGCTTCTAAAGAAACCAACCTCCCAGCCTACCACTGCTTCTGCAGCATGATTCCACTATGGCTTCAGCACTGTTGGTGAGATGGTGTTTACCAAGCATTACAAAAGGCTTTGATTGAAATTATTCTTCAAATAATGTTAATAGGATATGGAAATGGAATTGTAACTTCAGATGCTAAAAGCAGAACATCAGATTGATTAGATTATACACTAAGTCCTGGAGAGGAGACATAAAATAACCTTGTAAAATAATGAAAAATAGGGAATTTAACTTGAATGTAAGATTCTTAATTTTCATGAAATTGCCAGTCTCAAGACTATGCCATAAACTGGGTTGGTTGGTTTATGAGAAATATTGATGTTTTAAATGAATAATTTATTCAATTACAACTCTTAACTAACTGCAATAAACACTTTGTGTAGTTGCATAGGACTTAACATTACTTATCTCTCCCCATTTATTAACTGTTTGGATTAACTATAATAAACCAAACAGGATTCACTGACCATTAAACAAAATTCCTTTGTCCATTTATAAACTGTTATCTATGATATACAAAGCAGGATTCACTCCTGATTTAGGTGAATAATAGACTTTGATTTTAACTTATCTAAAAAGTAACCCCACCAGCAGCGGACTTCCTCTTAAAGGTGTTCTCTCTGTATAAAGGTTGAGATATTGTGTGTGGAAAGTTCTCTTTCTAAAACATATAATTTCATCAAAACCAACATTTTTCATGGCCAAATGTCAATTTCAACCTAACATTTCAATTTTCTCACATGAAATGTCAAAACAACAATTTTCATTTTGTTTCCACTTAAAATGTCATTTTGTTTTGGTTTCTTGAAACTAGGATATAAGGATTACTAAATTAGAGGTGTGCAATCATCTGAAACAGAACACTATATTCTCAGTTGCTTGAATTTGTGCAAGGTTCTATAATCTCTACATTGCTGGTTTTTGTTTGTTTTGTTCTGATAATCACACATCCCAGAAATGTTATGCAACATTATCCAATTGTTATAATGGGATAGCCAGAAGTGTGGCTTTTCAGTGCTGGCATTTTTCTATCTGTAATTTATCTACTATGAGACAAACAAGGGGAAAGAGAAAACAAAAAGAGCCTGTTAGCTACAAAATTATCAGAAGTTTGAGGTTTGCATAAATGTACCAGCCTAATTCCTCCAGGACTGCACTATATAAAAATTCATTAAACTAACAGTTGGGGTTTCTTGATTTTTTTTAATTTAAATGGGTAGCATTCTGCTCCTCCCACTGATTACAAGATTCACAAGGGTCTTTTTAGCTCAGCCAGTTTGTGACCTCCAAACCTGACCTTGTGAAAACTTAATATAAAAATTAAAATTATCTGCAGGGAAATTGAATTAATTCCATCTCTGCTAAAAATCTATTTATTTTAAGCAACTAGGCAATTAGGTGAGTGCATTTGCTTTGCTTTAATAATTTTACTGGGGAGAGGAGAACTAAAGAAGCACAGTTGTCACTAGCAAAGAATTGAGTGGCTGAATATTAATTCACTGTACATTTTTCTTACTGTACTCAATCTTTCCTCATTATCAGCAGAGAAATTTTAAAAATACCTTCTTAAGGTAACAGTTTGAATTAACAGGGGAAGATACAAATAACAATTGTATATGATGAGTAGCTTAGAACAGGAGTAGGCAACCTATGGCACACGTGCTGAAGGTGGCATGCGAGCTGATTTTCAGTGGCACTCACACTGCCCAGGTCCTGGCCACCAGTCTGAGGGGCTCTGCATTTTAATTTAATTTTAAATGAAGTTTCTTGAACATTTTAAAAACCTTATTTACTTTACATACAACAATAGTTTAGCTATATATTATAGACTTACAGAAAGAGACCTTCTAAAAATGTTAACATGTATTACTGGCACAGGAAAACTTAAATTAGAGTGAATAAATGAAGACTTGGCACAACACTTCTGAAAGGTTGCTGACCTCTGGCTTAGAATCTCATGTTTATTAAGGCACCAATTCAGGAAGGTACCTAAGCACGTGCTTAACTTTAAGCACATGCGTCGTCCCAGTGACTTCAAAGAGACTTAAGACTTAAGTGCTTTGTTGAAACACAACCTAAAGCATGTACAGTACTTAATTTTAAACACATGCTTAAATATTTTGCTGAATGGGGATGGGATTACTTTTGTGGTTAATGTTATTCATTACTGATAAATGGTTTGCTGAACTGGGACCTATTTTGTTCCATATTACTGGAGAAATATTCTGGTCAAGCCTATGAGACTTAATAGTGAACCATATAAAGTATGAGCATTAATAATCATATTTTCCCTGCATGAGTATTCACAACAGCACTGAACTTGATTCTTCTAAGGTCCACTCAGCACAGAGCAGCAGGAGATGGACATGGCTTCCAATTCTGAAGGGCTGTCTGTGATGTCTTTGCACTGTCATAAATCAAAGTTGTCATAGGAACTGATAGGGGACCTAACCCATTGGAGGATCAGCAGAGCTTTGTCATGCTTACTATGCCAGACAGAGCTGAGACTGGCTCAGGAGCTGGCATCTACTAGTTTACACTGGTAGAGAGTTTCCCTCCCCCTAGGGAATTCTCTGCTGGCCATCTGCAGCCATAATCCAGTCCCCTGAATACTGAACCATCATAGGTTGGGTTTAGATGGATTCCTTGGAGGAAGCTTCTTCTTTGGCTATTCTAAAGATCTGATAAGGTATCTGGATGCACTATCCCAAGAATATTACACAAAACAGCTGTTCCTGAAGATTGCTGAGCACCCTCTGATCTCATTGAAATGTGTTTTAAAAAGAGATTTGAATGAAGAAATAGTAGCCAACTGGTGCACGAGAGTATGGAGAGATGTCCAAGTGTGAGCATGTATTGATTATATCTCTATCTTACAAGTACCACATAATATTTGCAAATCATGAAAGTATATATTGAGATGTGTCATAATCTAATTCACACGTTAATACCCAGAACAATTTTCAGATGATGACAGTGTTGTAGAAATCCAAACCTGACAAATGTCTTATATTAGCAATGAGTTCTTTTCGCCAGCATTTATTGGAAAGGAAAGTGGTGGAAGAATATTGCTTATTTTAGTTTCAATATTTTATATCTAGTTAAAAAACAAAATATGTATAAAATAATATGTAGCACAATCAAAGATTTTTATGCTGTAAAGCTATCTCTTTACATATACAGACAGAGGATACACCGTCCTGTGCTCTTCTACCAATTCAAAGGAAAAAGTCCACCAAATGAGAAATTAAGACATTATTGCAGACATGCAAAGTTCCACTTGTCCCATCAGCTGCAGCAAGTTATGTTTTTGATGGATTAATGAAATATGGCAATGTTTAGCTTTTTTAAAATGATTATCAATCACAAAGGTCAGGCAAGTAGGTTTTATGTCTGGTCTGGTAAATGTATATGGCAAGTCTGCCAATCTGTATTATTGTATTATCTTGAAATATAGCATCCTAATGTGCTACACAGACTTTAATGCTTGTTGTTATTCACCTAAACTATTGTTTTAACTAAACTTACATTAACTGAATTCTAAGAGTCTCATTCTCCTACTGGAGGAAAAAAAGGGCCATGGAAGGAATCAAGGAAAGGCTGATATATCTGTCAGAGAAGGGGGAGCACATGCTGGACTACATATAGCAAGGTGGTGGTTGTCCAATGATATCTCAAGTGAGTGATGCATATTGTAAGGAGAAGGATGCATGTATAGGGAGTGGGTCTCTATTGGCGATTGTATCTCAAGTGGGAGGGATCTTTAGGGAGAAAGGGGCACTTGTGATCTTTGCAAATCCTTAAGGAGATATTGCTGCCTCCAGAGAGGTGAATCTAATTACCAGAAATCTTCTTACAAAGAAGCTGGATTTTATATTCAACATCATGTGTACCTTGTTGATACTAATGTTGGTCTTTAAAGACTTGAATAATTTTGGATACAATAATCAAAGAGACTGTCTTTAGCTTTTTACCCCAGAAGGCAGGTAAGATCAGCTGGTGCACATCTCAAGTTTCCAGGACAGAAGCACAGCACAAAAAGCAGAGCCCTGGAAGCAAGGGTACAAAGGTGGCCTTGCACCAACTTCTCACAGCCCAGACTGTGCACTGCTGCAGGGACTAGTACGGTAGAGCAACCTGGAAGCTGCTCTAACTTACAACAGCCTCCCAGGGCCGTCTATGGGCTGTGAATGTCTGTAGTGCCATGTGACACATTCCTGCTGACTGCTCTTTAGGGAGGTTGCAAGGGTGAATTGTGTAGGGCCACATATGTCAACCATACATAGATTATGTCCTGGGGAATTTCCCAAGCTACTTGAAGTGTTCTATGAGGGCTGGAGCTGGGAGAAGACGTAGTTCCTCCATAACCAGCGGTAGTGCTCTCTCCATTTAGAGATCTCTTCTTTAGAAATTGCTCCTTTTGGGAATCTGTCAGGGCCCAGATTTAGAAACTTTCAGGATAAGGGGGATTATAATTTATTTAGCACTTAATTAACTATTTTTATTTGTGTTTTAATTCTTTTTCATTAAGCATCCATCTGCCAAAATGTTATTCACTACTGAAATTAACTGAGTAAACAAATATTGACAGGGACCAGCCCCAAAGTAGTTCTGTGAGGTCTTACAAGACCTCACATACAAATGATTCCCATAGCCTCCAAATATTCTTTTTATATTAAAAAATGGGAGTGATTACCCAGTTTTTACTCAGATAAAAGAGAGTTTAGCTTGAGTAAATACTGACTCAGGACTTTAGAATTTGACCCATCCAAAGAACAATTCTCATAGATCTATACATTCCTGCTAGAAGAAATAGGATGGATAGACTATTTGAAACCAAAAACTCTGAGCATGTGATTTTCAAAAGCAATGAACATTGACCTAACTCTGTTCCCACTGAAGTCATTTACTGAATGCATTTGGAAATCTCATACTCAGTTTGTAAGTCAAATATCTGAAATTCTTTAATACCTTTTGATTATATCTAACTTGTATCCTTAGATACTTTCTATTGTCAATATTCCATACCATTAAGTTGGTAAAATCCAATTTAAAGTCTCTTTTGAAGTTTCAAGTGATTTGACATGGCTGCTTTATTTTATAGATCTACCGTATATTTGATGTAGTGTTTTTGCATAGTTTGTAGCAATTCTATACATCTCTGACTTTAAAAAAACAACATCAAATCATTGCTAATATTAAACTTCAAAAAAACTGACATGTGAGAAGAACCAACCATTGTATGTCCTGAGAAATTTCCATCATTTTCCTGTATTCCATTATATCTTAATTGAAATGCTTTAAAATCCACTTTCTTTATATAAAGCGTATTCTGGACTCATTTGCTCTGTGCATCTACAGAATATACAAATGCGAGTCACATCTACCTATGAAAGGAATTGTTAGTAATGAGAAAGGAAGCTATTGTTGTAATAGATACAAAGTAAGCACAGGTTTGAGAAAAAAAAATTCAATTTCAACCTAACAATGCATTTTCTCAGCCAATGTATATTTTATAGGCATTTCTACTGCATAGATTTCTCATATGGAATAGGGACCTAACAAACTTAATGTTTACAAAGATTGGTGTTGTATAGCTTAGATATTTACAACAAAGAATTGATTCCAAATGTAGGGAATTCATTCCACTAAATTTCTGAAACACATGGAAATATGATACTATCCGCATCCTTACGAGATTACAGGACATGTTGACTTTTGTGTTATATTTTGCCAGTGCTTTCCATCATGTCAAAAACCTTTGATGCAGAAAGAACCAATTTACAAAACATGCCTATCATAATCATTTTTAATTACAGCCATATGGAAATGTTCCAGTTTTAGGGACTTTTTGATGAGATCATTTTTGATTATTACAGTGATTGCAATTTCTGGGATATGGGCACTCATTGAGACAAAAGGAGCAAATCATTCAGGAGAATGCTAACTTCTTAGGGCCAAAATTGGCTGGATCTTATGAAGTAAGAGGCAAGGGATGTTCAAGAAACCTCCATATTTCTTCCTTCCTCAGTGGCTTACCCAAGGAACAGTACAAGATTTGCTCCTAAATGCATGTTACAAGAAGCAGATAATTGTACTTTCTTTCAGTAGATGGCATGAAATGAGCAAAGAGCCCAGCAGATCAGATAAATAATAACACTTCTTCCTGCTACTGAGCGAAATGCATCTGGAATCTTAAATTTTTAACTAATGAATGGTGGAGGTGGGGAGAGACAACACCGTATTTTCCCAATTTGCAACCCAGAAGACAATGAGATTTGATAGGACAAAGGCCTGACTTTATATCGGGTTTTGCATATGCAAGTATGCAGGAGAAAGAGGGCAACCATCAGTAGCCCACACACAGCCTTGGGCAGTGAGGATGCTCAAATTCAAACAACGTGCTTGATGGAGCCAAAGATGAAATACTTAGGAATGAGGGCCAGAGTATTATTCGTACTGAACAAACTATGGTACTCCTTACTGCTGAGATCAGAATGAGACCAAGCTTAATTATTTCAAGACCAAGATTTTTAAAAGCAGACATTACTGGAAACTGGCGAGATGTCAAAAATCAAATGAATACTAAACACGGCCATGTACAGGAAGGAGAGATTAGGTCATGGGGTGGGGAAATGGCACAACGCCTAAAAGATTCCAATGAGTCAAATGAGATGAACTCCTCTATCTGAGAACAGAATCAAAGAGCAGACTGTGAGAGACTTCAGAAGGACTTACCAGAGCTAGGCATATGGGCAGCTCAATGCCAGATGAAAGTGAACCTTGATAAATGCGTACTGCAGGGAACAAATGGAACCCTTCATATTAGGACACATTGCTGAGTTCTAAATTATCTGTAATCACTTAGAAAAAAACACCTGGATATCAACACAATTAAAGCCTCCATTCAATATGCAATAATTGTCCAAAAGTCAAACAGTTAGGATGGATAAGGAGAGGGACAGAAAATAATACTGAAAATATTATGTCATTGGTTATTGTTATTTAGTATTTGTACTGTGGTATTGTCTTGGAGCCCCAGTCATGGAACAGGACCCGATTGTGGTAGGTGCTAGAAACACAGAACACACTGCCTCAAAGAGCTTACACAGTCTAACATCGAACACACACAATGTTCAGTTTTGATCACCTCATGACATAGCAAAAATAGAAGGGTGTCAGTCTAGTGATGATAATTAGAGACAGAAAAACTCAGGTATAAAGGGATACTGAAATGACTGAGACTGATTAAAAAAGAAACTAATGAGAGGATATATAGGTATAAAAATAAGGAATGGTAAAATTAGGCTCAAGCACCTATATAGTCTCTCAAACACAAAAACAAGAGAACAATTCAATGGAATTAGGAAATAAACCATTTAAAACGGATAAGATCAAATAGTTTTTATACTCAATGTATAATTAGCCTGTGGAACTCATTTCTACAAGGTGCTATTGAAGCCAGAGTCAAGATTCAAAAAAAGGATTAGAATCACAGTTGCCAAGTTTCACATGGTAAATAAGCACCACAACTTTCTCAATAAGACAAAAATCAAGCTAATCCCATTTCAAAACAAGGCCAAAACAAGCCAATCCCTAAGAACCCAAACATTCTATGTGACTAGATCACCCGGCATGCAGTCTAGGACTGTGGTGGGCCTGCTGTGCACCCCAACTCTGTCCTCCCCTCCTCCCTGCTTGCCCCCCCTTGCCGAGAGCTGATCGAAAAAAAGAAGCAATAAGGTACAACAAACTACAAGCTAAACAAGATACAAGCCAAAAACTAACCAACAAGCAACTCACAAGTCAATTAAGCCAAAAACAAGCCCAATTTCTGCGTTTTTTTCACAGGTTTGGTATGTCTGATTCGAATAATGAGAACAATCACAGGTACATTAGAGAGTATTTTTAAGGGATAAAACCCCCATCCTTCATGGCATAAGCCAGCCTCTAACTGAGGTGTTAACTTCCTCTGTACTCAGTTTATTCCATAGTTCTCTGCTAGGAAATTTTTTACAGCTTCCTCTGAAGCATCTGGGACTGGCCACTGTCAGAGACAGGACATTGGACTAGATGGACTACTGTTAATTCCTATGTTCCTTGCAGAGAAGAGTAACATTACGCTTAATTTTCTATTTGGCACCAAACTACTAGATTAATGGTGTATTATAAATACAGTGGAGATAAAGGCAGCTAAGATGACAGACATATATATAATCTTGTTCTGTCACTCAGCATTCTAAGTTACTTTTCCATCCTTATTTTTATTGCTGTCCTCTATACACATATGCATCATCATCTTCCCTCCAGCCTGGCTGTTTCCATCACTTTTTAATCATGACTTGCATTACCTCCCTTTTTGTTTTTCTTGGCTTGGCACATTACCCTAATGTGCTCTATTTATTCCACCCAGATGGTAGTTCTCATTGTGTTTGACTCCATGCAGAAAAGCCTGGCTAGCAGTTTACATTTACTTTCCATATTGCTTCAAGATTTTATGTATGATGTCTGGCATTCCCCACATGGAAAACTCCCTCAGCTTGTCCTTCCAAGTCATGTACATTTTGGCCTCAGCCAGCTTGAGAGTATTTAAAAAATGTTAAGTCTAATTCTGATCATAAATACTATTCTTTGTATGCAATCATTTATGATACATCTGTCTCAGCATTTCTGTCAATAATTCACCATAATTACAGTCCTTGGATAATTGTATCTGTTCTGCTATCTATTTTCTTGCTCCCTGTTTCCTCTGTCAAAAACAAAATTTCAATCTTTGCGCAGTGCTGCTGCACTTGAGGTTTCACTTTCAAAAAGAAAAATGTAAACATAAAGCTAAGTGAACAGTTCAGAGAATCCATATAGTCTAGTGGATAAGACACTGCACAGGGAATGAGAAGATCCAGAGTTTATTCCTGGTTTTGCCACTGACCTGCTGTGTGACTTTGGGCACATCCCTGCTTCCCTTTGTGCTGGTGTTTCCCCTTTGTCTTGTCTATTTAGACTGTAAACTCTTCAGGGCAGGAACTGTCTCTTACTATGTATTTGCCCAGTGCTTAGACCAGTGGAGCCGCTGTCTTAGCTGAGGCCTAAGTGTTACTATAATAATAATGATAAAAGTTTTGCATGTGAAGTACATAAATGAATTTTGGCCACTAAGCAATTGATCCAAGAATTACCTCAGTCACGCAGGGAAGATGAAACTGAATCACAGCAGAGAAAGGCCGGGGCTGGGAAGAGCTATACATAATTCATATATAATTCCTTTTGCTACCACAAGTTTTCAGAAGCTGGATTTCATCCCACTGAGTTACCGTCAGGGATGGCTTTAGGATTTTGAGGCCTCTTTTGGTAATTTTTGGCAAGTTCCTTAAACACCTCTACTCCCCACAAATCCCTCTGGTTTCCCTTGCTTTTTTCCTGCCTTATTCTCTTTTATATAACTTTCTCCATGTGTCCTTTCCCATTCTTTTGTCATTACTGGGAGGGAGATAGGATGGTAGATCTTCTCTTCCCCCTTCAATATTACAGAAGGAACCAGCAGAGTTTCCCTTGCCCAGTTTCTAATATGGTAACTATGAGAACTGGGACAAATAAGGCATAATTACAGAGCACCAGCCCATCACTCCATAGCAACAGACACTACAGTCCCAATGTAAATTTTGGACCATCCTGCAGGATCGGGATTGTGGATATATACACAGTAGGAGAAATTTTTTATTCTGTTACCTGTGTACAGAACCTTTAAACAAAAGGTTTATTGTAATCAGTAGCAATACTTTCATTTACTTCAATGGCCTTCACCAAGGAATTTCCCTCCTTGTCTAGTTAAGAGGCAATGCTGCGAGGCAATTCAAGATGGAGGCTCTTATCCAGGGAAAAAATTTCACTGTGCTCTATCACAGAGACATTTGTTCTTTCTTTCTTTCTTTCTTTCTTTCTTTCTTTCTTTCTTTCTTTCTTTCTTTCTTTCTTTCTTTGTTGTTGGCTTCAATTTAAAATAAAAATACTCTTGAATGAAAGGACATGAATGAAAGCTCCTCATGTATGGGAAATGTGGCAGGGTCCCTCAACTTGGCTGCATGTTTCACAGGCCCTCAAAGTTGGCTCTGATTATAGTGGGGTTAGGAGGGAGTATCGGTTGCCATCTCAGGTGTGACTCTCAAAGTACCGTGGAATAAAATATTCTACCTATGTGACAACATTGATATCTCTAATTCAGAGACTCATTTTCTTTTCAGTTTGGGGACCTGGAGGAAACTATAAATGAACATTTATTTTCTTTGACAGATGATGTGGGTGAGATAATATCTTTTATCAGACTAACTTAGCGAGAAAGATGCTTCCTACACCTGGAGAAGAGCTCTGTGTAAGCGTAAAGCTTGTCTCTCTCACCAACAGAAGTTGGTCCAATAAAAGACATTACCTCACCCATTTTGTCTCTCTAATATCCTGGCATCAACACAGCTATAACAACATTTCTTTTTTCCCTTATCATTCTTGGAAGTTCTTGGAAGACAGTGGGGACTTTTTGGATTTAACAATGACTACAGCAACAAAAACCGTAAGGAGGGAAATTTAGACAAAGAGGCAGCAAGGAGTTGAATACACCTGAAATGTAGGTGAGCCCACCATCAAAATTTAATGCAACTTCCATGGGACATAGGATGGTATATGCAACAGGAGCTTGTCAGCCAGAGTGAGGTAAGGACAAAGTCAATAATACCATCAAATGTAACATTAGGTGGTGTAGTTTCTCTTTCCCCTTTGTACTGATCAGAGCCTGGATAATTAATCCTCAGGGCATTCTGAATCAAACAATGATCATTCCAGTAATTCACCACAGCTTCCAGAAGTGACTGAGGAGTCACCTCTTTCCTCTATTATTCTGCTGGGAATGCAGCTGTGTCAAAAGAAATACTCAACTCACCCAGTAAAGTCAATGACTACGTTTACTTCTACCTACCTAACGAGAGCATCGATGTGCAACTTGACTGACTCTGTGTCAGTATTGCTAAGATTAGAGTAGATGAGTAGAGCTGCAGAATTAGGGGACAAAACCCCCGCAGATCCTTAAGTGATGTCTATTTAAAACAGGATTCATGATAATGGCAAGAATGTTGCCCTAGTCAGTTGAATTAGATATATCTGAGGCGAACTGAGGTTATAGTGACTGGAAGGAAGACCTGAGCACCACTGCAGCATTGGAAAAGATGCTACGGGGAGTATTGCCATGAAAAATTTCACTCACCCAGAAAGAGCAATCTTTTAATAGTCAAGTGAATTATTGTCCCTTCCTCTGCCATCGGTGTCCCAATTCTGATATCAGCATCACATCTCTACTGAACAGAAGTAGTTGTCAAGGCCTTGCAGGTTGGCTTCCCAGTGCAGGAGGTATCAGCAATGAGGAACCTGGGTATATTCTAAGTTTAACTTTTATATTTAAACATATATATCAGTTTTGAAACAGAGCTGGACACAAACATCATACAGATAACCCCTTATTTCAGGAATCTCAGCCTAATACAAGCTCTCTGGGGCAGGGAATATCATTTTGTCCTATGTTTGTACAGCACCTAGCACAATGGGGCCCTGATCCATGATTAGGGCTCCTAGGTGCTATGATAAAAACAGTTAATAAAAATAACACAAATGCCCAATTCCCAGGAAGAAACTCTGCCTCAGAATTTACTCTAATCAAATTCCAAGGCAGAAAGAAAACTTTTTTTGCTCACAGCTCCTTCTATCCAGAATCCTGTATTACAAAAGCACAAGCATTCCTCCCAAAACTAAAAACTTGCTTGAGAGAACTTTAGAGACTATAAGTAACAGTGCCACCTGGTGACAACCGCCATAACAACATCACTATCATCATGGTAAAGGGCATGTGAGTAGATGATTATGCCTTGGCTGGTAAAATAAATGACAGTTTTGCATGGATATATATATATACACATTTATATTTTAAGAGCTCACTAGATTTGATATTAGTGGATATGAAACACAAAGTTGGTATGTAATGTTATGAATGCAGAGATATAATAATTTTATGAACACTGTAGATGACTAGTCAATGAAGGGAAGTTACTATATGTTGGTTTATTAGACTTTCCTGTGTGATTGTATTGACCTAACATATTGGGGACAGTGTGATTAGATACCTATAATGCTCTAATTCAACAGGGTCTATGCATGAATGACTTCCTAGATAAGAAAATCCAAGCACACACTTGAAAGACAATGGACCAAGCTGGTGGCTTCAGGGATACTGTCTCTTGTTTCCACCAATTGCAAATCTTGTTAAGTCAAAGCTGGAAGTTACTAGATCAAAAAGCTACAAACATTTAAAAAGTGCAAAGGAAGGTGAGTCACCAGGAGCTTGTCCAGAGAGTTATCAGTGACCTTTGACAAACAGACAGTAGACACAGAGACAGAGAAAGGGTTTGCAGAAAAATCTGTAGGGAGCTAGTCCTACTAGGGTTCCCATGTGGAAGATAGCTAAATACCTGCTAATCTGTTTTATTGTTTTTAAGTTAGTTTTTCTTCTCTGAAATGCTTTTGTTATAAATAAATACTTTACTTTTAGGAGGCTGTTTTGTCACTGGTTACCACTGTCATTGCCCTGGAATTAATACTACTTCACAATCTGGACATAAGTCAGACCTGCTAAGGTAAATCAAGATTGGGACATAAGGGACTGCAGACTAGGGACCAAAGAATGGGAGAATCACAAGATTCTACCCTGAGAGACAAGTGACCGCTCAAGACCTGAGACCTTTGTGGGTTGCACTCAGAGAGAACAGGAGAGGTCAGAGGTTCTGTGCCTGAGCCCGATAACTGTGATAGCAGCACTTTCACAGCAGGTATGTGTGGGAGGGAGCCTCACCAGCAGCGGTAGTGGGAGGCAGTCTAGCTACAGAAGAAAGAAGCCGGCAGAATTGCTGTCAGACATCTGGGGAGGAAGTGTGACACTTGGAAACATAGTACCATGCATGCTTTCTCCAGTGCTGGCCCTGTACTGCCAGCAAGTTCAGTCTAGGCCCCACCAGTAATGCTATCTAGCAGCCCTATGATCCCCACCATTCATAGTGATGACCGCCCTCACTTTGCATGCCTGCCCCAAAGTAGTTTATTTTTTTATTTGGACATGCTGTTATCCTTTGCTGAACTCTGCATCATAGCTCACAGTTTCCATAATTTCACATATATTTATTTTAATTTTCACTGTCATATATATAAGAATGATTATGTGCCAGATTCTGTCCCACTCACTCATCCGTTGGGAATACTCAAGAAGTGAAGTACTACTCAGTGTGAGTCAGGGTGGCAGAATTGGGCCCTAACTCTGTAAGTGTTTATCTAGTACAAAGACTCAAATATTCTTTTTATGAAACAGCAATTGTACTTATTCCCATTTCATCAAAAATGAGTATTAATCAATTGGGAAAGTGATCATATTTCAAATAGCCCACTTTCCTCTATTTCATAAGAAGATTGGTTTTCAAGAATACAAAGTTGTGTTTCAAGATTCTGACTTCTGTTCATTCCTCTTTAGATAGTTCCCTTTATCAGAGTACCCTTGAAAGATACACATGTAAATCATTATGCAAAACTAGTTTCAGTCATTCAAATTTGCAGTCACCCTTTAAAAAAATACAGACTATAGATTAAAGTAAGAACTATAAAAAATAAGTATTCTGGAAACAAAGGAAATCATTGTTTAAAATTGCATAGTTCACGATGGGTCTCATTGACTCCTCAGGATATTATTATTGTTACACTGTACATTATAACTCGTTAGGTATTGCTCTCTGTTAAAAAAATCAAGTTTCTTCAACCACTGGTTTAACAAGAGATAATTGCTCGTTTTTCTTCTGAAAAAGCAAACTCAAACCTCAAAAATAAGTATGTGATATAAGTATGTGATATGGAAAGCAGAGAATATTGATTTTGTAAATATGGCTGGTAGGTATCTAGGAGTTGAAGCAAAACCCAATGCTTAGTTTTGCAAATTTAATAGATGATGCTATATTCCGATGACAAACACTGGAAATAATGGCAACAGTCATACTAACATTCACAGAGGCATGATAATAATAATCATCTGAACTAATAAGTGGGGCATTTATTTCCTCTGTCTACTCACTCAAAGAATGGATGGTGATCATAATAAAGATAGGACTGGTCAAAATTTTTCAAATTTTGAAATTTAAAAAAGCATTGCAGTTTCACATTTTGGTGAAAAATAGGAAAAGCTGTTGATGAACTTTTCATCCTGCTCCAATGGCATAGTAAATATTTAGCGCTAAACTTTTCAGCTTCAAAGCACATTACAAATAGTAATTAATCCTAACACCATCACCATGAGATAGGATGTATTAGCTCCATTCTATTCACCTCTTAATGACTCAATTTTTCCACGTGTAATATGAGGACAATCACTCTATTCCTTTCCTACTTCTATCCACAAACTCCCTCTTCGTTGTCCATTTCCATTGCTGCTGCTAATTTTACTATCTTCCCCATCACGCAGGCTCAAATTCGAGGTCCCACGTTCAACCCCATACTCTTCATCTCCCTCTAAATCCACACAACTGTCAAAATTTGATAGTTCTTTTATAGTATCTCTAAAACCTATCCTTTCTTCTCTATCCTGAATAGTAAATCCCAGGTCACTGCCTGCCTTGATTACTATAACCTTCTCCTCTCTGGCTCTCCTGCTGATCTTCTTATTCCATTTCAGTCTATTCAAAACACAGCTGAAAAACTAACCTGTCTCTCCTGTCACTCTGACCATGTGACTCCCCTGTTCACACTTTTTCATGTGTTCACACTTCCCTTTCACATCTTGTTCAAGGTTCTGGTCCTCTTCTTCAAGGCTTGGAACAACTCTAATCCTGCCTATATCTCTGTTCTCATTTCTGCCTGCTCCCATTCTTACTCCTATTCCTCCAAACAAACCATCTAACTCAACTCCATTTGTACTCTTCTTCCACTCTTCGTTTTTTGGTCATCTATCAGGCAGCCCACTATGCTTGGAACAGTCTGCTACTTCACAATCTTTCAAAATGTGTAGGAGCTGTAGTATCATTTCTCTTTGCATTGTTAGCTGGAGCTCATCTGCTCCACTTCTTTCCCACCATCCATACCCTCTGTGGGTTCGGTCCTTTTATTAAGTTTTCTAGGTAAGGAAGGTAGTTACCTCCTGGCGACAAATATCTTGGTTTTTATTTATTTGTAACATCTCATGCAGATCTATGGCTCTAGATAAATATTAATATAGGAGCAGCCTTCTGGCGCATTTTAGAACTCAATGAGTGCAGGTGATAGACAGAGAGAGAAAAAAGGAGGAAGGTTATAATATGATCATGCAGTTTAGCTGTGTTCCCACACCTTTGTGATATTCAGCCAGTTATACTCATCAAAGGCAGAGAGAGCACTATTAAGATGAATAATAACAATAATTAATAATAATAATTGAGTTAAATACAGTATAAGTGCTGCATCTATCATATCATACACCGTCTTTGTAAGGAATGAGGGAAAATGAAAAGTTAGCTGGGAATGAACTTTGACAGAAATTGCTCTCTTGTCCCTGTGTTGTTCAAAGCATGAATTTTTTGTATGCAAAAAGTGTTGTCATTGATAGCCTTATTGACTGCAGGATATGGTGAATGCTTTACTTCTTTTTAAATGAGCCTGAAAGCCTTTGTATTTCAAAGCAGAGGATGAGAGAGAAGAGGAGGAGTGACATTTAAAAAAAAATCTTTTAAAAGCGCAGGGAAAAATCAAGACAATGGCATAAGCCATATGAACACTAACATCCACAGTGCATCCACTAACATCCACAGTGTTCTACATAGGTATGCATTGATTTTACTGCAGCATGACACAGTTATTGATATAATGTACACTTGATGCAGTACAATATGTGTATGTTACTAATACCCACCACCAAGCTATGTAATATAAATACATTGTAAATGTAGTGGTAGTGAAAACTTCTAGAGCAACAGCTCTGAAGACAAGTCTTCTGGCCACAGAACAAGAAAGTACAAGCAATGCTTCCCCAGACCGCCGTACCTCCGCAACCCTGATTTGAAAGGGACAGAGAAGGTGAGAGAAGAATGAATTGTAGGTTCGTTCTCTCCTAATACTTGGGCTTTCTGCAGATGCTTCCAAGATGAATCCCACCCACAGAGCAGTTGTCAAGATGGGGTTTGTGTCGGTCCACAATGAGCTGATACATCGTGATACCTTCCTTTAATCCCTTTCCACATGACAGAAAAGAGATAATTTTATGCGTAGGTAGGAGGGAGTTGGGGGAGAAAGCATGGCAGCTTTATGTGGGTAAAGCATGTTATTTAATTATCTAATGTCATCTATCGGGAGCTTATATTCTGTAAATGCACAGAGAAGGACATGATTGATATAATAGGTCTTTCTCATATCTAACTGCAGCTGTTCTTATGAGCTAATTCCATAGAGGCATTTTAAAACTAAGGGCCTCATGTTCCCTTTGTTTCCATGAGCAGAGGGAAGCCAAAACCTACTGATATGGCTGCGGAAGGCATGGATACAGGAGACCAAGTCCATGAATAATTATCCCAACCTCCAACTCAGCAGGCAGTCCTCTGTGGGATCTCCACAGAGATCCAGAATTGCATGTCTACAGTGCGGTGCAAAGGTGGAAGGAGACCTATAGTGGGGAATGCAGCTCCCTAACCCCAACTCTAAGGGGGCAAACAAGAGTAAGTTACTGCAGACAGACTCTTCAGACATGGGCAGGATTCCTTTTTATACCAGGGATCCCACAGGTGAGTTCTGAGGCAGATACAGTTGTGGAGGGGGGCTACCATCATGGCACTTGCAGAGGTTGTGTTGTCTAGAGACTGCTGGGAGTCAGGGAATGGGGAGGGACTGGTAAGCTATGCAAAGGCAGGTAGGATCCATGCAAAAGTCTCTTACCCTAGTGGATTTTAGGATACACCTAGGTCTAGGGGGTGAAACCCAGACTTCTTCCATTAGGTGGAAAGGCAAATATCCCCATCTGCCCACCCCCTTCTGATGGAAGAATTCCAAAGTAATTCTGAGATGAAACTCACTGAGATTTTAACCCTCTGTTCACAAATACATCAGGCAGAAAGCATGAGACCCTGAGAAAACTTTTTCTATTAACTAGTGGCATGCCTCATCCAAGAAGCAGCTGGGTGACGTATATTTATAGTCAATTAAGTTAGAAATAAATTAGTTCTGCTAACTGAATTACTCCTTGTAAATTAATAACATTCTGGCAAGTCACCAAGAAATCATGTTGCCATGCTCATCTGGAACTCATTAGTAGTTTGTGATAGCAAGGTTATGGGTCAGATCTGAAACCACATTGGAAATCTAAAGAAAATTACTTTTAGAATGATAGATTAGCACTATCTTCAATTCTGAATAGTCTAGTAGGTGTTTAAGTTTGATGAGCTGTGTATACCTAATTTTCAAATTATATATAGAATACCCTGAACTAGTACAATATTATTTGTCTGTTTACTTTTATCTTTCGAACTCTATCTTCTATTTTTTTCCATTAAAATTATTTAACTTCCTTATATTTCTAATGATTGTACCAATTTCACCCACCAAAACTTTTGTTGAATTTGCTCTCAAAGCTGTTAAGAAGGCATTTTATCACTACAAACTGATAAATACAGGAGTTATTTTGTTCAGAGTATGAACAGATGTGTTATGTATCCTGAAAATTGGATTCCACAATCTCAAGTATTGCGAAACATAGAAGGTGTGTCTGCAGGCCTACCTTTGTAAGCCTGCGTCCACTGAATGAGCAAAACCAAGGACTCATTAATAAAGATTTGTTAACTAAATATAATATACATAAATGTTTTAATTGCTTTTAAAGATGGATGAAATTAAGTCAATGAATCCTAATAATAACAACATGTATTCCCCACATACTACACATAGTATACAAAGTAAAAGCAGCCTTAAGCCCCATGTTTGTATCCTGTTTGCACCTAGGGGACACTTACATGTGCAGGAGTAACATCTCGCAGACAGAGTTGCAGGCATGTTGGTTCACTCTGGAGGGAACAGTCTCCAAATTGCACAGTCTGGGACAGTAGTGAAATAGAAATAGCCTATACTGGTAATGACAAATATTGTGTGGTGGCTGAAGAGGACCACTTCTGGTCTGGACCCAGGGAATGTTATTTTAATTTTCCTACATTCTGTTTCACACCTAAATTTCCTGTAGTAACGAATAGAAATACTTTTATATTTTGCAGCAATTTTTATAAAGTAATTAAAATAAACACAAAAGTTAAAATTACAAAAGGAAGCTTTAAAGGCAGAGTAAGCTGATAATGCAGAATTGCAGCCTGGTGGGCTGTACCATAGGGAGGTGAGTTTGCACCCTTAGTTTGTACTCTGAACCTACTATTGATGGTGTTTCAAATAATTACAACTACTGTGGCTTTCAAATGCATTGCTAGGTAGTGAACTTAAAAAGGAAAGCACAGAAAGTCAGGAACATAATGCAAGTTAAATGAATGCTAATAGAGAAACAAAAATCTACCAAAGCAGAGGAACATAGGCCTGGCTTGACATGAATAATTAAACATGGGTGAGGCCTCATTTCTTGGCAATCAGGGTTAGGGAGGTAAACGAAACAGCAGGTTGAAAACAGAATGTCTGTGCTAACTAACATCGGAAAATGGGTCAGTAGGCTAAGAAACAATGTCTGCTGCACTAGCTAAGATAAGGGGGAACACCCAAGGAACCATTTACAATGGATAAAGTAATCCTGGAATGTGAGATGTGGTAAATAGTATGTTGTGCATGGACAGTGCATGGACAGATCATGGTTCCTACAAAATAACCAAGTCAATCCCAAAATATATAGCAATGATACTCAGAGCTCAGTTGTTCAGGAATCAAATTAATGATCAACGTTACTCAAAAGAGCCACATCAGTGTGAATCCATTGTATATATACATACACACACACCAATAAGGATCCTTTTGCTATGTAATTAACCATTTGTAGAATACTTGACCAGTGATTTTGCTGTGAGAATATTGTATATTAATTATATATATTATATGAATACAGTGATCAAGTCACCATAGTTTTGCAGTTTCCCAAATAAAGGAACTTGAGTGGCAGGACTAGATTTGAACTGAGTTATTCGGGAAGGATGGGGAAGAGGTATCTGGGAACCACAATAGCATCAGGTGAAATGACCATTCCGGTTGCCTTCTGAATACTTGTTATAAACACAAGTTTGTTATTATCTTACTTGTTAGTATGATATCTTAAAGGGTCAATTAAGGAATAAAATGGCTAATGTAGTAATATTATTGTTTAAAGAGATGATACCCCCTTTCATTCTGGCTTATTAATTTTACTTATAATTCAACAAAAACCACCAACATTTTTTCAAGCTTTCTAGGAACCTATTTTTCTTCTCTTTCCATACATATCCTTTTGGATTCCTGATCCAAAAAGCTGATTATTTGTTTTGCCTTTTATTACTTGAACTTCACAGTTCCAGTCAACAGAAACTTTGGATAAAGTGCAATGAGCATAGTTAGAGTCTGATCCAAAGTCCACCAAATTCCATAGGGGTTCCTCGGTATGTCATTTTCTCAGAGTAGAAACATTTGACTTGATTTATAGTATGTATTATGTTCATGTTTACTTCTACTGGATTTTGAAATCTTTATTAATGGAAGTTCAGGGCTTGTACGCATTCATCCTGCATACAATATTCAGACTTCTGCGAGTAGATAGGTCAACAAGGTTTATGTACTTAACTGAATATTAAGTATGTAAACTGAATGCATTGTACTGAATGCAACTGCATTCTAACAACCTGTTTCTGCACTACTTACTCAAGCCAAATCCCTGTTAAAATCACAATAAGAAGTGCAGAATTGGGTTCCAGAAGGCATGCTTTGGGAAAAACAAAAGAACGAAATCCTAGAGTTAGGTGGGGGAAGCACAGTTCCAATCACAGCAAGAACATGCTTTACATCATGCTTGGCTTACAGGGGGATAAGGTACAATGTATAATCTCAACAAGATATGATCCTGGTGATTTAAGAATAAAATGAAGTGTTTATATATATATTACTATAAGGATACATAGAAGTAGCAGCATAGGAGGCAATTCGATAAAAAATATATTTAGAATTCACTGGATAATACAAGTAAATCTTGTAAAGATCTTCTAGTTTGGGGTCAAAATTGGTTGATTGAAGTAATTGATTGAAGTGGCATAGATTTTAAGGCTAGAAAGCACCATTATGATCATATAGTTTGATCTGCTGTATAGCATAGGCAAAAGAACCTCCCCCAGTAATTTCTGCATCAAGCCCATAACTTACGTTTGAGCTATAGCTCAGGGGTCAGCAACCTCTGGCATACGGCTCGCCAGAGTAAGCACCCTAGCAGCCCGGGACAGTTTGTTTATCTGCTGTGTTGTCAGGTTCCGCCAATCACGGCTCCCACAGGCCGAGGTTCACCATCCCAGGCCACTGGGGGCGGCGGAAAGCTGAGGCCAGCACATCCCTAGGCCCGCGGCACTTCCCGCTGCCTCCATTGGCCTGGGACAGTGAACCATGGCCAGTGGGAGCCGTGGTCCACCAAGCCTGCTGACGAGGCAGATAAACCAACTGGCCCGGCCTGCCAGGGTGCTTACCCTGGCGAGCCACATGCCAGAGGTTGCCGACCCCTGAGCTATAGCATGTCTTTTAGAAAGACATCCATACTTGATTTAAAGACTTCAAGTGATGGAGAATCCACTACATCTCCAGCTATATTATTTTAACGTTTAATTACCCTCACTTTAAAAAATCTGCACTTTATTTCTAGTCCAAATTTGTTTAACTTCATCTTTCAACCATTGGATTATCCCTTTTTCTGCTAGGTTATAGAGATAGTGCTTCCCAACAAGAAATCTCTTCCCCGAGTAGATACATACAGACTGATCAAATCACCTCTTAACTTTCTCTTGTATAAACTAAATAAATAGATTGGAGTCTTTTTTAAGGCATGTTTTCCAGATCTCATATACTTCTGCTAGCTGTTTTCTGAACCCCTTCAATTTTTTAATATCTTCTTTGAACAACGGACACCAGAAATGGACAGCATTCTAGTAATGGTCTCACTTAGGGCTGTCAAATTATTAAAAATTAATTGTGATTAATTGTAAGATTTTAAAAATAGTTATGATTAATCAGTTTTAATTGCACTGTTAAACAATAATAGAATGCCATTTATTTAAATATTTTGTGTGTTGGGGAGCGCTCTCTCTTTAAGCAGAGCACTTAAGGGCCCGAAGGCTTTTTCAACCACCAGCAGCTGCTTTCGGCCACACTCAGTCCTGAGCCAGTAGCAGCAGCAGACAGGATCCCCCTGCCCCATAGCCATAGAGTGGAACCCCCTAGATCACGGTGCACTGGGTTGTCATCCCTTGTGTCCACCCTTAAGGTTGGCCCTGTCCAGCAGGGAGGGGATGATGCAGGCGGCAGAGGGCTGGGCTCCTCTCTGCCCCCTGGAAAGTGTTTAACCAGCTCTCCCAAACAGCCACAACTGGTGCCTCCCTGCCCGCCTGGCCACCGCTGAGTCACACCTCCAGAGGTATGTGATTAACACTCATTAAAAAAAAAACATGTTTATTTGTTTTGAATTAATCACATGCATTAACTGGGATTAATTGACAGCCCTAATTTCACTAATGACATATACAGAGATAACATGATCTCACCACTCTTACTTAATATTGCCCTTTTATAACATCCAAGGATCATGGTAACTCTGTATCATAACCTAGTCCCAGATTTGGACCTTAGCGTCCAAAATATGGGGATTAGCATGAAAACCTCCAAGCTTAGTTACCAGCTTGGACCTGGTAAAGCTGCCACCACCCAAAAAATTAGAGTGTTTTGGGGCACTCTGGTCCCCCCAAACCTTCCCTGGGGACCCCAAGACCCAAATCCCTTGAGTCTCACAACAAAGGGAAACAAACCTTTTCCCTTCCCCCCTCCAGGTGTTCCTGGAGAGACACACAGAAGCAAGCTCCGTGAATCTAAACAGAGGGATTCCACCCTCCCCGTTTCCAGCCTTGGAAAACAGAAGTACCGAGAGCTAATCTCTCTTTCCCCCTCATCCAGAGGGAATGCCAAGTCAGGCTAGTAAATCTAACACACACAGATTTCCCCCTGACTTCTTCCTCCCACCAATTCCCTGGTGAGCACAGACTCAATTCCCTGGAGTTCCCCACTAAAGAAAAACTCCAACAGGTCTTAAAAAGAAAGCTTTATATAAAAAGAAAGAAAAATACATAAAAATGGTCTCTCTGTATCAAGGTGACAAATACAGGGTCATTTGCTTAAAAGAAATATGAATAAACAGCCTTATTCAAAAAGAATACAATTCAAAACATTCCAGCAACTATACCCAGGTAAATACAAAAGAAAACAATAGAAACCTTACTGCCTTACTATATTTGTACTTACAACTTGGAAACAGAAGATTAGAAAGCAGGAAACAGAAATCCTCTCATAGCCGAGAGACAGACAGACAGAAGACCCCAGAACAAAAGACTCACACACAAACTTCCCTCCACCCAGATCTGAAAAAGTCTGGTTTCCTGATTGGTCCTCTGGTCAGGTGTTTCAGGTACTTCTTTCCAGGTGTAAGAGACATTAACCCTTAGCTATCTGTTTATGACACCCTGTTAGTTACATCATCACGTTTGAGAACTAATGTTGCTATTCCACAGAAAGAGATCATTTCAAATGAATGTGTTTACTTATATTGAATGGTATATAGTTTCATTTTTACAGCTATGCAATATGCCTAAGTAAGAAACATGGCAAGCCGATTTCATATGTCTGATGTAATCATTTTCAGATACTGTGAGTGGTACATTTTATGTCTGTTTTCTCATGCCTTTGCTCCCTTAATCATACCTTGTGAAATAACTACAGAGAAAAATGTTAAAAGTGTTAAAATAATTGGGAAGAACACCGCATGTATTCAGCATCTCAGGTGTACGGTCTAGAAAACACTCCATCATATACAGAATTGGGAACTCATCACTCCTATTCCCAAGCCCCCACACATTATTAAATGATGTCTATAACTGGTCCAGCAGACCTTCCCTATGGAATACATTCACTGGTTGATTAATGATGAAGGAAGACAAATTTCACAGGATCATTGTTCTCTGTTGTACCTTAAACATGCAGATTGTATATACAATACTTAAATTGCACAATAGGTAAATTGTACTTCAGTATCTGCAACTCTTTCATTTCTCTCCTCAAAGTACAGACTAGGGATGGGTGAACTGGTTCTGATAAAATAAGCATCCTCAAAGCTTTGCCCAAAGTTCAAATCAAGCTGAACTCAACCTGTTATGGGGTTCATAATAATGTGGATGTCCTTATTTCCCATTTATTCCTTAATTTTTTGCACTTGCTACGTACCCAGGCAGGTTCAGGCCAGAAGTGCTGGCATACCAACAAACAAGCATTCTCACATATTGTTGTCTGACCAGAAAAAGGCAATGCTTGAAATTTCACGAGTAAGCCACATCTCCTGGGATTTCCAGACAGTTTTACAGATCTAGGCAGTATCCATAATTCTGAATGCATGTCTAAACCAGACTCCTTGAGATTTACCAACTATAAAAGTGAAGGTTGTTGTGTTATAACTTTTTTCCCCCACTTAGCTTACTTGTACACTAGATTGATCATTCAGATGTTATTGCCCTGTATGTTCTGACACCTGAAATGGTTAGTCACTTCCCTTTCTAGATGAAAAAGAGAAAGTGTATGTTGTGAGAAATACTATACTGCCGTTGTGTGGACGGTAACTTCAGGGAAAAGATGCTTTTGTGGTTGCAGCAGAAGACTGGGTATCAGGGAAGTTGAAATTATTCTCCGAGCTTGGTGATAGACTTTCTGTGTGACCCTGAGTAAGTCATTTAACCTCTTTGTGTCTTAGTTTCTTCATTTGTAAAATGGAGATAATAAATCTTTACTTTGCCAGGTTTGTGAAGCTTAATTCAATCAGGTTTACAGAGTGCTTTGAGATCATGCAAGTGTTGTTACTAGTAATAGTACCATTTTTTTGTTAAAAGCCCTCAATAAAGCAAAATTATTTAAAATAAACCTTTGCTCAGACACGCTTTGCAATGATACAAAAAATTCTGAAAGCACTGTAAACAGCTATTTTAATCAGATAATCTGTGGTTTCCTCTGGAATGTTTCTGAACCTCTATATGTTTGGATCTTTCTTTCTTGCTAACCACTGATTTAATCTTAGACAGAATTGGGGAGGGCTGTCAAATAAGCATTTAAATTGGTTTCAACTTCTAAAACATTTGCTCACTTTTATGGGTGTGATTCTTCTCTGCAGGTAGAAATTTCTTTTTTCCTGCTTGTTATTTAGCAGCACTTTCCAGCTGCTATTTCACACTTTTTTTTTCATTTTTATATGCTGAAATAACAGCCTAGGGTACAAAGAAAGTAAAATTCATGCACATGTTACAGACAGCAATTTGTCACTTTAAGGACAGAAAATTCTCTCAAAAGAATCAGTGTTGGTTTACTGAGAGGAACAGGTTAATAACTGCATAACTGATTTTAAAAATGGTGCTAATTGGCTGGAGGCTTACATGAGCAAGCAAAGTCAGACAGCTGGGATATGCTTACAGTCTTACTACTTTAAAATATAATTTGCCTGTATTTAATGGGATTATTCTCAGAAAATTAGTTTACAATTGAGGAAACTCTCGCTCATCCTATTTTTTTTTTAAACCCACTTAATTTATCATCATAGTTTAACAGACCTTGGGAGGGAAATGGTGATATTTGACAGGAAACCTATGACAACCATTTTCTCTGTGATTTATGAATCTGAGAATCAAACTAAGTGCTTGAAGAAAGATTAAAAGAAATTGTACTACATCCAAGAAAGATCATTTTAATGTATCAAGGTTCTTTTGAGTTTAATTTGTGTAATGAGTGCACTAGAAATGGAAAGAAGAGATTAAAGTCCTGTTTGTCATGTACAGAGATTTCAGAAATGCTTATCAGCCCTTCACAGCTGAACTCAGCTCAGATTAAAAATGATCTGACAGAAAAGGGACTGACTGCAAAAGTGGGGCTTTACTTCCAAGCTAATTACAAAAGTGCATATTAAACATGGGGCCTATGATGAGAGCAGCTGCAAAGGTCTTTATCTATATTAAGAGACTGTCCACCTACATAATAATTATTAAGAAAAATCTTAAAAAGGAAATTACATATAATAGCACATTATACATTTCACTAATTTTATGGATCTATTTAACAGCTTGTGGTAAGGTGCAACTTTATTTTATTCCTTGAGGTGATGTTGCTAATTGAGGAAAGGGCACGTGGTTTGCTTAGCAAAACCAATAATGCCATCATTTTTTTAGTGTATTTAGCGATCACCTGAAGTCCTGTTTTCATCTACAGAACAGTTATAAAAAAAAGTGAAATCTTCCGAAGTCAATGAGATTCTGTTATGGAAGAACAGATTGTAGGGGTGAAGGAAATTCATTTTCCAGGCACTCTTGATCCTTGGCTAATAAAGAGCGCCATTTGCAGCAGTTTTGTAATGTAGACATTTGTCAATCAAGAACTTGTACTGAGAGACTACTAATGAGTCACATAACAGACATCAGATGTGACAATTCTTGAGTCACTGCTAACTTGGCATTATTCAGATCACTGATCTAGAGACTAAAGTCTATAGAATCTATCCTCATATCCTAAACCACCCAGTTCTTTCAGTATTGTGCATTATAGACTTAATTTCAATTGACACAATAAGAATGAACCCAATTTTTGCATCTGGGAAATAGTTATTTAACATATCAGTTCCTGCCAGTACCAAAAACAGAGTAGGTTGCAAAAGGCGAATCGAGAAAAGAATTGATCACATTCTCAGAGAGAACTAAGACATCCAGGAAGGAGAAAATGACAAATTAAACCCCATGTATTTGTTTCGCAGAGCTTTCTTTCTCTTTTCGTTACAGGGCACCTGAGCATAGAGTTCCAGAGGGGATTGTTTTTCTTCCTTTCTTTGACTATTAGGAGCCTCTGTGCAGGAGAAATATATGAGAAAATAACAGAACTTGAAACTGCTGGCTAGAGACAAACTACAATACTCGTTTCTCATTACTAGAAGCCTTAGAAGACCAGCAGAACCCTATTATAGAAAGGAGTATAAATACAAAGAGAATGAAGTACACTAACAGAATAAGCAGTCAGTTCCTTCCCACTCCCCCCCCCAGCTTCTTTTAAGGGCCAGGAGGTATGAAACACTTCCTTTTAAAGGCAGCTCTATAGCTCAAGCATGCTCAGTAGTTAACAAGAGGGGTCAGGTGAATTTGTCTTAACAGCACCATGGAAACAACTTTTATCCCTCTGTTTTTATTTTTTTGTCCTGTAAATGGCAGACAGGAAGGAAAAGTTAATGGAGGAACAATTTAAAAAGGAAATTAATTTTTAAAGAAGAATTGTACATTTTATTGTGGTTTGCTGGACTGCTCTACAAAGCATTGTGGGAGTAGGAAGATTATATTAAACCTGTCAAAACAATAAAAGCCCAGGTATGGTTGGGAGTGGCTATAAGTCAAAGTTATTCTTCTGTTTGCTTTCTGTACATAAAGACTTTAGAACTTTACCTCAAGCTTCCACTTAGCTTTGCACCTGAAAACCTGTGGTCTATCACTATCCCAGGCCAATTATTATACAACTAGTTCTAGAGTAGCTGATGTGCTGTTTTACTGTCTTACTTATATATTCCTTTTACATTTGGAGCTATTTATTCCACAAGCTGTTTTGTCTGTTCTTTGTTTTGCCCACTGTTACAGCTCATACTAGATTATTTTGCCAAAGGACACTGAGACTGGTCCTCAGCTGGTGCAAATTGGTGTAGTTCAATTGATTTCAATGGAAAAATGCTGCTTTGCACCAATTGTGAATCTGACCTGCTTCCTCACTCCTCCTAACATCATATAAATGTGTTAATGCATCTAGATAAAGAGAATATTCTTGGGCCAATAGAGAGTTTGGTGTTATACTTGAATACACACTATTAGTTTCTGCATAGGTGTGTCAAAATAGTCTATATAGCTAACTGTTCTCTGATGAGAATGAAAATGTTAATTTTCTAATGATATATCTTCAAACTTTTTAGATACTCAGAAAGTGGTAATGCTGATGAATATACATTAAAAAGCACTCCATTCCACTGATAAATTTAGGAACTGATTTGCACCATTAAGCTTTCTCTATTTCTCAGCAGAAAGAATGCCTGTGTGCAATTCCATTTGGGAATGGTTTCTGTAGGAAGCACTTCATTTCCTTCACCTTTTTTCCTATCCCTTCATCACTAATTATTTCTTATCACCCAAAAGTGTGCTTGGTGCTGCACAGAAGCAACCAAATTCACAATTCCTGCCCTGCAGATTTTACAATTTTACAATCATAGACCACAGGTGTGCAAAGACTTGCAACTAGTCCAGTTGCTTTACAATGTGTGTGCATGTGAATTTTGCAGGATCAGTGCCTAAATTCAAACACATGAGAAATAACGAACAAAAGGCAAGGAAGTGAATTGATTGAGAGATACACAGATAGAAATAATAGGGTTAGGTCAGTGGTTCCCAGCCCATAGGCAGCGTGTGGCCCAATCAACACACAGCTATGGCCCATGTGACAGTCTCAGGGCCATACAGGTAGTATATATATCGTGAATGTGGCCCATATCATATATAGAGAGCTACATATTTATCCACCATGGTAAATAGGTTAAAAACCAGGGGATTTAGTGATTATTCACTTAAAACATATTGACATTTTCTATAACTTTGATTACAAATTAAAAATAATTCCTAGAGGTAGTGTTATTAGTGCTGGGAGACCAGATGTTAGGACTCCTGGGATCTGTTCTCAGCTCTGAAACTGAGTAAATATCTGATATTGGGTAAGTCTTTTAACCTTCCTGTGATTTAGTTTGCCTATCAGTAAAATAGGTATTATAATAATATCTGTCTTACAGAGATGTAATATGCCTCTGAATTGGAATGTTCATTGGGAGCAGTTCAGAGTCCCATTGCTCTAGGGAGAGCCCCAGATATCTGCTTCAGGGAGTTCATGAGGATACCTTTTTCCTAATGTGTAGCAGGAGTGCATCTACTGTGCCATGCCTTTGGAGGGTGCTGCATACTCTCCTCTTCACAACTAGCTATCTGCCAGCTGGTATGTTTTGGAAGTGGGGTCACAATCTCTCCTCCCCTGTGATCCCTTTGGGATACCTTGCAGTAGGGAAGGAGTAGTCCCATTGATTTTGGGGAAGTGCAAGAGAGGCAATGGTTCTCCATTGCTGAGCAGTGGTGGAAACTAGAGAGACCTTTGCTGGTCCTTAATGTTTATAAAGCCCTTTTAAGCCTTGGATGAAAGGTGCTTTATAACTGCACAGCATTATTGCTTCCTTGATTTAGCTGACTATGGAGAAAATGTTTCTTGAGCTCCAGTTTCCCATACAATATCGTTATTCATACCTCAGAGATCTCTAAAGCAAGAACTCGTCTTTTGCATAACTCCTGGATTCCAGCATTTCAGAGTAATAAATAGATACAGCTGTGATTGATAATTGAACATTCTTATACAATCAATGGAAAATGAAGTCTATTAGGAATTATCCTATGGGATAACACCAGTATCCTTTTATTCTGTCACTTGTATTTCAGACTCAGATTTTTTTCCCCCCATAAACATACAATTGTGTTACAAGTCTTGACATAGTCATGTTAATTGTAAACTTGTGGCTATACCAGATGGGCAAATAGAGTACGTGAATATTTGTCATATGACAAAGAAAGGATATTTTTAGTTTGTCATCTTTATTTTGTCCTTTAATTATATTGGGGCAATTCTAGGTACATCTCCCACTATTGCTATCACAAGTTTAGTTCCTGAAGCAATAACTAGGAAGACCGGTCATCAGCTTCTGTTAGCGTTTTAAGTACAACATGAACTAAGGTCTTCAGAGCAGGTCTAATTGACATGGTGCTTGTAACAGCCAGCAACCTGTCTACATGAGAACACTCAGCATTGCTTCCTCTAGTGGAGCTGAGCTAACATACTGTAATAGCAGGATTTTCTTGCAAATTTCCTGAGTTTAGGTAGGGCTCTACTTGAAGATCCTTGTTGGTTGGCTGTCATCTTTAAAGGCTTATTGGGACAGAAGAGCTAATGGCATCACAAAGATGACAAGTTCCAAGGAGGACAAGTCCATCAGGACTGTTTGTCATATCACCAGCAGCTCCAGGGACACCCTGTGCCAGCTTCTTTCTTGTTTCTGACATATCTGCATTTATTTTTCTTATTCTCTCCTCAGAATGGTCTGTCATTATAACTAGTGCAATTTAAACAACATGGAATGCTCCACTGACTTTCAGGAAATAAGATCTCAGTCTAGTGTGTTCTACAGAAGTCACTGTAAGTACAAAGAGCAGTTTTACCTTGGTATGTTTGATAAACACTGATTGATTCCCAAAGGATTAATTGGAAAATATTTTTTCAACTCCTTGAAAATGCAAAGCAGCATATAAATGCAAAGAATTGTTATTACTAAATGTTGTAATCTTTCAGAGTATTACATTTATATTCAATGATTGCCTAAACCGGTTACAGCTCTGCAAGGAAAATTTGCCTTCTGTTCCTGCAAGAGAGACACTTTCCTTGCTAGATGGAAGATGTCCACAACTGTATGTGAACAGTCAACGTACTGTAACTGACTTTCCACCTCACTTCTGCAGAGCATCACCATGAGTGTTGTGGTATAGAGAAAACTTGGTAGCCTGAGCCATGTACCACAAGTTGGGAAGTAAGCTTCTAGGAGTTTCCAGCACTGGACCCTATAGGCTGTAGCTCTTCATGAGTTCCCATCAAAGATGCACACATATAACTAATAATAGTTTCTAGGAAGTTTCTTCTGTGGAAATGTTGACTTTTGGTGAAAAACTAAATATTCAATGGGAGTTGTAGTTTGGGTTCCTGATGCCCCCATTCTCCTCTATGGGCTGGGCTCCCTAGCTGAATACACGGAGTGTTTTTTTGACTAGCTCTAGGTGTTAATGACTAGATGCACCACCCTTTCACTGCTGGAGATAAATTGCACATTAGGTCACCAGGTAGGTTTTTACTTTTGCTCTTCATAAAACTGCCATTCCAGTTAGCATGTTACACTGAACTGTGTATTTAGCCTTAGGGAGTCCAAGACCCAGAAGAGCAAGATGTTGCAAATGAAAATTGGGGTAGGGCTGCAGAATATTGCACTGTTCTTGCCTTTGCTATGTCCAATTCAAGTTAGTGCTATTAACTTTTGCACTTTCATGAGCACTAAATTCACTCATAACTCTGTCTTTAAAAAAAAAAAAAAGCAGGAGGAATGAGGCTGTTACAAAAATGGATAAGAAAAGATCTTGTGGCATAGAAATTATTTTCTGTTATGTTGCACCAGCAAATGATCCACACACTTGTACTGTAAAATAAAAGCTGTTTTTTATAGTGATGATATTGTGTTTATGGCTACTATAGTAAAAGAGTAACAGTTCAAAGTATGCCTCATAACCACTGCCCAAAGTATTTACACTTCAGTGCCTAAAGTCAGGCAACATTAATCCATATCTAGGCATCTAAATCCAAATAGTCTGATTTGCAGAAGTGCTGAGCCATCCTCATTGGCTTAACTCACGTATCCCTATTACTGATCGCAACTTCCCAATGAATACACTAGCAAATGTCCCAGAAATTGTTATGTCAAGTAACGTAGTTATATTTTTTGTAATTAACTGGAACTGTGGGCAAACATTAACATACTGCATTTCAAACCGTTGTAAATCACTATAGTCCACTCTTACTACACACAGATGGGGATATTGATCTGGCAAGTTGACAGACAGTCCCAATGTCTAAGAGAATGCTTTGTGCTCACTCTGTATCAAAAGTATTTCCACGAACAGGACATTTGTGATGTGTTTTTAATAGTCTATGGGTGAGGTGTTTTTTTTTTGAAGATACAAATGGAAATCAGTTGTCTTAGCTGTCTGTTTCTAAGGTCTTGCTGTCTGTGAATATATACATGTACATTTGAGTTTTCTCTCACATGGATGTAGATAAGAAATAAGTTAAAATGAATGGAGCCATCCTGGTGAGGGGGGGAGGAGTATTATGACAGGCACAGTATTTATCACATAGCCAGCTGACAAATTGCAGAACTATCACCACATATGTGAGGTATGCATGTGTATGCATATATTAGGCTGAATGAAAAATGGAAACCTATTAAAATTCTATTCTTTCTTCATGACCCTTTTTTACATTTGCATTCTACTAATATTTGAAAGCTTAAACAAAGTCCTCTTCCAAAGAATATTGATGTTCCAGTTGTGTCATGTTGACTGAATCCTATGTCCAAGCAACAGTGGAAGGCAGCCATAGCAGGCTAGGCAAGGGAGAGCACAAAAAATGAAATCCTTTCTGCATAGTACAGATAAAATATTTGGGAAGGCCATGGTGGACCTGGTTCAGTTCATATGGTAAATGTATCAGCAAACACAATAAAAATGTGCTAAGGTTGCCAAATTGTTTATAGTATTTCTCTAAGAATATCAGTGAGCTTCCTTTCTTGTCTAGTCAGTCACTGTAAAACAGTCTGAATGGCCACAATATCATAGGTCAACCTGCCTGTAACACCTATGGTTAAAAAGTCCATTCTACAACCTGATTTTCAGTTACTTGTAACTTTGCCTAACTTTAACTGGTAGGGATAAAAGTTCAAGTGATAGAGGTCTATCTCAAGCTGAATTTTTTGGGAAAGTTTCCGAAAAATTCATTTGTTCATTTTTCTAAGATGACGCTGGGAGGAAATATACTCTTTCCCCCCATGTTAAAAATTCATACGGGTGATGGAGAAACTCCAGTGCCTCCATGCTTTGGAGCAAAGACTAGACTTTTAGAAAGCAGGTCACCATGGTCATGGGTGTGCATTTTCTCTGTCAAAACCAGCCCAAGTCTGGCCAAATTAAATGACTCTGGAAGCACAGCTGCTTTCACCAACACCAGCCTCTTCCCAGTAGGGGAAGGGGAAGGGGCTGAGGTGGAGCTTAGCTTCACCTCACCACAAGGCCCTGCTCCTTCTCTTCTCCCTTTCTGCTTGAGAGGCCATCCCTGGGCTGGGCCAGAAGCCAGAGGTGGGCCATGGTAAGAGCTGCCCAGGGAGCCCCGGACCCTCCATCTGCCCTGGGAAGAATATCCTGGAGGGTGGGGAAACAGGTCAAGAGCTACTCTCTGGAACCCTGGCATCTAGTCCAGAGGATGCCATGTGCACAAGATGACATTTTGCTCTGCATTGAGTGACCTCACATGTATAGTGTATAGAAGATCACAATGCATGGAGGATCCATTTAGCTCTTCAAAATGACATCTTCCATGCTGTTTGAGGTCCCAGCAGGAAATACTTCAATAATATGGGTTTGAGCAGGCAATAAATCTAGGAACTGCTGGGTTAGAAGCAGAGGGACAGCGACAGAAGAAGGCATTAGTTGCATTGTAGAAGGATGTAGACTAGAGTAAACCAGGCAGAAGGATCTGAAACCACTGGATCACATTATCTAAAGCCTCTGCAGAAACTATAGGGGAAGAAGGCAGGCTGTGAGGTGAATGAGGCTGTTGTCTGAAGCCTGATTTTATTTATTGCAGAAGTTGGAAAGTGTGTAATGAATTAGGAGTTGTAGGAAAAGCAGCCTGGTCTCATAAATAACGGAGTTGCTTTAACACACTGGATAAACTGGTTATATCCCTTCCTCTACCCCAAACTTTTTAAGTGATTACAGGCAAGTCACTTAAACCAAACTTTCCACAAGTGGTCATTGTCTCCTCTTCATCTGGGTGTCCAACTAGACACTTTATGAGCTTAACAGCTGCAGGAGTTGTGCTTTGAACATGGGGTACCGGGAGTGTGTGGAATTCCCAGTTCCAGGGAAACCTCCAATTGACAGTTTTAGCCCATTGTCTATCCCTTTGTGCTGGTGAGGTTGTACAAACAGCACAACAGTTAAGGATCTGACCCATAATCTTGAGTGATAATATTAGTACAACAGTGCCCTATACCCACTGCTGTCACTCTCTTAGCTGGGCCTTATTGTGCTTAAGCATTGCAAAATATTAAACAGAAGGGTTTACTCCAAAGTTTGTGATTTATGTATCGTTTTTGTCTACTTCCTAACTGTTAAATAGAAGTTTTCATTACAGGAAACTCTACTTCCAAATACATTGCAACCTATGGTATTCACAGTGTTTTGATTTATGTAACAGAGATGTGAATACAGTGTAATTGCATACTGTTAAATGGGATGTAGGTTTCTCTTCCCCTCAGTGGGGATGCAACACTTTCCAAGGGACCCCACTGTGTAAAATAGCCTCAGTGGTATTATATATCTGAAAGTAGTGATGATCACACATTTGTTCTTATCATAATCCCGGAATTATTTAGGCATATCCTCAGCACTTGTTTTCTATCATTTATAAATACGTAATGGCTGAAGTTTCTCAGCAACTCCTAGTAAATGCAATACAAACTGTGGTAGTTTATTAGTTACAAAGCATTTAAAAAGCAGTTAGTGCTATTTTAATGTGAAATGTTTCCCAATGAACACACTGGCAAGATGATTATTTAAGGAAGGAGCTTTAGGAAGAACTGGTGTAATTTTTCAGTCACAGCCAATTGCAACATTATGCCACTGTGTTGTAAATGCCTCTGGCATAACATGATACTAAAATCATGGCAAGAAATTCTTTGGCAAGTAGTAAATCTACTGATTATTTATTGTAGCAAATGGTAGCTAATCAACAGTGATAAAGTCCATTTGCTCATGCATATTGCTAAAGGATTCACTTTGGTGTCATATCAAAACACATTTAAAATGGTAAACAGGGAAAACTTAGTCATGCTGCCAAACACAAAATCATTGGCCTGGTCATTCCCTTCATGAAAGTTACAGCAAAAGGGAGGAAAATTACCACACCAAACAGCTGTACAGAGTTTCTCCACCTCTTTGCCCATTTGATAGACTAGGGTTCATGACATCTCATAAATGGAAGGAGGAGGGGCCATGCAGGTTAGAGATCTACAGAAAACAAAGTCTCAAACTAGGTAGCTCTCCATCCACACTCGCTGAGTATGCTGCTGGCACCTGAGTGGGGTTGCTATTAGTTCCCTTGTCACGACTCTGAATCTTGTCCCTCTCCATACAGAGTTACTGCCATGATGGTAGGTAATGCTGGTCAGAAGAATATTAGTTGAATGAATGCTGTGAATATTAGGGTAAACCACTTTGCAGACAGGCTGGATTTTGAAAGAAAAGTTACTGAGCTGACAATTTATCAAGGGTTGTCGTGAATTCTTAATTCACTGCCAATTTTTATGTCAAAATTGGATGTTTTTCTAAAAAAGTGCTCTAGTTCAAACTGGAATTATTGTAGGGAAGTTATGTGGCCTGTGATACAGTATGGCAGACTAGATATTCCTAGTAGCCCCTTCTGGCCTTGGAATCTATGAAAATGCAAGATGCACTTTCAATGTGTGCTTGCTGTGCTTAAGCATGTCCACAGTTTTTTTTGTGGGGTTTTAGTCAATCAAGTGCTCATGAAAAGTGCTAGACTTGGTTCCTTAGGGTATGTCTATACTAGAAATGCTACAGCAGCACAGCTACAGTGTAGACCGTTACTATACAGCAATAGGAGTTCTTCCATCGCTGTAGCTACCACGTCTCGGATAGGTGGATTTGCTAAGTCAGCATTGATTTAACACTGTTTACACAGGGACTTACATTCCCTAAGAAACTTAGCTAGGTAAACCTAAATTTTAGGTGTAGACCAGGTTTTAGAGGCTGAAGTAATTCCCTAATGTACAAACAGATGCAACACAGGCAGCAGCCAAACATATTTTCCCCCACTGCTCTGCAAACATGTCATAACCCCCAATCCTTGACAAGAGAGTGAATGAGCTTCCTCAATGTGGTGATTTAAAAATCAATAAATATAGGAGGTCAAATTTCACTCTCAAGTCTGTTTGCAGTTCTGCTTGAAATCGGCATCAGTGGTATCTTTTAAGGTTTTAAACAGAGCATGCAAATAAAATACGGCTCTCAGTAAGCCCAAATTGTGCGTCACCCCCCAAACAGCAGGGAGTGGTTGCAAAGTAATGGCCTCCACTTTCCCATCTTGTCTCCGCACAGAGGGCCAAAACAGTCTCAGCTCTCACAGAGCGCAAGGATTGCTTGGGGTCACTGCTGACAGCAGCTCTCGCCTCCCCAGGGGTTGGGATGGGAAGTGCATGCTGGATTCAGTGTGAGTCCATGGTGCTCCCTGGAGAAATTTTTGTGCCTGTCTTAGTAATAAAGTTTTCCACAGCTTGAGATAAGGCAGAAACCATCCACACATTCCAAATACAGCACTGTGCCTTAAGTACTATTTATTTACCTCATACTTGTTATTCACCCAGGTGCACTACCCTGGTCTCAGCCCAGTCATTAACTACCTTCTAATGATACCCAAATAATATAACAAATTAAACCACATTGAACCCACCACCAATCAAACACTCAGATTAACTCAACCCGGACATGATGGAAGTGATTCTGGTGAGCTGAGGAAAATAACCAGAGAAAATGGAAAAGATGATATCTGCCCCCTAATTTTAAGTGACTAGTAAAGGGAAGGCTGAGTTATGTTAGTGATAAGTATCTGTATAGGCTCCTATCCTGTTGCTAGGATATTTTTTATGTTCAACTAGCTGTAGAAATTGGGCCCCTAAAGCAATCATCCAGCCTGTTCTTGAGAATGCATGTCTAAATAAAGGTTAGTGAATGGATGCTCTATTTTTCATCAAAGGTTAGCAGATCTGAGAAACAGAATCACAGGCATTTGTGTTCAAGCATTCTTTGTATCTTCAGGGCAGCTTTTCAGCCAAAGTCCAGTGTGTGGTTAATGCTTCCTCTGGGATTCATTTCCATTATCAAGATAAGATTTCATATATATTAAATCCCAAGCATACATGTAGAGAGAGCTTTTTAAATAGATAATTCTTCCTGTTTAATAGAGCACAGTGCTGTGCACAATAATTACAACTGAAATGCCCGGAGGTCTGGATTGATGTTCTTTACAAGTCATTCCAAGTAATTTTCTTGGATTTGATTCATCTGAACCACTGCCCTATACCAACTATTCAAACTGCTATACTTAGTATGCTTTTTAGAGGGTCCAGCTTGCAATTACCATAGCAAGACATGAAGATAGCTGTCTATTTTGGTCACATCTACGCTGCAAGCTTTGGAGAGAGTGTGGGTTTTATTTTATTTTATTATTTTTTTAACCTAGAAAACATGCTTTGATTTGGATGAAAAATAAGTATTTTTAAACACACACAGTATGTAGTCAATGCTTACATATACCTTAGAGCAGTGTGGCACAGTGCTAAGAGCTAGTAGCTGATCCAGTACTCTGATCACTTAAGCCTTAATTAGTACTACCAGGAAAGGCCTGATGGAGAAGGAAAGGACTTAATTGCCTAAACAGACTGGGGGTTGATGAGCTACATAGCTAATTATCCTACCAGCTGGGAAAGCTAGTTAAAATCACAGAAAGGAAGAGCAAAGTGTGGAAGCTTAGCAGAGCCCAGAGAAAGAAGGGTTTCAGGGTGATGAAAGTGTGTTTTCTCTCAAGAAGGGGTTGGGGATTAGGAAAAGCTGTCACATGATTGTGATGGTGGTTTTGTAATGATAATAAATAAATCTCACATGTGATAACTAACCAAAAGGTGTGCAAGGCTCTATGTGAGAGATCTTAGGGCAGGAGAGGAGCCAGCCATGTTACAATTAGTGATTGAAATGTATGCCTGAAAATGCTTAACAAAGATGCTACACTATTTAGACAGCAAGGATTGCAGCATCATTGTGTCATAAAAGAATAAAATACACCTCTACCCTGATATAACACGATTCAATATAACATGAATTCAGATATAACACGGTAAAGCAGCACTCGGGGGGGGGGGGGGGGGGCTGTGCGCTCTGGCAGATCAAATCAAGTTCAGTATAACACAGTTTCACCTAATGCAGTAAGATTTTTTTGGCTCCCGGGGACAGCGTTGTATCAGGGCAGAGGTGTATCTTATTTTCCACCCCCTACACACTCAGATTATGGTCTACTGGTTGTAGTGTGTGCATGTGTGTTATATGTACATAAGCAAAATAGTGTATATTGCCAACAATGGTCACCCTTAAAAATATTTAGTTACAACTGTAACAGTGTTTCCATAGTATTTTCAGATTCACAGTATTGCCTGTACTAATTGTAGGGAGTGATGTACATACCATAATAGTCAATTTATCTAATTATCAAATGCAAATCTGGAAAGTTTTCAAATGTTCTCAGGGCAGCCATATGTGTATATATAAATAGATGAAAATACATAGATTAATTGGTATCATTATATATACACACACACACTTTTATACAGGATGTATTTGTGTATATATATTATAACAATTAATCAATGTATTTTTATCTATTTATAAAGTTGCATTAGATAAATGAAAATGTATTTTCAGATGCTCAAATGACCTGACATTTCAGTTACTTACATCCACATTTTCCATGGTGGCCTCTAATGTTGGGTGCCTCGAATTTTGGGTCACCACCTTGTCTACACTACGCGTTTAAGCTGATTTTAGCAGCATCAAACCGATTTAACACTGTACCTGTCCACACAATGAGGCCCTTTATATCAATATAAAGGGCTCTTTAAATCAGTTTCTGTATTCCTCCCCAACAAGAGGAGTAGCGCTAAAATCGGTGTTACCATATCGGATTAGGGTTAGTGTGGCGGCAAATCAACGGTATTGGCCTCCAGGCGGTATCCCACAGTGCATCACTGTGACCACTCTGGAAAGCAATCCGAACTCGGATGCACTGGCTAGGTAGACAGGAAAAGCCCCGCGAACTTTTGAATTTCATTTCCTGTTTGCCCAGTGTGGAGCTCTGATCAGCACAGGTGGTGATGCAGTCCCAAATCCAAAAAGAGCTCCAGCATGGACCGTATGGGAGATACTGGATCTGATTGCTGTATGGGGAGACAAATCTGTTCTATCAGAGCTCCGTTACAGAAGACAAAATGCCAAAGCATTTGAAAAAAACTCCAGGCTATGATACAGAGTCCACAGCACAGTGCTGCGTGACAAGTGTAACAGAAAGCCAAAGAATCAAATGGACGCTCATGGAGGGAGGGAGGGGGTACTGAGGACTCCAGCTATCCCACAGTCCCCAGCAGTCTCCGAAAAGCATTTGCATTCTTGGCTGAGCTCCCAATGCCTGTAGGGTCAAACACATTGTCTGGGGTGGTTCAGGGTATAGCTCATCAATTTTACCCCCTCACCCCCCCCATGAAAGAAAAGGGGAAAAAAATTGTTTCTTGACTTTTTTCAGTGTCACTCTATGTCTATTGAATGCTGCTGGTAGAAGCGATGCTGTGGCAGTAAAGAGCAGTATCTGCTCCTCTTCCCTCCCCAGTGGCAGATGGTACGATATGCTTGCTATCTGCTGAGTGCTCCTGGCTGGCCTCAGGTGAGGCCAGCCAGGGACGCCTGGATAAAAATAGGAATGACTCCCGGTCATTCCCAGTAGATGGTACAGAACAGCTGGTAACCGTCTTCATCATAGCAGCTAGGGGCTGAGCTCCATCAGCCCCCTCCCTTTCCTGTGTAAAGAAAAGATTCTGTACTGCCTGGACTATCATAGTAGCAGCATGCTGGGCTCCTCTCCCCAACACCGCTTAATGTCCTGCCTGGACTAATAGCAGTTAGAGGCTGCCTCCCCCTCATTTTATCTCACTAACAAGTCAGTGTTTCTTATTCCTGCATTCTTTATTACTTCATCACACAAATGGGGGGGACACTGCCACGGTAGCCCAGGAAGGTTGGGGGAGGAGGGAAGCAACAGCTTGGGTTGTTGCAGGGGCACCCCCGTGAATGGCATGCAGCTCATCATTTCTGCGGGATCTGACATGGAGCAGCTGTGCTCTCTGGTTCTCTGATACACTGGTTCTCTAGTACACTTGCCCCATATTTTAGGCAGGACTGACTCTATTTTTAGTTACCATAAAGGAGGGATTGACTCGGGGAGTCATTCCCATTTTTGTCTTTGCGCCCCCGGCCGACCTCAGCCAGGGGCACCCATGACAGCAGCACACGATACAGAACGATAGATAATCGTCATCTCAAATGGCGCAGCAGATGGTACAGAATGACTGCTGTCATGCAAAGGCAAATGAATGCTGCTGTGTAGCGCTGCAGTATCACCTCTGTCAGCGGCATCCAGTACACATACGGTGACAGTTTAAAAAAAAAAAAAAAAAAAAAAGCTGAATGGGCTCCACGGTTGCCGTGCTATGGCATCTGCAAGGGCAATCCAGGGAAAAAGGGTGCAAAATGATTGTCTGCCATTGCTTTCCCAGAGGAAGGAATGACTGATGACATTTACCCAAAACCACCCACGACAATGATTTTTGCCCCATCAGGCAATGGGATCTCAACCAGAATTCCAAGGGGCGGGGGAGACTGCAGGAACTATGGGATAGCTATGGAATAGCTACCCACAGTGCAACGCTCCAGAAATCGATGCTAGCCTTGGACCATGGACGCACACCACCGAATTAATGTGCTTAGTGTGGCCGCATGCACTCGACTTTATACAATCTGTTTTACAAAACCGGTTTATGTAAAATTGGAATAATCCCGTAGTGTAGACATACCCGATTGAATGGATCTGATTTTCAGCAGTACTGGGCACCACAACTTCAACTGAAGTCACTGGGAGCTGTGGGTGCTCACAACCACTGCAAATTAGGCCCCCTTCAGATGTTTGAGTTGAAATTGCAATAGAACCCCAAATCAGTGGTCACTTCTGAAAAGTTTGGCTATAATATTTCACAGCAAGCACCCCTATAACCAGAGCTATGACTTCAGCTTGTAGGATTGCACACTAAACAATGCATTAAATTCAACTCCGGTTCTGTGACAGACACTGACTGAAGGCCCCTCAGGCAGAAAGTCCACCTGAGACTTGGAGGAAGTTGCAGCTGTGATAAGTATCCACCACTTTCCCTCCATCAGGGAGTTCATAGAGAAGTGGCAGAGGCTAGGCAGTGTGCTAGTTTAGGAATCCCTAGGGAACCTGAAAGCTGCAAAATAAATGAATGGGGTAGAATTTGATAAGGTTCCAGAATATGGTGGAAATAAATAAAACGCCAATTTCCAAACATGGATTTTGTCAGCATAATACCGGAAGCTGTTTTGAGAGACTGGCTGTATAAGTACAATATTTTTCTTAAAATGTTCTTAGCAGAGTTTATTTAAGCCTCACACAAGTTCAAATATACAGTACCTCAGCCTGCTATTGTTGTACAAGCCATGCCAGGAGGAGAAAGGACTTTAATCCATGCTGATTTATGCAGTCATGCAAGCTTGAAAGTGAAGCTATGTAATATGTATAAATTTACAGTCTCTTTAATTTTTAATGTTTCGGTAAAAATAGCCTATCAACCTGATTTGTTTCAAAAGTTTTCAAGTTTTTGACTCTTCTTCAAATGTTGTAGAGTTCCATTACTGCAAAAAATATTGTGAGGATGGGAGATTTCATTTACTTACAAATTTAATCTGTTCTCTTTGGCCTTATTATATTGCTACAATAATATTAGGTCCAACATTTCATGAGATACATATAATAAGTAATGAAAGCCACCAACTGAAAGAAATGTAAAATGTACATGAAGTGCCTGACAATGTAAAATTAGGGTCTGATCTTGCAAATAGTTCCAGTGCATAATTCCATTGACTTCAATGAGAGACTTTGGGCGTGATCCAGTGCCTACTGATGTGAAAGGAAGGACTCATGGTTTCTTCAGTGGTCATTGAGCACAATTCAGTGAGACTCTATACACATGCATGCATGCATGCATGCAGGAGCGAATGTTTGAAAAATCGAGCCCTGATACTGTAGTGTATGTGTATATCAATTGCTTAAGTAACAGTAAGATGAAACATGCATTATATTGTCTAGAACAAATGTTATGCTGTGAATTTATTGATATCTTCACTAACAAAATCCAGAGTGATCAAAAGTAGGGGATGACAAAACAGTAATACTGGAATTGTCACATAGAATCCACAAATTGTAAAAGGAAAGATTCACCCCAAAGTTCTTACCAAAAGTTTATTTATTTGTTATGCACGTGTCATTATTCTGATAGCCAATCAGAGAGCATAAAAAATGCCAATTGACATAGGAGACCAGAGACACATCCCAAAGGCTCAATTTTAGAGTTACCAGAAGCATAAAATAAGAGCATAGTTGAAATGTGTCAGGAGCAGACCAGAGACAGACTCGTGACTAAGCAAATCACTATTTGGACCTTGGTTCCCACTTTGCTCCAGAGAGGAGATAATGTGTCAGCATTTTCCTTGGCATAGACCATCAGTTCTCAAACTATGGGTTGGGACCCCAACGTGGGTCATGTCCCTGTTTTAATGGGGTCTCCAGGGCTGGCTTAGACTTGCTGGGGCCGAGAGCAATGGGGCTTAGGTAACAGCCCCCCTGCCTGAGGCTGAAGCCCTTGGGCTTCGGCTTTGCCAATTGTTCCCACCCAGTGTGGCAGGGCTTGAGAGGGCTCAAGCTTCAGTCCCGCACCCCTGCCCTGTGGTCATATAGTAATTTTTGTTGTCAGAAGGGGGTCGTGGTGCAATGAAATTTGAGAACCCCTGGCATTGACTAATTCTTACTTTGTGCTGGCTTCACTCTGCTGATCAACCTGTTGAACATGGAGGTGGGACAGAGTCCAGCTAACTACTCCTGTAGGAGGAAAATAACTGTCACATGAGGACTGCTCTTCCTGCTTTCCTGTAACCCATAATGTTGGTAGCCCATGTAGGCACCTAATGTCTTTTTATTTACCTGTACAGATACCTATAGGGAGTCATGATCTTACCCCAAATACTGAAAAGCAAATAACCAGAGTGAACCATTCAAAAACAGGGCAGATTGTTTGTTTGCAAATCAATCCTGACTTTTTTCAAATGTCCTAATTTGGAGTAATAATTTTCATAGTCTGGCAAATGGACAAGGAGGCTAATCGTAAAGTACATTAGTAATAAAATAAAAACATAGGTCAACCAGTTCTACTCCCATGCATGTCTTCTACTAACTTCTCTATTAATTTCCATTACTACAGACACAACTATGAGTAAGGACAAATCTGTTGTAATTGACTGGAAATTGTTTCCTTGTTACTTCACGCAGTTATTGTAAAATGTCTCAGCGTATGAGTTTAGTAGTAGCCTTTAAGGTATTATATATTTTTACGAATAATATTAGTTGTGATTGGCCATGCTTCACATTAGACTTTTATGATCATGCTGTGCTCCTGCTTGCAAGATGCTTGTTTCATGGCATTGCAACGCAAACAGTGAAATAAATCTTAAAATGTAAATAAGAGCTGTTGAAGTTTCAGCCAGAGCCAAAGTTTTCAGACCAACATAGTAGGACATAACTTTTGAAGTTCACCACACCAATGTGTCTTTTTATGTGCTTTGGAAACCAATTTAGCTGGTATTATAATATCTATTTGTAGTGAAATTTTCACAGCTGACTAAAAACTTAGCCACACAACTCCCATTAATTTAAATGGGAGTTTGTGTAGCTAAATCCTCTGTTCGGCTTTGAACTGACTGTGTTTTTAGTTTGCCAAAGGTGAGCAGAGCATTGAGTGAGTGGTTTTTATTTGTGTATTTGAACTAAAATAAATAAAGTAAACCTTCCCTTTATATCATTTAGCCATGGAGGTCCAAAGTCAAAGCAGGTGATAGCAGGTGCAACTCTGACTTAAGTGGAGTTCCACTGAGTTCAATGTACTCATGCTTATGTAGGCTTATATCTGGATTTATTTAGGTCTAAATAGAGCCCATAAGCTCTACTGGTTTCTGCACCTGTAATAATAAAATTGTTGGCATATTAGCAACTTAATCTATCTGTTTTGTCAAATTGTCATAGCTGAATGAGAAAGGAAGAGCTTATGAACTTAGAGGAATTTGTTCATCTCACCAGTGGTGCAATCTTTAGTGAAGACCTTGCTGTACCATCCTTAACTTATTTTTCTGTTATATAAGAAAAAATGGATTAAAAATAGGAAAGTGTTGCACATACGTCTGAAATTCTGATTGAGTTGTTACTCTAACAGTCATTTGTATTTGATGTAAATATCATGAAGAAAACTTGCTTTAGTTTGCAAAGGTTTGAGAAAAGTAACTAGGATAAAACTGCAATATTTGTACCATCTTTTTCATATATCCTCTATTGAAACCAAACCAATCCCAAGGGGATTTTTTTGGCAGACGCTACATTGCAAATGGCAGATTTATTGGCCTTGAGTGAAGCAATCTAAAACCATCAGTGCCTGCACAATATCTCTAGCATGAACTGAAAACAAAGATTTGATTGTGTCTGTTATCTGAGAAGATTTATAGAACAGTCATTTGCTTAGAAAAACATTTGTGTTCTTTATCTGAATTTTTTTTTTAAAGTTAAGGAACAGAAAAGTTGCATAGACTAATCAAATATCAAAGACAACATTCACTTTCATTTCCCATTCCTGTACCATAGGTATAACAACAGAGAGGCAATGTAGTTGAACAGACTACACATTAGTTCGGGGAGACAGGAAGCTCCTTAGTTCAAATCTGGTTCTGATAATGGCCAGTGTAAACTTGAGCAAGACATTTATTATTTGTATTGAAATAGCACCACCAGGACCTAAACAAAACCAGCAACTCATTTACCTAGGCATTATAAAAGCACATAGGGCCTGATCCAGAATCCACTGAAGTCAATCAAAGTCTTTCCATTGACTTCAATAGACTTTGTGTGTGTGTGTTTCTTGTTTGTTTTTTCCTGGTGTACTTTTAAGCATGAACAGATTTATTTTATTTTTTTATTGGTTGTTTTTTTTCTTGAATTTAATGTTGCAGACCGTTAAGCCTCAGTGTGGAATTAATGCTTTGCTTAAATAATGGTGAAGGAAAGTAACTATTTGTTTCATAATGGGGGAAAAAATTGCTTCACATGTTTCACAATTTCTGATTGCCTTAAAGTTTAATTTTTAAGCAAGCAGATGATTATTTCCTGGAGATTAGTGTCTAAGAGGAATTGAAAACCTGAATCATAGCCAAGGGCTACAGATACTGGTGGATTCGAGTTTCCCAGGACTAGAATATATTACAGTGCTTTTCTCCTGTGACAGGCCTTTTCATGAGTGGAGAATTCTGATTTGACAGTGCTATACAACCACTTTGCTCAGGTGTAAATGGACACATAAGCCACAAGGCAGGGCAGAAATCAGGCTCATTATCTCATCAATTCCTCTTAGGTGGTCATTTATTCACCCCAGGAAAAGTTTTGGCTTAGGCTGATATTGCAAGTTGTGGGGGCGGGGGAAAGACTGGGTTGATTTATTTATGTATTGTCCACTTTGAAGAAATCATGCGAGGGACATATCTAGAGAATTAGAGCTAGATTTTTAAAGGTACTTAGTCACCTAAAATGCAGATAGGTGCCTAGTGGGATTTTCAAAGGCACTTAGGCACTGTCTGCATTTTTAGGTGGGTAAATACTTTTCAAACTCTGGTCTTTCTTTAAAACTTTTTACAGTAACCAAACCATTTGTTGAATTCAGTTTTCATAATTCCATTAGTTTGTGATTAATTTCTACACACTGACTCCTTGTGAGTCCCACCAGTGTCAGTCCTGCCCAAGGCCGGTGCTACCATTAAGGCGAACTAGGCGGTTGCCTAGGGCACCAAGATTTGGGGGTGCCAAAAAGCGGTGCCCCCAATTTTTTTTTCTTTTTACAGCGGTTCCTACCCGAGCGCACGGTCACTGCTCCACTTCTCCCGCCTCCCAGGCTTGCAGCGCCAATGAACTGTTTGGCACCGCAAGCCTGGGAGGGGAGGAGAATTAGAGCAGGGGCAGCGTGCTCGAGGAGGACACGGAGCAGAGGTGAGCTGGGGTGGGGAGGTGCTGCATGGATCTCTGGGAGTGGAGCTGCTGCGGGGACGGGGTGCCTCAGTGCAGAGGGGGGCGGGGAGCTGCTGCAGGGCTGTGGGGGGGACGTAAGGTGGAAGTTTCACCTAGGGGTACCAAAATAGAAGGGGTAGCAAACACCAGAGGCCAAATTACAGAGCAAGATTAGAATTGTGGGGGCTGCAGGCAATGGGTATGTTTACATCACCTTGCACCGGCCCTGGTCCTGCCATTCATATTTAGTCTTCATGGCCATATTTTATTACATGATCTAAATTATTACTTTTCCAGTGATCTGAGTATACGTACTAGATTTTAATGTACTTGGATCACTTTGGTAAACAATACATTTTGGGTTGTACTCTAAAAAATGTAGAAATAAAGGAAATTATGGCATTCACTGAAGCCTGCACTAAAATAACTGAAAAAGAAACAAATATTCTAGAGTCCTTGTACTCCTTAAAAATCCTATTGACTTTAAGGTGAATTATATATGCATTAGTCTGCAGGACCCATCTCTAAGAAGGCTGTCATTTACCATAGTTAGGCATAAATTGAAACTGGCATACTCTGGAGGGGAATGTAAAACATGTATCAATTAATTTTAGGACGGTTCCCTAAAATTGTGTGTGTTTGTAGATGCAATGCTGAGGTATGACCATGAACTTACTTTAATACAGCTGGAATGATTGTTTGGTTATTCCTTTCCACCAGAGAGACACATTCTTAAAGTGCATGTAGAGACAAATTCTGCAGGTAAATAATTACTGTAAATTCTAAACTGGGAAGAAATTGCTGTTTATATCTTCTCCCTGCACACAGGATATAATTAGTGTCTATCTACTAGGTACCTACAGTATCTGGAATCTATCACTATAATATATTAGTGCTTCATTGGCTATGTCTACACTACAAGTGAAGGTTTGATTGTAGCATGGATAATCTAGCTAGCACTGGTAACAATAGTAGTGTAGGCATGACAGCGCTGGCTAGCAACCAGAGGATAAGCCCACCAGGGAGCCTGGGTACAGACTCTGATTGCTAGCCCATGCTGCAATCACATGCACGCTTTTATTACAGTGATGTAAACATACCCATTGCCTGCAGCCCCCACAATTCTAATCTTGCTCTGTAATTTGGCCTCTGGTGTTTGCTACCCCTTCTATTTTGGTACAATCTATAAACTTCATCATAGTTGAATTTACATCTAGAAAAAACAGCTGTCAGAGGTAAATATATTGATGGTCAGATACCGCAAGTGTTAGGGCCTCATACCAACCACAGAGAATGGGTGAACAAGACTACAAATCAGAGATTTTGCTGTGTGTCTGTTTAATTTTTGTCAGTTACATGGCAATGCAACGAAATTTGCTGAAAGAATTATGTTATTGGCATATTTGATACTATTAAAGTGACAATACACATGTTGGTGATTAAAGCTAATGCTTATTCTGTAGGTCTGAGTCTACAGCATCAGTAGCTGAACATCTGAGGAGCAGAGTCTGGAATTCACACTCTTTTTTTAATCTTGCCTATGAATGATGTTGCCTCAGCCAGCCTCACTTTCCAATTAGGTTACCAGCTTTCTGCTGCATTGTTTAATTCCTAGCACTGTGACAACACCCTCAATTCCAGTCCCTGGTGAGCTGACACACCAGCTTCAACTTCTGAGGCACAGCATACAGCAGTTGGTTAGTGATGGTATCTCATCAGATTGTATTGCAGTAGCCCCAGTCATGGCCCAAGACCACACTGTGCTAGGCACTGTCCAAACACAGAACAAAACGCTTACAGTCTGAGACAAGAAACAACAGATGGAAACAGACAATAGGTAAGAGAGAACAATGTGCTGACTGAGATCTCTCAAATGGTAACTGGTGCCTAAGTGTAATCAGATCCATGTCTTTTCCCTCTTTATCAAGGCCCATCCTGGGGCATCTTGCAGATTTCCCCTTCACCTTTTTAACAGGAAACTGCAATCCACCATTTCCTAACTCGCTCTAGGTAGACTGGGAAATGGATCCAGCCTGTGGAGAATGGGAAGGACTCCAGGAAGAAAGTCCTGAGGGTCAGCAGCTTGGGTAAAAGTTGGGGTAAAATCCAAAGGGTAGCCCAGGAGGGGCAGAAGACCTTTCTATTTATGTTTCCTCTGGCAGCACCCCCCTTGGGGTTACTGAGGGAAATGGCAGGCCACAAAAGGGCCCTGGAAAAGCCAACTCTGCCACAACTGAGCAGAGCTGTACAAACAATTGTTTTCTGCCTTACTGCCAGTTCTAAAAATAGTTTTCGAAAATCATTTTGAGTCTATCGGAAACTAATATTTTTCAGAATTTTTGACATCTAAAAGTCAGGAAAAAATCATTTCAGGTCAAATAAAATGTTTTGAGTTTCTTCTAGGCATTTTTAACTGTTTTTATTATTATTTATTTTAAAAATTTATAATAAAAGAAAAAGAAATCTGGAAACAATTTGATGAAAAATGTACCTTTGGGTGAAATAAATTTAAGTTTCACCCAGTACTAGAACTGGGTCCCAAATTTAATTGTCCATGCCATAGTACAATCTTGAATGAGATTAAAACAAGAGAGCTGGGTTTGCAGTAGCCACATCTGCAAATTCAGTGGCAAAGAATGCTTCATTTTTAATGAAAGCTATTGTATCACTGCACCTTAAATCCTGGCAACAACAGTTCAGCCATGCAGCGTTGAAAAAATAGATGCTGATAGTTCTGGAAGTGCTTTATTCCTCATTAAAAGACTGTGTACAAGTCACATCAAGTGACCTATATTTTTGGAGAATCATCAACTCAGCTTTCACAAGTACTCACAAGAAACATGATTTAATATACCAAGCCAGCTTAATATTATTTGGGGGGAAAGGTGTCTCTGAAGTCAAGAGGGTTACAAGAACATACCTAATAGATTTACTCATCTTCAACAATTCAAGAAACTGACCCTTCCCCTGTGAGAAGAATTCAATTACCTCAGTACCCTAGGAATACTTTGCACTTAAAGCAACATCAACACTTGAAAGCTGTCATGGTCTATTGAAATTTCCCAGGAATCTTTGCATCTCTGGAGTGTGTTCAAAACATGGTACTCCAGGGGTTAATAACATCTTAATAGCACATAGTTGGTTTTTATCTTCACGGAGAATCAGAAGAATAGGCTTTGCAAAAAAAAACCTCTGTGTAAAGCCCATCCACATTTAGATTTTCAATAAGCTACAATTCACATGTGAACACAGTGTTTTTTTATAGATACTCATATTCCATTTTCACATCTCCCAGCTTTTAAGTTATCTGCAGCTTCCAAGTGCTGTAGTACAAATTCTGACAGAAGCATTTGCCAAGAATTATAAAAAGGAACAAGTTTTACTTCTTTGTTTTCTTGCCTTACTTTTGCTTTAATAACATATGGGTGTGCATTATAATATGCTGTGAGTTGCCGCAAGAAAACTTAATAATTGGCTCACTTTGACATCTATAGAAAATTAATAAAATTCTACTCTCAGGTAAAACTGAATTTACTTGAAGGGATAGTTCACTATTTTCCCAGTGAATGTGGCTTGTTGCAACATGCAATGGACACTTTCTAGCTTTCAGAAATTCCAGGATTTCTTATTCCTAGAAACTAGTTGAAAACAGACATCAGATGTGATTCTAATACAATCTGCATGCATTGCAAGGAGGCTGTCCCCACTTCTGCAAGGGCATAAGAGCTGAATGTAATGACAGTTCTAACAATTTCCTAAGCACAAAGGGCTTGATCCAACAATCAATTCTAATCAATGGAAAGACTCTCATTAACTTCAACGGGACTTGCATCAGGCCCCAAAACTGCTCCCGACTAGCATTTCCAGAGACTTATAGAGGTGGACAACACAAACACTGCACCCACAAAATAGAGGCACAAGGGCTGTGCTTAACCTTGGGCACCTGGTCATGTTTGTCCTAATTCTCTACGGCTTTGCACTGGCATTTTCAAGTTGAAATGCAATCGTTTCTTGTAAAAATAAGCTGCTCCCTCTGCCTTGTAACTGTGGAATGCTGTGACATGTATTATGCTGTAAAAGATAGAACACTCTGCAAAAGGGAGAATTGTCTAGATTAGCAAGCCACATAACCTCCTTCTTGTTTACCCAGTGAGCACTCCTAAAGTGCAAGCCTGCATTTCCATTTCTCATGCTTGTTAACTTCCCTCTGTTGCCTTCCCACAAGCAAAGTGTGTGTGTGCAGGTGCAGCAAGGAAGAGCCATTTCCCCCAACTGTGCTTGCAAGGAACACCACCTCCTTTTTGCTTTATTTTAGGATCATAGTTCCCTCCGGCACTGAGAAGGAATTTTTGCCATGTATATATTTGATGCTACAGACCTCCTTCTTTTTAGTTTTTTTAAAATTATTTTTATGTTTTTTAAAGCTAAGTCTTGTAATCAAATAGTTCTCAAAATTAAGTATATGTTTAAGGTACATTAAAATATTAGCTTGCCACCTAGGTCCCTTTAGCTGATTGAGGAATCCTCTATGCAGACAGAAATGAGCAAGAAACATATGTTTCCCGTTAAGGGTGATTGTCTCATTCACTGTGAAAGTGTTTTGACAATATCTCCGAGAGCGCTGCCTGAGTGTGCTAACATTATTGTTCTCTCAGCACCCACTGAAGGCAGTCAGTAGTGCATGCAGGGTGTTGGCCAATTTTCATATATACAGGCATGGTGGGGACAGCCAGTGGGGTGGGGGGATGGAAGCACAACTACATGTGCTGCACTAATCTGGGGTTTCTGCCAAAGCCTGAAGTCTGTTACGTGGGTACAGTGTGGAAGCATTCATTTTCTGACTCTCACTTAAGACTGTAGAAATCTCACTTGGGGAGGCTTCATGCCCAAAACTGCATAGCTTGACATTTTGTGGAACAAATCCCTAGGATCATGAGAAATAAATGATGATCCCATTGAATGTGAGCAAAACTAATTGTTTTCCAAAAGAGATCAAGGGTGAAATCCTGGCTCCAGTGAAGTCAATGATAAAACTTCAAGTGTGGTTGATGGAATCAGGATTTTGCTGCAAGATGCTGAGTGCCTCCTGTAATGTGCTGAGCAATGTGATCGGCATCTGTGTGCACTGAAGGTATATGTCCCTGCGAGATCAGGCCTGTAGTGAGCTTTCCCCCAGCAGCCTGTTTTGAAACATTCACTATGCACTAGAGAATGCACACGTCTGATTTCTCATCTCAGTTCATTTCGAACATCTGTCACAGATTTTTTTTTTCCCCTCAGTGGTTTGGAACTGACATGGCTTTAACTGAATCCCTTGGATTATCACCTGCTCTGCACAATCTGAACTCATTTCCTTCCTCTATCTAATAACTTCTTGTCAAAGGAAGGGAGAGTTATTTTCTTTACTTCCTTCCAGGGGGTGAAGTAAAGGTTATTTACTGATATGTTCCATACATTCTCAGTTTACATAGCCTGCTTCAACCAACATCTGACTCAAGCAAAAACCTGGAACTGAAGGTGAGGTGGAGGGAGTTTAATTTTAATGCACATTTTTAATATAATAAACTATAGTCCCAGTTCACCCTGTCATATGGACAAACCCACAGAATGGGGCCAGGGAGGAAGAATACTCACATTTCTGTAAGGATCCACACACGTAGCAGCTAGTTTTACTGGTCCCTAAGCAACTGCTGCATCCACGCTATCACCCAGCAGCTCTGGTAGAACAGTGACTGACAGGCTCTGAGCCTTGTGGGCCTAAGCTCCATAGAATTTGCTGCCCACAGAGAGCCTGACTGGCAGTGCTCATGGGATTCCTAATTGGTCCAGGCACTCTACTTAGGCCTGGAGGGGACACCAGGAAGTTGTCTGTGCAACTAGCTGGGAAGGGATTTGCCTGCTATGACGACTGACCTTGCTCCAAATCCTGCCCCAGCCTGTTCCTTTTCCTGTTCCCATTCCCATCCCAGTCTCAGGCTGCCCAGTATTATGGTTCCTGCAGGACTAAGAATAAAAGTGCACAGGATTTTCCTCACTGGATCCACCCATGGGTCCATCAAGTCCTATAACTCTCCTCCAAAAGAGAAGAACACTTAGTAAACATAGGTTCCGCAAACTCTATTTTAATGAACATAATCAGTTGTAGAATATTGTACACAGGGTTAAAGGAATTCCTTCTTGCTCCTAGGCACAACTTGAAGAGATCACGACATATTTCTTATCAACCCATATTGACACACATTATTTGTTATTAAACTATCCCAAAAATACCCAGGCACAATATTTGACTTGATGGTCTCCTGCGCTATTGAATTCCACAGACTGACTATGGTATGTACTGCATGAAGTAGAATTCCCTTTTATTTGTTCTAGTGTTCATTGTGTGACTGATGCAATTTTATATGGTGTAAATAATTTTAAAAGTTAATAGGAAAGGAAAGCAGTTTCTAAATTCCTAGTGACACAATATCTTTTATATTGATATCCTAGTCCACTTCTTAAATTTCATGTGATATTGTATGAATGTTTAGGTAGGATTTAGCTAATGGAATTTTGAAGCTTGGTTTGGAATGTTTTCTGAAGTGAAACAATCTATGTAATGTGTTTCTAGATATACATGTATTTATTCTTTGAATGATATCAAGTTTGGGTCTGTCATTCTTTTCCATCTAATATAATGCTCTTAGTAGTGACAGTTACCATGTGGGTTTCTTCACAAAAGCAATGCATTGGCCAGTAATTCCATGAAAAACACAGATGTGTATATAGGTCTGACATGTATGAATCTACACATTGTGTGCCTTGTCATTCTCATTTTTCTCTATCTCCTCTCTCTGGGCCCTCATCCATCCCATGCTTCCCATATCCACAGCATGCCTTTCCAAAATCTCTCAAATATTTCCAAAGAATTCACTGCTACTGTCATTTTTTGAAAAGTGAGTAAATGAAAATCCACAAAAAACAAATGGCATCCATAATAGTTATGTGAGTAGTCTGCATTAGACTTACTAATGCACTCTAGATACAGCCAAGTTTTTTTTTTGTTGTTGACCTACATGCAAATTTCACCACTGTTACCCACAGAGTAGAAATTTATCCTGCAGTGAGTTCTATTGATTTGAATGGGACTATAAGGAGAGAGGCTGGCAGAATCTGACTGTAAACCCCAGAGATAAGCCCAAAACGGTACTGGGAGCCAAATACCACCTCAATGCTCTGAGCTTTGAGGGCTCGCTTCGCTTTGGAGTGAGCTTCAGGAGCACCAGCTCACTCCATTGTCTGAACATCACACTACTACCTTACATTTAGAAAAAGAAACGTTCCTATTCAATGCCCTGTCCTCTAGAAAAGAGGATTGTCACAGGGCAGAGAAGGTAGGACTGTACAAAATCTGCCACGATCCAGTGGTGAACCTATCTATGTACTTTGGCTCTCAGGGTTTGGAGGCAGCCCCACCTCTTCAGGTTTTGCTGATATTTGGGTTCACAGCAACTCATATGTTCCCACTCTGTATGGTAGGGGATGATTTTTCCCCACAGTGAGTGAAGACCCATCTTGAGGGAGAAAAAAAAACATAGTTCCCTATAATTTGTTAATAAATAAACTAAAGGGAAAGTGAGAGGGGAGTTCCTCTTAGCAAATATTTGCCATTCTAGTCCTAAGGGCAGAATCTCAGGAGAAACCTACCTGTGTTTTCTGATCCATATTTGGTCTTGACCCTTGATCATCAAGATTCCAAGGAAACACAAAGAGACATTGTCTTCTCAGCTTGTCATCTTGGAGCCCTGAGAACTGTAGGATTGAAAAGCACAGTGAGTGAGTCCTGGCTTTGTCCTCTGATGTTGGAGCTGTTTCAAGCTTTAGGCATCATTTTAAACACCCTGCTGCTGCTGCTGCTGCATAAGTCACCCTTCTTATGTGGCGGTACAGGGTCACTATCAAAGATCACACTGTTTGACATGTGCCATTACAAGACTATTGCTCGGTGGGTTCAGTCATGTGCTGAAGTTATTCATTCCTCATCTGGATTAAAAACAGAACTAAAGAACCAGACACAACACCTGAAATGTTTCTTTTCTATCCATTTCTCTGATAGGAGGCTACTGAACCTTGTTTTCCAGTTTTATTGCAGCCCAGTGCCATTATCCTTTTAATTAAAGATGGGCTTGAGTGAGAAAGTTCACATCTAGACCCACCTCTGAACTTCCCCAGGCTTTGGTGATGTTTAGATCTGGGTTGCTGCTTCGGTCCACTGTAGACATGAGTTAGAGAGATCCAGTTCTGGCCAAGCAGTCAGGAATATACCAAGCTGACCATTCTGCTAGGGAGGAGGGGGCTGCAATGCAACATGTTGACGGACAGCCATGACACACACATTTCTCCAGTACCACATAGATCACTGAGTTCTGCACAGATCTGAGGCCATGACCCTGACCTCTTCTGGACCAATACTAATTATCCAAACAGGCTAGTTTTTTTTAAATTAACTTCTGAGTTTTGCACCAACAGGAAAAATATGGCCCACTGTAAGCAGAGCTGGGTGGGAAATAGTTTCCCATCCCACAAAAGCTTGAGATTTTGAAAACTTTCAACATTTCAAGTTTTAAGCTAATCCATAGTAACAAAGTAAACAAAATGGTCAATTTAAAAAAAAATCACAATCTAAAATCTTAACATCTAAAAAAATTTGGTTTGAGTTAATGAAAATGGTTCATTTCAATAACTGTGAAAAGTTTTGTTTAAATTTTGACCATTTTTATTTACTTTTTAAAATTAGAATTAGCTTAAATCTTGAAATGAAATGTCATGTTGAACTACTAAACCACAATTTTTCATTGAAAAATGGCAGTGAAACATTTCAACAACTTTGAAAGTTTTATTTTCCAATTTTTTTCTACATGAGAAATTTGTCAAAGCCACTTCAACCAACAAACAGGGGTGCTAGTAGCCATCAAACCAAACCATTAAACCAAATTGTAACCCTATAGATAATGGAATCCACTTCAGCATGAAGGAAGCCATACGCTGTAAATGGAAATGAGGAGAGAAAAGGTGGTCATGTACTTAATGCATTGGCTGGGACTCAGGAGATCTGAATTATCTTCCTGGTTATACCACAGACTTCTGACATTTGGGTATCTCATTTATTCTCCGTTGAAGTTCAACACCTGTAAAAGGGAATAATGTTGTTGTGTAAATGGTGGATCTACTCAAATGTGCTAAACACTTTTCAAAGAGAAAGAGAATCCTTGTCCAGAAGTCCATACAGAGGATAAATTCATTAATATTTGTGATTTGCAACATTGTTGTAGCCATATTGATCTCTAGATATTAGAGACATGAGGTAGGTGAGGTAATGTCTTTTATTGGACCAAGTTATGTTCATGAAAAAGACAGGTTTCCAGCTATGCAAGCTCTTCTTCAGGTCTAGTATTTGTGAGTGAGGGATTCAGGTACTACAGAGTGCTTTTAAAAAGAGCTTATGACTGATTAACATTAGATATTACAAATATTAGAGATGACTTCCAGTTGGAAAGTATGGTCTAGTGGACAGAGCTCTGCAATAGGATTCAGCAGACCAGGTTCTATTCCTAGCTCTGCCATTGGCTTGCATGGAGACAGGCAACAGCTGTTGCTGCTCCATGCCTCAGTTTCCCCGTCTGTAAAGATACTGACCTTCTTTGTACACTGTTTTGGTGTTATACTTATAAGAAGCACATGGGACTTTTTTTTTTTTTTTTAAGGGGAAAAGGCAATACACCGCATTTACTGAAGATACAACAATTAGCATATGCATTTAATTAGAGATGCGCGCACACACATACACTTCTGCCAGTTGATGTTATAGTTATTAGTTTAGAGTCCGAATCAATCTAGTAGCCAGCTAGGTTGATCACGGGTAGGTAGAAGCTGGGTTTTGTCAGTCACAACACAATGCTGTGGGGAAGTCTTGGCAGGATTTTTTAAAATTTGGATTAATGAGTTTTGCACTGTAATGCTGTAATTAATTGTTTTATATCCAGATGTTTTCATGTATGTACGTGTATACTTACTTTTAAATACAAATGTCTTCAAACTGAAAATATTATCGCTGTTAGAGCACATCATCCATTATCCTTTGTATTTCTAGCAAGCTGTTTGCTGTGGATCTTTTCCATCATAATGCAGCATCCTCTCATTTGAGTCAGCAGTTCACACTATCTGTACAACACATTGCAGCTGATGCTCATTAACCATATCTGTGGCTGTTGATACCTAGATTTTATAAGGATCTCTGCCGAGAACTGTTATTTAAGATCCTCTTAACCACCTGGTGAGTGTCTTGTTGTGTTTCAGAAAGTGTGCCCCCCAGCATTTTAAAGCTAGGGAATTAGTCTAATGTGGTGTTCCAAATTCTGCACTGAAGTCAGCTGTTACAATTAATTAGCTGTGTTACTTAATCTTACTTTAAGTCCCTTGTGGTTCTGTACTCCATTGAAAGTCTAGCAATGTCTCTTATTGCTTCTCAAACTAAATTGCGACAAAGATAAAAGCAGCAAAGAAATCGTTTGTCTCTTCTAATCCAACCATCCAAGCAAAGATGAACTCAGTTTCCTTAAACTGTTTGCCAGTAGTAGCTCATATTACAAAACTATCCTATAAAACATCCTATAAAATCCAGAGCATTGGAAAGGCATCACTTTTTGAATAATTCCAGTTTAGATTTGACAAAGATTGTAAAGGGTTTATAAAATGCTCAGTATTATTTTTATGAACTTGAGGTCTTGAAATGGAGACAGTGGTTAATGTTTGGAAGAAAGGAGAAATGGAGGTGATTCCGTGGGATTAATTTTAATGACATCTTTTGAAAACAGCCCAACAAATCTTTCAAGAATGTTTGACAGCTGGTGTGGCAAAGAATTGAAAAGCAATGAGCAGCATGGGCAATGCCCCAAATTAAATTTATAATTTTAAAAAATGGCACCATTTATATTCTGACTCTTTGGCCCTGATCCAGCAAACATGTAAGCATGTGCTTAAATATAAGCATGGGAGAAGTCCCATTTCACTCACGATCATTATTAAAAGTAATATATCAAATAGAGCATTTTTATGTAAATATTACTTTCAACCACTTCTGTTGCAGCTACACTTACTTTACTAGATCATTCATGTGTTGTACGGGCTCCTTTGTGTTACTAACTATTGTGAAGAATGTCATTCCTAGTGAGGAGTCTTCACAGGAAAGGTTCTAGTCCAGTCAGTGAATCTGGATGAATCACTTAATGTTTGTGCCTCAGTTTCTCATGTGTAAAATGGGAACAAAAATACAAATGTCTTAATATTTCTTCTTTTAGCAATGTAATTTTTATTCAAACCTATATGCACATATAGACTAGATCTTGTAAACGCTCTTATTCTATTCACTGAAACTAATGGTTAGAGCTGGGTGAATAACTGATATTTTTCAGTTTCTAAAAATTAGGGGGAAAAAATCAGTTCTGGTTGAACCAAATCTGAATTTTTGGCAAATGGAAAGAATCCACTTGGTGTCTGGAGCAGAGCAGAGATTTGAATCTGGGTCCCCCACCTCGCAGGTGAGTGCCCTAAGTGCTAGGCTGAAGGTTACGGCGGAGGTACAGGGACGGCAGCACCAGTCCCTCCACCTCCTCTGCCTCCAGCTGTTTTGTGAATGGCCAAAACTATTAGTATCAAATTCGCAAATAGTTTTAGATTGACTGAAATTGCATTTTTTTTGTCTGAAAAGTTTCACCCAGCTCTGTGTAAGGTAACAGAATCTGTCCCATTACTTATGGTGGGTAGCAGGTTTCCGCATGCCAAATCCCATTGATTTCAATGCCACTACTATTCATTGTGAGCTAGGATATCAGAATCGGGCCCCTTGGGTGTGAGGGTTTGCAGGAATGGAGCCACTCTTATTTAAAATGATCTGATCCATTGTAACAAGGCTCAGGAAAAAAAAAAAGCCCTATAGAAAATAAAATGCCTTTCCCACTACACATAGGAAAAATTGTCCAACTCCTTTCCCCAGAATTTTATAACCAGGTCTTTGTACTGCTACATTTTCACTTCACTTCACTTTTCTTCTTCTTTTGTTTTTTAAGTAAGCCAAACAGGGGCTTTGTGACGAACTGGGAATGTTCTTAATGTTTTCTCTGAATACTGTGTTGGTGCCTCAGTGTCCCCATGGCAGTTCTTAAGTATCTGGCAGAGCAAGGGCCAGTGCACCTAAATGCCTGGCACTCTGTCTCCTAGCAACTGATGGCCTGGGCCCCTCCTCTGCAAAGGTGCTAGCTGAAGGTGTTGGAGACAAAGAGATCAGGTGACCTCCTGGCCCGGGAAAGGGGCTGAGCAGAGAGGAGGGGCTGGAAGGGGTTGTTAGTCTGGAGCTGGCTGAGGGCAGACGTGGGGGTCTGGCTCACTGACCCCCAGAATGGATCCGGCCAAGGGGTCCGGTTCTCTGCACCTACAACCTCTGTTTTAGACCCTGTTCCTGTCATCGAATAAACCTCTGTTTTACTGGCTGGCTAAGAGTCATGTCTGACTGCGAAGTGGGGGTGCAGGACCCGGTGGCTTCCCCAGGACCCCACTGAGGTGGGCTCACTGTGGGAAGCGCACGGAGGGGCAGAGGATGCTGAATGCTCCAAGGAGAGACCCAGGAGGTGAAGACGTGTGAGCTTCTTGCCCTGAACAAGTCTGCTCCAAGGGAGAGGAGGCTCCCCAAAGTCCTGCCTGGCTTGGTGAGGAGCAGTTCCAGAGCATCGCCCGGTGACTCCGTGACAGGCTTGATCCCACAAAGCCTCACTTATATGAGTAGTCCTATTGACTGCATAACACTATTCACTTGAGTAAAGGCTTTTGACATAAATAAACATTTACTGGATTGCATCCTGGATTTGGAAAGACCACATTATATCTGAACTTCTGTATTTGGTAGCCCCTGGTATTTTCCTCATGGTGTCCTTGTTCTGTTTTTCTAATCTTTAGCAAATGTATCAATCCCAAAGCAGTACATACAGGCACAAAACACGCTGATTTTCCAGCGCTGCCACCTGGCAGCATTAACTTAATCTGCACTCACAGGAATTATTTATTAGAAATTTGAGACATTAAAAATTGTAGCAATATAATTTAAGTATCCTGATATTCAGATCCAAATCTGGATGTAGTGGTTGGGCTAGAGATGTCATGAGAACATGCTTTCTCAAGGTATTTTGGTGCTTACCCCTCTAGTCCTGTTTGAAACCAGGAAGAGCACAGGAATGAGAAAATGAAAATAAAGCATAGCAAATTTTTCCCATAGCTCTTCTGTGGTTCTGAACTGGAAGGAGCATTTAAAACTCTCAAACTGCAGCTGTTCTTCCTGTTTCTGCTGAAGTCAATAGGTGCAGACAAATCGGCACTTAGACCTCCTCATAATGTTTCCAAATAACTCTTCTTAGTCTGTTACTGAGCTTTGCTGACTTTTTTTTTTTTTACTAATATCATTCTGTGATATTATTTCTTGTCATTTGTTCTGCAGTTATTGTACTTAAGTAACCACAAATTTTGTACCTTCTGAGGGTTTGTGCACATTTAGCTCTATCTATATTTTCCCTAACACAGTTCCAATGATTTGATGTGAAAATCCTGGCAACGTGGAAATAATAGCCAAAGCTCCCAAGTGACTCTTGACTTCCTTCCTCAGGTCATCACCTCAGCCCCGTAAGAACACTGTCATTGCCTTTACTGTTTCTTCCGTTGTCCAAGAGAGAGTTCACAGAAACCTTCATTTCCTTACGAAGCCAGGCAGTGCAGGGCAGGAACTCTGCAACCAAGGCCAGTCTTCTTTGATACGTGCATACGTGCACATACAATGCATCCTACTACAAGGCACGGCATTGATTAGAATGGGCCAACTTCTTTTGTATGTTTGGCTAAACATCTCTTTCACTGTTAACTTTTTGAAATGAAAGCCCATTATATAACTAAGCTCAGATGCACATTTATGAAGATATGCGTGAAGTGTAACAGCCTTATAGTAAATGCTGTTCACCTGGAAAATTAAAGCAATGTAGCTTTAGCTGGGCTCCACCGACCAACCAGGACCTAGACTAAGAATCTTACAAATATCCTAAGTATCAGCTTCACTTATGTGAGTAGTGCATAGTCAGTGGGGTTGCTGCACCTTCTTCACTGGGACATCTCACTTTAGTACAGACTATAGGCCTGATTTTTAAAGGTGTTAAGGTGCCAGTATACTTTAGGACCTGGTTGAATACCCACTGAAGTTACCAGAAAGACTCCCATTGACTTTGGATCAAGCATGAGTTTGTGTTTGCAGCATCAATGTAAAAAATGTTCCAACATGTATTTAAGCAAAGTGTCAAACATCCTAAATAACAAACACCATTTGGGAAGACTCAGCATAATTTTAGTATAATGCTGTATTCTTAGGTCTGTCAGATGTTTTTTAAGAAAATGAGAGATAATAGAAATACTGCAAAACCAGTAGAAGTCTGCAGGGAGTTTTGGCAATATCTATGGAGATTTACTTTCTCAAATCCACAAAGGGATTATTCTATCTATGGGGAGTTATGCAGAGTTTACAGAACGTCTAAAGAATTTTTCTTGTGTTAGTTGTCTATTCTTTAGATGACCTGCATAACTCATCTGTGACTTTTCCATTCACACCATGGTCACACCAAATTCATACCAATAAAACCTGTATACCCACCATGGTGTCATGATTTGTGTATATAATGGACCAGATCCTAAACTAGTATAAATCAGAGTAGCATTACTGATGTCAACAAGGCCTACCAGCTGTGGTGTTGGACAATGGATCTCACTGGAAATAGGACTAGGACTTGAATGCATCTAGATCTGAACATGATGTGACTTATATAAATATGAATATAGATATGTTTTTTTACATTCCAAATATTTTAAATGAGGTTTTTACATATCTAAGGAACAAAGCACATGTGTTTTTACAGATATTTGATCTTACCTTGAAGGCAAGATTTTCCTTCCATTTAAAGGTGTTTTAACCTTGCTCTCCTTTAGCTCCTCACAAGAAAAATCAAGGAACATTTCAGCCAAGATCGGTAAGCTTGTTCTGTGCCACCAGTTATTTTTTTTTGTTGCGTCCAAACCTTTAGCTGCTCCCCTTCACTGAGCACAATGCCAATTTGCTAATCAAGACCCCGCCTCCTCCCCAAAACATTTTTTTTGCATTACCATGTCCTCTAAATGATGGCTGTGTGCAAGCAATTCACACAAATTACTTAAACCACCCTCCATCTTTCACAAATATCCCACATTTGTTTCTCTGGTTACATTTCTTAACAGTACTATAGATTTGTTTAGGTTCATGCAGTTTTACCTCTTAGGTTGCCCCTGGGGGTTGTTGTGGAATGTCAGTGGGGTTGTAATACTTATTTTATAGTTGGGGACTAGAAATCCGGTTTGGTCTTTATCAAAAACTGATATAAACCACTGTTCATTTCCTGGCCTGAATCAAAAATGAAACCCTTTTCCACACGTTTGAAAAGTTTTGGTTAAGATTCAGTTTTGTGTCTCAGACACTCTCTTCTCCAGCTTTCCCCAACAGAACTATATATTTAAACCAGAAACTTCATTATTTTTACAAAGGAAAATGCATCCCCTTCAGTTGCCCAGCAACTTGATATCTAATTTGGTTTGTTAAATCATGCGCGCACGTGCGCGCGCACACACACACACACACACATCCTGATTCTTAGCTATATTTTAAATGTGAGTTAAAAATGACTTCTTGCATACTAAGAAGTCTTATTTAGTCAATGAGTTCAATTTATTGAGGTCTCACTACACCATGGACATTAAATGATTGTTCTCATGGATTTATAGTAATGTCTCTTGAATTTTCCTGTGTACAATGCATATACAACTATTATATAAGACCATCATGTGAATTCCTGGCATTGTGTGTGTAGCGATGGGATGAACCAAAATTCCTTGGAGGAGGAACGAAAACTTGGCTAAATCCAGATTTGAGGTTTGCAGCTAGTCCCTACCTACATAATGGACCAAACCTAAATCCTGGATTTGACCAACCCTAAACATCTAGGGGTGTCAGTCCAGATCCATAATTTGTATCTAAGGCTCATCTCTAGTTGTGTGTGAATTTAGCCATTGGCACAAACTACACAAAACTAATAGATTGTAAAAGGTCTTGAAAGTGTGTCCCCCTGTATGTCTTATTAAGGTGCACCTCAAAATGTCCCAATATAGAGAGAGTAATTTTCATAATCAGGAAGCTGAATGGAAGAAACAGTTGTGATGCTTCCTTTTACCTTGATACTGTACATTCAGCCTTCCTTCACAATTTGTGGCTGACTGTGCATGGTGCACTGGCAGAAGTTAAACAGAGTTGAGATGCAAGGCTTTTAAATAAGGAAATAATTGAAGGAAAACACAAGAAAATATTATAAAAATACCAAATATCAGAGACCAATAATTCTAGATTGAAAAATGTATTTTTAAATCTACCCTTGGTCTCAATTGTGTGTGTATTATTTTTAGCTGATATTTTCCCCCAATTTATTCAAAATTGAGATAATGATCTTATGTTTTTGTAGTGCCTTTCATGCCAGAGGAGAAGGTGATGAGGGAGACTAGGGTTGGTTGTAGCTGGGAAGTGAATGGAGGCAGTTGAGGGGTTTAGTGGGAATGCTCTGTGTTCAGAAGGAAGTGGAGGAGGATGTGGAGAGTCACAATAAGGAAGTGGAGAGAGTGTAGGGTGCTAGAATGTGGTTGCTAGCAGACAACTGGCAGCAGTAGGAGGCAGGGTCTTGTGCCAGCACTGGGACTGGAAGGAGCTGGTGGATAGAGTCTTGCAGAAAATTGTGGGTAAGGGAAAGAGGTAGAAGGTTGGATAAGATGGGACAAATAGAGTGAGTTTGTAAGCAGAGGTGAAAGACTGGCCTGGAGCAGGCTGAGTAGTTGATGGTAAATGGGTGAGAAGATAATGCTGACAGGGAGACCAAGTGAGAAGACTGAGTGTTAGGTGACCACATGTTGGTGGGCAAAAGTTTGGATATGAGTGTTAGTGATTGTGAGAGTCTGTCAAGGGAAATTTGTGAGTGATTAGGTGAAGGTGAGTGCTGGGAGCAGTAAGTATCCTTTTCTCTTCCCTTCCCAGCTTCCAGAACTCTGCCACATGACTCTCCTTGCCTCCTTAACACCCTTCTCCCACGTGTGCCACATGTCCCAGCATTTCATTGAGAAAATCAAAGCATCCTGTGTGTGGGAATTCCCCTACCACTTGTCCCCAACCACTGCTTGTGGTCTCTAGCCCCCAGTGACTTAGAAGCAGATCAACTCCCAGTGAAATTAATGAGAAGAGTTCAGTGAATATTGAACTGATCCCTCATAGCTTAGAAATACTTTAATAGCACTTCTGCAAAACAGTGTGATATTTTGAGGGCTGATAATCAGCTGCAGTTTGCCGTTGAAGGCCACATTATCACCAAGTTGTACTTAACCTTGACATCTGTGTAATTGAATCTGAAATGCTAACACACATAGTAATGATGTCATCCCAGCCTTGGACTGTATTTTAAGCTTATTTTAACATCATTATGGCTCAGAAAGGGCTTGAGACCTTAAGGAAAAATGCAGCTGGAATTTTGCTTTTCATATTATTTGCATTTCTGCTTAAATCAATGTGAAAATGGACACTTAGAAGATGTCCACAGATTGTGCCATTAAAAGCACCATGTGCTGCAATCCTTCAAGGGCAGATACAGGGAGGGATTGTGCCTCATGAGATGCAATCCCTCCCACAGCTCTATGGTGCACAGGTGTATGTAGGCTGCACGATCCTGCTGCAGCCTGCTTTCTCTGGCACATCTAGCTAACTCCATAGTCTGGTGCATGGGAGGGAGGAGAAGGAATTCTCTTGGTCCCACTTCCTCCCCCACCACCTTTATGATTATTTAGTGTCGCTGGTAGCACTAGGTGGGAGCTATCCCTGCTTTACGGTTGACATCAAACAGTCAAGGCACTACCAGACCCGTGAATCAAGTCAGTGCTAAATGTATGCAAATCCAAAAGATCAGACTAGAGCCCCAAATGGACAATGTATCCATGGAAACAGGCAATATTCTTATAACTAATTTCAGTACATAGTATTTTATGGCCAGTTTGTTGTCCTAGCTACCCAGCAGCTCAGCTCTGTAGATGATTTTTTTTTTTTTGGTTCAGTCATTTATGCATAGCGTTCTTTTCCATGAGACCTTCCAAATCTACAGGCTTTGATATGACAGTTCATTTTACAGCATCCAATTTTCATGCTTTACACAAAAGAAGAATGAGAAAGTGTGATCTAGATTAATCATTGGTAAAAGTACAATTATGTCACAGATGATGATTTGCGTTTTTATAATTTATTATAGCTGAGAAACTACTTTATTAACTCTGTACATTTTTGTAACAAAACAGAGCATATTGCAGAAGCACAACCAAGTAAAAAAACAACACACCTGTTGCCTTTAATTACTACCTTTACCAGGTATTGTATTCCTTTATATATAATTACACTAGATCTGCTCTGTGTTTTACTCCTCCAAGACCACAGCAACTGTAAGGCAAGCATACCCTCTGGACAATGACCTTCATTAATATAAGGGATCATTTAAACACTGTTTCTGAGAACAGTTCAGTAACTAGAGCTTTGGTGAACAACTGGGTCTCAAAAAAGTAGTTTTTCTATTGTTCCTCAACAAATGAGAGATCATCCTCAAAGGGACTTTTGCTCTCTCAGAAGAGCGGACAGCAGCACCTTACAGGGAGAAAAGTTGGGCATCTTCCCTTTCAGTGATCTACTTATGGGGAAGGGAAATGGAGCCATCTGTGCCTTCCTTTTCCCTCCTCTACAAATGTCCCCTATCACCCACAATTTCTCTTCTTGGCTGTTTCACCCAGTAGAGGGAAGAGGCACCAGGGCTCCCCTTCACTCCTGGGTTCCTTCACCAGCTCAGGGAGTAGTGAACACCCAATTTCCCCATGCTGCCTTTAGGGAGGAAGGGAAGGTTAGAGTAGTGCAGAAATGGGGAGAGGAAAGAATGGAGTCTGTGCTGTGTACTTAAGGGGGCTTCACGTCTGCCTCCAAGACTTCCCCACATCCATAACCCACATTTCTGTCCCCCTTTCCAAATATGCCCCAATAGTACTGAGACAAGGATGGGGAGGTGGGAATAAGCATGTTCCATTCATAGCACAGGAACACAGCGCTGAGGTTGGCTGTGATGCTGAGAAGATGCATGCTTGGAATATTGTACCAAAAACACAGTGCTGCGAATGAGGTGGGTAGCTGAGAGCAGGTATGGCACTGGCCCACAAGCACTGAAATCCTGGAAGGTGGGAATGGAACATCCACTGAGATGAGGGATTTTAGAGGGAACTTGATAAACTGGACAACTGGGCTATAGCCAACAAAATGAAATTCAGCAAAGACAAATATTTTTTCTTCCCTAAGTGCAGCACCTTACAAATACAGAATGGGGGGATAACTGGCTTGGCAACAGTACTGCTGAGAAGGATTTGAGAGTTGTGGTGGATCACACCCTCAACATGAGTTAGCAATGCAATGTTGTTCCAAAAGAAAGCAAATTCAAGTTTAGGTTGCATTAACTGAGGCATAGCATGCAAGTCATGGGAAGTAATAGTACCACTCTACTTGGCACTGAATAGGCCTCAGCTGGAGAACTGTGCGCAGTTTTGGTCACCAATGTATAGAAAAAAGTGGAGAAACTGGAAGGGATCCAGAGGTGAGCAACAGATGATCAAAGGGATGAAATGCAAGTCATACGATCAAAGGCTGAAGGAACTGGGTATGTTTAGACTGCTTGGGAGGTTGTGGAAGCTCTTTCTTTGGAGGTTTTCAAAAGGACGCTAGATAGCCATCTGTCTTGGATGGTATAGCCACAATAAATCCTGTATCTTGAAAGGGGTTAGACTAGATGGCCCTTGTGGTCCCTTCTAACCCTGTGAGTCTATGAATCAAGCAGTTCACACATTTCAAAACTATACTATACTTTCAGTCTGTATTCATCTCCATACAGTATTCTTATTCAGCCAAGAAAGTCTTACTGAGATGTATGAGGCCACTTCACACCTCTCTGCAGTTGAATGTGTAGCCCCAGTACATGAGGCTAAGATCAGGGGTATGGGTTTTTCATTCCATTCTCCTGTTCCTTTCTGGCTCCAGTTGTATGAGCACTCCTCCAAAACAGCTTCATCGAAAAAAATCCCAACCAGCTCTACTTGTCATAATATGCTGTATAAATGTGGTCTTTAGTGCATATTTGTGGATGTATTTTTAGATATGTTTTCAAACTTCTAATGTGTCTGACAACTATCATTTCCCACTGAAACTAATGTTAAGGGTTTGACTTTAAAGGAAAATGTTAATTCTCTAAATTACTGTGTTTGTGCATGCAAGCAATGTATCAGATTTACCAGTGTGCATTGCTGGGGGCAGGATCAAGCTCCAAGACTTTGGATGTGTGTGGCATGATACACCATAGCCTTTTTCTAAGTATTATTTTATACAAATGGATAAAATGTTGAAAATGTAACAAATTCAGAAATACTTCCGGTATCCTCAGTTCTGTGAGTACCATAGCTCTCATTTCATCTTCACTATTTAGTATAACTAACTATCCTGCCTAATTACTCCTTAGTGAGGGTAGTTTTCTGAACCCTCTGGAGAAGAGCAAAATATCAGTAACAACTAGCAGCTCTCCCCAGCTGGGCACTTTTACTGATTCCAGATGTGCAATTAAAAAAACCGCTGACAACAATGTGCTGTCCAAGCTAAAAGGAAATAAAAATGTACAGACTGTTTCCTAAACTCTGCAAGGACCTTTAAACCATCCAGTACCAAAATCAATATTTGCATTTTAATCGTTGCTAAATGTGAAAGATTATGGAGCTGAACAAAAGATGGAAAACATGGTGAAGTCCTTTGAAGTCGTGTTTGTTTTCTTTTCTCCTGGTTACATTTTTGTATAAAGTAGTTTTGGAGGAAAAAGATATTTGTTTAAGAATCTAGTTTTTTCTTTGTTGCTGCCCTGTCACACTGAATACTCAGATCACAAGTACAGTTTGGGTGTGTTTCTGTTTTCAGTTCAATGCTGGCAGTTTCTTGGGCTCTTGTTGTTATATATCTCAACCCATTTTGAGGTACACAACTGTAATGCCTGAAACAAAATGAGTGAGTGTTGGCACGCTTTCCCTTCTGAAAGTATGTGATTCTACTGCTTAGTAGGATGCTGCAGTAGCTCAGCTGCCTTGGAACCTCAGGTCCTGAACTTTACTGCTGCTTAAAATAATATGAAAATAAGTTACTGCCAGGCAACTGTAAAAATCTCTGCCTCTAGTTCAAAATGAAATGTCTGCCTCACCATTTATCTTTTCATATAGAAAATGAGTTTTATAACACTTGCTAGTTGCTTCTTCAGAAACAATTCTGTCTGCCGTTCCTGTACAGTTACAACCAGACGTGCATTACTGAGCTATGTTAGTCCAATGGATTATGTAAACTCTGTGAGTGGTGTTGCTAAAGAAATGGTAATAACAGAATATTTTGTTTTACAGTGTACAGTGAATGTGGCTTTTTAAATGCTGACTCTCCTCAATTATTTGGACTCAAAGAGATAAGAAATCAGAGCACTGAACTGCTTCATCATTGCCAAGTGGGGATAGAGAGTAGAAATAAGGGGGGAAGTGAAAACTCAGGCAAGAAAAAGATCTGACGGACATTGAGGCCTCAAGCTGTTTTTAATTTACTGAAAGTTGTTTTTAGACTTCAGCCATCCAGGGCCCAGTTCAGGATTGTGCAAGACTCTTATGGCCTAGCTAGTGGGATGAGTCCCACAACTATAAATATTTCCATAGTGTATGCAGCAGTCTGGAGGCAGAGTCAAAAAGTTGAAGACAACTATTCCATTCTTCCCCTCATGTCCTTCTTTCTTGGCTCCTCACCTCTAATCGGTGGTGAGTCTCGCTGTCTTTACAATAATAGTATTTATTCTAACTTCCACAAACAATGCATCATAGTGCGTACAGAGTATACTGGATTAATTCAACAACGAAGGTTCTAGAGAACCTCTTCTTGTTGTCTATTTCTGAAGCTCTTTCTCAGTTCCCAACATTGACCTCAAAAAATAAGAGCCTGAAGACAGGACCTATGGTAGTTTGCTTTGTTCTATGTAGCTGTAAGCATATCACCCTGTGGAAAAATATTTCTGCTCTTACCTCATTTGAAACTAGACAATATAAGCTCATTTGAGGAAGATACTTCAATGAGAGTGTCTCTTTGTAGTACCCATTTGTCAGTTTAGGCACCTCTCCTTTCATGATGACCTTACTGCAAGAAGGTTACTGCTTATTCACACAGTGCCAGAGATCTGTTTCTGCTATCAGTTTGTCAAATAATGTCTATTCTATACATATGTGGGCATTTGAATAGATTATATGGTTGGGATTGTTCATTCCCCAAGTGTTGCAAATAGTTCCAAGAGGCTAATGTCTCTAGCACCACTTTAATGGTATTTCATTATCATACAGATGGAGGGAAGCACCTTAGATGTAGCACACACTCAAATTAGGGAAATATACTTTTTTGGTGTGCTCACCAAATGGAAGAAAGCAAGGACACATGTTATGGGTTCTTATCCAGTCTGCAATATTATTAGTCAACTTACATCCAAAGGTTCCTGTCAGGGACAGCCTAGAGCAGTCACTTGCACGCCCCTTATCCTGTGCCAATTCTTGGGGTGCTCCCACTGCAGTGGGAGCTAATCACCCTACTAGGAGGTTTTCTGGGCTCCTCTACCTGCCTGCTATCACCTCTCCCCCTTTTGGGGGTTTAGGTGAGAGGGGACCTCAACCCCTACAGCCAGCACCACCATAAAGTAGTAGGGTAGTATCCTGGCCCCTGGTTCACATTTGCCTCTAGGGTACATTGCTGCCATCTCATGAGGAGATTACCCTGGGATACCCACTATGTTACCTTTTTGGATGTGGACCCTAAATCAGGAAGTTCTTGCACTTGGACATCTGCCACAAAGAGGTGCCAGCATCAGCTTGGCCAACTCATCCCATTCCACTCGAGCTACCTAGGATGTCAGCCAACCCAATACTGAGATCCTCCAGAAACAAACTGGCACCTATATCAGAGAAGTGCACACCAGCCTCTCAATAAAGCTCAGCTGCACTGTGGTCTGTGTCATAGAATCATAGACTATCAGGTTTGGAAGAGACCTCAGGAGGTCATATAGTCCAACCCCCTGCTCGAAGCAGGACCAATTCCCAACTAAATCATTGCAGTCAGGGCTTTGTCAAGCCTGACCTTAAAAACCTCTAAGGAAGGAAATTCCACCACCACCCTCATAGTGAAAAAGTTTTCCTAATATCCAACCTTTCTCGCAACCATCATCTACCTCCATGCAGAAAGGAGTCGCTGCTTACCCTACCTTCAGAGACACCTTTCAAACTTTAAATAACTGGTCTAGCTACAGTAATTATACAGCCCCCATTACTGAAACTTGAGACCATTACTCCTTGTTCTGTTATCTGGTACCACTGAGAACAGTGTAGTTCCATCCTCTTTGGAACCCCCTTTCAGGTAGTTGAAAGCCGCTATCAAATCCCCCCCTTATTCTTCTCTTCTGCAGACTAAAAAATCCCAGTTCCCTCAGCCTCTCCTCATAAGTCATGTGTTCCAGCCCCCTAATCATTTTTGTTGCCCTCCATTGGATTCTTTCCAATTTTTCCACATCCTTCTTGTAGTGTGGGGCCCAAAACTGGACACAGTACTCCAGATGAGGCCTCACCAATATCAAAGAGAGGGGAATGAGCAAGTTCCTCGATCTGCTGGAAATGCCCCTATTTATATAGCCCAAAATGCCGTTAGCCTTCTTGGCAACAAGGGAACACTGACTCATATCCAGCTTCTCGTCCACTGTAAACTCTAGGTCCTTTTCTGCAGAACTGCTGCCTAGCCATTTGGTCCCTAGTCTGTAGCAGTGCATGGGATTCTTCCATCCTAAGAATGTGGTCATGTCTGATAACTAAGTCACCTGGGGACTCCAACTATGTCAGTTTTTCTGATTGGCCTTCCTCTGGGCCCTATCCACCTTTTGTGGTTGCGCAGCAGTCCACCAAACCCAGTCGGCCAACATCTCTGACTAAACTTTCCCAACACTTGGAAACATACCTGCCAGCAGTCCAATAGCCCTGTAAGCCTTTCAAACCAGTTTGAGTTGAGAGCACATTCCCAACATGTTCTCCCCTAAGTGGATAACTATGAAGTCCAGCCCGTGCCCTTGGGATGCCAGCCCACACAGAGAAGCTTGAGCTGGTCCCAGCACATACCTTGTCTGCCACACTAAGACAAAATAGCATCATGCCCAAGACCCATTTGGAGGCTCACTAAATTACATGCTCTCTTATAAGCCCAGTGCACAATGCTATGCCCACAAATCCATATCCTCAGCAGTCGGCATGATCAGATACATTCTATATGATAGCCATAGGAAGGAAATAAACATGGTTAAAAACTGTGGTGCTTACAGCCCCCTACCTGCATCAGCCTCTCCTCAGGCAAGCACACAAAGGACCTATAGGCCCTGGATCAGCAGCAGCCTATAACCTGGACCTCTGATGCTTCCAAACCCAACTGAGAAGCCAAATTTGCAGCCCCTATATGAAACAAGTGGGAGCCATACTCCCCCTGTGACAAGATCAAGAATGACAACCCCTTCCTAAACATTCCCACAAACTGGAATTTGGTTAAAAAGGGGTAGTCCCCATACAGGAACAGGGGACCCTCACTACGTGGCTGCAGCGCCCATACCTGATACATGTCCATCTCATCAGAGTGGTGCAGAGCAACAGCCTCGCTACACCCACGTCAATCGGGTTTTGACCTGCAGACCTTGATATGTAGAGGTCATCTTTCCACTGCACATCCTTTAGTTAAAAAGTCCATCTTGAAGAGTCTCCTGAAGAACCGTAACTAATTGCCTAAGGACCTGCAAGGTCTCCAGCTTCCTGAAATTTCTCTACATCACAGCAGCCCAACCCTCCAGGCCATGAATACCCAACAGATCTGCAGTAAAAGAACAACCCAGCTAACCAGTCAGCTGTGGTCAGTCGTGCCTATACAGCAAGACCATAAACTGCAAAATTTGAGGTTCTGGTATTAGCCATGTAGCCTGATCCATAGATTATGAATACAAATTCCCAGTTATCACTTTGAGGGTTGACAGGTTCTTGTCCCAAGATCAGGCCCAGGATTATTATATAGTTTGGAAAAGTTTGCAAAGTTGTACACACTCATTCAGTAAGGTAGATAGATATAATACAGAAAGTACATCTGAACATCCATACTCACATCATCCCTGAAATGTTAGCTATTATCTTCCTCATCACTGTCACCTTCCTCATCTTCACCAGTGGCCATCATTCTGGCCTCACCCGAAGAGCCACATCTTTCTCTCCTACTGCCCCCATGCTGGGATGCCACTTTTATAATATGTTACACTGATGTTACCATGTCACCATGCCTAATGCATATTCAGTAGGGGTTTCTTCTGTCTTCCTTATTTGTATTTCTTCCCCTTACCAATGTTAAGGTGTCCTCCTTCTATAGGCTAGTGTATTTATGATTTCACCCATTACTGTATATGTCATTTGGTTGCCATGGCACTCTTCCTGTCGGATGTTCCATCCAAAACCTTCCAGAAGCTGGTGTCAGTTCATGTTCTGTGGTTGGCTGATGTCATTATGGACAAAATTCCCCCCATTACATTCTACTTCCAGTTCCCCAAAATGTATGGATTACCTATGTTTATCTATGCCAAAGTTTGTAGGCCTGAAGCCTCATGCTAACTGCTGAAGCCAATATCTTACAGGACAAAAGCCTGTCTGTTCCTTGCATTACTGCTGAATATAATAAAGCAGAATATAATGCAAAGCAGAATAGAGGTAAGCAAACCTGGGTAAACCTGCAGCCCCCTTAAATGTGTGAGAAGCCTCAAATGTCATTGTTTAAGCCAAAAAGTACATGGTGCAGGTGATTCTTTTGCCATGGATACTGCTTCTAGCAGCCAAGATTCCATAGGGCTACTGTATCTGTTTGGGCACCTACATTGCCTCTGGTGCTAGTGCTTGGAATCTGTCAACCTGCAGTCAAGCCCAAGTACATGTTTGGAAGTGAAATACATATTGCATTTGAGGCCACAGGGAAGGAAAGACTAACCAGCCTCATTACCCTGGTGCATTTAAAGGACAGAGTTCACCACATGGACAACTACTTGGTCATCACACCAAAAACTGACCATTTTGTCTCTGAAATGCCCACCTCAGATGGTGACTGCCACCAGGGTGGGGAAGAACTCCAGGAATATGATGACCTTCAAAGTTTCATACTCTTTCTGCTCTTGGGGTCCCTTCTGAGCACACCAATGCCCCCTAAAATACAAGCCAAAACCAATCCCACTTTAGCATTTGCGTTGCAGGTTGGCCTGACCAAAAAAATACCAGAGGGACATCAGAAACCAGCATCTCTCACATCCAGCTAATCAGTGCCTCGTTGCCTATGGTGAGCACAGTGTGTTGCTTGAACTACTCACTTCTCCCATCTGACTTCACCTTACTGGATCTCAAATAACTGTGTCATGCCTCGCAGTCCTCCCAAGCTTAGTGCTGCTTTCTCGCAACCATCATCTGCTTCCATGCAGAAAGGAGTCTCTGCTTACACTATCTTCGGAGACACCTTTCAAACTTTAAATAACTGGTCTAGCTACAGTAATTATACAGCCCCCATTACCACAGTATCTGAGCACCTCTAGTCTTTTCAATGGATTTAACCTTACGATACACCAGTGAGCTAGGGAAGTACTAATTTACAGATAGAGAACTGAGGCACAAATCCTCAAAGGTAGAAAGGGTCCTAAGTTCCATTGAGATCAACAGGGAGTTAGGTGCCTAAACACTTTTGAGGAACACTCTGGGGCTCAAGCAGGAGATTGGCACCTAAATTTGTGCCTCTGGACATGTGTTCTCTATCACCATAGGCATCCAGATGACTAAGGCACTTGGATGCAATGCCTGTTTTAGGATACAACAAGCTTCGATGGGAGTTCTGTGGATTGCAGTGGAGCCTAAAATTGGGACGTAAGCAGGAAAGTATCTTTGGGAATCAGGGGCTTAGTATCTTGCCAGAAGTCACACAGGAAGTCTGTAGTAGAGGAGGGAATTCACCCAGGTCTCCTGAGTCCCAGCTTAGTACCCTACCCACCACCTTGGCCACTGGACAGCTGTGCTGTTTGCGGGTTAATGCTGAATGCCTAATATCTTCTATAGTTCTCAACTTGTCATGTTGTAATAATATTAAGGGTCTCAGTAGTATTCTCAAGTAATAGGAATAATTCTATTCAAGGCACTCCCTACTTACATGCTTTCAAGAAAAGAAGAAAATACAGTAGTATATTTTAAAACATTATGTAATAAAAATATAGTGTCTTGCCCCTTAATAGCAATGGGGGGGGATTAGAGGGAATCTAGCATTAAAAAAGGGAGTAGTGGCTGGGAGGAAGAACAATAAAAATGGGGCCAACAGTGGTTAGGCTATACAGTACCTTTGAAGGGAGAAAAATTGTGGGTATGATTTAAAAGAGAGGATGGATGGAGTGAGAGACATGTCAAGGAAGAACAGATTCCAGTCCAGAGATACACATCAACAAAGAAATAGAACAACACAGTTGTGGGGCTGCTAGAAGGTGGACAGTGTTGGATGCAGATTTAAGTGAAAACAAGGTTATTTGAGGAGGAAGTCTCTCATACAAAGATAGGGCTTAACCTATTAAGTATTTTGAAAACCACCAGGGTGGTTTTACAGGTCACGTGCATGTGGGTTGTTTGTTCCAAAGTATATTGGGTACAGGCTCTCTCTCTTTTTATGTGCTATCCCTCATTTGGGTTGACATTTGAGGTTTTTAATTGGGTTGTGAGTACTGCACCTGGGATTAATTTGGGTAATTTGGATCATCTGCTGCACAGCAGGTGTGGAATGAAATCAGGAGATAAACACAGGGTGCTACTGAAGAAACAAACTGGGAGCCTTTGAAAGACTCACAATGGCTACATTTGGCAAATAATGAGGCTACTTAGTGATAGCCTGGTAAAGTCTTTTGTCCTGCACTCGGGCAGAATGAGGCTGTGATGCTGCTGATAAAGTGTTACGGGATTAGTGTTAAATCCTGCCTGGATTTTTAAAACACCCGGTTTTACTTTCCTAAGGTAACTGTCTCCTCTGAAACAATCAATGGTGATTGGAATTGGAATGACAAATCACATTGAATTTTAGCAAAGTGCTGAGATTATCTCCTGACAACAAGCATCCTTGCTGCACTCATTCAGTTTCACTTCCTGCAGTATTGCTCTTAAAATCTCCCCTGCCTTTTTTTTATTATTATTTATTATTATTATTATTTATTATTCAGGTAAGTTTGGTTGTAGCCAACATTCTCTACTTACAGGCATAAACCATTCAACATACTTAGTCCTAAAATAAAACAAAGGTGTAGGTTAGCAGCCTGAACTCCAGGGAGTCAGTAACTGCTGGGTTCTGATCCCTAGTTCTGATTCTAACTTTCTCTGTGGTCTTGGAGAATTTCTTAACCTCTCTTCTATAGTTACTCTCATTGTAAAATACTTGCTTAGCACACAGGAGCATTGAGAGTATTAATTAGATAACAAGTATTAAATGCTTTGACAGGACCGTACAGCATAAATGAACATGACCTGAATAAGGCAGCATTTTTGTTTTACAGTTTTTTGTTTAGGTCCAGAGTCTAGCTCTGCTTGCTTGCGAGTTTCCAGTGGATGAGCGGAACCCTTTCTTCTCTTGAGTATCTGCATGAAGTAGCAGCTAACATCCCACTGCTTGCATTCCTTGAGCATAGAGTGTAGGGGAGGGGTTGTCTATTTTTTGTCAAGGTCCAAATATCTTGGTTAAGGCATAGTCCAGATCCACAGAAAACAATAATATAATAAAGATTTTGGAGTCTTTGTTCAAAAGTGTCTGGTAGTCTGGATTTGGACCACGGTCTGCCTATTGACTACTCCTGGTGAAGGGGATTGGCTGCTGTGCTACTCTCTCCAAAGAGCTCAGATGATGGTCTGAAGTTAGTTCTGAGGCCACGTCCAGACTAGGAATTAAAATCGATTTTAGATACGCAACTTCAGCTACGAGAATAACGTAGCTGAAGTCGAATTTCTAAAATCGAGGTACTCACCAGTCTGGACGGCGCCGCATCGATGTCCGCGGCTCTCCGTGTCGATTCCGGAACTCCGTTCGGATTGATGGAGTTCCGGAATCGATGTAAGCGCGCTCGGGGATCGATACACCGCGTCCAGACTAGACGCGATATATCGATCCCCGAGCAATCGATTTTAACCCGCCGATGCCGCGGGTTAGTCTGGACGAGGGCTGAGAGGAGGTGTGTGCTGCATCCCCACAAAGGAAAAAGAATTTGCTCCTGAATACACTTCCCCAGACAAACTCAAAAAGTCTGCCTTCCTCAGACCCCTGCCACAGTGTGGTGCACCTCAAACCCCTAATCTCTGCAGCTGTGGATTGAAAAAGCCACAACAGAGATTTTAACATGAGAAAATATACCACTTGCAGATTATCTTCATTTAGGCCAACCCCTGAGGGAAACCACTCTGCAGTCTCATTCCTCTTTATATTCCATTTTTAATTAATGTTTGTGCAGCACTTGCATGAAAAACGCTAGAGGAATAGTATTATTCTTAGCCTTGCCAGAGAGCTCTCTCAGCTCATTGGGTCTGATCCTCTGCTACAAACAGGCCAATTTGTACTGTCCTGGCAGCATTAAGTGCCCTTAAAGTGGGCAATAACAGTCCCTGAAAATAGCATCCTTGCAGGGGGCTTCCTTGAATGGCATATAGCTGATATAAGGACTGACCTGCTCTCATTCCCCAGGGTAGGGATGTGTTCGGATGGAAAGGAGGAGGGATTGGAATGGAGACAAATTGTGTCCGGAGTGCACCATGTTATATCTATTCTCTGCTTCTCAGGGTCCGTGGGGGGAGGAGAAGGCATGTGGGAAGGAGAGTATAAATTAGAGCTGATGTGAAGTTGCTCTAATTTACAGGAGCCCCAGAATACAGAGAGCACAAAAGTGACTTGAAGCCACACCTCACCCCGTCTCTTTGTTCCTGCTGGAAGGGCAAGAAGGGAATAACTGACAATTCGGCCCATTGCCTGCTAATGGGAGTTGTGTGTGCTAATACCCTTGGAAAGTAGGCTGCATATCTACAGGCCTAAATCTGGATTTAGGTGCATAATCTTAGCCAATTTATTTTAAAAATTTGGGCCTAAATCACTAGCCTATGCTGCTGCTGTTTTTGTTTATTTATATTTTTTTAATCTGTCCATCCAAAGGTTTAAAACAGCAAATGTAGCAAATTTTCAAAGCAGACAGGTTACAAAAACAAAATTGCATTCTCAATCTCCATTCCTGTTCTTCTTTCCCACATTGATTCCAGTGACCATCTCTGCCATCTTTTCAGCAACAGTAGATAGTACCAGGCAATTTCAATGTGGTGGTCTTTTTTTATATTAGTTAAAGGCATGCACCAGAAAGAAGGCATTTATGCCACTCACTGAGAGATCTTGTGGTCACTGATGTACCACTGAGCTCCCTATTCTTTTCTTCCTCCACTCCTGCTTCACCCCAAGTGCACTAATAATAATTTGCTGCATACTTCACAGATGTTTCTTCCATTCTGCTGAATGCTTATCTTTCAAGTAGACTCTTAGAGCAGATGTTCCCTGTGTGGACCTGCTTTCCTTTGCCTGACACCTTTTTGATTCCAACAGAAGACTGTTTCCTGCAGTTCTTTGAATACAGATGAAAAGAATCTTGTGTACTTGGCAGTGATTTTAGGAGTTACCACTTCTGGCCTTTTTTCATTTGCCTCCAGGATAGTTTATCATAGTAGTTTCATGACACAATCGCCTTATCAGCAAGCTGCCTCAAGAAGCTAATTTATGGTATGCAGCTAACGTGTCTCAAGACATGGGTTCCGTTTCAGAACTTGAAATCATTGTGAATGGCTTCTCATATCTTAACCTGCCGGATAAAAGGACCCATTTCTCAAAGCAGTTGCTGCCTGGGGATAGGAAAAGTATGCAATGGAGAACTTTCTCTGTTTCTCACTGAATAATAACCACTGTCTGCTGCCAGCACCATTGTGTGTGCATCTCTGGACACCAATGCTGAAGCCTCTTGATAAAGAACATAGATTTGAAACAAAAGAAAAATATTGCAATTAGGTGATCATAAGTGAAGAGACCCTTTAGCTGTTTCCCACCTCATGGCTAGAGAAGAAAAATGGCCAGCTCTCAGATTAGAGGAAATATTAGGAGCAGAAGTTATCAATAGCCATTAAATGTGTTTTAAACACTGAAGCATACAAACAATCCCAAGTGAAATGCTCTTTATGATTGTCCAGGTGCCATAGACATCAGATAAATATAAATATATTAGTGCATTGTGTAACTTTGCGTGCTCCCTTCTGGGTTTAATTTGCCCTCTCAATCAAAAAAATTAAAAAGCTATTTCCAAAAAACTAGTGTTTTGGATTCAAAGTAAATTACAAATATTTAAGACCAAATTTGCAACAGAGGCCATGGCTACACTGGCGCTTTACAGCGCTGCAACTTTCGCGCTCAGGGGTGTGAAAAATAGCCCCCCTGAGCGCTGCAAGATCCAGCGCTGTAAAGCCTCAGTGTAATCAGTGCCGCAGTGCTGGGAGTGCAGCTCCCAGCGCTGCAAGCTACACCCGTAGAGGATGTGGAGTACATGCAGCGCTGGCGCTGGCGCTCCGACCACACTTGAAACTTCAAAGCGCTGCCGTGGCAGCGCTTTGAAGTGCAAGTGTAGCCATACCCCTAGACTAAGTCAGGCCTCTCTGTTTCTATGCAGGGTATAACTAAAGTCAGCTGGGCTACGTATACACTGGAGCTGGGAGCATGACTCCAAGCCCAAATAGACAGATGTACTAGCTCTGCTGCTGCTAACACACTAAAAATAGCAGTGTGGACCTTATGCCATAGACAGTAGCATGGACTAGCCACCCACGCTTGAACCCTGAGAGTCAGGCAAGCTTGTACTCAGGGGGGCCTGCCCAAGCCACCCCCATGCAGCAACAATCCCATTGCTATTGTTAGCATGCTAGTTCAAGCAGAGCTAGCATACATCTATCTACCCAGGCTGGCAGGCACCATCCCAGCTACGTTATAGACATACCCCTTGACATCTAAATACTTAATCTAGTAGGTGTAATCAGACAATTTACTTAGCTGTGCAAGTAACATTACTTGTGGTACAATAATGGAAATCAGCCTTAGACCATCTGGCTCTCCCGTGTGGACAGTGTCATGTAGCCTTTAGAATAGAGATCTGGGAGTTGGGAGTCCTCAGTTCTTTTCCTAACCCTGAAACTGAGTGTCTGTTATCTCACTGTGCCTCAGCTTAGCTCTCTAATGATCACAATAATATTTAGTTTATAAAGCCAATGTGGGTTTTGGGTAAGATGTACAGTACTTTGAGATCTCTGTATGAAAGGTACTATTTAAATGCAAATAAATATTATAGGTTAGTAAATCATCAGAGCAGACAGAGATATGAAAGGTAGACACCGAGCAATAAATAAAATGAAGCAGGAATCCTGGGGAAGGGGAGGAGACCCAAAACACAAAGAAACAAAACCTAATTACATGGTTGAAACTAAGTAAAAAGTTGTAAGTGACAAGAACTAGTAAAGCCTAAATCAAAGGGAAGAAAGTATGTAGGGGAGGAACAGAGAAATATCCAATCATCAAATAAAGGGGTACAATCTGACCTCCAAACAATAGCTTTTAGCCATTCATCTGGATATGCATGGAGGTGTTTAAAGTGGTCAGATAGATCCTTATCTTATTGTGGTCATGGCCCAAGGCAGATGGCAGGATACCATTATAAACTTTTGTCAATTGCTGGAAATGGCCATTTTCATTATCATTACAAATAGTTCTTTTTCTCTCCTGTTGATAATAGCTCACCTTAATTGATCGCTCTCCTTATAGTGTGTATGGTAACACTCATTGTTTCAGGTTCTCTGTGTGTGTATATATCAGGGGTAGGCAACCTATGGCACAGGTGCCGAAGGCGGCACACAAGCTGAGTTTCAGCAGCACTCACACTGCCCGGGTCCTGGCCACCGGTCTGGGGGGCTCTGCATTTTAATTTAATTTTAAATGAAGTTTCTGAAACATTTTAAAAACCTTATTTACTTAACATACAATAATAGTTCAGTTATATATTACAGACTTATAGAAAGATCGTCTAAAAACATTAAAATGTATGACTGGCACGCAAAACCTTAAATTAGAGTGAATAAATGAAGACTCGGCACACCACTTCTGAAAGGTTGCCGACCCCTGGTGTATATATATCTTCCTACTGTATTTTCCACTACATGCAGCCAATGAAGTGGGGCTGTAGCCCACGAAAGCTTATGCTCAAATACATTTGTTAGTCTCTAAGGTGCCACAAGTACTCCTTTTTGCGGATACAGACTAACACGGCTGCTACTCTGAAACCTGTCATTATAACCTTATAACCCATCTGCCATTGATTTTTTTTGGTGTTGTTGTTTTCTATTAAATATTAAACTGTACCATGAAGTTTTTTGGTTATTCTCCTTTTTAAGAAGGGATTTAGCTTCTTCTGGACAGATCATTGTCTCTGAGGTCCCTGAGTACCCACAATTGTGTTAGATTTAATATTAGTGCAGAAACAATGTTTTAAAACCCAGCTTGCACCGCAGATGCCTTTTATTGGAGTTACCTGAATGTGTTAACAAGATGTGCCTTTTGTAGTATTTGTCTTCGTGTATTTGAGCCATGAGTACATAAGTGTGCCATGTAATACTGAGGTTGCTATGGTTATCTCTCAGAAATTGTTGGCCAGTAGGGCAATTACATTACCACAATGCACCTAATTGCTTGTGTCTTTTTGTATATATTTTCACAATTTTTTTAGCATATGTATTTTCCACTTTAGTGCTAAAACATAGCCATTTCTCTCTGGCACATTTCCCAGTTAGCACTTAGAGCATACGCAAAAGTAAACCAAAATAACTGTCACATAAATACAGATCTTGCTTAGATGCACTGAAAGAGTATAGCAAGTGAGACTTGCATAGGTGCTTAATACTAAGCTAGTTATGGGAGCTGGACAATAAGTATATTTTCTTGAAACCCTTAAGGCTCATAAATGAGTGTCTAAAAAAATTGGACAGAGTGGTTCACTGTCATCTCTCATCACATACCTTTGCCATCTCATGCTTTTGACAGCCAGAAGGAATTATTATAGAATGTGTGCAGATACATCGCTTAATGCTAGGTGACAGATGCTGCAGTAGAGTTGCTTCTAATTAGTTAATATCAAAATCCACCCATTCATAAAATGTAGATATTACCAGCAGGACAAATATAATTCCTTTAATCATTATGTATTATATTACTGGCTAAATGCCCATTTTTAATATTAACAGAGTAGAATAACATCTAATATGGCTAAACAAATAATTACCAACACACCTAAATAAGAAGAACAAGGGATGATCACAATTACATTGTTGGCACTGCAGAAATCATAGCTTCCATTCCAATTATTCTTATTTTAAACTAGTTTTCTCTGTTTACATGGTGATCATTGTCAAGTTTTGAGAGTTTCAGGCATAGAAGATAATGCTCTCATATTCAGGTTTGATATTAGTTTTCAAAGGGTTAACACAGCACGAAAATATCTTTAAAGAGCTGTCAGGAATGTGTTTCAAATGGAATAAGGAGACAATGTGAAAAGAGTTTGCGTTTTCATAGTTTCACATCATGCCTGAGAGAACAGAAGAGAACGCCTTTTTTTAAAGCATCATTTCATTGTAATTTTTAATGGGCATTTCAGGTCAATTCTTTGTCTGCCTTTGGGCAATCTTTCTTACAGTTTAGTTCTTAGATTTATGAAATAGTCAAGCCAACTAATTTGAAATTAATTTCTGGAATTTTATAAATTTATATTAAAAGGGGCTTTGAGGAGCAACTTAGCATCTTTTTAAAAAAAACGTTCAAGACTTTTTTCCCCTTAGAATTGTGCAATACTTTATTTCAGCCTGTTATGACAAGGACTGTAATGCCACAGAGAGTACTAGCTATTGTTAGTGAAAGCACCTATTTAAGTTAAAGTTTTTAAAACAGTGGTCCCCAACGTGGTGCCTGTGGGCACCATGGTGCCTGCCGGGGCATCTATGTGCGCCCGTGTACTGTCCGGTGGACGAGTATCCGCTGAAATGCTGCCAAGAAGCAGCAGCCTCCAGAGGCATCGCCACCAAAATGCCGCAGAAAATCAGCGGCATTTCAGTGGTGACACCTCTGGATGACGCTGCTTGTCGGCGGCATTTTGGTGACGATGCCTATTGATGTTGCTGCTTTCGGCGGCATTTTGGCGGATGCTCATCTGCCAGCCACAGTCCTCGGTGGCTCATCATCCAGCGCCCGCCAGATGAAAAAGGTTGGGGACCACTGTTTTATAAAAGTACCCAGCAATATAATTTAACCATAGATAAAACCCAAGATCTTATATAAAATCTACATATAATTACCTTTCAAATGCCGTATTGCACTCTATCATATTGACTCCATAAAGTCAATGGAACAATGCTGTTTTATGCCAGCTGAGGATCTAGTACAGTGTCAATTTGAAAGTGGATACTGGTCCTGCCATATGGGTCAACAGAGTGAGATAAGCTCAGGCAATACACAGCTGTGACTAGAGAGAGACAAGAGACTACTGTTTAAAAAAAAAAAAAAAAGTGTCCAAGAACATTTATTCAAATAAAAGCTGCAAATTTTCCTTGACAGCATCCGTGACTCCCTTCAATTACTTTTCACTAATATTTGTACCAGCAAAGCTATTTAACAAAGATATTTGTGGAAAGAAAAGTGTCAAAATACTCCTGCAATTTGCAGGAGTATTCATGAGAGAAATATTCAAATTTCCATCTCAAAAGCAGATTCTGGGTTTGGAAATCAGCCAGTCAGGCACAGAAACAATGCCATGTGACTTAAGTGACCAAACACACAGCCTCAATATTGACAGACAAATAGCAACATTTGAAGCATCAGTCATGAAAGCACAGTTTTTGAGCAATCCAGGGGCTGCAGTATGTTTTCATGAACCATTTGTCAGAAAGTTTTCAACAATGGAGAAATTAATAAAAACTGAAGTAAGTCTGTGGATAATTTATGAAGAGGAAAAAGGGTTGAATCATCACAACAGTTTGGGGGACTAATTAGCCCACCTCTTCCTGCAACAAATATAATTAAGCTTTAGATCTCTCAATGGCTTCATACAAATCTAGCAACAAGCACATTCTTGTGTCAGAGAAAAATACTGATTTGATTTGAGACATTTCATTTGGAAAAAAAGAAGAATTAAGAAGTTCAGTAGGCTCATACAGTAGAGGATAAAACTAAGTCTCAGAGCAAACGGGATGGGAGGGACAAAGAAACATTACTTATGCAACCCTTCTACCAGGAGTGACAGCAGCAACAAGGGCTGGGTTCCGTATCTAGGGGCCCCTCTTAACATTACAAAACAGAATCAGCTCAAGCCCCCACTCAGAAGTGTGGGAAAACTAAACAGCACCCCTGAGTAGCCCTAAGAGACAATACTTCTGTACTTGCAAGCAATGAGTCAGTGTATAGCAAAATAAAACTTTTACTGAAAGGGAGAGGGGACTCAGCATTTATTTGGGAAAACACTGCTACGATTATTTTAAAAAATGCAAACCATAGTAAACACCTAGCCTGTGGTATCTTCCATAATCAGCCTTTTCTGCAGTTTCCCAACTTGTGGTGTGAAAGTCTAAGGGACAAAAGGTCCCTTTAACACATCACTCCCCTTTCCCTCTGCTGCACCCCTCTCATAGTTGGTTGTCCAAAGTCAGCCAAGTCCCAGAATTAAAAATGCTTTCACACTGGGTTCACCTCCCATCCTTGAGGTGATTGAACTATCCCTTTAGGAAAGACTATTACTGCTGGCAGAGCTAATCATACACAAGGCACTGCACTGTTCAGACCCATTGTGGACAGTCCCCATCCTGCTTGTGCAGCAGGCTCATGGACAGTCCAGTGATGGGCCATCCACTATGGAGCAAAAACATTGAAACCTAAATGAAGTTACTGGCTATTGCTTAAAAACAAAATCCTATTATTGCTAAAGCTAAACTGCCAAGATGAAATCGATGTGAGGCACAGGGAATTCAATTAAATGAGAGATGGTATTTGATTAAAACTTCTTGGCATCATCTATCAAGAGATCCTTGTGCTAAGTTCCACTGCAGGTTGTAAGCAATAATATACAATGGGGTAGGGGGGAGTTATGATGTCATATATATACTGCTGATGCGCTATAAGGCATGAGATTGATGCTCTTATTGTAAGGGATGTTCTCCTTTAAAATGACTGATTAGCCAAATGCATTAGCTTAAATCTATAAAGGTTGGGACAGAAGTAATAGAAGTGTAGCTCCAATGTGAAAAGAGACTATGTAAAAGTGGCACCATGGGTCTTAGGTTTACTTTCTCAATGACTTCAAGAGAAAATGCACTGTGCTTACAAAAATAGATTTTGTTTCCTAGCTGCTGGTTCTACAAACTCAGCCTGGGATCTGAAAATGAAGCTGTGTTTTCTCTATAACAACCCATTTTCTCCAATAGATAATGATTCTGCATGACAAACTTAACCCATTTGTACACTCTGCCTTGTCTTCAAATACTTCCCTCAGTTACACTTCTACCAACCCTTTTGGCTTCAAATGCTTTCCTCAATCCTTCCTTTGTCTCCCCAGCAACAGCAAGGAGCAGCAGGGGGATTGGAAAGCCAAGGTTCCTGGACCTAGATTCTAGTGGGGAAAGGGAACTTCATCAGATGGGAACCACCCTTTCCTTTCAATTATTCAGCACCCAAAATTGTTCTCCTCCCTCAACCATGTAGGCTGTGGAGGTAGAGCAGGTGGTCTTGTGGCAGAACCAGACACTGGGAGAAACAGGGACTGCCACAGGAACAGACAAAAGCAGCAGCCACAACATACAAGTGCTAGGGAAAGAAAACCAGGATTTCCCTGGGGGTGAAGTCAGGTCCTGGGAGAAGCAGAGCCTCCTTGACATTAATCAGGATATTCTTGGACAATCCACCAACAGAAAAAGAACCCAGTGTGTTGAATAGATTGTTTGTTGGGTGATTGGTTTTCTTTGGTCTAGTGGATGTGTATGATTTCAGGCATTCATCCTGGGGCAGATTTTCCCCTCCCACACAGAAATCCAGGGAGCGGGACAAGCACCAGAAAAACTGTGAGGTTGCTTATTGGCTGCTCTGTTTTAACTCACTTCTAGATTAGGGCCAGAGAGCTGCTGTCTCAAAGACTGGCTACTACCTGCTCTGCCCATCCTAAGGCAGCCCGGCTTCTAAACCCCTGAGGGGCTTCTAGGGGTCCAAGAGAGAGAAACAGTGCTGCAGAGACAGCACAGGCCTGTCTTCTAGGTTTTTAGGGAGAGGGACACTCATCGTGGATCCCATCTACATGTTCCTATGGAGGGGACAATACAGTTCCTTATTATTTCACCAAGGAAATATTTACATTTATCTTATGGACTTCAGAAACTGATACTGAGCTGAGGTTTTAGTTTGAACTGTCAAAGTTTATCAAAGTATACATAAGATAGTGGTGCAGTTAACTAGATTGGACCTGCTTTGGGATCTGTTGATTTTTCATTGACAGGGAATGGTTTTGCCTTCTGTGCGTGCGCTTCAAGCCTCCTGGATTAACATTTCTCCAGGAGAGAAAGCTCCTTGATGTAAATGAAAAGCAGGAGTTCAGGGTTACAGTGACATTTTTTTTTGGTCAGTGGTTCTGCAGTTCCAGTCTGTTCTGTTTAGCCTCTTAAGATAATGAAGGATAATGGCTGCACACATCATCAGTCGTGGAACCAATTACCAGATGTCTTTTTACTATTATTATTATGCACCCTTCACACATTTTTACATGAAAGATAAATAATTTGCCTGATGATAATCACTGGTGAGCTCACCCCTGGTGAAAGTATATGTTCTGCTTGTAGTTAATCCCAAATCTTCTATGGATAATTTCACCTGACTTCATCTATGTTCTTAATAATAAACATGGAGAAGGCCAAAATAAATGTTATTCCAGTTCCACATGGGCTTTGTGGTTTACTAAGATTTCAGAAAGAGACAAATCACCTCAATTAGCTAATCCATGGATTGTTTTAAGCATTTGCCATACTGGCATCCATGAAGTTACTGCATCTTGGAAAGCAATAATATGAAGCACTTCTCTCACAAAGAAAACGGATCTAATATGTACTCGACTTTCATTCCTGGCTAGTGTGTTGTCATTCTAGGAATTTTGTTCTTAAAAGAAATTCAGAGAATTGAGAAAATCCAGGATCTTACAACACACAGAAACCAATAAAAAATGATTAGTGAGTCATATTTAATTTCAACCAGAGAACTCTGTATCAGCTCATTGATGACTTACCCATCTGATTGCTCGTGAGTTCGAATCCTTCTTTTATTTATTGCTTGCATGTGAATAGAAGCAGGTCAGCACACTTCTGAGTCCAAGAATGTTCAGCACAACATGTAATCATAAAGGAAATACCCTGCAATATAAGCACATGAACAGCTACAGTGCTGTATACACTTCTTAAAAGGTATTGTTATGTCATGCTGCACACTGTTAATATTTTGTCAGACTTGTGCAGCGTCACTTCAATTTCATGGAAATTCTACGCCACTAATTTAACTTTAAAACTATTGACATTTATTTTATTTTATTTTATACATTTTTCATAAGACTTAAAAATCGAGGTAAAATCTATGTATTTATACTCAAATGTGTCCTAAATTAAAATATTACAGGGAAACCGGGAGATGCATGAAAAAAGGGATGGATTGGTACAACTGGAAGGATAGCCCAAAAAAAATAAAAATGGGGGTTTTAAGCAGAACTTAAGGGAGAAGAGTGAAGCAGCCTGGCATATTAGAGGAGGGAGCTTGCTTTGGGAAAGGTAGAGATATGCAAGTGAGAGGAGATGAATGTGTTCAGCAAGATGGTGGTGTTGGCAGAAAGTACTGCATGAACCACCAGTTTGTTGAGAGTGGTTTAACTGGACTGGAGGAGGTGGAAGCTATCCTGAGGGAGAAGGATTCCAAGAAGCTAGGCTAAATGGCATGCTGTACGACTCAGCATGCAAAAGGAAAGGAGGGAGATAGGTTAGCGTTCAAAGAGGCAAAGACTGTAGACAATATCATACAAAGGGATTCTGAATGTAAAAGGTTTGGGCTAGATGGACTGGTTGAACTGCTCGTGTTTGAGAAGCAGTGAAAGGTGCCCAGTTCTGCAATTTAGTTGTGCTCAACCTCTTAATTTGAAGGCAATGGGCACCTCATGAAAGCTGAGAGCTAAAACAAAACAGCATCAATTGTGACCTGAAACATGCTTATTTTTTAAATATCAGAAGCTGCAAGACTGTATTGATATAAACTCTTCCACAACGGTTTGCAAGTCTGGTGACCTTAAAGAAAAGTGAGTTTCTTCACTAGGTGATTTTTTTTTTCAAATTCCCACAGCTCTACAGATGTTTTGATGATGAAACCCAGGGGAAACCAAGATTAAAAACAATTTATTTTCCCTCATGACAACTTTTCTTTATTGTTCAGCAGTGAAACATGAATGAGCTGCCACCATATGCTATATAATAAACATCTGGAGCGAAATCCAGACCCATTGAAGTCAATGGGCGTTTTGCCAGTGACTTCAACAGGGCCAGAACTTCACTTCTGAGGACCTAATTATTGATACGCTTGCCCTGCATAATGCTTATTTCACACCTTGGTTAGTGTCTCAGTAAAAATCTGGTATATTAATTGCAAGGCTGCATTTGTTCTCCTAATCTCAATTAGGAGTTTAAAATAAGTGATCTTTGGAAGCATTATGTGGTTTATTATTATAATTATTTAGTCAGAGTCCACAAGCTTGCAAGACAGCTGGGCAAAACTAGTCCGGTTTTCATTTATTTGCAAATCAAACCCCTAATTTTGACATGGTTCTGATCCAGATCTTGCTGTATCACAGCCCTCGGAGTTCTAGTGATGGAAGGGTACCAATAAATGTTAGTCTGGGCCCATCTCCCATGCTTTACTCGCTTTCAGTAGTACCTTTCTCCACAAACAGTTCCCTTGAAATCATCAGGACTGTTTAACATGAATAAACAGTGGCAGAATCTGGACCAAATTTAAAATGTAGAAAAATATATATGTTCCAAAACCAAATAAAACAAGGAATAAAATGTAAAGCAAAAATTGTATCAAGTAGAATGGTTTGCAGTGGCACAAGTGCACATGTAGTAATTCATCACCAGATTTACATTCCCATTTTTAAGTTACTTTCCAAGATGTCTCACCCTCACACTGCATCACTCAAAGTAATTAACTTATTTCTTTATTCATACTGTCCACAAATCAAATGTGCTCTCCAGGGTGACCTCCCCCACCATTCCTTCCTTCCTTCATCCAAACATCCTTGCCTCAACCCTCCCCATAAATAGAGATCCTGACTTTTTTTTTAAATTAGCCCAGCTGTTTAATTGCCTGACCATGAGCTAGTTATGGGAATACAATTTACACATCTCTCCAACAAAGGTTAAACGTACACCATTGCATCAAGTCTCTGTGTAACTAGCTAGTCATTTTCCACAACAGGCCGCCATTTCTGTTTGTCTCTGATCAATGCATGCTTCCAAGGTTGACAATAGCTTTTTCATATCTACAGGAAAGGTGGGTTCCTTTTCCATGAACACACTATGCCAGATTAAACCTCTGCATATCAATAAAAATATAAATTCCAGGCTAGATATTTAAAGAAATCTCAAGCACCAACAGAAATTCACATTGGACTATGAAGTTTTCAAAATGCAAGAAAAGTCCTTCCTATCATAATACACTTAGCACAGTAGTGTATCCATCTTTGTTGTACTTCCTGATGTGATCATTGATTTCAAAGGAACAGATTTTCCCCATTGTTGCTCTGAGGTGCATTTTTCAGAGTGATAAAACTTTTTTTCCATCTGTTCTTTTGTCCCTTCTTGGACAAATGGGCACTAATAAGAGAGCTCTTCTAAAGAATTTCTGTTAAAAAAAATTATCATTGCCAGCTATTATTAAGATGTGTCAAAGTCACTAAGATTTCTTCAGTGGTCTAGGCAATTTAGCCAAGTAAAAATCCACTTTTTTTGAACGCTGAGTCATAGAAAATTACTGATTCCTTAAGTTTTACTGTACAGAGGCTGTCCGTCACCCTTGGAATTGCCATTGTAGGTTTGCCATTTTGTAATTACAACACTTACAGTGTATTATCTCTGCCAACCTCCTGAATGGTCTTTGGGTACTTTGGTTCTCAAAACACCTGTCTAAAAAACACATCTAGAGACTATAGGGGCTGAAGCATGCATTTCATGGAACTCTGCTCCCTAAATGAAATCCAGTGGCAGAGAATGACAGCAGCTTGTGTCTGAAAATTACAACTGTCAATACTTACTATAATGGTAAATCCCAGTGCAAAGAATCTATAATGCTGTTTTCACTGTGGGCCAATTTCTCTGCTTGCAAAACCCAACTTGTTTGTTTTCCTTAATATACAATAAATACCCCTCAGTCTGAAGCATATGGTGTCTCTTTTCTTGTGGAAAAATACAAGAACCTGGGATCTACGACAAAAAACTCTATAGCAATTTCTTTCAAAGCTTAGTACCTAAAGTTAGGTTCCTAAATCCATATGAATGCACCTAGAGAGAAGCAGCTTTTCAGAAGTGCTGAGCACCTAGAAAATCCATTGATTTTAATGGGAGCTGGAAGTGCTTAGCACCATTTAAAATCAGGATCTCACATCTGAAAACTTTGACCTTAGTATGCTGAGCTAGAAAACCAGTCTAAAGTTACAGGACCAAATTATGCCCTATATCCTGCACCTTGTGCAATGCCACTGAGCTCTGTGGTGTACTATGGAGCACATGAGAGCATTGTTGTAGGAGTAAAAATAGCAGCTGTAAAAATATCTTTCAAACAGGGCATTTTACAAGATTTCATATAATACATTTGTTTGTGTATAATTTAAAACTAATTTGAGTGTAATCTAGTTTCCAAATGAAAACCTGTTTTTAATTAGAGTTAAAATGTGTATCCTGGTAACACTGAATTTTAAGTACCATTTTCAAATGTTTATTGATTGATCATTATTATGGGAAAACATGAGCTTTCGTATATAAATCTTTTGACAGAACCTGTCCATCAAAAATAATGATCCTTTTAAAAATCATGAAGAAATAATAGTGTAGATCTATTTTACATAAAAATACATAGTGGTTTATATTCTGCCCACTGAAATGAAACATGGTTATTTAAAATAATGATTTTACAGTGCTTGGATAATGAGCCATTATGCATTTAATGCACATGGCATCTAGTAGTGGCCTTTGGATTATTGTTTTGTAAAATTAAAGTATTATAGTACTGTGTAGTCTTTTAACCCAAATGTGTCTCATAGGAAATTATTTCAAAATGTTATTGTGAATATTGATATAATCACACGAGTCTTATTACAAATAATGAAATAATGTCTAGGATCATTAATGTTCGAGTTGTGAGAAAGTTGGCGGTTTTTGAGATATGCATGAATATTTTCTCTAGTTTGAGAGTTCATAGGCTCTCACATACACAAACATACCCCTGCCAGGACAGAAATTTGAAACATAGAAATGATCCCAAAGTTACACATGTGACATTTGGAGTGCCACTGAAAATTAATTGTGATTTGTCAATTATAAGGGTTTTAAAAAACTTGCTTTGCACATACATCTTACATTTTGCAATACAATCCCTTAGTGGTCTGCCATTGTTTTACTGGTTATGTGTATGCATGCATATCTTAGGAAATTGTATAAGCAGTGGTTCCTCTTTCCCTCCAGCAAGTGGAAAAGTATTGAGGGAATGACCCAGGATTCTGGATATGGATTTTAAAAGAAGCACTGAACAGTTGCTGAGTTAACTGACCACTTCCAATCTTGTGCACTAAAAATCTATAGGCCTTTATTATAGACTGAAGCCCTTCCTGTAGGAATTTTTAACTTTCCTATAGAATTCTATAGCAGGGATATCATTTACTATTACATTCTGTAGGATAGGTAAGACAAAGAGCTAGAGAGCATATTTTTATTAATTTCCAAAAGGACTTTTCCATGAGGGACTGAGTTATGGCTGCTGTAATAACCTTGTCTTTGAATTTATTGCTGTTTGTACATTTTAATTCTCAAACATTATGCTTGCATTAAACTTTAAAGCTAGTCTGCCACAGTATTACTGGTTATGTGTATACACAAACAAATAAAAGCCTGCTGCCAGACCACCATTTGTCTATTTCTCCCACTCTAGTCTTCTCTGTGCTACTCCTTTATACCTAGAATTCTAATCTTTCCTTATGGCTTAATCCAAAACCCACTGAAGTTAATGGGAGTTGGGTCAGGCTCCTAATACTATACGCCTCTTCTTTCATATCTCTGCTTCATCCATATAACCTATTACTAATCATCCACCTCCAATATTTTTCGTTGTTAATAAAATTAACTTTGTTGGTACCACTCGAAGATGATCATAACTGAGATCAGATCATTTTCAGCTCATATGGTTTATTTTATGTCAGTTGTATTGTTTATTTTAGACTGTAAGCTACTTGGAGCAAGGACTGTGTCTTTTACTATGTTTGGCAAAGTGTCAGTCATACTGTCAGTGCCCATTACAGAAGAGCATTCTTGACCTCAAAGGAACCAAGAACCACTATGGAATAGGACACTTATCACCAGTTTCTCAGCCCTTCCTCTTCACTCACACAGGTACCCGATTCTAGCTGTCAATCCATCTCAACAACATACCCCCCACCCCCATTCTGCCACGCTAATCCTTTTACAACTCCCAGAGAAAATATCCCAGACTAACACTCCCTTCCTACTGCCAGTTTCCTCCCTTTCTTTCATATCAGCTCTGGAGGACTTCAAGTGAAAACTACAATTGAAGATGCACCAGGCAAATGACCTGTTGGCAAGCCTTTCTGTTCTGCTTTAGTTTTAGTGTGCCTCCATTTGAATCTCATATTTGTTCATCAAATGCAGTTCTTTACATATTTACAGTGTAGTTTTCTTCTTTAATGAAATTTAGTGTCAGTCTGTTCAATTCTAGCTGGAGTTTTTAAGTAATTTTGCAATGGGATATTAGACGGAGGAAGCTGGAGAGTTTATGCAAGTGAGAAAGTGGAGTGAGATGTCCTTAGTCCTGATCCTCACCACTTGTGTGAACTGTCCCTGATTTGCTACTGTGCACTCTGTGCTCTATCAGTCATATGCTAATTCCTGATGTAACCATCTGTCATAAACAGATAGCTAAGGGTTAATGTTCTTTTACCTGTAAAGGGTTAACAAAGGGAACCAAACACCTGACCAGAGGACCAATCAGGAAACAAGACTTTTTCAAATCTGGGTGGAGGGAAGTTTTGGGTGTGAGTTCTTTGTCTTGGTTCAGTGACCCTCTCAGCTCTGAGAGTGATCTTTCTATCTCCAGGCTTTCTAATCTTCTGTTTCCAAGTTGTAAGTACAAGGATAGTAAGACAATAGGTTTATATTGTTTTTTTGTATTTACATGTGTGTAGTTGCTGGAATGTGTTAAATTGTATTCTTTTTGGATAAGGCTGTTTATTCATTTTTTCTGTTAAGCCATTGACCCTGTATATTGTCACCTTAATACAGAGACCATTTTATGTCTTTTCCTTTCTTTTTATATAAAGCTTTCTTTTTAAGACCTATGGATTATTTTTTTAGTGGGGGCTCAAGGGGATTGAGTCTGCAGCTCACCAGGGAATTGGTGGGAGGAAGAAGACGGGGGGAAGAGAGAATCTCTTTGTGTTAGATTTACTAAGCCTGACTTTGCATAACCTCTGGGTGAGGGGAGAGAGAGATTGATCTCTCGGTACTTGTGTTTCAAGGACTTGAAGCAGGGAATATCCTAGAGTACCCAGGGCAGGAAAATCTGGGAGGAGGTAAAGAGGGGGAAGGGAAGTAGGTTATTTCCCTTTGTGGTGAGACTCAAGGCATCTGAGTCTTGGGGGTTCCCCAGGGAAGGTTTTGGGGAGACTAGAGTGAGCCAGACACTGGAATTCTGGCTGGTGGCAGCGATATCAGATCCAAGCTGGTAATTAAGTTTGGAGGTTTCCTGCTAGCTTCTCACGTTCTGAACTCTAAGGTTCAGATCTGAGTAGGAGAGTTATGACACCATCAGGCTAAGAACCATCAGAAGGCCACTGGGGAAGCCAGAAGTGCATGTTCATGGGGCTTAGCAAGGTTTTACTTGTGTGCTACTTCGTGCACTTCCTGTAGCTGAATAGATAAAGAAATCCTTCAGTTTCTCAAAACACAGGCTGGATGTGATGCTAGATTCCTAGTCGGTAATATTGTGAATGTCCCTGTCTCTAGAAGTGATTAATGAATCTAAAGAAGATCTAACTGTATTCGAGAATGAAGAAATTACCTGCAGATCTTAAATGAGAGTTGGATGAGCAATTGATAGATTCAATTGCCCATGTGCACTTTGGTACCTGGCTAACAGATTATCCCTTACTTTTAGAATAAGAAAATAGATGACCTTTAATGATGCATTTAAAACTTCATTTAGCTACACCACAAAAATAACATAAGTGGGGAAATATGATTCTTCACTTGAGTCTTAAAAGGTTTTGAATCTCTGGGTGTTTCTAAAGGCCCAGTGTAAAAAAATATAGAAATAAGTAGGAGTAAAGTTCAGTGACAGATTGGAAAGAAGAGGAGTGTCCTGGGATTGAGCACAATATTCTTGGGGCTACTTCCTTTTACCCTATATATTATTCTTGTAACCTGTAGCTTATTGTGATATTTAGTTAGCACCACTCTATCAGTATGATTTTATTGCACTAAAAATGTGTACAGTCTAAACTTCATGATAGAACAAACTTGTAAGACATTTTCTGCCAATGAATGATTTATAACAATACTGTGAGGGAACTCTGCACTCAGATATAATGTTGATCAATGCCTACCATAAAGATAACATATGGGGCTTATTTTCCTCTCATTCATACCAATGCTATTTCATTGACTTCCTCCTTCTTTACATCTCAATAAGTGGGAGGAGGAGATAGCTCTTTTGGTTATTGATTTTATGTCTATATTCAGACAGAAAATTAGGACAACATGTTTTGATATATGTATAATAGATACCAAATCAAACACTGACATCTCAGATGGAACATTTAAAATTCTAAACTGACCATACTCTTTCCCCTGGATGCGTTGGGTAGCATTGATCTATATGTATGTTAACAATGGAGGTGTACCATTCCCTTTCACGGCCATTAGACAGATTGCCGTGCTGTAACTGTTTTGCCCTGATGGGGAAGGTTGAATGGTATGGCACCCAGAGGGAAGCAAAATTTATTGAGAGCAGGTGCGCTCTAGAACAAGTGAATTCACTCAGAGGCCCTGTTTTGCAAGGACAGCAAAAGGCAGCATAAAGTAGCCCCTTTACACTTCAACACAGGCTACCTGTATTGCAGGTAGAAGCAGTGTGCAGAGGGCTATTGCTTTCAGGCAGTTGTGCCACTCCTGCACAGGTGAGCAAGGAACAGAAAGGCAGGGGGAGGGTGTGGCACAGCTTTGACTTCACCTCCTTCCAATGCACCAGCCAACACTGCTGAGCCACCATGGTGTGGGGGCAGTAGCTTGCACTGAGAAAATGGCTGCTGCACCTTTCCCCATTCTATGGAGCAAAGGGGAATCAGGAAACTAGTTGTAACTCTCCAGAATCGCCATTTGTTCCCTGATCTTCTCCTAGTAGTACTCCCCATTCTCAAAGTGGATTGCAAATTGACAAAACAGCCTTTAGTCCGTGACTTTTAACAATGGAAAGGTTCAGGTTTTGAATACTGAAGGATAGGAAACCACAAGCACATCCCATAAACTCAATCTCTTTCCTCATAGACTTTAGATGATAATGATGGTCCCTTCTAACCTAGTCTGACTTTCTGCACACTGTAGGCCACAGAACCTCACCCACTGACTCCTGTAATAGACCCATAACCTCTGGCTGAGTTACTGAAGTCCTCAAATCATGATTTAAAGACTTCAAGGTACAGAGAATCTGCCATTTACACTTGTTTAAACCTGAAAGTGACCTGTGCCCCACGCTATGGAGGAAGGTGAAAAACCCCAGGGTCTATACCAGGGGTAGGCAACATATGGCATGCATGCTGAAGGCAGCACACGAGCTGATTTTCAGTGGCACTCCCACTGCCCAGGTCCTGGCCACTGGTCTGGGGGGCTCTGAATTTTAAATGAAGCTTCTTAAACATTTTAAAAACCTTATTTAATTTACATACAATAGGTTAGTTATATATTATAGACTTATAGAAAGAGACCCTCTAAAAACGTTAAAATGTGTTATTGGAACACGAAACCTTAAATTAGAGTGAATAAATGAAGACTTGGCAAACCACTTCTGAAAGGTTGCTGACCCCTGGTCTATACACTTGCCATTGCATCTGTTTCCTTCCTGGCATATCCAGATCTCCCTTTTATAGCGTTGTTTCTATTCCTGGACTAGTAGTCATTTCTAATATTCAATAGCTTTTCAGAATAATTATAACACCATACCTCCTCTAGCTTATTTAAAATGGTCCTTTCAGGCATAGGAGCTCCCAAGATACAAGCATGTCCATATTAACTACCAAATGTCAAGTCTATGAAGAATAGCACTGAGACCAGAGAAAATTTACTGACAAATGCTGGTTCTTTCATCTTCCTCAAAAAGATGACTGAATGCCTGTTTCTGTGTTGATTGCTTCATTTGCAGGAGTGAGAAAGAGCAGTCGGTATATGGAGACCTAGGTTTGTGCAACATTGGAGTTCATCAAAAAATGGTAAATATGTATGTTTCATGCACAAGATTTTGTGAGGACTTTCCAGTGTTTGGAAATGTCTTGTGTGCGTTCTCCAAGTCCCTCAAAAGGTTACAATACTTATGTGCATGCTTTTGCTTGGCCTACTTTCATGAGTATAGCAACTCACTGGTTTCTAAGGTGCATTTCATTTCTTCAAGGTCCTTTATACAAAGCACCTGACAGCATGAATTTTAATGAGGATCCTTCCCCCCACACACACACTTTCTTTCCAGCTTTCTTCACAACAATTCTCATCTCATGGTTTCAAATAAAAATTCAGATTATGTAATTTTTGAAAGGGTTTGTGCTTTCTTTCAGTGAATTTATTTGCCATTGTATGTGATATTTCAAATTACAGTAGTTGTATATGAGCTAAACAATAAAAAGACCTTAAGGTCAGAGAGAGGCATGATCCACAGCAGTATTAAGTTGGTTGATTTTCCCTGGTGGGTTAGATGACAGTAGCATCTAAGTATAAGATTTAAAGTAGCAAAGCGTACTGAACTATAATTAATGTCTCCTAAAAGATGAAGTGGCTAATATTTATACAGAACTTAGGAACATAGTTTCAGCAGTTCCTCACCATCAGGGATCCCTCCCCTCCTCTCCTCTCCTCTCCCCTCCCATCCTCTCCTCCAACAGGATATCATTGAGGAGAAGAACTTAGAGCAAGATTCCAAAAGGTATTGTACCTTGATATAGATCATAAGAGTATCCAGCATTATAATGGTTTATTGCTAACAAAAGTTCTGGAAGGGACAGTAAACCTCATGCTTCAGGGTTTAAACCAACCTCTAACTATTGGAGATCAGGATGAAACCTAGGGTGGGGTAAATTATCCCAAATCTTCTCTGGCAGGGCTCTTACCCCTTTCTGTGAAACATCTAGTAATAGTTAGTAACAGGATACTAGACTAGATGGACTTTAGGGCTGAACCAATCTGGCAATTCCCATGTTCCACACATTACTAGAATGTTAGTGTTAGGCTGAATACCCAGCTATGTGTGTAGTGGGAGCTATTAAATAAATTAGGTAGAGAGGGTGGCCCTCACAACATCTAGTGGCAGAAAAGTTGCCTTATGAGAAACAAGCTATTTTAGTTGAGGTCAACTGGAAGTGGTCTATGGGTTTTTTTGTGCGGAAGGCCCCAGGTTCAAACCCTGCTGGTGACTGTTTTGCAGCCATTATCTGTTAAATGAATAAACTGACCCCTAAAACTTCTCTAAGGTAACAGTTATGGTTTCTGGGACTTCATTGTTTTCTTTTAATTTTACACTTTCACGCCATATGAGCTTCTTTTCCCCACCTCCTCTCCTGCCATATATTTGCATGGAGTAGAAGGGAGCAAAACTACAGAATAAGCTGCTAACAAGAGGAAAGGTGATTATGTGGAATGCTCTCCCATTCTGTATAACTGCTCCATAACCAATCTCAATGACCCACTTACTATATGGCAAAAGAGAGGTGGCCAGGTGGCAGGAAAAACTCAGGGAGGACTTATACCAACATTTGTACTACATGTTGAGAAATGAGGAAATAAAGCAGTAAGAGGTATAATTAATGCTGCTTGAAGTGGAGCACAGAGGAAAAAGTCCCTTGTGTGCAGCAGGCTAGGGATCTGTGGTGTTAGGGTTCTAGAAAGCTGTGTATCCTCTGCTATTTTTCCCTCTGGCCTCTCCCCACCCAGTCTGCCTCAGAAGCTAGGAGGTGATGATGCAATAATTCAGAGTCACTGAGTTTGTTTTACGGAGGGGAACATACCAGCCTAGCCACAATGACACATCCTTTCAAAAAAACTAGATCTCTTCCAGTATTTGACAGTGGTTCAGCAGCCTATGCAAAATGAATAACCATCAAAGAACTTCTGAGCAGACATACCAGGGACTGAAAGGGTATGAAAGCTGTCTCCATCCTAGAGGTAGTAAATCCAGAACCAGACTGAGACACATTAGCAGGGTGCTATTGGTGATGGTTGCACTACTATTCTCTGTGCTGTAATTCTCTCTGGTTCAAGTTTGAAGTCTCTGCTGCTGTCCCCTTGGCAAATTTCCACAAACATTTGAACTTTTTTTTTTAAATAAAAACCTTTAAAAAAAAACCCACACACCACACTACACACACAGGCTCTTCTGAGGAAACTGTTTCTTGGACATTAACCAGCTATTTCCTTTTCTGCCTAAGGATTCATATAAAGATATTTTGGAGACCAAAAGCATGTTTTCTAAATGTGATTACTCTCAGGTATTAGGGAGACTGCTGGGGGAGAGGTGGGGAAGTAGAGCAAGAACAAATAGATCACAAAGAACTGGTTTATGTAAACTTTGGCAATCAGAAATCCCTTCAGAGCTTCAGAAATCTGCCATTCAAGCAATCTCTATCACACACAGTGGGGCCATATTCTGTCTTCATTTATACCTGGCATCTCTGATACCTTCATATAATTTAATCCTTACGATACCATCTCCCACATGAATGAAACCTAGGAACTGGCTGTTTTTAAGAGGTCAAGCAAATTATGTTAATCTAGGTCACAGGGCTGGTCTTACCACGAGGCGAACTGAAGCGGCCACCTCAGGTGCCAGACTGCTGGGGTGGCACCACTAGGACCCAGAGTGTAGAAAATTGTGTCCTGCTGCTGATGCATATGTATTCTCTCTGCTCAAGATGGTGGAGTGCTGTGCTGGAGGAAGGAGGGCACAAGTGATATAACAGGCAGGCAGGAGAAAAAGGTGAGGTGAGAGGGAATAACAGAAAGCAACAGAAGCTGCAGGGAGAGAGAGGAGAAGGAGCCCCTTATGTACCTCCCTAGCACCCCCAGGAGCCTGGACTGATTAACACCAGGTTCTCAGGGAGCTTCCTGTTTCCTGTTGCTTTCCTGAACCCACTTGAGGAGAACAGCCAGTCAACTAAAGTAGGAGTCAGTTAGGCCCTTAAGATGCTGATATCTTCTCTCACTCGGGCCCTGCTACCAGCCTGCTTATTTGTCCCCTGAGTATTGAAAACCACCATAGCTGCCACAGAACAGTAGTCATGAGTGAAAGAAGCTTTCCTGCCTAAGCAGGCCCCAGTGAGGATGAGAGTGGTGAGGAGATGCTTGATCTTCTAGTTTAGTCAGAATGCAGGTGACCTGGCAGCTTCTGCAGCATCCATATCTCCATCTCATATGGATATAACCATGCACATTCCTGAAGAAAAGTGTAGATCAGAGAAGAGTGTAGTGGAGGTGCAAGAAACAGCTGCTGCTGAGTTTAAGTTCTTTAAGTTTAGATGATCTAGAACTGTGGACCCACTTGAAAGGTAGCTTAAGGGATTTCCTTGTACTACGTGGGCCACAGCAAGTGAAAAACTTCATGTTCCTCAAAGACAATGAAAATAGAAGTTTCCATCCAACACGTTACTGGAGCGAAATCCCCATGGTGACAAAGTGAAGAGGCCATGGCTTATGTACTGAAAAACCCAGAATGCTGCATACTGTTTTTGTTGCAAACTCTTAGTCTAATGTTTCAGCCACATTGGGTTCTACAGGAACAAAAGGACTGGAAAAATCTGGCATGCCATGGAAAGGCAGCAAATCACCAGCGCGCATTCCATAGGTGGAAACAGCTTGAGATGAGACTAAGGTTAAAGGCCACCATAGATGATCAGCATCAAGAGAAGATTGCATCAGAGTCTCTTTATTGGCAAAAATGTTCTAAAAAGGCTCATTGCTTGCTACCCAAAACCTAGCACTGCATGGCACTTCAGATCAGCTGTAAGTGTCAAACAATGGAAACTTCCTTAAAATTGTGGAGCTGATGGCTGAGTTTGATGCTGTACTCCAGCAGCATCTAAGAAGAGTCACCACCCAAGAAATGTACACACACCACTACCTTGGAAAAACAAACAATTCAAAATGAGATCATACAGTTACTGGCAACAAAAGTCAAACAGACTGCACACCTGACAACAGCCATATGGAACAAATGACTAATGGTGTGTTTTGTAACAGAACCTAGTGAAAGTGTCCCCGCAATGGTGACAGTCAGAGAGCATTTACTAGAATTTATGACCCTGATGATACTACAGGAGCTAGTATGACAAATGTCTCTTAAAAAGCTGGAAGATATGGGAATTGCAATAGCTGACATGAGAGGTCAGGGCGACGATAATGGTGCCAATATGAGAGGAAAGAACAGAGGAGTGCAGACATGGATCCGAGAGTTAAACCCTCAAGCTTTTTCTGTCTCATGCAGTTCTCATTCATTGAACTTGGTGGTTAGTGATGCAGCATCAGCTTCTAGTGAGGCTGCTGAATTTTTTTCTTGTATCTCTTCACCTCACTGACTACATTTTCTAGTCTCAGCTGAATGCCTACCTGCCTTGCTTGAAGCCTTTACTTTCTCTCCCCCTCTTAAACCTGCTTCACATTTGTAACTGCTGTTTAATTCTGTATAATAAAACTACACAAAATAAAGTTGTGCCTTTTCATGTGAATATTATCAAATGTAGTAAGACATTAGACACTTCAAATATGGGTATGCTTGTACATTGTAAAGTGGAATATACCTTAAATGTATTGTGGAGCTCTGCACAGCTACTTTGTACTCTGTGCTGTCCGAAATCGTACACAATGCAAGAGCATGCAATATCAGTACATGTAAAATAGTAGACTTATTCTTTTACACATAAGGTGCAGCCTCTTAAGATTTTCAGCTTGGCCCACTCTGAGATGTCCCTGGCATCTCTTACATGTTTATAGGCTACATGAAGAGTTGCACATGGATATGTAAAATAACTGCACAAAAATATATTAGGGCAGAATGGTATATTTCAGCATCACAACATGTGAAGCTGGTGTGAAAAAGTACACCTATGGAGACCAGTTCTGCATTGACTTACACCACAAGGATTTCTTGAAGTAAAGTAGTGGAGATTTCTGATAATAATTAGCCTTTCATTGAGGTCATTTTGTGATCATATTGTATAAATAGCTCTCAACCTCCCAACATCAAACATGAACACAGACTTTAAAATGTATGACATTCGTATTGAAGGAAACCACAGCAAAAAAGAGCAAAAGATTCAGCATTTCCAAAAATCAATATATAATAGTAATAAAGGAGGATAGCATGAAACTGAAAGTAAAAGAGGAAATGTTGTCTAATGATTAGACACTACACAAAGCACTGGGAGTCAGGCTTACTAGGTTTTATCTCTGGGTCTGCGGCTGATTCGACTGCATGTTCTTAAATGTGCTAAGGAATTGAGGCAATGTACAGTATGGTAAAATAATGAACTGTGTGATACGTAGTATTTTTAGAACACTTTATTGATCCGTAGGAAGAATTTCTTTTGTTACATATGACATACAAGTTCTTGGAGAGCTGGACCAGAATGCTTGTAGAATATTTTAACTACAGCAGAAAGATGTTATGGTCCTTTGCTTCAACGAGCAATTATCTCTTGTTAAACCAGTGGTTGAAGAAACTTGATTTGTGAAAACAACACCGCTTTTTCAAGCTATTCCTACTTCTAGTTATGAATGGGGGGAGTTAATATATGCCAAACAACTGGAAAACCATGAAATTGAGGATAAATGTTGTCACTTGTTCATCTACTAAAGATGGTTTTCCTGTGGTTTGCCATTGTGCTACAAGTCTTCTAAAACACACAATTTCCATTGCTTCAGAACATCTTTTGAAGGGCTTTCACCATGTAAAGGTCCAACAGCTGGATAACTGTGAAAGAGGGTCACAAAAAAATGTATTGCTCAGAGAAAAAAAGGAAATGTATGTTAACAGAGGACTCACTTCACATTTCTTCACTATTTTCAGCTGGCATTACGAAGAGAAAGGGGAAATTGGATTCTTCAAAGCTCATACAGATCTAATATTAAGTATAATGACCGTAGCTTTCTCTTTTGCTGGTATCACTTAGCTAAAAAATTTTTTTAAAAGAAGAGGATTATCAATATCCACAAGTTCTTTCCCAGTTTATCAAGTGAGCAATGAATGTACCAATTGTCATGAAGAGAGACAGTATGGCCATTTGGAAAATAGCTGGAGAGCAATTTGTTTGGAAGATTGCCTTTTACTTTTTTTCCCCCTTTCTTTAGGAAATAGCCTGCTCTAAAGAGGATATTTTGGTTGAATTCTGGTACAGACTTTGACTGTAAGAAACTCATCTACCAGCTGAAATGCAGGAAATCATAGACAAGAAACCCAAGCCAGATGGATGAGAGGATTGGTAATGGAGATACGAAACTTTTCATCTGTCAGTCACTTGTTCATTTGGCCAGATGTTATTACTCTCATATGGCTGTTCAGTGCCCTGTATGAAATGTGTTGAAAGTCTCAGTTAATTTCTTAGCGGATAGCTGACCACATCCCCAACCAAACACCACCAAAAATAGAATCCCGTGAACAGAAACCCAGCACTAGATTTATATACATGTAGTCCCAGGCCTGATTCTGCAAAGACTTAATCATTTGCTTAACTTCGCACATAAGTAATTCTAGTTCATAAAGTTAAGCACGTATGAGTCTTTCCTGGATCAGGACTTTAGAGATTTGCAAGAAAAATATAACATGTCTAACAGTCTATTTTTCAGATATCTATAATTTAGGGTATGTCTGGTTTTTCCCACTCTTTGTTTTTGTTTTACAGAATAACTCTTTAAACTGAAAAAAGACCTGTATCTAAAAACAAAATCAAAGGCAGATTTCTAGTGAGCATTGGAGCCATAGATTCAGGTTACTAAAACACCTGAATTTTAAAATTCATCTAATACTTTACAGCGCAGTTTTTCAGCTAAATATCTTGAGCCAAACCAATTATGAAATCTTCTAGATCCAATTCTGGTGAAAAATGGATCCATGTGGCTATAAACAAAGCACAAAATTCAGCAGTTCTGAGGACTGAAGAGTAATACTCTGGCTTTTCATGAGCAAGCAAACATTCAATGTTTAATGCATTGCAAATCTGAGCAGAAGTACTGCTATTTTGTTCTGTTCTATATAAGTTCTCATACTGCCCTCATCACTGTGATTCTCTCTCATATCCCCTCATGTGCATTTTTGACAGAGCGCTGGGCAACAGCAGCTGAATCAACTCTGGTCACTCTTACTCTAATTAGTAAGCCTGAGGATGATAGTTCTCTCTAGCCCATCAGGCACAGCTAAGACCAATTAACCCATTAGCCCAGAAAGTAGAAAAGGCACAGGAAAGAAGTGTTAGGAGAAAAAGGGTCAGACTCTGAGTCAGTCCCAAGAGGGATTTCAGAGAAATCTCTCCCCTTAATCAGCTGAGGGGGTGGACAATGACATGCTGCTGTAAATAGGATGCTGCAGAATGCTGGCAAGGGGGTGGAGTGACACTGTAAATAAAACACCATGTGATGTTTACAAGCAGAGAGTCTCCAAGCAGTCTGCGTGTGCAGAGGAGGAGAGAGGGCACTTTATTACATGTGGGAACTTCTTTGGGATCTTGCCTTGACCCATGCAGATAGAGATCCTCCCAGGGAGGGGCCAGTGTGATTTGTAAAGCTTTGGCAGCCTGGATGATGAAGGAAACTCTACAGTTGCTCATGAACCAACACAGGGAAACACAGAAGACCCTACAAAGCTTCTAGTAGTCACACCACTTGGAGAGGCAGGCATTGCTCACTTGGCAGGTGAAACATCAAGTCCACAGGATTTCATACCAGAGCAGGAGCAGTTACTGCAAAGGGTGGACAGTCTTATGGCAAGGAATGATAACTGGACACACGGACTGGGTCTCTCTAAGATGGTCCCTGCAAATGAGCCTGTCATGTTCCTAGCTACCTTTGAGAGGATATCTATGGGTGCAGGCTGGGATCTTGTGGCTAGGCCCTTGTTTGATGGGGAAGTGCAAGAGACCTACCTGGTTTTAAATGGTGAGCAGGCCTGAGACTAGGAGGTGGTTAAGGTGACTATCCTGGATCAACAGAATTTCCCAGCAGCATGATGGATTGGGGACTTATTGCCTGGCTATTCACCCAAAAGGGTCATATGTTGACTGAGACCAGACAACAAAACTATGGGGGAAATTATGGATGCTCTGATTTTGAAGCACTCTCAAGACCATTCCTGAGAACCTATGGGTATGGTCAGGCAGTATAAGCCAGATAGTTTAACGGGCACATCTAAGGTAACGGAGGAATTTGTGGAGGCAGAATTCCCAGGAAACAGGACCAACCATTTAGGGTGATCAGATTGGGGAAGGAGTCTAAGGAACTCCATTGTTGGGAAGGAAGTGGAGAAGAGGGAAGACCCCTAAGGAACTCTGAAAGGGACTTGCTGCCCACATTGGTAACATGTAAGGGTTCAAGAACACATGAAAAGAGTCTGCTCATACAGGAGCAAGGTTTTGCCGAGTTCTGTGATTAGAGTGATTCTCTTGGGCAGAAGAAAAAAGAATCTGTCCACCATTCCAATATTGGTGAGAAGGATGTGTCTAAGGGGGCTGGTGGATGGCAGCTCAGCTTGCTCTGTGGTCTGAAGGGAGTTGGTAAAACTCCACAGGATAATTTCAAGTTCTCTCCTGGAATTAGAGTGTCCATAGGGATAAAATGTACTGCTCTGTGGCAGAGGTACCCCTGGAGGTCCAGAGGAGGATCTGTTGGAAATGGATAGGTTAATCCCTACTGGAGTCCCTTCCCATAGGGGAAAAGAGCTGGCATAGAGTGGGAAAAACACCTAGGTGGAAGGAAGTGATACCCCAAGGGAAAAGGAAAGGATGTACCAGGAGTAGAAGCCACTGGACAAGAAGACTTGGGAAGAAGATGAAAGGGAAGAAGGGAGAGTCCTCTGCAAGACTGAAAGGGAGAGTAAGTAAAATAAAGGAAGCAGGGTACAGTGGATAAAGATTACCCAAGCTCATTAAGGGAGGCTGGGAATCTGGCAGACACATACCAGAGCACCAAAGGAAAAAAAGCCCATGCACATTTGGGAGAGTTGGGAGAACCACAAGTTTTCAACAGCCCCCAACACAAAAAAAAAAGGTGATAACTGGGAGAATAGCCCCTCCAAGGTATCCATAGTCTGAGGACCTGTGGGCCAAAACAGAATTGTGGGGGTGACCTCCCGCCAGCAAGTGTGATTTCTGTGGGTGAAGGGTGGGCAGGCCCTACAAAGAGGGCCTGGATGACCACCATAGAGGCAGAGGCAGAACCCCACAAGGAAGCACCCGGGGCGGCTCCAGACCCCAGCACACCTGCGGGAGGTCCAAAGGAGCTGCAGGACCAGCGACCGGCAGAGCGCCTCCCGCGGCGTGCCGCCCTGCTTGGGGCGGCGAAATGTCTAGAGCTGCCCCTGGAGGCACCTCAGGTAAGGGGGGGGAGAACAAAGGGCACAAAAAGCCTTTCTGTCAGAGAAGTGGGCAGGGGTGAAACCAAGGGCTGGGTCACAGCAACTGAGCCAGCACTCTGGTCACTGCAATGCCATTTAGTAGCCTTCGAGTAAACCTCATGACGACAGCTGTGCCTAACTGATAGACTGGGGATGGGCTGGAGAAAGCTGCAAGGCTAATTACCACATTAGCCTAGAAAGTAGAAACGATGTTGTAAGGAAGTGTCAGGGGGACAGAGAGAGACAGACTTTGAATCAGTCCTGGAAGAGATCTCCTATCTCAACACAGGGGGCTGAGGATGATAAGCGGCTGTAAATAAAGTGCTGCACAATGCTGTAAAGGTGGCAGGAAAACACTGTGCTTGTAAAAAAGCCCATTTGTTTTATTTAAAGAGTCTGAGCAGTCTGTGTGTGCAGAAGAAAACAGCAGTGGAGCCTGATCCAGTTACAGCATCGTCATGTTCTATTGTTGTAGGGTTTTTTGGGAGGGGGGTTAAATGTACATGGGGGTACATGCTTATGTTAGCGCAAACAGGGCAAAGAAATGTGCATGCCTTCCATCTGGAGTGGAAGGTGATGAGGTTCCTAGGAGAGCTTATTCTACACTCTTGGACCAGCACCCAAGAAAGCTCTGTTGCCTGCACAGATGAAATTTATTCTTATGGTAGAAAGTGCCTGAGAAGCAGAGTTGTCAGCCACAGTCCTTATTCCAGAATGTTAGATGATCTCTTAGCCATGCTGGGCCATTGAGTGCCTTCAAAGAACAAGAACTGAAATTTGACTTAATATTCTAGGGGAAGCCAGTGTAGAAAGCAGAAGAGTTACACCGCTAGTCATGCCAGTGAGGACAGAAGGAGCTTCCACCTTCTTATCCTCTGAGTTTCCCTAAAGTAAACTTCAGTGAAAAGAAAGCAGATCACACTAAGGGTATGTCTACACTACGGGATTATTCCAATTTTACATAAACTGGTTTTGTAAAACAGATTGTATAAAGTCGAGTGCAAGTGGCCACACTAAGCACATTAATTCGGCGGTGTGCGTCCATGTACTGAGGCTAGCGTCGATTTCCAGAGCATTGCACTGTTGGTAGCTATGCCGTAGCTATCTCATAGTTCCCATAGTCTCCTCTGCCCCTTGGAATTCTGGGTTGAGATTCCAGTGCCGGATAGGGCAAAAAACATTGTCGCGGGTAGTTCTGGGTACAGCCTCACCCCTCCCTGCATGAAAGCAGCAGACAACCGTTTCGCACCTTTTTCCTGGGTGAACTGTTCAAACGCCATAGCACAGCAAGCATGGACCCTGCTCAGATCAAGACCGCAATCGTGGATGTTTTAAACACCTCGCACATTCTCGTGCAGTCTATGCTGAACCAGGACCTGCAAAGCCATGCGAGGAGGAGGCAGCTACGGCAGAGCGGCGACAAGAGTGATGGGGACATGGACACAGAATTCTCTCAAACCGCAGGCCCCTGCGCTTTGGAGATCCTGCTGGTAATGGGGCAGGTTCTAGCCATTGAACGCCGATTTTGGGCCTGGGAAACAAGCACAGACTGGTGGGACCATATAGTTTTGCAGGTTTGGGATGATTCGCAGTGGCTGCAAAACTTTCGCATGCGTAAGGGCACTTTCATGGAACTTTGTGACTTACTTTCCCCTGCCCTGAAATGCCAGAATACCAAGATGAGAGCAGCCCTCACAGTTGAGAATCAAGTGGCAATAGCCCTCTGGAAGCTTTCAACACCAGACAGCTACCGGTCAGTCGGGAATCAATTTGGAGTGGGGAAAAAATCTACTGTGGGGGCTGCTGTGATGCAAGTAGCCAAAGCAATCATTAAGCTGCTGCTACAAAAGGTTGTGACTCTGGGAAACATGCAGGTCCTAGTGGATGGCTTTGCTGCAATGGGATTCCCTAACTGTGGGGGGATGATAGATGGAACCCATATTCCTATCTTGGCACCGGAGTACCAGGGCATCCTGTATGTAAACCGCATGGGGGAACTTTTCAATGGTGCTGCAAGCACTGGTGTATCACAAGGGACGTTTCACCAACATCCACGTGGGATGGCCAGGAAGGGTTCATGACGCTTGCATCTTCAGGAACACTACTCTGTTTAAACGGCTGCAACAAGGGAATTACTTCCCAGACCATAAAACAACAGTTGGGGATGTTGAAATGCCTATAGTTATCCTGGGTGTCCCAGCCTACCCCTAGATGCCATGGCTCATGAAGCCATACACAGGCAGCCTGGACAGTAGTTAGGAGCTGTTCAACTACAGGCTGAGCAAGTGCACAATGGTGGTAGAATGTGCATTTGGCCATTTAAAGGGTCTCTAGTGCACATTACTGACTCGCTCAGACCTCAGCCAAACCAATGCACCCATTGTTATTGCTGCTTGCTGTGTGCTCCACAATCTCTGTGAGAGTAAGGGGGAGACCTTTGTGGTGGGGTGGGAGGCTGAGGTAAATCACCTGGCCGCTGATTAGGCGCAGCCAGACACCAGGGCGATTAGAAGAGCACACCACGAAGTGGTGCACATCAGAGAAACTTTGAAAACGAGTTTCATCACGGGCCAGGGTATGGTGTGACTGTTGTGTTTGTTTCCCCTTGATGAACCCTCCTCCTTGATTGACTCATTCCCTGTAAGCAACCTACCTTCCCCCTTCGATTACAGCTAGCTTAAGGAAATAAAGTCACTATCATTTAAAAATCATGTATTCTTTATTAAAAAGTCATTATAAAGAGAGGGAGAGAACTGACAAGGTATCCCGGGTGCTAGGAGGGAAGGAAAAGGTCATTAAACACATTTCAATGTAATGACAGCCTTTTGGTTGAGCTGTCCAAGAGGGTGGAGTGGGCGGGTGAACAAAGCCTTCCCCCACACGTTCTTACACGTCTGGGTGAGGAAGATATGGAACATGGTGAGTGTTGTTACACAGGGGCTGCAGCAGCACTCTGTGACCCTGCTGCTGTTCCTGAAGCTCCACCAGACCGAGGATGTCAGTTTGATCATGCAGCAGCCCCAGCTTTGCATCCCACCACTGCTGATCTTCCTGCCTACACCTCTGATCTTCCTGCTGCCACCTCTCATCTGGAGTGTCCCTCCTGTCCTCACGTTCACTGGCATCTTTCCTGTAATTTGATACCACATCCTTCCACTCATTCAGATGAGCTCTTTCATTGTGGGTCACTTCCATGATTTCCGAGAACATTTCATCTCGCGTCTTTTTTTGACTCCGCCTTATCTGTGATAGCCTTCGGGATGGAGTAGGAAGGCTTGAAAAATTTGCAGCTGCATGAGGAAGGTAAAAAAGGGAGAGAAGTATTTAAAAAGATACATTTTACAGAACAATGGTTATACTCTTTCACAGTGAACAACACTATTTACCTTACATAGCACATGTGATTTCACTACAAGGTCGCATTTTGCATCTTAATATTGAGCGCCTGCGGCTTTGGTGTTAGAGATCTCACAGATGCAGGTCCGGGCAGCAGAATTCAGCTTGCATGAAGCTATGGTAAGCCATTGTCTTTCGGCTTCTGCAGCCTTCATATACACAGTGCCCTCCTTTCCCAAATATCAAGCAGAGCCCGTTCAGTGCTGCTTCTTTCCTGTTAACATGCAGCAGCAGAAACCACCCCCACCCCAATCCAATTCTCTGGGATGATCACTTTACCCCTCCCCCCACCGCGTGGCTGGTATCATGAAAGATCACTGCTAATCACCCCCCTTCCCCTCCCCTCCCCATGTGGCTGGTAGCAGGGAAGATCCCTGCTAGCCAAACGTGAAAAAGCTCAGCGCCATTACCCCCCCTCCGCTCCCCCCACTTTGCTACCTGCAAGGAAGGATTTCTTTTAAGCAACAGGTTAACAGCCCAGTAGGAATGGCCATCTCTGTCCCCTTAATTAAATTCCTGAATTTCAACCAGGTTACCATGAACGATATCACTCTCCTGAGGATAACACAGCGAGATAAGTAACTGATGTTGCTTGAATGCCAGCAATCACCGGGACCATATGCAGCTAGGCTGTGTCATGCAATGATACCAGATTACTTGCTACATGCATGGCGTGGTCAAGTGTCCTACCATGGTGGACGGAATAAGGCTGCCTTGCCCAGAAACCTTCTGCAAAGGCTTCTGGAGTACCTCCAGGAGAGCTTCATGGAGATGTCCCTGGAGGATCTCTGCTCCATCCCCAGACATGTTAACAAACTTTTCCAATAACTGTACTGGCCGCGAATGCATCCCAAGTCCTCAGGGCAAAATCAATCATTAAAAAAAGCTCGCTTTTAAACCATGTTTTATATTTACAAAAGGTACACTCACCAGAGGTCACTCCCATGGCTTCATATTCTGGGCTACTGGCTTAGGAGGGTAATTCCATCTGGGTGAAAAAATGCTCCTGGCCGTTGGGGAGAACGGAGTGCTGTGTGCTCTCTGCAAGCTCATTGTCCTCTTCCTCCTGCTCATCTTCCCTGTCTGCAGAATCCTCAGCCATGGCTGAGATTACCACCTCCACCTCGGAATCCACGGACAGAGGTGGGATAGTGGTGGTGGACCCCCCTAGAATTGCGTGCAGCTCAGCGTAGAAGTGGCATGTTTTTGGCCCTGACCCAGACCTTCCATTTGCTTCTTTGGTTTTCTGGTAAGCTTCTCTGAGCTCCTTAACTTTCACTCTGCACTTCACTGAGTCCCTGGTGTGGCCTTTCTCCATCATAGCCTTGGAAATTTTTTCAAATGTTTTTTCATTTCATCTTTTGGAGTTAGCACAGAATCCTCTCCCCATATAGTGATCAGATCCAGTATCTCCCATACGGTCAATGCTGGAGCTCTTTTTCGATTCTTAGGAGACTGCATTGTTACCTGTGCTGGTGAGCTCTCCACACTGGCCAAACAGAAAATGAAATTCAGAAGTTCACGAGGCTTTTCCTGTCTACTTGGCCACTGCATCCGAGTTCAGATTGCTGTCCAGAGCGGTCACAGTGGTGCACTGTGGGATACCGCCCAGAGGCCAATACCATTGATTTGCAGCCACATTAAACCCTAATCCAATATGGTAATACCGATTTCAGCGCTACTCCTCTCGTCGGGGAGGAGTACAGAAACCAGTTTAAAGAGTCCTTTATATCGATATAAAGGGCCTCGTTGTGTGGACAGGTGCAGCGTTAAATCAGTTTAACTCTGCTAAAATCGGTATAAATGCGTAGTGTAGACCAGGCCTAAGTAAAGGAAACAGCTGTCAGTAAGCATTTCATTAAGCACTCAAGTGCTAATTTCTCTCCCTCACTTTGCAACTACTTCACTTAGATAAAACAGGACACCTGTGTCCCAAAGAGGAAATTCAAGGTCAAAGCTGAGACAACTTCATTAATTCAATTCCATGCTCCCCGTGTGTTGCAGCACATATGGGCTGTAACTTGTGGAACACAGTGCTGAGACCACTGTGAAGCCTAAGCACAAATGGAAGTATTATAGAAAAAATGTCAGTTCAAATTCTGGCTTTTTCTTGAATTGTGTGAAAACCTAATCAAATTTTTTCCTTGGTACGTGGGGTTATTTTTTAATCATTTTTCCCTGGTAGCTTTAATTGTGGTTGTTTATTTAAAGAAAATATAATACATAAATAAAAGTAACAATGACCTGCTCTGTAAGCCAAGTGATGTCATTCAGTCTCATACTGTGAACTATTCTGTCTGTTCTGTTGCTTCTTACATGTAGATAGTGGTGCAAGTACAGTGGTATGGTATGCCATACCAGTAAGATATTTATAGCTGGTACAGCATACCAGAAAGACACATGAAGAGCCCACCCCTAGAACTTCCATGCAGCTGCATCTCCTGAGTCCTCGTGCCTGGGGTCTATACAGCCACCCTGCCAGAGGACAGGGCTGGTGGAGAGCCCTGATCCACAGCAGGGAAAGGAGCAGAACATGTGGCCATTAGGCAGCCCTATGCTGGCAGCTCATCCTGCACGGCTGCTGTCCCGCCCCACCCCACCTCATCCTCTGGTGGGGCTGCAGGACAACTCAGGAGATGCATTTATGTGGAAGGGCTGGGAGCGGGGTGGAGTTGAGGGGGCGGTACAGCAGCTGTGCAGGAGGAGGTGCTGGTTTGGGGCCTCTTCTGCTCCTTCCACTGTTGCGGTTCCGGAGAGCCCTGATCTCCCAAGAACTATAGCGGCGAAAGGAGCAGATACATGGTACCACTGGGCAGCCCCACACCAGTAGCTCCTCCAGCATCGCTGTACTGCCCCCCAGCCCAGCTCTTTCATACAGCTGTGTTTCCTGAGTCCTCCAGCCTGGGTTGGTACAGTATAAGTCTCTGGCGCAGCAGGAGGAGGACAGAGCCCCTCCCATAACATGGGATTGATGTGGATCATGGGGAGGGGATGGGGAGAGTGCGGGGGTCCCACACTGGGAGGGGGCAGGAAGGAGTCATGTGGGGAGGTCACATGTCCCTCCTTTGTGTTCTTCCCATGAGGGCAGCAAATCAGCAAGAAATGATTTCTAATTGCACCACCGCATACAGAGACATTTCTCTTAGCAGTATGAGAGACAGAAATATTTACCTCCTGCTCCAGAACCCACAAGCCTTTGCCATCACTTGAGTTGAAATTTCATCTCTTTCAGATGTCAATTTATTCTTATTTTCAATCATCCAGTCACTAGAAGGTGATGCATTTACAAACTCAAGAGACCTTTAGAGACCTTTGCTATCTTCAATCCAGAAGAGGGCTGGTCAGAAATGTTGTCATTTGTGCAGTCATTATAATTGGTTGCTTCATACATATCAGTAGGAAGCTAGAGTAGGATAGATGAGGTGCAGTTCCAGTTTCCCCTGACCTATTAATATGTTTATCTGTAGTTAAGTAGGTAGTGAAATTTCAGAGGAAATATAATTTCTGTCTCTGCACGGTAGCATCTTTTCAAAGTGAAATGTATTGCCCACTTTACATTTTTAAATATAGCTATAGGCCTATCACAGAAAAAAAAATTCACTTGCTAAATGCAAATCACTTTAAGCTATAAAATAAAATGCTTCATAAGGTAGTAGAGTTCCACATTTTGCTTTGCTGTTACTTCTGACATTTAAACTAATTTTTACTTTTTTTTTTTTAAATGAAAACCTTCATGATGACATTGTTTGGGCCAAATTTGCACTAAGTGACACCTGCAGAATACACACTGACAGCCAACAGGTAAATGCACTCACAAATCAGCTATTTACCTTGTACATGCAATTATGCGCTGATTCATTTTGTTGCTTCAATGTAGGCTTCCTCTTTTGTTGATGTTGACCTTTTACTGCATATCAAGTTCCAGCTTCAGATGAACTGTTACCACTGAAAGATAAATCCATGGAACAGTTGGTTTTATTAAGAAAGGCTGAGACAGCTTTAACTACTCTATAATTCAAGCCTGCACTGGTCAGAGTCCAGGCAGAGGGCAAGGGCTATGGATGGGAAAGGCAACCTATCAGGAAAGGCAGTATAGTAAATTGGAGCAGCCTGGGGACCCTCTGTAGCTGATATAGCTGCAGCTGGGCCAGTCCTCTACAATAGGAGCTGCTTGTGTACACAGCTGTGTGCAATGAAGGCCAGCTGAAGGTGAAGAGAGGTGTGAAGGAAAAAGGACCTATTGAAAAGCCAGCACTGGGAAAAGAAAGGCTTGCAGAGCAGGGATTATGTGTGAGGACTAAATGGTTAAAATATTTGGGGGAAGGGAATGAGGGAAACAAAATTGTAAACCCTACTGGCTCATTGGGTTGATTTAGCTCTGACTATAGTAGCTGCAATGTAATCAGAAATCAAGGGCCTCTCATGGTCATGACAATGACTCACAGGGTCTACAGAAAAATCCTCAAGGTTAAACAGTATAATCAGTTTAAATGTTTTATAACCTTCCTCTACGTCCCATTGTGTGCATGGAAAGTGTGTTCACTCCCTTAGTCATTTGCCAGAGACAAGCTGGCAGCATATGAAAAATAACTACAGCACTTTACTGAGATTAAAAAAAATTCTCATCTTTTATTTGTAGCAGCTCTTTACTTAAGAGTGCATTTGATAGTCTTTCTAGCACACAGCATACTGAAGCCAACAATCAATAAGATCAGTCCCATTAGAAGCTATGAGCTAGAAGAGATGTATGATAATTTCCTGAAATGGCCTCTCCAAGAGGATTCCCCAGGGTACATTCATTTGCCAATCTCCTGTGCTTGTCTTCCTTCTTCCCCAATAAAAAGCAATGCATCTAAAAAATATCATCCTTTAACTAGATGAGAATGGTCCTGAAACAGCCGGCTTTATTTGAAAACTATTAGCTGGTAAAATACGTGAATCTCCTTTTCAGATGAGTTTTTCAATGTGTGATCAACAAGCCAAATCTCCTCTCTCTCCCCTTTTTAATCTGTACTGTCTAAATTAAAAAAAAAACAAAAACCAAATCCCTTAGTGCTGATTTTTAAGCAACATTTAATTATCTGTGAAACTTGGGTTTCTTAACAGCAGAAGCGTCAAACATTCATTGGAAAAATCGAGGTCTCTATTACTGGGAAAATGCTGTGCCAGCTCTATTCTGTAAAACACTTATGAGATCCTATCTCTGGTTATAGTAATCCCAGCAATCACGATGAATACCCATAAATATAAAGCTCCAGCCTACCCCAAATATTTTCTATTGAATGATTATATAATCTAAATTCAAAATTAGTTACTAGCCCCTAGTCATCTTGGGCTATCTAAATGATTGTGTCCTCTCCCACCTCATGGTACTTTCAAAGCTATCTAAAGGATGGCATCTAGAAGCCCAATTCCCATTTTAATGCTTTGAAAGTCTCATGCTAAAGGTTTAGCAAGTAGAAAGGCAGAGTCTATTCTGAGATGCTTTTTGTGTACTCTAAACACAAGTATGCCCACCTCCCTGGGGACAGAGTGAACATCTCAATACGTATCACTAAGGTTGCATACAGTGATATGGACTGGAGACTACACATTTCAACTAGTGGATGAGACAGAAAAATCTTGCAAGCTTGTAAAAACAAACACAAAGTAGCACAAACATTGTGTCTCAGCAAGCTATAATATTCTGGTTAATGCAGGGCAAGTGACTTAACTCCATTCCCTCCAAACATGTGCAAAAGTATAATTAACATTCAATCATATTGTTGCTGGTACCAGCCCCGCATTCTGTCCATGGCAACAGTAGAATTCAAATGCACAGTAGGTATATGCAGTCACCAGGACTGGATCCGGACAGCTGTGTGTGAGCATGTGAATAGAGACCATGTTGTTTGGCCCTTCAACCCATACCCCAGTTACACTATTCAACAGCCTCTGTCCCAAAGGACCTCTCAAGTGGCCTTTCTGGAGCAGGGGTTCTCAAACTTCATTGCACCATGATTCCCTGCTGACAACAAAGTTACTACATGACCCGGGGGGTGGGGGGGACCAAACCCCGCTGCCTCAGGTGGGGGCAGAGGGGGCTGGAGCCTGAGCCCCACCACTCTGGCTGGAGGTGGAGTTCAGGCTTCAGCCCTGGGTCCCAGCAAGTCTAATGCTGACCCTGGTGACCCCATTAAAATGGGGGTCTCATCCCACTTTGGGGTCCTGACCCACAATTTGAGGACTGCTGCTGTAGAGGGACCAGAGTACACGTGATTTCCAATCATCCTATAATAAATGTGAAATGGTTTCTAGTGTGTGCATGCCTAGCTAGAATTTGAGCTTAGTGTTTGCTATTGTTCTGCACTTTTGTTGAGAGAGATTATTCCTCAACACTCATTGACAGAGCTGGTCATAAAAATATTGACTAGTGTCATGCTTGGAACTGATCCCTCTGGTACCCCACTAGAACACCTGCATTCAGCGATGATTCCTACTAACAACATTTTTTTTGAGATCTGTCAGCTGCTTCATCAATAAAGCAAATATTAAATTAAAAACTAGCATTATACAATAATCAAAATGTTAATTTTTGAAATAAATTCAATTCAACTCAGGTTTATTGGTATGACAAACTATACAAATATATAGACAGGACTTTCTGGCATCTGTTAGAGGCATCTGGACAGGGTTACACAATGACTGGGGGTTTATCCCCATGGCTTTTTGTCATTACTGTCCATTCCATGGCCTATTTTGAAATTCAATATTTTCATGAAAATTAGTATTTCCAAATTCTCCATTTTTTCAGTGAAATTAGAAATTGAAAAATTTTGCTTTTTAGGGTGTTTTTAAATTTATTTTCTCCCCTTTTTTCCCCTTTTTTCCAAGGGAAGTAGGAAAAGGATGAAGGAGGAAAGGAAAAGAAAATTGAAAAAGTGAATAATTACCAAAATAATTTAGAAAATTTTCAGTGAACATTCTCAAAAGATCTCAAACACATAGAAAAATGTTCCTTTTCAAAACCCGTAGAATGAAAATTGTTTCTAAATCTTTTGAAGTGTTTATATTTTTCTCCCAGTTTTTGACTACTCAAATTTATATATTTGCTTTAGGTTCATGTTCCTTTGCTTAGCCTCCATAATAAAAGAAAAACATTTCTTCCTTCAATACAGCAGATGCTCAAACGCCCCTTGAGATTAATGTATCACTGTTATAGCTCTTGTATTATAGCCTCACACTCCCATGCTCATATGGGACACACCTGCATTTTATCAGCTTTTTGCAGATTCTTAGTTTCTGGCTATTTTTGTAAGTTTATTTCCCCTCTTTTATATGTTTCTTAACCCTTAGGATACTGGCAAATGTCCAGGAGGTTTGACTGTCTACTTTCAGAAAATGAAGCATTTTCCTGTATGGGATACTGACTATACCAGAATAAAGGAGGGTTTCTAGCCACCAGGATGTACACGAGGGAGGTCTAGGTTAGGACACTTGTCTGCAGTAAGATAAGTCTGGCTCTGTGTCCCCAGAGCCACAAATGTCCCCTTCTGCCACATGCACTCCCAGCATGACAACTCATGCTGCTGGAAGTTCCTGGCTTCTCCTTTTGTCTGGGAACCAGTAGAGGGGAAAGCAGGTGACATTGGGAAGTCAGGCTAAGGATAAGAAAATGGGTCATTGCCAGCAATGTGAGAGATATAGCAGAGATGCATCATACTATGTAGCATCCTGCCATTAGATCTGGAATGGAAAGCAATGATGAATGATAAGACCCCAATCATTGCATAGCCCTAGCCTGTCTACCTCTGAAGATACCTGAATGCTCTGTCTGGTTTTTATGCTTAGGCAACATTTGTCCAACTTGTCATGTCAATGAAGGCTTATTGACTTAATTTATGATCTAAAAAATTAAACATTCTGATTAAAAACTAGAATTATACAACATCAAGAAGTAGCTGACAGATCCAAAAAACAGCTGTCAGTGGAGAATCATTGACTAGGGGCTTCTGTATGGATCAGTTCTGCTCCTGATGCTATTCAATATTTTTTATTAATCTATAAGTGCACATAAAAATCACTGCTGATAAATTTTGTAGATGCCACAAGGATTGGTGGGAGTGGTAAATGGTGATGAGTACAGGGCAGTCATATAGCACAATCTGGATAGCATAGTAAGCTAGGCCCATTCAAACACAGTGCATTTTAATACAATCAAATGCAGCATCAAACATCTAAGAATGCAAGCCATACCTATAGAATAGGGGATCTTATCTGCTGGAAAGCAGAGCTTCTGAAGAGGATTTAGGGAATCATAGTGGACAAAAACTTAACATGAGCTCCCAGTGCAATGCCATGGCAAAAAAAGGTTAATGCAATATTTAGATGTATAAACATGGGTGCGGTGAGTAGAAGGGAGGTGATTCTTCCTTTTATCCAGCATTGATGAGACAGCTACTGGAAATGCTGTCTCCATTTCTGATGACCACATCTTTTAAAAGGATGTTGAAAAAAAAAAATCAGAAAGTGTTCAGAGAAAAGCCCCAAAAATGATTCAGTGAGAGGCTTGAAGATCTCCATCTATTTAGAAGAAGAAAAAAAAAGAAGATTGAGAAGTAGCTTAATTATGACAAGTACCTTCACAGGAAGAAACTCCTAGATACTAAAGGTGTTCTGTTCACAGGCTACACAGAGAGAAGACATAAACATAATACACTCTTTCTGGAAGGTTGCAATGTACTGCTATGCTTAAAATACAGTAACCAAATCCAGAGACACACAAAACAAGCTGCGCCCTACGGCAAAGAGGCATAACTCATCCCACCTTGTTCCAGGCTTGCTCTTTCTAGATTGATTTTAATTGCACATTTCTCTACAGAGCTCTCCAACCTGCAAAGAGCACCAGGGAAACCCCTTCCCCAACACGCACTCTTTTAAAGTGATAGCTTGCAATTCCACACATCAATACATGACAAAAGGGGTATTATAGCAATTACAGACTCACTGATGCAGCACCTCCTGCTGGTTTCCTCAGGAATTAGCTCTTTTCCAGCCTCAGAACACCTGCTTCAGGCCCCCATCACTGCCAGACCCTAGTGCCCTTTACCTTAGGGTTCTCCCCCCAGCAGTACTCCCACAGTCTGTGTCTCCCCTCCCAGGGGAACCCCCGCCTCTTATTCCCACCTTGCCTCAGTGGCTACTGCCAATCATCTTGCCTGCTTTCACTGGGGCAAACTGCACTCTGTAATGGCCACTTATCACTGGCAAGGAGGTTGGACCAGCTGCTTCTGCCTAACCCCAGGCTGCACCTCCCAGCCCCAGTACCTGCATAGGTTTTATCAAGGCCTCAGCCCGGAGAGTTTCTAGGCTGAAGTTCCTCTTGCCCTTCCCCAGGCACTGCCCTACTTTAGGTACTCTATTCCCAGGCAGCTAGGTCCTTCTCCCTCCAAGGCTAAAGGGAGACTGTCTCAAGTCTGCCTCACAGCTCTTTTATAGGGCCAGCTGTGGCCTGATTGGGAGTGGCCTCAGCTGTGGCTGCTTCCCCAGTCAGCCTAACTTTTTCCCACCAGAGCAGGGTAACTATCCCACTACAGGTATTTATAGCCCGGAATCCAATAGGTACAGGTATTTATAGGAGAAAGGCATAACAAGAATCCATGGGTGAAAGTTAAAACCACAAATTCAAATTAGATATAAGGCACTAATTTTTAACAGTGAGTGTGATTAACCATTGGAACAAACTATCAAGGGAAGTGGTGGACTCTCCATTTCTTGATGGCTTCAAGTCAAATACAAGTTTTTAGGCTCAATATAGGAGTCATTGGGTGAAATTCTATGGCCTAGGTTAGACAGGAGGTCAGAATAGATGATCTAATGATCTCTTTAAGCTTTAAAAATCTCTGAAAGGGCCTGAATTGTAATTGTGATCAAACAGCGTCAATAAACACAAGAGCAAGTTTTCATTCCAGTAATACTTCCACATGGTGTATATTCAAACTAATAGCGTATTTACACCTGCCTGCTCTTAATTCCACCCAAACTGCACATGTAGCAGTATTACTGGTGTAACCCTTCTGCCCCTCTGAGTTGGCAGCAACAAGGGCCGGGTTCAGTATCTAGGGCTTCCGTTTCAGTATCACAATGCATAACCGGCTCGAGCCCCCACCCAGTGACCTGGGACACTCACATACCACACCCCCCTGGGCGCCTCTTGGAGGCAATACTTCCCCTCTCGCAAGCACGGAGTCCAAGTGTAGCAAAATCTTTTTAATAAAGGAAGGAATCAGTGCGGCATCCCATTGGAGAAACACCACAAACAGGGTTATAATACAAACCATAAACAAAAACCCACCCCCAAGTACGTTTGGCACGGTCCTTTTTCCCCTTAGGGTTTTAAGTCCAATCACCCCAAAGTCCAACAACCCAAAAGTCTCTGGTCAATGCCACCCCAGAGTTCGAGAGTTTATCTGTAGAGGTCCCTCCCTCCAGCCTGGATAGAAAGGGGCGCCTTACGTGGTCCGGGGCCAATTGCCCTGCCTCTCTGTGGATTCTGCTTCTGCCTTCTCCACGAACTGCTCCGCTTTACCAGCCGCTCCACTCTGCTCCTCCAGCCGTCCTCAGAAACTGCTCCGCTCCACCAGCGGCTCTGCTCCATGAGCTGCTCCAGTTCTCCCTGCAAACTGCTCGGCTCCGCTCGATCTGTGGGCCACTCCACCCGTCCCACCGCTACTCCGCTCTGCCAGCCGCTCCACTGCACCAGATGTCCACTGATCCGCTCCAGCTGTCCCCACAAACAGTTCCACTCCGCCAGCTGCTCTTTTCCACAGTATAGCTTCAGGCTCCCCCACTAGTTAGCACAGTACTCAGTGCTCTCAGCTCAGTAATTTCAGCTCTTTAGTGATTTCAACTCTTAGTGATCTCCGCTCTTAGTAGGGGAGCCCTGGTGCTAGTGCACCATTAGCCCAAAGTGAGTTCAGCTCAGTAACCTGTATTTAGATTCTTGGGGGAATAAAAAAATCAACTCTGACATTCCACAGTGGAGAGAGGAGGGGGTGGAACTGGTGCTTCTGGCTCCACAAGGAGACTGCACCACCAGGCACAGATACCTGTCCCCAGCCTCTCTTCGCTGGGTTTTGGAACCCATGTCCCTTGTCTAGCAAGTACCACTCAACTGAGGTTGAGTCATTTCTGTCACAAAGCAGTCCCACAGCTTGGCAACATGGGATGAGGTAGGCGTGCCTATGCAAATACACACTTTGAAATTCTTTCCACCAGATGTCAGGGTATAGCTCATCCTGACTCTGCTTACATCCTCCCCCTAGCCGAGAATTTGTCGTCCCAACAAATCACATTCCCTACTATACCAACTCATTGGTCCCCTCCAAAGGGCCTCAGATAGCCCACTTTAGCTTCCACAAACCTGTGTGCTAAATGTATAGGCTCCTCACTAATCACCCCAGGTGCATCGTACGTTAACCGTTTCACTGGCTTTATTATCCTGTCTCACCTATTGAGAATCTCTGTTGCTGTGGTGGGGGGACATCCTCTTGAGTGACAGATGGAGAGGTTTCCTGTGAGTTCCCCTCGGATACTGGCATAGGCCCTTGCATTTCTAGGTCGAAGGTGCTCAGGTCATCTTCCATCTGTGTGTCACCACTGTCTAAGAATCTGTGTATGTCATCACACGGGGGTTCCACCAGTGGTTCAGGAGTGTCAGGAATGGGCCTAAATACTTCTGCCAAAGGGTTTAGGGCGGAAGAGGAGGTGCTCTCTTTTGATTCAGCTGATTGAGACTGGAATCTTGTCTTCATCCCAGGATACACCCTGGTTGTGTCTTCCTCCTCAGACTCACTGTCAGATGTGCTGAGTAGGGGTAAGTTAGCTGCAGGAGGCCAGCTGTCCACGTTGCAAGGCGGTTTTGGCACAGCAGCTTCGTTCTGCCCAGTTTCCCTGTTGTGGCCCATCTCATAAGGGCTGCCTACCAATTCTCCCACAGGGAGCAAAAGGTTTCTGTGCACGGTTTTGGTTTGCCCTGGACCCTCTTCAGGTTTGATCTTGTAGACCGGCAGGTCTCCTAGCTTTTCCATCACTAAGTAAGATATTGCCTTCCATCTGTCAGCTATCTTGTGTTTGCCAGCAATACCCAAATTTCACAGCAGGACTCTGTCCCCTGGCTGGAGCTCTTGCAGGCGCACCCTAGCATCATACCGATGTTTGTTGCGGTCTGCGTTCTTCCGAGCTGCAGACGTAGCTAAGTGATAAGCATCCCGTAGCTTTTCTCATAGTCGGGATACATATTGCTGATGGGTTTCATAGCTATTGCCATCCTCTGATACACCAAAGCACAGATCTATGGGTAGTCTTGGTTCTCGCCCAAACATCAAGAGATATGGGGTGACTCCCGTAGCATCGTTCTTTGTGGCTTTGTAGGCGTGCACCAGAAATGCAACATGTTGGCTTCAGGTTGCCTTCTGCTCTGGCCACAAAGTCCCTAACATATCCAATAGGGTTTGGTTGAACCTCTCTGGCTGAGGGTCACCTTGCTGGTGGTAAGGCGTTGTCCTCGACTTTTTAATACCTGCTATCCTCAGCACCTCCTTCAGAAGGTGACTCTCAAAATCTCGTCCCTGATCCGAGTGTATCCGGGCTGGGAATCCATAAACTGAGAAATATTTTTCCCACAGTACTCGAGTGACAGTGATGGCCCTCTGATCACGTGTGGGATATGCCTGCGCATATCGCGTGTAATGGTCGGTCACTACTAGGATGTTCCCAATATTCCTCTTGTCCACTTCTAAAGACAAGAAATCAATGCAAACCAGCTCCAGAGGTTTGTTGCTGGTGATGTTCTTCAGATATGCAGCCCTTTGAACACATCGCGCACAGGTCTCACATTTCCTGCGAACATCTTCAGCCATCCGTGGCCAATAGAATGTACTGCGGATAAGTTCCAGGCTCCTCTCCATCCCTAAATGTCCAAAGTCATCATGCAGGGCCCTCATGGCCAGGGCTCTGTAATCTTTTGGCAGCACTAGTTGATTCCGTTGCTTTTGTAGAGGGTCTGTGGTCGTGCAGTGTAGCACCCCCTGAATCAGTTTTAGTTTGGTCCATTCTCTCAATAGTAGTTTGCCCTCTGGGGTAAGTGGGACAACTGCAGCTGGGCCTCGCCCCTTTATTTTGGCAAGTAGTGTATCATGAATGTCAATATCTTGCAGCTGGGCTTCCTGCCAGTCAGCCGCATTGAGCATAGGCAAGGGAGATTGGTCCAAAGCAATATAGTTTACTGAAGCAGAAGGCACACATTCAGGGGGTAGGCCCAAAGGTTCAGCAACACATCCATGAAGGCTCTCATGGGCCTCCGGCTCTCGGAGACTCACACTGAAAATAGCTCTCACTCCATCCGTGGGTATCACAGCAACTTCTGGTGCCTGTGGACGCCTGGACAATGCATCTGCATCTACATTGCTTCTCCCTGATCGGTATTGAATGCTGAAGTCATAGCTAGCCAAAGCGGCCACTCATCTTTGCCCTGTAGCATCCAGTTTAGCACTTGTTAACACATAAGTCAGTGGGTTGTTGTCTGTCCACACCTGGAACTGAGCCCCATACAAGTAGTCTCGAAATTTCTCAGTGATGGCCCATTTCAAGGCCAAGAACTCCAGCTTGTGGGTGGGATAGCGGGTTTCACTATCAGACAGTCCTCGGCTGGCAAAGGCTACAGGTTTACGCTTGCCTTCCACCTCCTGGTACAGTATTGCCCCCAGACCCTCCAAACTGGCATCAGTATGCAGGATAAATGGCTTGCTTGGGTCACCAAATACTAGGACTGGGGCATGAGTTAGGCAAGTAATGATTTCTCGAAAAACCCTTTCACATCTCTCATCCCACCATGGCCCAAAGGTTTCGAAGGGGTCATAGTGTCTCTGCACGGAAGGCCCTTTATTCTTGGTCTTAGATTTGTCCTTGCTGGACTGATATCCCCTGGTAAGATCATTGAGGGGTTTTACAATTGTAGCATAGTTTTTCACAAATCTGCGGTAATAACCACTAAGCCCTAGGAAGGTCTTGAGTTCTCTGTAGTTGCTTGGACGTGGCCATGTAGTGAGTGCTTCTATTTTATCAGGATCAGTACTCACACCCGCTTGGGACACGATGTGCCCCACATACTTCACCGAGGTCCTGCAGAACTGGCATTTGTCAATTGAAAGCTTCAAACCATAATCCTCCAGCCTATCAAGCACTTTAAGAAGTCTCTTTCTTCATGCTCCTCCAAAGTTCTTCCAAACACAATCAGGTCATCCAAATAAACTAACACTTGCAGTAAATTCATGTCTCCCACAACTTTCTCCATAAGACATTGAAATGTGGCAGGTGCTCCAGAAATCCCTTGGGGCATGCATTCGAACTGATAAAACCCTAATGGGCAGATGAAGGCTGTCTTCTCCTTATCTTCTTCACCCAGAGGGATCTGGTAGTATCCACTCCGAGGATCCAACACAGAGAACCACTGGCTTCCCAGCAAACAGTCTAAGGCATCTTGAACTCGAGGCATTGTGTACTGGTCAACCACAGTACGGCGGTTTAGGGTGCTGTAGTCAATACACATCCGGATTTTCCCATTCTTTTTATGGACCACCACAATGGGTGAGGCGTATAAGCTGCGAGACTCTGTAATTATGCCATTTGCAGCCAGCTCTTGAAGATGTTGTTGCACATCTTCCATCTCGGAGAGAGCAAGCCTCCTAGATCTCTCTCTGAAAGGTCGAGAGTCATGTAGTCTGATGTTGTGCTCTATTCCTTTTGCACATCCCACATCCCACTCATGCAATCAGAACACCTTGGATCTTTCACAGATTCCTTCTTAGGCGATCTTTCCACTCCTCGGACAATGGTGAATCTCCAAAGTCAAACTTTGCTGGGTCTATTGTTGGCACTTGAGTCTCACACTGGGGTTTTACAATTGATTCAGGCTCAAAGAGGTCTGCTATCTTTTGTCCTTGCCTCACAGCAAGATCTCTACTTGTTTCATTAGTAATCAGTATAGTCACCTTTTCCTGGGCTTCAGCAGGTAGGGTTATGACTCCACTGGGGACCAGCACTCCTTCCGGGAGCTCTCCTTCAGCCAGCTGCTCTATCATTGCTAATGCCCCTTTACTGCCTTTCAGCCTGGTACTCATGACAAGTACTTCTTGCTCCGTCCTTGCAGGCACTACTAAGGGGGTTGTACCCATGTACTTCAGTGCCCCAATAGGTAGCTCAGATGTCTCCTTTTTAGCGCTCTCAATCTTCCTAAAGGCTTCAGCACAAAGCATATGGATCATCAGGGTACTCAGGTACTGGTCCCCAGCCCGTTGTCTGCAGTAATCCGCGAGCACCTTGAAGAGGCTGGAGTTGGTCCCTATCAGCACAGACACATCAGGGGTCCCTTTAGGGTCAGGGCATATTAAGGCAGCTGTGTCTACCTCTTGCTTTACCCCAGCAACCTCCTCTGGGAATTCCAGGTGCACTATGACATACCCTTGATAGGGGTATTCATCCATGCTGAGGCCACACAGACCAATGCCAGTCAGTGGCTGTATGGGCAGGTGCCTAAGCATCTGTTGGTAGAATGACTGAAATAATAGTCACTTGAGATCCAGTGTCAAGCACGGCTTTACATTCCGCCCCTTCAATCCTCACCATGACCTCTGCTCGAGGCCCTATCAGTCCTGCAGGGATCCCAGCTGGATGGTCTCTTCTGGGGGAATCTTCAAATCCTCTAGGCCTAGGTGGTCTCCATCCCCGGACCTTCTGGCAGCTACTGGATCTCTTCCAACTAATCCTCAGCTTTTCATACACTAAGGAGGGGTTCTCTTCCTTATGGCAGTTAGCAGCACTGTGCCCATCCTGACCACACCGGTAGCAAAAGAATTGTCCTTTCCCCCTTCCGCGAGGTGGGATGGTGATTCTAGATACTGACTTCTATATCATCACAGTCTGAGGCTCCTTATTCCTGGAAATCTTAGCTCGGTCAATGATGCTTTGCAGCTCAGCTATCCGTTCTTTCAGGACTTGCATTTGTTGGGCAAGTTCCTCTGTGGTGCTCACCATCAGTATACTGGCCATTGGCGGTGGCGTTGTGCTGGCTGGTTCCAATGTTTGGGCTTCCCAACACTCGCTGGCCGCCTGCCTTTCTTCTTCTTCCCTGACCTCCTTTATCAGCTGGGAGTAACTTGGGGGATGTTCCTGCCGTTCTCTTAGTCAGAGATGAAGTAGGATCGGGTTCTGATACTGAGTCCCTCTTACAACTTGAGCCAGTCTGGTCTGATCCATCTGCTCAGCAGTCACTGCTCCCCTCATAACAGCTCTCTGAAGTAGTCTCTCCAGCCTCTGCACATAGGCTGAAATTTTCTCACCCCTTTGCTGTCGGGAATTAATGAATTTACAGTAACTGTCCTCAGGGCCCTCTACGCTCCCAAAGGTATTATCAAGGGCCTCTAGGCAGTCCTTCACACTGACCTCAGGGTCAATGAGCTTCAGGGTGCGAATTACATCTAATGCTGGGCCACTAAGGCTCTCTATTAGACATCGTCGCTTTTCTACATCGGGTACGGCCCACTCCCGCAGCATTTCAGTAGTATGCTCCGACCAGAGTTCAAACTCCTCTTCCCCATCAAATAACCTTAACTTACGACAAGAGTTCGATGTAGCATAGGCCAACACAATCTTTTCTAATATATGCCCCAGTGCTTTTGCCCAATCATAGGCTGAGTCTGCCGCCCCGAGCTAGAGGCTGCAGGACTGGGGCCCAACAAACCCGACATATTAGCCATTATACAAACAGTAGTTTCCTCAAAATATAAACACAATTATTTCCCAATACAGTGGAACACTCAACAGGTGCTTGCGAGGGGTACTGACCCAGGGATCCCTGACGAGCCCCCAAAAATGTAACCCTTCTGCCCCTCTGAGTTGGCAGCAACAAGGGCCAGGTTCAGTATCTAGGGTTTCCGTTTCAGTAACACAATGCATAACCGGCTCGAGCCCCCACCCAGTGACCTGGGACACTCAAATACCACACACCCCTGGACACCTCTAGGAGGCAATACTTCCCCTCCCACAAGCACGGAGTCTGAGTGTAACAAAATCTTTTTAATAAAGGAAGGAATTAATGCGGCATCCCATTGGAGAAACACCACAAACAGGGTTATAACACAAACCATAAACAAAAACCCACCCCCAAGTACGTTTGGCACTGTCCTTTTTCCCCTTAGGGTTTTAAGTCCAATCACCCCAAAGTCCAACAACCCAAAAGTCTCTGGTCAATGCCACCCCAGAGTTTGAGAGTTTATCTGTAGAGGTCCCTCCCCCCAGCCTGGGTAGAAAGAGGCACCTTACGTGGTCCAGGGCCAACTGCCCTGCCTCTCCGTGGGTTCTGCTTCTGCCTTCTCCACGAACTGCTCCGCTTTACCAGCCGCTCCACTCTGCTCCTCCAGCTGTCCTCAGAAACTGCTCCGCTCCACCAGCAGCTCTGCTCCATGAGCTACTCCAGTTCTCCCTGCAAACTGCTCGGCTCCGCTCGCTCTGTGGGCCGCTCCACCCGTCCCACAGCTACTCCACTCTGCCAGCCACTCCACTGCACCAGCTATCCCGTGATCCGCTCCAGCCGTCCCCACAAACTGCTCAACTCCGCCAGCTGCTCTTTTCCACAGTATAGCTCCGGGCTCCCCCACTAGTTAGCACAGTACTCAGTGCTCTCAGCTCAGTAATTTCAGCTCTTTAGTGATCTCAGCTCTTAGTAGGGGAGCCCTGGTGCTAGTGCACCATTAGCCCAAAGTGAGTTCAGCTCAGTAACCTGTATTTAGATTCTTGGGGGAAATAAAAAAAATCAACTCTGACATTCCACAGTGGAGAGAGGAGGGGGTGGAACTGGTGCTTCTGGCTCCACAAGGAGACTGCACCACCAGGCACAGATACCTGTCCCCAGCCTCTCTCTCTTCACTGGGTTTTGGAACCCATGTCCCTTGTCTAGCAAGTACCACTCAACTGAGGTTGAGTCATTTCTGTCATAAAGCAGTCCCACAGCTTGGCAGCATGGGATGGGGTAGGAGTGCCTATGCAAATACACACTCTGAAATTCTTTCCACCAGATGTCAGGGTAAAGCTCATCCTGACTCTGCTTACACTGGAAAGGACAATGAACACTGAATTGTCCCTGTGTCACAATTACACGAGCACCTGTTCTAAATTATTTTATGCTGATACACTATGAATGTTCAGATTTCAATAGTTTCAGCAATTCCACCTGTTCTGTTAGTAATGAGAAAAGGAACGGATGATGACTAGAAATGGCCATGGATAGAATAAAACTATGGAATTTCATACATACGTGCATATTTTCAAAATTTGGGGAGCCCTTTCAAGGGCCAGATATGGCAATTCATTCAATCCTGATTTTATCTCACTAGTGATACAATGTGTTACCTGTCAACTCTATGTTCTTGGGGACCCAGGGTGCAGTACCCAGCCTGTCTGACTCACGAAAGACCTGCCCAGCCTCTGCTTGAACCAAAGCCAATCAGAAGACATACAAAAAGCAATGAAAAGACAGGGAGAGACACATCTAACCCCGCCCTCTGCCCCCCGCCCCCAACAAGGGTGACAGGATTAAGGAAACTTCTCTAGCCTCATTTGCACTGGAGATGGAACAGGAAGGTATCTCCATTAGCATACAGAATAGAGAAAAGAGATTCCAAGGCAAGAACCACACAGAACTCTGGAACAGAAAAGCAGGGAAGCACTGCATGATGGGGGAGCTCTGCTCCAGATGTTAATGAACCTACACCTGCACACACCCAGCCAAGTTGTTATCAGACCAATTCTAGTAATAAATCCTTTGTTGGTATCCAAAAAACTGAAGCTGCCTAATTGCATTGTGAGCTCCCTTGAAGGAACAACGCCCATAGCCAGGAATGATCAGTACCTATTGTCTAGCCTGAACAAAACAACTTTGGTATACTCCCTTGAGCCATCAGTTTACCCACAAACAAATCTAGTGTTCTCCCTTGAATCATTGTTCTTTCCCTACAAAAACCCCAGCTCACACTCAAGTGCTCTGATGCATGGATCCAAAATCCACATCAATTCCATTGGGACTTCATCTTCTCCTGACTGATCGTGCTAGCACTCCGGACTCTCTAACACTCCGGACTCTCAGCTACCACCATCATCTGGGAGCCCTGATTGATTCAAGCTTCATGAAGTGGTAAAAACCCAACTTTCTCTCTAAGTAGAGCCTTCAGACCCTGACTTGTATGATCAATTATAGTTTTCTAAACCTGACTTTTGTAATCAAATTTAAGTTAGATTTAATAACAACTCTTTTGTTTGTTTGGCTTCCCTTGTATGGTGATTACCTGGCAATAACTAACTTTCATGGTTAAGCTGGTTGCTTTTCTCTCTCTCTCTCTTTCTCTCTGCAGCAATGCTCCTCGTACCTAAGCTAAAGATCCCTGTGTGACATTCCACTCCGGTCTTATCTAGACTGGTGATCTGCTAGGTCACTCCAATCCTTGACTCTGGGAGCCAACCTTACCCTACTCTGCTGTGAGACCCCCCACTCTTGGGCTGTTCATACACATCCTCTGGCATGTAAGCTGCTCCTTAGATTGTGCAACTAAATGACACTAGCCAATATCTCCAGTCCTAGGCACAACCCTAGGAAACTCCATCTTGCAGTGTCCGGTTATGCCTGCTGGACGCTGCAAGCTTATATGAGTTTGTCAATTTAACAAAGAAATTGATATGTACCGGCTTGTTATCCCAAGGGGAGTCTTTGACATGCTTCAAACCAAACACACTGCTTCAGGTCGAACAAACAGATTGATTAACTACAAAGATAAATTTTTTAAGTGATTATAAGTCAAAGCATAACAACTCAGATTTGGTCAAATGAACTAAAAACAAAATGCATTCTAAGCTGATCTTAACACTTTAAATGCCCTTACAAACTTAGATGCTTCTCACCACAGGCTGGCTGGTTGCTCTTCAGCCAGGATCTCCGCTTTGATCAGCACTTCAGTCGCTTCGTGTGGTGTCTGTAGGTGTAGATGGAAGAGAAAGAAAGAGCATGGCAAACATCTCTCCCTTTTATCATGTTCTTTCTTCCCTCTTGGCTTTGTCCCCCCCACCACACCTTCAGAGTCAGGTGAGCATTACCCTCAGCGCAGTACCAAACTGGCCAGAGGAAGGGTGGTGACTCACTCAAAAGTCCAACAGATCCTTTTGTTGCTGCCTAGGCCAGCATCCTTTGTTCCTGTGAGGCTGGGCTGGGTTTGTTTCATACATGCTCTGAAGAGGTGTGAACTGCCTCTATGCTCTTGGAGAGTTTTTGCCTGGGCTTGCTTTAGGCCATAAGGATACATTTTCAGCCTCATAACTATATATATGAAATTATAACCTATAATATTACTGTAGCAATTACTATAACATCACTATAACAACAATGCTCAGTGCATCATGAGCCTTCTGAAGACACCCAACATGACAAACTTTGCATTGGATACTGCACAATCATATTATAAGGATGAACATGGTGGTGCTGAGTGTTCTCCCGAAACACAGAGTGTCACACCCTCCAGAGCCCAAAAATCCTGTGGGATTTGCTCATAAAGTGGGTTACTACCAGAACAATTGTAATGTCAAAGTGGGGATAAGGATGTGCTGAACCTGGGGCATATGAAGGTGGCAACTTGGAAGTTCTGCTCAACCCAGCCTACTGAGTCCAGGGACATATAAGGGGTCAGCTTTGGAGTGCTGATTAACCCAGGCCTCTCAGACATGCTTTGTTAGAGAGAGAGAGTGTGTGTGTGTGTGCGCGTGCGCGCGTGCACGTGTGTTCGTGTTCGTCTGATTCTGGGGCTGGAAGAACCCAACCGTGGGGAACCTAGGTCCTGCAGGATAGAGCCATTAGGAGGGAACTTGCAGAAGGGAGAAGTAGAGCTCTGTATAAGAACACAAGTGACACAAGCAGTACATTGATAGAATTATAGAACCTCTCTACCCCCTTGAAGAGTAACCCTAATAAATGAACATACCCCAAAGTAATGGGCAAATCTGGTAACAAATGTTCCAGTCATTGTCCATTGGGTTGCAGTATAAGGATACAGAGGGGAATGGAGATTTAATCTCTCATACTTCACATGGTTTATAACTACACTAACTTTGAACTCAGGACTCTTCCTTGCTTAAGTCTTTTGCTAATGGATGGGATTACATGTGTTGAACTTGGGGCTTAATGCCCATTTCCCTGCCTTTCCCTCTGACTGTGCCTTATCCTTACCCTCATCTGAAGGGACCACCTCTGTGGAGGAAAGGTTGCTATGGGCAACATCTTCAAAAGTGGCCTCTGATACTGGGTATCTCAAGTGAGCCCCCCTAAATGGCATTCGGATGTAAGACCACTTTTGAAATTTTTGGCCTAAGTATATATTGACATTGGTCTCCTTCCTGAAACTGCCAACAGCGTTGCCAGCTGTGGTGATACCACACGGTCTCTGGAAAACCACGAAGACCATCAGTTTATTTCAGAAAAGCTATCACACAATAATAAGATCATAGAAACTTTCTCATTGACAAACTAGATTCTAAGGGATGCTGCCTTCCATTACTTAATCCCCTGCCCAATTGAATCTTCATCCTACACCACCTTTTTCAACTCTGTTGCCAGCAGAAATCAATAATGTAAAAAATCTTGCATCCTTTTATCTACAAAATCATGAGATATTTAAACCAAAATCTTTATGCTAACGAGACAAACACTGGCTGTCTGTTAACTGGAAAGATGTCCAGTTAATAGAGTTAGAGGGAAAGAAGCAGTGTAAGTTTCAGAAATACGGAAATTCTGGATTAAAAGAGAAAAGAAAGCATTATATTCAGAATGCCAAAGGGAGACAGTTACCTTCTTGTTATTTTTAACCAAGAATTCAATCAAGTCAGATTTCCTTTCTAGAGCCCTTTTCCCTATCTACATATCTCTGCCTTTCCAGCACAGGCTTTTGTTGGCTTTGCTTACTGAGCTTATCACTCTGCACTAACAATGTTTGATGTGTAAGGTATGGCTGGGGAATACTTTCAACTTTTCTAATTAGGAGATCAGAATTACTCTACGCAGAGCAAGACAATATAAGTTAAGCCCCGTAAACATGATCCACGATTGGTGGGATTGTTTCTGGGAATTGCATCACAGTCACAAGATTTTTTTCCCATTAATTTCTAATAATTCAAAGAAACCAAGCACAAATCTGAATTCAGTTAACTTGTACCCAATTGGCAGCTAAAAAGCAAAGATAAGGCTTTTGTGCCTCACTGCTTTTCTCATCTTATTGAAACTCTCCATTTCAGCTTTAATGTTAAACTTATAACTATGGGTCTTTTCTAAAAGGCTATATTTCCAATAAGTTTCACTGAAAAAAAAGAGCTGAGACTAAATTTCTTTTTTCATAAAATAGTTTGATTTTATACAGCACAGAGTGGGTTGGATCAGCCAGTCAAGAAACTAATCTCGAGTGATGGGTGCATTTCATAAGGTTTGCTTTATGTCTGATGGGCACTCCAAAGGAGAAAAGCAGTGCCAGCTTCATAGGGGTTGACTTCTCACTGACTCTTAGCTAGCACCTCTTCGTTAGGTCTCCTTCACTTTCAAACACTTATTTGTATATTCATTCCTTGCACAGAGCAGGAAACAAAACCCAAGAAAGGTCAGAGCTTAGGACAGCAGCTTCTCTTAAAACTCTGTGTCCTGCTTTGTACGCATTAGAGACAAAAATCATATCAGACCAAAACTGGAAACATGCAGAGGGATACAAGGAAGCATGGGCTTTTGATTAAGGCACTGGACAGGGACTCAGAAGAACTGAGTTCAATGAATGAGCCTGCAACAGACTTATGTATCGGGCAAGTCATTTCATTTTTCCTTGTGTCTCAGTTCTCCATCTGTAAAATGGGGACACTAGTACTTTCCTACCTCACAAGGTTGTTCTGAGAATACAGTAATGATTGTGAGGTGTTTGGATGCTGTGGTGATAGGAGCATAAAAGCATGTACAGGCAAGTCTCATCTTACACAGGGGTTCTGTTCCACGGTTAGCGCATAAAGTGAAAACCGCATATAGTGAAACACTCATTGAGTTGAATAGCGGGCGGAATCGCTCGCACTACAGATGCAGTTTTTATATTGTTATTTTTGTCTTTTTTTCCCGTTTTTGCCGGCCACGCAAAGCTGAATTCACACGTTAAATGCACCTAAGATGTGACTTGCTTGTAGATAGTATTTAATGTGATGAAATCAGGAGGATACAAATATCGTCTCGAGTCAGAAACATGCACGTACACACACACACATTGAGTTTATCCTATTTTTTCTGTAAATGGTAAAAAAAGTTTAATAGTCTCTTCATTTATCACACTCGAATCTCCACATTTTAGCTGATATCCTGCTCCTCTTACTCAGACAAATTATCCCATCGAGGTTATGTGTATGGAAGACAAACAGAACTTGGTCCTTTTTGCACAGGCTGCAGTGATTTCCCTACACACCCCCTGAATTGCCCCAACACCCCCTACCCTCAGTTTTGTGAGCTAGTTACATGCCAAAACTGGTGGCTGAACTTTGCGACTTTGTTCTCACCCAGAACTATTTCACGTTTGGGGACAATTTATACCTTCAAGTCAGTGGTACGCTATGGTTACCCGCATGGCCCCACAGTATGTCAACAGTTTTATGGCTGACTTAGAACAATGCTTCCTTAGCTCTCATCCCCTAACGCTCCTACTCTACTTGCGCTATACTGATGACATCATCATCTGGACCCATGGAAAAGAAGCCCTTGAGGAATTCCACCACGATTTCAACAATTTCCATCCCACCATCAACCTCAGCCTAGACCAATTTACACAAGAGATCCATTTCCTTGACACTACTGTGCTAATAAGCGATGGTCACATAAACACCACCCTATACTGGAAATCTACTGACCGCTATTCTTACCTACATGCCTCCAACTTCCATACAGGACACACCACACGATCCATTGTCTACAGCCAAACTCTAAGATACAACCACATTTGCTCCAATCCCTCAGATAGAGACAAACACCTACACGATCTCTATCAAGCATCTTAAAACTACAATACCCACCTGCTAAAGTGAAAAAACAGATTGACAGAGCCAGAAGAGTACCCAGAAGTCACCTACTACAAGACAGGCCCAACATAGAAAATAACAGAATGCCACCAGCCGTTACCTTCAGCCCCCAATTAAAACCTCTTCAGCGCATCATCAAAGATCTGCAACCTATCCTGAAAGATGATCCCTCACTCTCCCAGATCTTGGGAGAAGGCCAGTCCTCGCTTACAGACAGCCCCCCAACCTGAAGCAAATACTCACCAGCAACCACACAACAAAAGCACTAACCCAGGAACCTATCTTGGCAACAAAGCCCGATGCCAACTCTGTCCACATATCTATTCAAGTGACACCATAATAGGACCTAATCACATCAACCATGCCATCAGGGGCCCATTCACCTGCACATCCACCAATGTGATATATGCCATCATGTGCCAGCAATGCCCCTCTGCCATATACATTGGCCAAACAGGACAGTGTCTACGCAAAAGAATAAATGGACACAAGTCTGACATCAGGAATCATAACATTCAAAAACCAGTAGAACACTTCAACCTCTCTGCCCATTCAGTAACAGACTTAAAGGTGGCAATTTTGCAACAGAAAAGCTTCAAAAGCAGACTCCAACAAGAAACTAATGAACTTGAAATAATATGCAAACTACATACAATCAATTTGGATTTAAATAGAGACTGGGAATGGCTGAGCCATTACACACATTGCATCTATTTCCCCATGTTAAGTATCCTCACACCTTCTTGTCATGCTGTCTTAAATGGGCTATCTTGATTATCACTACAAGTTTTTTTTCTCCTGCTGACAATAGCACATCTTAATTAATTAGCCTCTTAGAGATCGTTGGGCAACTCCCACTTTTTCATATTCTCTGTATCTATATATATATAGAGAGAGAGAGAGAGAGAGATAGATATATCCTCACTATAAATTCCATTCTATGCATCAGATGAAGTGGTCCCATGAAAGCTTATGCTCAAATACATTTGTTAGTCTCTAAGGTATCATAAGTACTCCTCTTCTTTTTGCGGATACAGACTAACACGGCTGCTACTCTGAAACATGTCAATTTAGTGACTGGAAATGTGAATTGAAACTGAAACATTAATACACACTTTAAAAGCACATACAGTGTATGATAAAATACTTGCATCTGAAACTATAATAGATTTGAGAAGTATGAACATATACTAGCTTCCTTATACAGCTGTTGTTTTTTATGACAATGTCAGTGCATTCATTTTGGTGATGTTGCCCAATCTAATAATTTCAAATGATGATTTGTAAGCAAAGTCTAAATGAGCTCTCCCTGACAGCTAATGATGAGCTGGGGGGAAAGGCTTCAGGACCAGATTGTATTTACATTCACACCTAATCTACCTAGGTATCCCCAAGTGATAAATTTTGGCTGGGGTCGGGTTACAAATCACTTGAATGCAGGGGGTGGGCGTGGAAAAGAAATGTTGTTGTTCTTATTATATGAGTAAAGGGCAGTAGAACTGTACTTAGCCTGTGCTTATCGAGGGCATCAAAAGAGAGGGCGGGGACTTGTCCCTCTCCACTGTTTAAAGACAGAGCTGATTAGGCTCCATAGATAGTCTTTTGTTCTGTTAAGTGACCACTGCAGCTGAAATCACTGATAATCAGGTCTAAGTGCTTAGTCCTGCTGTGGGGGCAGAGTTCCTGTGGGTACAGTGTTTTTGTGTAAGAGAAAGCCCAGATAGCACTAGCAGCAAGGTTCCCCCACTGAGAGCTCAGCTGAAATCACTGAGAGCTGGATGGAACCTCAAGAGACCAACTCGCAGAGGTCACAGTGGCAAGTGGCAGCAGGTGATGGTGCAGGACCATTGGCAACAGAGTGGTGGAGTGAATGGTGGCACAGCGAACAGCCGTGGCTGGAGTGAACAGCTGGAGGAATGAGCAAGGTGCCTTCTTGCCCCCGACCTGGGAGGTGTACTTATGTGAAAGCACTTCTGAACTCTTGAGTCTCCACTGACCAAGGACAATACTGGTGAGTGGGGTGTGGTGGAGGGAAAAGTGAGGGGCACGTTAAATAAACATTTGTTTGTTGGACTATATTTTAGTGACTTTGCTCCAGAATGCTAGATTTGTGACTGGGAATGGACACTTATATAAATATGTTTCCTAGTAGGCCAAGATTTTTAAAATGCATTATATGCCAAGGTTATCATCTCACATTGTTGCTATCTTGAGAGGTTATTATGTTGGAGAGTTTCTGTACTAAACATTTTTATTATTATAATTAGTTTTTACATAAGAATGGTCATACTGGGTTAGACCAGTGGTCCATATAGCCCAGTATCCTGTCTTCCAACAGTGGTCAAGGCTAGGTGCTTCAGAGGGAATGAACATCATCAAGTGATCCATCCCCTGTTGCCCATTCCCAGCTTCTGGCAAACAGGCTAGGGACACTCAGAGCATGGTGTTGCATCCCTCTCCATCCTGACTAATAGCCACTGCTAGACCTATTCTCCAGGAATTTATCTAGTTCTTTTTTTAATCCTGTTATAGTTTTGGTTTTCACAGCATCCCCTGGCAAAGAGTTCCAAAGGTTGACTGTATGTTGTGTGAAGCAGTACTTTTTTGTTTTTTTTTTTAAAAGCTACTGCCTATTAATTTCACTAGGAGACTGCTAGTTCTTGTGTTATGTGAAGGATTAAACAACATTTCCTTATTTGCTTTCTTCACACCAGTCAAGATTTTATAGACCTCTATCATATCCCCCCTTAGTCATCTGTTTTCTAAGCTGAAAATTCCCAGTCATTTTAATTTCTCCTCCTGTTTCATACCCCTGATCATTTTAGTTGCCCATCTCTGTACCTTTTCCATTTCCAATATATCTTTCTGGGGATGGGATGACCAGATCTGCACACACTATTCAAGGTGTACATGTACCATGGATTTATATAGAGGCAATATGATAGTTTCTGTCTTGTCTATCCCTTTCTTAAAAGAGCAAAGGTTTCAGAGTAGCAGCCGTGTTAGTCTGTATCCTCAAAAAGAACAGGAGTACTTGTAGCACCTTAGAGACTAACAAATTTATTTGAGCATAAGCTTTCATGGGCTACATCCGATGAAGTGGGCTGGAGCCCACAAAAGCTTATGCTCAAATAAATTTGTTAGTCTCTAAGGTGCCACAAGTACTCCTGTTCTTTTTTAAGAAGCAAACAGAACGTTGGGAATCATTGACTGCCACTGCACACCGAGTGGATGTTTTCAGAGAACTATCCACAATGACTCCAAGATCTGAGTGGTAACAGCTAATTCAGATTCCTTCATTTTGTATGTATAGTTGAGATTGTTTTCCAATGTGCATTACTTTGCATTTATCAACATTGAATTTCATCTGCCATTTTTGTTGCCCAGTCACCCAGTTTTGTGAGATCCCTTTGTAACTCTTCACACTCTTAAGTCTGCCTGGGACTTGACTATCTTGAATAGTTTTGTATCTTCTGCATATTTTGCCACCTCATTGTTTACCCATTTTTCCAGATCATTTATGAGTATGTTGAACAATAACAGTCCCAGTACCTAACCCTCAGGGATACCACTATTTATCTCTCTCCATTCTGAGAACTGATAATGTATTTCTACTCTTTGTTTCCCATCTTTTAACTAGTTACTGATCTGTGAGAGGCCTTCCTTCTTATCCCATGATGGCTTACTTTTCAAAATTCAATTTAAATTAAATACATTTTTAAAAATATATATATATTTTTAGAAATCTAGATCTGTTATGTGTTTTGGTGTAACTTGCAGTATCCTTATGTTAAATTTGCATTATCCTAACAAAACATTTACTTTTTCATCTCTCATGAGTCCTGATACACACCCTGTAAATTCGAACAGCCCACTCCTAATTTCAATTTCTGGGGAAACCACTGGCAGTCTGGGACTGCAAACATACACTAAACCTCTGAAAAAACTCACCCATCTGCATAAAGTTCAATTTTACAATATATGTGTTCATCTGTCAGCACAGAAATTGTTACCATAAAGTGTGTTTGTTCTTCAGCTTTATGTTTTTATGGTTACAGGTGAATGTACGTCACCCTGCAAAGTCATCTGAAAGGAAAGGAAAGAGAATCTGAATAACTTTGCTAACATAAAGAAGCTGAAGTGACATCAGTGCCAAACAGTCAGTTCAATCTACTCTAGGGTGCTTCAATAAATGTCAGATCTGTATTAGTACTTTGATTTTGGCCCTAAAAGAACTGGAGGATTTTTCTTCCTACTTACTGTATTGGCTAATAAACCATTTAAAGTTTAGAGGCTGGATACAAATGTGCAAACTGTTCACTAATCCCACTACGTGATTAAAACAAAGATAGGTTCTGAAAGATTTTTAGTTAATAAATACACTGGATATGTTAGAAATATTGTCCTGAGCAATAAATAAGAAAAGCTATTACAACAGCCTAATATCCTATACAGGGCCTAATTTTGTTTTAAGGTGTGCTGGTGAATGTCCATTGAAGTCATATTAACCTAACTGAGATCTGAATTTCTACCATAGTGTTTAATATGACCATTTTAGTTGTCAGGGCCTTATTTTGCCCCAAGAGGCATCTACCTACTCCTGCTATACTTAAGAGGTGCTATGCTTGTGCACCTGAAAGCAGGATTTGGCTCTAAGGGTCTGATTCAAAGCCTAGTGAAGTCAATAGAGTATTTCTTTGGTCTTTGGATTAGTCTCTAAATCTGTACTGAACACAAGAACCTCACTTGTATTCAATGTTCTTTTTATACCAGTAGCTCTGCCTTGTGAAGGGTGAAATGGCTATTTCCTATTTTGACACATCATGACCAAAAGTATTTCCAAACTTCCCCAGTATGCGGTGCTTATTCAGCAGTCTGAAGGCTTAGACTGGAAGCTGTGTCTGTATGCATCCAAGGCAGAATTTGGCTGTTGAAGGGGAAATCCATAAAAAAGAAACCAACAATCAAATATTCATCTGAGCACAATTCATTCATGTCTTCAATTTAAAAACTTAATTTGAGCAGCAAAACTGTCTTGCCTGGCAATGCATGAAAGCTTGTTTGCATAGTAATGAATATCTTATAATATTGTTCAAGATGTTTACCCCTATGTAAAGATTACAATTTCTCTGTATTGTTATCAAGAATAATTAGGAACCTGGCTTTAGTGTGAATGAGAACAAGACCCATAGTCTGTAATTCACTGTATTTTACCTTGGAATGTTGTAAATCATGTCAGCGTATCAATTTTAACCCCAAAACCACCTCTACAAATACTGGTCTACTAAAGGTATGACCCTCCAGTGGCCATTGTGGCTTCCTATTTCAGCAAAAAGAACAAGGAGTACTTGTGGCACCTTAGAGACTAAAATTTATTTGGGGATAAGCTTTCGTGGGCTAAAACTCACTTCAATGGTATCACCCAATGCTTTTCCATAGGCAGAATCTGATCAAGAGTGACTGACAAGGATTTTTAAAACCAGCCTCTTGTTCTGAAGGTGCAATTTTCCATCCTCAATTAATTGCCAAGTGAAGCGAAGGGGCAACTCTGGCTACCATACCTTTGTTGCATTTCTGGATGCAAAAGGGCTTTTCTCCCAAAATAGCCATGTAAACCACTATTCTAAGCATGATCCCTTTGAAGGTAGACACCCCCACATTGGTAGAGTGGACACTAGAGATCCTCTGGGCCTGTTCAACACCAATGAGATGCATCTGCAAGGCTTGTTCTGCCTGGAGAGGGGAGCTTAAAAAAGGAAAACCTGCCACAGGAAGTAGGCTGCTTTTCTTCAGACCACTGAGACAGTCTTGGTGAAAGGGAAATATCAACAAGTCTCACTGTTCCTGAAGCTTCAAGACCTAGCCTCAGTTCAATATGATCCACATGAAAGGGCTGGAGGTAGACCCCATTCTAGATTAAGGACAAAGGGCTGACCTAGGAAGACTGTGAGAGATCACAAGAACAGTCATACAGGGTCAGACCAGTTGTCCATTTAGCCTAGTATCCTGTCTTCTGACTGTGGCCAATACCAGGTGCTGCAGAGGGAATGAACAGAACAGGTATTCATCAAGTGTTCTAGACCCTGTCCTCTACTCCCAGCTTCTGGAATCAGAGGTTAGGGGCACTTAGAGCATGGGGTTGTATCCCTGGCCATCTTGACTAATAGCCATTGATGGACCTATCCTCCAGGAACTTATCTAATTTTTTTTTTAAACCAGTTATAGTTTTGTCCTTCACATCTCCTGGCAATGAGTTCCACACATTGCCTCTACATTGTGTGAAGAAATATTTCCCTTTGTTTGTTTTAAAACTGCTGCCTATTAATTTAATTGGGTGACCTCTGGTGTTGTTTTATGTGAAGAGGTAAATAACACTTTCATATTCACTTTCTCCACTCCAGTCATGATTTTATAGACCTCTATCATATCCCTCCTTTATTCATCTCTATTCCAAGCTGAATAGTCCTGGTCTTTTAAATCTCTTTACCTCTGTTTTTCTATGAGCTCCCCTCATTCATAAGGGAAGAAAGAGGAAAGGACTTCTCTTCTGTTTGCCTTAAGAACCCCCTTGTGTCTGTCTGAGGGGAGAAGGATGACAGTATAAGGTGCTGGAGTAGGGTGAGAAAAAGGAGGTGATCTGAGCTTACATCTTTTTAAAAATTTATCTTTTTGCATTATTCTGTGTGCATGTGTGCACATGGGGGTGGGAGAAATGCCATGAATAAAGTTTTTGTTAAATCTTAGCTTATTTTACTATTTGATTGATGTGATAGGCTGAACAGACTGCCAATGGCTCAGTCAAAATGGGCTACCTACTAACCCAAGTGAGAGCACTTTTCTGAGAGGAGAAAAGGAACACTATCCTCTTTGGGAGGAAGCAGGAGAACATGATTAGTTCCAGCAAAGGCTAGAGTACTGGGACAGATCATGAGACACATGCAGAGCCCATCCCTGAGAATGTTCAACAGGCCATGTGCTAACCCACAGAGGAGAAGAGGAACACCTGATGTGTAGCAAACCCCACCCCCAGTTGATTTTGGAAGGGAGCTGGGTCCAGCCCTCTTTGTCTAGAGTAATGGTGAGCAACCTGCCCAAGCTGATTCCATTGGTAGGTGTAGCAGATCAAGCATGCACTGCCATGGCACCTCCTGCTGGTCAGTCTGGGAATTAAATCAATTCCAGAGCTTGGAGCACCTCCTGCTGGCTGGTGTCTCTCCTGCCTCAGGCCCCATGTTCCTCCCAGACCCCAATGCCCCTTACCCTGGGTGCTGCCTCACAGCAGTGCCCCCACACTCTGAGTCTCTCCTCCCATGGGACCCCCACCACCACCTTCTATGCCCACTTGCCTCTGTGGCTACTGCCAGTCATCTAGCCCCCATTCTCTGGGGCAAACTACAGTCTGTAATGGCCACTCATCACTGGCAAGGGAGTTGGACCTAGTGTCTTTGTAGGCCCTGCTGTCTCCCTGCAGCCACAGTACATCCATTGGCCTTCAGCAAGGCCTCAGCCTGGGGACTCACCTAGCCAGAGCTCCCCAGCACTGCTCTGCTTCAGGCACCCTGTACTCTGTCAGGCAGCTAGATCCTTCCCACTCCAAGGCTGGGGTTAGACTTCTGTTTCCTGCCTCACAGTCCTTTTATCAGGGCCTGCTGTCCCCTGATTGAGCCAGGCACACCTGGGGCCAACTACTTCATCAGCCTCCTTCAGCTGCTCTTAATACCTTTTGTAATTGGATCCAAGACACAGCCCTCTCCAAGGGCTGCTTTTAACCCCTGCTCTCCTGGAGTGAGACAGCTGCCCCACTACAGCCAGGAACAGCTAACTGCTGCCACTGAGCAAATGTAAACAAATGGTCTGGTGGCCCATAAGCAGATTATCCTGATAGGCTGCAGGTTGCCTACCACTGGTTTAGAGGGACAGTTTAAGTACAAGGATTTGTAGGAGAAAAGGAATACATTATGAAAAGAGGAATTTGGAAAGACAAGTTGTAAAAACACCCAATGTAGTGGGAAATTTTTAAAAAGAATCTAGGAGTTTTAATCATTGCAGAATTTAATGAAGATTTGCATCACATGATCCCACCCGGACTTATCTCTGCAACTGTAACAGAAACGGACAGTTTAATCAGTTTATCAAACAATCTTTCACTTGAGTTATTGCACAATGAAAGGATGCAGCTAAGTAATGCTATCAGTTTGCTAATAAGACACATATTGATGTAGGAGAGATAGAAGTTGGCATTTTCCTCTCTCCACTCCCGATCTTTCTTCTTAGAAATCTACACTATTAGACTTTCATGTACAGTTTGAATTACTTGTCTTGCAGTCTCAGGGCAGCTGCCACTGTATTTCAGTTTTAAGTCCTAGGGTGAAATCCTGGCTTCATTTAAGTCAAATGGAATTTTTGTCAATGACTTAAATGGAGCCAGGATTTCACCCCTGTCACTGTTGGAAGAGCCTTTTCCCTTGATATCAATTGGATCACCCGTGTAGCAAAGCGCTATTCATCATGAATAAGGATACCGGAATCTGGCCCATAGCTCGTAAGCTATTCAGTGGAATCAGCGTTGCCTGACGAATAAGCCACTGGACTGGGATTCAGGAAAACTGGATTTTACTTCCAGATCTGCCACTATCCTGCTGGGGGGCCAGGATAAGTCATTACATGGCTCTGTGCCTCAGTTTCCCCATATGTACAATGGTGCTAACTAAACTTACCTCCATTGTAAAACTATTTCAGGTCTACAGATTGTATATATTATATATTTGTACCTTATATAATGGGTCTCCAGTCCTGGTTGGAGTCTCTGGCACTGGTGTAACAAATAAATAATCATTGACTTCACTGTCAGTTTAAGTCACTCAACTCTTGATACACCTCAATACTGCAATCCCTATTCACATGTGTCATTTTCATTCATGCAATGATGTAATCCCTCTGAATGGTCCCAATACAGGATCAGTCCCTGTAGTCTAAAATTGTTTGGTTTTGTGAGAAGATTAGAAACAAAGAGCTTGTCTACAAGGCTGCAGCTGTGCTGCTGTAGTATTTTAAGTGTAGACACAGGAGTGGCGCCAGGGTTTTTGGCGCCCTAGGAGGGAGTCCTTCCGCGCCCCCGGTCGTTGGTGGCAATTGTGCAGTGGGGGGGTCCTTCCGTGCTCCCGGTCTTCGGGGCACTTCAGCAGCAGGTCCCACAGCGAGTGGAGGACCCGCTGCAGAATTGCCACCGAAGACTCAGAGCGCAGAAGGACCCCCCATCTCTGAATTGCTGCCGAGGATGGCAAAATTCCGCCCTCCCAAATCTTGGCACCCTAGGTGACTGCCTAGGTCACCTAAATGGAAGCACTGGCCCTAAGTAGACAAGCCTAATTGTGTAGCTCAGAGGTTCTCAAACTTTTTTCGATGGACCACTGGAAAATTGCTGAGGGTCTCGGCAGACCACTTAATGATCTTTCCAAATGTTTTTTGTACCATTAACTAACTATTGTAAAGCACCTTGGATAAAAGCTCTATATATAAAAAAACGTTTTTTTTGTTCTACAAATAAAAGCACACAACTCATTTTAATATCAGTAGTCTTACCTTTCTAATACGATGGATGTACCCTCTCCCCCACCACTGCAGCCCCCAAGCTGGGGCTGGGAAGGAGTGGGGGGTCTCACGCCACAACAGCAACAGAGCTGAGGCTGGAAAGAAGGGCCATCTCTCCCCAGCATCTGCAGCCCTGGATCTGGGGAAAGTTGCCTCTTTCTCTGGTCACTGCAGCCCTGCAAATTCCAAATTCCCCCCACCCACCTCTTCTCACCCCACTGCCCCTCTCACTTACCCCCTATTCCCCCCAACGTCACCACCTCATCTTACATGTGCATTTTCTCCAGGGTCCATGCACCTAATTAGCCTGCGCAACTCCACTAATTACGTGGGTAGCCCTTCATTCTCATGTGTGGCTGCCCAGGCATGCACCTTAGAATGAACTATCCGTGGACCAGGTGAATGGAGCGTGGACCACTAGTGGTCCACAGACCACAGTTTCAGAACCTCTGGTGTAGATAAGACCTTGGTGTCCCTATGTAGCCAAGTATAGAGAAAAATTAAATATGAAGAGGAAAATAACCTACCTGAATGTCAAGTTTCTAAGCAAACACTGATGTAATATTAATAGGTACACTGTTATAGATGTTCTTTAGCATAAAACTCTGTCCCGCTTTTCTTCACTTATGTTTACAATTACATACACAGAACCTGAACACAAATTAAATTCTTGATGTAAAAAGACTGCTTGTGCATAAGAATCATGCTTATTTTAAGAAATCACTGGACTTTGTCTCTATTTTGACAACATCCATGTTTTTCTTCACAAAATCTTCTGGACACAGGCTTCAGCTCACTGAAAATAAATTGGTCACTTCACCACCCCAATTTGTATCCAAGCAGTACTCATAATTTGGCTCTTAGTATTAGTCTCACTGCTAGTATTGGGTTGTCAATCTTGTACTACCAAAAAACTCTGCGAGGAGGCCAATAGACCACTGTTCCTGGCCTTTTTGTCTTGTTCAGCGGAAAACATTGATGTCTTGCTGTGCTGTACTTTGGCCGGGTTTTAGGGACTATCTTTAAAGAGCCAAATGGCATGTCTCTAACCATAGATACAGAAGCTCAGTAGAAAAACTTGTTTTGATATTCCTGGCTGGAAATCATTACTCAACACCACATTTGATAATCATACGCGGTCTCATAGCTAGCTACTCTCATACCCATCTGTTGGGATGGCATTGTGCCTAATCACCAGATGGCATGCCTGTTTCACAAGGGTAGAGGTGCCAAAAAAAAAGATGGATTTAGATGACATTGTTAGTGCCACCTCTTCTGCATTCCCTCTGCAGAGAGAGTTCAGACAAATTGGTGCTACTTCAATTTATGAAGAGGCATTCTATGTTGTAGAAATTAGAGATGGAAAAGGTCATCTATTCTACCTCCTTGCCGATGCCTGATCACACTAATCTTTGCAAATGTGAATATTATAGGAAGAGAGAAAAACAGGCTGTTTCCAGAAACACATGGCTAAAAATCACAGGATAGATTTCAGTTTTCCCCTGAGAGAACCCAGGGGACCATATGTAGTATCAAGATACATTGCACAACAGTTCAGTCTTTAAGCAATTTGCATGAAAGCAGGCCCATCGCATACAAAAAAATGCTCACTTACATGGGAGAAACAGTGTACTGGTAGAGCATAGCACACTAGCTGTCATGTAGAAGTGACATAGAAACACACATTATAAGTATCCCAATGTTCTGTGTTTGCCAGGAAAATGCAAAGGGGGACATTGATTGGAAAAATGTTGCAAATGGCATAAATGCATCTGAGAGCAAAGCTAAACTCAATTTTCCCCTACCTTTTACTTTTCAAAAAATACTTAACATTGGCAGCCCTATCCCTGAGATGCCCAGCAATATGTTTTAAGAAGAATGTATATCATATACCTAACAGTTCACATCTCATCCTGTCCATCTCATTTAAAAAAAAACATTTTTAATTCCCAGTGGTTTGGAATAATTTTAGCAAGTCATCATTAAACTAAACCAACAACTATTTAAACATGCTATTTTCCACTGAATTTTCAAAATCTGAAAAATTTCATCCAGCTTCAAAAACTAGGGGGGGGGGAAAATACCACAGAATCCTTTCCTCACTTTTTTAGCTATCATTCAAAGTTTTGGCTAAAATGTTCATTTAAAAATCAAAATTCAGAGTAATTTTTACTATAAAATAAATTAATCTAAAATGTTATCCTCAATTTAAGATAAAGCAGCTGAATATCTCATCACATGACAAAGACAAAAGTGAGTCTTAACACAAAAATGCTTTCCTTTCTAGGCCTCTGGATGGTGAGGGAGTTTTGATTCTTATTTTTCCTATTCTTTTTTGCTGAATTCCTTTATTAATCCGTAATGTTTATAGTATGATCATGCTTTTCTAGCAGGGTTTTCCACATGATTTCCAGGTCCTATCATTCCTATAAGGTCCTGTATGGATTGCATAGACTTCCAATCATTGTCCAGTTATGCTGTTAGCATAGAACTTGTAGACTGATTCGTTTTACAGATATTCTATTGGATTTCTTGAACATTTCTCAGTGCTTTCCAGAATTATAAATTTGATATGAATGCTACTATTGATGGAAAAGAAATAAAGGAAGAAAATAAAGCATTAATTGAATACTCCACCTCATTGCCAGTTTCCTGAGCAATGGTACTGCATAAAGGAGAAAACAGAAAAGAATGATATGAATATTTAACATGTGCAGCTTTGGGTTCCCCTATTACATACATTCTTTCAATCACCATGCCCTTACGCTATCTTTCAAATCGCACCAACAGCAATGGGAGTCATGTGTGACGCCTGTGGCACAATATAGCCATTTGATTGTTACAATATACGTGCTCAGGAGGCCTTGAGAGTTTCTCTAGCTCTCTGGTTCAGTGATCAACTGTACATTTATCAGGTGCCTGAAAGGTATCAGAGCTTCTAGCAGAGCTTGAATAGTGTAGGTTTAGTTGTTGGGAGCCAAACCACAAAGGTCTCTATTGACCTCATTTTCTTTCTCTGTAACAATAGCTAGCCCAAAGCTAAAGAGCGAGATGGCTTTACCCTCCATTAAAAAGATGGTGCTAAATGCCTGCAAGCAGCTGTGGTATATCGCTTTCTCCATGTGCCATTGGAGGGTTGATAACTATTCTTACTGAATCTTGTTTTCCTTGAAGCTTTACAGTGAAACATCATGGTAACATTAAAAGGCTAAACTCTTCTGCCTGTTAGTTTCCTGTCTTCACAGAATGTATTCCATGTGTTATTTTTAAATACCATTGATTTATCTGTGACATTCCTTGGGGAAAACCACACAAAGGTCTTGAAGCTGAGGACTCAGTCTATCATAATATAATTAGCAAATGATAATGTAAACCACAAAATCCATAAAGGAGGTGGAGGGAGGAGGGGATGGACTGCTCTCTATCTGGAGAATTATGGGACTTTGAGCTAGGGACATGGGGAGAAGAGAATTTCTCTAGCTTTCTCTTGACAAATAAGTCGCAACTGAAATTGTCTCAGGATGTTGTCCATAAGGGCCCCTTGGCTCTGCAATTCATATCCCCATTTGCTCCACCAGAGACTTCATCTTTTAACCTTCCATTAACACTGGAAGACAATTTATCTAATTCCCATTTCAAAGAGATTACATGAAATCAGGTACAGCTTAGTGTGTGTAATGGCAGCACAATGGGGCTGTTTGGAAATTTGATATATAAATCTAAAGTAACAAATATGCCTGGTAGATGCTGTACAATAACATGATTCTCAAATAAGAATCAGGTACTAAAAGTGATACCTGTAAATTTAATCCAAATCCATTAAGGACAGATAGAAATTGTTTTGCATTTGTATTCTCAGGCCCATAACTAGCACAACAGTCACTCCTACGTTACTATTGGGAGTACAGTATATGTAATTATTGTTCCATAACTGTTAAAAGGAATAGATTGAATGCAGCACATTTTTCAGCTACCATTGCAACACCAGTGATCTGCAGAGGCCTTAGAGCTCTGTGGCTGGCTGTTACAAAGATATTTTGAATGGGTTGCTGTTCTCTCGGTCCTTTCTTATTTTTCATGCTATGTCACTCCTGGAATTGCATTGATATGAAATGTCAGCCTGTGATCATTTATAAAAAAGAATAAGAAAGCTGCTCATTTTGTATGTTGTAAAAAGAGGCAAGATGAGCATTCTTTTATGAGGTACTTCCATTAGCAATAAACAGGAATATCAAAACTGAAGTCACTTAAAAGAATTGAGAGTTTCCAGAACAGTGACTAATAAAACAATTTCAAAACATAGCACAACAAAACCACCATTTGGTTTGGAAGAGAAAAGAAAAGAAAAGAGCCCTTTCCATTGTACAGAAATGCCCTGTAGGACCCAAGTTCTGAATAAGCAAATTTAGAATGTCACCAGGTCAAAAACCTGGGGGCAGGAGGGAAGGGGAAATGCATGCTATATTTCAGTGAAGCCTGCTAAGAAAAGAGATGAGTGACTAGCCAGCATCTAATCTTTGAAGAAGTTTGACTCGGTGTATAAAGACAGTAACAAATGAAAGCAGAGTCGAGCTTTGTATTCACAAAAATTGAGCTGCTGTCATAGATCTCAGAAATCTGTTAGCCAAGAATAGCCATCATCAAGCTTTTAGGCCTGATTCTGATCTCACTTGCACATGTAAATCAAGAATGACTTAAATGAAATCAACAGAGGGTATAAAACCACTATGAAAGTTAAGTAAAGCTTTTCCTCGATAAATGTGGATTTGGGGGTTCCTTAAATCCCTTTTAAAGAAAGTTAGACAAAATTTGTTAAACACCAGAAGGAAGAAGAAAGAGTCTGCAGCTGTGAATTATTCACCCCCTGTGCAGAGTGCCAAAACCATGTACACCCAATTTAAGTCCTCCTGATAGTCCTGATGTGATTTACATGGTGCACATAGCTGCAAAGGACCCTGTGCAAAGCAATCTTTACTTCTAAGAATTTTCTTTTAAGAAAGTCTTTTAGAAAAAAATGTATTTTTTCCTGCCTGAACTAAGGACGCAGTTAAGTTTCTAACAAATAGAATGGATAATTAATTTTTCAATTCAATGATCGGACCAAAAAAATTAAATCAACCTAAGTTATACTGGCATACATCCACAGCAGTAGTTGAATCACTTTACATGAAAACTTCAGAAACAGACTACAAAGAGAAATAACAGAACTAAGATTCATTTACAAATTTAACACCATTAATTTGGGCTTGAATAGGGACTGGGAGTGGCCGGATCATTACAAAAACAGCTTTGCCTCTCCTGGAATTGACACCTCCTCATCTATTATCGGGAGGAGACTACATCCACCCTGATCGAATTGGCCCTGTCAACACTGGTTCTCCACTTGTGAGGCAACTCCCTTCTCTTCATGTGTCTTTATGTAATGCCTGCATCTGTAACTTTCACTCCTTGCATCTGAAGAAGTGAGGAATTTTTACTCATGAAAGCTTATGCCCAAATAAATCTGTTAGTCTTTAAGGTGCCACCAGACTCCTTGACATTTTATTGTAGATGTTTATGGAGTTAGGTTGATGTAAGCTGCTTTACATCAACCTAACTCTGTAGTATTAGACCAGGCCTTAGTCTCTATTTACACTGGTGTAAATAGAATCAGGTCCATCAAACCCTAGAACTTTTCTGTACATGGATCACTTTGAACAGCACTGCAACTGCACCATTCGTTTGACACATACTGTACTTTTGGTTTTTAATTGGGGTGCTATAGAACTAACCTGAATTTTAATGGATGATAATCAAGCAACACTATATAAAACAGTGATTTATTTTTTTGGTAGTATAACCAGAAACAAGTAGCAGGCTTAGTATTACTTGCACATATTTAATTCATAGATCTTAAGGCCAGGAGACTTATGATCATCTAGACTGACCCACTGCATAACAGGCCAAAGAACCTCATCCAATAACTTCTGCGTAAAGCTCATAACTTCTGGCTGAGCTATAGCATATATTTTAGAACGATATCCAGTCCTGACTTGAAGACTGCAAGTGATAGAGAATCCACCCTGTCCCTAAATAAGTTGTTTCAATGGTTCATTATCCTCACTGTTAAACTGTACCATTTCTAGTCTCCTTCAGATTCCAATCTCTGGATCTCATGATTCCATTTTCCACTATCTTAAAGAGTGATAGCCTATCAGAAATCTCTTCCCCATTTAGCTTAGACCATGGCTTGACTTAGCCCATGATCAAGTAACCGGTTAACCTTCTCTTCAATAAACTAAACAGACTGAGATTCTTTAGTCCCTCAGTATAAACATGAGGTTTTTTTCAGACCTAATATCATTTGTGTAGCTCTTTTTTGAACTTTTCAATTTTTTCAATATCAGACCTTTTATACTGTAAATAAATTCAAAGGCCTTTTAAAATGCTAGAGACAAGTCCTTGCAGCCCTTACTCTGGCAAAATGGTCATGCAAGTCAGAGATCTGTCCTTCAGTTAAGGTTAAATAACCCAAGCTGCCAAGGTTAAATAACCCAAGCTGCCAAGGCAAGGCAATCCCTTCTGCCCTTAACTCTACTTTAGTGTCTAAATATCAGACTGGGTCCTCAACATTTCAGAAACTTACCCTATACCTTACAAAACCCAGGTAGACAAAATGAAAACTGAGCTTTAATCTTTGAATTTCTTTGATTTGAGATGTTTGTTTAATAACTACCTTTACTTTACTTTAATGTTTTTGTGTTACTATTGGACTGATGGTACTGAAATTAAGGAGAGGAGAGTGAAATTAACTTACATTAGTTAAAAGAGCCTGATTAATTTCAAGTAAAGAATTTCCTGTTGAATTCACAAAGTGGCACTAGCACTTTTAAATCACTCATCTTTATGAAAACAAATAATTCTTTCATTGAAAGCCAAGCCAAGCTTCAATCATTAAAGTTAGAAACATGGAAATCTTAAGTTAGACACTGAGACAAAAGCTATAATTTATTATCATGGACTCTTTTCTATAATGCATGTTTCCTGTTTAATGATTTTTGCTGTTGCTAGAAGCAAGGGTCTGGGTTAGTCTATTGGTTTAGTGGTAACATGATGTTTGACCATGCGGAGAGGACTTGGGCCTTATCCTGCATTACTTATGCACCCAAGCCTCCAGTAAAAGTCTATGAAATTTTAGGTGTACAAGGATGCTGGATTCTCCTTCAGTTTTAGAACTCAAGCTCAGTCCCTTACTTCCACATTGACAGTTTGGAATGTTATAAAAGCTGGAACATTACGTTGATTTTTATGGGCATTGGATTAGGCCCAATGTGGGCAGAAAAGGGGGGACCTTGTATCATTTTTCAGGGATGCTGTAACCATGTCAGAAGCAGTATTCTTGAGCTCCAGAGAGTTAGTCCAACCCTAATCAGTTAAAAGGAATGTCAGCCTTATTGGATTTGCAGATTGGGAGTGGTAAAAGAAAAAATATTGGGAGGAAGTCCCTTTCATGCATATGCCAGATGATAATATTATACTATATTAGTAGTATTTAATGTGTAGATAAAACCATAACTGCTCATTATTATCTGCCACCATGGTGCTGAGCCAAGTGGATTAGTACAATAGAGACAGATGGAAATAAAAAAAATCATGAGCCAGGGTTCTTGAAATAATGCTTTGTTAGATACTATCCATTTTTTAATTTAATGTGGAAGGTACCTATCTTATGCATAAACACTCTGAGCAGCCTAGTAGAGTATTTATGAAAAGATCTTTTTCATGACAGGAAAATACGAGATTTTATTTGTAGCAAACATTATCTCACTACAGCTATTGGAAAAATTGCTGAGCGGTTACAGGGCAGAGAGTCTGGACTGCTGGATTCTATTCCTAGTTTTGCTTCTTACTTCCTTGTGTGACCATCAGCAAACCAACTAACTTCTGTGCACATGCCTCAGTTTGCTTATCTGAAGAGAGGTATTTGTTATTTTGTAAAAGCATTGTGAGAGAGTTAATTAATGAGAGCATGTAAAGTGCTTCGAGATCTTTGAACTGAAAGAACTGTAGAAGAGTAAGGCCAGTGTGTGTGTGTGTGTGTGTGTGTGTGTATACACACAGTGAGATAGATAGGTATTATGCATTGTGGCAAAGCTCCTTCCTTGTCCCAATGGGTCCTGTGCTTCCAGGAAGTTTATGCTGGCCTCAGAGGCTCACTGCACTCTCCACATAGCCCTTCTCTCTCTAGAGCCAGGGATACAGTCTAGTGAGCCTTTTTCATCATAAGCCAGCAAGGAGGTTGGTGAGAAAACTCCCATAGCCTCTGTTGCTCCTACAACCTCACACCAAAACAGTTTAGCCTTCTGTCCTGACAGGGGCCCATCTTCCCCTCCCAGGAGATGTTTCTGTAGTGGTGGATTGAGGGGAAGCTGGGCCCACTCTCTACTCCAGGTTCTGGCCCAGGGACTCTAATGGTAGCAGCTGTTGGCAGCCAACCTTTCATTGCCAGAGTTGCTACATTTCCCTGGGCCACTTCCCCACAGCTCTCCTGCTTCTCTCTTACCTTAGCTTTCCCTTACCAATGACCTGGGGGTGTCTTCATTAACCAACCCTTCAGCTACACTTCCTCTCCCCTGGCTCTCTTCTGCCTGAGTGGAATAAGCCCTTTTATAGTATCAGAGGGGCCTTAATTAGAGTCAGGTGGTCACATTAGCTTAATGGCCTCACTTGACTCTTTGCAGGTTAATTGGAGTCAGGTGTTCTAATTAGTCTGGAGCAGCCCCTGCTCTGGTCAGTCAGGAAACAGAAAAGTGTTTATCCAGTAGCCAGTATATTTGCCTTCTGCTACTCTGGTGTACCCAACTGGCTTGGGTCTATCACAGTATATACTAGTGGGTTCTTTCTTTATGCTCCATGAAGATACTGAGCCCAGTTCTGCTCTCAGTGAAGTCAGTGGGGCCAGGATTGGGAACAAGATAATAGTTTTATCATGGTGTCTCTGTCATTCAATACAAGGCTGATACAGATGAGGAACTGAGGAACAAGGGATGGAGAGCAGGAAGCAGGGCAATAATCTTAGTGTTGTAGCTCTGCCATGCAACAGTCATTTAAAAATACGAAGTATTCATTTGATTTGAAAGTTGTCTGTCATGCTTGATTTATCCGGCTCATTGCGCAAATAGTCAATTAATCCCCTTTCTTGAAAACAATAACAAATTTATTGCAGTCTGAGCAATTTCCGGCTTTATCCCTTGATAAACAGCAGTTTGGCAAAAGCATTGGTAAAGAGAGCTGTGTAGAGTGCTGTGACATTGGTATCTACAGTCTAGTGGAGCTCAGACCTGTTTCACATTTCTGTTTCCCTAGGCATCACGTGCAATGCAGAAAGATTAGAAAAGTTGAAGTGCATAATTAGAAAAACATGCACTCATTTCTCTCTGCAACAGACTCGTGGGGGGACCGCTGTCCTTGACACCAGTACAAATCCTAGGTAATCCTAATGAAGTCAGAGGAATTAAGCTGGGAGTTAAGAGGAGAATTAGGTCTCTAAAGTACATTTTATGCTAAATAAGGAATGGCCAGGAAACATGTATTTAAATGATGAGGATAACATGAGGCCCCCATGCAACCAGCCAAGGAAAGAAATAAAATCATGTGAGGAGAGGAGGAATACCCTTTGCAACCATCACTTTGATGCTATGCAATTTCAGAGCTCTGGCCTGCAGATATTTCTGTGCCTCTCCCACTGAGGAAAAAGCAGGTAGTAACATCAGGGCAGATGGTGCTTTCCACTTCCCAGCTGAGGCTGGGAGGGTGGCAGCCAAGGAGATGGTAAAGGAGTAGAGCAGCGCACAGAAACACCAATACAGTTAGTCCCAGGTGTTCAAACATCATGTATCAGGGCTTCAGAAATCATGAGATTGGCTTAAAATCATGAACTTGAAAAAAACCATACTTGAATTATTTTTATTTGCCTCTTTGTTTTTTGAGTCTCTCCTCTTCTCCTGAGGAAGCTTTGCAATGTCAATGCAAGCCAGTGGCCCCTATAGTGAAAGGACAGGGGGGTAGGATCTGGGAAGAGATATCTAGAGGTTCAAGTAGCACTTGTATGATCTCGCTGCTCCTCAGGCAGCTCATGGGTCTCAGCTTCAGAGAGGCTACAAAACCTCTAAGCCACTTCTGTGCTGGCCTGACCAGCCTCAGGATTGTTGAAGCATAGAGCTAGCATTGCCCTTAGTGCCGAGTACAAAGAGCTGCAGGTTTGACCCACAATAATCACTAAACAGTGACTTTGAAAGAAAACATTGATAGAAATGGGAACTGTTCTTTCATGATGAATGGTCCCTTCCCAAATTGTGATGTGAGGTTTACACACATTTTTCCTTTGTGTCTGAAACCCAAACACACCCACACTGTTCAAGCACAGTGAAGTAAAACCTGGGAGTGTGTTGGGGTCACCTGACTGGTTGTAACTCAGGCTGGCAGGAGCCAGAATGGGGCTGTGAGGCTGTAGACAAGATGCTGGGGTTAGAGCCACTGAACCAAAGCTGTCTAAGTCCACAGACACTTCAGGGTGTAACCTGCATGCTGGTAGGTTGGCTGTGAGTGTCCCAGGCTGGAAGCTACAACAGCAAAGCAGAGTTGCAGGGCAAGTGGTGATATAACCCGTCACTGGTCTAGATTGCCCCCCAAGTTCCAGAATGTCACAATGTCCAACACAGACAAGCAGAGGTGAGGCTCTTCCGAGCTTCTAATTGTGCCAAACTGACAAGAATCCTTCTGTTTTCTTTATGTTTTAATTTAAATTTCAATCCTGTATAATACTTCTTCAGTCTTAAATTAATGAGGCAAGTAAAAGCCCAAAAGGACAGAATCATCTGTGAAAATTGATATGCATCATTTTCTTCTTAGACTATATAGTAAGATGAGGCCCTGAAACATAAATCTTTCATAAATCCTAAGGCCTGAACTAAAGTAATGATCAAGACTTTGCTAACATAAAGCTAAGTTAAGCTGTGAGCCAGAGGCAGGCCCTGCTTGCAGAAACTGGCAATGAAAGGGCTGATGTTGCAAAAATACACATACCTAAAAGGTACTGGAGATACCAGAACACTCCAATACTTGCACATTCCACACAGATAACAAGGACAGGGGCAAAAGGGTAATATGATGGTGTGACAGACGTAAGCCAGTGGGGTGCAGGAGTCTGGTAGAGGGCAAATATACTGGTCACTGGATGAGTAGTTCTCTGTTCCCTGAGTGACCAGAGCAGGGGCTGCACTAGAGTAATCAGGAACCTGCTAGAACCAATTAAGGCAGACAGGCTGATTAGTACACCTGCAGCCAATCAAGGCAGACTAATCAGGACACCTGGGTTTAAAAAGGAGCTCATTCCGGTCAGGTGAGGAGGAGCCAGAGGAGAGGAAGTGCATGTGAGGAGCTGGGAGCAAGAGACACAAGGAGCTGAGAGTGAGAGTGAGAGTGAGAGGGAGAGGGTGTGCTACTGGAGGACTAAGGAGTACAAGCATTATCAGACACCAGGAGGAAGATCCTGTGGTGAGGATAAAGAAAGTGTTTGGAGGAGGCCATGGGGAAGTAGCCCAGGGAGTTGTAACTGTAGCTGTCATGCAGCTGTTACAGGAGGCACTATAGACTGCTGCAATCCACAGGGCCCTGGGCTGGAACCCGAAGTAGAGGGTGGGCCTGGGTTCCCCCCTAAACCTCCCAACTCCTGACACAGGAGGAGCTGATCCAGACTGTGGGGAAGATCACTGAGGTGAGCAAATCTGCCAATAAGCGCAGGACCCATCAAGGTAGAGGAGGAAGTTTGTCAAAGATGGATAGAGTTGTTTTGTTCCAACCAACATGTACAAGGTGAGAGGCGGCACCTTACTACATAGAGGGGTTGTACCTTGCTACGTAGAGGGGTTGCACCTCAGTACGTCAGGAGTAATGTGTCACTGGTTTGTACCTGTGTATAAGAATGCACCTCTGAGTAGATATCTTTGTCTGGCCTAGGGGGCAGTGGAAAGTCCCACCAGTGACTGAGCTGGTCCATTGTCAGGGAGCACATATGTACTAGCAGAACTGTTGACATTTGATCTGGGGAGCTAGAGACTGTTTCATTTGCCAATAAACCTGGCTGGGTGCCTTCGTACCTTATCAGAGTCTGTGGTCATTGGGGCTCTTTCAGAGGTCTGCTGTGTGTGTCAGCTATCTGCGCAGAGCCGGGGCAACACACAGAGGGAACACACGCATGCAGCCAACTGTTATCAACATTGAACAGAGCAGAGCACCATACCAGTAGCATCTGATGACAGACTGTAACATTTTCAAGGTGCCTCCAGTGAAATATAATTTATTACCTCTCAAGCTCTTTTTGGGGGGGGGGAAGGGCAGGGAGGAGGAGGTGTCATTATAATGTGTGAATAGTTCATGTTTTCAAGTTTGTTATTCATTATACAATGCCTTCCAAATTACTGTGGATTATTGTGATCTTAGATACTACAGTAATGGGCACCTTACAAAGGGAGTTAGATCATTTATATTTTATAAGGCAGAAGGGTCATCATAGTTGTTGGAGCACAGGACTGGAAGTCAGGAGTTTTGCTTTCCATCCCTTGTACAGCCACTGGCTTATGTGACTCTGGATAAGCTGTTTGTTCGCACACTATTCAGTGCTCAGTTACTATGGACATGAGACAATAGAAATGTCTAGATAGATACATTTAATGGTTCTAGTCCGCCTGTTTCCATATCTATAAAAGGGGGATAATAATACTCAACTGCCTCTGAGGTGTGCTGTGAGACTTAATTGACTAACGTTTGCAAAGTTTTTTGATAGCCTTAATTGGAAGATGCTACAGTGCCTAAGTGTAACGTATTATTATTTATTATAGTACCTATTCTAATCCATAATGAAGTCTTTATATATAAATTGGTTGGACCCAGAACACACACCCATATCATGTGGAAGATGATATGAGCTCTCCTTATGTCAACATTAGAGCTGGGTGGAGAAAGGTAATTCCATTTTGTGGAGGATTTCAATATTTTGAAATGTGGTGGCGTTCTGATTTGGAAGGAAACCCAAAGAACATGAAATTCTCTGAGAAAGAAATGGCTCACTGAGTGCAGAGTAGTTTAGAAGCCTGGACTCCCCAGCAGCCGACCATGAAATCTGGTAGGAAATCAGGCAGGTTCTGTCAAAAACGTAATCATATCCACAAAACACTCAGAGTTCAATGAATCAGGAAATTCCAATCACAAATATTTCCAACTAGCTTTAGTCAACATATTACACATATAAATATTTTATTGGTATTTAAGACAAATCCTGCAGCTTTTATTCAGATATGTGGAACTTTGGCTTGAGTTACAAACACATCATTTGGTCAGCTGGCATTGTCCATGGCAGACAGTGATTATTTGTATACCTGTGAGTCTCCAATGCTGCCTATATGAACGCCTATGTATCTATGCTTCTAGTATGAATTTACACAGGAATGAAAAAACAGGGGTCCCCAAAATGTTAGCAATGAAACCCAAAGCAACGTAAAACACATCTGGTTTCAGATTTCATTGGAAATATTAGTACCAATTTAAATTCAGAAATTAGTTAAAATTTTATGGGTTATATCTCTGTCAAGGTGTTGCCAAGTTTTTGCTGCTATTTTTAGCCATTGTTTATGTAGAGGTTTTTTTAGCCATTGTTTATGTAGAAGTTTTTTATGTCAGCCAGTCAAATCAACAGAGTTTCCAAGTTAAATTATAAACTCTATTCCCAGAGCTGTACTGAGATCCTTGCTGATGGTGGCAATACACAAACAAGAAAACAAGCCACACAAAGAGCCTGGTTAATTTCAGCTGAAATGAAGACTGGGGTGCATGAAAATAATCAGTTTAGGTTCCAAAATCCAGAAGTTTAATTCTGATCTGACCCAAATATTCAAGTAAAATCAGAGCCAAGGATGCTGATTTCTACTTGCTATCAGGTCAAACCTGTCAAGTTTCACATGGCTTCCTTTCAACATCATAATTCAATACACATCCATGTGTAACTCAAACCACATTAGCTTGAAACTCAGCTCAGACTGATCAAAACCTTGGTAAAGGTGGCCCACGTTTTCATTGTATATGACAACGTGAAACTCTACAAAGCTCATATCATGAGCAGATGAGCAGATGAAAGTTTTGCAGAGCTTAACTGAAAAAATACAGATGCAGAAAAATAAATGTCAAAAATTCTAAAATAGTCGCAATTTTGTTTTTCCTTATTTGTTAGACTATGAAAATTATTTGGCAGAGTTCCTTTTAAATCAAATTAAGTGTGTGTCTACATGGGGTCATCCGGGAAAATTAATCCAAATCCATTACAGGTGTGAATTTGAAGTAAATTAGTTAAACTACATTAAATCCCTATGTAGATATAGTTAATCAGGGCTTGTCTACTCTTGAAATGCTACAATGGCACAACTGTAGTTCTGCAGCTGCACTGCTGTAACTCTTCAGTATAGACACCACCTATGCTGACAGGAGAGTTTCTCCCATCAGTGGAGGTAATCCACCATCCTACAGGGGTCGTATTTGGTCAACAGAAGAATTCTTCATCAACCTAGTGCTGTCTACAATGGGGAGTAGGTTGGCTCAACTATGCCACTCAGTGGCGTGGATTTTTCATACCCAAATGACATAGCTGGGTCAACTTAACTTTTTAGCATAGACCAGGCCCCTGAATTAAAGTAGCCTTAATATAGTTTAGTTTCATTCACTTTGGAAGTGAATGAAGCTAAACCAAATTAAGGCGATTTTAATTCTGAATGAAGATGTTTATGTGAGTGAAATGTTGTTTAACACATTTCAACTTTGCACCTTCAGTTAATTCAGATTAACTTTCTTGGAGGTCCCCATGCAGACAAATTTAAGGCACAACAGTTGGCGCGACAGATGACGACAATCTTATCTTTACAGAGATTTGTAAGTGATCTTTATTCTGTCCTCCAAAGTACTCTGAAGGGTACTTTCCTTTAGAAAAGCACTAAAATATTTTAGTCTTTATAACCTCCTGAGTTCACATCTACTATAGAAATGTTGTAAATATTTTTCATACAATAATCTTTTTTACTACTTATCAGCTTATAAAACTATGTGTTTTCCTGAATCAGTGCTAAACTTTAATCCCTCAAATAAATGCAGATGTTATTATGGTCATTTAACTTGGCATACAGTTACCTCCTGTGGTATGGTATGCAGATGTCCGTGTGTTTTGGAGGAACAATGTTCACATTGTGATAATAAAATTCCAAGGAGACCAATCATGCATTTAACTTTGTTTTACGACATACCTGTAGCTTAAAAGAAACAAAATGCTATTATAGGGGAAAATCAGCTATAATTCATGTAGATTTTATAGGACAGGAGTTACAGATGTGCTGTATTTAGAATATCTATCTTTCTATGACACATGACTTTTTTTTCTTTAGAGTGGAAAAATTGTAATGAATTGACTGAAAACATGCAAAAACATTCAACCACTGAAACTAAACTTTTTCACACTGGTACTAAACTGCTAGACTCTCATCTTCCATGTGCTCTTGTGCTTAGCTAAAAAATAGAATTTGAATAATTAACAATGCTATCTTCCTGTAAGCTGCTAACAGGAAAAAAATGAAAAATAAAAGGTAATTAATGTGTATTTGTAGAAGCTGGCTGCTTCTAAAATTTGTCTACATGTAATATGCAAAGACCTACCCATAACAATAAGATTCTGAGCATGTTACTAAAATTTTATTTCAAGTAAACAAAAGCAAAGCTGCGTTTTCAAGTGTCCAAGATTTTTAGTGGTAATAACTTGTAAAAGTTGGGACTATAGCTCACAAAGTTTCATGCCATTTTGCTTGTGGCCTTTCCTAATAAGACCCATACCTCAGAAGTTTCTTACTGTGGAGAAGTCCGGAGCTAAAGTACATGTGCTGCATTAGGGCAAATACCATGCATATTTGTGCTGAGAGGATTTACATTCCTGCCAACTGTAAATTGTGCTTTGTTTTAGTTTTAAAGATTTTTTTTTTGCTTTAGGGACTAACAGTGAGCCACATTATACAGAAGCACATCACAGACTCTGACAACTTCAAGCTAAATTCATCTGTAGCAATAGATGCCACTCTGTTGACACCAAAAGAGTTATGTGAGCATCAGATTTGAGTCCTTTGTCTCTAATACTGCTGTTTGCATCATCCATGGAGCTACACTGATTTACATCAGCTGAGACTGTGGCTCTCCTTCTATCCTAACTAAAAATAAAAGTTAGGGTGACATGATTTCCAGTGCAAGGGAGACACTAAAGACCCACCTAATCCATAAGGCAAATCCAGCCCTGAACTCCAAGACTATAGAGGGGCCCCGGTAGCAAAGCCAGTGTGGTCATACTGTGGAAAGGGGCTGGATATGAGGAAGCTAAGGGAGCTCACTACTTGCACAGCATGGAGTCCAGACCTATAGGGACTTCTTACATGGAAGCACATAGAGCTATAGGGCAGAAAGCCAGGGGAAAGAATGGAGATTCTGCTATGTGGATTTTCTTGACCCATCTACCAGACACCCCTATGATATAGGCATGCTGGGGCTCCAGAGATCTGCTACAGCTATTGGGTTGAAGAAGCCTCCATGAAATGTCTCTACAGCTATTCCACAGCCTTCCTAGAATTCCTTCCTGCCCAGCCCACAAAGAAGATACCCTTAGCCTTTCCCAGCTACTTGTGCTGGGCACTGGGGAAATCAATTTTGTCCTCAGCCCTGCTGGGACTCAGAGCTGCTCACAATGTACTATCTGGAGACTATCAGTAATTTACAGGAGGGAAGCTGAGCACTGATAAGGAGGAGCCCAGAGCAGTAAACTCTTAAGTCTGACATTTAAAAAAAATGGAGAAGTGCCTATAAAACTGCAGAGAGGGGTACATGAGAAACTGCTTTATTGTACATGCTTGTATTTTTCTGTTATGTACCTAATATGTGTATTTAAAGTCATCTACCAACATGTCCTTTAAAGCACTGTGGATTTTATTGCAAGTGGTAAGTATCCTGTGTTGTACTTCCAGGTCCTCCTTTGAGTCTGACTGTTCTTTTGAACTATAAAAACTCTTGTCCACAGCCCAGTAATAGGTGCACTTTGACACTTTCAGCTTTAATGTGCCCAGGATAGAGTCTGAAAGGTTAAGTGCTATTTGAGTGTGCACTTTTATAGCAAAAGTATGTTGGAGTCCACGACAGGAAGAGAAGAAACAGAAGGATCATAGTGCTAGAAGAAAGAGTGGTAACAAAACCAGAGATGACAGCTTGGGACATGGAACTTTAAGGATCCCTTGGAAAACAAATACCAGTTAGAGTAAGGAAAGGTTGTGGGGGGCCAAGAGGACAAAACTAGGTGAAGGATTGGACTGCAATTCACAAATGTCATTGAACAGAAATTTGTTGTAGGCAGTGCTGCTGTAGCTGTGTTCGTTCCAGGACACTATAGAGACAAGGTGGGTGAGAATATATTTTATTGAACCCACTTCCTTTGGTGAGAGAGACAAGCTTTTGAACTTACACAGAGCTCTACTTCAGGGCTGAAAAGCACATATTCTCAATTCTCTTTGCCAAATTCTTCCCTCAGGGTCTGGCTACCATTGCAGCTGTACAACGCTGGGAGTTAAACCTGTCTTCATACAGCTGAGTAGGGAAAGTGCTGCAATCTGGCCACAATGACAGTTACCAGCACACTGTCATGGCCACATTTGCAGCATCTGCAGCGGCATTGGGAGCGGTGCATTATGAGTGTTAGGTAAATAAAGCAAGTCCTCACTCACCTCTCCAGCACCCGAGTTCGTGCGGAGTTGGTATGGGGCACACAATTCTGTCAGAGACCAGACACCAATGCGTTGATCAACGGGCTCACACTATCCTTAGCTCTAAAAGCTTTAGATTAAGTGTGGCGCCTTTATTGGGGTGAGCATCAGTATTTATACACAGAAGTAAACAAAGTGATTAACAAAAGATAATGGTCATGCATAATCAATTAAGATTTTACAGGAAAAGCAAGTTAACAAGTAAATGCATAGAGATAAAGGCTAATGGCTACTTGAGAAAGGGGGTGTCATGAGTAGTTTGCAGGTCAGTGTTTTGTTCAAAAGGGTTCAGGAAGGATTATGCAGAGACAGCCAGTCTGGGTGTGTTTTGGCTCCCCAAAGTTCACCAAAAGTTTTAGACCCAACATGAGCAGCTATCCCAGCGTTCAAGTGGCTGCAACGTGCTTTACAAAAAGGGTGGGTGGAGTATGACAGGGAGCGTGGGGGAGAGAGATTTTTAGATTTTTGGAGCCGACACTCTGTTAGCAGCTGCAAGTTCCAATCCCCTCCCCCACCCTCACCCCTCTCTCGCTCACTGAAAGCACCAGATAAGCAGCCTCCCCGAAACGGACCCGCCTGTCCCTCCCTCGCTCCCGCATGCTGTGCTGCTTCTCTCCTCAAGCCCCCTCTCTTCAAGCAAACACTAGCTGTGGGCGTTCCAAAGGGAGCTCATTCACAGCAAACAGGAGCGGTGTTTGTTTTTTTGATAAGCAGCTTTGGGAGCCTGGAGTTCACAACAAATCAAACAGAGGCTTCACAACAAAACAAAGAGCGGGACCTTCACTTAAAAGCATTATGGGAAGGTTCCGGAGGTCAGTTACAGCGTAGTAAGATTATTCACTGTTTACACTGGCACCACAGTGCTGCAGCACCAGCGCTATTCTCTTTATTTCTTTCGTTGAAGTGGAGTACATGCAGCGCTGTAGCCAGGGAGATACAGCGCTGTATGTGCCTTGCCAGTATGGACAGGGAGTGAGTTACAGTGCTGTAAAGTGTAGCCAAGGCCTATGATAAGGATTTGAAGTTATTGGTGAAGTTAATTTGAAGATGGGTGCTTGTATCAAAAGCCAAAATTTGGCCCAAATACTTTAAAAAAGATAGATAGATTAGTTCCACTTAAATCAGCTTTGCCCTTAGTCTGATTAATTTTGTTTTACATTCACCAACCTCTGATTTCAGTGGAGTTATTACAGATTTCTCTGTCTACCTACAGGTCCCTTTTTAATTAGTTAACTCTCTATCTATCTATAATCGTTTACTAGGAAGTCTTGAAAATGAAGGGATTTGTGAAATGTAAAACAAAATTTAAAAGGTTGAAAAATTGAAGAGGATGCAGCAAAAAGCTACAAAATTGATTCATTCTTCTTCCAGTAAGAGAGTTGAAGAGCCCTGTCTGTTTATTTTATGACAAAGATCAAAAGGTCTTGATCCTATACTTGATCACTGTGTATAGTATCTCCACAGGTAGAAAATACTAGGTACTAAAGGGTTCTTTAATCTAGCAGAGAAAGACATAACAAGAACCAACAGCTGGAATTTAAAGCCAGAGAAATTCAAAATTGGGAATGAGGCAGAAATTTTTAACAGTGACTGTGATTAACTATTAGAACAAACTACCAAAGAAAGTTGTGGTAGTTTCACATTCGGTGATGTTTCCAGATCAAGACAAAATGCCTTTCTGGTCAAGCACTAGCTATTGGGCTCAGTACAGGGATTACTGGTAAAAATCTATGACCTGTGTTATACAACAGGTCAGACTAGATGATGCAATGGTCCCTTATAGCCTTAAAATCTGTGAAAATAAATCAGATTAAGGATGAAACTTGAGTTCAGTGGAGTTACTCTAGATTCATACTGGTGAAAATGAGCACAGTGCCTGAGTCCAAGGGGGGATAATTATAGACTTTTGCCACATTGCTCTATACTTCGCTTAAGTGGGTATTTGCTAGTTTTAAAAACTAGGAGCCAGATCTCATTGAGCTAGGAAGACAGACTATCCCCTCGATTCCCCTTACAGAAATCCCTACAAAACGTTCTCTTAAAGAAATAGTGGAACCCTGCAAAGTTCACAGGGGGGACTTTTGGGCCCTCAACCTCATGGATCCCACTAATGAAATTAGTGCCAGCAATGGGATCAAGGCCTGCACTTCAGCCTATTGAAGTAGTGGAGTACTCCTACTGACTTCCATGGATCAGGCACTAAATAGCTCACTGGAAAGTTAAATAAATTCCAAGGAAAAACTGTAGTATGCATAGTGATTTGGATTATCTAAAGTTAAATGTGTCTTCTGGACATGACAGCAGGAACCATGCCTCTTTGCCCTACTCCATCTCTCAGTCAAATGTGTGCAAGAGCGAGGGTGGGATGACTTGGCTACAGAAGAAAACCATTTAATAAAATTATGGCAGCAGATTACCTTTGGAAATTATGCCAATTGCAATCCCAGAGTGTTTAATTGTTATAGATTGGATCTGAATTAGGTGAATGTGAAGTTGGTGTTACAAACATTGTAAATATAAGACAGGAGGAACCAACATCCCTAGGTTATTTAGAAATGGACATATGACACCTGACAGAGGGGCCAATGCTGTCTCCAATTCAGTACTCCAGCCACATATAGAAGCTATAAAAATTCCATAACAGTCTGGGGAAAAGTTTTCCTACTGCATTGTGTAGAGCTAGTGCACAGGCCCTACTGTAGTAGGCATCTCAGAGGTGGGAGGAGGCATCTCCGTAGCACAGTACTACAGGGATACTGGGGACAGTGCAGTCCATAGGCTGCCATGGAGAAGCTGCTGTAAAGTAGAGCACTCCAAGGATTTCTCTAACTTGAGGGGTTGTTTTGGCTCTTGCAGCAACCCAGAATCCTGGCAATGCAAAGGTAGCTCAGATCCACCTTTGCCCCCTTGCCTTTTTGTGTTGCACCTTTCATGAAGTGCAGCAAGGAATCTGCTCCAGCCTATGACAGCTTCATATTATAATTCCATTTTAGAATTTCCAAGTGTTCAGGATATGTGTGCTGCAACCCAGTAAGATCACTGGGGTTTAATATATGAAACTGAGGATGGTATTTTTTGTATTAGAATTGTTTTTATTTCACATTAATGTTAGGTTAGACTGAAATCTAAAATACCCATCTAGGAGAACTGCAAATATGCTGCTTAATAGTAGTGGTTGTTGTTGAACAAAATGATATCAGAAACTTTCAGAATACTTTAAAATTGACTCTTTAGAGAAGGGATTACCTATTGTAGGTGATCATTGGTGCGAGTTCTAAAATAGATATTTTGTTCTATATTATTTGACTAATTAATAGCTTGGGACCGAGATTTATAACAGATAATTTAAAGAAGCATTTACTTTTTGAAGTAGCGACTTTTGAAGTTGCTACTTAATTTAGCATAACCAAAAGTCATAGCACACGTGAAAAATCTCAGATAATAATTCTGTCCTTTAACATCATTCTTCTTACATCTGAATCTGGGAGACAAAAGGAAAGAAAGTTGCTAATACTGCATTCAACAAGTATAAATGTCTCTGGAAGTGGCATTTAGCACTATGAAAGAAGAGTTATATTCTCAACAACAACATGAAAGAAATCATCCATTAAGGTATCTTTCATAAAGATTTCCAGCAACTGACATCAATCATTCCTCTGAGGCATTGATTAAAGTAATTAGAAAAAGTACTGTGATACAGTGAAATATTGAGAATCTTCAGACTCTGCATTTCTGAACCTCTTTGTCTGCTTTTCAATCAGACTTAACCTTCAAATTCAAATGTCAAAGAATATGCCATCATTTTAGAGACTTTTCAGAGAACACAATAATAGGTAATGCCATCTACTTAGTGTACAATTTTATACTCATTTTGGAAGATATTGCAGTTCTTCAATCTTGGTTTGCTTTCAATACTTCAATCACAGATGGAATTAGGACAACTTTTCCTTTCACAAAGGTTCATATAAAGTGATTGCCTGCATTTTGAAGGCTTAGTAATGTGATATGTCTTACTTCTTCAATGGGCTTGATATACTACTTTTAACAACTTTTTCTGATTGTAGATGAGGACACTGACATTAATTTGAAGTGGAGGAGAGGAAATGGACACTTGCAGGTTTTCCCAAGACCTTCTGGGGCGGGGGATGTGGGGAGGGGAGAACTGAACACAGCAAAGAAAATCTCAAATACAATTTTATCCTATTCATAATAAATTAGAAACAGGGGACAGCTAAACTGAACTCTGTGATCATCTGAAAATTGTATACCTTTTAAAAAATTACATATTTTACTGGCTTTTTAACAAAAGTGCACAAGGACAGAAAAGGTGGAGAAGTATTGCTTGCAACATTGAATGCGCATGGAAACATAAACGAATCAGATCGAATAAATTGTGTACTTTCAGATTATTTCTAATTGCATAGAGGCACCAGCCATATGTATCCAAAGTGAAGATCATATTTGATCAGTGGTTTTTGTTCTGCTCTGATTTTATAGGCCAAACCCAGATGTACAAGTAGCATAATTAACTAAGGAAATATCCTTTACTTCAAACCTTATTGCATGATTATCAATTCATTCAGAAGGTAAAATTAACAGGACAGAATTGTGAAATTATGAGGACAGGAAATCCGCTTCCCCTCTTTACCCAGGGAACAAGAAAAATATCCAGTTCATTAGGCAAATCCGAAATTTGAAGCAAGGAAACTTAATGCGTACATTGCAATATCTTAAAATATTGTAAAAGACACACTACATCAGACTGAATAACTCTCCATGGCATTTAGTACCATGTTCTTTAAAAAGAAAAGGTCAGAAAGTACTTTAAGTTCTGAAAATACCAAAAACTCTCCTAACCTACTTAAAATATCTTAAACCCAAGTTACAAACTGTGCCTTTTTAAGGCACAATTACAGCTAGAGCTAGGGCACTTTGCAGCTGGAATTCAGCCAGAATTTGTCCTGGAGCTCCCAGAGGAGTGTATGCAGCTCTGTCTTTCAGCAAATGCAGCATGTGCCCTCTTCCATCACCAGCTGTAACCTTCCCTGCACCTATTAAAAGCCTGAGTTTCCTATTTCACCTGGAGGTATGAAAGAAATCTCATGATGGCTACCTGCATCTGAACCCAACTTCCAACAATCAAGCACTACAGGAATTGTAGATAAAACTTCTGACTAAATCTAATTGAGCCATAATAACCAATAAAATGTGACATATCCCAGTAGGCTTCATACCATAGGGCTGGATTCTACCCCCTTTAGTCAAAGTGGCCCCAATTCTGCAAAAAACACATGCTTAAATCACACTCAAGGCAATGGGACTTAAGTGCTTTGCTGAATAGGGATGGACTTAAGACAAGTGATTAAAATTAAGCATTCACTTAAATGATTTGCTGAAGTGGGGCCTGAATGCAGAATGGCACTCGGCTCCAGAAGTAGTTGAAATCAGTGGGGCCATAGATACTACAGTGATAAGCACAGTGTAAGAATCTATATAGAATAAAATAGAACTACGTTATCACTCAGTGTGGGTAGAAGTGGTAGAATTAGATCCTTAAAGATGGCAGGTACCCAGTACCTCACTCACAAAGGATCTTTTTCAGAGAATATAAATAGCAGAGTTTACTCAATGAGACTCCTAGTAAACATCAATAAACATATATTACAGTGGGAGTTTAGATGCCAAATCAGCATGAGTTTGGCAAACTATCATCCTAGAATATTAAGTATTTTTAACTTTAAAACAAATTTTAGCTACAAAGAAAAGAGTAGCCAAGAAGCCCAATTTCAAATGCTATCATTTTTGGAGCTGCAGTTTTAGATATGCCAGGAAATGGCCTCGATGAGGTTTTTCCTGCTGAGAGAGAGAGAAATTCTCCTTTCATGTTGAGTCAAGAGAAATGTTGTTGTTGGGTTTTTTTGCTTTAGTTTACAATGAGATCCAGAAATATAAATGTGTATTTAAGTATTAATGCATGACTGTAGACTGAGCCTGTGCACATTCTTGATTATTTGATTGTTGCATACTGATTATTTTTCTTTGTGCCTACCAAAAATAAAACAGGATAATAAATAAATTCATAATCTTACTTGGAGTCATAAATAATCTCACCAGAGGTCTACAGCCAGCAGCGGTTCTAGGCACCAGTTCTCTAAACACATGCCTGGGGCGGCAAGCCATGGGGGGCACCCTGCTGGTCCCTGTGAGGGCAGCAGTCAGGCAGCCTTCGGCAGCTTGCCTGTGGGAGGTCCTCCAGTCCTGCAGATTCGGTGGCAATTCGGCAGCAGGTACGCCGAAGTCGTGGGACCGGCGGACCTTCCGCAGGCAAGCTACCAAAGGCTGCCTGACGGCCCTGCTTGGGGCGGCAAAAAAGCTAGAGCAGCCCCATCTACAGCTTCAGGAAAGTAGGTTCCTTGGTTCAAATGCAATTGCCAGGGAGGGACAAAACACTTGTATTAACGCAAAATATTGGTTCAACTTATCAGAAACCACAAGAAAGTTTCTAGCTGGAAGCTGACCAAAGAACAGTAGCAGCAGTATGTAGAGTCAAGCTGGGAAAATATCTGAAGGTCACATAGGAATAAATGTGGATACAAGGTCAGTGGGTCAAAGTCATTAGCATCTGAAGGCACTGGAGTTTGTATCAGATACGAGAGCGGTCTCAGTCCATATCTTAATGGACCAGTGTCACAATTATCTCTATCCTGATCAAAAAGAGTCTCAATGGAGAAGCCAAAGCACGAACAAGGTATGGGTAGTGGGTATAGAGGACCTGATCCAAGCCCATTGACATCAGTGGAGAGATTGCTACTGAATTCACTGGGCCTTGAATGAGACACATGAGGTAGTTCCTGCATGTCAAAATTAAGGCCTAGAGGGAAGTCATTGTGAGGGGAAGATTTCAAACCACTGGCTGTTGTTATTAGTTGAGCTGGTTGAAATTTTTCAAGTAGAAATATTTCCTACTGAAAAATACTGGTTTATTGAAACCAAGTTTTTTCATGGGAAAATGTCATTTCTGATGAAAATTTGATTTCCATATGGGAAATATCAAATGTACAATTTTTGTTTTAACTTAAGATGTTTCTCTTCAGATTTTTGGCTTGAATAAATTGAAACAATATTATAAATTGGAGTGTTGATTGGAAATGAGAGTTTTCATTTCATTTCAACTTAAAATGTCATTTTCTTTTGGCTTTTATTCCCACCAAAAGAGAAACAAAATGACTTTTTAAGTCAAAACAAAATGACAATTTTAATTTTGTCTTGAAATGTCACTTCAAAATTAAAATGTTCATTTTAAATTGGTTTAAAACATCCTGCATGAAAACTAAAATTTTTCTACCAAAATTTGAGTGAAGATTTTTCATTCCAAATTTCTCATGAGAAACAATTTTGTTTTCTGACCAGCTCTAGTAGCTGCTGTAATAAAGAGAAGAATGGTACTAACCAGGACATGGGAAAACTGAAGTTAGAGTCCTGGCTCTGTCAGACTTCCTGTGTGACCCGCCTCTGCAGTAAAAGAGGGAAGTGAATGGATAGAAGGGCTGGAAAATGAAGACCAGGGAAATTGTGGGATGGCCCACTGGAGGCACTGGGACCCTGGAGGTTTTTCGCCTTCCCCTGCAGCGTGGGGCACGGGTCGCTTGCTGGTGATTTCTCTGCAGCTTGAGGTCTTCAAACCAATTTTGAGGATTTCAATAACTCGGTCCTGGGATAGGGGTTGTTATAAAATTGGATGGGTGGGGTTCTGTGGCCTGCCTTGTGCAGGAGGTCAGACTTGATGATCAGATTGGTCCCTTCTGACCTATGAGTCTATGAGTCTATGAGACTATCAAAACCCAGTTAAAAGCTGTATCCACATGACAACTTAGGTGAGTCTGAGCCTGCCTTACAGTGGAATCTGGGTTCTAACTATACCCTGAGCTGAGCAAGTAGGCCTAAGTTCAAACCCCATAAAAACCTTGGTTTGGGGGATAAAGCCCAGGCTTGGATAAAAGCCCAGGTTAAGTTTTTCAGTGAGGACCTTAAAAGTATTTAGGTATTTAAAAATAAAAATAAGTGCTAGTGACAGTTTGAAAAGCACATAGATGCCTAATTTCCATTAGGCACCTAGGCCCTTTTAAAAATTCTGTTAGGAACCTATCTGCATTTTTAAGCACTTCAATACCTTTAAAAATCTGGCCCTTAGTCTCTCTGTGTCTTACTTCTGCATTAGTAAAATGGGGACAACTGAATCATTCCACTAATGCGCTTGGAACATTCAGCACACTTGTTTAACACCCATGGTATTAAAAGAGGGTAAGTATAAGTGAATTAGCTATTGATAAGGGACCCAGTTCTGAAAAGTACTTGCCTAGTCCCATGCAATTCAATAGTTACTCAAGCAAGTACTCCTCTTGTGTGTATGTGTTTGCATAATAGGCCCCACAGCACATTACCCACCATACCACTCAGAATTTTTGTTTTATATTTGTTTAGCTTTTATTACACTGTTGCATTTATGTAAAGAAAGTTTGAATAGCAGGAACTTTCCAGTTGCTATAGCTTTCCTGGGGGGTTATTTCTGAAATAAGTGAGGTGAGAACTATTTCAGAAAGGATTTTGCAGTAACAATGACTTCATTCCAGATTTGTGTTTTATGAATTCTAGCTTGGAGGAATAAAGAAGCTATAAAGGCATAGCCATTCATGCAGAAATCTAAGTGGATAATCCTAATCAAGAGACACTCATTAAGCCCCATTTAATATTATTCATTAAATAGATAATTAATAACCCAATCAGCTTAAAAAACCCTATGCAATACTGAAAAGAGTATAATATATATCTGTAAAACTCTTTTACAAGATTTGTTGAATCTATCTTGAAAGGCCCACTGCTGGAAATTCACAAAGCTTCAAATTCTTCATAGATGGGCAGAAATCAGTCAACTGCACATCAATAAACAAGACTGGAGCAACTAGTTAGGGACCTCATTGTGCTGAAGTCAATGGGATCCCAGCCACTGACTTCAGTGGAAGCAGGATCAAGCCTATATCCTTTGGTCCTCAGTGAAGATTTTCTATAAAGATAATTTATGCATCTTAAATACACTGCAGTGGAAGTCTCCATGCACCAGGCACCATGAAGGAGACACATCGTCACATTGCAGATATAAATTAATGTATTAAACTTAAATCTGGATAAAGCAATGAAAAATACTATGTAGTATGTGGCAAGGGAGCTAAGGTGCAGTTGCTGTGGAAACCACATTACATTTAATAATTTTTGTATACTTAAAATTTCATCCACACTATTGCTTGTAGGTGACTTGTTCAGGAAAACAAATGCTGGTGCCCTTTTTGGCTTCTGTATCAGGTGTTACAAAGGCCTGTATATAACTATACATACCTGAGATACTGTAGCAAAACAGCACAGAGTGAAAATAAAAACAGAGACAATTAGCATGAAATGGAAAATTATCCCCACTCCCTAAAGAAGCTCTCTGCTCCAGTTTGTTGTTCATTGGCAGCCCTAATTTATATATTTTTTCTAAGAAAGAAAGACTTTTAGGAGATACTAGAATTTTTAGCTCTAGATACTGGTGGTTTTACACAGCCATAGCATAGGTACAGCATAGTCCCAGTCCTTAAGACTCACCTCTGCAGTGAATGGCTAGAAGCACTTGTCTGCTGCTTTTGGGTAGGCAGGTGATTAGTTGTGAGTCTCCTGATTCCTCTTCCTTTATTCGCCTACTTTCTTACCAATACTAACTTCCTCCTTCCTGCTATTCCCCCTCACCCTTCCCCTACTTCTGATTAAAAAACAACAAAACATGAATGAAACAAGATATGTGAGGTAATATCTTTAACTGGATCAACTCCTGTTGGTGGATGGTACAAGCTTTCAAGCTACACAGAGCTCTTCTTCAGGACTGGCGAAGGAAGTGGTGTCAGTTCTTTGCCAGATTCATTCCCTTGTACAATATATGCCTGTCCCTTCTCTCTCATCTGTTTTCTGTATTTATATTGTGAACCCTTTAGGGCTGGGATTATCTCTTATCTATGTTTGTATAGCACCCAGCACAATGGAACTCCAGCTTGTATTGGGGCCTTTGAGTAGTATCATGGTATACATGCTTATTACTACTTATATGGCCTCCATTTCCATAGTGTCCAAGGACCTCAGAATCTTTAAGGGGATAATTATGTAAACCCATACTCATACCAGTAGTCCTTACTCACGTGAGTAACTCCATTGGCTTATATGGGACTACTCAAGTGACTGTCTAATGGATAGGGGAATGCTGAACAATATTTATTTATAACTATTGCACTCTTCTTCCTGTACCTCAGAGCCACTTTTTGCTGAAGCACAAGCCTCCCAGTTCTGGCTTTTCAGGAAGCATTACACAGAGTTATACCTCAGGGCTACTGTATGTAAAACAGTGAAAACGGGTGTTAACAGCATGCCCCTGGTAGCTTCAAAGAGAGAATATCACATAATTTCTGAGTAAACACACATTTAATACACCGATTCTCAGTGTGTATGTTAATAAAGACGTTGTTACGGGGACCAGCTCCTCTCCCACTCCAAGGACATGAACCACTTCCTCTTCCACACAGTACCTCTTTTCTGTTGTTAGGAAAGGAGAAAGGAAGAAGCTGAAGTATATGTGGGTCTGATTCTTCCTTCACATTGGTGTAAATCAGGAATAATTCCACTGACTTCAGCATAGTTACAATGGTAAAACTGGTGCCAGTAAGAGGAGGCTCAGGCCACAACTATACATGCAGCGCTGCAGCTGTACCAATACAGCTGTGCTGCTGAAGCATGTCCGGTGAAGATGCTCCATGCAGTGGGAGAAAGCTCTCTTGTTGGCATAAAAAAAACACCCCTGTGAGCAGCATAAGCTATGTCGGTGGGAGAAACTCTCCTGCCAACACAGTGCTGTGCAAACTAGCACTTATGTCAGTGTAATTTATGTCACTTGGGGGGAGGAATATTCACACTCTGAATGACATACATTTTGATGACATAGGCTATAGTGTAGACATAGCCTAAGGCTCACTTGGGTTTCATTCTCGTTTATGGATGATTAAATTCACTCTGTTTTGGGGAAGGTTGAGGATAATTAAGTGGGTGCAAATGTAATTGACCCACTTTAAGGTATTTTTATCCTGCCAGAATGCTATAAAAGTAAGTGAGAATTGTGCCTACCTGTCTTACCTGTCTAATGACTTACGAGTAAAAAAGTGACATCATTCCTAAAGGACATTTTAAAATTCAGCAAGAGATTTGGAAGGAGTGCTTTTCCACAGGACAGGAATTGCCAGTGCTACTCTAACCAAGCAGTTTATACTTTCTAACGGGTTACTATTCTTCTGACATGTTTGGACATTGCTGCTCAAATTTATTAAACAGGACAAAATGCACCAAAAGTGTATGTCATTAAAGGGAACAAGACGAAAATGAATTGGACATTTCAGCACACTGTTTCTGTGACCACATTTGCTGAGTGTCTTTAATGGACCACAGAGTGAAGACCCCGACCGAGGGTATAGCTTCAAATTGCACACCGCTCATTATAGTGACTTTAGTCAGCCAAGTGTAAGATAGCTGTATCACTTCCCATATGCACCCTTCATCCCATTAAATACCCTATATGTGCTGGCTAGTCCAAGTCAATTTAAAAATAAGATTCATTATACTTTTTAATATTTCTAGTATGCATAAACTAGCCTGTGGCCTTGATCCATCTCCTGTTGAACTCAGTGCCCAAAAGTTGCACTCAGATCAATGGGGACAGCTACAGGCATATGACACCAGTAGCCACCAGTCCAATATTTCTATACTGGTTCATCCATATCCCACAGCAAGTTAACAAATCCTGCAGACACCCATCTGGAGGCATGCTCTGCTCAGTGCTCTGTCTACTCACTCTCTATTCTTTTTGGACACCTAACATGATTCAATAGAATTTAATGTTTAAATATTCACTGTCTGCTTTGCTTTTCTTTTCCCCTCAGTGACAAAAGGCTACATCACTAAGCTCCAGCTCATGGCCATGCTAATTTCTGATGGATACTCCTCTGATATGCCAAAATATTGAAAGAAGAAAACATTACATAAAAATTAAATAAATTGAAAGATTACGGTGCGTCTTAATAAATATTTTATATGAGAGATTTCATGACTGTTAAATATTACATTTATTTGAACTGTTCGCTTCATGCATACTCACAACTCTGCACTCTTCTGTAAATCTATTTGGTAGTAGCTGTTATGAGGTGAGACACTTATCATTCACAGTACATAACAGAGGATAGCTATTTAGAATTCACAGTCAATGTATTTTCATTATTAACATGAAAAAAATCCAGATCACACGCTAAAGGGTCTGAAATCATATTGCAAACAAATGGCCAAATTCCACAGTGAGAACTATGCAGGTAGACTTGTGGACCCACATTGGGGCCACTGAAGTCAAAGTCATGCTGCATGGATGAAAAGATGCAGATTGGGGTCTAGGGAGAGAAGCAGCAAATATTACCAGATGTAGGACTCGTTAGCATAAGCAGTCTTACTGATTTCCCAAAGCTCCAAATGACTCCAGTGGGAGTCAAGTAATCCATAAAATATGCATATACTAAACCAATTCACACCACTGCAATGCAACTACCTCTGAGGTGGAATGCAGCAGCTTTTTAACAGCACTCGGCCACACTGCACAACAATTTATGAAAGTTAAAGAAGATGACTGTGCCATATCTATTGAAACTGTGGGACTATAGGTATACGGAACATAACCACCCATGCTGGAACTTGGTTAGGACATCTTTACTCTTGCAACCAGTAACATGGGTTCGTTAAGAATTCCAGGTGATCAGGATCTGTGTTTTTGCTTCTTCAAAACAACACCGCTCTGTGCCGCAACACAATTCCCTGCTAATATTATGGTGGACTTGGATCAATACTGATTCACAGGCAGAAGTGCCAGACACTGAATTACAACCACCATCCCTGCAGAAACTGGCTATTTTGTGACAAATTCCCATCCACATATTCAACCAGCCTGATCTGCTCAGTTTATACTATCTGATTAGCTCACCATCGCCTGGGGTGTAAATTTGGTTTGAGGCTGTGACACCTCAGTGATTGTTTAACTGAAAGAACAATATCTGCAGATATAATTTCCATTGCTGTTCTAGCACATATTTCTTGGATGCTAAGCAGAGAACCAATAAAAACTACATTTGGGAGTCTAGTTTTTCTCAATGTACATCTGCAACTCTCATTAAAAGTAACTGGACTGTATGAATACCAATGGGAGAATAAAGTTGTAGATAAGCCATGCTGGGAGAAAACAAAGAATTGCTTATTTATTTATTTATATATGTTGCTTTTTTAAAAAAAAAAAGCTTTACCCCATTTCCCCTTGAGTCTAATGGGAGAAAAAGTTATTTAAGGAGTGCAACTTTTTTGGCTCCCACTAGTGGTATTTTTTTCAGAGGAGAATAACAAGCATTAAGAATAAGTTGGCTCTGAAGGGACGAAGTTACTTTTTAAAACAAAAAACCCAAGAGTTTGTCATGTCCTTGATTTTTCAAATTGTTTGTCCCATTATTCGCTCATTTTGCAAAACACACAGTAATCCACAATGGATCTCTCAGTCCTTTGTGGCTATTAGGAACGTTTTGCTATATATCAGTGAATGGCTGTGCTATTCTGGATTCACAAAGGACCCCGAGAATATATGTGATACATAACATTCTAATTCCTAATTTTACATACCGTTTTATAATAGTGGCCTAGAAGCCTGGAATGGAAGTCATTCGGCCTAATCCTGTTCAGCCCTGCACCTGTGTAAATCATGGGTAACTACATTGAAGTCAGTGTAACACAATGGTGTAAAATTGGTGTGAGAGTAGAATACGGCCTATGAAACTGATTGATGGTTGTCGTATGTCTATTGTGCACCACCTGGAAACCACAAAGCAGATCTGTTCCACTTCACCTCTACTTTCCCCTTTTCAGCACAATGCCCAGGGTGCAGACTGGCTCTGTTGGACTCACACAAGCTCTCATTGAGGGGAGTGGGTAGGAGTTGGGGAAGGGAGGACAGGAAGAGGTAGACATCCTTGAACCTTGACCTTTCCTAGCTGCTACAAGATCAATAGGGGCAGCTGCAGCCTAACACAACCAGTGGGCCACATGACCCTGAAAGCCTTAGGATTGATGGGATTCATGGGCACTCCTTCCCCACCTCTATACCTGCAGCAGTCTCAGTAATGGTGCAGGGATGGATTCCCTCCTAAATCCTTACGTGACCTAGGAGTACTGTAGCATAAAGCTTGGAAGAAAAATAAAACATACTGTATAAAGACGTGCATAGACTATGCAAGCAGACATAAAAAATAGAGTACATTTTTGCCAACCAATCTGGATAATGACCCAGGACCTAATGGTACATTTCTAGTACTATTTTACATAATACAGAATTGACTTGTCAAGCTTATTGCTACAATACATCACTAAGGCCAAGAGCCTAGTATGATTCAATAGAGGATTGGATACTGCTATGGATAATGGGAACATGCATGGTTATAGTCGACAGAGCAGCAACAGCTGTGTTTGTTTGTTTAGTAGGTATAGAAACCTTCATGGGTCAAGGCATAACTCAACTACAAAGTACTTATGTGAAATCTTCTCATAAGGGCAAGTTATTCCATACATTTCCACTATGTTATTTTTTGCACCTTCCTTTGAAGGATCTGTTCCTGGCCACTGTCAGAGACAAGATACGGGACTTGATAATTACTGTGATTCAGCATGGCAATTTTTAAGTTCCTGTGTTTGGTTTAATTAAAACAGAGGGTTCTCTCCTATCTTTAGGCCTTGTCCCAGAAAAAATTGCAGAGTAACATTTAGCATGCAGTATGGTTACAGACATTCTTGGTGGCTGTCTGCCACTGGTTTTTAATATGGAACACTGGAAAGTATCATTCAGAAAGAACCACGTCTGAACCAAACAACCACACTGGACCTTTACAAGTCCCTGTTAATTCACTGAAAGCAACAAGCTTTCTTGACATGGTGTATCAATATAACTTACAAACTTTTGTGTCAGAGGAGTCAAATACAGTCTAATATATACTCTGCGAATGGTCTGGATAAAAAACAGCTTGCTATTGTCACTCCATTTCACTGGAAGATAAAATAAAGTTGGAGAGTAAAGATTTAGTCCACCCCTTAAATCTTAGAATTCAGGTATGCAAGGTGCCTCTTGGCAGGTCTTCATCAGCCTTTACTCTTAATGGCTTCACTGGGATCAAAGAATGCTCAATCCCAATCAGCATTGGATTTACATTTATGCACAGATGCTTACAGATATACTGGGTCTTGGTCCTGTTTCCACTGAGGTCAATATGAATTCTCACTGGTTTCCATAGAAGCAGGCTCAGGCTCTGAATCCCCATTAAACAGTATCTGTATTTAACTGGGTTTCTTCCTTTCTCTTATCTCTAGCTATTTTTTCTCCCTCACTTCTTTCTCTAACCTATTGTCTCCTCATACTGTCTGTCTCTTTCCCTTCATTTGTCATCTCTCTAACATGGCTATTTCCCATTTACCTTTCATTGCCTTTTCAATTCCCTAAATAATGTTATTTTTCTTTTACAATGTCTCTTGGTTCCCTGAGTAACCTCCCACAAGTATATTGCCAGGCTCTCTTCTTTAATCGGCACTTTCCTTCACATTGTCTTCTGTGCTAAATTAAAACAACTCTGACATCAAATCTGCACAAGGCTGATTGTGCATTTATTTCTTTTTGATCTTGACATTTATAGGTCATAATAGAATCAGTATCAAAACACATGAGAATTTGGCATCACAAGGCCTTGAAAGAAGCAGTTAAAAGGAAAAGATTTTCGGGATTTTTTAAAAATCAGAATGGGGAAAAAAAACTGCTTTGAAATGTTGTCTTGTATGCAAACCTAGCCTGCCCTGTGATTCCCAATATCTTGTAATAAGAAGACTATGCACCAGAGAGTTGCATCAAAAACGCTGAGCCTCATTCAGGATGACACTAATAGATAGCTGGGCATGTTACCAAAATAGTTTTTCCGTGTGTTCTGTTTGCAACTTGAATACCAAATTATTTTGGTGATTGTCTTTGGGGTTCTATGGTTTAACTCAGAGATCGGCAACCTACAGCACAAGTGCCACCTTTGGCCAGCAGAGGCTGAGCGAGGCTGGTGGCCGGGAACCCAGACTGGCCACAGGCGTGCCCCCCAGCTTCCCCCTCACCGCGTTCAGGTTCTGCAGCTCCCGGAGTGTGAGCTGCCGGGGCGCGGGGTCCTGACCCTGCTGCAGGAGCCCTCCCGGGGGGGCCACCGGGCTGCAGCCCAGGCAGGCATGCCCCCCAGGTCCCCTCTCACCGCGCTCGGGTTCTGTGGCTGCCAGAAGTGTGAGCCGCCACTGCCCCTCTTGCAGCTCCCCCACTCCTGCTGCCTCAGGACTCTACGTGGAGTTTTGCCTCCACGTGGAGCCAGCGTCTGACCGGCATGGGCATGGTAAGGGGAGTCCCGGGGGACAGTCAGGGAGCAGAGGGAGGGTTGGATGGGTCGGGAGTTCTGGGGGTCGTGTCAGGGGGCGGGGAGTGGTTGGATGGGGCATGGGAGTCCCGGGGGTCTGTCTGGGGATGAGGGGGTGGATAAGGGTTGGGACAGTCAGGGGACAGGTAGGGGGTACGGTCCTAGGGGGGCAGTTAGGGTTGGGGGTCTCAGAAGGGGGAAGTCAGGGCTTAGGTAGGGGGTGGGGTTCTGGGGGGCAGTTAGGGGCAGGGGTCCCAGGATGGAGCAGTCAGGGGACAAGGAGAAGGGGGAATTGGGGGTTCTGACGGGGGCAATCGGAGTGGGAAGTGGGAGGGAGTGGATGGGGGCTGGGCTAGGGCAGGGCTCTCCCCTCTTTTTTGATTGTTGAAATATGGTAACCCTAGGTGAGGGGGGAGCCGGGGGCACATGGGGGCTGGCGCCCACCTACATCCACTGCAGCCTGCAGGATACCCCCAGGGGGCGCTGGACTGCAGCCTGGGCAGGAGGGGCAGGGCTGCATAGCTGCTCCCCGCTAGTGGCACTGCCATCTTTGCAGGACTGCTGCCCCCCTGCACGGCACCGTCTCCTCCATGGCTGGGGCTCGCTGCTGCCACAAGCGGGATGCTCTGGTTCTCCCATGCCTCCGGAAGGCAGCTCCTCCCTGCCGAGCTGCTGCAGTGGCCCAAGCCTGGCAAAGCCATTGAGTGGACTCGGGGCGGGAGCCACCTGGGTGAGGTGGGGAGGGTTCATGGAGGGGGGACTGTGCACCCTCCAGGGGAGTTCAGGGGGCAGGGAGGGGGGAACCTGGTCTGGGGAGCAGCCCCTGGGCAGGCTGGCCCCTGGGGTCTATAAAGGCTCGTTGGGATTTGCCCCTCAATGAACCAGTGTGCGGGGGGGCACAAGATGGAAGTTTTGCCTAGGGCACAAAATATCCTTGCACCCGCCCTACCCCAGGGAGTGCGTGCACCCCAGGTTAAGAACCACTGGGCTAAACTGATAAGATCTGCATTTTAATTTAATTTTAAATGAAGCTTCTTAAACATTTAAAAAAACTTGTTTACTTTACATACAACAATCGTTTATAGACACTAGAGAGAGACCTTCTAAAAACATTAAAATGTATTACCAGCACGCAAAACCTTAAATTAGAGTGAATAAATGAAGACTCGGCACACCACTTCTGAAAGGTTGCCGACTCCTGGTTTAACTTCTTGAGGTTATTGCAAAAAACTATTCATTAGCTGACGGTCTGGAATTTCTCAACACATCACTCCTTTTCATTTTTTTTTATTTTGGCTATGTGTTTAATAACTTGCTCATTTCTTTCATCCTCCTGGTTTTAATGTATAGCAATAAAACCAATTGTATACCATGTTAGTAGGGAGGCGATTTTTATTTTTGCTTTATTTTCATTTTAGTTATTTTAACCAATGTTCCAACTGCATTTCACAATGACTCTACACACTGTCTCAGTAATGGAGTCATTCTTTGTTTCACTTTTAGTGTGTCTAATGAGGCTTCCCTTGGCACAGTTGATATGAATGATTTTCATTCCTTGCAGTCTATTAAATTACATAGTCTCCTTGCTCTTTACAGTCTGTGTCCAGTGATATTTTTTGGACTAACCAGCAACAGCTTTTCAAATTTTGATTTACTCATGTACACAGCTGGGAAGAGCAAATATCAGACATTACAGAGCTTGGTTTGGCTGCAGATAAGAAATACCTGAACCTCCAAGTGTCTGACATATTAAACTGATCATTTTATGAGATGTGGCTTCTTCACAAGATTTTTGGCACTTCTGTTTCAATTCATGGGTGGAAAGACAATGACAAGGCCCTTTCTTATAGTATTTTAATATTTTCTTATTTAAACTGTAAGCTCTTGGGTCAGGGACCATCTTTTTGTTCCGTGCTTGTACAGCATCTAGTCCAATGCGGTCCTGGTTCCAGTACTGGGGTTCCTAGGTGCTACCTCACTACAAATTATCATTTATTATTATTTAGAATCATAGAAGATTCAGACTGGAAGAGACCTCAGGAGGTCATCTAGTCCAACCACCTCTCAAAGCAGGACCAACCCCAACTAAATCATCCCACCCACAGCTTTGTCAAGCCGGGCCTTAAACACCTCTAAGGAAGGAGATTCCACCACCTCCCTAGGTAACCCATTCCAGTGCTTCACCGCCCTCCTAGTGAAATAGTTTTTCCTAATATCCAACCTAGACCTCCCCCACTGAAACTTGAGACCACTGCTCCTTGTTCTGTCACCAGCTACCACGGAGAACAGCCGAGCTCCATCCTCTTTGGAACCTCCTTCAGGTAGTTATTTGTTATTATTTGATAATAATTTCTGATTCTGTGCTGGAAACCAGATGTTAAAGGAAATTTAGCCACAGAATCCTAAAATAAGGTTTAGTTCAAGCCTGAATCATTAAATGGGAGGAGCGCACAAGAGTGGAGATTTTTAAATTTTCCACACCAGTTCACCTATGTCTAATGCACACTCCATGCAAGTTATTTTGATGCCATCAGAAGCAGTCAGTATATGTGACAGAGTTCATGGTCAGTATTAGCTGTATTTTTATTTAAAATGTGTCACTTTATAATACAGGGAGGGAGGTCAAAAAAAACCCTCTGCCCATGTGAGTAGTAGAGCTGTGTCATTTATATCAGCACAAAAATATTTCACATTTTTACCAGTGATACTTGCAGAACCTATATCACATGACAGCAATTTTCACAAGCAGAAGTGTCTTGTTCCATTTTACAAAAATATCCTATTACTATTAGAAAGGAAGGAAAGACGACTAGCTACAAACAGTATCGTCCCCACAGGAAAAACATCCTAGAACAGGTTCCATTCAGTTTCAACCTGTGCCCTATTTCCACTTCCTTTGTGTTATTTTCTGATTAAATTCAGAAATATAACATTAAGCAGAAAAGTCAGTGATTCTGTGAAATCCCCATTATGACAAAAGGAAAAATTATGAACAGCTCCACAAATGATTTGATTTTTATTTGTTTATTTTTCAAGATTACCACAGTAGATAGGCAACTAGAAGAAGCACCATCTACCATGTATATGGCCCTCAGCACTGTAGTCTTTGAGCACCTACTGGTGCAGTGTGCTTGATTGAAGAATTGGTTGGACAGGTATTGGACACCGTGGAGGGGAATTTGTTTTGAATCTTTTTAAGGGTCAGTAGCAAATATGTTTGGGCTGGTTTTAAACATACTTTAGCCCCTGATCCAGCAAAGCATTTAAGCATTTGCTTAGATGTAAGCATACGAGTACCCTGATTGACTTCAATGGGATTACTCATATGCTTAAAGGTAAGCACATACTTAAGTGCCCTGCAAGATTTGGGGTCCTAAACAGTGCTCCTCATGTTAGAAAAATGATTAGATAGAAATTGAAATGTTAACCTAATGTGGGTTGCATATTGAATATACCAATATAATTTTATTCAGGACCTTTTTATTTATTGACCAGTATGTTGTCTTTTTTTATGTTTATTATAAATCTACCTGGCTCAAGGACACGCACACTCCTAACTATATGGTAGCTCAAAGGAAAAACAGATGCAATATTTTCACAGGCTGCAGAATTATAGTATTTATTTATAAAATACAGGAATAAGGAAAGACATTGCAAAGAGTACATGAGGTATTATTTGCTCACCTCATTTTACTGCTGATATAGGCTATACATCTAAATCTCTGGAAACAACACTAATTTTTTTCCTGACAGTGCAGATTGCAGTTTGGATAAACAGAAGCTTAAAAATGGAGGTAAGTTAATTTCCTTTTACCGTTTTTACCTAGCACAACCTTCTATAAAATAAAAGTGTCCCATTTTTTAAGAAAAAAAAAAAGAACTTTGCTGGCATCAAACAATTTTATAAAGTAGACTTCCGACCTTCTGCTCACCTAAATATATGTCAGACCTCTCTGGAATTTTAACAAGTAATGACTGAATTTTTCTGTTAAATATCCGAATCATGTAGAATGAATTAATCAAAAATATCTTCAACCCCTGCATCTGTCAGACATTTTCAACTACTACTATTTAAAACTTTCTGCCCTGGCATCCAGCATTTCAAAGTAGTTTTTTTTTCCACAGCAAAGAGGAATTCCTTTGTTAAAGGTTCACATTCCTCATGTTGACACAATAAATTTCTGTACTTAAATGCAACCTGAAAGAAAATGGTGTCCAGGAAGGGCAAGGCAACCCAGACAGCTCATCAGCAGCTCATCATGTGACAGAGCCAATGTCTAAGGTCAGAGCCAAAAAAGGGGACTGAGATATATAGCTTCTGGGAAATATCCTCAGCAGCTTGCCACCTGTGTCCTGTCATTGCTCTCCAGAGAGAAAGTAAGGGAGAATACAGCAAGGCTGTGTGAACAATACTCCATCCCATACTTTTCTCATTATTTATACTTGCAATATTTAAATATTATGCAGTGAAAAAGCGCTTTTTTGAGATGGTTGGGGCAGATGAGGTTATTACTTCAGAAACGTTTAATACTGTGTTTTCACATTTAACCCTCTCCACTGCTGCTGGCTGTTCAGACACCACACCTCCTGTCTGACAGTGGTGTTTATCTGTGTTGTTTGAAGTGAAGTTGTTCATGCATTTTCCCAGTGGAATGGGCAAGAAGGTGATCCCCGATCCTCCCAGCTGCTGTAAATCGGCATAACAGCATTGGAGTGAACGGTGCTAACCTGAGTTACACTACCTCAGGAACTGGCCCTGATTTTTATTTCTGGATCTTCCATTTACTTGCTGTATGACCCTGGGAGACTTACTTAACACCTTTTTCCCTCAGTTTCCCCATCTGTGAAATGAAAAAAATCCTATTTATTAGAGATCTTTGAGACCCTTAGATGAAATTTGTAATATAGAACTATGTACTTATTCCTTGTTATTATTATCCCTTGCATTGAACTCATTCATCACTGATTGCTGAATCCCTCTATTTATCTAGAACATGAGAACAGCACAAGCAAACCAGGTTTCCCACAATGCTTCACCAATCCACACCCCGTTACCTAGAATAAGAGAGAATGAGTCATTTCTATTTCAGCACTGGCCTCTCTGCCAACACCGTGTCAAGTGTGATCTGCCCACCATCATCCAGATTCTGAACCTGGATCCATATTTTCTGCTGGCCTCTATTGCCTACAATGAGCCAAACCCAAAGCCCTGGGCCCTAGCAGCACACAAACTCTGCAGTATTCAGAATCCTATTCTAGATCTGATTTTTGCAGTGTACTTAACTTGTGCATCTTGCCTTTTGTGTCAAGTTCAAGATTCCTGTCCTTGATTCAAAGCTCTGCACTGTCCTGCACCTTCCTACATTTCTGCCTGTATTTCTTCCCATTTCCCCCTAGCCGCATCACTGGCATCCTCTTTCATGTCATTTTCTCTTTCTTCTCTCAATGACTCACTTCATTCTGCCTCCCCAAGCCTAGAATTATCTCACTACCCCAGCACAGTAGGTACACACCCCATAGTCTTTCAAATGCATCTTCCAATCTCATTCTTTCCATGAAGCTAAGAAGCACTAACCATATCTGTTAAAAATACTCTTGCTCACTCATTATATACAAAAAGGAAACTCCCAAACCTCTCTCAGGTAGAGCCTTCCTCCCAGTGGAGTGGGTGCTGTTCCTCTGTTAAGTTTGCAGGCTACTTGGGACAGGAGTTGTGACTTCTCATTTGGGTGAACTGCCCTATGTTAGACTGCTAACCATATAGCTACTAAGATGGGATGCTGAGTTACATCACTGAAGTGTTTCAACCCTTATCAGTGACATACACAAACCCTATTAAGGTGTTCAAGATCCCTTTCCTTTGTTCACTGAATGAACTGAGATCAAGAGCTATTGTATAGTAAACAAGAACTAATGAAATTTGTTGCAGAGGCTGCCTTGTGTTTCCAGATAAACTAATTATCTCATCACAGTCCCCAGTTGTGGATCCACTATGGATACGGTTCTCATATTTATAGACGTGCCTGACTGACAGCCCATAAAATGAAGTCCTGTCTTTTATTCACAGAACAGGTAGAAAATGGGCAGTGTGAAAGTATATGAAATAAAGAACGGTATAGAGAAGGAAGAGGAAGAACTGTTCACCCTTTCTCATAATACAGGAACCCAGAGCCATTCAATGGTGTTGAAAGGTGACTATTCTAAATGATTAAAAGAAAACACTTTTTCACACAATTTTTAATCAGCTGGTGAAATGTATGGCGACAAGATATTATTGAAGCCAGCAGGCTGGTGGCAGACCTGCTAAAAAAATGTCAGATTCTGAAATGCTTAAAAAAAAATGAATGCATAATACTTCCTAGTTCTTATATAGCACTTTTCATAAGTAGCTCTCAAAGTGAGCTCTGTATCATGATCCTCATTTTACAGAAGGAGAAATTGAGGCACTGAAAGGGCCTTATGATTTGCCCAATGTCACCTTACAGAGCCAGAGGCAGCACTGGGAATAGAATGCAGGACTCCTGAGTCTTAATCATGCATTCTATCCATTAGGCCACATTACCCCCCAGCAGAAAAACTTTTCTGTGATTTTTTTTTTTACTGGTTCTATTTAGCAGGATTTTTAGTAACACTGACACTGATATGGAAGAAAAATATCCATTGAATTGACAGTAAATATTAAATAAATAAACAAACAAATAAATAAGAGTTTGGAAGGGATGTAAAACCGCATGCTTCAGAGCATAAACCAACCTCTAATTATTGAAGATTAAGAAGAAATTTCCCTGGAGGGTAGAGTTGGTTTTGGTGGTGGTGGTTTTTTTTTGTTTGTTTGTTTGTTTTGCTTTTTCCTGGAAAGCATCTGGTACCATCCACTGCTGGAGGCAGGATACTGGATTAGATGGACCACTGATCTGATGCTGCATGGCAAGCTCTATGGTCCTATAGAGTAGTACACTCCTCCCCCATACTACTTCCCTGCCATAAAGGAACTGCCCCTAAGGTGACTGCCATAAAGAAGTCAGTGAATAGCAATCTTATCATCATGTGGACATGGGACCATTGGGAATTGGATTGCACCACCAAATATATTACACATAGGCCATCAAACAGAATCAGCTATTTCACTGAGGATCTTAGAAAATATTAGTTGAGATGGAGAAGAGGATACCATATATAACAGAGCTGATCAAAATTTTTCTGTCAATAGAAAATACCTTTCAGACCAAAATGAATATTTTTCACAAAAGTATGTTTTGTTTTTTGATTAAAGATTTTTTTTTAAAATGGCTCTTGTGAAAGGATGACTATGGCAGACACTGACAAATCAAACAATAAAGGGTGACTTTAGCTGAACTTATTTAACCAGTTTGTGCTTTTCCTGAGCAACCAATGACTAGACTATAACCCTATTAATAACAGGCATGTAGTGCTGCATGGTAAATGCAATGTACCTTGGTGCACATGAGAGACATATTTTGGACCTAGTCAAAGGTAAGAGCAGAAAAGGCCGACCATCTATCTCCGAGCTGTTTCAGACTCTCAGTCATTAACACAGATGGTTGTTAGCATAATGAGGCACGGCTTAGAACTTGAAAATACTCTCTTGAAGTAGCCAGACAAGCATAAGAGCAACTGAGTTTGGGCTTGTCTACATCACAAAGTTGCAGCGCTGGTGAGGGGGTTACAGCGCTGCAACTTAGGAGGTGTACACATCTGCAGGGCATCACCAGCGCTGCAACTCCCTGTTTGCAGTGCTGGCCGTACTCCCGTTTTGTCTCGGGTGTAGAGGATCCAGTGCTGGTGATCCAGCGCTGGTAATCAAGTGTAGACACTTACCAGCGCTTTTCTTGACCTCCGTGGAATAAGCAGGTATCGCAGCATACCTGAGGAAGCCTCTCTGGTAATCAAGCAGGTCTCCTTCCCCGGTTTGCTCTCGCGTTCCCCGAACCCCCGAGCAAGCAGGTCTCCTTCCCTGCGGTTTGCAGGGGGGTTCGGGGAACGCGAGAGCAAACCCTGGGGAAGCAGGTCTCCTTCCCCGGTTTGCTCTCGCGTTCCACGAACCCCCGTGCAAGCAGGTCTCCTTCCCTGCGGTTTGCAGGGGGGTTCGGGGAACGCGAGAGCAAACCGCGGGGAAGCAGGTCTCCTTCCCCGGTTTGCTCTCGCGTTCCCCGAACCCCCGTGCAAGCAGGTCTCCTTCCCTGCGATTTGCAGGGGGGTTCGGGGAACGCGAGAGCAAACCGCGGGGAAGCAGGTCTCCTTCCCCGGTTTGCTCTCGCGTTCCACGAACCCCCGTGCAAGCAGGTCTCTTTCCCTGCGATTTGCAGGGGGGTTCGGGGAACGCGAGAGCAAACCGCGGGGAAGCAGGTCTCCTTCCCCGGTTTGCTCTCGCGTTCCCCGAACCCCCCTTGAAGCTGCCCAACAGCGCTGCAGTGTGGCCACATCTAACACCACTTGCAGCGCTGGTTGCTGTAAGTGTGGCCACTCTGCAGCGCTGGCCCTATACAGCTGTACTAATACAGCTGTAACAACCAGCGCTGCAAAATTGTAGATGTAGACATACCCATAGTTTGTATACATTTCCCTTAAAGGTGCATCTGAAATACCTTGCCCTTGTTCTAATGTGTATTTGGTCAGTGTGTGCCGTCTCCTCCAGACAAGTACCGGTAATTTCTTGCTCTGGCATCATCTAAAGCAAAGTAGCAAAGGGAATAGTGCAATGAACATTATGAGTTGTCAAGTATCAGAGGGGTAGCCGTATTAGTCTGGATCTGTAAAAGCAGCAAAGAATCCTGTGGCACCTTATAAACTAACAGACGTTTTGGAGCATGAGCTTTTGTGGGTGAATACCCACTTCGTCAGATGCATGTCATTATGAGTTGTGTGTCTGAGAGTCCATGACATAAGAACCATGAAAGTGCTGCAGAAGATCCAAGGCCTGAACTGTGGTGATTGATTTTTCCCTTACTGTAAAACCCTTATATATTAGCCAGTTCAGAAACGCTCGAGAGAGTCAATTTCCTACTTATGTATTTTAACAAAATTGTATATCTATTTTTTCAAATATTCTGGCTTTTTTCATATGCTGACATGGTCTGAGAGGTGCTGTGAACAGTTTGCGTGAGTGACTGGCTCTTCATCACATGCCTGAGTGCACTGATTAGACCTGCACAGAAGAGGGAGCCTAAAAAAAGCATGAAAACCATGCTGCTGAGTGAGCGAGCAGGCAATTCAAATTATTACAGACACAGGATCCAGCAGCAGACTTGTTCTGAAAAAGGAACTAACATTCCAAACACTGCAACCATATATCAGTCTCAATGGCATTTTTAAAGGGGGAGGTGAGTCATGGTCTAATTTGGACTAGTGGTAAGAGAGAGATGAGAGAATGTAAGAATGAATTTAAATTCTGTATCTGCAATTTTCAACACAGTGGGTGCAGAACAGCAATTATGATAATATATAAGCACAAATGTGCCTGCAAAGTTCAAATCAAGCAGTTAGGTTTCTAAATGAGTTCAGGTATGGATGGAGGCAGTTAATGATGCTTGCAGTTTTAAGCCCACATTAAACAGTTGTCACAATTTTGCACCAGCTGTATTGGAAACCATGTTGTTGTCAAACAAACAAACAAGGCTCATAACCAAACCTCCACACTTTGTATGTGGGATTTTTTACTCCTTCTGTTTTGAGTTAAATTGGCCATCGACGTTCAAAAGCTGAGCACATTTCACCTTTTTGTGAAAAAGCAAGCATGTCCTCTAGCAGTTCTCCAGATTTGTCTTAGTTATTTAGATTAGTAACAGACCATCTCCAGTCCTGATGGTAACCATAGCTAATACTAGAGCCATGAAAATAAGGCTTTTTTGTGGGGAAAATATTCGAGTAACCTGGAATTAGCTTTACATTTTACCAATTAATAATTTTAAAGCATGTTCTATAGATCACACAGATAATAAGGGTTCTTTTATCCTTATTAGGAAATACCGTGCCCAGAGTCAGGGAGAGAGAGAGAGGGAAGGAGGCAGCATTGGTTTAACTAATTAGACCACTGTGGTCTGATTAAATGCATTCCCAGTTGTAGAAGTGTATCAGTGTAGTCGGTTCATTGGAAAATGAGTTTCCAAAGCTTTAGTCACACATTCAGATTCCATAACTGCCACAGACACAAATCTTCCTCTCTGAAATAGAAATTAAATGCAGAAAACATGACAGGTTTTTTTTCCCACCCACAGACCCAGAATTATCTCCCAACTACAGATTCTTTAATGTTATTATTGAATAAGAATTGGCAGGATCTATAATTTTTCAAAAACATCTTTCTCTTTCTACTTGATACTGCAACACTGAATTGTTACACTGAATTTACACATTCCTCCATACTCCATGGGCCAGATTCCCAACTGGCATAAATCAGCATAGTTCCACTAAAGTTAATGGAAGCTAAGCCAATTTTCTAGCTGAGAATGTCCCCATTTTTCCAGTTTCAGATAGTCTTGCTCTTACCCACCCTCCTTCCTTCCCACCATCAGAAAAAACAACACTATAAATAGAAAGTGTTTCATTCCTGTATGTGTTTTAACTTGTTGTAAAGCATAATTTGTCAGTTGTTGTCAAATTCAAGTTAAAAATTCACAGAAATTTGATTGCCTGAGGTAACAAATGATCAGCTCTGCTATTAAACGATTCATATTTACTGTGTCCTATTTGTCATGTATTCATTGGTGAAGAAACAGTGAACACAGAAGTCAACACCACACATAAAATATGATACAGTGATTATCTTTTCACTGTAATACTCTCTTGCATACCAAAGTGATGCTGACTGATTAAAAATTGACTCCGTTGCTGCTGCTGTCACTTTCAAAAAAGCACTCTGCCAATTCTAATTATTGATCCTACATCATATGCCAGGTTAGCTTTCAAGGCTGTTCGAGGTGTCTCTTTTTGTTTTCTGCTTCACTTGGCTGGCAGACACCCATGGAAGTAACTATGTGTCTGATAGTATTAAGATCTAAAACTGCACTGCTTACTATGGTGGTTGTGATTGCAAATCTTATCAGTGGTGCATGGGACTGGAAGTTCAATCTCTCAAAATTTAATTTTACAAGCAAATGCGGCATCTCAGTTTTTTCAGTCTTCACTTTCAGATAGTCCTTCAGGAGTTATAATAGTTCTTAAACCTGCCAGCTTGTGGAAATGTCTCCAGAGAGAATTCCTGTGGTATCCAAAGGATGGTATCCATTGAACACCTCGTTGCCAATATTCTCAGTTCCATACCTTCCCTGTGCCAACTACTTAATATTTGGTGATGGAAATAGGATTAAGAGAGATAATTAAACAAACTTGAATAATGTAAGGTATGTAGTTCTTTGATTACTCCCTTCCCCTATTATTTGTAGTATCTGAATTGTGTTTCCTCTTCCTTAGTAGAAGACTTCATGTTCACTGGGCTTTATTCTCCTTTGAGTTACACTGGTATAAACCAAGAGTAACTTCCCTAAGTCAATGGTATTACATCAGTGTACAACCACTGTAAGTAAGATCAGGCATCTACCTTTTTTGACCCAGAGCCTCAGTTGATGTAAAGTAGTATAGCTCCATTGACTTCAATGAAGCTACACCAGTAGAAAGGTCTTGAATATTTCAGACAACCAGATGGGAAAAGTCCAATGTTATGAAGAGTCTTGGTAAATTAAACTGTAAGTTCTTGAGGGCAGGGACTGTCTCTTAAACTGTGAGATTGATTCACCAGTGTATTGGTCTAGTTTTATGCCATTTTAATTGAAATACACAGAAATCACAAAACTAGACTCACACAGTGGTGGTGAATCAGGTACTATGTCTGTGCAGCACCTAGCAACTGGGCCTCTGATCCTGATCAGGACTTCCAGGAGCTGCAGTAATCCAAATTAATAAATTATTATTATATAATATTTTTCCTTTGGGACATGAGGTTCTGAAAGTTAGGCAAACACTTCTACTACACTGTAGAGCTGAACAAGAGTAACCTTCTAATAGTTTTATTCTCCGCTGTTCTTTGATAGAGAAAGTCTTTAATGCAGGAGTATATATTTGACTTTTCAAATCCCCAGGCCTGATGCCGGGTGGCCTAGGATGTAGGCTTGGTCTGCTATCATAATGGGTTTCATTTGGTTGCAATACTTTCCCCCTGGAGTTTACCACTTGCTGCAAATAAAATTTGCTCAAAGCTCTGTACCTAATGCTCAATCAGGCCTCTAAAATGTGATGATGGAACTACCTTATAAGAGTATTGATCTTATGAACTGCAGCTTTACACTTACAGATCATATCCACACAGTCCTCTTCATGTGCCTAGGAAAGAGCTTCATTGGATACAGCTAAGAGTGATACACAGCCAGCCAATAATATAATCCATTTACCAGACGGAAGGGGATGATTTTAGCATTTCAAGAATTGGGGTCCAGTGTCCCTTTGCTATACAAAAATATATTCTGTAGATGGTATTGTATAACTATGTAGAAAATTCGGATTGCAAAGTGAAGGACTTTCTTTCACATACTAGACACAGATGGTCTGCCTTGATCTAAAAACTGTCTATTTTAGGTGATTGATGGCCTGTAAATTCTTTAATTAGATTTTTAATTAAAGTAAAACCAATTTTTATTTAGGCATGTTGGGCCAGATTTTTAAAGGTATTGTTTTAAAGGTATTGAGACACCTGAAAGATGCAGATAAGCGCCTAGTGTGATTTTCAAAAGCATTTCAGTGTCTAACTCCCATTTTAATGCATCCTTAGGCATCTAAATACCTTTAAATATCTGGCCCTTTGTTCCTTCGTCTTAATCTGAGAAATTTTAGCTCTCCTTTATTTCCCATTACAGCTGCCAAATCAGTGGTTCTGCACTGCTTCAGTACAGATGAGAACAGAAAGGTTTTCATATATTCAGCTTTCCCGGTCCTGGTTATACAATCTGACATACCAAGTACGGTGACTGGTGTCAGCAATGGTTCAGTGGAGTGTGGGAGGTTCTCTTCATTAAGATTGTCTGATAATTTATCATATTTATTGTTTTTTTCTTTACGTGGTTGTCCCAGAAGTACCAGTATGTATCTGCCGAGTGCTGCTTTGAAATGAGAGATCTTTCTCAGCTGCAATACAATGGAAAATATCTTCTTTTCAGAAGGAAGGCAAGAACCTCAGCTGATGCAGATAAACAATGGCTATGATGTTTTATATCAGCTGAGAATCTGACCCCTAGAGCTTTGTTCAAAGCACTAAAGGGAAGAGGAGAAGGAGCGGAAAAGGAACATATCAATTATTGTTCCACATTTCGGCAGAGACTCAAAATGATGTTCATTCTCTTGTGGAGATTCCTAGTCAGATTGATTTAGTGTTACAACTACTGGGTGTAACTATCAAGATAAAAATATATTTTAGAATCAGGAAATGAAGAACCTTTCTTTGATGGCTTATTTGGCTGAAATTGTAATAGAAAAGTAGAATGTTTGGAAAGAGGCCAGGCAAACATTGACTTTACATGGACTGAAATAGGATTTAAAATGTTATGCCTTTATTTTTTTTAAATGCAGGAAACTGAAGAAATTAGAATAAATTTTTAATTTTTTTCTCAAAGTGAATTTAGTGCTGGTAAAAGCCATTGGATCAAAAGCACTAATAACTGAAGTACTCTCTCTAGCCACAGAACGGACATATTAATTACATAGACCAGCAGTGTATTTTTCCTCATGCAACTGGTAGCCAGTGTACCTCAGCCTTTACAACCATGACACATAATGACAACCTATAAGGTAAAAAAAGAGAGGATAGCTTAACTTTCCCAGTCATTCAGTCCTTGGCCTCTGTGCTAAGTCTGTGGACAGAGGCACTGATAATTGCCCCTGAACAGCCATCTGATTGTAACAATTTTCTGTCACTGCTGACCTAGGCTGGATTTGAATTAGTAGCATAAAGGGGGAACCTACAACCTATTATTTATTCCCTGAGCCATATAGGAAGGGTTTAGTGTCTGTTTGTAGTTCATAACTCAGTGAAGGGAGACACATTATGCAATTTGAGAATCAGCCTTGTCGTGGTGTGCCTTTTGCCATAACTACATGTGAAAGTCTTTGCCATCTATGATAAGAAGTAAAATAAGCTGAATTTTGCCCAGAATGCTACATTTGTAGTTACTAGTATCTGTCTATTCATATATGGATGGAGAATTTTTCTCTTACACTATACTGTGCATGGACAGGAACATGATGTAAGTAATATAATACTTTGACTGCATAGTGTCTTCTGTACATGAATCTCAAAGCACTTCACAAATATTTTATATATTGTCAACCCACAGAAAAGGATCGTTACTACATTCATGCAGTTTGAAAAGTTGTGAAGTACAACTGGGTCCTACAGTTTTGTTCAGCTACTAAAAAGAAGAGAAGTTTGGAAAGTACACAGAAAGATTAAATGACTTCCTCAGGACACAGAGGAAGTTCTTGGCTGGGTTGGCAAAATACTGACTTCCATTCTTCTGATCTAAACCACAAGGACATCCTTCTTTGATGACCTCGTCCCTTATGCCACCCTGGCAACAAAATGGGGCAGGAAAGCTAGTGGACCTCCACATGTCATGTTGAAGTGGCATAGCTAGTGCAAAACTGAGAAATCTGACTTTTAAGCTGCCCACTCTGCAGTCCTCAGCTTCTGCCTTCCAGCTATTCTCCATTGACTAAATAGCTCCAAGGGAGGGGGAACAGTGCTTAGTAGCACTAAGCCTGCTCTGAAGTATACTGAGGCGATGGCCAGCATAGAACCAGCAGTAGAATAAGACAGCAGCAAACAGCTCCTTTTGGAAACCTCCCCTCCCACCAGTCACAATTGGTGTATAGTGCAGCAGAGAATCTAGTCCTTTGACACCTATGTTTTTATACCATTATGTACACCAGGGGTCAGCAACCTTCCAGAAGTGGTGTGCCGAGTCTTCATTTATTCACTCTAATTTGAGGTTTCGCATGCCAGTAACACATTTTAACATTTTTAGAAGGTCTCTTTCTAAAAGTCTATAATATATAACTAAACTATTGTTGAATGTAAAGTAAATAAGGTTTTTAAAATGTTTAAGAAGCTTCACTTAAAATTAAATTAAAATGCAGAGGCCCCCAGAGCAGTGGCCAGGACCTGGGCAGTGACCCTGTATGTGTCACCTTAATACAGAGAGACCATTTTTATGTATTTTTTCATGTCATAAACCTAGTCCCAGATTTGGACCTTAGCGTCCAAAATATGGGGATTAGCATGAAAACCTCCAAGCTTAGTTACCAGCTTGGACCTGGTAAAGCTGCCACCACCCAAAAAATTAGAGTGTTTTGGGGCACTCTGGTCCCCCCAAACCTTCCCTGGGGACCCCAAGACCCAAATCCCTTGAGTCTCACAACAAAGGGAAACAAACCTTTTCCCTTCCCCCCTCCAGGTGTTCCTGGAGAGACACACAGAAGCAAGCTCCGTGAATCTAAACAGAGGGATTCCACCCTCCCCGTTTCCAGCCTTGGAAAACAGAAGTACCGAGAGCTAATCTCTCTTTCCCCCTCATCCAGAGGGAATGCCAAGTCAGGCTAGTAAATCTAACACACACAGATTTCCCCCTGACTTCTTCCTCCCACCAATTCCCAGGTGAGCACAGACTCAATTCCCTGGAGTTCCCCACAAAAGAAAAAATTCCAACAGGTCTTAAAAAGAAAGCTTTATATAAAAAGAAAGAAAAATACATAAAAATGGTCTCTCTGTATTAAGGTGACACATACAGGGTCATTTGCTTAAAAGAAATATGAATAAACAGCCTTATTAAAAAAGAATACAATTCAAAGCACTCCAGCAACTATAGACATGTAAATACAAAAAAACATATAAATCACTATCTGATCTTTTGTACTCACAACTTGGAAACAGAAGATTGGAAAGCAGGAAACAGAAATCACTTCTCATAGCCGAGAGAGCATACAGGCAGAAGACCAAGAACAAAGGACTCACACACAAAGTTCCCTCCACCCAGATTTGAAAAAGTCTTGTTTCCTGATTGGTCCTCTGGTCAGGTGGTTCAGATTACTTCTTTCCAGGTGAAAGAGACGTTAACCCTTAGCTATCTGTTTATGACACATATAAACTGGAAAGCTGCTATAAGAAGCCATTTAGGAGCTCCCTGACCCTAGGTCTGGTTCTACCCCAGTCCTGATGTAGCTTACAGCAGCCTCAGGACTGCTATGGCACTAGGAGTGTTGATACACAAATCAAGGATCATCAGAGCCCAGCAGCACTCCAACCACACCCCCTTTCATCTGGCCTTCTGCCAAAATATATCTCTTGGTGGAGGATCTGTAGGTGATGTGGAAACCTGCCATAGTGGGTCTGTGCTGCTTAGGGGTCCCCGCTGCTGGGAGAATCCCAAGATGACTGGTTGTACCAGCTTTCCACTGGAATAGTATAAAAGGGCCAGAGCGAGGCTGAAGATCTGGTCCTAAGTCTCCACAATGCAAGAATAAGCATCACAATTGTCACGAATTGCCATGTTTATTGATAGACTCAGCCAGAGGATGGAAAAATGAACAAGCCTAAAGGCTGAATGATCCTCTTACCCCTAACAGCAACCTGTTGCATACTGGTGATGCAATATAAAGAAATGTGATGCACTGCCTATGTGATGTCTGTTCTGCAGATAAAAGAGGATTTCCCCTCCAGGATTGACAGTCTACAAGTTAAATTCACTTTTAGGGTTAAAGAATTCATCCCCCCTATTTCACAGATGGCATTATCTTGAGTGACCATATTTAACACAGGCTTTCGCTTCACTTTAATTCAAGCATTACTGTAAAAAAATACAAGGTAGGTTTTTAAGCAGAGTTTATTTTTAGATTAAAACTTAATCGAGAAACTGGAAGAAAGAGGCAAAAGCCACCAAGGGAAATGTACAAACATATTTTTAAAGCATGCCTGAACCTGCTGAACCTCTTAATAAGATTTACACCGATCAATAAGTGGATAGAAATATTCTCTGGCCTTGCCTGGAACAAATATTCAGGAGTGGAAAAGTGCGACAAGGACAACTGCAGGCTCTTCTTTCCTTTAGATTACCACTGTAGAATTAGAAGAAATTTACATTCTAAAAAGCCATGCATATGCTTTCATTTGAGGAAAATTGGACACAGATCAGTATCTTAAAAGCCTTGACAGGATAATAAACATGTGAAGCTCTATCTTTGAGGGAGTGTTTGCTCTTTCAAAAGGGCTTTTCTAATGTATATGGTCTTTACACACACTACTGGATCAATGTGTGCCTGAAGAATCGAGCCCATTGGTGTGCTCCTGTAGTGGAGTGATTACCCGCTCCTGCCTTGTGGGGCTTGAAACAGCCCAGGAGAGGGCTGTGGTTGGGGCAAGAAGCCTGGGCTGATTGGGAAAAGTAGGCTCAACTGTGGCCATGCCCCGATCAGGCCCAGCTGGCCCTTATAAAAGGCTGTGAGCCAGAGGCCCAGGCAGTCTTCCTCTGCCTGGAGAGGGAGATGGGCCTGGCTGCAGGGAGCTAGAGACAGGGTACCAGAGTGGAGCAGGGCAGGGGAAAGGCAGAGGAGCTGGGGAAGCTCCAGTCTGGAAAGCCCCAGGCTGTGGCCTAGCATAAGGCCAACTGGTACTGGTGGTTGCGGAGGGCAACCCAGGGGTAGGCAAAGGTAGCCAGTCCAAACCCCTTCACCTATGATGAGTGGCTGATACTGCAGTCTGCCCTAGTGAACAGGGGCTAGATGGAGACTAGGCAGTAGCCAAAACTGACGTGAAGTGGGGATAGTGGGTTGGGAGTTCTCCAGGGAGGGGAGACCCACATTTGTGGGATATTGCCAGGGAACAGCACCTCAGTTAAAGGGGCACCAGGGTTCAGGGAGGGACAGGGGGGCCAGAAGACAGGCGGATCACAGGCCTGCAGAGGGCGCTCCTGACTGGCAGGGAGCTAATTCCTGAGGACAACCAGCAGAAGGTGCCACAGTGTTGATTCCTCACGTCTACAGCTCCCATTATGTCCACCTGAGGAAGAAGCTGCAAAAAACAAACAGGCTGGAATTGCACATGAGAAATGTTGAAAAATGTGTTTTGTTTCATACAAACTGTTAAGACAATCACAGATAAGAACCAGGAGGTTTGTGCTGGATAGCGAGCCTGCTACACTCACTTTCAAAAAGTCAAAGCACACTAGAGAACTGTTAGTGTGTACCAGTAGATTAGTGCACAGCATGCTGGAGTGCTGTAGATTTACACCCCATCTCGTGATGCAGTAAATGCTGGTGCATACACGCTCTCTCTGTACAATCATAACTAGCAGCCTTTGGGTAGCAGACTCTCTTTGATGGTGTTTCTACCATATACTGTTCTCCATTCCTAAATACGTGTGCCTCTAAAAATCTCCTGTCTGCTTGTGTTTCCTCTGGGTAGGGCAGGCAGATAGCTATATTAAAATAAGTGAAGAAAGAAACTGAAGTCAAGTTGTTTTACTGCAGATGGTATTTTTAGATACATTTTATTAAATGAAACATCCTTTTTGAAATATGGACTTTACACTTCAACAGAATGTGTTACACTAAGGTCTTGCCTCCACTTACTGGGGGATCGACATGCAGCAATCAATCCATCAGGGGTCAATTTAGTTGGTGAAGACCCACTAAATCAATCACCGATCACTGTTCCATCGACTCTGGTACTCCACTGGAACAAGAAGCGTAAGGTAAGTCAACCGCAAAAGGTCGATCTAAGCTATGTCAACTCCAGCTACATTATTCACTTAGCTGGAGTTGCGTAACTTAGTTCAACTGAGCCCTATAGTGTAGACATGTCCTTAGTTACGCTAGTACTTCACAAACCAAAGTTAAATGATGCATGATGATCTCACTTGCACCAGTGAGAATCAGGTGTCACTCTATTGGATGTCAAAGGAGTTATGCTGATGTAAAACTGTTGTGAGATCATCAGAATCAGGCATCATCAATTTGACTCTTCTGCATATAATCTGCCAGTAGAAGAAGTCTAACATACTATCAGCATGAAGTGTTAAACTCATGAAATTAAGCCAAAAAAGTGTCTAAAATATTTGCTTTTATAACTAAATCTGTTCTGGAATTATTAAAATAATTGTAATCAGTTTTTTAAGGAGATTAACATGATCCAAACTAGTAGCAATATTTTTGGATCAGTAGCAATGCAGTTTGATCAACAGGTAAACACACATACTAGGAAACCTCCTTCCACAGTAGTCATCTCTTTACCCCAGTTTCTTTCCTAATTATTACTGTGTTTTAGTGGTGCTGATTCTGACTCTTCATGTGCAAGACAAGCTTATAGTCTTTTGCTTTGAAGAGTGACTTTTAGCTTGTCTCATACTGTTTAAGATGGGAATGTTATTCGTTATTTCTGAAAGCAAACATATTTTTCAAATTGATTTTATTATAAAGGTATCTTAAATAGAATGAGAGGATAATTAAGGTGTACATTCAGCTAAGAAGTCGCGATTTTAATAGTCTGGTGTAAAGCAAGACTTAGAAAGTTCAGCTCCATCTGAATGCATAAGATAGCCAGGACCTATGCTATTTAAAGTTTTGTTTTCTCACTTTTAGGTTATGGAAGTAGATTTAAAATCATTCTTTTAAAATCCATCAGACACACTCCACTAAAACAATTCGGTTCCTCACAACCGCTATAAATTATGGGTAGCCTCTCTTTTTGCAAGGGAATTCACTAATTGTCTATATAGGCTTCTTAACCTCCTTCCCACTGCGTAAGTGAGTAATAGAAATAATTGCCCCTATTACTTATAAAGCTCCAACAGTTTACTCAGCTCAGTGGAAAGCCTAGATGTGGAGATTCTAGGAAAAACTTATTTTTTTCTCTAATACTAGCTTTCATGTAGAGTGATTGACAAAATTAGCATAAATCTCCTTCCAGCAGTTATTTCAGTTTATCAAGCTAATAGCTGTATTTTGTGAGTATTGCTATCATTTTCTCTGTCAAATACAGTATACCCTGAATAGTAAAGGATGTCAAAGAAGGAGAACACAGTAACAAGTGGGTGCAAAAGTATGTACCCTCTGCTGCTAATAGCAAGGATGTGATATCTTGCACAAAGGGTGGAAGACCCATTTACTGAGATTTAAAATTAGATTAAACAGAACACTGGAGTATATACCATGGGGAATAATCCAGCACTCCTGCAAGTGAGCAAATGAACCAACGGATCTTCCCATCACTGATTTCTATGAACTAACATTTTACCAAACACTCTTGGGATGCTAGGATAAGGTTTTGGGTCAAGTTACCAGAGGCAGGAAAGCAACAGGAAAGAGATGCTGGAAAGGTCTGATAATTTCATGAAGTATTTAAGTTTAAAGATAGTAATGTTTATTATTTATTATTATTATTATTATTTTATTGCACAATTCAGAAAAAAAAGTTTATTAATGGTAGCTTAGGTACAAGTGATCATGAATCACATTTATAATGTGCAAGCAGAATAAAGTCCAGACCAGTAATATATAAACTTGGTATTTAATGGGGTCAGTTTCACAAAGCTGAAAACTATTATGAGCTAAATCAGCTGAGCAGAAGAATTTAATCAGAAAAATGTGAATGATAATTGGAAATCATTTCAGAACACTTTACTAGATGCCCCCAAAAGCTCCAAGAGCTCAATCCAGGAAGAAGACTGTACTGGTTAAAAAAACAACCTGACTTAGAGGAGAAGTGAAGATATCCATAAAGTACATATATAACAAATGGAAGAAAGGACAAGTTGATAGTAATGAATGTACATCAGAAGTTAGGAATTGTGGAAGATTGATAAGGGAAACTAAGAAACATAACAAGAAATCTATGGCTAACAGAGTTTAGGACAATAAGAAGGAGTGTTTTAAAATATATTAGAAACAAAAATTATCCTGATAATGCTATTGGTCCATTACTAGATGGAGATGGTAGAATTCTTAATAATAATGCAGAGAAGGCGGAAGTGTTTAATAAATATTTTGTTCTGTATCTGAGGAAAAACAGCTGACATGGTATCATCGTATGGTGATGACACTCTTTCCATTCCACTAGTAGCTCTGGAGAATGTTAAACAGAAGCTACTAAAGTTGGACATTTTAAAATCAGCAGGTCCAGACAGCTTGCATTAAAGAGCTGGCTGAGGAGCTTGCTATAGTGTTAAGGCTGAATTTCAATAAGTCTTGGAGCACTAGGGAAGTTCCAGCAGACTGGAAGAAAGCTAATGTTGGGCCTATTTTTAAAAGGGAAAATGGGATGACCCAGGTAGTTATAGGCCTGTCAGCCTGACATCAATCCTGGGCAAGATAATGACGTGTCTGATACAGGATTCAATTAATAAAGAATTAAAGGAAGGTAATGCAATTCATGCAAATCAACATGGGTTTATGGTAAATATATTCTGTCAACCTAATTTGATATCTTCTAAAATCAGAGTACAAGTTTGTATGACAAAGGTAAGAGTGTTGATGTAATAGACTTCTGTAAAGCTTTTGACTTACTACTGTATAACGTTTTGATTTAAAAACTAGAATGTTATCAACTTAACCTGACATGCATGAATGGATTCAAAACTGGCTAAATGATAGGTCTCAAAATGTAATTGTAAACACAGAATCATTGTTGAGCTTGTGTGCTCCGAGTAGGGTCCTGAAGGGATTTGTTCTTGGCCCTATACTGTTTAACATTTTTGTCAATGACCTGGAAGAAAACCTCAAACCATCACTAATAAAGTCTGAAAATGATACAAAAATTGAGAAATGCTAAATAATGAAGAGGACAGGTCACTGATTCAGGGTGATCTGGATCACTTTGAAACTGGACAAAAGGAAACAATACACACTTAAATATGGCTAAATGTATATATCAAGGAACAAAGAATGCAGGCCATACTTACAGGATGCAGATGGAAGCAATGACTCTGAAAAAGATTTGAGGGTCATGGTGGATAATCATTCAACATGAGAGGCTGTGGCCAAACAAACTTCTTTTACCTCTATATTTGGCATTGGTGTGACCTCTGTTGGACTAGTGTGTCCAGTTTTGGTGCCAACAATTCAAATGGGAGGATGGTAAATTGGAGAGGATTCAGAGAACAGGCACAACAATGGATTATAAAACATGCCTTATAGTGATAGACTCAAAGAGCTCCATCTATTGAGCTAAACAAAGAGAAAGTTAAAGGTGACTATAGTCTATCAATCTATAAATATCTACATGGGGAACACATTTTTAATAATGAGCTCTTCAATCTAGCAGACAAAAGAGTAATACAATCCATTAGCTGGAAGTTGAAGCTAGACAAATTCAGACTGGAAATAAGGCATACATGTTTAACTGTGAGGTAAGGTTAATTAACCATTCGAACAATTTATCAAAGGTTGTGGTGGATTCTCCATCACTGACAATTTTTAAATCAAGATTGGATGTTTTTTCTAAAAGATACACTCTAGGAATGATTTTGTGGAAGTTCTATGGGTTGTGTAATACAGGAGGTCAGACTAGATTATCATATTCTCTTCTGGCCTTTGAATCTGTAATACCATTTGTCTTATTTGAACTAAAAATAATACATTTGTAAATGTAGAACTGTCACCTTGTGTAATATGTCTCCTGAGTGCGCATCTTATATTTTCTTTATCAGATATATTGTCTTATCTGCTAAATGAAAAATTTCACTGCGTATTTGTATGGTTGGTCTGTAATCACCTTATAGCATATTGGGTGTGCATGACATTCCTTTCAATAGCTCTGTAGGAGATGTTCCTAAATTGAAAAGCCAGATGAAATAAAGTCTATTTAACCAAAAAAAAAGTTGCGCACATTTCTTTCCACTTTGTTGCCTGTATTTCATAGTTAAAGCATTGTCACAATGTGCAAGAGCTGGGTCCACACCGGAACACCTGGTTCTATGGACTACAATAATAGTAGGAAAATATGGATCCAAATTTTGTGATTGGGGTCTACTTTTGTAATAGGTAGAGCCAGAAAACCAAATATGAACACACCTGAACTATGTGTAAGTTTGGATTTGGATCTGAATTCAGACATGAATTTTGTGGCTTGTGTCCTTCTCTATTTGTGGTTATAAAACTATTTGAAAAGAAGAACAAATAAGCATGTTAAAAGAGATGTTTCGGGTCAGTGCACAAAGCTGTCATTCTGAGTTGGCTCCAACATGTTACTAAAAGTTGTATTTATAGTCCAGCATGAATTGATCAAGAGTTTTAGTACAAGGTACTTTACAGTGAGTGATGGAATGATGGATGTCACCATGTTTTTCTTTGGCTTTGTGTCTAAGTACAGAATGTGTTCATTATGAGTTGAAGAAAATGACAACTTACAAAGGAAGAACTGGATTCAGGACTGTCAAGGTATTTTTCCCACTTTGAACTTTAGAGTACAAATATGGGGACCTGCATGTACCCTTCTAAGCTTAATTACTAGCTTAGATCTGATAGCGCTGCCACCAACTAGAAATTCCAGTGTCTGGTACACTCCCTGTCCCCCAAAACCTTCCCTGGGGAACACAAGACCCAAACCCCTTGGGTCTTAAAACAAGGAGAAATAAACCATTTCCCCTCCTTCCCCCACCCATACTTTCCCCTCCCTGGGTTACCCTGAGAGGCTACACTGATCCAAACTCCTTGGATCTTAAAACAGAGAGGAATTGACCTTTCCCCCACCTCCTTCCCCCCCACCAGTCCCCTGGTGAGTTCAGACCCAATCCCCTTGGGTCTTAGACAAGGCGGAAAAAGTCAATCAGGTTCTTAAAAAAAAAAGCTTTTAATTAAAGAAAGAAAAAGTAAAAATTATCTCTGTAAAATTAGGATGGAAAGTGTTTACAGGGTATTCATCTTATATAGACTAGAGGGATTCCCTCCCCCCCAGCCTGAAATTCAAAGTTACAGCAAACAGAGGTAAAACTTCTTCCAGTAAAATACACATTTGCAAGTTAAGAAAACAAACATAAGACTAATCCGCCTTTTCTAGCTAGTACTTACTATTTTGAACATAAGAGACTGTTTCAGAAAGATTGGAGAAACCTGGGCTGCACATCTGGTCCCTCTTAGCCCCAAGAGCAAACAATGAACAAAACAAACAGCACAAACTGTTAGTGCCTATGTTAGTGCTGCAGCCCTAAGCAGTTCTGCCCTGGCCTCCATGTTCAGGAAACGAGCATGCACGTACTCTCAAGCGAGAAACATTTCCTGAAAGTAACCGTTGGGGCTAGGCAAATTTTGTGGTCAGCCATTTCCAGGAACCCCCCCGAGGGTGGTAATGAGGCACCTGTAAATCTCCTAATTAGGAGAAACCTGGCCAAAAAACTGAACACATCATTACCCTTATAAATTGCCCACCGTGCAAGGGTGGGCAGGGAGAAACGCAGAAAGCTGTACCCGTAACCGAGCCTGATCAACTCGAAGTCTCCCTCGGCTCCGTGTTCTCAGAAGCCTACCCATCTGCCGGTGGTAATGAAACGTTTGTGGTTTGTGTGTGTAAGTATGCCTAGCTGCTAATTCTGCTAATTAACTAAGCCTGTAATAGTGTTGTAAGCCGGAGACGAAAGCTGATCCCAGCCGCCCCAAGGCTCCTGCTAGGGGAAACCCGTTAACCAGGAAACCTTGAACGCAAGGGGGATTGACCGGAGTCTCACGGCAATCTTTAACTGTCTTATTGCATTTTTTTTTACTTAGACGAGTAATTGCATTTATGTTTAATAATAGCACCAATAGCACCCTTACTAACCCTTGGAAGGACCTGAATAACTACTGGGACGTAGAGCGGTACCAGGGTCAGCTTCTGTTTGTAACTGCAGTATTTTTATTATTTGTTCTGGTATTATATTGTAAGCCCAAGTTGTAACTAGTATTAAGTTGTTCCTCATCATCACTTGTGACCCATTCAATAAACCCTCAATTTTAACCCCACGACTCATTGTTTGCGTTATCCCCATTGCTACCTTCAGGGCACTTGTCACCCCTCCCGAGGACATCCAGTGATAGAGCCTCCGCCCTATCCCAACGCTCATTACCCGGTAGATAACGGGCACCTTGTGACCCTATCGGTGGAGCAAGGGACGAGAGTAATCAGTGATCAACAAAACAAAGACTTCCGTCCACCAAGATTTGAAAGTATCTTGTCCCCCCATTGGTCCTCTGGTCAGGTGTCAGCCAGGTTCACTGAGCTTCTTAACCCTTTACAGGTAAAAGAGACATTAACCCTTAACTATCTGTTTATGACAAGGACCCATTTAAAATAAATATTTAATAAAAACTTGTATGAATAATTTGTTCCATAAATATATTTTCTTAGGAAATCCATATAACACATTGTTGTCATAGACAGTTTTATCTTAGCTACATATTTTAAAAGAAAATAATTACCATGAGAAACATCTACTGTAACCTTTATAGAGGAAGTCCTAAGAAATAATCGTGCTCTCAGTTAACAATGGTGTAAATCAGGATTAACTTCACAGAGTTAGGCCAGTGTAAAATTGGTTGAAGTAAGACAAGATTCGGGTCTGCCATCTCTACTAGTCTCAAATTAAATCAACTTTTATTTAGGTTTTTGAGACTGCAACATTCTTTTTCTTCGTGCCCTCATCTTGACTACTTTGTGTCCCAATATTCTTCCTGCCTCTATTACCATCTGTGAGCAATCTGTATTCCAGACCTCACCATTAATTTGTGTCATATCTTCAAAACTGTGCAATCCCACACCAGTTGCAAAAATTTCATTTGTGTTCAGAAGGAGTTTTCAAGCTGTTTATGTGTGTAGTGTGTGTGTGAATGTAACTAAACTACTCATTCCCTCCTTTATAGGGCTTTATGAAATTTACACAGACATGTGCATACAGAGTATAGCTTTGGTTCTGAAGATAGAGAATAAAGATAAGCTTTTCCACCTGCTGATGGGATTGACCAAACTGTTACTTAAAATTTATGCTAACAGATCTGGATTCTGCCCACAGATATACATTGAAAACTTATGACTCCTTAAGCATGTGCCGAAGACCTCAGGTACAGCAGGGGTGAAATATTTCAAATTCTTCCAAGCAGTGGAGAACACTTACAAAGCTGAAACCCTCCACCCACCACAGACAGAGCTCTGCAGTGAGTTGCTGCACTGTAATGTGGAATAAGGTATTAATAATATGGTGGGACAGACATGGTCAAACCGCACATTAGGGAGATGCGGAGGGCCTTGATCATGACTCTTCTCCCAAGCCTGGAGTAGAGGCTGTGACCTTGTGCAGATTCCAGAGTTAATTAGAGTTAAGCATTCTGTCTCACAGCCCCTTGACTGTGCTCCACTACTCGGCCTTAAGCACATAGCTCAAAATAAAAACATGAACGAGCTAACAAAACCAGTTCATAAACTGACTTCCCCTTCTTCTCTTGCTCTGTACAGCCCTATTTATTAAGAGGGTCTCAGAAGAGATGGGGAAGTACCACTGTGTGGAACTGTCAGCAATGGTCAATGAAACACTTCCAATGGAAAATGAAAACCTTCCTTTGACAATCTCTTTGGATCTAAGAATGCAGAATTTGCCATGCCAGAACAAACCGTTTCTCCATCAGATATGGTATCCTGACTCTGTCAGTACTTCAGAGGAAAGTGAAAACTACTGCAATCCTCCTTGTCCACTGGGAAATATAGTAGGGGAAAAATTCCTTCCTGATTCATGCAAGGTGAGCATATGCCCTGAAAAAATTTTTGGTTTCACAGGAGGTTTCACTTAGTGGTGGAATTTTAGATTCCTTATATGTCATGGCAGATTTAATAATTTATGTGGCCAGGCACACATCTAACTAATCCAAAATAAAATGTACGCTGTCCTCTTTCCCTCTTCTGATTGTGCCTGAAGAAATGAAAAATCTATTCCTCAGATTTAATAAATTTGTATGAGCAAAGCAAAAGGGGGGTTGCTGCTATCTGCTGCTCATATCCATATATGCCACACTCCCCTTCCTCCACAGCAACTAACTTAATCTGACAAACCACCCCAAGAACCAGGCATAGACTCACATTCTATTCATTCTGTACAGCGAATACTCTTAAAAACCATCAAACGACAGAAGAACTGTGTCTAATTAACACTCTCCCAATATCTCGACAAATAACAAACCTGCTGTTGGGACAAATACTTTCACACTTCCTTATCAAATTAGGGCAAAAGCTCTCCTAATGAGCTACAATCAATTAAGGTGACAATAAAATGAATTGATTTGTGCTGTTAGCAAAAGATATTTGCCTGACAGTTTGCAATGTGAAAAGGAAATGCTAAAGCTTTTTAGTGCAGTTAATGAGGGGCTGGTGCTTGAAGGTGTTACCAGTGAGAAAATTACATCTGACTGAGATTTATGCTGGTAGCAACTTTGGTATAGCAGCAGCTGGCATGCAATGCTGGACACATCAAAGGGGTATTGTTTGAGATTTTTTAATTTTAATGTCACTCATATTCAAAACAAGGTACATAACAGAGGCCCATATGTTTCCCTGCTGCATGAATGCAGGTGGAGAGGAACAATTCAGCATGAAAATTCTGCAGCTCCAGTGGAGATATAGAGTCCAGGCATTCTCCTTTTGGCCCACAAGATCAGCAGATGGGCCAAGTGGGTAGATGGAGAGACCTGAAAATATAGTGGAGTCCAGGGGATCCTGGACCCACTGAAGTTGATGTCAAAACTTTCACTGACTTCAGTGGGTCCAGGATTCCACCTCAGAGATCTATGTCTTCCACCTACCAGTGATCAGCTGCTGTATTCCAACTGCACATTCCCAGGTCTCCCTGAATGCTTAATGTATCCCACACTCCCAAATTCCAGCTGAAACCTCTGAACTTGTTGAGATTTGAAGAGACAAAGTGGGTGAGGTAATATCTTTTATTGGACCAACTTCTGTTGGTGAGTGAGACAAGATTTGAAGGCCGTAATCAGCCAGCAGATTTTTAAATCTGAATGAGGCTTGGGATCCATTCCAAATTTGGATGAAGTTCATGCGATTTTTTTGTCTTTGCCCAAACCAGTCCATATTCCATTGCCAGGCTCTTCATTGCTCAGGGAGGTTGAGTTATACACTCAGAGGGATATATGTTCAGTCCACATGTGTTATTATTGGAAATACTGGGTATAGAGCAGAAGCATTGTAGAGCCCATAATTTAAACCAGAAAATCTTGTGATCCATTTTGCAATCAAACATTGCTAGCACTATATTCAGCTATCTGGAATGTTATGAACATCTCAGGCTGCATTACATTTCTTCTGTGCTTAGTCAGAATCAATATAGACTAGACTAGACTAGGAAGAGGGATGACATCTCTCTGGATAATGGTGGAGTTTGAGCCAAATTGGAGAAGAGACACTTTGTTGCATCATTGTCTGCACTGGGTGAGCAGGGTGCTGACATTAGCAATGGACCTGATTCTCCTCTCACTTACACTGATATAAATCAGGAGTACGTCAATGAAGTTACACGGTTGCAGAGCAAATGTGAGAGAAGAATAAAGTTTGATTTGTGTAAGAGATGTGAAGATGAGAACTGACAGGGAATAGGGTCCTTTCTCATTTAGAAATTCAAAGTACGGGGGGGATTATTTACAATTTGTCCAGGTGTTTGTTTGTTCTCAAAATGGTAGGCATGGCATCTGTTTCTACCTGTTTGGATTTTCAGAGCTAGGTATAATGGATTATTGATAATGATAAAACAACCTAGATTTGATCAGAGTTTAAAAAATACTGATATTCAGTACTTAAGGCCTTTTTACTCAATCAGCTATATCCCACATAAAAAGAAGATTGAAAATGATCATTAACTACAAGACAAAAACAAATTGTGAAAATCAATCTTACTCAAGTTTTTCGATTAAAACATTTAATCAAATTAGAGGACAACATCAGTAAAAACACAAAACAGAGTAAATGGTAATTGGTTTTAATCATATTTGGTATTTATGGCTACCTTAAATCATTGTGTTGTAATTCTAGCATATAGCAAACCTGTTCTTGACCTTGGAGTTAATTGCTCAGAAGCTTTATTTATTGCTAATGTACTGATATATTTGTGTATGTGTGCGCGCATATATATGCATATATTTATATAAATAAATAGGAGGGAAATAGATGTAACATGAACTGAAATAACAACATAGAATCTGATTACATCTAAAGCCCTTAGTGATGATGAGGGAATCTAAAGAATCATGATAAGAGACTCCCATGGTTATTTCATGAAGAAAGTATTTTTATGGTTAAAATAAATCAGCTCTTCAATAATGCAATACCCTTTTACTATATTTATGCCAGACTACTCAGTATAAACTACTGAAATTGTGTAAAAGCCATTTAGCCTTCTCTTGACAGATTAATGAAATGGGACTCTTAGACCAAGTTACCCAGCTTATGCATTAAGGCAAAATCCTCAGCCCCAGACCTAGCTGAGCAACTGAACTGGGCAGATGAGGAAGATGGCAGAATTTTCCACCCCAGGCTGTATAGCAAACTCAGAGCCACAGCAAGGAAGCTACTTCAGCCATGGTCCCAATGCACGTTTTCAGCCCAGTTTCTGTCCCCTCTTTTCTTAGTGGAGTAGCCCAGTTCCCTAAGAGGGGCCTGTGGGACATGTGGTAGCATGGTATGCCCACTTACACTCACTTTGCACAGGTGTAAATGACTATAGTAAATGTAATGCAGTGCAGAATCAGGTCCAGTGTGCCTGCAAGGCATGCTGGGGTTCGGCCTTTAAATTGCTTCACTGTCCAGCCCAGGAGCCAATCTATCTTTGATATTAGACAAGGAAAGCTATTTCGTAGAGTTTAGTTCTCCATGGAAGTTAAATACTTCTCCAGAATCTCTTGATCTCTATGATTTGCAGCAGGAACTGGCTTTGCACTTTGAAACAGCAGCTCTACATTAGAGGAGTTGCATTCCCTGGATAGGGAGGCATGGTATCTGGGTTCTAAAACTGTCTCTGTCACTGACTTATTGTAAGATTGAGGCAAATCATATAAACCCCCAGTGCCTCTGTTTTCCCAAGCTGTAAAATGGGGATAATTCCTATTTCACAAGAGTGTTGGTGTTCATTATTGTTTGTAAAGCATTGTTTGATATCTGGTAAAAGACTCTGTAGAAGAGTAAAGGCTCTTCTGAGCATGTCCTAGGAGAATGGGCCCATAGAATGTCTAATATAGAGTTCCATGTCCACCAATAGTGGGAAGAGTTTGTTCACCTTGAACGCTGCTTCAGATATGTGGAGAGATGCTAGCAGGCATGAGCACTATTTCTTTTTTTAAAAGAAGATTTCCCTTTAAAATAAAAATGAACCGTTATATAGCTTTGGATAATGTATTCAATAGAAGATAGAGCTTTTTCCTTCTGAAATAACAAAACAGAAATATTTGGGTAGTGCAGTAATGAATTGAGTAAATGCTTTTAACAACATTTGTTTGCAAATACCTTAAGCGTTTCAGATCCCAGAGCATATCTTTGTAAGCTAAAGATGTTGGCTTTTATGTACAACTTGTTATTTACTTCAATTATCAAATATTTCTTGAACATTTCTTTATATCCATGTGTTTGTTGCTGGGTTCCTGACATATTTAATTTTATTAGACTGTACAAGAAAATTGTGTGCTTTGATTTATTTAGAAAACCTGAACATTGTTTACGCGTATATCTTCACTGCAAGACAGCTACAGAAACAATGAAAACAGAGCAAGCTTGAATAGCAGAAGACATATCTGTATATATATTTTTACAAAAGCATTGAGATTCAGCAACTTTTGTATAATCTATATCTAAAAAATAAATACCAACTAGGTAGTGTTTTAGTCATTTTGCTGCTTCATGTTCCTGATGCTGTACATCCATGCAGAATGAATTTGATATACTGCTGGATATGTCAGGTGTGATCTAATATATTCTGTTGATTCAAATGGAATGATGATAGACCATTGGGCTGACTCTCCTTTCGCTTTGGGCCTGATTCAGAACCCATTGAAGTCAATTGAAAGGTTCCTATTGATTCAACGGGTTTTGTAGCAGCAGAGGCGGATTAAGGTTTTCCAGGGCCCAGGGCTGGTGCTTCCATTAGGTGACCCTAGTCAGTCGCCTAAGGCACCAGGATTTGGGGGATGGCATTTTGTGTGCTCCCCACGTGGCGCACGGGAGCTTCCGGTTCCACTCCCATCGCGCCGCCGAAGAAGGACCTTCTACCGACACACCATGGAAAACAGCGGCAGACAATTGAGCATCTCAATGACTGCTGCTGTTGCCTGCGGCATTTCGGCAGAGGGTCCTTCTTCGGCGGCGCGATGGGAGTGGGGCATGCACAAAATGCCACCCCCCGAATCCTGCCTAAGGCGCCAGAAACTCTGGTGCTGCTCCTGCCGGGCCCCTGAGCCAGAGCAAGTGGGGAGCTCCTCTCCATCCCTTCCACCTGCAGTCCCACCCCATCACACCCCTTCCACCGGTGGCCCCGCTCACAGCCCCACCCCTTTCTGCCCCTTCCGCACAACCCTGCCCCTGTTCCACCCAAGTCCCACAACTTATTTACTCCTTTCTGCCCTCCCACTCGCAGCCCCAAGATCAGAGAAGCTCTATCTCCATGCCATGGCCCTGGGCTGTAGCAGAGAGTGAGAACTCCTACAGTCCCAGGGCCTCAGCGATGGTCCAGGTGCTGGGGCTTCCCTGCCCCACCCATCTGGTGCTTCTGCCGGAGAGTGGGGTTGGGCACAGGGGTTTCCCCTGCTTCCCCGCTGCTTTTGCAGGGAGGGGGTCAGGACACTGGAGGCATCCTCTGCTGGGAACAGAATCCAGGGGCTTCCCCTGTCCTGTGGCTTCTGCGGAGGATGGGGTAGGGGGGTTCTTCTGGGGGGACTTTGCCCATCCCGCGACTTCTGCAGGGGATGGGGTCGAGTGGGGGCACTGCGGGGGTATCCCCTGTCCTGCAGCTTCTGCCAGGGACTGGTGGGTAATGAGGGGCTTCCCTCGCCCCACCCAGCCGGCAGCAGAAGCCGGGGGGGGAGCCCAGTTGCCCAGGGGGCCTGGGCCTGGGCTCCATGGGCCAGGGGCTAGTCTGCCACTGGTAACAGGCCCTTACACCAGTTTCATACAGGTATAAGTCCACTGACTTCCAAGGTGTTGTTCTTGGTTTACACAAAGAGGAAATGAGACATAACAGCAACACAGCAGAATCAGCAGGGAAATAGAGATTGTAAGAAAATTAGTTTTGAATTTGGATTGGTTTTCTGGTTGTCCAAACTTTGTAAATTCTTTCTAACTAAAAAATCCTGAATATATTTGTATAAATTTCACTAAATGTAACTGACTTTACACATATTTTAAAGAAGCTTTGGGGGCCTTGTTTGGATAAGAAGTTAGGTGCTAGATTGTATGGGCTCAGAAAGCTTGCCATATGAAGTACAGTAGGAAACAAAACTTAAAGAAGCAACAGTAAAACCTAAGAGAACTTATGCTTTGAAAGGGAAGCTCAGTCAATACATCTGCAAAGGGAAGGATGGGGGAGGTGACATAATTTAGTTATATAACTTGGTACCCAGAAATGGAAGAAAGATCCTATTACAGAGATACAGGTTAAGGGCTTAAGCATAGAAGTCAGTGAGTTTTGTTCTTGCAATTTTGCAACATCCTACTTACACATATAACTCCTCTCAAAATGAGCATGTGACCTTGACATGCTATTGTCACACACATATGCATGCACCCAGTTAAAAAACCGTGCCTTACTGAATTAGATCATGCATATTTGCAGCGTTGTTGTAGCTGTGTTGGACCCAGAATACGAAAGCGCCAAGGTGGATGAGGTAAATATCTTTTATTGGACCAACTTCTGTTGAAGAGAGATAAGCTTCTGAGCTTGCACAGAGCTCTTCTTCAGATTCTTCTTAGATCATGCAGTCAATTTTTTTGTAATCACAAGATATAGTCACAGGGCCAACTTTTGGTCCCATTGATGACAAAACTCCCATTGATTTCAATGGATCAGTCCCCCTGTAACATATGGTTTATATTTAAACAGAAAGATGGAGCATCTATAACATAACTTGTAGGAATTGCCACTTGTCTGAACAAATACCAAATACCAAATACCAAATACTTCAGCAGTTGAGCAAACACAGATGTTAGGAGTTAAATTCTTCCCAAACTTCACCTGATTATCAACCAAGCACAAACCACAAACAAGTACTTGCAAACTACCATCAAACTGATACAATGAAGCATGCAGAGTAGATTAGGCCACATTTTTCTGATGGAGAATGACTGCTACTTTATTTTCATAGAGAGCAAAGCTTTTTGCAACATGCTGAGGGCCCTCTCCTAATGGGCCTGCAGTGACTCATAGTGGACCACAAGCTTAATATGAGTGAACAGTGTGATACTGTTGCAAAAAAAGCAAACATGATTCTGGGATGCATTAACAGGTGTGTTGTAAACAAGACACGAGAAGTCATTCTTCCGCTTTACTCTGCGCTGGTTAGGCCTCAACTGGAGTATTGTGTCCAGTTCTGGGCACCACATTTCAAGAAAGATGTGGAGAAATTGGAGAGGGTCCAGAGAAGAGCAACAAGAATGATTAAAGGTCTTGAGAACATGACCTATGAAAGAAGGCTGAAGGAATTGGGTTTGTTTAGTTTGGAAAAGAGAAGACTGAGAGGGGACCTGATAGCAGTTTTCAGGTATCTAAAAGGGTGTCATCAGGAGGAGGGAGAAAACTTGTTCACCTTGGCCTCCAATGGTAGAACAAGAAGCAATGGACTTAAACTGCAGCAAGGGAGATTTAGGTTGGACATTAGGAAAAAGTTCCTAACTGTCAGGGTAGTTAAACACTGGAATAGATTGCCTAGGGAAGTTGTGGAATCTCCATCGCTGGAGATATTTAAGAGTAGGTTAGATAAATGTCTATCAGGGATGGTCTAGACAGTATTTGGTCCTGCCACAAGGGCAGGGGACTGGACTCGATGACCTCTCGAGGTCCCTTCCAGTCCTAGAGTCTATGAGTCTATGAGACTCATTCTCATTTCATGGCAATGAAATCATTTTGGCACTTTTCAATGTGAAAGGGGTATGAGAACAAGAGGAAGTCAGGCTGACAACTCCTCCTCAGCCCACCTCACCTATCACCACCATCTTCTCTGTAAGTTCATCAAGCTGCTCCAGCTTGTCAACCTTTGGTTAACTAGCAGCTTAAACCAGTATATGGTGTTCTCTTTCCCATCTCTTCCCCACACTGCCCAGGAGGTCAGGCTTTCATCACTTGTCCCCTCTCTTTATCCTGGCCAGGATTTTAATTGTTTTTTCTATCACTCCTCCGAATGGTGGGTTGGTTTCCCAAGCATGGATGCCCTGTCTTTTTCCCATTCGCTCCATGATAAGGGTAAAGGCAGCTGGTGGGGGGTGGGGGCAGATTTCCTCCCTGCTTGATTGGAGGTCAGGAGGAGGAGTGCCCGGCCAACTGTAGTTCAAAGGTTGCCTGGTTGCTGGGACAGACAAGGATAATTAAGGGTACTGAACAGTGCTCCTAGCTTATGTCTGTTCTGCTCAGCAGCAGATGACAGGCAGGTGGGGGAGACTTGAATCTCTAATAATCAAATCTCTGCTGAAATATTTGGTCATTTTTGGATGCAGAATATTGTGTAGCCAATACTTGAGTTATCCTGTCAATGATTAGTTGATTTGTTTATTCCTAGGAGTGGGTGAAGGAGCTACCCTCCTCTGTGGCCTCCTCCTGTTTGCCAAAAAGGAGAGAAATGTAGGACAATCCAGGAAACATATGAAGACAGGGGGAAGTCTCTGGAGCAGATAATGAACCTGCCATCTGCCCTCAAAATTATGGAAGGTAGGAGGTTTGCAGGCCATTTGACCTCAGCCAGAAGGAAACCCCTTGTCATGAGCATGGTGGTTTGTCAGGAGTGTGGTTCTGTCAAGAGGCCTATTATGTAGGTCCATGGGGCCTACTGGGCACCTCTATGGGTGTAGTTAGCTCCAATTAGATTCTGCACTTTTTAGAGGTTTATCCACATCAAGCTCTAAAACCTCTGAAGTTTGTCCTTGTTTTGATAGGCAGGGTTACAATTTTGAGTACTGCTCCCACAAACATATTTGTAGAGGTGAGGTTAGTTTACTACATTTGACAGATTGTTTGGAGTTTTAAATGCCTAGTTGCATGTTTGTTTTATTTCTTCTCATATTCTGAGAAGCAGAACAGGAATTACTGATAGAGGGAAAGGAAATTATTATTTCAGTCTGACAGTTAGAAGGGAGTAGGGGAAACTTGGAAAGTGTAAAATACTCCCTATTCCCATAGAGTGTGAATTCCACACCATAACACCATGACTAATACTCTACAAAATAAAAAAAGAATCCAAAACCCACTTGCATTTGTCTTATCTCAATTTACCAGGGTTATCTGGTTATCTCACGCCTCTTCTTATCTTTCCTAAACCTTAGACCCTTTTTGAATGCAGTGACAAAGAACACACTATTTTGTGTCAAACCATGCTCTCTCTTCTTCCTCTTTCCTGACTTTGTCAACAATCCAGCCTGGTCCTTACTTCACACACCCATAAAAATAAAATCAATCATGTTCAGCACAGTGAATTTTATATTCTGTTGTATCAACTCCACACATTTCCATGGTTGCTAAAAATCTGAATTTCTGGCATAAGGTGTAACTTTTGCTGCTATTTTCATCTCACTGTCATTGTGAGCCTACATGATGCAGTGGGAAGAAGGGACGCAGTGGGAGGGGAACATGAACTCTAGAAGAAATGCCTAAAATAAACATTGTGCAGCTAGTGCTAGATGTGAGTGGGAGAAAGAAGAACCAGATCAACTCCATCCACACACCCCACTGAAAATCATGAGAGTTTCTACTTACTCAACTGCTGAAGAACAGCAGCATCAACACAACTGCCATTTATGTATAAAAACGTTATGCCAAATCCTCAATTGAATAAATTTTCATAATCCCACTGAAGGTGATGGATCTACAGCAATTTAAACTAGCTGGAGAGGTGGGCCTTCAGTAATGAGACAAAGGTTGTGCATAAGGAAACAACTGCCCCAGAAGCCTCCTAAAAAGAACCATGAAATAATGCTGAAAGAACATTTGTTCAGGGTGCAGCAAGTTACCGACATTTTGAAGAGAAAGCAGGACATGAAGAATACAGGACAGGCTATGAGTCAGTCAAGGAGAAGTCCTTCCTCTGTAGCTTGGCCTCCTCTTTCTCTCATACACTCCTAGCATTTATCGCAAGTAAGGTTGCTAAGCCTTACAAGTACCCTTTCAGGGTCAAACTACAAAAGTCATCACCAAATAGAGCCCTTAAGACATTTTTGAAAAGGCAGGAAAATACAACACAAACCATCCTGTACTCTGAGGTCAGTTGGTCTCTATTGCAAAAGTAGCATAGATTAATGCCTTGAATATGTTATATGGTCTTATTCCCATTTATTTTCCCTGTGGCATCTTGAAAATAATGCATTCCTTCTGCACACCCATATTCTCTTGTCATTGGTTGCCCACAGTAATAGTGGTTACCATTAAAAGTCAACATTTACGAAGTTACCACACTATCTTTGATACCAATGTTGCTTCCTTCACTAAGGATAGTGATATTATCATTATACTACAGGATACTCTGATGAGGTAGACAGCCTCCACACTGACAAAGAGAGGGTAATAAAAGCCTGTGGACCCAAGTGACCCCACCCTATTCCATCTGCAGCAGGTATGAGGCTTTACAAGGAGGAGACCTATCCCAGCTTGGGGCTGATTAGTAAGGAAAGCACAGCTCTGATTTTTCTGATGTGAGAGAAGAAGGTTGGCTGCAGGCCAGAGACTGTGGTACTTTGCCAGTTGGCTGAGCCTCCTCATAGAAAAGCCAACCAAACTCTGGGAGACTGGCTGGAATATGATTTATTTGAAGACAGGGCCTGAATAGAAGGTTGGAATCCTGTCAAAGATTTGATGGAAAATGCTGTTTTGAGTTGTGGCTTTTCCAGACTTATTTTGGACTTTAACGCCCTTTAAAGGGTAAGACTGAAGTGTGCCTTGGCCAGAGGGCGGAAACACTGCTATATCAGACCCATGAAAGACTGTGCCCTTCCATTGTAGACCTGTGGCTGAGTGAGTTGTGCCCTGAAAAGCCACAATGAGGGCTGCATAGGCAAACCCAGTTACAGGTTTTAGCAATATTTTTCCTAAATATTGACTGTGCACTCTCAAGCAAAGCCATGAAAGGGGTACTTTCAGCAAATAGTTCATTCAAATGTAAGATGTATAGAATTGTGTACATTTGTCATAAACAGATAGCTAAGGGTTAATGTCTCTTTCACCTGGAGCACCTGACCAGAGGACCAATCAGGAAACCGGATTTTTTCAACTTTGGGTGGAGGGAATTGTGTGTCTGAGGTCTTTGTTTTCTGGCTGCCTGCTTTCTCTGAGCTTTGGAGAAGTAGTTCTGTTTTCTAATCTTCTGTTTCTAAGTGTAAGGACAAAGAGATCAGATAGTAAGTTATATGGTTTCTTTTCTTTGGTATTTGCATGAATATAAGTGCTGGAGTGCTTTGATTTGTATTCTTTTTGAATAAGGCTGTTTATTCATATTTCTTTTAAGCAATTGACCCTGTATTGTATCATCTTAATACAGAGAGACCATTTGTATTTTTTCTTTCTTTTTTATATAAAGCTTTCTTTTAAGACCTGTTGGAGTTTTTCTTTACTTCAGAGAAATTGAGTCTGTACTCACCAGGGAATTGGTGGGAGGAAGAAATCAGGGGAGATCGGTGTGTGTTGAATTGGCTAGCCTGATTTTGCATTCCCTCTGGGGGAATAGGAAAGTCCTTTTTGTTCCAGGACCGGGAACGGAGAGGGGGAGTCACTCTGTTTGGATTCACAGAGCTTGTGTCTGTGTATCTCTCCAGGAGCACCTGGAGGGGGGGGGAGGGAAAAAGGATTATTTCCCTCTGTTGTGAGACTCAAGGGATTTGGGTCTTGGGGTCCCCAGGGAAGGTTTTTCAGTGGGACCAGAGTGCCCCAAAACACTCTAATTTTTTGGGTGGTGGCAGCAGGTACCAGGTCCAAGCTGGTGACTAAGCTTGGAGGTTTTCATGCTAACCCCCATATTTTGGACGCTAAGGTCCAAATCTGGGACTAAGGTTATGATAACATTCTGCAGGGCAACTTTAAAATATGAATATCTGCACCTTATGGAAGTCTTGACTTTCTGTATGTAGTATGATAAGGGCCACCACCCCTCCCCAAAAATGTCAGTGGGGCTGAGACCTAAGACTTCTGGATCTAAAATCCTGAGTCTTTAGCATCTGAACTAGAGTACTCAGTTAATGAGCCAGACTGAGCTTTGGTTCAGACATTAAAGGGAGTTATTTCTTCAGCTGAAGTAGCAAGGGCTTGTGCTTTCAGTCTCAGATTCTGTATGTATGGGTTGATAGGTTCATTACAACACAAGCTGACTAGTCATAAGGTGGGTAGATATCGTAAAGAACATTTAATTACAGTTTTAAGAGTATATGAGACCATTGGAAAATATATAATAGTAGTAAAGCTCCTTTTAAGAAGTTGTGATCTTAGATCACATCAAAATATCATGGAGGACCACAAGACAAATATATCTTTGTAATTTAAATGGCAATCAGCAAACTATATTTTTCTGATTAATATACAGAAAGTTGGCGGTCACAGCAGGGGACTGATGAAGCTTATCTGTCAATGTAATGATAGTTCTATGCCTGATTGCTTCAAGCCAGTGGAAATACATAATTATGAAAAATGCCAAAGATCAGAACTGAAATACACAATCAGTTGTGCTCAAGTAATTTGGATGTTTGTACCTCATCTGTGATATTTGGATAGCATCTCAAGAAGGCATCACTAATGAAATTAAAAACAGGGAAAGATACCTACATTTATAGGTGAACTTCAAATCAGATGCAATCCAAGAAATGTAAGAGGTGACATTTAGAATGTTGATATGTCTTCCAATTTTGCCTCTCTAAGCATAGGTTGACCCAAAGAATCTGGATAGATATGAGTACCTATCTGGAGAGGATTGTCACTTTACCATTTGTGTACCATGTACATACCACTGACAAATAATCTTAACTACTTCCTGAGGTAAATGACAACACAAATCTCCATACTATCTTTGTCTAATAATCTGTATATTTCAGTTCAAGTAGGGTATTGAGCCTTGAAATGTGGCCACATGACTCATAGGTGTTTCTTCTCTTTTATGCTATATAGATGCAGGAGTTCATGTGATGAAAACAGACAACACTGGCATAGGTGTTCATAAGATTTGCAGCTTACTGGCAATGCAGTTGTACAGTGATACATGCACCCGTGATAAACACTTTAAATAGGACTTGTACCTTATTTCCCTCATTTGAATATGTCCTGCAACTTTTCTGTGACTCTCTAGGTTCTTATAAGTATGTCAGCAGTAAATGCAGACCAATTTTGCTGCTCTTAGGAATGTTGTACATATAAATGCAATAACCAAGCAATATATTGGCATATAAACAAACAGCGGTAAGTCTTGCAAAAGTCCTTTGAGAGAGGCCAAAACCATGAGTGGCTGAAATCACCAGCCACACTATTGCTGAAAATAAGAAACTGAACACTGCAAATAATCACAGCAGATAAGATTCCGCACAAAATTATTTAATGTGTTTTTGTAAGAGTTCTACACTGGAAAAAGTCAAACTGTTCAGTAGTCCACAAATTCATACTCCTTCCTCTGAACCTGCAAACTCAGTACTGCAGGAGATGGCTTAGTGCTCTAAGTTCAGGTTTTAATTACCTAGGGGGTCTCAGACCACAAATTCAAACCTCAGCAGGTTTGACTCAGCCCTTCACGCTTTTAAGGTTTATTTACCCTTTAAAAACCAGCTCTTCTTTGCTTTGTGTGTAAATTAAAAGATCCATTGACGTGTTTTGTAACTACAGGTATGAGCCATTGGTCAAAATTTCCTTGTCTTCCTCTTTATCCTCCACAAGATAGACTTCTGTGTAGACTTATCATGCCAGGTGTATCTTCATTTTATTGGTGCTCTATATGTAGAATGATGGGTCTGATCTTGGGACCTGCGGCAGCCCCTTTGTCCCATTTGGATCTGGCATGGGAGGATTCCTGGGTACATGAAGGGTGAAAAATTGACCTTTTTGTTTAAAGAAAATCTATATTTTAACTGGTTTATAATTTTGTTCATTCTCCTCTGCTTCTCATTTTTGCTTGAACCATCTGAAGGGGTTTGCAATGGATTCTGATTTTAAATTTCCTTACAAATTAATAATAACTCTACAACAGTTCCTCACAAAATGGTGTAAAGAGTTTCCTATGCTCAGCAGTCACTGAATTTAAGCAAAACAATCACAAGATTTGATAAAGCAGAAAATATGATAGTGACTCTTATCACAGAGTATTTAATGCTAGTGGATGCATGCATCCTCATCCGCTTACTGGGCCAGATTTTCCATTGGTGTAAGCAAGCACAGCTACTCCAATTTATACCAGTGAAGAACTAGCCTATAGTTTCTTTAAGGTAGCAGACTGTTACAAATATTTGTAATATATTTTAAGAGTTACACTTTCGGAAAGACGAAGAACAGGAAATAATTCCATTTTAGTTGCAGTTGTATAATTTATAACTAATTTTGGACTTATAAATTTTAAAATAATGTTTTTAACTCTCTCACCCCTGTATTCTTGTCACTGAAATTTAGTTCAGGTAAATATACATTATAATCTTATTTAGTGTACTGAGAAACAGACTGGGAAGGGAGCCAATAAACTGAGTTACAGTATATGATGATTTTTTTTTACATTACCTAATTCTGAAGTTTTGGCCATGGCACTTCATCTTTCCTTGATTCAGTTCCTTCATCTAAAAATACATATCTTATCTAGCTCACAGGTGTTATTGCTCCCACTTGATTTTTTTTTAAAGTAGAAGTTAAAACCATTCGAGTGGCATTTTGGACTGGGCTACTCTGGTGAGGTTTTGATATCCAATTGGTGGTGTGGCTTGCAGAAATAAAGGGAAGCAGTAAAAAGTAGAGGGAAATGACGTGGAAGGGAAGAGAACAAAATACAATGGAAGGAAAGAGGAGGTATCAAACCCCAAAGTTAAATCCATGTATTACTGTCCTACATTCAAATCATCATTGATGAACAAGATTCTAATGGCACTTTGGGGTCTCTGGTTTATTATTTCATCAATCCCTACCAGTAGTCATGGTCTTGTAAACAATTCTTAGCTGTTAGCCATTTGCCCTATTTAAAATGTGTTCTTTGCATTAGCAAAACTACTTGTTTTAGCAAGTAGTGTTATAAAACTTCAATTAAGTTATGTTCTCAATGAAATTTAGCCTTCATCCTGTCACAATATTTAAGCGCTGGTGAAATAATGACTAACATTTTGAAATGCATATGCTCTTCTAAATGTTGGGACCACACACAGACTGATATCTGAGCCCAACTTCTGGAGGATCACTCACAATCCAGTTATTTGCTAATCCTGAATAATTCAAGAGTAGTCACAAATTCTTAATGACCTGAATATTTCAGTGTCAGCACATTTTTAATTAATTTGGCCTAATTTGCTTTTGTATTTTTCTCCTATAAGGCTCAGCCTGCTTTTCAAGAAAAAATATCTTTTTTATTAAACACAGTTGTTGTTTCTGGATTGTGAAAGTCAACACTAAGACTCACACTCTAGCAGATTACAACCCTGCCACCTTAAGGTCACTTTGGGAAATTGCAGATTCATGCTGGCAAATCCTAGCTCTATTGAAACTGTTAATCACAATGGCAATATGTATTCCTCATGTGTTGTCCAAGAAAGCTAGAAATGATTATGCCTTGGGAGGCCTCATTAAAGTGTGCGAGATCACATACCCATCATTTGCTTTCTGCCTGCAATTTATTACATATGGTTTATGGGTTTAACTTTCAATTGTTGGAGTTAAAATGCCACCCAAAAGGCATTTAGTAGAAGAACATGTTAAGAGAAATGTGATAATTACACACTCCTCAAAATTCACCTCTTCCATAATGCATACAAAAAATTACTGATAATGGAGAGACAAGATGTGTGAGGTAGTTTCTTTTATAGGACCAACGTCTGTTGGTTAGAGACAAGCTTTCAGGCTTACATAAACCTGTAAATTTGTGTCTCTGACCAACAGACGTTGGTCCAATAAGAATTCTTCCTCAACCATTGTGTCTCTCTAATATTCTAGGACCAGCACAGCTACAACACCACAGGCACGTGATAAAGGTTCGGCAAATGGACAGCTACGATCTCTACTTTTGACCCACTAAATATTTGCACATCCTATTCCATCCCTCCCAAACTCACCAGCTTCTGTGTTTTATTCACCTATTATGCCTTGTCTCTCAGACTGTACGCAACATGGGCCAGGGACCACCATTTATTATAAGTTTCAAGAGAGTCCACCCCAATGGGGCCCAGCCTGGTTGTGGCCTTTAGGTGCTACTCCAATATAAACATTAAATAACAATGATGTTGCCACCCTGCAAATTAAAATTGGATAGGACTAAATGTCCTAAGCCACATTCTGCTGCCTATGACAGTATGTGTACAGATCATGAAACAAAATCCTGGGCAACAGAGAAAATTCGATATGGATACTGACTTTTAGTGGACTAAGGGGTAAATCTTCATCTGGAATAAATCATCGTTATCACTTAGCAATTTGGCCATTTCCAGATGCAGTGATATCTTCTTATACTGTAATCTCTTTTTGCAGAACTATTTCTCTTATAAAGCCCTTTTAAAGTTCCTTTGTGGCACTGTTTCAGACCAACTCAGCATCCTCTTATACTCAGAAACAACCCACCGTCTAAGAAGCCCATCACTATCTTATAAGTGGGTAGAAAATCCAGGCTTGGATGTGGTGGATTCAAGGGAGCAGTGCTTGCTCCCACTTAAAGGCAGTCTCCTTCCATCTCATTACACTCTAAAAAAGAAAAGATTAAACTTCAAATCCTTTTAGCCCAAAGATGTATTTTTTGCCTAACTACTGTTGGTCCCATATTTATTAAATTCTGCCTTTTGCTCTTCATTTTTTCAAACTCTTTAAACTGACTTTCTTGGTTAAACTTTTAGACCCTGGGCTTTGCTTGACTCTTGTTTTTAAATTGTTTTGTTGTTAAATACAGTAATTTGCTCAAGCACATGTGTAAAATGGGGGACACTTTTTAAAAATAGAATTACTGGTTTCATTAGTGGAATTTCCCTGTAACCCTGTTTTGTTTTTTGCCACTTAACTATACCTAAAAACCCTGCAAGCGGATTCCAATGTATTGAGTGAGTGGGGAATGGTCTAAACTGGGTTCATTTTTTTTTAACATGGAACCCTAAATTGGGTACCAAAATCCTTATGTACCTGCAATGACTAGTATTTCAACCTATACATGATGCGGGAATTTTGTGTTTGCCCAGAAGGTGAGTTAGGGTCAAGATAGAGAGAACTATTGATATCAACCACAACTAAAGCTCTAATTTAGATAAGGCCTCAGGTATTTAAATGATCACTGAAGCCCATTAAATCTCTTGCGTAATTCTACTGTAGTCCATAAAGTTACACCTGGGATAGATTTGATCTGCGCTCTCGTAAAAGGTACTCATTTGTATTAGTTGGAAATTGTGACCCCAGTTCTTCTGTCTTTACTCAAGCAAAACTTCCATAGAAATCACAGATAGTTTTATCAGTCAGGACTGAACAATATGGCCCGTTGTTCTTACAGGTGACTTTTGATCCAAAATAAATACTTTGTGGGGAGGGAGCAAATTGTACTCTTGTGTGCTCATTATCCTATTGCTTCCTGCCCACCACTTCTTTGCACAGCTTAAAATCTAAAAACTAAAAAGCTCTGGTTGATAGGCACTGTAGGTTCACTCTTGTAAAAATCCTGTAAAACATGGAACTCATGCATCCCGAGTCTTACCTGGCAGACAAGTCCTCTCCTCCCCTACACTCCAAAGGTACCTGGTACCCTTGTGTAGGCATCTATATGGCCAATGGCCACATGAGAGAGTTAACTAAAACTCAACACAGCCAAAAGGGCAGGTTCCAACCCCAGCTAAATTGTAGACTCCTGCAGTAGCTCTTTGTGAATGGAGGCAGTCAACTCCCACTCTGGTGCAAACCACTGGAAGACATCTTTTTATGTGGAGTTCATGACTCCAGGGAGAAGTGGATTGTAAAGAGATCCTAGGCAGAGTTTGTACATGAACCCAAACCTTTGTGTTCTTTTGCAGCCACTCAGAAAGCTAGAGGTAAAGGAGCTGCATACATCTCTGCAACCTTGAGCCATTTCTAAACTATGGGCAGGCAATTTGAGTAGGCCACTAGTGACTGTTTATTCTGCTGTTCAATAAAAAAATATACTAAGTTATTGTATCACAGGAACTGTCAAGTTGTATGTATTTATGCTACCTCGTAGATCTAAATGTCTTCTCTGAGGGAAAGTATTTATGCCATGTAAGCTACAGAACTGTTCAGTTAAAAAAAATGTTATAAGATGAAAACGTGTTACATTATGCTGACCCATTTCTCCAAGCATTAGTGTGTTTTTTTTGGTTTTTAACTTATATGGCTTTAGTCAGCGTTAGACCTGTCAATGGGCCAGATCCTCAACAGTTGTAAATAGACTTTAAAGGTGCTGTTCCAATTTTCACCAGCTCTGGATCTGGCACATTTTTAGAAAAAATGAAGCAAAAGAATATGCTGAATGAAAGAATAGATGCAAGAAATGGGTAGGGGAAATATTATGTCTCAAAAAAAGGTATTTCCTACAATAATAATGATACTTAGTATTTGTCTAGCACATTTTATGTTCAAAGTGTTGTGCAGACATGAATTATTAAATCCTCAGTTTTCAGAGTAGCAGCCGTGTTAGTCTGTATCCACAAAAAGAACAGGAGTACTTGTGGCACCTTAGAGACTAACAAATTTATTTCAGCATGAGCTTTCGTGAGCTACAGGTGCATCCGAAGAAGTGAGCTGTTCTTTTTGTAAATCCTCAGTGTACCCCAATAAGGTCAGTGCTATGATCTCCAAATTATGCACTTAGATATTGATGATCAAACTAGCAGTGACATTGTGATGCAAGTATTAAATATAACTAGAGAAGATCAAAAAATCATGGACACGCAGTGCTAGATCCTGGGTTTTGGAAGGGCAATTTTGTGTCACTCTGTTTGTGCAAATGTACCCTAAAACTTACCCATCCACTGGAGAATTCCCCCTGCATAGGAAAATCCTTGGGTAACTGTAATAGCTTCTCTACAATTCCTGTCCCTGCAGCTGGCTCAGGGGGAATAGCTTAAGGAAAATAAGCATACCAGGTGTATTCCTTTGTCACAATGATCCCCAGTGACAGAGGGGCCTCTTTGAGACATAAGCACTAGGCACAAGTTAGAGCACAGTCATGGCTGCAGTAACTTGCACTGGGGGACCAAACCAGTTCAGAGCAGCCACAACCATAGCAAAAAACTTGGCCTATACCTGTTAAGTGGTGAGCTCAAGTCTACTCAGTGAGTGGCTGAGCTAGCATTAAACCTCAGGAATTCAGAGCTTGCAGGCCTGTACTTTTTCTTCTATTCACAATACAGCAAAGAGTACTATGCCCGATATCTAATTTTGTACTGTCTGCACCTCAGCTTGGGACTTCTAACCAGGATTCAAACCAAAGTGAAAATGGGAGGCCAGACCTCTTTAGTCACTGCTTTGAAAACTGATATCAAACCTGGAGTTGATCTTTTATGATAGGAAACAGAAAACACGCCTCCTGATCCTTTCCCAGGCTTATCATGCACACACCAGCAAACCTGTGCACTAGACGAGGATTGTTTTTCTTTTTTAAACTGAACATATGATCCAAATGCCAAAATTCTATCTATATTACCAGACCTGTCTTGTTCCTTTATCCTCACCAGAATAGGATGCCTACTCTGAGTGATAACCGTTACAGGTTGGATCCAATTCTCAGGATACAGCCTGAGTAACCAGGCTGTGCACAAAGCAGATTTGCAGAGGCTGGAAATCTCTCCTTCCTCAGCAGTGGAGCCATTCCATTGTCTCTTCAGGAGCCTCCACTTGGCCCCCCACGTACTCATACTAGGAATGGTCATGTATTCCCAGCACCACCAGACCCACCCACTACCCATGATGCTATGCTTTGTCATAAGGAAGGGTTGCAGACTTCCACCATCAATTCCATATCTCTTGTCCCTCACCAAGCAGAAAGTGGTTCCACCGCATTCAGTTCCCTTGCCACCCAGGGAAAGACAGGATTTATTACTAGGTGAATCACATCTGGAAAAAGCAAAAACTGAACTAGCTTGTTCATGCACTAATGTTGTGTGTGTGGTCAATTCCTCAACAGACTTTTTCCTAAATACACTTAAGCTTTTGTGGTGGTCACAGCTTAAACAATAATAATATTAATACTATCTAGGTCTTTTATATAGCAACTTTCAACAGAAGATCTCAAAGTACTTTACAAAGGAGATCACTATGATGATCAAAATGATGATCATATTTAACTGACACTGTGCCCCTGAGGTATATGTCTACCTGTATTGTACACACAATTTTTCCTAGTGCCCAGCCTTGCAGTGAATTGAGACTTTGGAATGAGGTTCTCCATTCTGCAACATGTTGCAATATGCATACATCCCTGATACGTGAGTTGCTTGTCTAAACTATGCAATATATTCTGACAAGTCATATTAGATTTATACGAGGAAGTAAACATTGATCTGTGAAATGGCCTGAGGAGAAGAGAGGTGATTTGACCCAAAGATTGTTATGACATTTCATCATTCCAAGTATAATTTATTTTTGATTTACCGAGTCCCTAATTTAAAGCTTTAACTTTTGATTCCATGCTCTATAACCCTTAAGAATATATGAAGTATCTAGTCTAACATTGGAATACTTTTCTCTTTTTTTAAATTGGAAACTCTTTTTATTAAGGACAGAATTATGTAAAATCAAAGAAATGATATAACCAAATTAAATCAAAGGACTGGGGATAAACAAGGCACTGTGTCCAGCTAGTAGCTATGAGCAGCACACATCAGTATTCTCAGGGCAGTCTCCTTAGCCTTCAACACAAACTGCAGAATTCCTGCAGTTCCTATTTAATGTAATGCAATGGGAAGCTGTGAGCAGTAATGGATCACAGCATAGGATGGTGCATCTGTTCCAGTGAGAGCCTTGTATCAACTCCTAAATCACTGTAAAAGGCTAAGAACTTTATATGAATTATTTCTTTCAGTTCCTGTATTCTCAGGAGCAGCCTGCATAAAGGATATTGCAGCAGTTATGTTCAGTACTATATCCTGTACGCCAGCTCATTAAGCAGGTGCTAATACAACTTGTATAGCATCTGTAAATAAATTACTGTTGAATTACTACTGCCTTAAGGCAGCAGTTATGTAACAACGTCTTTTTCTGAGCATTTTTCAAAGCTGCTTTTTCTCCTCTGATCTGTTTGATGCACCGAACTGCCCACTGTATCTTTTCAGAGCTGTTGGATGGAGCGGTGTGAAACTCTTCACTTCTGGGGCACAATTCTCCAAGATCCAAGAATAGTTCATTGCCTCCTGCTTTTACAAGGAATCGCTAAAATCAAGTCTGCCTGGGAGCACTGTGTATCTGTGGCTCCCCCCTTTAATAGTCAGAACTGAATTTAACAGAAAACAGCTGCTGGTCTCTGCAGATGGCAGTGTCCTGAGAGACTCAAAGGTGCAGTACCAGGAAACAGAACAGTTTCATAGCTGTATATATAAATATGATCCAACAGAGCCATAATTAAGTGCATGACTGATATGTAATGCCTGCTACAGGTTTTTGTCTCAACTCTATTAAATAAAAAGATACTGGTGGGAAATTCAATGAAGTTATTCCTGGAGTTCAGCAAAAGGGCTAATGAGATCACAAGCAATGTTCTTTTTAGGCCTTTGGCACTGGGAGTCCCAAATTCCCAGCATTAGAGCGAACACATTTTAAATTGCATCCTAAGCCCCAGCGCTAAAGAATGTTGACATTCTGGATAGCAGCCAGGAAGTAACTTAATGTTTGTAATAAATACATGCTGAAATATGTCTTTCTATTGCAATTGCCTAAAAGTTTGCACACTGGGACCCAGTCCCATAGACATCAGCTAACAAAGCTAACCTCTGCTTTTTGACTACTTGAAAATCATTAGCTATTTTTTTCCCTCCCCACAATCAACACATGATAGGGTCACAGCAACAGTCTACACTCCAAAATGGAAGGTGCATGCAAAAAAGCTGTAGGGTTTGTTGAATTAGAGTGGGAGGTTACTGGGCAGAAGCAGGGCATGTAAAAATCAAGGAGAGGCTTCTGAAAGCAGGGCTGGCTCAGGCTTTTTTGCCACCCCAAGCACAGAACATTTTTAAAAAAAAAAAGCCGCAATCGGCGGCCCTTAGGCAGCAACTCAATTGCTCCACTTCATTCCTCAGTGGCAATTCGGCGGCGGTCCTTCCTATTGGCCGCCCCAAGCACCTGCTTCATTCTCTCAACTTTCAAAATGAGCAAAAAGTACAGCTTAAGGAAAAGAATGGCAATACTCTAATCAGGACAGGCTCAGGAGCAGCATTTCAGCATTAGAGCTGGTTGAAAAACGAGGAGACAATTTCACAACAAAATTCAAAATTTCAAAGTTTTTTCCATTTCACAGGGAAATCAGGATATCGACCTTAGGAACACAGCACTGGAAGGGACATCCTGGGTCACTGAGGCCCATCCCCAGCTACCGCAAGCAATGCCTTAGAATCCTGTTCCTAAACTTATCAAGCTCCATCTTAAAACTAATGGGTTTGAAATGGACCCATTTCCATGTTTAGTGATATTTTAACTAACTTTTTAATGGAAATGTTATCAACTTGTATCAAAATCCTTTTGAAACCCTTACAGAAATGTGGTGTTTACTGAAAACCATGTGTTTTTATTTATAAATAGATATTTGTCAATATTTTTGTATTTTCCAAAATGTCAATTAAAATATTGGCAAACACCTGTGGAAAGGGAAGTTGTCTACAATGTCAACTTTTGCAAAAATGACATTTTAAATTATAATTTTTTAACACAAAAATGTGTGTCATACAAAAAATTTCCAGCAGTTTTAATAGCTCAAGGTCTCACATGAGAAATGGCAGCATCTGCAGTGATGATAGAAGCTGTACTTGTTGGTCTTGCAGCTTTTTTCCATCTTCCTTTTGACCTCACCCATTGGCAGAAGCAGAGAGAATTTTCCTTTGATTCTGACCAAGACCATTATTATTGGCCAAATGTTTCAAAATAGGAGCTAAATGAAGGTATCTAAATCTGGTTTTCAGAAGTGTTGAGCATTACTAGTTCCCACCAAGGTCAGTTAGAGTTGTGAGTACTCAGCGCCTTTGCAACTCAGGTCAGACTTTGTGGACTCTAACTATGAGCTCCCTTCTGCAATCTTATGCCAGATAGAATAGAAGTAGCATGTCAAAAAACCTAGTTCAGTGCAGACAATTTTCAAGAGCTGACTCAGACTGAGAGGAATAATACAACATGAGAAGTTCAGGAAAATATATAAACATTTGTCAGGTAGGTAAACTGAGGCAGACAGCACGTTAGTGACTTGCTTAAGAAAACACAACCAACTGGTGCAGAGCAGGGAAAAGAATCTAAGCACTGACACTTATTCCCATTCTCTAACTATGATAGCACGCTCCTTAAGAAATAATTGTGAAATAGATGAAATTCCTTTGGTGTCTCTCTCAAATTCAAGAAGATATAAGGAGGTAAGCGATTTACTTTGTAAAAGTGGCTCTCCCTATGGATTAGGTATTAGAATTGATTCTAGCTAATAGAATTCTACAAGGAAGCTTATAAGACAAATGGAGAAGTGTGATGGGGTGTGCAAAGGGTGACCACACAGCAAGTGTGAAAAATTGCGACAGGAGGTGGGGGGTAATAGGCTTCAATATAAGAAAAAAGCCTCAAATATCGGAACTGCCCCTATAAAATCAGGACATCTGGTCACCCTAGGTGGCATGGCCCTTTGGCCCCTTGCTGGGGGCCCTGTGGTCCTACTACACTCCACCTAGGAAGGAGTACCAGAGATGGGTCCTCCAGGTCTGCCTAGAGAGTTGTAGAGACAGTCAATCAGAGCCCAGCAGGCTCAGTTAAAAGTTGCTGCAGGGCCTGAGCATGTCACTTCCTGGCTGGGGATAGAAGGGCAAGGAAAGATGCTCCTCTTTAGTTAAAGGGTGCTTGACAAACTGCATTTGCTAAACCTAGGCATGAGAGGACTGGAAAACACTAGCCCTAAGGTAATGACTGGAGGTAAAGGCACCAGCTGAGAAGAGGCTCTTCAACTAATGGAAGGAATTAAAGGAAGTAGTACATGGCTGCTGTTTATAGAGTCTCTGGGTTGGAACCTGGAGTAGTGGAGAGTTCGGGTTCCCCAACTGGCCACGGATAAAGTAGCCTAAACCATGAGAAGGGGATAAGGCTCCTGCAGAAGCCCACATGAACAACTGGATTAAAAAGGGCCCAGAGATGGGGCTAAAGACCCTGATAAGGGCTGACAGTTGAACTCTTCGTTACCTGGGAAGTAATTCATCCATTTTGACTAAGTGACTTGACTGGAGGTCTGAACCACTGAAGACCTGCCTAATGAGGTTGCCAACCTACAGGAAATGCTCAAGAGGTAAGTGACCCCCAACACAAGAAGCATCAAAACAAATCCATTAGTAAACAAATGGAGAATCACCCTTCTACCCAATTACCCAAAGTGTACCCAACTTATCACTTGCATTGTGGCTGATTATGTGACCCAAAATGATGCATAATTTATGGATGTTTCTATTATGTATTCCGTGTTTTCAGAATGACACCCTGACACATAGTATTAAAAACAAAATTGTCAATGTATAGCATAAAGAAGGAAACTGATCAAATCTGTGACACTAGATACCATTACATATTCCATCAGGCCTACAGTGTGACAGGGAGCGGAAGATGACAGGCATTGCCATCTCTCTGAGGTTTCACAGGGGGAAGTGTTATGCCTTTGAACTAATTTGCTAGTGCACCAAGCCTTTGCCATCTTCCGCTGAACTCAAATCATCTGTGCATGTTCCTGTGTCCCCTGATGATCATTAAAGAGTCTCACACTCTAAGCTACTTGAGTGCTCCTGGAAGTAAGCTGAAGGTTAATATTTCACACTGCTCATAATCTTCAGGGGATGGGGAGAGAAATGTCACAAGGAGCTACTTTTACATGTTTGCATTAGGGAATGTCTAGAATGTGATCCTATTACTGTCTGCATACATCACATTAAGCAATATTTCTGTCAAACAGGTCCTAGGAGCAGAGCTTCTCAACTGATTGATTCACTTTTCAATGGTATAAGTGTTAGAATTATTAACTTGTACTTGGCTCAAGATGGCTTCTCTTCTGTTTGCCTTTTCTAATGTATGTGTGTTGGCTCTGGATAGAAAAAGTGCAGTCATGATTGACAACTGAGTAAACAATGCTATTATTTTGGAGTCAGTCACTGTGCAGCATAGTGTGACTTTGAAGCAAAAGTCCAATTTGTATTAAACATTATTATATGGAATATGCGGGAATAAAAGGTAGAGCTCTGTTTCCTCTTCCTGAGGTGCAAGTGTATTATAATATCTCTTGAACAGAGCTTGACAATGTCTAGGTTTCATGGCAAAGCTGAATGTATTAAAAAAATTACCGTCAGATTGAACTCTTGCTCCATCAAATCTAATATCTTACAGTAATTCTTCCAGAAGCTGTGACTGGAAGGAAGAGGGTGGAGGGAGGAAAAGGAAGGGAGGAAAAAAGTTATGTGCCTAGCTAACATTACAATGTGTACCATGGAGATAAATTCCTTCCTACCCACTGCAATGATAGTCTTCCACCCTGAAATCTGAATCTTGGTTACCCTAATTTCAGGGTAAATCTGCATAAACCTATTAGTAGTCCCAGTATTATTCATCCATAGTGTTTAGCCCTACTGTCACCTAAAGTAGTGAATTCACACAGCCTGCACTCATAGTCAACCTGTAGAAGAAAGATTTATTTGCTATAAATGTAGCTATTCTGTTACTTTAATATAGTGATGCCTTTTATCAAATTCAGGGACAGCAACAATATATGAAACACATGTACAAAAATATCTGTGCCCGTAGCATGAATGCATCTGATCAGGTCTACGTGATTCTCAGTATTCTTGCTTTCTGTCGCTTCAGTGGTAGACAAAAAATAAAAGAAAGGAACCTCCTAAAATCTGAACTATGTTACAGAACTCTCCTTTATTTTTTGCCAGATATTCTGCCTGACTTTTTTTTTCTCCAATATAAATCAAGAGTAAATCCACTGATTTCCATTAAACTGTTGTAAATGAGAGGATTACTAGGCCTCTATTTTTCCTATATTAGCAATGATTATTGATATCCAGATATCTTACTAGATGTCTTGAAACAACTGCAAGATGCTTTAAGTTTGGAGGAGAAATTGATGATGGATGCAGGAACCTTTGAGACAATCTTGTTTATTTAAAGAGTCCTATTTCCATAAACAGGGGAGCAACCAAACAACAGAAGGATAACTTCTTTGCTTACAGATCAGACCACTTTTAGTAAGCACCGCACTGTGCTTGTCCAAGTTGTGTCTGTAGCTTCCTTCTCAGTCTTTCTACGTGCTTCCTCTCTGTGTCTTGTCTCATTCACACACCCTTACCCAAAACAACACCCACTGAAGCCCTTCACCCACTGAGTTTTAATTCCTAGGTGGGCATGCATATGCCTTCATCTGCTAGAAAAGAGCTTAACTATTTCTCACATCCATCTTAAATGAAGGGCAGAAGTTATACTCACCAGCTTCAATGTGTGGCTAAATGCCTTGCTGGTATTGGACAGTTTAGTGAGAGTGGGTATATGTAAAGATATTGTATAATTCTGGGACACACATTGTTCTAGTGGAAGCAGATAAAATAACTTAAATCTCATACTTTAGAAAAATGAGGTCATCTAATCATCCCAGCTGTCAGTGCAGAATTGCTCCATCTATTTTTCTAATGCTGCCTCCAGCATAGCATTAAATTCAAGTAATTGGGGTTGTGTGCAAAGACGGGGCAAAAACTTTTTTGAACATTTTCAATAACTAGGATTTGAAATATTCCTCCCCCTCATTTATTCATATAGGGCCAAATTCTAACCACCCCATCGAACCAAAGCACGACCACCAAAAAGAGACATTGTAATAGTCACCACAACATCATCATTGAATATGCCTCAGTATTCCTTCCCTGTTTCTGGGCTCAGATGTGCTTTTCTTGCCCAGTCCTTCTGCATTGCAAGCAATAGACTCCAGCTGACTTCAATAGGAGCTGGATCAGATCCTTAAGGCACTAGATGAAGCACTGGACTGCTTCAACAAGAAGTCAGTGAGACACATTTCTCCTGGAGCTCTTGAGCACACAGAGGGAGTGCACCCACTGTTATGCCCTTTAAAGGAGTATAGCACATGCTCTGCTCAGGTGAACACAATGACTGCAGTTGTGGCCAGCCCCTGTAAAAAGGGAGGTTGTGGAGAGGCTACGTGAGCCCTTCCTTTGTTTCTGGTCCCTCAGAGGGTGCATCAATCTGACAGTCAATTCCCACTAAAAGTAAGAATAATTCGAGTGTAAAGAAATTTGCTAAGGGGCAACTGCGAGAATCAGAAAGTAATATATGAAGATATGTATATGCAAACCACTCCTATTTCTCTTTGGCCATATCCCACTGAATTTCACTGTGACATCAAACTACCTAAAATGCACCGCTTTCTGAAGGGGGCAAAAAAGGAGTGTCAAACTTATGCAATAAGTTCCTCTGCTCTGTATGAGTTTTGGGTTTTTTTTGTTGCACGCATGAATGTGTATTGCCAGATAGAATTTGGCCCTTAACTGGACACTGTTTAAACGGTATCATCCCTCTAATTTGTATTCTTGTCTTAGATCCTCTAACAACCCTGGAAATTGTTCTAGAAAACATGAGAGCTCTGTATAAATAATAAAACTCTCCTCTGATATTCATTACTCTGCAATGTCTCTTGCAAAGCTTCGTTTTACATATGCAAAAATTAAACTAAAATGTAAAGAGGAAGAAACATATGAGATCATGAAGATATATTTGTCTCATTTAATTAATTTATCTGAGCTAAAATAGCTCTCAGTTGCGCACAACACAGCTTTCACATGGAGTTGTAAAGCCATATGGGCTTGATCAGTAGTGGCTATTGAACTTTTACAGGATATTTCCATTTCATACTGTTTTTACAATGAAGATGCACACTACCGTCAGTCCCCTACAGAAATCAGTAGATATATTAGAAGCCTTGGAAATCTCTAGCTGAAAGGAGGGGGAAATCCTGACAAAATGTAAATAAGTGACATGACTGAGCCAAATTCTGTGTAGTTACTGTTCAGTTCAATGGATTTACACAGGTTTAACTGAGGACAGAATTTGGCTTACTGAACAGATTAAACTTAAGGTATAACATAACTTAATGCATAATTGTAGAGCACCTAGGCATACCTATGCTAGCTTTAATCTAGCTAGCATGAGTTACAATGGTAGTGAAGATGTGAATGGCATGGATTTCAGCACTAACTTCAACACGTACCTGGGGTTTCTTGTGGGTTTGTACTGAGGTGGCCAGGCCACACTGAAGCCTGTCCTATCTTCACTACTGTTGTTACCCATACTAGCTAGATTAGACCGGGCATAGGTATGCCTACCCAGTTGCACCATAATTAGTGGAGTAGAAGTACCCTAGGTCTGAGCTAGTTCTGCTGCAATTAGTGTAACTATATTATGGGCCTGATCTAAATCCTACTGACACTTATGGGAGTCTTTCCATTGTCTTTACTGAATGTTGGATCAGGCCCTAATGCAGTACATACATTTTTAAAGTATATTTACGTATACTTTCTAAAGATTCTTGATTGTTTTATTGGAAGTTTGTGAAACTTGTATTTCTGCTGATTAATCCTTAGTGTAGTAGAAATTAATTAATCCATTAAAAAAAAAAGCTTTGGTAGCAGGGAGCAGGTGTAATCAATTATTTTTTTGTCAAGTTCAAAATTTCTTGGTCAAGGTATAGTCCAGGTCCATACTCCAGAAAAAAACAACAACAATAAGTAAATAAAATTTTGCAGCCTGCTCAAAAGTGTCTGGAGGTCCAAATTTGGCCTGCAGTCTGACTATTAACTATCCCTGTACTAGAGAATGTTATTGATGTTAAGCAATCATAAATACAACTTCAGTAACATTATAACACATGTATAAGTGAGCTACAAAGCTTTATAAAAATCTAATTTGTCAGCTACATTAGTGCCTTGAAGACAGCAATTACTGTACACACTGCTCTTATAAGTATTACAATTATTAGGATTAACTAAAACCTACTATTCAAGGGAAGAAACTCTGCTCCCTGAAGAGATAACTATAAGTGCAGAAAAAGGAAACAATAAGTAGTGGGTTTTTAAAGATGTTAGGATTGAACGAAAATTACAATATGAGGGAAATGAAGAAAAGTATAGTCAGGGACTAATAGATTTATAACTATCATTTGGGGCCTATCTTTGAATCATTCATGAAAATAATGTCAATGTATGATGCTGCTGTTGGATGAAAAATGGGGATGTTTTTCACAAAAACAAAAAGTTCCCAACAAAAATTAAGTGCAGGTTTTCTACGAACTCTAGTTCTCATTGTCCAAATCTTTGGTTTAATATTCAAGTGTTTCCCATACAAAATAAAACTACTCACCTTTTACTTATCTGCATATATACCTCCAGTTTAGGTCATCTCACCAGGTGGGTATCTTACACAGTCTCCCCTAATGCCTGAGGCTTCCCACTGCTTCTGATCATCACCCCATTACACCGCCTTACACATAATATATTAGAGACCCAGATCCGTTTAAGACTGGGAGGTGATAACTCCTAAATGAAAAGCCAATTTAAAATCAAAAGAACCCGTCAGGTGTCTCAGGGAGATGCTTGTATGGAGTTGTGATCCGCTGTGGCTGGCCTGCACCTAAAACTTAGGTCAACCTAGCTACATCACTCAGGGCTGTGAAAAATGTTGTGCTCTCAGCATGATAATTAAGTTGGCCTAACTCATAGTGTAAATGGAAGGATTCTCTGTCAATCTAGCTTCCCCCTCTTGGAGAGATGGATTAACTATATCAATGGAAAAACCTCTTCAATCAATGTAGGAAGTATCTACGCTGGGTCATTGCAGCTGTGCGGCTGTAGTGTAGACATACCCAAGACACACTATGATCTGATCTATACTAGAAAATTAGGTCGGTTTAACTATGTTGATCGTGAGTGTGAAAATCCACACTCCTGAGCAGTGTAGTTAAGCTGGCCTAAGTCCCAGTGTAGTCAATACTAAGTCAATGGAAGAATTCTTCTATTGACCTAGGTACCAGTTCTCAGGGAGGTGGATTTCCTATACCAATGGGAGAATCACTTCTGTCAGCATAAGTAATGTCCGCATTCAAGCACAACAGCAGTGCCACTGCAGCAGCACAGTTGCAGCATTTTAAGTCTAGACATGCCCTATATTTTTAGAACAAAATTATTACCAAATTAGAAAAAAAGATACATTTTTCCAGTTCTGGGACTCAAGATGATGGGATGTTCTTAAAATAATATGTAACCAGATACTTTCAACAAGTAGAAACAATAAAAACAAGAAAAGCTAACATACCTTACTAGGGAAAAAAACAAAGCTAACACAGTTTACGGAATCCAAAATTACCTCAGGGATGTGGATCTAGTACGCCCCTCAGATGCAGCTATGCCAGTGTAACACTTCAGTGTAGAGCAGTTCTTAGTCATGTTTCTCTTGGTAAAAGCAGAATCTATTGTACTGGTGTCAATTGAATGGTCTTGGGACCAGCTAAGAGCCCTGCATAAATTAGACCAGTCTGAAGGCTACTCCAAATTCTGTCAAGCTGCCCAAAGCCCCAGAAAGCTGTTTGAGCAGCTGGGAAACACCATCCCATAGGGCGGCTCCAACATGTCCCCTTCTCCTGGGAATGCCCGCTCCATTGAGGATGTCACAAGAGGGAAGCATGGAGCTGGTACATTGGAGTAGAGCTGAGTGAAAAACAGGTTGGCTTTTGTTTTGATTTTTTTTTTTAGAGGGGGTGGAGGGGAAAGGGTGTTCAGTGGCCATTTTGATACTTTTCACAACTTTTGTTTTTCAGGGTGTTTTGTTTTGCCTAAACTATTTGCCAGATTTGACAAATTCACAAATAATTTTGGCACCCCAAACAGGCATTTTTCAGCAAACTTTCTATTCACCCAATTTTTTTCCTCAGATCTACATTAAAGGGTTTGGATTTCCTGCAGCGTATCTGTTAAATTTAAAGTGCGTTTTTTATGGGGCAATTTGGATAAGGATGCACCCAGACAGATTGCTATGAGTGGAAGATAAACCCACCCACCATTCTGCATCTTTCAAGTTCTAACTGGCTTTCTGTGGGTCTGCCAGACTTTTCCAATCATAGGCTTCAGGTGGTGCAGAGTGATGATTGGTAGAATATTCCTGTAACATTACATCACTAGTGACTGGTACAAAAATATACTTTCATGTTACCAAATGTCACCAGTTGCTTCTAATGAAAGTTCAAGTTGACAGCTATTTGACTTTAAAGCTATGGTGACTATTTCATATGTCTGAAGCTCTTTTTTCACATTTTAGAATTAGTTGATTTCTCTACTCTCTTCTTTTTGTCTTGCTTAATTTATTCTACCTTTTTTCCAAACTATTATTATTATTCCTATGATGATAAAAGATAACTTATCATCCATAGGTTTCAAAGCTCTTTGCAAAGGAGGATGTATCATTATCCCTATTTTACTGCTGGATAAATTAAGGCATGGGGAGGGGAAAGTGATGTACAAAAGTTCACACAGCAACTCTGTGTCAGAGCTGGAATTAGAATGTAGCTCTCCAAATGCCAAGCCCAGACCCAAATTCACTAGAGCAGACAGCCTCATGGGAGTTGTAATTCAGGTACCTCATTATCTCATTCTGTCCTATAGGCTGGACTCCCTAAGCAGACTACATCTCCTATGGAAATTCCATGACCACAGTGTCTCATGGGAAATGTAGTCCAGCAGGAAATGTAGTCTCCTCATAGAAGAGAATGGGGGCATGAGGCACTCAAACTACAACTCCCAAAAGACACTATAGTAACTGAGGCCAATGCAGATTAATGTTGATCTGATTCAAAACTAAAATTTTGATTCAGTTTGACAAACAGAAATGAAACATGTCAATTTGGGAATATTTAATTTTGACAATATTTAAACATTAAATTCAAAACTTATTGTGCTGAGAGAAAAATATTTAATATCTTGACTTTTTTCATCCCAGTGTCAAAATTATCAGGATTTCCTGTGGGACAAAATTCCAATTTTTGATCAGCTCTACTTGCAGGCTGTGTTTCTTTGCCATCATTAACTGATGTCTCTCAAAGCATTCTGCATTGATTAGGCAGCACCCTAAGGAGAAAAAACAAGGGCTTTAGAAGTTACTGAGATCTCCTAAGATTCTCAACCTGTCACCAAAATGACTCTACCTAGGAGTGCATGTTCTCTTATAAAGTACAGAATAAACAGTATTGGTTCCCATATTCAGTATACATTTGCAATATCAAAATATTATATACATTTCTATATTTACATCAAAGTATAATTTACTGAACTGTATATCTTTACATTAAACATGTCCTGATGTATTTGTTAAATCAACTTGTGATCTGAATTTTCAAAGCTCAGAAGCAACTAGCCCAATGAACTCACAACGTGTCTGGCACTTACATTCATGAAACGTGAAACAAACTATTGGCTGCACCTTGGCCAACTTTTATCCATGGAGCAAATTAAAGAAGTTCATGGTTGTCACTATGAGACTCAAGGAACTAGCCTCTCCAAAGATGATTATTGTTATACCTACAAACTCATTTGAAGACTTGCATTTACAACCCTGAACAAGTGAAGAAATAAGGACTTGCCAAATAATAGTATCCTAACAGTTCTATTTTGGCTACAGTTCATGCAGACATACAAGAATAAATTATTTCACATCCATTTGACTGCAATTTACTCTCATTGCTTTGGCTTAAGATTGAGTTTTAGATATAGTAGCATTTGAATAAGTTGAGAATTTAGTTTAAAACACTTATCTTTTGTAAAGTTACACCTCTTTTAGTAGATCTTCCATCACAAACATGAAGGATATGTGAACTTGCTAATATGAAGACACACATCACTCAATCAGTGTAACCCATATAATCAATACATATATCCTATGTAGGTCCAGTAAAGCCAATCTGTTATACTTTCCAGCAAGTACATTGAAAGTATGTGCTAGGCAAATGCATGGCCATCTCCTTAGTTCTTCCTCATATTACACACAGGCACATCTGTAGTAGCAGGTGTCTGGGAAGATGAGCTGGTCCCCCAACATGTCCTCTATTGTCAGATGACTTCAGATCTTTGAGAAAGAAAAATACTGGAAGGCCGGTGCTTGTTCCTCCAGGTCAACTATTCCCTCCACTGGTGCTCTGCCAAATAGGCCATGTTCCAGAGTCTTGCCAGATCACCTGCACTCACCCTCACCAATCTACATCATCTTCCCACAGCATTCACTTGGGAACAACCAGTCTCCAGAGCATGTAATGTCCCAACATCTCCTCCCATCCGGGTTCACTACTGACTCCATTCTGAATCCCACTACCCAATGGCCAGCATCCAGATGACAACACTTCTGCTGGAAAACTAAATGCTAGGAGGCTCATCTCCTGGAATGCTACATGGTGGCTTATGAGAGAGAGGAACAACCAGGGTAACAAGCCAGCTAACACTGGCCACTTACCATTTGAAAAATGTAAGTTTTTATTAATTTCTCTCAGCATGTCTGCCTCTCCCTACAGCTTCTGAGCCAAACTCTGTCCAATCTGTTTGCACAGTCAGTCTTAACATTCCGTTTGATAGTGGAGATGTCAGAAGCATGTACTAATTACTGCTTATGTTCGCTTAGTGGACGATATCACACCATCCTCTCAGGAGGATGGAAAATGTGACACAGGAATTTTTGAAAATTCCAGATTTTGCTGAAGACTCAAAGCTACCACAGACGCTTCCCTTTCCCCCTGACATACCATCCCACACTGGAAAAGAGGCCAGCCAAGGCAGAGCCTAGCAACTTGCCATGTGCAAAATGTGACAATGCTTTGATATTTTGGCTCAGTCTCTACGATGTTCAGTGAAAAACAACGCTCCAAAACTAGATAAGAGTATATTACAAAAGCCTAGTGATGCAGTACTAAGTAGTTCTTATGTTCTTTCCCTTCTGCATCTTTAACTAAATTTGAGGTGGTTGTTTTTTTATGACAGGATATTTTTTTAAAAGCTTCATTCCATGACAATCCATTGAAGTTGCTTGGGCATATTAAATACATAAGATGTGTAAATGACAGCGATGTGTGTAACAATAACTATTTTATGCTCAAATTTTGTTTTTGGAGAAAAATGTTCCTACATTTCCATTTGTAAACTGTAGGAGAATTTTTACCAACAATCCTTTTAAAGATCACAGCTGTAGAAAACACCATCACAAAACAGAATTAGCAACACTCACTTACCTCCCAACAAGGTTCCAATGAATGTCCTTTCTGAAGCAGATGTTGACATTTTGAAATTGATAAAATTTGATTATGAAAATAAATTTAACAGGGTGAAGAAAATCTGGGTCTTTTTTACATGGCTTATACTTTTTTCTTGAAATGCTTCAAAACTGCTTTACATTAATTTAATCACTTAGGCCTTGGCTACACTGGCACTTTACAGTGCTGCAACTTTCTCGCTCAGGGGTATGAAAAAAACACACCCCTAAGCGCAGCAAGTTACAGCGCTGCAAAGCGCCAGTGTAAACAGTGCCCCAGAGCTGGGAGCGTGGCTTCCAGTGCTGCAAGCTAATCCCCATGGGGAGGTGGAGTACATGCAGTGCTGGCAGGGCCGGCGCTTCCATTTAGGCGACCTAGGCAGTTGCCTAGGGCACCCGGATTTGGGAGGGCGGCAATTTGGTGGCAGGGGGTTCTTTCGTGCTCTGGGTCGTCGTCGGCAATTCTGCAGCGAGTCCTTCTCTCACTTCGGGACCCACCACCGAAGTGCCCCGAAGACTGGGAGTGTGGAAGGACCCCCCTGCTGCAGAATTGCCGCCAACGACTAGGAGCGCGGAAGGACCCCCCGCCTAGGGTGCCAAAAACCCTGGTGCCGCTCCTGAGCGCTGGGAGAGCTCTCTCCCAGCGCTGGCGCGGCGACTACACTCGCACGTCAAAGCGCTGCCGCGGGAGCGCTCCCGCGGCAGCGCTTTGGAGTTTCGAGTGTAGCCAAGCCCTCAAATAGTCTTTCTAATCTCCATGCTCTGGGCTGGTAAACAAGTATTTGTCACTTAGCTTATCTTTATTTCCAGCCACTAAACAGTACTATGATACTAATATGATCCAGTATGGCAATTCTGATCCCATTATTTTGGAAAGGATGACAGGTGAGCAAAGCCCACAGGTAAGTGGGGAACATGAAGATCTGGGAGATGAGTTGGAAACAAGAGGGAGCATGGGCTATAATGGCAGAGAGAAAGGAGGGTCAGGGCAAAACTGGGAGGCAAGATCAAACCAGTATCTTAGATGCCTATATACAAATGCGAGAAGTATGGGTAATAAGCAGGAAGAACTGGAAGTGCAAATAAATAAATACAACTATGACATTGCTGGCATCACTGAAACTTGGTGGGATAATACACATGATTGGAATGTTGGTGTGGATAGGTATAGTTTGCTCAGGAAGGATAGACAGGGGAAAAAGGGAGGAGATGTTGCCTTGTATATTAAAAATGTACATACTTGGACTGAGGTGGTGATGGACATAGGAGACGGAAGTGTTGAGAGTCTCTGGGTTAGGATAAAAGGGGTAAAAAACAAGGGTGATGTCGTGCTAAGAGTCTACTACAGGCCACCTAACCAGGTGGAAGAGGTGGATGAGGCTTTTTTTAAACAACTAACAAAATCATCCAAAGCCCAAGATTTGGTGGTGATCGGAGACTTCAACTATCCAGATATATCTTGGGAAAATAACACCGCGGGGCACAGACTATCCAATAAGTTCCTGGACTGCACTGCAGACAACTTTTTATTTCAGAAGGTTGAAAAAGCTACTGGGGGGAAGCTGTTCTAGACTTGATTTTAACAAATAGGAAGGAACTCGTTGAGAATTTGAAAGTAGAAGGAAGCTTGGGTGAAAGTGATCATGAAATCATAGAGTTTGCAATTCTAAGGAAGGGTAGAAGGGAGTACAGCAAAATAAAGACAATGGATGTCAGGAAGGCGGATTTTGGTAAGCTCAGAGAGCTGATAGGTAAGGTCCCACTGGAATCAAGACTGAGGGGAAAAACAACTAAGGAGAGTTGGCAGTTTTTCAAAGGGACACTATTAAGGGCCCAAAAGCAAGCTATTCCGATGGGTAGGAAAGATAAAAAATGTGGCAAAAGACCACCTTGGCTTAACCACGAGATCTTGCATGTTCTAAACAATAAAAAGAAGTCATATAAAAAATGGAAACTAGGACAAATTACAAAGGATGAATATAGGCAAACAACACAGGAATGCAGGGGCAAGATTAGAAAGGCAAAGGCACAAAATGAGCTCAAACTAGCTACGGGAATAAAGGGAAACAAGAAGACTTTTTATCAATACATTAGAAGCAAGAGGAAGACCAAGGATAGGGTAAGCCCACTGCTCAGTGAGGAGGGAGAAACAGTAACAGGAAACTTGGAAATTTCAGAGATGCTTAATGACTTCTTTGTTTCGGTCTTCACTGAGAAGTCTGAAGGAATGTCCAACATAGTGAATGCTTATGGGAAGGGGGTAGGTTTGGAAGATAAAATAAAATAAGGCAAGTTAAAAATCACTTAGAAAAGTTAGATGCCTGCAAGGCACCAGGGCCTGATGAAATGCATCCTAGAATACTCAAGGAGTTAATAGAGGAGTTATCTGAGCCTCTAGCTATAATCTTTGGAAAATCATGGGAGATGGGAGAGATTCCAGAAGACTGGAAAAGGGCAAATATAGTGCCCACCTATAAAAAGAGAAATAAAAACAGCCCGGGAAACTACAGACCAGTTAGTTTAACTTCTGTGCCAGGGAAGATAATGGAGCAAGTAATTAAAGAAATCATCTGCAAACACTTGGAAGGTGGTAAGGTGATAGGGAATAGCCAGCATTGATTTGTAAAGAACAAATTGTGTCAAACCAATCTGATAGCTTTCTTTGATAGGATAACAAGTCTTGTGGATAAGGGAGAAGCGGTGGATGTGGTATACCTAGACTTTAGTAAGGCATTTGGTACGGTCTCGCATGATATCCTTATCGATAAACTAGGCAAATGCAATTTAGATGGGGCTACTATAAGATAGGTGCATAACTGGCTGGATAACCGTACTCAGAGAGTAGTTACTAATGGCTCCCAATCCTGCTGGAAAGGTATAACAAGTGGGGTGTTCCTCAGGGGTCTGTTTTGGGACCGGCTCTGTTCAATATCTTCATCAATTACTTAGATGTTGGCATAGAAAGTACGCTTATTAAGTTTGCAGATGATACCAAACTGGGAGGGATTGCAACTGCTTTGGATGACAGGGTCAAAATTCAAAATGATCTGGACAAACTAGAGAAATGGTCAGAGGTAAACCGGATGAAGTTCAATAAAGACAAATGCAAAGTGCTCCACTTAGGAAGGAACAATCAGTTTCACACATACAGAATGGGAAGAGACTGTCTAGGAACGAATATGACGGAAAGAGATCTAGGGGTCATAGTGAACCAAGAGCTAAATATGAGTCAGTATGATACTGTTGCAAAAAAAGCAAATGTGATTCTGGGATGCATTTAACAGGTGTGTTCTAAACAAGACACGAGAAGTCATTCTTCTGCTCTATTCTGCGCTGGTTAGGCCTCAACTGGAGTATTGTGTCCAGTTCTGGGCACCGCATTTCAAGAAAGATGTGGAGAAATTGGAGAGGGTCCAGAGAAGAGCAACAAGAATGATTAAAGGTTTTGAACATGACCTATGAAGGAAGGCTGAAAGAATTGGGTTTATTTAGTTTGCAAAAGAGAAGACTGAGAGGGGACATGATAGGAGTTTTCAGGTATCTAAAAGGGTGTCATCAGGAGGAGGGAGGAAACTTGTTCACCTTAGCCTCTAATGATAGAACAAGAAGCAATGGGCTTAAACTGCAGCAAGGGAGATTTAGGTTGGACATTAGAAAAAAGTTCCTAACTGTCAGGGTAGTTAAACACTGGAGTAAATTGCCTAGGGAGGTTGTGGAATCTCCATCTCTGGAGATATTTAAGAGTAGGTTAGATAAATGTCTATCAGGGATGGTCTAGACAGTATTTGGTCCTGCCATGAAGGCAGGGGACTGGACTCGATGACCTCTCGAGGTCCCTTCCAGTCCTAGAGTCTATGAATCTATAAGACCGATGCAGTGTTTCTTAGATCTATCAATTCATTATTTTCACACCTTAGAAAGCAGAAATTAATAGAATGAGCTAGGCAAATACTGCAAAAGATATAGTCACAAATATTAACTGAACACAGCATTTTCAAAGAGGAAGAGATGGTTGCATAGTGGGGAAATAAGTCACTCTGTTTGCATGGGCAGATTTTTTTAAAGCTCAGTGTTGGGACAGATATGGTTCTGAAAAGATAAGATAATACTGGCCCACCAATGCTACATGAGGCTAGTACAAAGTTGCAGAAAGCTTCAGCCCAGTCTGGCTAAGGAGCCCAAAAGAAGGCACTGCAGAACTCTCACAACACATGATGACTATATAAATGCTCACAGGCAGTTATGACCACAGATGCCTACTATTTGGTCAATCACTAGTGGTCTGTCTGAGCACAGAGAGTGACAAGGCAGCTGGCATTAAAGCATTGCCTCTCTTAGGTACAGCAGGAGTACTGAGTTGCATAATAGTCTATTTACACATAGGAGACAGGTCACAATGGTAACTGGCAAGACTGGAAGGATATGATGCTAGCCAAGTACATCAGAGAGAACTCCAGTGCTCAGGAAATCATTTGGAAATCATATGACACTTTCTGATGGGCATTCAGAAGCCTAAAACACATTCACACTTCAGACTCTGGAGGTACTGGGTAGCATCTTGGACAAGGAAAAGAATCTAGATATTGCTTGGCAAGAGGGGTGAGAAAGGACAAAAGAGGGACAACCTAGGTGTTGGACCAACAAATGAGAGAGGTTGAGAGAGGACTAGCAGAATTTCTGCTATTCACAGACCAATATGGTGGTCCAGAATAGTCAGTCAGGCCAGTGCTATTGGTGGATCTGTCAGGCACCCCAAGGACACTAAAACCAAGTGGCACCATCTGCAACACAGATCTTAATGTAACTTGGAGGTGTACAAAGATACCTAGTGCTAGAGAGGGAATCTAGTAGCCAGTTGGGCTTGCTATAGGGTTTGCTACACTAGGACTCCCAATTAGAAAGCATCATGCTCATGCTTATCTTCCTGTTATTCTGCTTTCTCCATATCATGCCACAACATTCTCTCTACATACTCAATACCCTTTCTCTATTGCTTAACCATCTTTCCCACTCTGCCATGACATTTTTGGAGCAGATCAGGATAGAGAGCATGGACTGTCTCCCTGATTCACTGTCTGATGTCTTTGGCTGTTGCTTCCAGAGACTGGTTTAAATGACACAACCATTATTGGGTGGCACTTCTCAGGCTAGTTTACCCTCATTGCCTGACCTGTGGCTTCTGGACAGAAACCACAACCCCACTGGTTCCAAAGGGGACAAAATTCACCTGTGATGTTGCATTCCATATGTTTATGGAAATATGCTAATGAGTGTAAATCTAATGTAACTGGAATATGCTTTATGCAAAAGGTCTCTTGTAAGGTATCCTTACAAAGCTTATAATCTACTGAGTGTGTTCATCCTATTTGTATGAATGTATCATTCTTGTATCTGAAGAAGATAGAAATATGAAGTTCTACTGTAATTATAAAAATGTGTGCCATTAACGGTGGTTTAGAATCTTGATGGTTCCCATTGACCAGGACAACTGGTTGTAAATGGCTTTGTTTACTTGTAAGCCTTCCTGTACTCCCGTGAGTCAGGAGGAAAGAATGGAGGCTTGGGGTCTCACAAGACATGTGACCATGTTACCTGGTACTGGAATCCATCTTAAACCCAGTGCTTTTCCATTTAGGAGGAGGGGTGGGGATCCAGAGAGACAAAAGATTCCCACCTTGTGCCAAAGCTACAAAAGGGGGTGGAACAGAACAAAGGGGGCTGCCAATCATGAGAAATCCCCGAGTTACCACCTGAGCTGGAACTAACAAGATCTGTACCAGGGGAAAGGATTGGGCCAGAGTAGGAAGGAGTCTAGTCTGTGAAAGAAGTTTATTGGAACATCTCAGAGCGTGAGAGATACCTGTATTCAGTTTCTTAATGTATTAGGCTTAGACTTCCATGTTTTGTTTTATTTTGCTTGGTAACTTATTTTGTTCTGTCTGTTATATACTTAAATCCTACTTTTTATAATTAATAAAATCACTTTTGTTTATTAATTAACCCAGAGTAAGTGATTAATACCTAGGGAGCAAAGAGCTGTGCATCTCTCTCTGTCAGTGTTATAGATGGTGGACAATTTATGAGTTTAGCCTGTATAAGCTTTATACAGAGTAAAATGGATTTATTTGGGAGCTGGGTGTATGGGTGTTGGAGAGAGATGACCTGCTGAGCAGTTTTTGGTTAAAGCCTGCAGCTTTGGGGGTGTGGTTCAGGCCTGGGTCTTTATTGCAGCAGACTATCGTGTCTGGCTCAACAGGGCAGGGTTCTGGAGTCCCAAGCCATCAGGGAAAACGGGCTCAGAGGTAATTTCAGCACATCAAGTGACAGTCCCAAGGGGATCTCTGTGACCGAACCCATCACATCACCCTTCAGTAGAATGTTCTGGGGAAAACTCAGCAAGGAAAACCTAACAGGTTCTTGTCCTCTTCCTTTCATGTGGGGTATTCATTAAGAAATGGCAAGATCCTGCCCTCGCCCAACTGTTATCACCTGAGTATTGATAGTATTGATTTGACTATCAGTGGTGCAGTGTTGTATGCTTCTGTTTTCTATGTAGTGCACCTTTAAAGATCCCTATCTGCCTAACAGACAGTGCTGTGAGGTTGTTTCAAGATGGAAGATCTTACATAGGGACAGAAATGTTTTGTTTTTTCTCTTATGGAGATTTTGTTTATTGGGTTCTGTTGCTTTGTTCCCCTTAAAAGCCAGATAGCCTGAAAAGACATAATTTTCAAGTATGGAAAATGTAATAAATTATGCCTTTGCTGGAAATGCCAAGGTCTTTCACACTTGTTTGTTTCAAAATATGTTGTTCCCTTATTCCTGTGGTTCTCTCTATTACTCACACCAGTCACTTATCATAAGCAAAGTGTTATATAAACAGCAGAGGCTAAAATAAAGTTAAAATCATACAAAATGCAACACTTTATAGACCACCATAGTAAATAATTAGCACTTCTGTGTAATGCTGATCAGCTTCAAACAGAATTACAAAATAATGTCATGCAATTACAGTCTTAATTAAAAAGGGAATTGCAATTATCAATATTTTGCTGTTCTAGTGGATATCTAGTGGGGTTCTGGAAGGTTCTGTCCTGGGTTTAGAACTAGTGAATATTTTCATTTATAACTTGGAAAATGGAGTGCAATTGGTGGATGACACCAAGCAAGGAGGGATTGCAAGTACTTTGGAGGACAAGATTAGAATTCAAAACAATCTTGACCAATTGGAGAATTGGTCTGTAATCAGCAAGATGAAATCAGTAAAGAGAGGTTCAAGTACTACACTTTGGGGGGAAAAAAATCAAGTGCACAACTACAAAATGGAAAATAACTGGCTAGGTGGTATAACTACACAAGAAAGATCTGGGGTTATAATGGATCACAAATTGAATATGAGCCAACAATGTGATATCATTTTGGGATGTATTAACAAGAGTGTTGTATGTAAGACACAGGATGTAACTGTCCCACTCTACTCAGCATTGGTGAGGCATCAACTGGAGGACATAATGTCCAGTTCTAGGTGCCATGGTTTAAGAAAGATGTGAACAAATTGGAGAGAGTCCAGAGGAAAGCAACAAAAATGCTAAAGAGTTTAGACAGCATAACCTAGGAGGAAAGGTTTGGAGAACATACTGGGCACGTTTAGGCTTGATAAATAGACTGAGGGGGGACTTGATAAGAATCTCTAAATATGCTAAGGGGTTCTTATAAAGAGGACAGTGATTGATTGTTCTCAATGTCCACTGTAGATGAAGTGTCTAGTAATTGGCTTAATCTGCAGGAAGGGAAACTTAGGTTAGATATTAGGAAAAACTTTCTAACTCTAAGATTAGTTATGAATTGAAACAAGCTTCCAAGGGAGGCTGTGGAATCCCCATCATTGTAGATTTTTTAAGAACAGGATATAATAAGGACCCGTCAGGTATATTTTTTCCTGCCTCAGCACAGAAGACTGGACTAGATGAACTCTCAAGGTCCCTTCCAGCCCTACAATCAATGGTTCTATGATTTTGCTGGATGGCTTGGCAACAGCATGTTAATAACAAGCTAGCCTGAAATCTGAAAGAGATTCACTTTCAAATATGCTAAATGTTGTAGCCACTTCCATTTTACTCTAATTTTATTACTACCATACTCAGAGTATGAGGAAAAACAGCCATATCCAAGGAAAAAGTTCCAGGTTTAGGAAGTTGAATAAATTGCTTCTTGTTCTTGCAAAGATGGACTATTGGCAATTGATTGCCTTCATTGCTGAGCTTCTACAACCTAATTTATACTGTGACAGGGCCTCAGGCCTGGTCTACACTATGGGGGGGTGTCAATGTAAGATATACAACTTCAGCTACGGGAATACCGTAGCTGAAGTCGACATATCTTATTCTGACTTATCTCCTGTCCTCATGGCACGGGATCGAGGGCTGTGGTTCCCCCATCGCCTCCGCTACTGCTGCTCGCCCTAGTGGAGTTCCGGAGTCGACGGGGAGCGCATTCGGGGATTGATAGACGCGATATATCGATCCCTGATTGTCATAAACAGATAGCTAAGGGTTAATGTCTCTTTCACCTGAAACACCTGACCAGAGAACCAATCAGGAAACCGGATTTTTTCAACCTTGGGTGGAGGGAAGTGTGTCTCTGAGTCTTTTGTCTGTCTGCCTGTTTCCTCTGAGCTTTGGAGAAGTAGTTCTATTTTCTAGTCTTCTGTTTCTAAGTGTAAGGACAAAGAGATCAGATAGTAAGTTCTATGGTTTCTTTTCTTTGGTATTTGCATGAATATAAGTGCTGGAAATGCTTTGATTTGTATTCTTTTTGAATAAGGCTGTTTATTCAATATTCTTTTAAGCAATTGACCCTGTGTTGTATCATCTTAATACAGAGAGAACATTTGTATTTTTTCTTTCTTTTTTATATAAAGCTTTCTTTTAAGACCTGTTGGAGTTTTTCTTTACTTCAGGGAAATTGAGTCTGTACTCACCAGGGAATTGGTGGGAGGAAGAAATCAAGGGGAGAGCTGTGGGTTGGATTGCTAGCCTGATTTGGCATTTCCTCTGGGTGAAGAGGAAAGTGCTTTTGTTCCAGGATTGGGAACGGAGAGGGGGAATCACTCTGCGTAGTTTCACAGAGCTTGTGTCTGGGTATCTCTCCAGGAGCATCTGGAGGGGGGAAGGGAAAAAGGATTATTTCCCTTTGTTGTGAGACTCAAGGGATTTGGGTCTTGGGTCCCCAGGGAAGGTTTTTCAGTGGGACCAGAGTGCCCCAAAACACTCTAATTTTTTGGGTGGTGGCAGCAGTACCAGGTCCAAGCTGGTAACTAAGCTTGGAGGTTTTCATGCTAACCCCCATATTTTGGACGCTAAGGTCCAGAATCTGGGAATAAGGTTATAACACTGATAAATCAATCGCTACCCGCCGATACGGTGAGTAGTCTGGACTTACCCTTTGTCTGTGCTTTTCCAGATGCAGAGACATAATATCTTCTGTTACCGAGGGCTTCACACTGACCATTGCAAACAAAAGGGCTAACTTTATACCCCGATAGGTTTTTCTATGAGGGTGATATACTTAATAGGCTCTCTGAGGTTAGACTGTACAGTTACTACTTAAAAACATTAAATGAGTCTAGAAAATAAAGTCATGTAAATTCATGATTAATCGCAGTTAACTCACACAACTCAAAAATTAATCGTTTTAAAAAAAATTTATCGCGATTAATAGCAGTTTTAATCACACTGTTAAGCAATAAAATACAAAATGAAATTTATTAAATATTTTGGATGTTTTTCTATATTTTCATATTTTATATTCTCTGTAATTGAAATAAGTGTATATTTTTATTATAAATATTTGCATTGTAAAAATGATAAAAGAGACAGTATTTTTTCAATTCACCTCATACAAGTACTGTAGTGAAATCTTTGTAATCAAAGTGCAACTTACAAACATAGAGAGGTTTTTTTGTTACATAACTGCACTCAAAAACAAAACAATGTAAAACTTCAGAGCCTGCAAATCCACTCAGTCCTACTTCTTGTTCAGCCAATCGCTAAGACAAACAAATTTGTTTACATTTACAGGAGATAATGCCGCCTGCTTCTTATTTACAATGTCATCAGAAAGTGAGTACAGGCATTGGCATGGCACTTCTGTAGCTAGCATTGCAAGGTATTTATGTGCCAGATATGCTAAACATTCGTATGCCTCTTCATGCTTTGGCCACCATTCCAGAAGACATGCTTCCATGTTGATGATGCTTGTTAAAAAATAATGTGACTGAACTCCTTGGGAGAGAATTGTATGTCCCCTGCTCTGTTTTACCTGCATTCTGCCATATATTTCATGTTATAGCAGTCTCGGGTGAAGACCCAGCACATGTTGTTCAATTTAAGAACACTTTCACTGCAGATTTGACAAAACACAAAGAAGGTACCAATGTGAGATTTCTAAAAATAGCTATAGCATTCTACCCAAGAATCTGAATTGGGTGAGGTGTGGAGCACGCTTTCAGAAGTCTTAAAAGAGCAATACTACGATAAAGAAACTACAGAACCCTAACCACTAAAAAAGAAAATCAACCTTCTGCTGGTGGCATCTGACTCAGATAATGAAAATGAACATGCGTTGGTCTGCACTGCTTTGGATTGTTATCGAGTAGAACCTGTCAGCAGCACGGACGCATGTCTCCTGGAATGGTGGTGGAAGCATGAAGGGAAATACGAATCTTTAGCGCATCTGGCACATAAATATCTTGTGACGCCGGCTACAACAGTGTCATGAGAACATCTGTTCTCACTTTCAGCTGACACTGTAAACAAGAAGTGGACAGTATTATCTCCACAAATGTAAACAAACTTGTTTGTCTGAGCAATTGGCTGAACAAGAAGGACAAAGTGGACTTGTACATAATTCTACGTTTGTAAGTTCAACTTTCATGATAGAGATTGCGCTACAGTACTTATAGTAGGTGAATTGAAAATACCATTTTTTTTTTTACAGTGCAAATACTTGTAATCAAAAAATAATGTTCCTCCTCTACCTTGGTGGATCCTGCGCTTATTGGCAGATTTGCTCACCTCGGTGATCTTCCCCACAGTCTGGATCAGCTCCTCCTGTGTCTGATCAGAAGTTGGGAGGTTTGGGGGAAACCCGGGCCTGCCCTCTACTCCGTGTTCTAGCCCAGGGCCCTGTGGATTGCAGCTGTCTATAGTGCCTCTTGTAACAGCTGCATAACTGCTACAACTCCCTGGGCTACTTCCCCATGGCCTCCTCCAAACATCTCTTTATCCTCACCACAGGACCTTTCTCCTGGTGTCTGATAACGCTTGTACTCCTTAGTCCTCCAGCAGCACACTCTCACTCTCAGCTCCTTGTGCCTCTTGCTCCCAGCTCCTCACACACACTTCCTCTCCTCTAGCTCCTCCCTCCCTGACTGGAGTGAGCTCCTTTTTAAACCCAGGTGCCATGATTAGCCTGCCTTGATTGGCTGCAGGTGTTCTAATCAGCCTGTCTGCCTTAATTGGTTCTAGCAAGTTCCTGACTACTCTAGTGCAGACCCTGCTCTTGTCACTCAGGGAACAGAAAACTACTCACCCAGAAACCAGTATATTTGCCCTCTACCAGACTCCTGCACAGCCCCTGTTCCGGCTCCTCCTGAATATTTTCTTGCGTTTTTGGTTGCACTTTTCCCCTCACCTTTTCATCTACACACTCCCCATCCGTGGCCCCACAAAGTCGCGGGATCTCCTTCTCAACCTCCTTTTGGCCCTGGCCAAACTGGCCATCTACAACACCAGGGAGAGGAGGTTGGCCGATGGGATTTCCTGCGACTGTAGGGCCTATTTCCGTTCCTCCGTCTGTTCACGCATCCGGGCAGAGTTCCTCTGGGTGGCGTCCACTGGCTCCCTTGACGCCTTCTAGGAGCAGTGGGCCTTGTCTGGGGTTCTCTGCTTGGTGTCCCCATCTGGTTCCCTTCGTTTAGCCCTATGACCTCACTCCCAATCCTGTTTTTTTCATTAGTTGTCCCCCGTAATTACTTGGTGTCCCAGACCTGTGGGTCCTCCCCTTAGGCTGGGGGGAGGCCCTTTAGAAATGGGCGGGCTTTGCCCACCCACCCCCGCTGGATGCCAATAGGACCAGACTCCTGCACCCCACTGGCCTGGGTCTGTCACAATAAATATAAGCTGAGAACTGTGCACTTTGTCTTCTGTGTTGTAATTGAAATCAATATATTTGAAAACATCCAAAAATATTTAAATAAATGGTATTCTATTATTATTTAACAGTGCGATTAATCGAGATTAATTTTTTTTAATCACTTGACATGCCTTAGTTAAAGCAGTTAAATAGCTATCCTCTGTCTCAGGCTTTTCTTTTATGCCTACTATCACAGTGATATTTAAGCACCAAAATCCCTGTTATAATACTATAGTAACACTTTAATTCTCATTAACAACTAATATAATCCTCTTGTAAGAGTAGCTGATAGTAGATCTCTAGTTTAAGAATAGCTATCAGTTTCCTTAATCAATACTGAACCTTGAGGGTCAAAATATTTTGCGAGTGATTAAATAACAAGGCTGATTTAATTTGCTTCTTAGGAAAGGAATTAGCCAAGAGTTGTGTCAAATAATGTCCTGAAGGAAAATGTTTTGCATAGTTAGTTTAGGTAGTGTGAATAAATATCTCTGGCATTCAAGCCACTGTAGCCCTATAAGACAATCTCAGGCTTGCTGGTTATACATTTTTATTACCTTTGTCTTTAGTTTAGCCTTGAGTAGCAATGTTTTAAGTTTAAAAAAAAATGCATTGCCCTAAAGAAAGTTTTCTTATTCAGGCACATCAGTTCTGTTCAAACATCTGCTGCCTCCCCTACAGTATCTAACTTCAGTGCTGAAAATAGCTTTCTTCCATTAGGAATGTATTCTACCATGCTGCAAATTCTTCTGCCCTTAGAAAAGCTTTTTCACTGCCTGTCTCTAAGTACTCGGCTCTAATCATTTCCCATTAGTTTTCCACAAGGCCTAATTCTCCACGGCCTGGTACTTTGTATCGTCATTTACATTTGTGCAAAGTGGATGTAGAACGCTACCAGATCAGAGCCCCATCTTTGGGTCTGACCAAACTGTGCTCCCTGCAATCCATGGAGTTTATGTAATCTGTAGTAGTAGTAATGTCTGGAGAATCAGCGTACAGCAGCACTCTGGCTAGATTGCAGACATACCTCCAGCACACTCCCTACTCCAAAGGAACTGGAAAAGTGTAGTATAGAGCCAGCTATGTTAACTTTACACCTCCAGGGATTCCCCATTGTCAGGGAAAACTCAGGTATCTAACTAGGACAGGGTTATGGTCTTTGTACAGAACCAGAATGCAGGGGGTTTCTGACCTTGCTGACTGAGAGGGCATGGGGGGCCCAGAAAATCTGTGTCCTGTATCACTAACTGTAGAGAAAAAGGAAAAAAAGTGTGGAGGGATGGCTCATTTTGTTTTCAGAGTAAATAAGCTAGCAGAAAAAAAGGAATAACTTTAATTTCCTTCCAGAACAGTGAAATGAAAGCTGGCAGTCAGACCAAAGCTACTCACAAATGCACTTAGCTGGGCAGGAAAGATTTCTAGTAGTAAAGCATCAGGCATTGACCTCTTCTTTTCTCTGTCCCCTATCATATGCACACACTGAAGCAAATGGCATCAAACAAGAATCCTATTTTTACATTGCCCTTTGATCTCAAGGTCCCTTCCAGTCCTAGAGTCTATGAATCTATGAATCTCAAATTAGCGAATGATAAGAAACATGGGCGCTGTACAAAGTGCCTCCTGCCATTAGTAGGGGAAGATAGTCTCGAACCATAGTTTTTGAAAGATATATTGCAGGAACTTTGTTTAAACTGAATGAAGGGCCGGTCCTACACCAAATGATGCCCCAGACGAGGAGCGTCTTTGCCCCCCCCCACTCCATTTTGTTAAACTTTTGAATACTTCATTTTTATTGTATTTGTAGCCCATTTCATGACTTGCATGATTTGCATGCATGATTTAACCCTGTCATATAAGACGATAAACTTGCACACTAGGATCTGTAAATCTGTATCTATTCATGCCATATATAAGCAAATAAAAAATTGTTTCCTCTAAGCTTATAGAAACTTTTTAATTTTAAGAATAACTGAAAAGTACTAACATCGAGAAATTGAACTGCGCACTTACCTTGGGTGGACCAGCAATAAATAGTGTTACAGTAGGTGACAGCCTTGGAATGTTAACCTCGTCCTTTTAGTTCAAAAGGTCACTTTTTTTGCGTTTGCCCTCGCAAACTGAAACACAGCATCAGAGAGATCCAAAGACTGGCCAATGGCATTTTCAAGCAATGTCAGTCTCTCATCAGCCATTGACAATCAAAGATATGTTTTAATGAGCCTGAGCTTTGAAAAGCTGCACTCCCCACTTGCAACCGCAATTGGCAGCGTGAGCAGAATGCTCAAAGCTATCCATACATGAAGAAAAGCGTCCTTCAGCTGTGCATCATGAATGAATAGGAGAAATTGGTGTGGAGAGTGCTTCCCATGTTGCAAAATGTGATGGCTGTTGTCCAATTCAACATAGAGGTCTCTGTCATTGACATCCGAACATTCTCCATGTGTCAGCATCCAGTGAATGTCTGTGCAATTGTTGAAGGGTGTTTTCCTGTCTGCTGACAACTTACTAAGGTCATACAAAAAAACCCAGGTCTCTTCATAGCACTTCATGCGTCCAAACCTTTCTTCAACAGATACTCGAGCAGTGCCAACGAGCAAGGAAAGAAAACTTCCTCTTAAATTTTTCTTCTGAGTTTCCCATTACCTCATCTCTGCCCTTGTAACCAAAATGTCTCTTCTTCCAATTAATGAGTTTCCTTAAAGACAAGCTCAACTCCTTAGTTTTCCACCGTTTCTCTGGCAACGGTGATGGCATCCTCAAATCCATTGTCTCCCTAGGCCACAACAAAATCAAGGCAGCTTCTCATCAAAGTAGTAACATTCGGGGTGTTCATTGACTGAGTTTGTAATGCCTTGCTTGCAAAGTTTATTTGGAACAGGATATCATGCCAAACTACAATTGAGACCAGAAATTTGAAGTTGGTGATCTGGTTTGCCAGGCTTTGCACCTCGTGTCGGATTTCAGCCTCAGTTTTATTCAACTATGCCAGTTCCATCAGGGTGTCATAAACCTCAGTCACTTGGTACCTCACTGGCCTTAAGCTGTCAATGCAGCTCTTCCAGAGAGTGTCACTTAGCAGCTTCAGGGTCAGCTTTGTAACATTGTCTGTGAGTATCTTCCGCCTGATAGTTGATGCTGTAAACAGGACATATGTTCTTTGCAATACTCCGAAGCAAGACACTGAATCTAAAGATGATGCTGCTGCATCTGCCACAACCAGGCTGAAGGAATGGCAGCCATCCCTTTATATACCTGCAAAGACATGACTGACAACATTCCAAGAGGTTCAAGGAAAATGTAATTCTCAAAGTCTGGAAGGTTCCATGAGATTCTACAAAGGTCCAGAAAATTCTAGGAGGTTTAATGAAAAATGAATCCACATATGGAATATCTGAAACATTTTACTTCAAACATTCTATTTCCCCTTTTGTTGCTACCAACAAAAACAGCATCCCAAACCCAGTACCCCCCCAAGACAGGAGCCCCTAAGACCAGTACTGTAGGCAGTCGCCTGGGTCGCCTGCCCTTAAATCCAGCCCTGACTCGATGACCTGAAAATCCTGTGTGTGCTGAGTCAGGATTACCCCAGTAGCCAGGCCAAATGGTACATTCACCATGTTATACACTTAAAACAGACTTTATTTAGGTCTCACAACATAAAGACCTGCTCTTGGTATGAGCTCCCTCTCCAATATGCTGCCCAAGCATGTTCTGCTCTAGTGAGGTCATTTTCAGCCAAGGAACTGCACAGGGAGCATAGTCGGGCTAAGGCAGTGGTGGGCAACCTGCAGCCCATGGGTTGCATGCAACCCATCAGGGTAATCTACTGACAGACTGCCAGACCATTTGCTTACATTTGCATGGCCGCCTGCAGCTCTGCAGTTTACCATTCCCAGCCACTGGGAGCTGCAGGCAGCCGTGCAAATGTAAGCAAACAGTCTGGCAGCCTGCCACCAGATTACCCTGATGGGTTACCTGTGGCCTGTGGGCTGCAGTTTGCCCACCACTGACCTAAGGGGTATTAGGTAATTCCCATTTTTTAAGTACATTATGCAATTTTTCAAAATTTTCTATAATACTTGGATGCTAGACATTTGAATTTTATAAAAATAACATTGCACATTTTGGAAATAATGTCCAATGTAGTAAAAAAAACCAACACAAACGTTTATCAGTGCTTCTATAAGCCACATCCAAACACCAGGAATGAAACTTTTCATACCTCTTAATACTGTGCACATATTGATCAATTGCCATGCTCAAAGCATTTCACAGACCCTGAGCCAAATTCCTTCAGGATCTGAATTGGTAGAGGGCCCCCAAGGAAAAATGTTCACTGGGTGAAGGTTATAGCAACCTCAGGGAAACTGCAACTGCCCCTGTATTGGGAAACAGGTCAATAGCAGGTTAGGAGAGTCCAAAACATATTTTAGGATCCCTCTCACACTTGTACCACATAAGGGCAGTTGGGGAAGTATTGATTCAGCTCATCTCTTCAGCAGCCTACACCACTGGAGCACCCATGTCGTTCCCAGTTTGAATTCAAGCTGCCTTCCTACAGGCCTATGGGACAGTAGTGCTGGCAAAATTGCCTGCACTTTAATGAGGGGAAAACCCTCCTCTTTAGCCTAAGCAGCCAGACTGACATGGTTTGAAACTGCCTGTATAAGTAAGGGTGAGGTTTGTGTATTAACATGAGCTAATTACTTCTAGATTTAAGGCAGGTTAGAATAGCATTTTTTTCCTCATGGTTTTTGGTAGCTCTCCTTCCAGCAGTGGCTGAAAGCAGGAGCTGAGGGAAGGATGCACACATCTTTTGAACCTCAGAAGTTTCAGTTCAGATTCATTTTGATTTGAGCTCTTGTTCTTGTTTACACAAACTAGCTAACCCATTCCTAATAATTACAGCAAGAGGATCATCTGTTCATGCTCAGAGTTACAAAAGGCTAAATCTTGTCTCTTATGCCAAGCCCTGGAAACTGGACTTAGTACTTAGAGGAGTTGTAGTGGGGTAGATCCTGCCCCCAGTCCTTAGAGTGGTAACACAGTCACTCCATCACTGCCACGGTAGTACTGTGGTTGTAATAGTCTCTGCTATTCCTGCTGTGTGGATCCTCTATGTTCGTCCTTTCTTCTCCTGTCCTCTCCCTCAAATCTCATTGTACAGGGATGCGTACAATGGGCACAAGGAGCGGGGATGCATGGTAAATACAAGTAGCAGAACCCCTTTATCTAATATCAAAATCCTAGTCCTACATACACACAATCGAACCACACCAGATTTGCTGCACCTGAGGCCCCTCCATGCCAACGAAGGAAGAGGTAGAATTTGTCCCAAAGTACTGACTTTTCTTTATAAATAATAGTAAGCACATTGATTTAGTTGGTGTTGGTCCTGATTTAGTTGGTGTTGGTCCTGCTTTGAGCAGGGAGTTGGACTGGATGACCTCCTGAGGTCTCTTCCAACCCTAATCTTCTATGATTCTATATGTACAGTAACTTGTGAACATTAACTGTCATATCTGTACTATTAAATGTCAGAATTGTAATGTAGAAATGGTACAGGCAAACCCTAAACTATGGGCCCAGATCTTCAACCTTGCTCCACCAGCACTAAACAGCAATAAAGCTACTGAACCAAGTCCAAGAAGATTTCCCCTTTTCAGGCAGATGTTTGTAAATCAGAGCAGCTTAAAGGTTGTTCTAACTTACACAAGGGACTAGATCAGTCCCCGATAGTGCCAGGATCAGGAGAGCAGAAAGAATGATTAAAAGCCACTTTTGTCTCACCTTACCCAGTTGTTGCACCAAGCACAGCAGGGCCAGATCCGATTATTTCTGAGCCATGAAATTCAAGAACCATAAAATGAGGACACTGCGATAAAAAAAAATCTCTTGTTAATATTATTGGTCAGAGAATGGGTTAATGTTGTACTTTTTAAAAAAATCAGTGGTTTAATCATAGGAATAAAGTATGTATTAAGCTTGACTGATTTACCATGTTGCACTGTACTTTGACATTTTCAGTATTCTGCCTTTTGATTGATCCTCTGTTCCACTTCATTCACCACAACCTCGTTCTCCAGTCAGGAAGAGGTAAAAGGTGGTGCTTTAAACATAAAACAGTGAAAGGTCATTTAACAAAATAAATTAGACTGAAATTAAAACTGTTCTTGAAAATGTCAACATAAAAATCAAAGCAACAAAGACATTATCGAGAAGGGAACATATGAAAAATTATCACATATTTATCTACAGATAAAAGCACAAATTCAAAGCAAACTGATACCTTACATTGATTTAGGAACAAAACCAAGTGTTCAGTAAATTTATCTTCCACAATAGCATATAAAGTAAAGCGTGACCACTTACTATCCTATTGCTTAAGCCTTATAGCAATGCAAGGATTTGATGAATTTTAAGCAGCTGTCACTTTGACAAATGAGGAAAAACAACAAATTCTGTTTACAATATTCCGTGAAGCATAATTAAGGCTTTTGGAAAATAGTGGCAACAAGAAAAATTGGATCACATTATTTTAATGCTAAACAGCAAAAAGACTGTAGAGGAGCCACGTATACATAGCACAACAGGCAATAAGAAGGTTTTGGAAAATAAAACTACCTGGCAGCTGCAGAATATTTCATGCATTCTTCTGTTTTCTTTATATGTCATAGGACTAAACATAAATCACAGCAGGGGGAAAGTTACCTAATTTTCTTGTGGCCTGATCATAATATATTTTCCATAAATAGTATGTATTATTAACATCTCATGAACTATAAATGCAACACATACTGTATTCTAGCTTAGTTTAGTGCCTTAGAAGGATATGATATCAGCATAGTTTGCCATCACTGTTGCATTTAAATGAACAAATCATTTGCAACATAACATGATTACAGAATGCTGGGAATCCTTGGTATGTACAGTACCACAGCCATATGGACTCTGAAAGCTTTAGGATATTGTATCAACAAATCAGTTGAAAATGCCATAAGAATTAGACTATAAGTTTTTACTGCCTAGATTAAAATAGCATTTAAAAACAATTTTGTCCAAGAGTGTGTTAGACAGGTCATTGGTTGCTTGAAGTTTAGTCTACTATTGTAAGACCCTTAATATGCATTATGGATAATCAGAGTTAATATGACTGAAGTATACTTGAGCATCTGCCTCATACAGAATTCATCTATACAAGCTTTTCAGTACCACATCCCTGAGTACAATCCTTACTTTTGGGGGCTCCCCAGATTATCAGAAAAGGTTCTTCTACCACCACACCATCATGCAGGGAGGTTCCTGAGCAATATTTGTCTTTAAGATGTAGACGAAGGCTAAGTTTTTACCATCAGATAAACATTATATGGCATTGCAGCTCCTTCATCTCAATAGCCAATATCTCGTAATTAGAACTGTGTGACATTTATTAGCTTTGCTTTGCAGTAACACATGAGAACATTTTCTTTGGTTTTGCACCCTCAGGTTTTGCTTTAATGATTTTTAATGAAATAACCAAAATTCAGAGGTAACGCAGTCTAAATCACCAACTTTTCCCCAGATCCTTGTCAAAGCCATGAATTTTGGCTGATTTCAATGCAAAATTAGGACTTTCAAAATGAGCTTCAGTTATTCAAAATGTATATAAACATTTTGATGACCAAGGTGTGAGTGGTGAGTTTGTAACAAACCCTAAAACCAGACACGTTTTGTGTGATTTGGTGTCACTAACATTTCATGCAGCTCTACTCAACATAACTGTCTTCTTGCCAGACATGAAGGAAAAGTTCACATTGTCACATCACAAGGACACACTATTACAGAAAAAACAAATGGCCTGTAATATAAATTTTCACACTTTCTTGAAAAATATGTACAGTCCTAGAACATTTAAGGGTAATTATTTATCACAGTGAGCTTAATGGTTTCTCATGAAGGGGCTTCCCAGGTTTATGTTTCATATTTCCAGTTTTTTAATACAGAAAGATATAACAGCACAGTTTATGGATACATAACCTTTGACTCAATATAATTAGACTAAAAATTCTGTGTTATCTACTGATTGTCTGAAAATTGTGCAGTGTTTCTGAAATCTGATTCATCAAAACTTTTCCAATGCTATTAGATAGTTTCAATGAGTGTTCCCATCCAGTTTTAGATTTTCTGATGGAGATTTATGCTGTTTGTTCAGAGTTTAAAAATGGGAGTCAGCAAGAGAGACAGATTGTGACTAGACTGGTGTGGATATGGAAAGAAGGGGATGGGATGCAACACAACTTAACACCCTTTGTAGCATGAACAGTGACAATAAGTGTGCTTCCTAAGTGCAAAGAGTCCAGGAGGACAGAGGATGGAGACAGACCCAATGTTGCTGAACCCAAGCATTCAAAAATCATGCTTGGTTTAAAAATCATAATTTTTAAAATGTGAGGTTCTTCTTATTTGACTTCTGATTATGGAGCCTTTAAGGGCTCAAGCTTAATGGCTCAAGTTTTTCTCCACAAACATGATAGGAATTATGTTAGCAATTCTCCAGTCATACAGTACAACCCCTGAGTTTACAGATTCATTAAAAATTCTTGCTAATGGGCTTGCAATTTCATGTGCCAGTTCCTTTAATATTCGTGGATGAAGATTATCTAGGCCCCCCGATTTAGTCCTATTAAACTGTTCGAGTCAGGGGCGGCTCTAGCCTGCGGGAGGTCCTCCCAGTGACCAGCAGACCGCCCACTGTGGCATGCCGTCCCAAGCATGCTCTTGGCGTGCTGGGGCCTGGAGCCACCCCTGGTTTGAGTTTGGCTTCTATCTCAGATGTGGTAATATCTACCTCCATATCCTTGTTCCCATTTGTCATCCTACTATTATCCCTAAACTCCTCATTAGCCTCATTAAAGACTGAGCCAAAGTATTCATTTAGATATTGGGCCATGCCTAGATTATCCTTAACCTCCACTCCATCCTCAGTGTTTAGCAGTCCCACTTCTTCTTTCTTTGTTTTCTTCTTATTTATATGGCTACAGAAGCTTTTACTATTGGTTTTAATTCCCTTTGCAAGGACCAACTTTACATGGCTTTTGGCCTTTCTCACTTTATCCCTACATGTTCTGACCTCAATAAGGTAGCTTTCTTTGCTGATCACTCCCATCTTCCACTCCTTGTAGGCTTTCTGCTTTTTCTTAATTACCTCTCTGAGATGCTTGGTCTACAACTCCTGCCTATGAGTTTTTTCCCCTTTCTTGAGATACAGACTTCTGATAGTTTCTGCAACTTTGACTTGAAGTAATTCCAGGCCTCCTCTACGTTTAGATCCCCAAGTTCTTCAGTCCAATCCACTTCCCTAACTAATTTCCTTAATTTTTTTAAGTTAGCCCTTTTGAAATCAAAAACCCTAGTCACAGATCTATTTTTGTTTATCCTTCCATTTAGTTTAAACTGAATTAGCTCATGATCGCTCGAACCAAGGTTGTTCCCTACAACCATTTCTTCTATGAGGTACTCACTACTCACCAAAACCAAATCTAAAATGGCATCCCCTCTTGTTGGTTTAGCAACTGCTTGGTGAAGGAATCCATCAGCTAACGTATGTAGGAAAATCTGAGCCCTATTATTATTACTAGCACCTGTCTTCTAGTCTATATCTGGGAAGTTAAAGGCTCTCCCATGGCCACAGAATTCCTATTAATATTTACTTCATTAAAAACATTTTAAAAGTCTCTATCCATATCCAAATCAGATCCCTGTGGTATATAACACACCCCAAGCACTATCTCAGGGGAGGCTCTAGCAGCTTTCTTCCCCAATGTGATTTTTGCCTAGACAGACTCTGTCTTATCCATTCCATCACTTCTTATTTCTTTACAGTCTACCTCATCATTGATATACAATGCTACTCCACCACCTTTGCCTTTATTTCTCTTTCCTAAGCAGCACATACCCTTCAATACCTGTACTCCAGTCATGACTACTATTCCACCATGTTTCTGTTATCCCTATAATATCCGGTTTCACTTCCTGCACCAGTAACTCTAGTTCCTCCATTTTGTTACCTAGGCTCCTCGCACTGGTGCACAAACATCTTAATTCTTGCTGTTTGGCTTCACTCACATTCTTTACCCGATTAGGCACAGACATTCTACCACCAGTATCACCTATTAAACTGGTATCTACACTACCCTTCTTCCATATGTCCATTCTCCAACCCACGGCTGTATCCTTTCTTACTTCATTTTCTCCCTCTCAATGTTAAAATCCGGGATGGAGATTACCTGGACATCTCCCAACCATCTTCCCCCAATTCCTAGTTTAAAGCTCTCTTAATCAGTTGTGCCAGCCTCCATCCTAGAAGTCTATTTCCCTCCCTACTCAGGTGAAGTCCATCCTGAGAGAACAGTCCTCTCTCCATGAATGCCTCCCAGTGGCCATAAATCCCAAAGCCCTCCTTATAGCACCACTGCCTGAACCATCTGTTGATCGTCATAATCTTGTCATACCTTTGTTGCCCTTCTCTAGGAACAGGCAGAATCCCACTGAAGATCACCTGAGCCTTGATTTCCTTAAGCGTCTTCCCCAGCCTGGCATAGTCTCCCTTGATACATTCCAGTGAGAATCTAGTCGTATCATTCATTTCCACATGAAGGACAATCAGTGGATTCTTTCCCTCTCCCATTAGGATCCTCTTCAGCCTCAGGTTCACATCCTGTATCCTAGCACCGGCAGATGGCACACCTTCCATTCTCTGTATCAGCTGTGGTTACAGGCCTGTCTATTCTTCTCAGTAAGGAGTGTCCAATCACATAGACCTGCCTTTTCCTGGTGACAGTGTGATTCTCCGGTCTATCCCCTGTTCTCTCTGGCTGCAAGTCCTTTCAATTCCTATTCACCCTTGCAATCCTCTGCAACCCATCCCGTATCCTCCTGGGGCTCATGTTTCATGTTGATATTTCCATTGACTCTTCCCCTCTTCTTATAGGACCAGCTGCTCTTTTCTTCTTCCTTGCCCTCTCACCTTCAGCGACCACCTGCTGTGCCCCTTCTTCATTTTCCAACTCTGCAAACCTGTTCCTGAGCTCTATTTCTCCTTCACTAGCCCATATTTTCCTCTGCCTGGTTCTCTTAGTCACATGCTTCTATCATCCACTTTCCTTACCCAGGAGTCTCCCCTCGGAGTTCTTTGTCCTGCTTCCATCTGCAAGTCTGAGCTTTTTCATTCAGACTCCTCATGTCTTTGCTCCATCATCAACTCGAACCCCCTTCTAAACTTGACCAGAGTTTCCACCTGCTTCTCCAATCCTCAGATCTTTGCTTCCATTAGCTCGATCAGGCAGCACTTTATGAAGACAAAACTCTTAACAGGTACCCACTTCAGGATCATGTACATGCCGCAGCTTCCACATCCAGTCATCTTCATTGTGTCTTCCGCTGCTTGGGTCACTACCACTGCTGCCTCTTTATCTGTCATAGCCTTCTCACCTAAATCCTGTAAATCTGGGAAACAGAAAACAAACCAAAACACCACCACCTACAGCAAAGCAACCCCCAGCAAGCACCAAAACACTGATAAAACATAGCACACTCTCTTCACTAGCCTGTCTTGTCCTCTTCCTGCCTCTCTTAGTCTTCCCCCAAACTCCCCCGGCAAACTCCGACTCAAACTCCCCTGTTTACAGCTCTGTTTGCTGACTCCTATGCCACTGCAGCTGTCTATTAGATTAGCATCCAGGATGCATTCAGCTGATCCAAACCTCCTGAGTCTGCAAAATGGGCCTGGAAATTTTATGAAAACAGAACCTTGTGACATGTCTGGACAGAAATACAGAAGCTTGAGAAAACTCAGTCTCATAGAATTTTAGTACATCCAGTTGCCCAGCAATGTATACACATGAAGTTGCACAATCACACAGGTAACTAACTGTCCATTCAATTTCTTGCAATTGCTTGCATTATTATCCATTTAGGGCATATAACTTAGGTGCACATCTTTAAAAATTAACCAGTAATGTCTAGATGTGTTCCTAATTTTAGGGTCAGATTTTGTTACTCTGTAATTCATTCTTGACTTGTGAGGGGCAAAGACATGGGAAAAGGATGAATAGTGCACAGTGAGGACACTATTTTAACAATGTTGCAACAATTAAATATATTGATTACGGATAATAGTTTAAAGATATCATCAATCACATCAGACAAAAAGAAGCTATTTTTAACACAGATCCTTGACTGTTTTTTAGCAACCTTCTTTAAATAATGATTCAGTTTAGACCATAGCAATTGTTTTTTATCATAGCGAGTATCTCCTAACGATGAGCCATTATGCATAATGAAAAGGAAATCCTTATTTGAATGCCACAAAATTTGTCACCAGTGACAGGAAGGAAATGAGAAGTCAGTGCCAAAATCTGTCTGAGACTTACAATGTGGAAAATATAAGCACTATGTTTTGAGTGTCCAGACTCCCACAGGATACATTGTTTGGCTTCCTGTCACATATAAGTCTCTTGAATGCCCAAATACCCTGTCAGCCTCAATTATCTCTTAGGCCCTTGACTTTATTACCCCCGGCCCTATCCTCTCAAACAGTGAGGTCCAGAAAAAGCAGAAACCAGTGCCAGATGAAGAAGATTGAGGGTGGCCTCGCACTTTAGACTTGGAAATGTCACTCGGTATCTCTTTAGAATGGTGTCTGAACTGACTTCCTGAGACAGATTGTCAGTTTGATTTCTGGGATGCTAAAGCAGCTATACATGAAGGTCTTTTAAAAGACAGAGCAAGAGACTTAGATCTAGTTCAACCATGACAAAAATATATACCTTTTGCACAACCAGAGATGGAGGATGAGATTGATTAACTCACTTTCTGAATAAGAATATCTTTAGTAATTTATCCAGAGTTCTGCAAACAAACAAGTAGACACCCAAAACTCAGATAAATACTGTATGTGATTTGTGCAGGGATGAATTTCAGATTAACTCAGATCTGTTAATGTTTTGAAAAAAATAAATCAAGCTGTTTACTTATGCCAGATAAAGCACTCATTCAGTCTGACATTATTGATGAAAGAAACAAAATTGCACAAGCATCCATTCCAAGCCACAAAATGGGAGCATGTTTTGTATATTTATTTTATTTTTTAGGGTTAGGGTTCATTTTGACACCGAAACTTTGACCAGAAACTTGGTGGAACTATGGGTACGGATTGGCGGGTAGTGATCAATCTATCGGGGATTGATTTATCGCATCTAGTGCAGACGCGATAAAATTGATCCCCGATCACTCTGCCGTTGACTCTGGAACTCCACCGTGGTGAGAGGCAGAAGCGGAGTCAATGGGGGGAGCGGCAGCGGTCGACTCACCACCATCCTCACGGCCAGGTAAATCAACCTAAGATATGCCGACTTCAGCTACGCTATTTGCATAGCTGAAGTTGCGCATCTTAGGTTCACCCCACCCACCCCCAGTGTAGACCTAGCCTTAGATAGTCAATGGGGCATGGTAATACCAGGGTACAAAATATATAGGAATGATAGAGTCGGTCGTGCTGGTGGAGGAGTAGCACTATGTGTGAAAGAAAGCATAGTCAAATATCATAAAAATCTTAAATGAATCAGATTGTGCCATAGAATCTCTATGGATAGAAGTATGCTTGAATAACAAGAATATAGTAAACATCTGACCAGGATGGTGTTTGTGAAATGTTCAGGGAGATTAGAGAGGCTATAAAATTAGAAAACTCAGTAATGATGGGGGATCTGAACTATTACCATATTGACTGGGTGCATGTCACCTCTGTACTAGATGCAGAGAGAAACTTTCTAGACACCATTAATGACTGCTTCTTCTAGCAGCTAGTCCTGAAATCCACAAGGGGGAAAGCAATGCTTGATTCAGTCCTAAGTGGAGCACAGGGTCTAGTCCAAAACATGAATATAGATGAACCACCTGGTAATGACAACCATAATATAATTAAATTTAACATCTTTGCGGGGTGGGGGAATACCAGAGAACCCCACCACAGTAGCATTTAACTTCACAAAGGGGAACTACACAAAAATGAGGCAACTAGTTAAATAGAAAATTAAAAAGAATAGTCACAAGAGTGAAATGCCTTCAAGTTGCATGAAAACTTAAAAAAAATCATAAATAGAGGCTCAGATTAAATGTATACCCCCCCAAAATTAAAAAGAATAGTAAAAGGACCAAAAAATACTACCATGGCTGAACAACAGAGTAGAAGAGGCGGTTAGAGGCAAAAAGGCATCCTTTAAAAATTGGAAGTCAAATCCTACTGAGAAAATTAAACAGATGTATAAACTCTGCCAAGTCAAGTGTAAAAGTATAATTAGGCAGGCCAAAAAAAGAACAGCTAGTAAAAGATTACGAAACTAACAGCTCACCTGACAACCCCTGCAGCTGGACACTCCCCCCGCACCCTGCCTTCCTGCTGGAAGTACAAATCCCACCCCATCCCTCAGCAGGGCCGGCCAAGAGAAAGTCTTCCTTGACTGGTGATGGAGATTGAGTCACAGTACTGAGCACCTACCATCCTGAGTATCTAATTGTGACCACTTAAAAATGGCTCAGAAATTAGTTCTTACATGAAAGACCATCAGTCTCCCCATGACATTCTACCACATTTGAAATCAGCAGAGACCTTTGAACTAGATACCTCTCAGCAAAGCAGAGGAGGAGCTGTCAGCCAAGTGTTCTCTGTGAAAGACTCCATCCCTTTAGAATTTTCTCCTCCTTTAACTCTTCTGAAATTGACCAAATCTCTTTATGTTCCAGACATGCTGCGAGGCACATCTGTTAAGGAGTGATCCTGAGGAAGCAAACATTGTTAGGGGAGATGACTGGGGAAGTGAGGTTGCTGTTACTGTTATTTATATTGTACATGTAAATATTTGTCAGAAGTGTCTAGAGTGCACAGACAGGCATCTGTTACACATTTCATAAATAAATAAAAATGGTGGAAAACAGCTCTCCCATACATAATGTTTTAAGGCCTGATATCTCTAGGGCTCTCAGGATTATGAATAAGTGTTATATCCCTGCATCCCCTTCCAAAACTTGGAATCACTCTGTGACAAAGACCAAAAGGGAGGGACATACACAAAAAATCTTAGTCACACAAGAAACTTAAAAATACTGTAGGATTTTCCCTTTATTGTAAATGACTTGTCCTATAGCCTCAATTTCATGATTCTTTGATCCCGATTAAATAGTTTTTCAAACATAAAAACTGTGGTACACTAAATCTGTGTTGGATGTAGGTAACTGAGGCTAATATGAGCTCCTCTGCAACTGGAGCTGTTTCTCGCTATATGCTGAAAGTTGCTTGCTATTTTTGCAGCAGCATCTAAATCTACATATTTGCCATGTAAATGCTGAATACTCATAATCTGTTTTAAGTCTTCTGAAACACTGCTGTGTACAACTGAAGTCTTCCAAGCAAGATAAAGATTTATCTGACCTTTCTTACTTCAATTAATCAATATAGTTACTCACCAGCTTTACCTTTTCACCACAGCATTTCCTCACTGTACTAATAGTTTGATTTGTGGAGTTTTTTTGTTCTTCTCCTTCTCTGTGTGCCCGCACTGATAGTGTGTCATGAGATGAGACAGCATATCGGTAAGATGTTTATTTTCTTAGTTCTAAATTGATTTGAGATGGTCATTGTTACATAGACAAATGGGCAATCTGTACTAAGTAAGTTTCTCAATGACTTTTTACAAACATAGGGCCCAACCCTGAGAGATATGTAAAGCAGCGAGAAACAGCAAGAACCTCCTGGAATCAGTAAGATTTGGGGGTGCCTACAGGACTGAGCCCAGAAGTTTGTAGATGAAAAAAAACTTTACTTTTGAAAAGAACATGTGGCTTAATGTATACCAATTAGCTCAATCGGAAATGGGAATCCCCTAGTCAGTGTTTTAATATCAGAGTTCCTGCAAACCAATGTCTCACTAATGAGGGCGAGGTGGATTTCATAATAATGTAATCATTTACAGTACCAGCTGAGTCACTTTAGTATCACTGAGCACAGCCCTCAAAAACATTATAATCCATGCAATTTTCCTCTGCCACACTTCATAGAAGATTAAGGTTGGAAGAGACCTCAGGAGGTCATCTAGTCCAACCCCCTGCTCAAAGCAGGACCAGCACCAACTAAATCATTCCACCCAGGGCTTTATCAAGCTGGGACTTAAAAACCTCTAAGGATGGAGATTCCATCATCTCCCTAGGTAACCCATTCCAGTGCTTCACCACCCTTCTAGTGAAATAGTTTTTGCTAATATCCAACCTAAACCTCCCGCACTGCAACTTGAGACCATTACTCATTGTTCTGTCATCTGCCACCACTGAGAACAGTGTTTTAAACAGGTTTAAACCAGGTTTAAAGAAGTTATGGTCCGTTTTAATTTATTTCTCTCACATCATGCTGTTAGTTGCTTTTCTTGCGACAGTCCTCTCTTCTGCCCCCTCAGCATGTGAGTTACACTAAATTATACGCTCCTTTAAGCCCTCTTATGCTCAGCTAGACTCAGTGGGCCAAATTCACATGTGGACCCAGATCCTCAGCTTTGGCCTACTCAGAGAGAATCTTCTGGTAGCTGGTTAACCTGGCTATGGACAGCTTTGTATCAGCAAATCTGCCCTAATACACCAGATGATGGGGCTATGATGTGTAAAGGGTGTATGTAAATGGAATTATGATAAGTGGATGGAAGTCTAGAGGAAATGAAAAATGAGATCATGTATATATGGACATGGAATTCAATGAATTAAACTGTCATAAGTCACGAGGACTGGATAGTTGAAAGATCTCACCTATGAAATTGCAGAACTACTAACTGTGGTATGTAACCTATTGCTTAAATCACCCTCTGTACTAAATGACTCGAAGGTAGATAATGTAATACCTATTTTTTTTAAAAATACTCCATAGGTAATCTTGGCAATTACAAGCCAATAACAGGCAAATTGGTTGAAACCATAGTAAAAAACAAAATTGTCAGACACATAGATGAACACAAGTATGTTGGGGTAGAGATAACACAGCTTTTGTAAAAGAAAGTCAACAGGTATGCGGACAAGGGTTATCCAGCTGATCTAGTGTACTTGGACTTTCAGAAGGACATTGACAAGGTCCTTCACCACAGGCTTTTAAGCTAACTAAGTAGTCATGGGATTAGAGTGAATGGATCAGTTACTGGTTAAAAGATAGAAAACAAACAGTAGGAATAAATGGTCAGGTCTCACAATGGAGAGAGGCAAATAGTGCTATCCCCCAAGCATCTGTACTGAGACCTGTGATGTTCAACATAGGCATAAATGATCTGGAAAGGGGATGAACAGTGAGGTGGCAAAATTTGCAGATGATACAAAATTACTTAAGATAGTTAAGTCCAAAGCTGACTATGAAGAGTTACAAAGGATCTCATTAAACTGGGTGACTGGGCAACAAAATGGTAGGTGGAATTCAATGATAAGTGCAAAGTAATGGATATTGGAAAACATAATCCTAACTCTACATACAAAATGATGGGGTCTTGGGTTACCACTCAAGAAAGAGATGTTGGTAGTCATTGTGGATAGTTCCCTGAAAACACCCACTCAATGTACAGTTCTGGTCACATTATCTCAAAAAAAGATGCAGAGAAGGACAATGAAAATGATTAGGAGTATGGGAACAGCTTCCACATGAAAAGAGATTAAAAAGTCAGGAACCGTTCATCTTAGAAAAGAGATGACTAAGGAGGGATATGATAGAGGTCTATAAAATCATGAATTGTATGGAGAAAGTGAACAGCAAAGCATTATTTACCCCTTCACATAAAACTGGGACTAGGAGTTACTAGGGGTTACTGGGACTAAGGGTTACCTAGGGGTACTTCTTCACAAAATGCAGTCAGCCCGGGGGACTCATTGCCATGAGGTATTGTGAAGGGCAAATATATAACTGGGTTAAAGAAAGAATTAGATAAGTTTGTGGAAGATAGGTTCATCAATGGCTGTTAGCCAAGATGGTCAGGGATGTAACCCCATACTTTGGGTGTCTTTAAACCTTCAACTGCCAGAATCTGGGACTCGATAGGGGATGGATCACTTGAAATTGCCCTGTTCTGTTTATTTCCTTGGAAATATCTGGCACTGGTCATTGTCAGGGACAGGATATGAGCTAGATGGAACAGAGGTCTGATCCAGTATGGCCATTCTTACATTCTTATGAAGTTAGAAGTTAGACTACAGGAAGCTAGACTCCCTCTGGATTTACTTAAACTCACCTCTGAACTTGGCCCCATAAAGTGGTTTGAAATTAGGTCAAGAGAGTAAGGTGCTGATGCTATTTGTAATAAGAATAGTAGGATGGAGCTACAAAGCTTATCAGCTGAAAGTCTACACCACTAACTTGCATTTCTTTAGCACTTTTTGTCCCCAAACACTTCACACACTAGGGGCCAAATTCTGTCTGGTACTGTGTAGGAGGAAGAGTCATAGGGCAAAAGTTGTCTACCCCAACCTGGCTTATCCCCAAACCTATGGAATACAGCTCTACAAGAATTCTGTAGCAGTGGCTATGGAGGGATATTATGGCATATGACCAATAGTTAAGAGGTGTGAGACGTATGTTTTATGTGTATACACTCCATAGCCAGACAGAGCCTATTATGCATAGCCCCCATCCATTATTGTTATTTCTGCTCCTTGCTTGAATAATAAGCTTCTGCAGCTTACGTTTGTCCCATATGAGAAGCAGATCATGTCATTTTCTCTGCACTGGTGAGAATTTAGCCTTAAATACACAAGAATTGCTGTATTTACCACAGAAATGAAGCCATGTACGCTCTCCCTGGAAAAAAAAGAAGTAAAAAGAAAAATAAAGATGCATCCTTTAAAGTTGACCCTGGAACCCAAGCGTACTATATCACCACAACTACAATCCCATGATCCAGATGTATACAATCAAAGTGTTTAAGTTATCCACAGTATGAAATGGCAATGTTACTATTTGCTTTCATGAAAATGCAAGATTTGAAACCCACCTGAGTACCATTACAGAAGTAACATGAGACTATGTTTATTATAAGCCCAGTCCATCAGTTCTGGTTACCAAAACCTCTAGACAGGACAGCAGGCAGGAGGGCTGTGAAATTTCCTAGAACATACATCTTCAAAGTAAATCCAACAAAGCTAGCTGTCTATATGACTTAAGGCTCAATATAAATTGAAAATCATTAATGGAACATTGTGCAGTTTGTTCATATTAGGAGCAGTCAGAAGTCATGCATAATGTAACAATGTATATGCAACAGCAGTTTCTCACAAGATAATTTAACCACCATGAGGAAATGGTCTTTGAAGTGGTCCCAGATGAGATTTTGCTTGTCCCTAAGAGAATCCAGATGTGTTCCAGAATAGCTTTTGAAAGCCGCTTTCTAAAATTACACCCTCTCTCCGTTCATTATAGAACATTATAGTGATACTCTGCAGTTGGAATTTTATAGGAAAAATTACTTCCGAGTTGCATTTTCATGCTAAATGCTCCCCTATAATAGCTGAACTCCCACTTCGACAATTGCAGCCATTACATTACATAATATATACATTCCCTAGTTTTGATATTTTGTTACATATACATTGTAGGCCAAATTCTGTCTTCAGTTGTCCCTGTGCAGCTCATTAAAGACCATTAATCTTGACTTCATTGGAGTTGCGCTGGGGTAATGAACGGTAAACGTTGACCCATACAGTTATCATTTTACAAGAAATGGGAACTCTCCCAGTTTTCACAGTCGTGGACAATAGCCAAGGAAAGCAAAGTACCCTTCCTATTACAGCTGTTATACTACAAATGAATTTAATTGTATTGCTAAAAATGTTCCCAAGACACACAGCACTGTAGCTGAAAACCCAGTTCTGAGGATATGTCTACACTAGAAATGCTATAGCAGCACAGCAGCAGCTGGAGCATAGACACTTACTGTAGCAATGGAAGGAGTTCTTCCATTGCTCTAGTAAATCAACTTCTTCTAGGGGCAGTAGCTAGGTTGATGGAAAAATTCTTCTGTCAAGCTAGTAGCGTCTACGCTGGGGGACATGGAATTTTTCACAGCCCTGAGCAATTTAGTTAAGTTGAGTTTACTTTGTAGTGTAGACCACTGAGGGACCAGGAGCAGTGTAAATGGTCATAGTAATTTAGATGTTGTCCACACTATGGCTGAAACCATGCTAACAGCAACCAGGAAACACATAGGGTCAAAATCTCTGCTGACTTAGATCTCGTGCAACTCCATTGAAGCCAGTGGGATGCAGATGAATGCACAATTTAGCCTGTGGTGTTTAACATGTACAATGCCTTAAAACAAACTTCAAGAAGTAACAGTTATTTATTTGTTATACATTATGTTTTAAGTATACCATAAAGTCATGTGGAGTGCTAAAGGGATGTAGGGCAGAACTAGATTAAGAAATTTTCATGGAGCATTGGCGTTTGGATTGTAAAATAAGGTGAAAAAGGAACGCACTAAAGTTGTACTGTTGACTTGTACTGTTGTACTGTTGACCCCATGAACTTTTGGGAAACAAGGGCATGTATATGCATATTGCTGCTCTGTGCTGGAAGGAATGTCAGACCTTTTCACAGACAATATGTATGATCATGTTGCCTTCTATTTGCTGGCCTACAGAGAGACTCCTAGTAACTCTGATTGGGGTTGGATCAGAACCTAATTCTGTTGTCAGCTAAATGAAGCTATCTAGCTCAGGATGTAGAAGCTTGTTTAGGACAGTGTGGTTCTAGGTCTTTTGTTGCACACATTCATTACACAGGGAAGAGGGAAAGTTTATAGATAACACTTTTTAAAAGTTGAAAGAATTTTAATATGAGAATCCGGAAGGACGAGGAGCTCTTCTCTCTCCTTTCTCCAGCAGAGCATTATATTAGTGAACACAGTCATTCTGTGATTTGGCTGATTGAGGCAAGGACTGGAGTATAGCTTATGTAAAGGGAATTAATGTGTATATATATAGGAAATTGTAAAAACGAAACAAAGGGGGTTATAACTTCAAGGAAGGAATGTATTATTTGTGGTTGGTGACATTCAGAAGAGCCCAAAGACAGCTGAACTACCATGGCTGGTCATGTTAGGGGAGCCAGGAAGAGGAGAAGCTGTTCAGATAGACTGCACAATCCCAGAGCACCACAGAGCAGGTTTCCATGGAAGCACATGTGGATGAGATAGGGATGTGATCAGAAAACTGCTCAGATCCACTAGCCACAAACTTCATGTGGAGGTGGTGGCCTGTCCAAATTGTATAGTAGCAGTTGTGGATTTGCTGAGCAGGTTGCACTGGGGATTGTATTCACTCATGCCCCACTTTGATGCCCCATAAGAACCCTTACTCTGGGTTTGGATGGGGGACACACAAGGGAAAAATTCAAGCTATACATTAGTAAAAGAAAATGCTTCGAGGGAATAGGTTGCCATGGGAGTAGAGAGCCTTCAATATTGGGTACCTAAATTAGGTACCTACCTCTGTATTTAGACATTTAAGTGACTAGGCCTTGGCTTTTAGAGGTGCTGAGCCCCTATAGCTCTCAATGAGGTCATTGGCATGAAGCTGAAAACATTGTTCAAGCTGAAAACAAATGGCACAGAAGATTTTCTCGGGTTGTGTGTGTACTGAGTGATCCATCTTTTACCATGGTACAATAAGGCTTTAGGAGCTGTAGGTGCTCAGCACTTCTGAAAATCAGACCAGAGTTATTCAGGTGCCTAACTTCAGGCCCCCAGGTTCAGTACTTCCTGTAACTGAAACCTGTTCATTGATCCCAAGTAGCGTACAATTAATGCACTCAGTGTTTTGGGTTGTAGGTATAAAATAGCATTTCTATGCATGAATATTTAGTGAATAGTAAAAGGTAAGTCACGCAGAACACACAATCTCAGAAAATTCTCTGTGCCTTTTTTTCCATTTGAACAATGTTTATTTTGAAACCTCACTGCTCCCTGGAGCTGCTCCAATGAAAACAATCCAATGAGTCATGAGTTTGCCTTTTGGGATCATTTCTGAGCAGCGATGGCAGACAGACAATCCCAGGAATCTATAGTTTAAAGAGTTGCAATTCTAGCTTGCTCCCATCGCCTCCCAAGAAGTCTGAAATAAATAGAATCCCATAAGATTGGGAACTGTTAAAATGGTTGATTCTGGCAGTGACCCCCAAGATTTCTAAAGAACACTTTGTCACCTGGGGAAAAATAAAAGCCAATTGCTTTTTACAACTGAGGAGAAATGTCTTCATTTGAAAATGTGTTTACACTGGAAATGCATGATTCAGCTGCGTGCTTGTATTTATTTATTTAAAAACAAAAATGAAATAAAAACTTGTGCTCATGACAGTAGAAGACTGCGTCAGACATAGTGCAAGTAGGCACTGCACAAGCCCCCCTGTACTTTTCTGCTAATGCCCATTTGTCCTGACCTGTATCACCTTGCTGTCCTGAGCACCTCACACAGCTCTGCTAATGCAGCTGTATCTTGACACTGACCTACCCCCAACTATTTCACTGCTGGGGTCCCCATAGAACATTGCTAATACACCTCAGTCCTGATCTGTATCGCTCTCTGCTTTAGCTGTCTTGGGTTCCCCACATAGCTCTGCTAATGCAGTTATATCTTTACATGCAGAACCCCCTTCTATTCCACTTCTGATTCCCTACATACTCTACTAATGTTATCAGTGTTACCTTACTGAATAAATTCTCTCTGGTCTATGTACCATTTAAAAAGATTGTTGTGTACAGGGTCGGAACTAGTCAAGGACTGCATGCATCTTTCAAACACCACAATGAAGATTTCCCATTTTCTGTACATGTAAGGTTAGGTGACAATATAAGTCCAGCTGTGCACTCTTCTGTTTTGTAACAAAGGAAGCCTCCAGCAACATACGTGCAAAGAATTCAGAGGCTTGGAGTAGTGAGTAGGAAGAGTGTTGTGACACCGTTTGCTTTTGTTCTTGATAAAGGCACTCCTGTTACCTACTATGGTCACATCTTCTACCACTGCAGAGCCTCCCGCTCAGATACAGGGACCAATGCAGAGAATGAATCATGCACTTCAGCAAACAAACCTTCCTCCTTTTGTCCACCCCCAATTAAAGCAAGAAGACCAAAAAGAAAGTAGAATCCATGTAACTGACAAAGCCATGCCAATTCTTCACTATACTCAGTCGCTTGTATATTATATCCACATCCCTTTGTGTGTTTGCACCTTTGGTCAGTAAGTTCTTCTAAGCAGGGATTGTCTTTTTTGTGTTTGTACAACATCCAGCACAATACAGCCCAAATCTCAGTTGGGACCTTTGCGTACTACCAAAATATTAAACATTACGAATCATGATAACAATGTTAATATCTGAGACATGTTGATGAAGGAATTGCACTGGCTGTATCCGTTCTGTGGCTAATTAGAAAGCTTCATTCTCCAGGGGAGTCAAATACACCCTTTTAACAAACACTAAATGCATGTAAAGGGGCCAACTGATCTATGCCAACTGTGGTTCTGGCCCAAAGTGGTTAGAAAAGAAAAATGTCATACTAGTTCCCCAGAAATGAGAGAGAAACTGTTCCTCATTTCCACTTAAATGCCACAGCTCAAGGACAGGTTGTAATTCTAGCCACGACAGAGCCTGTATTATAGAGCAGACTTCCCAACAGATTTAGAACTTGAGGAAGATATAATGTTAATGTTTATCTGTTATTTTGCTTTGTCTCAAAGCAATAGAAACAATATGCTTAGTGATTCTGAATGGCTTGAGTTTCAATGAGTCAAAGCGATCATGGCTAAAAGAAAAAGAGGCCCAAATGTTCATTGTCTAAATAGACTCCAATTTACTCTGGTCCTGGTTATAATTAGTCTTCTTCGTAGTATTTTAATAGAGATGTGAACACAAACTCCTCATACATATAATTAAACACCTTCAAGTCTTAGCCTACCATAACAGGGTTTAAGAGAGAGTCTTGCTGTCACTCTAAATACAGCTTCTTGCTGTGAGGGTAATTACAGTTTTTATTGGCACTTCAGACTGTTTACCTCCTAGAGAGATAACACTGTTTATTATCAAGGTTTTCTTGTATTCACCTCTACAACATATTATCTCATAGTGTGAATAAAAAAGTGTGGCTATATCTAATATTTTCTGCATGATAAACAAAAGCCCAATGAATTAAATAGCAATGGTAATTTTTAAATAATTTTTTTCTGTGTTACCTTAGGGATTCAGGTGTCCTTCCATTTTGCTTTGACATGCTGATCCTCAGAACATAAGATTGTCTCTGTCTCTTTTCTTCGTTAAAAATAATAATACATAAAAGCCTAAAACAAACTAGAATGAAACCCATTCAATTTCCACCATCCAAGCTAGCGGGCTGCAAATAGCAGTTCAAATTAGATATCAGTTTGGATCTATTAAATCTTTAGAGCACATCCATATTTAACATCAAGGAAGTAACAGATCTTTTCTACAGGCTGACTAAGCAGAGGAGTGGGGAAGTAATTATATAGTAAAGTAGCAACATGCATTCAACCTTCAGTCATATGACCTCTTAATTTTTTAAAAGACTTGTCCTTCAGAAAGAAATTCATGGGAGACACTAACAATAACTTATTTCCATCCACCTATGTTAAGTGGTGGTAGAAAGATACTGTGCACAGGAAATTGATTCCTTTCAGTGATACAAACAGAACCTGAGAGGGATTTTATTTCCGTATATCATTATTATATTCAATATTAATAGCATTATTTAAACTGCTTTGAACTTATCTCCATTCTCCAATATTTCATTATTGTTCAAAGTCATTTTTGAGGATTATGCTGTACCTAGAAAAAATATTATTTTATGGTGCATTTTTACAGCCATTAGAGATGTAATCTGTCTAGTAGTGATGTGCATCTATCACAGTTGCTTCATGGAGCTAAAAAGGAAAATGAGAAAGTTGAACGTAAAAATTGTTAATCATCTGCAAAATGCCCAAAGCTGTAACTATCCAGTTAAAAGAGGTGGAAGTTGGTAATTTTTGTTGTTGTTTTTTTAATTTGAAATCTTAAAAGATTTGCAACACATTAAATTAGATGCTGTGTTTAGTCTATTTTTATCAGCCCTGTTTCTTTCCCACATGGTATCTGTCAATGGCATAATATTTTTTTTAATGTAAAAAATTTGGTGATTTACTTTCAAACTTTTGTTTACCAAGTACAGTGATAATATTTAGCACGTAGGCATATGTATATGCAGCATCAGGGTCTTATATGGCACTTTGTATTTGTAGAGCTAAAAGTGCTTCACAAGAAGGCAAATATTAACATCCCCTGTTTATAGATTACACAGCAATGAAAGGCCAGATTTGGACACACTTTCTCATTTTAAGTGGTAAAGCTGGTCCCAAAAATCAAAATTTCTGCAGAAATTTTTGATAAAAATGAAAAAATGTTCATTTTTCTCACAATTTCTCATGGAAACTTTAATGTTTTCAGTAAATCCTCAAAAACTAAATGCTTTCAGCCAAAATATTTAGATGAAAAAGCAAAATTTTCGTTGGAAAGATGACATCTCTCCACTCTGTCAAAAAACAGTTTAGATGGAAAATTTTCAGTGATCCCCACTCCATAAGTAGCCACATTGAACTCAGTGAGGCTAACAGTGTAGTAAAGTCCTACCCACCTGAGTGAGGGTGACAGAATCTTGCCCTTAGAGATTAATCAACATCACACAGCTTTTCAGTGGCAGAGCCAGGAATAGAAGAAAATATAAAATCATCAGTGATCAAGTTGGCAGATGAGACAAAGATTGGCAGGACAGATCACTGTTTCATAGAGATTGGTTAAAGATGGATGTAAGCAAACAATATTCAAATATAAATTCATGCATCTAGCAACCAAGGATGGAAGATTCTATCCTGGGAAGCAGTGACTCTGAAAAAGTCCTTGGGGTTGTGTTGGATAATCCTTTGAACATAAACTCCTAGTATGATGCTGTGGTGAAAAAGACTAATACAATCGTTGGATGTATAAACAAGGGAATATCAAGCAGGATTAGGGAGGTTATATTACCTCTATATTTGGCACTTGGTACAACAGCTACTGGAATGCTGTGTCCAGATCTGGTGCCCACAGTTCAAGGATGTTGAAAAAATTGAAGGAGGTTCAGAGAAGAGCCACAGAAATGATCAAGAGATTAGAAAATCTGCCTTATTGTGATAGATTTAAGGAGCTCAAACTATTTAGCTTATCCAAGAGAAGACTAAGGAGTGACTTGATCACAGTCTGTAAGAATGCCTATATGGGCAACAGAAGTATGATAGTAGAAGGCTCTTCAGTCTAGCAGCCAGGTATAAAAATATCCAGTGGCTGGAAGTTGAAGCTAGAGAAATTTAGAATAGAAATAAGACATATATTTTTAACAGTGAGCTTAATTAACCTTTGGAACAATTTACCGAGTGCTGTGATGAATTCTCCCTCACTGGAATTTTTGTCATTAAGATTAGATGTTTTTTCTAAAAGATATGCTCTAGTTCAAACAGGAAGTAATTCAAGGAAGTCCTTTGGCCTACGTTAGGAGGTCAGACTAGATGATCACAGTAGTCCCTTATGGCCTTGTAATCTATGAATCCAGGGGTGAGATTTTTGTGCTGCACCTCTAGAACTCATAGAACTGAGAGCAGGAATGACTATGGAATCTTTTTGCCATCTTTGCTTCCTTCTGATCCTGGTCTGTGTCAGGGCCCTAATGTAATTAAACAGCCCTGGGAACCTGTTTTAAGTCTAGGTTATGGTAGCCTCCTAGGGCTGCCATATGGGGTGCAGTGCTTTCCAGAATCTCCGCAGCAATGTGTGCTGTGACCCTGCCCCGACATACTCCTCCTTCCTCTAGACCCATCCCCTGTATAGTCCATACACCCCAGCCAGGGTTTGCAAGGGGGTTCTCAGAGGCCATCCCAGGTCTCCAGACTCCCAGAATTTCCCCCCTATCAGTTCAATACCTTTGACTGTAAACCCTCCTAGCCAGTCAAATATGGAGAGAAAAGGTAATCTACATTAAAGATAAAGCCCTGTGGGGAAAATTCCCTCAGGAGATTCCCATCAGATGTAAGTACTTGTATTGAATTCCCAGGATTTCCAGTATTGGGGGTTGGGGGGTTGTAAGTTTAACTGTAATTCTGAATAGCCTGATTTGTTTTTTTCAGTTGTTTTATTTAATATAGTTATTTAGCTATTTGAGGCAGGTCGACGGGATACAGAGGAGCTCGTGGATAAGATTTGGGTGTTTTTCAGACAGACATTCTTGTCAGTATTTTGACCCTTAAATTACTGCTGTATGCTCTGAACCTTTACTTCAATTAAACAGTTTTTTTTCCTGGGAATTTCCATAGTTTTAACAATAGTACTAACATGGGACTAGTGTGAAAAGGAGAAAGGGCATTGCCCATGCTTCTTGCTGACCTCTTGGGGTGGGCAGGAATATGGTAATGCCTAGGCAGATGCTTCAATACCCTGGCAATGCTTATGAGGCTCACCATGGGGCCCAGCCCACGTGATGTTTGTCCAGGGCCCCCCCAACACCTCTGTTAGCCATAAGAGCCTTGTGCGCCCACCTTAGAAGAGTGGTAGCCCACCATTCCCCCATGACTCTGAGGAAGCTGTTTAGGGGCTTCACACGCCTTAGGAGAGTCATGGGACAATCGGTCCTTTTTTCTCTGCAAGCCATTGGAGGCTGGTTTGGACCAGATGAGCCAAATATATTTGGGATCATCTGGATCTGCAGAGTTTACGAAGGCTCCTGCTAAGGGGGAGGTCATTTTGAGCATGCCCAGCACAGCTACTAAGGATCATAAAGGGTTGAATTCCTAAGGTTTAGAGTGAGAGAGAGAGAGAGAGAGAGAGAGAGAGTGTGTGTGTGTGTGTGTGTGTGTGTGCGCACAGCATCTGCATGCATTTGTGTGTACATAAATCCCCAAGGATTCTTAATATCTAAGGCAGCAGTTTTCAACTGGGAGTCCACAGCCCCTGGAAGTCCGTGAGCAGCCCCAGGCGGCAGGGCTTGGGCTTCAGCCCCAAGTGGTGGGACTTAGACTGGGGCTTCAGTCTCGCAAGAAGGGGTTTGGGGACGGCGTGCCACATCCTCCTCCACCCCCAACTCACCTCAGCAGGCCACCCAGCCTATGGATCAGCACCAGCAACAAGTTTCACACTGAGTAAGTAAAACAAAAATAACATTCAGGTTTTTTTTATATTTGTACCTACATTATCCTTTTCTTTTTTTATATTAAATATGTGCGTGTGTGTTTAACTGTATAATGCTCAATTTACTACAGCTTTTAATCTACTGGATAGGCAAAAAAAAACAGTTGTGGCACAGGTGGGCTGTGGAGTTTTTAAGAGCATGTTGGGGGGTGCCTCAGAAACAAAAAGGTTGAAAACCCCTGATCTAAGGGATGGGTGGAATCCTCCCTGACCTGCTGCGCTTCAGGTTCCCCTTTTTCACACCCCCTTCTCTGCTACTGCCATAGTCCCATTTCTACTGTCCCTTCATGCTCTCCTCAGCCCACAATAGCCCTCCCCACACCTCTGCCCTAAAAAAAAGCAAGTCTTGAGGAAATTTACAAGAGAAGGAACTAGTGGAGCTAGTAGTGGGCTTGTGAGTGGCAGCACAGCATGGAGGCATTTCCTGATTATCTTGATGACTCCAATAACCTCACTTTTAATTGTCACATACTTTCTGTTCCTACACTAGGAACAGCCAAAACATAGTGTCAAGAAGAGTTTCCTAACAACTTCTACTTTTTAAAAAATGTATATTAATTTAAAAATGGCTTGTTTGACCAGCTGTCCCTAGTGATTGATTTACAGCTAGCAGCCCATTTCCACAAGGAAGTTACTGACTTAGGCCTTGACTACACTGGGGTAGCTGGAATGATGTAGCTGCACAATTGCAAACTCATAATGCAGATACGCTGCACTGGTGTAAAAAGAACCAAGGCACTCCTCTATTGCAAGTCACAGTTCACACTGGTACAGTGAATTTACACTAGAGGTTGATTCCAGTGCATCTACACCCATTGAAGAAAACCCTCGTGTAGAAAAGACCTTTCTTTCAGTGAAAGCATAACTCTCCAGCAGACATTTGTCAGACTATTTTTAATCCACTGTAGCCAACTTGCCATTCTCATGTTACTATTTAAAGTCTTAACAACATCTACAGAGTTACACTGTAAGTCTTACGGTATTTAGAAGCTGAAATAGACATATAGTCATTCCTTATACTTCATAGGTGAAGGCAAAGTAAGATAGAGCACACATCGTAAGTAGATGTTAACTCAATGTTCATTATTTTGTGATTCATCTGAAAACACTACAGAATCCATTTAATTCTCTGCTTCAGTGATCCACAGGTTGTGAGGAGCAAAGCTTACACAATAATGCCCAAATATTAACAGCTACGGTTAAGTAGCAATTTTTCTACCAATTCCTGCAAAGGAGTTAACTGGAGCATAGTCAGAGCTACCAGTACTTAAAACCTTCCAGCGTTGCATAGGAAAGAATATTGCCAGATAGAGGAAAAGTAGAACTGCTGAAAAGTAAGAGTAATTAGACCCACTTTTTTATATATTTTCTTTCTCAATTTTTAAATACAGCAACTAAGAAAGACAAGTACAAAAAGAAGAAAAGAAAGAAAAACATTACTCTTAGGTAGAGATAAATAAGATGTCAGAATGCCTGAACAGAATGACAAAAGGGAGATAAACACTCATATATTTTTCAGTAGTGTCTTTTATGCAAAGTTATTGCAACAGAGATTGCAGTCTATAAAAGCAGACACACATGACATGGGTGGCTATGGTGTTTCATCCTGTAGGGCTGGTGTGACTCCACTGAAGTCAATGGCATTATGCCTGTTTATATCAGCTGAGAGTCTGGCCCATCATAGGTAGTATATGTAGTTGTGAGTAAGCCGTTATGGAAAAAACCTCAACAGTTCAGGATGATTTTCCCTTCCTTTCATATGTTGGCCCATAGAGACCAAGGGGAGCTTTTCCCTTCCCCACACACATCATGACTAGGCTATTCCTCTTGAAATCCATTATTTCCTTCTGGCTGCTCAGAAACCACAGTGATGGGCAATCTTGTTAAAACTTAAATAGATCACCACTACTCAGATTTATTCAGCATAAAATCTCCAGATGATCTGCCTCTATTCTAATCCCCAGGCTAGACGTCATATCCATTCTTTATTTATTTCCATATTTTCTGACTCATTTCTCTAACCCTGATGTCAGGAAGTCACAATAGTCTGGTTAGCAACAATCCTAAATGATCAGTTTTATTCCACCCTGCATTTCAGACAGGTTCTGTGAGAGTTTATCTTGAAGCAATTGCTGCCTTTCTTGACAAGAGACTCATACAGAATGTGAGTTTCATCAGCTAGGTTAGATACATTTGAATAAAAATGAGGACACTGAGACCACCATGGAACTTGTCATCCTTCTGTGGTGCTTAGTGACAGCACTTAAGGCTAAAGTCCACTGAATTAAAATCACTGTAATGGAAATCGGCTTTCCCTTGGACAATAAGTTCTGCTGGGATTCCTGGAGACAGTTAGGCCCGTATAATAGAGGACCCTGTGTAGAGGATAGTGATGTTCCTATGTTAAGACCAGATTTATTATTTGGCTCTGAAAGCTTTGTCGCTGTGTTTGAAATAAATATAAAGAAGTGTATATAACAATTTACTTCCTGGACTCTGGGAGTGAGGAAGTGACCAAGTGAAAGTGACACTTCGGAATGTATTAAACTTTGAAAATAATTATCCATATCCTCCAGAGTGACATGGGGAAGGGCTTTCTCTCTCCTTTTTGTCCCCCTCACCAATCCAAGCGATGTCTTGGGGACAAATCAGCACTCAGCACAACTTAGAGTGGCCGCGGGGATGCTCTAAATTGTACTAGTATGTAATAAACCCTAAGGAGCTGCTCCACTAGCCAAGATCCGAGAGTATCATTCTCTCCAGCCTCTCCCCAGATACTTCCCTCCTTACCTCCAGCTCACACTAGAATGCCCTTTGCACACATAGGGCTAAAATAGCAACTTCTACACCATTTGGGATACTTGACAAAGCAGCTTTCTTTCATATCTCCAACAACTATAACACAAATCCCTAAATTCCTAATCCATTTTTATGCAAAACTCCTTCTAATGTCATCCCCTCAATGAGCATTTTAACTGAGGAATGACATCAGGGATTTGGCCTGTAAGGTTTTGATTAGGGAAGCATGTTATTAAAATATTTTTAACAGAGCTGAGCTGTGAAACAATGCGCTGAGTTTTAGCTCAGGTGTCACTCCTTTCGCACCAATCTAGGCATCTTTAGAAAGAGAAGAAGACAGGAAGAACAATTCACATTCAGTAGCTGTTTCCATAGAAACATACAAATAAAAAGATGGAAAAGACCTTTGACATAGGCAATCCGCCTGCCAGGGCAGCAGTTAGTATCATATAACAACGATCCTGGAGGTTCATATAGTGCCTCTTTCCCATTTGAGGTGTAGTTAGCCTGCATTTCAAAGCCCACAAGGCTACAACTCTGTCTTCCTCTCATCTGCCATTTTATTGCCCAATCATCCAGTTTTGAGAGATCCTTTTGTAGCTTTTTGCAGTCTGCCTGGGACGTAATTATCTTGAGTAGTTTTGTATCATCTGCAAATTCACTGTTTACCCCTTTTTTCAAATCATTTATGAATATGTTGAATAGGACTGGTCCCAGTACAGACCTCTGGGGGACACCACTATTTACCTCTCTCCATTCTGAAAACTGGCCATTTATTCCTACGCTATGTTTCCTATCTTCTAACTAGTTACCAGTCCATAAGAGGACCTTCCCTCTTATCCCATGACTGCTTGCTTTGCTTAAGAGTCTTGGTGAGGGGCATTGTCAAAGGCTTTATGAAAGTCTAAGTACACAATATCCACTGGATCCCCGTTGTCCACATGCTTGTTACCCCCTCAAAGAATTCTAGCAGATTGGTGAGGCATGATTTCCCTTTACAAAAACCATGTTGACTCTTCCCAAACAAATTATATTTTTCTATGTGTCTGACAATTTTGTTCTTTACTATAGTTTCAATCAGTTTGCTCCGTACTGAAGTCAGGCTTACTGGCCTGTAATTGCAGAGATCACCTTTGGAGCCCTTTTTAGAAATTGGCGTCATATTAGCTATCCTCCAGTCATTTGGCACAGAAGCTGATATAAATGATAGGTTACAGACTACAGTTAATAGTTCTGCAATTTCACATGTGAGTTTCTTCAGAACTCTTTGGTGAATCCCACTGGTCCTGGTGACCTATTGCTTATTACTGTTTAGTTTATCAATTTGTTCCAAAACCTCCTCTGACACCTTTTTGTAATCTTTTGTAACCTAATCATTGTGTAAACACCATGTGTAATAATAGGAATCAGACATCATTTACTAGGCATGTTTTTCAGGCCACAATTACACAGTGACTTGCATGAGACACCCACACACTCAGCTCCTTGGCTAGGGGATCGTGTGCATGTTGACACTGGTGGGAGTTATTGAGCAAGTATTAACATGTTCACAATATCCAGATGGAACATACAACTCTTCCAGGAATAAGAATATAATTACTTAGAGCAGATGAATCCAGGCAGTGAGCCAAATTGCAACAATCGGTTTAAATCACTTTTTGGCCACTTTGACCTAACATACCCAGTATTCTATCTCCTATTCCTGTTAGTTTTAAGATGGTGGAAAAGTAAAAAGGCACCAAATCTCTAATAGACACTAATCTTGTTATTTCATGTTGGGATCTAAAGGTTCCAAGTGATCATGGCAAAAAATGTGTGTTACACTGATGGTTAGAATCTGGGAAATCTCCTTCTTTGACATTCTGTAATGAGGTAGAGTGGCCTCCCTCCAAACTGGAGTGTGACAGACTGCTACCCTGGGTGGGTGGAGCCAAACCTGCCCCCCTCACCGGAAGTACCAGGGTGAGATAGGAAGTAGAAAAGGAGAGCTCTGGAGCTCAGTTGCTGCTGAGCCACAGGAGAGAAAGGTATCAGAGGGGTAGCTGTGTTAGTCTGGATCTGTAAAAGCAGCAGAGAGTCCTGTGGCACCTTATAGACTAACAGACATATTGGAGCATGAGCTTTTGTGGGTGAATACCCACTTTGTCGGATGCATGTAGTGGACATTGCCAGGGACAGGTATCTATATATGCAAGCAAGAAGCAGGCTAGAGATAATGAGGTTAGTTCAGTCAGGGAGGATGAGACCCTCTTCTAGCAGTTGCGATGTGAAAAGCAAGGGAGGAGAAACTGCTTTTGTAGTTGGCTAGCCATTCACAGTCATTGTTTAATCCTGAGCTGATGGTGTCAAATTTGTAGATGAACTGAAACTCAGCAGTTTCTCTTTGAAGTCTGGTCCTGAAGATTTTTTTGCTGCAGAATGGCTACCTTTAAATCTGCTATTGTGTGTCCAGGGAGGTTGAAGTGTTCTCCTACAGGTTTTTGTATATTGCCATTAATAATATCTTATTTGTGTCCATTTACCCTTTTCCGTAGGGACTGTCCAGTTTGGCCGATGTACATAGCAGAGGGGCACTGCTGGCATATGATGGCGTATATTACATTGGTTGATGTGCAGGTGAATGAACCGGTGATGGTGTGGCTGATCTGGTTAGGTCCTGTGATGGTGTCGCTGGTGTAGATACGTGAGCAGAGTTAGCATCGAGATTTGTCACATGGATTGGTTCCTGAGTTAGAGTTACTATGGTGCGGTGTGCAGTTACTGGTGAGAATATGCTTCAGGTTGGCAGGCTGTCTGTGGGTGAGGACTGGCCTGCCACCCAAGGCCTGTGAAAGTGAGGGATCATTGTCCAGGATGGGTTGTAGGTCCCAGATGATGCGTTGGAGGGGTTTTACCTGGGGACTGTATGTGATGGCCAGTTGGAGTTCTGTTGGTTTCTTCCTTGGGTTTGTCTTGCAGTAGGAGGCTTCTGGGTACACGTCTGGCTCTGATCTGTTTCCTTATTTCTTCTTGCAGGTATCGTAGTTGAGAATGCTTGGTGAAGATTTTGTAGGTGTCGGTCTCTGTCTGAGAGGTTGGAGCAGATGCGGTTGTACCTCAGTGCTTGGCTGTAGACAATGGATTGTGTGACGTGCCCGGAATGGAAGCTGGAGGCATGAAGGTAGGCATAGCGGTCAGTAGGTTTTCGGTGTAGGGTGGTGTTAACACAGTTTCAGACTTTGGCCAGTGCCGACCCAGAGTGGTTCTTGAGTCCAGCAACCCAAAAGTCATCCCTCCCACAGTTTCTGTCCTTGGTCAGTGCAGCCCCCAGCATTCAGAAGTTCATCTGCAGAGTTTACTTCCCAGCCTAGGTGGAAGTGGGGGGAGGAATGGGGGGCATCTTACATGCTCTGCTGGTCAGATTGACGGCCAATTGCCACACCTCTCCACAGGGTTCTGCGGCAGTCTTCACTGCCCGCTGCACCTCTCCGCCAGCCATCCTGCTATCCGCTCCTCTCTATTATCCGCTTCTCTCCTCTCCACTCCACCAGCTGCGCCTCTCTGCTAGCTGTCCTGCTAGCCACTCACCAACTTGTCTTCAGGCCCCCCACACACACTTAAACACAGTTCTCAGTGATTTCAGCTCTTTGTAACTTCAGCTCTTTAGTGAGTTCAGCTCTCAGTGATTTCAGTTGTTAGTAGGAGGTCCTCAGTGCTGGTGCACTCAGAACAACTAGCCCAAAATACATCTAATGCTTAGACCTATGAATCAGTGATTTCAGCTCTGCAGCACCTAACAAGTCTCCTAACTGAATCAAAATTAGCTCTGTTATTACACAGTGGAGAGAGGACGGTCAAAGTTGTATTTAGGGCCCTCAGAAGGGGGCCCACACTACCAGGTACACATGCCTATCCCCAGCCTCTCTCAATTCACTGGGCTTTGGAACCCATGTCCCTTGCCTAGCAAGTGATAGTTGAGGGCAAGTCCCTCCATCATAAAATGCCAAGTACAGTTCTACTGTCCTTGATTCACATAACCAGGATAACAACCTTGCACCAATAACAAAGAGACTGGGGATCCCACAGCTGACAAAGTGACCATTTGGGCAAGCAGTCCATCATGCTAGGCAGGGTGGGCATGCCCATCCAAATGAGATCAGCCTCTGAAGTCTTTTTCCACAGCTCACCACCAGATGTCAGGGTAGAGCTCATTCTGACTCTGCTTACACATTAATAATATACATATATGGATAGAGCAGGGGTTGGCAACCTTTCAGAAGTAGTGTGCCGAGTCTTCATTTATTCACTCTAATTTAAGATTTTGCATGCCAGTAATACATTGTAACATTTTTAGGTCTCTTTCTATAAGTTTATAATATATAACTAAACTATTGTTGTATGTAAAGCAAATAAGGTTTTTAAAATGTTTAAGAAGCTTCATTTAAAATTAAATTAAAATGCAGAGCCCCCTGGACCAGTGGCCGGGACCCAGGCAGTGTGAGTGCCACTGAAAATCAGCTTGTGTGCCGCCTTCAGCACACGTGCCATAGGTTGCCTATCTCTGGGATAGAGAAATGACTTTCAGCAGATCATAATGGCAGAGAGAAAGGAGGGTCAGGGCAAAACTGGGAGGCAAGATCAAATCAGTATCTTTGATGCCTATATACAAATGAGAGAAGTATGGGGAATAAGCGGAAAGAACTGGAAGTGCTAATAAATAAATACAACTATGACATTGTTGGCATCACCGAAACTTGGTGGGATAATACACGTGATTGGAATGTTGATATGGATGGGTACAACTAGCTCAGGAAGGATAGACGGGGGAAAAGGAGGAGGTGTTGCCTTATATATTAAAAATGTACACACTTGGACTGAGGTGGAGATGAACATAGGAGACAGAAGTGTTGAGTCTCTGGGTTAGGCTAAAAAACAAGGGTGATGTCACGCTAAGAGTCTACTACAGGCCACCTAACCAGGAGGAAGAGGTGGATGAAGCTTTTTTTAAACAACTAACAAAACCGCCCAAAGCCCAAGATTTGGTGGTGATGGGGGACTTCAACTATCCAGATATAAGTTGGGAAAATAACACAGCAGGCACAGACTATCCAATGCCTCCTTTCTCTCTGCCATTCTTGGACTGCATTGAAGACAACTTTTTATTTCAGAAGGTTGAAAAAGCTACTAGTGGGGAAGCTGTTCTAGATTTGATTTTAACAAATAGGGAGGAACTCCTTGAGAATTTGAAAGTGGAAGGCAGCTTGAGTGAAAGTGATCATGAAATCATAGAGTTCACAATTCTAAGGAAGGGTAGAAGGCAGTACAACAAAATAGAGACAATGGATTTCAGGAAGGTGGATTTTGGTAAGCTCGGAGAGATGATAGGTAAGGTCCCATGAGAATCAAGACTGAGGGGAAAAACAACTGAGGCGAGTTGGCAGTTTTTTCAAAAGGAACTATTAAGGGCCCAAAAGCAAGCTATTCTGCTGGGTAGGAAAGATAGAAAATGTGGCAAAAGACCACCTTGGCTTAACCACGAGATCTTGCATGTTCTAAACAATAAAAAGAAGTCATATAAAAAATGGAAACTAGGACAAATTACAAAAGATGAATATAGGCAAACAACACAGGAATGCAGGGGCAAGATTAGAAAGGCAAAGGCACAAAATGAGCTCAAACTAGCTATGGGAATAAAGGGAAACAAGAAGACTTTTTATCAATACATTAGAAGCAAGAGGAAGACCAAGGACAGGGTAGGCCCACTGCTCAGTGAGGAGGGAGAAACAGTAACAGGAAACTTGGAAATGGCAGAGATGCTTAATGACTTCTTTGTTTCGGTCTTTACTGAGAAGTCTGAAGTAATGCCTAGCATAGTGATTGCTAATGGGAATGGGGTAGGTTTAGAAGATAGAATAAAAAAAGAACAAGTTAAAAATCACTTAGAAAAGTTAGATGCCTGCAAGTCACCAGGGCCTGATGAAATGCATCCTGGAATACTCAAGACGCTAATAGAGAAGGTGTCTGAGCCTCTAGCTATTATCTTTGGAAAATCATGGGAGAGAGGAGAGAGTCCAGAAGACTGGAAAAGGGCAAATATAGTGCCCATCTATAAAAAGGGAAATAAAAACAACTCAGGAAGCTACAGACCAGTTAGTTTATCTTCTGTGCCAGAGAAGATAATGGAGGAAGTAATTAAGGAAATCTGCAAACACTTGGAAGGTGGTAAGGTGATAGGGAATAGCCAGCATGGATTTGTAAACAAATCATGTCAAACTAATCTGATATCTTTCTTTGATGGGATAACGAGTCTTGTGGATAAGGGAGAAGCAGTGGATGTGGTATACCTAGACTTTAGTAAGGCATTTGATATGGTCTCGCATAATATTCTTATCAAACTAGGCAAATACAACTTAGATGGGGCTACTATAAGGTGGGTGCATAACTGGCTGGATAACTGTACTCAGAGAGTAGTTATTAATGGTTCCCAATCCTGCTGGAAAGGTATAACAAGTGGGGTTCCGCAGAGGTCTGTTCTGGGACCTGCTCTGTTCAATATCCAACAATGATTTAGATATTGGCATAGAAAGTAAGTTTATCAAGTTTGCAGATGATACCAAACTGGGAGCGATTGCAACTGATTCGGAGGATAGGGATAGGGCCATAATTCAAAATGATCTGGACAAATTGGAGAAATGGTCTGAGGTAAGCAGGATGAAGTTTAATAGAGACAAATACAAAGTGCTTCACTTAGGAAGGAACAATCAGTTTCACACACATACAGAATGGGAAGAGACTGTCTAGGAAGGAGTACGGCAGAAAAGGATCTAGAGATTATAGTGGACCACAAGCTAAATATGAGTTAACAGTGTGATGCTGTTGCAAAAAAAGCAAACATGAATTCTGGGATGCATTAACAGGAGTGCTGCGAGCAAGACATGAGAAGTCATTCTTCCACTCTACTCTGCGCTGGTTAGGCCTCAACTGGAGTATTGTGTCCAGTTCTGGGCACCGCATTTCAAGAAAGATGTGGAGAAATTGGAGAGGGTCCAGAGAAGAGCAACAAGAATGATTAAAGGTCTTGAACATGACCTATGAAGGAAGGCTGAAAGAATTGGGTCTGTTTAGTTTGGAAAAAAGAAGACTGAGAGGGGACATGATAGCAGTTTTCAGGTATCTAAAAGCGTGTCATAAGGACGAGGGAGAAAACTTGTTCATCTTATCCTCCAATGATAGAACAAGACGTAATGGACTTAAACTGCAGCAAGGGAGGTTTAGGTTGGACATTAGGAAAAAGTTCCTAACTGTCAGAGTGGTTAAATACTGGAATAAATTGGCTAAGGAGGTTGTGGAATCTCCATCTCTGGAGATATTTAAGAGTAGGTTAGATAAATGTCTATCGGGGATGGTCTCGACAGTATTTGGTCCTGCCGTGAGGACAGGGGACTGGCCTCGATGACCTCTCGAGGTCCCTTCCAGCCCTAGAATCTATGGATCTGTGAATAACCTTTCCCCTGATACATGCAAAATATAGCTTTCAAATGCTTGTTTTAGCCAGGCTGAAGTGAGAAAGAGGATCTGATCACAGACAATACAGTACACCGTTGTTCCTAAATTGGTAAAACAGGATGACAAACCTACTAGCAATAAATTATGGAAAACTTGTGCAATTTTATATCCTTTTCTAAAGAATAAATGTATGTTGTGTCATGGAACTAGACTAAAAAATATTCCAACACAATAGCAGAGCTTCAATGTGAGTTTTGTGACATGAATGTATTATGGCTCTTGAGCAGAGTTGTCAAAGGCAATATGGATTCTCAGCAGGGCCTCTCTTCACAATGAAGATGCTCCTCCTAGCTAATAGGTGTAGCTGCCTATCCATTTGTGACCATGATCGCTGGAATTGAAATTTCACTCGCACTGAAATTGCTCAGGCAAATGGCAAAGAATGGGACAGATGATCCTTCAAACTGATGTTTATTCTAATAATTAGATTCAAACCAGCAACAAAACAGCTTCTACAATACCTTACTGGTGATCCAGAAGCAAAAATCACAGCTCCCTTAAAGCAACCAGCGCTGGGCTCCCAACCAAACAGCCAAGTCAAATACGGTGAGGATAACTTAAAATATTATTCACCAATCCCAAGAGATTGAACACATTAGTCACCAGGTCAATGAATGTTTCAGTCTTCTTTAGCCAAATACATGCTCACAGTCAATTCTTATTAACGAATCTAAGATTTATTTAAAAAAAAAGAAAGTGTTGTTATTGTTAAAGACCATTATACATACCGATATGAGTAAAGTTTTTCAGTCGGTTTCAAAGTAGAGATGGTGAGCTGCAAAAAGTTCTTTCAGAATCAATTCCATAAATTCTAATGTAATAGGCAATCTGTGTGCAGAGTCTGTATAAATTCTCCCATAAAAAATAGCAGTGTAATCCAGACTGGTGCTGGAGACTTCAGTCTTGTGACTCAAGCTTCCCCTAACCAAATTTATGCAGATCTGAGATTAATAGGATCAGGTCCCACAGTTCTTTTATAGCTGAAGCACAGCTGATAAACCTCTTGTCACAGCATGCATTCCTCGGATGAAGAACAGGTAATGTATATTGCTGCTTTGAAGTCCTATTTCCTATGTATACATAGGTAAACTAGTAGTATTAATTAACATAAGGCAATTATCCATTCAGACTGTCGAGGTATTCCATTATGGCACAGCCCATTTAAGCTGAAGACAGTGTAATATTATTTTCTGCAATATCTTACGTCTTTGATCTTAAAGATAACTGAACCATCGCATGCACAATATAACGTAATTAAGACATGAAAGGGAATTAGCATCCACAAGCTAAACTGGTTACATTGTTAATATCTAACCAGATATAGATAAACATAAACCAATACAATTAGTATTTACCTGTAATTCTCTAACACAGAATGCTCATCCATTTAACATGGCTTTGATAGCTATCTACAAGGAATGGCCTGTTTATCACTTCAGTACTTTCCTAATATGTTTTTAAAGGTTGATTTTTAGGTCACTTAGCCCGCTGGTTGTTTAGCCCCCAGTAGCTCAGTATCGCACCATTTCAGATAAAAAAATCCGTGTATTCATAAATTTTACGGACATTTGGGACCATTAGATCATCTAGTCCTGTTTAACAGAGAAAATAGAATTTAATCCAGTACCCAATGTATTAAGCCCAATGTATACAGCATCGATGAGACCTGTCCTGGAGTGAGTAATGTTCTAGTGTTCACATTTTTAAAAAGGATGTTAAAAAATTGGAGAGGAGGCAGAAACAAAGTGCAAAAATGAGTCAAGGGTTTAAAAACAGGTCTTAAAGTGAGAGACTAGAAGAGCTCAATCTGCTCAGTTTATCAAAAAGAAGATTGAGCTGTGACTTGATTACAATATGTAATCTTTTATGGGGAGAAAATACCAGATACTAAAGGGCCCTTTAATCTACCAAGAAAGGCATAACAAGAACCAATGGGTGGAAGCTGAAATCAGACACATTCCAGCTAGAAATAAGGCACACATTTTTAACAGTGAGGATGATTAACCATTAGAACAAACTATGAAGGGAAGGGGTGGATTCTTCATCTCTTGTTATCTTCAGATTGAGATAGGATGCATTTCTGGAACATATGCGTTAGCCAAACAAAAGTCATTGGGCTCAAAACAGGACTATCTAGATGAGATCATCTGGCCTGTGTTACACAGGTCAGAT